>NC_138239.1:23932265-25279765 GCF_964197995.2 Scardinius erythrophthalmus
CAAGTTGAAATATAATTTGTCTATGTGGCTTTTGGTTGACTTTAGGCAATACAAAACAATCAGCATAAAGTCTTTTTCTGTCCAAGAACCACTTTATTAATGCAGAAAGAAGTCATCTGGACTAGTATATACTGTTTGGATTAGCTTGTTAGCATCTGGCTAAATTAATTACATTCAAATGCATTAATTCAATCTGAAAAGTCGAAAGAGAACCGCAACAAACTCCTCTTATGAAGCGCAATGCGTTGTGGCCTATATTAGCTAAAAGAACATGAATGCATACTTGGAAAATCCGCAATAATTAGTACACCATCCAGGCACCTTTAACATTCTTTTTTTAATCTCACATAGGATTTTGGATGGATAGTATGCAAATTTGGATACAGCATTTTTTCAACAATGTAATGCTGTAAATTAAATATCAAGTGCCTAGTTCTTTATATTAATTGCTTATTTTTAGCTTTGTTTCCCTGATTTAAAAAAGAATCTATGCACCCTGAATCCCATAACAATGGCTGAAGACCATCCAATCAGATTGGAGCTTGCCATTTTGGACAACTATTTTTGTGTGAACTATGAACTAGTGTTATTTTAAATATTATTTATATGTTATTATAGCATTTATTAGTGTTTTGAGTTAGCTTTCATTTTATATTTAGTTTTTAGCAATTTTGTAATGTGTTCACCGTTATTAGTTTAAAAAAAATCTATTTAAGCTTTAAAATTGATTTTTATTTCAGTATTAGTTTTTAGTACTTTAACTGAAACATTTTTATGTCAGTTAGTTGCCAAGGCAACATTTATAACTTCTAAAAGTTTTTTTCATCTTATACTTTATTTACTTTTCGTCTAATATTTGATTTAAGCTTTATTATCGTATAATGAGGGGTCTGTAGGCATGCCGTCTGAGGCTGAGACTAATGTTGATTCAACATTACACAGAACTCTAAAATTATATAGTACTTTCTAGTCTAGTCTCATGAGTCACCACTCTTTTGAAAATCAAGGATTGTTCTTCAGTCAGTGGAAACAGACTCATGCCATATGTGCTGCGTAGGTTTTCTACATGCTCCGCTCAATATGGCTGACAGATACAGATGTATTGCTCAGCTCTTTTACATCACTAAATAGCACTGAATGGAAACGTTCATGGACCAGATCCCACAGAGAAAGCAACGCTGTCCATCACATAACAATGACACCCTTGTCAGAGTTTGTCCTAGACAGTGGGTGGTAGAATGTGGGACAGAACGTCTCAGGGTCTGGGCTGCAGCCTCTAGGTTTGTTTACATGGCTCTTGTGGGCCTGTTATTCCAGTGTCCTACAGATGGCACGCGGCCCGCACTGTCAAAGACAGGAAAGATAGCCTTCAGCAAGGATAGCCAGACCTTTTTCATCTGGATGTGACACCATGCTTTGCTACGGGGCTGTTGTGTAATTTTCCTTTTGAAGTTTTCATACCATGTGGACTAATAGAGATGTATTGTAACAGTTCTGACATTGATGTCCTCTCTGCTAAGTGTAGAGTACAGGGTTTTACAGCCTGCCTGAGACAACGAGTGTCTGTGTTCTTATTCACAGAGAGAGCGATCCCTTTTGATCAGCTGATGTTCGAGCACCTCCACAAATGGGGTCAGAGGAGACAGGAAGTGAAGTTCTACCTGCGGCACGAGGAGTCTCTCATTGCAAACTTTTCTCAAGGTGCGTAAAACTGTCGCTAGCCTGGTCACGACCACGACAGGGTATTTTTGTTGAATGCATGGTTTCTATTACCATTCAAAACTTTGTGTTTCTTAACATGCTTTTATGGTTTCAAAATAAGTCTCTTGTGCCCACTAAAGGCCCATACACACCGGGACGAATATCGGCGCGCGTTATTCGCCAGCGTTTTTCAACGCGTTTTTTGTGTTCACACCCAAGCGATTTTCGCTGACGATGAGCCGAGTGAACATGCAAATTCATTCCCTGACATTAGATGGCGCTTAATACCACTCCATAACAGTTCTCTTTTATCAAGATTTTTGTAGTCGCTGTCGCGTTTGTCACAGTTCTTTATGTTCCGACACCAACGAGACCAGCAGCTCTACATTCATCTTGCCTTGCATCTTCCTCGTCTTATTTCTTCCCGGCAGTGTTTGGACGCTACTCGGCATATATCTTCTTCGCCGTTATGTATGTGTGCTCGGCAAGACCGTTTTGTGTTTGAGCGCCCCCAAGTTGTGTTTTACTGTAACTTCAGAAGCTCCAGACACGTGAGCAAAAGCGCCAATCTCATTGGTCGGATAGTTTTTGACGCGGCGAACCAAAAAAACGAACCCGAGGCGTTTTTAAAAAAATTACGCTTTTACGCGTGGCGTTTTTCGCGCCGGTGTGCACACTCACATTGGCGCCCTTTGTTTAGTCACGAAGCGTTAAACGTCGGCGAATATCGCGCGCGAAATTCGTCCCGGTGTGAACAGGCCTTAAGGTTGCAATTATTTGATCAATATACAGTAATATTGTGAAATTTTTGTCTAATTGAATATATTTTAAAGTTTAATTTATTCCTGGGATGATAAAGCTGAATTTTCAGCATCGTTACTCCAGGCTTCAGTGTCACATGATCCTTCAGAAATCATTCTAATATTGCTGATTTGATGCTCAAGAAACATTCCTTATTATTATCAATCTTGAAAACAGTTGTGCTGCTTAATATTTTTGTGGAAACCATGATGCGTTTCTTTGATGAATAAAAGTTCAAAAGAATAGGATTTATTTGAAATAATAATCTTTTGTAATGTTATAAATATCTTTACTGTCGCTTTTAATTATTTAATGTGTCATTGCTGAATAAAAGTATTAATTTGTTAAAAAAAAATCTTACTGACCCCAAACTTTTAAACAGTAGTTTATACTAATATCAAACTATTATATCGTATTATATCAAATATGGTCTAATTGGCTATGATTGTGTCAAGTTTCGCAGCATTATTGATTTCAGGACAGTCAAGTTACGTGTCGCCTGGCATAAATATAAGATTTAGCTTTAGAACCAGTTATCACATACTTGTTAAATTATATTACTTATCTGTAGCGTAAGCTAAATTTATAAATGGGACTCGCTATGTGATCAGAGAATCATTTCTATCAATCAAGTTTAGAGCAGCATGTTTGCTTATTTCCTATTAAAGTTGCGGTAGTCTTTTCTTTCCTATTGTGACGTATATTGGAGTGAAACGGCTTCTTGAACAAGAAAAAAATGGTAACACTTTAGAATACTGTTCCTTCATTAATGAATAACTACACAGGAACAAATGAGTAATGCACTATTAACATTGTAGTA
This sequence comes from Scardinius erythrophthalmus, assembly GCF_964197995.2. Classification (NCBI taxonomy): domain Eukaryota; kingdom Metazoa; phylum Chordata; class Actinopteri; order Cypriniformes; family Leuciscidae; genus Scardinius; species Scardinius erythrophthalmus. Next base: position 23,935,588 of record NC_138239.1, read on the forward strand.
TACTATTAACTAACAAGAAACTCTGATTAACGAATTAGTAAGTCATAGCGTTCAGTCGAATGTGGTAGTTCACTATTAGCTAATCAGTAACTACTATTTTTCATACCTCACTGAAGACTACTAAGAACTACTACATACAGGTTCATAATTAATATTAATAATGCATAATATATAATAAGGTAATGGTAACTCATTAGTAATTAATCAAGTGTTACTACATCCTTCTAAAGGAACTACTAATAATTTGGATCAGTATTCTAAAGTGAAAAACATGATAAATACCTAATATTGACTGAAGTCATTGTAAGTTTTAAGGCTTTTGTAAGGTTTTTGATAGTGACTCAATTGTTACTACATCTTTCTAAAGGAACTACTAATTATTTGGATCAGTATTCTAAAGTGAAGATCATGGGAACACACTAGTAATGAGTAAAGTGTTACCGAATCCATTAGAAGGAATTACTATTCAAAACCTTACAAAAACCCCAAAAGCTTACACTGACTTTAGTCAATATTAGGTAGTTATCATGTTTTCACTTTAGAATACTGATCCAAATAATTAGTAGTTCCTTAAGACTGATGTAGTAATACTTGAGTCATTACTAGTGGGTTACCATTACCTTTTATTATAAATTATGCATTATTCATGTTAATTATGAACCTGTAGATAGTAGTTCTCAGTGAGGTATGAAAAATAGTAGTTATTGATTAGCTAATAATGAACTACTACATTCATCTGAGCGCTATTACTTACTAATTTGTTAATCAGAGTTTCTTGTTAGTTAATAGTAGTTACTAGAATGTTAATAATGCGTTACTCGTTTGTTCCTGTGTAATTATTCATTAATGAAGGAACAGTATTCTAAAGTGTTACCGAAAAAATGTAGGGCGGGACTTGATTTTTTTCCATCGTGAATTGATTGGATGGTTGGTGGTTTGTTATTGGCTTATATAATGTGAGCGACAGGTTGTCCTGGCCTCACGCGAGTGAACACATCATCAGAGAAGAGAAGAGAAGAGATAATGAGATTACACATGAATAAAAACAATGTATGTGCACGGATAAATCATTTATAATAAATACTGCAATATTCCATAAAAAACTGAAAAAAGGACAGAGAAATACAGACTTTGAGTTTTAATATGGGAGAAAGCATCATTATTAATGGTGCTCATACATAGGGTAGTAATTTGAACTAGGGTTGCATGAGATCAAAATAATATGACTTTGCAATATTTGGCAATATCTGCAATATGAAAAAATACAGGAATTTTCACCAAATTGCTTGAAGCTCTATTTGGAAATAATGAATCATTCTAGAATGCTTGGAGTGATTTTGTAGGTGTTGCGGTGCAGGCAAGGTGACGCTAGATGTGTATTATGTATTCAGTCTATAGGCGCGTAGTGTTTCTTTATTAAAGTGACATTGACAACTACTGGCCTGGCATGCATAATACAGTGTTTCATATTCGCTGATCCTTGTGAACAGGGGTCATTTTGACAACATTGTCTGTACCCTCAAATACATGGCTAAACGAGGAACCAAACAGGACTTGAATTGAACATATATTGAAATATTGAACATAATCAATTAAACAATGAGTAGCAATAGAAACCAACAGCAACTGGAACAAAGGGAACAGGAACTAAACACTGGAACCAAAGAAAAAACAACATAAGAGTCCACACATAGAACATAACCTTTACAGTCTTTGCATCTGCATAGAAAACTGGAAAAACACTCAAAATGATATTTAATCATTTTGAGTGCAAACCATCCTTAAAGACTGATTTTTTTTGTTGTTGAAAAAATTATTATGATTATAAATAAAATAAGAAATATATTGTAATAATGTTATTATACTGTAAAATAAAACAGGGATAGTTTTCTGTCATCATTTACTCTCCCTCAAGTTGTTCCAAACCTGTATGATTTCCTTTCTTCTGCTAAACACAAAAGAAGATATTTTAAAGAAGGTTGGTAATTAAAAGTTGCTGGTCCCCATTGACATCCATAGTATATTTTTTTCCTACTATGGAAGTCAATGGGGTCCATCAGTCGTTTGGTTACCGACTTTCTTCAAAATATCTTCTTTTGTGTTCAGCAGAAGAAAGAAAGTCATACAGGTTTGGAACAACTTGAGGGAGAGTAAATGATGACAGGATTTAAATTTTTGGGTGAACTGTCCCTTTAATGAAATGTAATAAAATATTGTAATATTTTTTAGTACAACTGTAAAACTACAATACTAATATTTACACTCTAATTCCTTCATTTTCAAACCATCAAGCTTAATTTAATTTTTTTATAATTTTTTTTATAACAATGCACGAAAACCACACCTTAGCCACCTTGTAGTAACGCCCTGGCAACATTGTGACAGTGAGTTTTGCATGGAAAGCAGCACTCGCATGTGAAAATGTATAAATCTAGTTCATCGTATCACGATATTCTAAATTAGTCTGTGAGAGCAGAGGGCGGTCAGTGGGATTGTGTACAGACCTATCAGAGGCGGCGCGGTCCAAGAAGGTCTAGGTATTTCCAGAGCCTCTGACAGGATTACACATAATAACACAGCCCTGGATTTAGAGAATTAAGCCCCTGCTTATTTATAGATGGCAGAGCTGAGAGTGCTGGTTAAACAAAGACTCACAAAAGAGAAATGACTGGAGGTTGGTAAACGTTGTCAAACAACCTACAGTCTCGGCACAGGGTAATCAGGGTTAATATGCCAGCCAAAATCCCACTGCTGGATCACATGCTCATTAGATGGAAAGGTATCCTTTTCCTTCCTTTTTCAGGTATACGTATGAGGGATGTTTTATTATTTTAATGTTTTGTTGATATAAAAATGCCCCCCCTGTCCAGTAGCACTGTATATGCTTGCCCACAGCTGGGAGTTTTTGCACTCTGCAACTGTTTCGACTTTGTTCAAGTGCACGGGTGATGATGTAATCTTGTTTTATTCCCAGCAGGAAGTCAGACTTCAGATCAGGCCGACAGGAAGAGCAGGGGGAACTCGGACAAGCCCTGCGAGAATGGGGTACGTTCACATTCACGCTGTTCTCAGTCAAATGAGGGCTACTCACTGATGCTTCCCATACTTACGGTGAAACTGTCTAGCCAAAACACAAGTTCGCCACTTAAGTGAGCAATGCCCTCAGAGGTCACTCTTTGTGCATTACATGTGTGTTTCTCTGTAGTGTTCATGTTTCAAGCTGTAAAATGACTCTTTCGAGCTAATGGACCTTACGCCTGTTGCATTTTTTTGAGCAAATTATACATTAATTTGTGCGTGTGCTTTCTTCGAACGTGTACAGTTGACAAGATAATGAATTTTGGATGCATTGTCTGTTGTCATATTGTCCTTGATGTTGAAAGCACAGGCATTTCACTGCATACTGTAATAGACTTTCACCCTTTACATTACATGGGCTCATTATAAAATGTAATTATGGAAAACTTTGAATGCTAGTCTTTAATTTACATTTACTCGACACTAATACGACACTTTTCATTAAGTATGTGTGCGGCCACATCTCAAAGCTCTGGAGGAATACAGTTGTTCACAGGTTTTGTATCTCTTCAAATTTCATTTGCATATGTTGTTTGACTAGAATAATTTCAGTTGGACTGAAGACAAAATATTGTTTAATCCAAATGGTCAAATTTTTACATTGCGTGTAAATGTACATTTACAAGTGCGAGTATAATAGCTAGAAGGGCAAGATTTTTAGTAAATGTTGGTCTTTTCCTCACATACAGATATGGCTTTAGAACAGCCTTATTTTAGTATTATTTATATAGTAGGCTATTATAGTTTTTATTAATATTTTGAATTAGCTTTTATTTTTCTATTTTCAGTTTTTATTTTAATTCACTCAAATTAAATTGTATTCATGTTGTTATGGTCTTTGTCATTTTTATTAGTTTTTTAATATTTCTATATATTTTTTTTGTTGTTGTTGTAATTTTAGTACTTCAACCAGTCTATTTTATTTCTAAGTTCTTTATTTAATATTTTTATTTTAATGGTTCATAATCTGAAACATTTTCAATAGTTTTAGTTTTGGTCATGAAATCAAAATCGGCCCTATTTACTTTGTTAGCGCACATTACTAGTCTTGTGTTAAACAATTAATCTGTGCAAGTTAATACACTGACAAAAATCAAAATCCGAAAATTTGCTTCTGCTCTGAATGCCATTCCCTCTCTGATGACGTCAGTTTGACGGCTTGGTTTGAATATCCTTAACCACTCCCTTCCAACCATCAGTCTGCTATGAGCGAGGGATGGAGAGGAGGAGCGCTAAAATAAAACCCTGCCGTTTATTTAGTATTCCGTTTCACTTGGAAATACATCACAACACTGAAATAAAGTCGGTTGCAACTTCCAATTCACGAGGACTTTAACAATAACAACACTGCTTCAGTAGATTTGGAACATAGTGTATGAAAGTGTAGGCTAAAGAAAGTTGTTCGGTTTTGGAACAGTTGAGTAAATGCTGACAGAATTTACATTTTTGGGTGAACAGTTCCTTTTAGGAATCAGTTCTGACTGTTGCCATTCAATTATGGTCCACATGAGAGGCTCCAGTTGGAAGTTAGAAGTTGAAAGCTTCGCAGCAGGGATCTTGTGTGCAATGTGCTGATAAGCTCCAGTCCCACACCACAGTCATTTGCAGCGAAATGGTTCACGTGGCGGACACAGGAAGTGTTAGAGAAACAGAATACATAGGTTTCCCTGTTTCCAAAAGATCACTCGACTACATAACGCTATCTAGTTTCCCTTTGCTTGCTATTCGATTCCATATGTCTGTCTTTGATACTGATAATACTTTTAAAAAAGAGGCATTCTTTTTTTCCCGTGCTTAAAAAAATGCACATCTACATTCCTCTGTAAGTATCCATGTCAGTATTTTAAAGAGGCCGTATTATGCCCTTTAAGTCTTGATTTTGTTTTCTGGGTTTACTAGAATAGGTTTTCACGTTTGAATGTTCAAAAAACACATTATTTTTCATACATTTTTTATTTTTTTTGCAGCACCTTTCTTCCCCGTCTCTCTGTAACGCTTTGTTTAGTTCCTGTCTCTATGAAGCCCCACCTTCCAACAAGTGCAATGTGCTCTGATTGGTCAGCTGGACCAGTGAGTTGTGATTGGTCAACTGCTTTGAGCGTGTTTTAGAAATGTCACGCCCCTTTCCATAACCATGACTTTCAGTTTCCCAGGTGTAAACACTAACACCTAAATATGCCGACATCACAACTCAACCATGCCTCAATTTTTGTTTTCGTATGCCTTAAAGGGGAACTATGCAGTTTTTTTTTGCGCAATTTTCCACCGGACAAAATTGCGATTGTTAACTCATGATTTCTGTTCTGTCTGTGCGCACCAATCTTGCACTTCTATCTACTCCTCAACCAGACCACCTAGAGACTTCGGGTTTTCGGCATTATGTTAAGGAAGGTCTAATCTCGGGAACGCACAAAAAAAAATCCAGGAAAAGATTTACTATCTCTTAGTGTTGTGATCCCATGACGTGAGAAAATTGCGCTAAAACACTCACTGAGTTTTTATTACTTGTTTTAGCTTAATTTACCTTAACTGAACAGCTTCGGAGTCATTGGAATGGTTATATGACTTTTTTCAGATTGAATGGTGGCCGTCTCGCTTCCCCCTAGTGCCTGTGAGCGGAAAAAACACCCTTGCAACTTTGGGCCAGCGGGAGGAAGTATCGCGTGATATCAGGTCTTGCGATGTAACAAATTGCTTTACGGCACTGCACACATACATTTATATGCTAGTCTTCTGTGTATCATCCATACCTCAGTGGACATGGCTCCATGCGTTCACCGGCTTCTTTGAAAACAAATGCACATGACCAGAGGGAGAAGATGGGAGGGGGGAGAGTCGCCAACGAGTTTTTACGACAGTGTTGTCAAATATCTATTCCGAAGGTGTAGGGGGAGCTCTATAGAGAAACCTGCGAGCAAAAAGCGATAAAATATTGTGATGTATACGTTCAAGAAAAAACGACGACAATCAAAGCGTTTCCGGGAGTTCCGAAACTCACTGTTTCTATACTGATATAGACAAAACTCCTTTTGGAGTGAACTTTGTGCTTGTATCTTTGCAGACATATTTCATGCTCAAACAGCATCATTACACACTAAATAAAATGCATGATAGTTCCTCTTTAAAAAAAAAAATCATCATGGCTTTAATCATAAAACGCTTAAAGGCGCACAGCTATTGAACAGGTGGTCATTGGGAGCTTCCCTGCATCACCGGTTATGTTATAAATGAGTGACACACTCACTGCGGCATCCTGATATGCGGCCCTCCCCGCGTCCCATAATGCAGCTGTTATTAGAGATAATCTAGGCAGCTGGGCTTCTCTTTCAGGCAGTATCATATGATGATATTTTAATTACATCCGGCCAATAAACTTTAGGACTTCTGAACTCCTGCGCTGGCCTGATTGTATACTCTTACTCTAAAACTGTCAGCGTAATATGCAAGTCTGCAAGTGTGCTCCACTTTAAACCAGGTCAAAGGGCCAGAAGGCAAAATATATAGCTGCATGTTCAGCACACCAAAAATCTCTCCCTCCCCTTGATAATACAGGCGAGCAGCTGAGGATGACTGTGTACATTGTACATTTGACAGTCATGTACTATCTTGATATAGTCTGATGCTGTTTCTTTCAGGGTCAGAATGTATCAGACTTTATTCAAGATGTCTTAGATCATTATGCACATGTCAACAGCATGTAAACCACATATTTGGCATTGCTTGCATCTATTTGCAGAGAGCTAAGATGGATGTACACTACCGTTCAAATGTTTGGGATTGGTATGATTTTTAAAGGGGTGGCTGAATATGATTTCACTTATCTAACTTTAGTTAGTGTGTAATGTTGCTGTTTGAGCATAAACAACATCTACAAAGTTATAACGCTCAAAGTTCAAAGCAAAGGGAGATATTTGCTTTTAAAGAAATTGCAACAAAAAATGGCTGGTAGGGACTACACGACATTCCTCCCTGGTTAGTGACATCACTAACCCTAAAATTTACAAAAATCCCGCCCCCAGGAATGCGTTTTTATAGATTATCAAGACAGAATATGCTTATCAATGACTAGAAGATAACTACAAATAAGCTGCATAAATTCATCAACTAACCATTCAGAAATGTTGTCTACATGTTGTCACTTCTTCTTGAGTCTCTCCATCATTGTCTGACTTCGGTTTGAAAATAAAAGGCTGATAGTTTTTGAAACTTTTTGAAGCTCCGCCCTCTGTGCCGGAAGCAGCAGCTCATTTGCATTTAAAAGAACACAAAACGGTGGGTTTTTGCTCACCCTCAAAAAGTGACAACTTTAACATGCTATATAAAAATATCTGTGGGGTATTTTGAGCTAAAACTTCACATACACACTCTGGGGACATCAAAGATTTATTTTACATCTTGTGAAAATGGCATTATATCACCCCTTTAATGTTTTTTTTTTTCAGGATTCTTTGATGAATAGACATTTTTTTATGCTTTTTAGTTTTAGATAACCCATCCACGAATGGAATCTAGCAACAAATTGAACTGTGGTTGGTCTCTTTTACATTTACTTGAAGTTAATCTCTGACTGACTAAGTGGGCGATTCTTGGCCAGAATAAGCTGCAATCTGGATAAGACTTTTATGCTGTTAGTTAAAAGTTTGGCAATGCAGGAATATAAAAATATCTTTCATCGGGCACGTTGTTGGTTTTCAGGCTTGGTTTTAAGCTTTGTCTTTGAGCTCACAGACCTTGCCCCACTCTGATATCACTATCTTTGACCTTCACTCTCTCCTTTTCTGCCTCTAGATGCTCCTGTAACGTTCCCTGTGATGATGCCATTTCGGTCGCGCTGTGCTTCCTGCACCCAGCAGATAAAACTTTATTAGATAATCAAAATTCACCGTAAAATGCGATTAGGAGTTCTGCGGGAATGCAAATGCTTCGTCCGTAGAGATGAATGCTTAGCCTTTGAAAGTTCCCAAAGATCTGCGCATGTTGTCCCTAAGGGTGCTCTGCATAGTCATGAAAGAGCAATGTGTTTCTGCCTAAATGCAGCAGAAAAAATAAACGAATGCTGTGAATCGTGCCAAAGTGCCATTGCATTTGAAGACAGCATTAGGAACATGTTCTAAAGGTAGGGACACACACACAAACCGTCGCCCCGCGTCAGGGCAAAAAGACTGCACTTGAACGTCAACAAGCACCTTTTGCGCCTGCATGTAAATGAGACTGTCAATTTCTGCAGATATATTCGTAAAGAAAGCAACGCGTGCTTACAGTTTTGAATATCAATCCTGCTGATCACTTTCTTTATTACACTCCGCTCATGTTAAAGCAACACTAAGGAACATTTTTTTACCTTAAAATAATGTTTCCAAAATCGTATCAGTGGTTCATCAAGTCGTAACAGGGTGAAAGGCACTTCTGGATTCACTTTGCGGCCCTATATCTGCTATAACCACACTTTGCAAGTTTGCCAAACGGGGTCGCATTTCTGTAGTTCGAATGAGACATAAAAAAAAAACTACAAATTTGACTTGCTTTACGTCAAACGTTACAATAGTCATTATTTAGTTTTTCTTCGTTTCTGATGTCGCAATACATCATACTTTCATGAAATCATGCATCATACTCTACCTTGTCTGTGGACATCGTTCATTCCAAAGCTGGTGCTGGATAAATAGCGAGCGTGCGTGCGACAGTAGGCTGCGGGCGGCGAAATTATTTACGACAGCGGTAATGGACAATTCCGCTTCCAACCTGTAGGCTGACCGAAGAGGAAAAGTTCCTTAGTGTTGCTTTAATATTAAAATTTTCACCAAGGAACACTCAGGTAAGATGACGTAAAATTAAAACAGCCTTCTATCTGTACCGTTTTGGTTTATTTGCTTGCTGTTTTGCTATTATTCTCGTGCACTGACTCATTCACCTAGCTGAACAGCCAATCAGAACAGTTCTCTCTTTCACTGACGGCCTGACACCAATTCTACATGCTGAATCGGCCCAAAAAACCCCGATGGTGTCCGACTAGAGCCAATGGTGCGGAACACACCGGGAAAAAATACGTCGACCGACGCTCAAAAAACGGCCCAACGGCCAATCGTGTGTCCCGGGCTTAAAGGGATACTTCAGGATTTAGCATTAAGCTTTGTATTAGTAGAAAACCTGTAGTATTTTCGAATTACCATGCTTTCCACCCTCATATGCCCCTGAGACGAGAGATTTATGTATTTTTTGTCTGGAAAAAATCCTCCGATGACGCAAAAATCGTCATTTTGCGTCATCGGAGGATTTTCTGGCCAGAGGCTAAAGACTACAGCCAGTAGAAGGCGTTGTTCCGCATATTTTCAACCCGCCCATAGAGGGATCTCACTCACAGAATGTACACACAGTGTCAGCTTTGGAAGCTAAGCTAGCAGGCTCTTGTTCTGTGGAGAAAACTGAGTAGTAGGAGAAAGCTGAGTAGTAGGGGTTACCATCCTCCTTTTCCCGGACTTGTCCGGCGGGCGAGATCGTTCAAAATGTCCGGGATTCAGCTTTTGCGTTCTGCGGTCGCCATTCATTGTTTACATGCACACCTTTTGTTTCAATCTAGCTGAATTCATTCCGATTGGTGAGTCTGAATGTAGTGTTTACATGAACGCTAAACAAGTGATCGGTTGATGTGCGTTTTACCATTGCTAAGAAAATTCCCGCTCCTCCGTGAGAGATGCGAGACCCGGCGCGTCTCAGTAATGACGCCACCCGCCTCGCGCCATTCTCCCGCGGCCGTCAGCCTCGTCCTGCTCGCCACAGTAAACATGATGAATGGCGACTGTAGAACGCAAAAGCCGAATCCCGGACATTTTGGGCGATCTCGAAATCACGGGCAAACTCGTCATGGAGACTCATTAAGTTAGTAGCCTAACCTTCTTGTTGTTTTCAACTGCGCTCTCTAACCGGTAGGCATGGCCTCCTAGGGCAGCGAAGCAAGTGCATTCTGGGAGTTGTTGTCTTTCATCCACATAAGCCAAAAATACATTTTCTGGCTTTTCTCAGGCTAGAAAGCTCCGAATTCAAAAATTTCTTCACATTTCTTCTACATAAATGACATATTTTAAATACACATTCATCTTTCCAGAGGTGAAGTATCCCTTTAAGGGTGTTTTCAAACTTGGCAGGTTTGGTGCGATTGCTCTTTTAGTGCGATTCATTTGAATAAGTGTGAACGCTGCTATCTGAACACTGGTGTGCTCCAAACAAGTGGACCAAGACTCCGAAGCGAACCAGGATTAAGGGTGTGTTCACACTTGTAGTTCGATTCTCTTGAGTCTTTTGGTCCGGACCAAAAAAGATACATTTAGTCCTGGTTATCTTAGCGTTCACAGCACACTGTCACTGACTGAACCTAAAGATACAAAACAAATTAGGCTTTTATGACGTATATTTAGCGACGGAACTTGTCGAACATCCAAAACAATGCTGTATGCTTGCTTGGCTAAATGGAGAATATGTGCGTATATATGATATGTGATGGCGCTGACAACTTCTGAAGAGCTTATAAAATGTGTAAAGGAGTCAAAACAGCTGCAGGAATCCCTCAGTCACACACTCAAACAAAGACCCGCTGCAAGAAGACGCAGTTCTGATGCCTGTTCCAAACTGTGAAGGGAAACGTAGCTCCAATGATGAGAAAAAACACGTATGCTTGAGCATTCTGTCCTTTTTAGGGTCGCATCTTGTGACATCATGTCCTGTTTTTGGTTCGTTTTGCGTTCATATTTCAGTCGAGCTGCACCAGAGTTGGTTTGGAAGTGGAACGAGTCCTGTCTTTCAGGGTCTCTGTCCCCTTGTTTGATGTGCACCAGGGTTCGGATGGCAGCGTTCACACTTATTACTAACTACTTAGGAGCAATCAGGGTTCGTTTTAATTGAACCAAACATGCCAAGTGTAACATTTTTATTTTGGTCCATAAAGAAAACCAAGAAAACCGTACTAAAAGTGTGAACACAACCTAATTGTCATTTGGTGCTTGTCACGTAGCTACGTAAGTGCTGGTTTTCCTTTAGGACCTAGATTTTACATTGAGTTGTGACCCAAAACAGTTTGAACAAAAAGTCCTCAAATTTAAGTTGATTTATGTAATTATGCACAATTATATGCTTTGTTGCATTTTATGCTTGCATTCAAAATTACAGCTTTCCATGACCTATCAGAACAGACCTGCAACCCAATTTTTGTCATTACCCGCCAGATGATAACCACTTATTTAGTGGACACTTTTATCTAGAACAAATCACAGAGCATCAACTGTAGGAACAGTCCCACTGCTGAAAGCTTAGATGCTTTGTTCAGAACAATTATTATGCTTCTTATATGGATTGCACCTTATTTGAACGGTAGTTCTTTTTTTTTCCGAACGTCTGTTTTGGCAGAAGAAACTCTTTGCTCTAAAGAATGTGGTTGTCTGATGAATATTGTTCTGTGTATGCTGAAGTTGAGAGCACAGATTTTGGCCTGTGGCACTGGCAGTGTTTTTCAGCATATGGACATATGAAGGTCAGTCATGACGAGTGACTGTGGTCATTACTAAGAGCTATTAAAATACTGAGGGAGCTAAATGACTGGCTCAGCATTATTATAGCACTTATCGACTGTGCCCATTTCTGTCCAAGATACTTCATCCTACTGGCACAAAAACTGTCTTGTTAAATTGCTCATCGCTGTTGGAATACTAATATGGATTTGCCACATTGCCCACATCATCACATCTTGCCGAAAGACATGCATTTTAAAATTGTGCATTTTAACCCATTGTTGCTTTCTTATTGAGATATTACAGCATTTTTATTTTAATGGTAAAAACGTTATTATAAAATATGCACCTTTATGATATGCATGACATTTGGATGTAGGGCCTATGGTATTTTTTGAAGTAAGAGTATACACCTCTTTTGAGGAGTAAAATGTAGCATGGTGTCAATTTAGGCTACTATGGCACTTTATGTAAGTTAAATTGACGTGTTTTCTTGTTAAATATCCATTTCATCAGCGTCCTCTTGTGCACTGTAATGCATGGCGTATTTTAAAGAACATGCATGCTGTAAAGTTGTGTCGCAAAGCTGCAAACATTATTGTCAGATTCTCCGGAGAGTCACGCATCTGGGAGTGAGTGAGTGCGGGGCAGCTGTGGCGCAGCACGGGCAGTCTGATAGCGGCGCTCCCGGGAGAGGAGGGGTCTCTGTGTGTGTGTGTGTGCGTGTGGGTGCGCGCGCTGACTGATGTCCGATTCGCGAACGAACCATTTTTTTGAACCGCCTGATTCGGATCATTTGAACCGAATCGCATTGCTCTGGTAAATTACCTGTAAAATAAATTATTGGCGGTAGAACATTGAAGTAGGCCTAGATGCCATGTTGAAATCATAAACTTAAATACAATGTATTTTTTCAATGTTGCAGCGATTAGTTCAGAATTTAATTGAATCATTTAAGCAAAACGATTTGCTGAAGTTAATCAGAATTCTTCTCCTTGTTTTTGCTTTTTTGATCATGAACAACATCAGTTAATTATTATTTTTTTTTTACAGTGACATTTTTGGTTTTTACCCCAACTTAATCATCACCCCATACACCGCCAGCATAGTGCGGTATCTCTTAGTTTAAGTCTAGCCAATCTGCTAAGATCTGTTAAAATTAACATCCGTTGGTGGGTCAAGACCATTTTTAAGAGTTGCATGGAGACAATGTCTTATTTGGAAGTACACTAAAAAAAAAAAAAAAAAAAAAAAAAAACAGTAAGTAAAATTTACTTAATTTTTCTTTGGCAAGTTTTTGCACACATTTTTTTTTTTAAATCAATTTCACACGCATATTTTTTAAGTAAATTTCACATATGGAATTAAGTAAACTCTACTTAACTAAGTTAAGTGAAAGTAACAAAGAAAATAAGTAATTTTTACTTGGCTAGTAATATCTATTTAGATGAGTAATATCTATTTAGTTGAAGTTTCCTTTGCAATATATTTCACTCAAACAATATAACATTGAATTAAACCACACTGTTAAAGCATATGATTTACTTAGAAATATCTAAGTAATTAATACAATATTGTGTGAGACAGACACCATGTCTACATATCAGAAGTTTTGCCATGCGTGAACGCAGAGACCTCAATACTTGGTATACTTTTTCATTTAAATTAAATAATTTTTTTCCTGTAGTTACTTGACCACAAAATCATTTTATCAGTGTATTTCCAAAAGTAAGTGTTCGAATAGTTTAAGTTTGTTTCAAATAATTAAATGAGACCACATGTTCTCCCTCATAAAGGTTATCTAAGAACCATATTCCTTTATTAGCCAACTGTATCCAGCAGAAAGGCCTCTTATCGATTCGAGGCTCTATTTGTTAGTCATCATGGGGTTTGTTTTGAATGTTGGTGATATAATTTCCCTTGATAAATTGTTAAATTCAATTTAAAAATACAAAACAAGTAACCATAGAAAAAACATAGGCCTATACAATATATATATATATATATATATATATATATATATATATATATATATATATATATATATATGTTGTTATAACAATGACATTATTAAAATAAGGTGATATTAGATTATATTGATCAAAGCAGTAGGCTAGTTTGTTTCTCAGCTGTAAACGTGATGTTTAGAATCGTTTAAATGAATCGCTTAGACCGGGTTTGTGAAGTTGTTCAACCGATTCTTTGAAAAGATCCGACTCAAAAGAACGAATCATTCAGGAATCAGACATCACTACTGCAGTCTACTCCGGGCAGGAGAAACACGCACACACATTAAGAGCAAGAGAAGTGCTTGCACGTCAAAATTGAGCCTGAGGGGAAAAAAAAAACTTACGCAGTCTCCATCATCACAGATTCACGTTAACATTTTACAAAGGTCACGCCTTTCTTTCCAACATATTAGTGTTTAATGTACTGTAATTGCTCGTCAGAGTCACGAGACTAACTATGTATAGTAAGCAAAAACACGCAAAGTCAGTCGCGCGGAGTGGGGATGACAGCCTGACTCATCGCTAATGTGCTGGATGACTTCACTCCTGCTTTTTGGAGAGAGGATTGCGGCTGTGTTAGTGTGACTCTGGGGTCTCATAACGAGCACAACACCGCATACTACAGCTGCACTGCATCCGTCCACACAGTGCCGATGCTTTTCTCGGAAACGCGCACCTGACTGCTAGAAATGGAGTGGAACCACGTCGAGACTGTGCAGGAATTCACTGCTGAAGGACAATGCAGCAAAATTAAGGTCCGATCATGCAGAATAACCTGGGACTCTCACCAGGTAATTTCCGCGCCCCCTTTTTTTAAGTGTATTCTTAAGCTTTGGTCTGTGTAGCGTTGATTTGGGAAGCACAGAACCGGATTACTCAAATTTTCAGACTGTTAGTTTGTTGGAAGAAGGATTGACCAGTTGTGACAACTGTCAAAGTGTTGGATATTACTTTGTTGTAGTTATATGAGCTGATAGATCACAGCAGTGTGTATGTAAAGGGAAGGGATGCTCTCACCTACTGACGTAGACTAATAATTGGGTAGGCTATTATTTGACATGACATTTCAGACAGTGAGTGGCGAAATGCTGTAGTTCATCAACAATTACTTTAAACGGCATTTTTCTAATATGTAATTATTATAAATGCATTTTTTGTGATCTCATATTAGTGGAGTGACTAAATTGAACGATTTCTGTAAGCTATATAAACTACTAAAATCTTGATGTTGGGAAAAAAAATGTAGAGTAGGCTACTATAGTCGTGCCACAGAAATGTGATAGAGGTAAAACTAATATGGAAAATTATATTTTAGGATTTTTCCTATTACCTTATATCAGGCAAAATATTTGAATATTGAATGCCATCGTTTTGCAATTGCAGCCATTTTGTAATATTTGTAATATCAAAGCTCATTATCTCTATTTGTTGAAAAATCTTCACTTTTCCTTATAGCTACCATACTGGGGAAATGCTTCATATAATAATTATGGTTTATAATTTGCATAGTTTTATATATCGGCAATGCACCAGCACCAACATTGAATGTATATTTAGATAAAATATGTATTCTGAATACATTTTCTTTGACAATAAATTCGTATTACCTGCCACAAAGAAATTTTTATTTGACATGACAAAATATGTTGCAAAGTAAATAAATCTTTCTACCTTTAACTTTTTACGATCTGAAACTTATTAAATCACAATCACAATGTTATTTGTCAACTATCCATTTACAGGTTTGCCTGAATTCTCTCTCTGTAGTAATTGTGATGAACTAAGTGTGATGAATTGAAGCTTGTGGTACACACTGTCGTTTTCAGGAGTTGCCATGTCAGACCTCTAAAAGAGCATTTGTGAGAATGGTTCTTGTGACACAAGGAACTAAAAGTACTCTAATTATGGCTCATTTGTCAGGCGAGATATGTATAGCAGAGGCTGCGGGCAGGCGATGACCTAACGGACTATGTCATATGTGAAAAAGGCTGAAAAGTAGAGGTAAAGAGAGAATAGATCATATTGTTGTAGATAAATGTAATTTAATATTCTTGAGTCACAAAATCACTCATTTTGCTGTAAGGTATTTTAAAATATTCCTCATGCTTCACTTTATGAAGGGTGGGTTGATAATGTAATAGTTGAGTGTGTTTAATACTTTGTGAGCGATCTCATCCTAAAACGAGGTCCTGTTCCATCAGAAGCACCAGGTGCTCACCAACACCAGAACGGCCCCAGGGGTGACCTCATTTTCTGTGGCTAGTACCACATTTCAGGCGAAATCCTTACAAAGAGGGAAACATCCAAGATTCCAAAAACGTCACTCCCTGAAATAATGTCGATTTTTCCATGAAAAAATGTTTCCCTGAGTGTTTAAATGGCAGAGAAAGCCTTTGTTTTTTTTGATGGTAAATTATCTGTAATGTTGCCTGACTCTTTGCTAAATGTTTCCCAGTATGTCCTTATAGGCTACATTTAATCAAGTAATTAATCACATGGTATTTACAGCTGAAGGTGATTGGCTTCAACTTGACTGCAGTACTGATTTCAAATCAGCTGCTTTATTCAGTTGAGTTGAACGTGAATATTAACAGATAGCTTTTTCCTATTAGACACCAGTGCAGTTGACTATCAGAGTTGAGTATTTCTGCTTTATCTGACAGCACAGAGACCTCTAAGAGGATATTTAGTGCCATTTCATGCCAGCCCTAATTTGATCATAGATTTGCCACATTGACTTTTCTTAAAAAAATCTCAGTGATGCCTCAGTGAGATCATTTAGATAAATGTACCCTCCACAGATGAGGTTTTCGCAGTACTCTTCTGACTCACTGGGCTCTGTCAGATGTTTTAGTCATTATAAGTATAACATGTGTGCAGTGAGCCAGTTATGGGAATTGAGAGAAGCCAATGACTCAATTATTTTGAACGTGTGCAATACTGATATGTCAGACAGAAAGGAATATTTAGGAATATTTGAATAAATAGGCTCTTGTTAATTGTTCTTTTGAGTGTCCCTGTATACATTGTGTTTTGAGTGTGCCTATATTGTTAAGTATGAGTGAATGAAAGTTATGGTGTGTATATTGGTGAGTTTACACAATTACAGGACATGGCATAACTATAAGCATCCTGTTCAGTCTCTCTAGACATTTCCTCGTGATTCTATGGTGATTTATATTTTTGTTTGATTGTACCTGTTGAGTTGTTGTTGTTTACTGCCGATATTTATTTTGCTCAATGCCACACAGCTGTCTACCCTGCTGAAATCAACAGCTTGGACCAGTTTAAATTCTAAACTTGTTTTAGATGGACAATGGTGGTCAGTTGCTGGCACAAACTAGAATGAAAAATGCAAAAAACATATATGGTAATTTAAGGTCCCTACCAGCTGTACCTGCTCAGCTCGTGTAAGATGCTTTACACGACAACAATGTACTAAAAACGTTTTTTCTGCATACAGTCAAAACTATCCCTATTCACACGGATCCGGGAAAATGACTAAAAATGCTGTATTATGCATGCCAGGCCAGTAGTTGGCGATGTCACTTTGTAAAGAATCACTATGCGCCTACACTACTGAAAACTTAATACACATGCGCATAACGTCACCGTTTCACAAATTTGCGTTTTGTAGTTTACACGATACACATTCATTTTCGAAAACTTGCACTTTGAAATCCGTTTTCATAAGTTTGCATTTTCAGGCCGCCAAAATGCTGTCGTCTTTAAAAAGGACGACCAAAATGCATTTTTTTGTTTTCAGTTGAAAACGGTGTCGTGTAAACGGCCCCTAGGTCAGACATACAGTACAGCACCAGTATAAAATTAATTTAAAAATAAATATAATGAAATTATTCTTGTAACCCTTTGATTGAATTTATTTGAGATATTGCCTGTCTAGTTGACAATGAATACAAAATACAAAAAGATTGCATTTGATTTTAACTAGTTATAAACCAATATAATAATTAAGCAGCCAATATTTGGCCTATTTAGTTATTATTTTCTTAATATTTTTGAGTAAATCAAAGTAAATATTGGTTTATATTTTTATCTAATTTCACCTCATTTGTCACCATTAATTTGTATTACATATATTGTGAGATGAATATCAGCATTGGGTAATATAGTCTGTTGACTACTAATTTGAAACTTTGATTCTAAAGACGGCTGATCATTTTTATTTTATTGGAAAGATTTAATTAAAAAAACAGTTTTTGTTTTGTTTGAACAAGTGAAGTTCAGCCTGTTTGTTTGCAAAACTGATTTTACGTTACTTTGTGTGTGTGTGTGTGTGTGTGTGCGTGTATGTAGGTGGGGAATCCACGTGTGGAGTTAACACTGTCAGAGCTGCAGGAGATGGCAATGCGACAGCAGCAGCAGATCGAAACACAGCAGCAGATGCTGATAGCTAAGGTAGGATCCACCATATGAAGCCTCTTATCTCTTTATTTATTCATACATCTACGATCTTTTTCCTCTTCTTATGTCTGGACTGTTAAATTGAAAAGAAATGGCCTGTCCTATGCCAAAGTCCAGTTTTACTTAGGCTAAGATATGCATCTTTTATTTTAGAGTCATTTTCAGATCCGTTAATGGTGCTCTGTTGGTCTGCTGACTTCTGCTTATTAAAACGAAGACCCCTGTGGTTCGCCATAAGCAGATGTACACACATGCATAAGGGGCATATGTGAACACATGGTCATATCATCTGGGGAGTGCATGAACTGTCATGTTTGATTAATTGTATTAGCCTGGTTCCATGCGGCCATGTCAGGAATTTTCTAAAAGCCTGAATGATTTGCATTTTAATTGTGCAGCTAGTGCACTTGAGCCTGACGTAATTCGGTTAATTCGGCTCTTTTGATATTGTGTTTTGAGAATTGTTTGTCTCTGTGATGGAGATTGTCTTGAGGTCAGCGTGTGATGGTTGAATATCACACTTAGGTTAGCACTGGAGGGAATATGCGTGTTGCAAAGTTATTTTCCTTAAACAACAACAGGAAAGAGACTCCATTCACATAGGAAATGAGATCAGCATGGAACCGCAGCTGTCAGGAAGAGGGTGGACGTTAAGACCACTGGAGATTGAGTGTGGATGCCATGTACGTGTGCTCGTGAAGGTGTAGTCAGTTCCCGGGGAAAAAAAAAAACTACCAGAATGCTTGGGGCGCAGACAAGAGGGCTTAGCTATGATCTATGAAGTATATGGGACTGTGTATTTCATGAAAAAGTATCAAGAAGCCATCAAGTTAACTCACCTGTTGTAAGGTAAACAAATGCATGTCTGTTTAAAACTTTTAAGGTAGAGGTGGTTGTTGAATTGCTCATTTATTTATTGCATTTTTATTGGTTTTATATTGCTAATACAAATTATTTGTGAATAGATAATGCAGATTTGAGGCCATTTTCATCACGTCAGACAACTTTAAACATTGTAATCACGTCAGACAACTTTAAACATTGTATAGAGATAAAAACAGAAATAAATGAAAGAATACAAAAAAAAAAAAGTGCATGAATATTTCAAACAAACATGTTGTATGTAACTAAAGGTATTAGCCCTGTGGTTTGTTTGTCTGTTCATTTAACACTGGATTGTGTCGAGTCAACACTCTGTGACTGTTAGGCCTGGCTTTGTATTTGTATTTCTGAAGCAGACCTGAAAGTGCTTGTCAGCACGAATGCCTGTGCTTCCCTCCACTTTCTATTTCAGTCTCATTCATCATACATTCACTTTTTGGGTGTGTTATGTTGTAATATCCCACAGTTGGAGTAATTACAGTATGATTCTCTTGCATTTTTTTATATGGTACATGTAATAGCTTCTCTGCTAACACAAAATCTGAATTGGCACTTACATCAAGTTGATGTTATTTCCTGTCTCTTTTCTCTCTCTATTTTACCATCTTACCTGGTCCTTCCTTATTGTATCCATCCCATTCTCTCACAGCTCTCCACTGTGCGTAGTGAGGTGTGAGAAAGGGCTTTTGTTGATCTGTTACGTGTCTGTATTAATGATATGTGGAGCATGTCCCCCCCCCCAATTTGAAATTGACCGTTACCCTCTCCTGTCCTTCCATTTCCTCTCCTCTCCGCGTTTAGGAGCAACGATTGCGGTATCTGAAGCAACAGGACCCACATCAGGGCCAGTCCGTGTCTGAGAGTGAGAAGCTCCAGAGGTTGAGGGAAAGGGTGGACAGTCAAGAAGCCAAACTCAAGAAGGTCCGTGCCATGAGGGGCCAAGTGGACTACAGCAAACTCATCAACGGCAACCTGTGTATGTCAGCCATGTTAACAGACTTACTTTAGATTGCTCACTTTATAAACTGATTTTACTTAAAATGCTGTATGATGACCGACTATAATATTGAGTACAATATCTGTTTGTTATTGAAGTATCTAATATGTCCTTTAGCCCTGGACTGTGTTTTTATGGTGATGTGGTACAGTGGTTAAAGTCAATTTTATTCCCCAGTGATTTTTTGAAATCAAAATTTACACGCTATGCAGTTTACATTGTTGAAAAAAACTTTTACTTATGAATGGAAAAACCAGGAAAATCTCCTGGAAACCGCTGGCCAATTAGACTTCTGGGTTTTGACGTCATCCCTGCACCACTCTATTGTGCCCTTGAGCAAGGCACTTAACCTCAGATTCCTCCAGGGTGATTGTCCCTGTAATACGTTCATATTGCCATTCTAAGGCAACTGTGCACAAAAAAAAGTCTCTCTAAAGAAATCAAACTGCTAGGTCTGAAACTTACGCTTATTACTATTGTTAGAGCACACAGTGGAATTTCATCCCTTGCTCCAGTTGCTTTTGCCGTCCACTCCCTCTCTGTTCCTGGCAGTGGATCAGTCAATAACAGCATTTCTGATCTTTGAAACAGGGAGTTCTATTTGGGGTGTGGAAGAGCCTGGGGAAGATTTCACCCCCTTATGACATTCATGAGATAAAAACCAAGATCACAATCCCATTCCTCTCTATTGAGAATTTGTCTTATGGCATGTGGACAACTGCACTGGACCTCACTCCCACACTTGCTCGAACACACCCACACTTCAAAAATACACAGACACTAACTTATAGTATATGAAGCGTATCAACAATCGTGCATCCATTTGCACACTACGATTGTGTATTTATAATTGGAATGCTTTGTGTGTGTCTTTCAGCTGCAGAAATTGAGCATGTTAGCAGCCTGTTCCAGGAAAAGCAGGCAGAGCTGCAGTCGGCCATGGTCAAGGTGGACCAGCTCACGCAGCAGCTAGACGATCTGCGACGGGGGCGTCTCAATGGACTGCAGCCTCTGGGGGGACCAGTGACCAGCAATGCTGCACTGGAACTCCGCAAACTCTACCAGGAACTGCAGGTAGGCTACATGATGTGATACTGTACAGAGACTACAGTATAGAACTTTTTTTTTGTTAACTTTGATTGAATACACAAAGAAAGAGAGAAAGACTGAGACCATGTGTTGGTGGTTGTGATGCTGTTTGTTGTTTTTGTTCAAGTGCAGCAACTCATGATAACACGAATGGCCATCGGAATCAAACTAGTTTATCTTAAATATATTGGACTCACTTGGGATAAGTAATAGGAAATAGACTTTCTTTTAATCCGTTAATGCAGTTTGATCATCAAAAACTATTTTATTCCCCAGTGATTTTTTTATATATTTTAATGCGCTTTCCTGTTTTGCCACACTTGTTTATTCTTTCCTAAATCATCTCTGAAGTGCTTTGTGGTACAGTTTGCGCCCCAGAGTGATATTGCATAAAATATTCAGATTATAGTGTGTGACATTTGATGAGATGGGGAAAATATTCAGATGCAGTAACATAATCATCAGTTCTGTATGCGTGTGTATGACGCATGTATGATTGTATTAACATTTAGATCCGGAACAAGCTAAATCAGGAACAGAACAGCAAGCTACAGCAACACAAGGATATGCTTAACAAGCGTAACATGGAGGTGACCATGATGGACAAGCGTATTGGGGACCTCAGAGAGCGTCTCTACAAGAAAAAAGCAGAGGCAAGTGATAAAGAACCAGCCTGCAACTGCAGAGCCACATGCAGATTAGTACACCAGATCTGTAATATTACATTGAGCTGCATTGTAAATCATTACTTAATGGTTTTTAAAGAGACCCTGGAATTAGTTAAACCCAGCATTTTAAGCTCAAAGGATTTTGAAGCAAAGTGTTTGACCTATAATATGCATACAAATTGCATTCAATGATGTTTGTTGATATAAACGCTGCATATTTTTAGGTGTAAACACTAGTACTGTATTGACTAGCCGTTTCTTGCAAACTTGTCTCTATGGGGTTTGATTAACCATTCTTCTTCTCTACAGCTTGGCCGAATGAGTGGTCCTCCCTCCCCTCAGCCCACCCCAGGCAGTTCTGGGCGGGTGGCAGCAGTCTGTCCGTACATCCAGATACCGGTACCCGGGCGACAGGAAGGAGGCTACACTTTACCTCCTGATCCCCTGAAGCCACAGTCTCTCGCCACTTCTGCTACAGTCAACCATGCTCGTTCCAAGTCAGGTCAGTCTTTCCTTTTATAACTTGACAAAATTTTGTAACCATAAACTGCTACAGGAATTCTGGAGATTTGTCCAGGGATTAATGCATCATTGAGAAACGTCTCGGTGCTCTTACACAGAAATGTCCAAATAAGCTCCCTGTGGTAAAACGATGAGCATCATATGGGTATACATGGTTCATGACCCCAATCAGCAAGATAGTACTACATAAATTATGATAGATATATCATCTCATACTCAACAGCAGAACTCTGCTCACCGGCTTTCCTTGTGAAAATGAATCTTCTTTCTCATCTCTACTGTAAAACCATTCATTCAGCTCAGTTCAGATTTCTTTCTATGCTTCACTTATTTTCCTGACATGTCACAGTAGCAAGTCTTTATCATTCTTGGCATCATAGTGCTGACAATACAGTTGGATGAAGAATTGCAGTATCTCTTTCTATCTAAAAGGGGAGCTCATAAGCACCAAGTTTCGAAATGTATCTTTATTCAGATATTCTCATCAATGTCATACTAAAACATCTTTATGTTTGTTTTTTCCAGCCTTTATCGCTAACATGCTTTTTCATTTTCTCATGTCTGTCACCTTTTATCTCCTCCCCTATTCGTTTGTCATGCTTGTGTGTCAAATTTGGGGGCGGCGGGACAGAGGAAGACAGGGTGAGGATGCCTGCAGGCCCATGGAAGGTCTCAGACTTAGACATCATAGTGGACCCTCTGGTGCAATCCTCAGAGCCTAAAGATGGGCCAGAGGCCCCCACAGACTCCGACTGTACTTCTAGTGAGTTTTTTGGGCATGATATCAAGAAGAAATCTTTGATCAGAGTGCATAAAACAGGATTGCACTTCTACTTACAAGACAGATATTTGCCTTTATAAGACATTTAAAAATTTGATTTAAAAGTTTGATTTTATGTTCTAGATAAATAATATATAAAGACACGGTGAATTGATTTGATTATAAATTATTCACACACACTGACATAATAAATATACAAAAAAAAACACTAGCTTGCACTTAGTTTGTCAGTACCCATGAGGCAAGTCCTTTGCATAATGTGCTACCTCGTGGGTACTGACAAACAAAGTTCATAAAATGGCAATGTAATCCCCAACCATTATTGATCTTAAAAAGCACACTTAAAAGTACACTTACTATTCCATATCCCAGTAGTCACTAAAGTTAGATCCACATGACTCCTAAAACCCTGAACTGAACTAGTGGAAAAAAAGTAGCTATTATGTAACAACTTTATTTTTGTAAGTAGTCATGAAGATGTCAGGCTGGCCTTAAGAATACATAACAAAGGACTGTATTCAACCTTTGGCATATTTAATTCCAGGAAGAATTTGACCTATTTCGAAAAAAGAAATCCCCATATGTGATAGAGTTTAGTCATTTGCTTCACTGCATTTCTCCTTTGTGGGACTTGGCAGTCGACTGCCAGTGAGTTTGATGGCGTATCTGTCAGACGGATGGGATAAACATGCGTCATCGCCCATGGCTTTGACAAGCAGAGCAGTGGACTTGGACACATAGGCTTAGTAATCCATTTAACCCAAAGAGAGCTGGATCTGTGCAGAGGACAGGACAGAAATATACCCCACTCAAGCCACTGATTAGAAGTGTCCTGATGTCACAGGGGTCAGAGATGTGAGTGTAGTCCCATTTGAGACTCATCTCCTGCTTTAATGACCTGATGAGCAGGTCAGTCTGTGTCATAATGAGGCTGACTGGAGAAAGAGCATACACGTCTTTGTCTGTTTCAGTCTAACTCATACTGCTGTGCTCCCTACAGCCAATGATGCAATCTGGCCCTCCTTCAGCAATAATAGGGTTCCTCTAAAACCTCCAGACTGGAAGGACACAAGTCAAGATCATAGCAGCAAGATGGGTACCTCAGACAAGGTGAGATTAAACAGTCCTCCGTAGAACTTAAGCACAAGTTCTACTGAAAGACATCTTTTGAGTCTTGCTTAACTCGTGTTTTTTTTTTTTTACTAGGAAGCCCCTAAGTTGTTAGGGACAGTAACAGCATTGTCTAAGCAGCCTCCACCCATCTATGGAACCTATCCCAGTGCAGGCCATCACTCCACAGTCTGTGCCACCAGCTCTTTACCCCGCTCTGCTCCTGGCAACTTAGGCTGGCAGAGAACACCCCCTACCTCTGGTTCCTCATCACAGCAGATCCAACAGCGGATAACAGTGCCTCCCAGTCCTACACCTCAGTCTGGATCAGCCCTCTTCCCTCAGGGTGAGAGGACAGAGCCTCCTCTTGCTGTGGCGGTGCGTCCCTTTATTCCAGACAGAGGGTCCCGGCCCCAGTCTCCAAGGAAGGGTCCTGCCACTATGAACTCCAGCTCAATATACAATATGTACCTGCAGCAGCCTACAGCCAAAAATTACTCCAGCAGCAGCAGAGCTGCTGTTAAAGCAGGTAAGAAGCAGTTGCATTGGTTCCACATACAGGTATGGAAATTAGCTTTCCATATTATAATTATGCATGTTCCCTTCTATTCAATATGCTTTCTTTTAATTTGCTTCCAGTATACGGAAAACCAGTTCTACCAGGCTCCACCTCTCCCTCTCCAGTTCCACTCTACCAGCAGTCCTTCACAGATGAGGTCGACAGAGAGGCCCAAGAGAGCACTCCCTTACCTCCACCCAATGTGGAGAACATCCCTCGCCCTCTCAGCCCCACCAAACTGACCCCTGTGGCCCACTCCCCTCTCCGTTACCAAAGTGACATTGACCTGGAGGTGCTGAGACGGAAATTATCCAATGCTCCCCGACCTTTGAAGAAGCGAAGCTCCATCACAGAACCAGAAGGACCCAGTGGGCCTAACATCCAGAAGCTCTTATATCAGCGCTTCAACACCCTTGC
Organism: Scardinius erythrophthalmus; assembly: GCF_964197995.2. Classification (NCBI taxonomy): domain Eukaryota; kingdom Metazoa; phylum Chordata; class Actinopteri; order Cypriniformes; family Leuciscidae; genus Scardinius; species Scardinius erythrophthalmus. The sequence continues at coordinate 23,960,623 of NC_138239.1, forward strand.
TGGGGGCATTGAGAATGGAGTGGGTGGTACACCTTTCTACCAGCCTGACAGTCCTTTGAACTACATGGCCACAGCCCTGGGTGATGTGGACACTGCCAATGGGAACCTGATGGAGTCAAGCATGTTAGCTGAGCCTTCAGAAGAGCTGCCAATCTCAATTCCTCCTCCCACCTCTTCTGTGTCACCTACAGCTGATGACAATGAGAACCAGCTGACACATCTATGTAGTGACTCAGGGGGTGCCCAGGCGGATGGTGCCTCAGACCCTTCTCATAAGGACAACCATGAGGACAATCATAACAACAACCACACAAATGTGGACACACAGTCTAGTCCAGTACCAGAAGCCCATTCCCCTGCAGAGCAGGACACCACAGCACAGTCAGGCACTCCTCCTGGTGCATCTATGGTGAGTTGGCTCTAGCTTGTTGGTTAGGGTCATGTCTAGATGTAGCCCTCATTCTGCAAAAAGTTTTGTGAGACTCACAAGCAACATCCATACAAAGAGTCCTGCAGAAATCCTTTAACCCTAACCGTGGTAGCAGAATGAGTTTATCAGACTGTTGGCTATATCAATTAGCATAGCTCTGATATATATTCATTTTGGGTTTTTTTTCTTCTTCAAAAGATGTGGCTCAAAAGACAAGATGTTAGTCTTTGAAATATGAAAACTAATAGATTTTTTCACACTGCAGGTCAAGCGCACCAACTTGAAGAAGCCTGGCTCTGAGAGGACAGGTCATGGCTTGAGGGTCAAATTCAATCCTCTTGCATTGCTTTTGGATGCATCTTTGGAGGGCGAGTTTGATTTGGTGCAAAGGATTATCTACGAGGTACTATTCAGTTGCCATATGCCCCTTACACCTATGTTGTATGCTTGAACTAGTCTCAGTAGTAGCTTGTCAACTGTTTCCTTCTCAAATTGTGTTTGTTTTACTCCATCCTCAGGTGAACAATCCCAGCACTCCAAATGATGAGGGTATTACCCCTCTCCATAATGCGGTATGTGCAGGTCACCACCATATTGTAAAATTCCTGCTGGACTTTGGGGTCAATGTCAATGCAGCAGATAGTGATGGATGGTGAGGACTATCACTTTTGTCTGATATTGGAATATTGAACATCTGTTGTCATTTCATATTGTACAGATATGAAATTCTCACTCATAAAGTGATGTTAGCAGTTGCTAACTCTATCTCACTTTTTTGTGATCAGGACACCCCTGCACTGTGCAGCTTCATGCAACAATGTTCATCTTTGCAAGTTGCTGGTGGAGTCTGGAGCTGCCATTTTTGCCACTACTATCAGTGATGTGGAGACGGCAGCAGACAAGTGCGAAGAGATGGAGGAGGGTTATGTCCAGTGCTCTCAGTTTCTATATGGTAATATCAGACACATTTTCTGGTGTTGTTATTTTTACTGTTAAGAGTTTCTAGAGTAGGGGCTGTACATGAATTTGAAAGCAAATTCATCTGTATTTCCCTTTCAGGTGTACAGGAGAAGCTGGGCGTAATGAATAAAGGGATGGTTTATGCCCTGTGGGACTATGAAGCTCAGAGTGCAGATGAGGTGTCCTTCCATGAGGGCGATGCTCTTACCATCATGAGCCGTAGGGATGACAGCGAGACAGAGTGGTGGTGGGCCAGACTTAATGACAAGGAGGGTTACGTACCACGCAACTTGTTAGGGGTACGATATCTGTATAGGCATGCATTTATTTCTTAAATGGCACTGTTATGCATTACAATATTTTGTTTCAATGTAAGGCATAGAATGAGAAAGAATCGACCCTGTAAATTTGTTTAAAAGGCAGGTTCTCCATCAGTAATTGTTGTTCACTGTTGCCATTGTAGCTGTACCCAAGGATCAAACCCAGGCAACGTTCCTTGGCATAGGTGGCCAGAAGAGACAGCGCAAGCTCCTGTAACAGCAGTTGGCATGAAGCTGCGGGATGGCGTCCTGTCTTTGCCATCACCCCAACACAGAACTCACAGATGATGGAGGACGTCTGATGCTGGACAAGAGGGAATAACCGAAGAGTGGGCGATTCAGTGGTCTTCCGTTTGCATCCCAGATTTTATTCGTCACTTTGATGTGTTGTTTTTGCAGTATCCCTCTTACCCATATATCTGTTGAGGAACATGTTAGCTTTTATGACCTCTTCCACAGTGCAAACCTCCTGAGTATATATGTGTGTGTGAGAGAGTTTAAGAATGGGATGTTACTGTCAGAACGGGACGTGTATGTGATGATAAGAGTTGGTGACAGAGTATGCAGTCTTGAATTCCAGTGTTTTGTGCTCTGTGGTTATTATCAGGCGAAGAGGAAACTGAAGGGACTGATATTTCATTTCCCACGGTTAGGAAGTTGCTGATTCAGGGAAAAGGAAGGAAAGTGCTGGAAAGTGTTTAGAAGAGACCTTGAGGCTGGTCAAGCTTCTGATGGATAATAAGGAAGTGGCCTGGTATGGAAACATGTATATTTTTATGTGTGAAGAATTATGTGGACTGATGGAGGTGAAATTGTGTAGTCATCTATGAGGAACTGAGTTTTAAAAGGATGCTGAAAGAAAACGGATGCCATAAAAACTAATGCAGTGGCTGTTTTCCCATCAACCAGGGGATATTGTCAACACATCACATAAAATCTATATTTCCATGCTTTATTTAAGTTGGGCTTGATTTTTTTATGCTACATGATCTTTTCCCTTTTTAAAGGTTGTTTATTTAATTGAAATGGAAAAAAACCTCTTTAAACAGCTTGATATAGACTTTTATGGCTGTCAAAACAGGCAGGATCTGCCTTGTGTTTGTGCTACCATACAAGAGCCATTAATGCAATGTCATGTATATGTGCACAATAAAATTTCCACATTGGGACAAAGTCACATGTTGTATTGACTGGATTTTTTCACAGCCTGTATTCTATGCAGGAGTATGATGCTGTGTACTTTTTGGGGTTTTGATCTTGAAATATCAACATAGATGCATTTGTTGTGAAGTTTGATATGTCTGAAGTTTTTTTCTAGTGTTATTTTACTTCATTACTTTGTTAGCTTTAAAATAAATGCTTATCGTATATTTAGAAAAATGGACCATTGGCAAGCAGTTGTGAAGTATCATACAAATTTTCATATTGAATATTCCCACCAGATCAGAAGCACCTATCGCATATTGAATTATATTCTAATATGCACGCATCACCATTATTTAATACGTTTAGTTAAATATTGGATTTAGACTCATGTTCCTCAATTTCAGGAAATCATTGCAGGGTACTCCCATGAATGAGTAACTTAGTTTAACCTGACATTACATAATTACGCAAGCTGTCATGGTTTATCTAGCGGTCTTGGACATTAGTTCATTAGTGCTCGAGTACTTTATTGTCAGTAAACGAACTTTGAACTTCTAGATCTACTCATCTTCTAGAGAATAGGCTACAACGCCGCGACGCAATAGGTGAGTAGACCAGAGTGAAAATACAAATTGTCTGTATATTGTATGTTTAAAACTTAACATAAGTGCAATGCATGACTAAAGAAAACCCAGGTTAACCTAGGCTACAACTGAAAACGCTGGAAATCTCAAATTTCTCAAAATGTTCGTCAGTTTGTGCCAGGTCATTTACCCACCGTAACCGGTTGTCCACTTCCTCCCGTATTAACTGTATTTCAGAAATTTATGAGCAAAATGTCAAAGCAAAATGGATTTCATGTCGTCACCCCACTTCTCGAGAGCGCGGGCATGTCTAAGCGGATGGGGATTACCGTGTTTTTGAAGATGGAGAGCTCACAACCCACCGGTTCCTTCAAAATCCGTGGAATAGGACACATGTGTCAAAATGTGAGGAAATATATCGGTGCATTTCATAAAATCAAGCACCACAATATTTGTTCGACTAAACACATAAAGCTGTTAAATGTTAACGATGTTGCAGTTACAAAATCATTCACTAAATCAAACGTTTACTTCCCGCACACGTAGTAGGCTAATGCCTCTAGTGCGCGTTCACACTGCCCTCTAGCGCTTATTAAAGGAACGATTGCATATAGCCTATTATTCTGATAAACATATTTTTTATTCCTTTATAAGGTTGCAAGTTCAAACAAGTCGAGAGGTGTCATTTGTTCTTCTGGTGAGTGTAATGGTAAACATTGAATTGTATTTCCCAGTCACATGGGCACCATTAACATATTAAATCATGTCTATTCTATCTCTCTGTCTCTGTGCGTATATGTAGGTGGTAATGCTGGTATGGCCACAGCATATGCAGCAAGAAAACTCAACCTGCCAGCCACCATTGTTTTGCCCTCGTCGACACCCCAACTGGTAGCTCAAAAACTTAAGGACCAGGGAGCTACAGTCAAAGTTGTGGGCAAGGCAAGAGCAAAGTACCATCAAAGTTATCTTAAATCCCTTTTATTCCCAATGTGATGTAGTTACGTTATCTTATCCTATCTTAAATCATTTACATGACAATGTTTTTATGTGACGTTGTAGGTATGGGATGATGCAAATGCTGAGGCCCTACGATTGGCGGAAAGTGAAGGTCTTACTGTAATACACCCGTTCAACCATCCTCTGGTCTGGTGAGTTTATATGTATAAATAGTTTAAGTTTTCACACAAATGAAAAGTTGTAAAAAAACAACCTGTCTCTTAGGAAAGGTCATTCCAGCATTGTGCATGAACTCAAGGCCTCACTGCCATCCAAACCAGGAGCCATAGTGCTTTCCGTAGGGGGTGGTGGTCTGTTTTGCGGGGTGATGGAAGGGCTGGATGAGGTAGGCTGGGGCAATGTGCCTGTCCTATGCATGGAGACCGTGGGTGCCGATTGTCTAAATGTTGCTCTGAAAGCCAGAGATCTGGTTATGCTGCCTGACATTACAAGGTATAAATTAACAAATCATCTTGAACTCATGAACACATTTTTTTTTTTGCATAACTGAATCTTTCTGATATTGACTGCTTGCAAGTGAAGCAACGTGTTTAGGAGCAAAAATGGCATGCCAGCAGGCGTTTGAGTACAGCAAACGTCCCAATGTCATTTCAGAGGTGGTGACAGATCTACAGGCCCTGGAGGCAGTGGAACTGTTCCTGGGTAAGTTCATTGCTATGATTAAGGCCATCAAACAGCTCAATAACAACAAAGCTTGCTTTGCTATCGATTACTGTATACTGTATGCAGATGAGGAGCGTGTGTTGGTGGAGTTAGCCTGCGGAGCATCACTGGCTGCTGTATACAGCGGACTCATTCAGAGGCTACAGGAGGAGGGACGCCTTCCTAAACTGCTCGACCCGCTGGTGATGATTGTGTGTGGGGGTGGCAGTGTGAACCTGCCTCAGCTTCGGCATCTACAGGCAGTCATACGGAAATGACCAACACATCTTTACGTTCTCACACTGAGTAGCACTGACATGCTGTGTTGCATAAATCAAATAAGGATAATCTGCTGTATTTCAAACTAATATTCTTTGGATTTTCTGTAACCTTGCTTTAGTGAAATGCTATTTGTGTGATAAAATCATTTGAAGGAGTTGAATGTTGTCATTTACCACCTGTAACCAGCAGATGGTGCTAAAGTTTGTCGTTATGATATGTGTTGCTTTAAAAAACTTTTTTTTCATGCTCTTATCAATTTTGAGATATTGGGCTATTGATAGAATGTTGTTTCAGACTAGTGGAAAGAAAATATCCAAAATATACATCATAGTGTTTATTTTATAGCAATTTATCTATTTGCATGCACTTTCCAAAAATTGGGATTTTTATTTTTTTCTGGCTGTTGACAGTATTTTCTGAGTCATAAAAAAACAACAACTCCCATGTAAAATCTTGAAATCTAAAATGTGAGCAAAATAAGTATTTCGAACTTGGCTTTATTCAGTAATCAGATTTCTGTTCTGCAAATGTATGCAAATGAGTGCACATTTAATTATATAATGCCTCATTTGCATATTTAAACAATATTTTAGAAAAGTTGTAATACAATTATTTTTATTTGTTTGCATCAATCAATCAACTGGGGATATATGTGGTTTTTAAATCATATTAACCTGTCTTGCCTTTGTTTTTACCTGACAATTACCAGTGTTTTTCACTTGCAGAGCGCAAGTTTCTGGATGACACATAAGTCTGAAGTAATGAGTTTAGGTAGGAGGGAGCAGAGCCAGTGTTGTTCTGTAGGCAAAAGTCAGTGACTTGAATATGATGCGAGCGGTCATATTATGATCTCTCTTCAGACCACTCTAGCTGCAGCATGTTGGATCGGTTGCAGAGGTTTGACAGTGCAAGCTGGAAGACCTGCTATAGCCCCCATTGCAAATCAGGTTTATTGGCCAAATTTACAGACTTTCAGCTGTTTGCAATGAACAAATCAAACTAAAGTAATTGAATAACTCAACACAACAAATGATTCAAGTGGTTTCCCCAAATTCAACTGAAAATGCAACTTTTAGTGACTTCCGCAGTCTCAAAACTATTCAACCCCCTGAATAAAATCCCTCACAACAGCACAAATCTGCAAAACAGGTGTTGTCTCAAACTTGTCTTGCACTAGGTGTGCTTTAGCTAGAAAATGTGAAATATAGGCCTATGAACTGGCTAAGTTTGTTGAGTGTCACGTTTTACTGCATGTTAGAAATATGGGTAAGTCAAAGGAATGGTCCAAAAAGTTAAGAGAATATACTATCATCACCGTTCACAACCATGGAACAGGATACAAAAAGATAGCGGAGGCACACAATCATATAAATAAGCCACAGAAGTTTCGGTATTCTGTTCTGTGGAGCGATGAAACTTTTTCTGCCCTATGGATCAGCGGTATGTCTAGAGGAAGAAGAATGAAGCATATATGCTGAAAAGAACACTGCCTACAGTTAAGCATGGAGGTGGCTCGGAAACCTGCAGTGTGTGGAAGGTGTTGTGGATTTTTTCTAAATCTGACTATCTAGAATAAAACTGTTGCGTCTACTCATCAACACAGAACGTCTACTAATCGACACTTAATAAATAAAACTGTTGCGTCTACTCATCGACATAGAGCGTCTACTAATCGACACTTAATAAATAAAACTGTTGCGTCTACTCATCGACATAGAGCGTCTACTAATCGACACTTAATAACCTTTATACTCCAGCTCTTGCGTCTTCAGTCGACAGCTGGCCGAGTCTAATAACCTAACTTCTTTTTCTGCGCAGCATAAAAAACAAATGAGACAGACTTCAGTAAATGTCCCTCAGATGGTTTATTCAAACGGCCGGGAGTTCTCGAGCAATACTCAGAGATTCTCGGCCCAACAGAAGAATACAATAGGCTTCATAGGGTAAAGCCAGGCACATCAAAATAGAATCATCATGACTAACATGTCATGCGCTATCAATATGATTGGTTAAATTGTTTAAAGCAAGCCCCCCCCCCCTTCATTACCCTTGTTAGCTACGTCAGCAAAAAATAAAAAAACATTGTAAGGGGTTTCTATAATATTTCAGTCAATCATTTCACAATACAGTCAAAATAAACAGAACATTGAGTCCATTTTCAAAGTTCCAATTGACCAAGGTTACATTGAGTCAAAAGTTTGTTAAAAGGTTATATCATATCGAAAGTTCGTCTGGTGGCTACATCCTAAATAAAAGGAAGTAGAAGTTATCCTGTTTTATTGTTAGACCTGGAATGGAAAGTTAGTCACCATCAGACATGAAAATGGGAAGTGTAATAAAAAAGTTTATCATAAGATGAAAATCTAAGTTCAGATTTTCATGGTTAGTAACATAATTAATCTTATCTAATTCAAATCCACTGCAAAGGCAAGATAGATTCATTGAAGTATCAGGAAATCCTAGAAGAAAACATCTTGCCGTCAGCTTGACCGTCATTGGACCTTCTAACAGGACAATGATCCCAAGCACACCTCAAATTCCACCAAGACTTGGTTGCAGAAGAAGTCCTGGAAGATGCATGGAAAGTGGCCACCACAGTCACCTGACTTGAGAAAATCTCTGGTGTGATTTGAAGAAGGTGGTTGCATCAAGAAAAACCAAGAATATTACTAAACTGGAGGCCATTGCTCATGAGGAATGGGCTAAGATTCCTCAGAAGCGCTGTCAGAAGCTGGTGTCTGGTACATCTCGTTTACAGCAGGTCATAACAGCAAAATGGTGTTCTACTAAGTACTAAAGATGCTTGCCATGAAGGACTTGAATAATTTTGAGACTGCAGAAGTCATTAAAAGTTGCATTTTCAGTTGAATTTGGGGAAACCACTTGAAACATAGTTGTGTTGAGCTATTTTAATTATTTTCGTTTGATTGGTTTATCGCAAGAATCTCCAGTTCCACCTGTTGGAAACTTCAGAAGTGAAGACCAGGAGATTTTGTTGAATCTTCAGCAGGATCCTTTATTGAGAACACAATCTTTTGGTAGATGCAGTCATCAAGCCTCACTAGTGTACATTGAAGTTTAGATTTTAGGGGCAGTGCTTAGAAATGGAGATAAAGTACCTGGCTGACGACCTTAACAAATCATGCAAATGAAGTATACAGTAATAGCAACCCACCCCAGACTCTAGAGTGTTGCAAGTCCTAATTCTATCAGCATAACTAATTCAAAGATTGGGACAGGGGCTCCAAGAGCCAGTAAAGACAAAAGGTGAGACTCTCAGTAATCTGGCTCATTTGACTTTCAATAAAGAGAACAGGACTGGCAGGAATCTCTTGCAGGAAACTTTGCTTAGCAGAATCATTCATCTGATGTTACCTTAAAATGCTAAATACAATGTACTCCACCTTAGTTTTTCATGTTGTGTTATGTAAGGACTAGATTAGCAAATCTTAAACAGGTTCTTAAATTTGTAATCCCACACACCACATCCCAGAGGTGCTCTATTGGATTGAGATCTGGTGACTTTGGTGGCCATTTGAGTATTGTCAACTCATCGTCATGTTCAAGACTCATAGACCAGGCAACATTTTTCCAATCTTCTGTTGTCTAATTTTGGTGAGCTTGTGTGAATTGTAGCCTCAGTTTCCTGTTTTTAGAGTGGCACCCGGTGTGTCTTCTGCTGCTGTAGTCCATCTAATTCAAGTTTCAACGTGTTGTGTGTTCAGAGATGCTCTATGCAGACCTTAGTTGTAACAAGTGTTATTTGAGTTACTGTTGTCTTTCAATCAGCTCTAATAAGTCTGGTCATTTTCCTCTGACCTCTGGCAACAACAAGGCATTTTCACTCACAGAACTGCTACTCACTGGATATTTCCTCCTTTTCAGACAATTATCTGTAAACCCTAGAGATGATTGTGCGTGAAAATCCCAGTAGATCAGCAGTTTCTGAAATACTCAGACAAGCCCATCTGGCACCAACAACCACGCCATGTTCAAAGTCACTTAAATCACCTTTCTTCCCCATTCTGATGCTTAGTTTGAACTTCAGCTGATTATCTGGACCATGTCCACATGCCTAAATGCATTGAGTTGCTGCCTTGTGATTGGCTGAGATATTTGCATTAACAAGCAGTTGTATAGGTGTAATAAAGTGGCTGGTGAGTGTATATTTTCTCATTTTATATATTTTCTTGTGCACACACAAAGTCTTCTGGTATTGGAACTAGGCCTACAGAAAAAAAAAAATCAAAAATGTGAGAGTATAATGTAAACCACTTGGCTGTAACTCAGGAGCTGATTTGTTTCCTAAGGCTGTTATGAGTGGACTTCATGATCCATGTAAATAACGATGAAATTACCAAGTGCTTTGTCATGTGATTGGGAAAAGGCAGGTAATTGTGTTAGAACAGAGACTGTGGTTGTAGTACATTACAGGCTTTATGCTGCGCTGAATGCCAGGCAGCACAAGATACTTCACTGTGGTTAAGGTATTGTCCTGCTTCTGACATGAGCAATGTTCTTTTTGCATTGATTGATGATTGTTTGAAATGACTGATACATGAGAATGTTTATCTAGTTATACATTATTGAATAGCTTGAATAAGAGAACGTTTTAGGGAACCAGCTCTTTGTCGGTATTAAAGTTTCTGCCAAGATTGAAAAGACCTAATTGGCTTTACGATGAGAGTGCATTTAAGCTTCTCACAGTTTTCAGTCCTAAGGGTTAAATGCAGATCAAAGCCGAGAGATTGATTTTGAGCCCCACAGATAATCTACTCTACTTCTGGCCACTTTTATCTGTACTCTGGAGGTTGTTAAATACACAAGGCAATGATATGCAGGAAGTTAATGCCTGAAGTTGATGTCTTAGTAAAGAATATTTGTGCTAGCGTTAAAGGAACAGCTACCCCAAAACTGAATGTCCTTCCAAAACCATATGACTTTATTTCTTCTGTGGAAAAGCAGAAAGTCCTGACGGCTCATTTCCATAAGAAAGTGAACAGGGACAGAACCCCAGGTTTGATGTCATCATGTCACATTGATGACGTAAAAACCTGGTTTAACTTGTCTTGATGTACCTTAGTTCAATGTGGAAGGGCAAGCTGCAGAGGGGACGTTTTTGAGCAAATAATGCGTTTTTGTTTTACGCAAACCAATTGAATGGCTTCAGAAGACATGAAATATAACAATAAATGTATATTTCATTTAAATATTTTATTGTGCTTATTGTCATTTTTGGAGCTCAACAGCCCCTTTCACTTTTATTCTATGGAAATTAACAGCTTGAACATTCTGCTAAATATTACAAGGGTTTGAAACAACTCAAAAATGAGTAATGTCAGAGTGAACTATTGCCTTAAGTATCTTGATAGAAAAGTTTTATAATAGGTACTTTTAGAAAATGTTTCATATACCAAAATATTGAGACTGCAAAGATAAAAAAAGAAGAAGAAATTAATATTTTAATTTATCAAGGACACATTAAATTAAGCAAAATTGGCAGTCATAACCTTTAAAATGTTACAAAAGATTTACATTTCAAATAAATGCTGCATTTAAAATTTCATATTCATTAAAAAACAATATTAAAGAGTTAGTTCACCCAAAAATGAAAATTATGTCATTAATGACTCACCCTCATGTCGTTCCAAGCCCGTAAGACCTTCGTTCATCTTCGGAACACAGTTTAAGATATTTTAGATTTAGTCCGAGAGCTTTCTGTTCCTCCATTGAAAGTCAATGGACGGCATACTGTCCATGTCCGGAAAGGCAGTACAGACATCATCAAAGTAGTCCATGTGACATCAGTGGCTCAATCTTAAGTTTATCAAGCGACGAGAATACTTTTTGTGCGCAAAAAGTAAACAAAAATAACGACTTTATTCCACTATTCATTTCCTTCTCTCTGGGCCTCGAGTGAGTTCACGTGTTTTTGCGTAGCGCGTCTGTGTTGTACGTCACAAGCATCACACATGACCAGTGTCGGCCAATAGTGAGCCTACATGTGACGTACAACAGAGACGCGCTGCGCAAAAACACTACGTGAAATAGCTCGAGGCCCAGAGAGAAGGAAATGAATAGTGGAATAAAGTCGTTATTTTTGTTTACTTTTTGCGCAAATCAGCATAGAATGATTTCTGAAGGATCATGTGACACTGAAGACTGGAGTAATAATGCTGAAAAATCAGCTTTACATCACAATAATAAATAAAATATATTAATATATCAAACAGTTATTTTAAATTGTAACAAATTTCACAATATTAGAGTTTTACTGCATTTGTATTCCGATCAAATAAATGTAGCCTTGGTGAGCATAAGAGAACATCTTCCAAAAACATTACTGATGCCAAATTTCTGAACGATAGTGTATGTCATATATGCTGTATTTGCATTGACTTATGTCTCAGTGTAGTTTGTTGTAATATACAGCCGAATTATGCTCAGAATCAGTAATTACTGTGTTATTTTAAGGGTCGAACAGGCGTTATGGATAAATCATGTAATCCAGATAGAATCCTTCGGGCTTAAGCAGTTTTAAAGAGCTGTTTTTTTTAGCCGCTTATAGAGAGCACAGCCTCATTCCTATTAGTTCCTGTATAACAATATGCAGACCTGTTTAAATATTTACACACCTCTAAAACTCTCGGCCCCAGTCCTTAGAAGCCCTCTATACATTAAACAGACTTTCCTTCCAACCATGACGCTCTAGTCTGGCATACTGACTCTGAGGATACAGCTTTGGCTTCTGAAAAGACATTTACAGACTGCCAAGACAATGAGGCACGTTGAAAGCCAAGTTGTCCTTAGTGAGTTTTCGGACTAAAGATCTGTTGCCAAAATAGCCGAAGGAGAGATGGTGATCATGTACAGTTGTAGCGGGGAGTGGAGACAGAAATAGTGAACTTTTTTTTTTTGATAATATATATATAAGTAAAAGATGTGGAAAGTGCATAGGAGAGTGATAACAGAGGGCAAAGTCGTCATAGTCATGGCAGTAGGTTTCATAGCCCTGGGTAAAAAGCGGTGCTAACCCTATAAATCACATGTGTGAAAAGTTCCTCAATAACTGGGTTTAAAACTGGGGTTAAAAAACACAATAATCTGGGGTTAACGGCCCACTGAAGTGCCTTGGAACAAAATACGCAGCTTTCTTTGATGTGTTGTCGTAATTTCCACTGAAACAGGAAGATAAGGCGGGACATATTGCTTGGCTCCTCCCCCTTTTCAAATAGCCAATAGCGTTTAGTTTACCTCACAGACTGCAAGTCGCACTTGACAGCACCATGGAAGCAAATCCTAGCGCTGATGATACGTTGGATTCAATAGTAGAGGTGTGAAAAAATTCTGTCTTAACCATTGTTGTCATAAAAATCTGTGATCTATTTTAGCGGAAGTGAGAGACTGTAAGTTTTGAATACTGATATCTCCTAAATGCGAATTTTGTCATTGTTTTTGAACACACCAGCTTATTCATAACCGTAAGGCTAACATATACATATAAAAGCTAAAAAACTTACATTTTTTATTTCAGGGGGCCTTTAAGCTCAGTGTGAAAAACCCTATATTGCAGTATTTGCCACAAAACACTAAAAATATATTATATAAAAAAATAACATAATAATATATAATAACATATGCACACACTGTGTGTTATATCAGTTACAGAGGTCAATAATAATAATAATAATAATAATAATAATAATAATAATAATAGCCTATTAATGATCAATTCAAAGTTCGGACTCATGTTTAGAGTCAGGAACTCTGGTGAGTCCTAATTTTTTGACTAACATTAATTTCTGGAAATAAATTAGAGCAGGCAGTATGCAGTTTTGGGAATTAAAATTCGATCATGGGTTAGTGTAGCCCCATGGCCCAATCTCCATCACCAGCTGCTGCCATGCCTGTAATTCCACCAGACAGCCCACCATGTACAATCATTCCCATAATCCCATGTAAGTCTGTCTGTGGCCTGATTTTGCCTTAATAAATCGTATGGATCTCTTCCTTGAGTTGCTTTTAAGTGGAATGAGTGCTACGTTAAACATCACATGACTTACTGTATACAGAAGTATTTTGGGAAAGGCTGTTAATGGGACATCAATGTTCAATTGGTATTTCATACTAGTACACAAAAAAAGGAAAATAAGTATTTTTCATCTTTTATGTGTTATGAACTTTATTGACTCATTGCACTGCCATGCTTCTGATAATTGCATCTGACTTTACATCTTACTGTAAAAATACTTTTAATAGCTATGTCTAATAATAAGTCTTGTACAATAAAAAAAGAACTCAACTGTAATGAATAAATAAATAACTAGGCTAATAAAATGCAATTGGAGTGGGATATTTATCCAGCCCTGGCAAATTTGTCTAAAATTTCAGATTTGCTTTGCTAATTAGTGCCCATTTTATATTAATTATCCCGTAAGCTAATTTGGTGTTTATCAAATCAATCCTTCAAATTTGGCAAGACTTCCACCAATGAAGGGTTTTCATCTATTATAACAGAAATTATTGTAGTGATTCAGTGTTACAGTATGGAAAAGAAAGCTTTGTGACCACATTGGTATTATTATTTTTTACACTTACATTTCTAAAAAAAAATTCATTGATCTTTAATTTAACATTTCAAATAGCAAAATAAGATATACTAATACTGTCTTTGAGAAGTGCTTTAAATTTGTATTAGTAAAATGAACAAATTATAGTTCATGTAGGCTACAATACAAAATTTGTCTTAGTGTAATATTTAATTAATTATATTAACATAATTGCATTTTTATTAATAGGCCAGTAATAATTTACAGACTTACAACCATCTATATTTACCTGTTTATGAGCAATGCATGTGGGTAATTAATTTAAAATTTCAAGTGTGGTTTAAATGTCCACTGTTTTGGCACTTTCCCTATAACACTCGTTTCTTAAAGTGATAGTTCACATAAAAATGTCATCATTTACACACCCTTAAGTTGTTCCAAACCTGTATGAGTTTCTTTCTTCTGCTGAACACAAAAGAACACATTTTGAAGAATGTCGGTGACCAAACAGTTTCTGCTCCCCATTGACTTCCATAGTATTTCTTTCCCATACTACGGAAGTCAACTGTCTGGTTACCGATATTCTTCAAAATATCTTATTTTGTGTTCAGCAGAAGAAAGAAACTCATACAGGTTTGTAACAACTCGAGGTGAGTAAATGATGACACTTTTTTTTTTTCATCATTTTTGAGTGAACTTTCCCTTTAAGACGTAGCCTACTTAAGAAAATAAAGTATGCCTACTACATTTCCCGCATAAACATGCGTCCGTAACGGTTGCGCATGCGCACTAATTGTCATCACAAAGCCAAAACGGATGACGTCACCTGCCTGTCGGGTCGTTCTGTATTGTTGCACAGGGGAATGAGAGCGCAGCGCACGAGCTCAGAGCGTTCGCGGGGAGGATGGGACTGTTTACAAGGTAACGTTAAGTTCTCAATCTCAGACGTCAAACTGACAGCTACATGAGACATTCAGAAAAACAAATAGTGTAAATACAGCCGACTTTGGACTTCTTTTTAAGTAATTTGTCTTTAAAGGGTGGGACATAGAGATACATGAGAAATCGGCGGTTCAATGGACGAGTGATTCTCGTCAGATTTATAAAACAAATGAAACGCGTTTGTTTCCAGTTTCAGCATTCAAACGCTACCTTTTTGTAATTATTTTACTTCTTTGATCTAGTTCACTTTAGAAACTGCACTTTATACAGTGTTTATCTCACTAACTCATGACAGTTTGATATAGGTTGCCATTTAAAACTCCTTTACACGCAAGATTTAACGTTACTTGAGAGTTTAATTCAGACAGTAGTTGTCACTGTTTTGCCAGCTGTTTTTTGCTACTTTTCTTGAAGGACAAAGGAAAGTTAATGATTAATCAAATGGAAATCTACTTTTCATACACTGCAATGTTGGTATCAGAAAGTTTCTTTTGATGCGAGTTGTGTTTTGATAATGAAATGTTTTACGAAGTACGAAGTAAAACCCCACAGATAAAATATTTACACTGTAATTTTTTTTGCTGCCTTAAATTTTTAAGTACAGTCAACTTCGATGTTTAAGTCATTTAAACTTAGGCTATACGTTACTTTAAACTGATTTAAAAATTAGACGATCTTGCATAACTTATAAAAAAGGTGTAAATTGCTTAACTTATTTTGACGAGTTAAAGCAATGTAAAAACGTTGTCATAACTTACTGATCATATAATATTTGAGAAAGATATTGTTAATTCACAACACAGCAGAATTGTTACTACGCTAATTTATGGTCTGGACAGAGTAGGCTATGCATTGGTTTTTAGCACATTTGTTGTAGTTTTTCCTGTATAAGCTTTGATATGTTGTTGTGACTTGTATAATGTCACGAATTAGGCTGTTCTTTTTAATAAGATCTGATCTATGAAAACTGAGTTTTTGTGGCATTTTAGTCAGTTAGATTTGAGGTCATGTAATATGTTTGTGTGCTAGACAAAATTAACATTTAGTAGATGTATGCATCTAAACTTCTTTTCCAAAACATTGATCATATCCAAATTTTTTGTCCTCTCCCTGATTCCACCTGCCAGTAGCTACTACATCCCTTCAATATGTCCTTCACAAACTGGCAAAGACTGCTTGTCAAGGGTCTTTCGCATTACATGCAGTAGCTTTACCAAAAAGATCTTGGGGACTGATAGGCTGCTGTGTGTGTGGTCTGTTTTCTGATTGTTTGGATGAATAAAATAATGCCTGGGACTATTATTTTCTCCTTTGTCGTTACTTTGACACAAAGTGGAATGATTAGCCTATGTCTGCACGCGATCCACCTCAGCATTTTGAATTATTGCAATAGCAAGCAGTTATAGCGTTCTTCTGTGATCAAGCTCACAAGCACAGACTTGCAGTGACAATGTAAGCATTAAAGCAAAGAGTCTGATGCGACCGAAATTGATGCTCGCTCATGGATGTAATGCAGGTTCGTTCACATCGAAAATCATTGCCACATTCCTTTACATCCGCGACTGCTCATCCAGGGCCGTCTGACCTTATTAATTTGTTGCACCGTGCAGTGTTCAGCGTCTCTCGTTTAGTCACATCTCTAGTACTTAACGTGCTGGGCGATAAGCCAAATCCCTCCAGCAGGGCCCAGAATTCCTGCCTGCAGTCCCGGCACTTCGTCTTTTTTTTTTTTGGGAGAGGGTTGATGGTTTATGTGAAGGGTGTGTGTGCTTGTTCATGGTCGTGCACAGCAACGAGAGTTTGTTTTGGCCTAATTGGGGAGGTTGGTAGAGATGCTGACATTAGACGTGTGGGAGATGTCTTTAATTACAGAGGTGGGGTCACATTGAGACATCTCACTATCTCAGGGCTAGAGAATGTCAAAATAGTGCCAAGATACGATACCGGGACTTCTTTCAGAGTGCAACCGATACCAGACGAAAGACTCCACCCTCCTGTGGGCTCTTCCTCTGAGCTAATCTGGTTAAGTAGTTTTTTTTTAGGTTTTAAGTGTTATGTGTAGTTTCTGTGTCTCTTGAATACGTAATGTATGATGCAATATGTTGCAAATAGAAAGATGTGTAATATGTGTGCTTTTGTGGGATTTGGAGCTGGTTTACTTTTTCTGTGCAAGTGTGCATACTGAATTGAAAGTAAGAGAAGGACAAGTTGGTTTGGATATTCATGTCTCGTAATCACATTCTCGTGTTTCTTTGATAAGATTTTAAAGTTTAAAGACAACACTCAAAGCCTTCTGCTGTATCCATGGCCATGCATAGAGATGTCTTTAAAGCACTGTGAGGGATGACATTCTTGACATTTGACATTCTTAGTTCACATCTACAGTAGATAACTTTAAAAGATAGAATGATAAATCTGTCGAAAACATGCTGTCGGGTCATATTTCACCTCAAAATCAAAGGAAAAAGGTATTTTATTTAAAGAAAATATATCTTATTTTTAGGACCACTGTTGCTGTGACCTGCAAAACCTGGCAAAAAATATTTTTCTTAAAAATATAATATAATATATATGTATATTATAATTGAATATATCCATGATGTTCAATTTTCTAATTACAATTTTTACAATACAATGATTACAATATTTTAATTAATTTATTAATTAAATTAATAAAGAAATTGGGCTTAATTGTCAATGTCACAATGGAAAAATTGCAATGGTATAATTTTCTTTATACAACAAATAATTTATTATAGTTAGTTATAGTACAAAAGATAATTAAAATAATAATAGTAATAATAATACAAGAAAATAAAATAAAAATTATGCAATAGTTAAATAATGACAATGTAAAAAAATGATAATAAGGCAAAGAGTAGTTGGATACCACAATCAAAAGGTATAAAACAGTGTCACTTCACTGTAATGAACAACATAAACACATTTTGACATTTGTAATACCTAAGGATCACACAAAACAAGATTAGCATATAGAGAGGTGTGTGAAAAAGAACAAGTAACAATAACAATGTAAATCCCATTTCTCCACAGGACGTATTTATGGCGGAGAAATACGGTTTACCAGACATAAGACAATTTCCGAGAATCTCTAATTGAATATTTAATCTTTTCCAAGTGTAGGTATAACATCAAATCCTAGCCAATGTGATGCTTTAGGTGAGTTTCTAGATTTCCAATCTAATAAAACCAAAAATTTAGCCAATAAGGATGCAGAGGCAATAATGTTTAGTTCTTTGAGTCAGACTCGATTCATCACCCAGGGTACTCAAACATAGCAAATTCAGCACATGGCTTCTGTTGTACTTTACACACTTTAGAAAGTGTATTGAATATGGTTGACCAGTAAACAGTAAGTGTGGAATCTTATACAGGTCTTTTCAAAAATAGGATTAAAAGAAGAAGCAGTCCGTTTTCTGCTTCTAAAGGTGCATACGGTGCAAAACCTTGAACTGTATTAAACTCAATAAGGAGCGAGAGGTACTACCATTCAGTTTCTCTTTTAATCTTTTTTTTTTTTTTTTTTTAATGGTGGCATGCTTTAATGGTGCCAGCCTCTTCTTCATCAGGTTGTATTTGAATTTTACTGCACAAGCCTGCAGAAGGAGTCGTTTGAGTGTGTGTGTGTGTGTGTGTGTTGATGTGCCTCAGGGTTTGTGTGCCTCGGATAAAGGAGGTGTTCTGGGAGGCCTATCCCAGCTCTGTCCAGTGTAGTGGAACAAAAGCCCAGTGTAGCTGTTTAAATTTGCCATTCTCTCCTGGATAAAGCTCGGACAATGCTCTGATCTCATGTTATTCATATTACGGTCTTGCTTGGCACCCCAGTGCTCCAAAAAGCACTGCACCTCTAACCACCCAAATGTAGGAGGCTCTTAGCATGGGCAGGGGACACAAAAACCATTGAGCTGATCTGAGCTACCATTGAGCTGATCTGTCCTTCTACAGGTTTCTGTAGTATCCATCATTGCCACAGCCCATGGCATCCTGTTGCAACACATAACTGACGCAAGAGCCCAAGTGGCATTCCTTAAGGGAGATCAGCTAAAGGTTTGCTTCTTTGACTCCTCTTAAGGTGATGATACACAGGGCAACTTTTTGAGCAATGTTGCCGAGCGATTGTTGCTTGGGCACTTTCCCATTGAAAATGGGCAATACATTTCTATCTGGATAATTTAGATCGGTCGTGGTCCCTGTGTCTCATCTGGTTGCCTGTTGACGGCAACACTGCTCAAAAAGTTGCCCTGTGTATCATCACCTTTAATTAACACCATTCTACTTTGATAGTGCAATTGTGTTTGACTGGTATTCATGAAGGCTTCTTGCTGTATAAGTATTCCCAGATACAGTATCTAGATTTTACGCTTGACAGTGGGTGGAAACGTGCCAGTTTAGATAAACAAAATCCAAAGCCATTTCCAAATGAGGTAAAAATTGCAAGAGTCGATCTAATGTTTACGCGGGACAGGTGTGGAACATATGCTGTAGGCCTATGCGTTTTCAAGGCATGTAATATCTCATTATTTTATACAATCCAAGCCAAGCCATGAAAACATTCAAAGCATTTAGCCTTTGCAACCAATTAGTCATTCAACATTGATTTTTATCCTAAGCCAGTGGGTTTTCAAACTTGTTGATGCCACAAACCCTCAAATATGATGATCCCCTTCAGACGGACGTATATGTATAAAGGCCCATTGATACCATTTATTTGTTATTTTTTTGATTATTTTATTTTGGATTTTGAATCTTCTGTGGAAGCAGCTGAAAGTGAAAGATATTTTGCTTTTCTTTTTCTCTTCCTTTTCTTTTGTAACCCATTTTGATAAGCCGAAAGTAAGAGTTTTTTATTTATTTTATTTTTAGTTTTTTCTCCAGCTTGAAACCCCCTATCCTCAGTGACACGTGGTGTCACATGGCGTGACAGTGCTTCTACATGGATTGGGTTTTAAATGATGGATTCACCAGATGGAGAAGGTGGTGGCCAGCAGCCATTGTCCATTGAATCCACATCAGAGGCTCATATAATTTACAGAGGCGGCAGAAATGGCGTAGCCTTGAACTCTACTTGCACCAGGAAGACAGGCCGACAATTAATACGCTTGGGGATTGAAACAAAGATGTTTTGGAGGTCATTGTATTCAAGAGCTGAGGGCACTAGCTAGCATTGCAGAACGGAATGCCTGCGACCTGCCAGCGTTAACTAAACATTTCAGTGGGCCATGAAATGTGTGCAAATGTGGGTTTAACTTAAGTGGAAATGCAAGTTCCCAACAAGACCGCTGAGGCTGAAAATGCAATCAAGTCTGAAGGTCTCTAATTGGCTCTGAATTGTTGCCGGCACATGCGGTAGGGTGTTTCCAAACAGTAGCCAGTGGCAATGTGATTCTCGGGGGGAATTTTATTGCCCTTTTTGTTACCAGGGTGAACCAGTATGCTTCTGGTTTGGCAACGACTAGAAGCCCTTCGGGCGCACATTAGAGCAATAATGGTGGGGAAAACTGACTACATTTATCCTGTGGCATGGAAGAAAGGCCACAGAGCTCTCAGCTTCATCCCCTAGACTACGGGCAAAAGCAAGACTGTTTGTGCCACCAGTCTTGCCAGAATTATTTCTGAAAAAACGAACTATTTATTCACTTTCTGCTATATTTAATGAGGCCGATAATAGTTGCGGTCGGGTTAGGGAATGCTAGGTCATGTCTCGGACTTAATTATTTCCATGTTAGCTACCACTAGCTGTCAGACTTGATGGTTAATTGGTGCTTGTCGACACTGGCTGTCATATGCAGCTATATGTTAAGTGCAATTCAATCACAGGTTGTTTCTTAAGGGCGAGTCTCTGAGTCGTCACACCTTGAATTCATCCGCCTGTGTATGACACACCTTTAATGGGGAAAAAAAGTCTTTCATGGACCCAAAACATTGACCGTTTTTTCTGTTAAACATTAGACATAGACTTTTAATGTAAAGGGGTGGGATTTATTCGAACAGAAAGCTCAGATTGTTTTGAACTGCTGTAGATTAGATTTGGTTCCTATCAAATAAAGAGGAAAGGAGGACACTGTTCCCCGATTTGGACTGACTGCTGTGTTTTCAAGATCTTTCTGGCACATTTTACTATTACAATTTTGCTTTGTTTGGACAGTGACTTGAAGAAACAGGATTTCCCCTCTTTTATGGCCACAAAAGAGGCTTTTTTTGCTGTGTAACGAGTGGGTGTGTTGCTGTGTTGATACGACTCTTGTGTAAATGAAATGAGTGATTTCTGCTGGCCTTTTGTAACCCCATACTTTTTCTATGCATCCAGTTCTGATTTATTAGTGCCAGGTTTTTGTCCATTCCATCGTAAGAGGATTTTGGCCAAAGGGAAAGTCTCATTTTCTTCACTTTGTTATGGTGTTTTGAAAAGAGCAGATTGTTCTGGGATAATCCGGGTGAAGGTCAGTGCTGGGTGGTGGAATAGCCCTCCGCAGATAGTGTGTGGTCATGCTATAAACACTTTCCCATAGGCCCATGGGTCTACATGATGCACATCCTGTCATCAGTTACACCCACTTCCCACACCCGTCTCTTTACCTGACAGTCTAAGGGTGTGAGAAATCCCTCAGAGAGGATTCGGCTGTATGTTCTGAATATATCTGTTTACTCGAGACACACCTACAACCTGAAGAATCAGATCACGTTCTTTCTCCCATACTTGCGTTTGTATCTGAATAAATTATTTGCATTTTGTGCTGTACTGATTGAAGAAACAAAGTGAAAGTTTTAAAATCGTTTCCTCGTTTCACAGACGGGTGTTCAGATATGTTGAGGCGTAATTAAAAGCTGGTGCTGTAATGGGCTAGGCTGTAAGCGATGGAAGTTCCCTGCTGTTTGCCTTTGATAAAAAAAGACTTGGTTGACATCTTTCTTCCAATGTGAAATCTACACAATAACTGCTCATCAGTGATTTTAATTTAGTCATCAGTAACTGAAAGTGCAAAAGTAATGGATTTTCTGTGGAATTAGCATCATTTTGAAACAAGAATGCATTTCTACACTTTATGGGAGCAGTCAATGTTTTATTTTATTTAAATGTATTGTATTGTATTGTATTTTATTTTATTATTTAGCCATGCATAAATATTTGATGCACATATGGCAATAAAAATATAGTGAAATTACAGCACTCGCAAGGCGAGCATGTAAACATCTTTATAAAACCTAGCAATTTAAAAATCTCATGTAAGCGTTTTTGTTTTTTTGTATTTTTGCATTGCAAAAATCAACTAATTTTACATCTGTAATGACATTTTTGTGTTAAACTGGATTGATTAAATTGTGAAAAGTAGCCTAAGCGTTCAATACCAGAATGGAGCCAGACCTGGATGAGAATTTGCTGTCGATATTGGTTGTTGACATTGTCTAACACTGACTAGTTGGTTAACATTGACCAGCTGAAAAGGAAAGTTGTTTCAGAGACTGAACAAGTTACAGCATATTTATGTTGACTTAAAGAGTTGTCTGACACTCAGGGTACATTTACACGACAACGATATCTACATAAAACGGAGAAGTTTTTCCTTTGAGTTTTCCACGTACAGACGACATCATTGTCAAAACGATCCCCTTTGTCGCGGATCCGCAAAAACGACTGAAAACCCTGTATTCTGGTGCCAGGCCATTAGATGGCGATGAAACACTATAGACTGAACATGTTATACGCATGTGCGTGACGTCGTCGTCTTCAGAGATTCGCGTTTTTGTTGTTTACACGGAGGCTGTTTTTAAAAACGTGCACTTTTGAAACCCGTTTTCAAAAGTTTGCGTTTTCAGGCACCCAAAACGCCGTTGTCGTGTAACTGAACGGCCAAAACCCATAAAAAGTTTTACGTTTTTAGTTGAAAATGGTGTCGTGTAAACAGCCCCTCAGACAGCAGACATCTGATCACATTATAAACACTGATTGATCATTCAGTTTGCATCAGACCATATCACTCCAGCGACTGATTAATCACTAATTCACGTCACTCCATTGATCTCCAACAACCAATCAGATAATGATTTTTTTATCATTAAAATGCACACAATTATTATATTTAGACTTGTGTGTTTTTAATAATTAAAAAAATTAATACTTATTTTTTTCCCCACCTGATTTATTTAAACTTAAAGGGATGGTTCGGAGTAAAATCAACCTAGGTTCCTTTGCACCATGACCTCGAGCCAAACACCCCCCCCCAGAAGCTTTTTTCCCTTGGTCGAACATTATTAAAGTTAGAGCTTATTTAGAGAAATCAGCCGGATGGCTTAGTGCAGGCGCTAATGGATCCAAGGATGTATCTTACCCCACTAATAATGCCAAGAATGGTACATCGCTTTCTGCCAGGACTTTTACGTGCTTTTCTCAACTCACAGAAGTGACGTCGGTGTCCGGTTTAGCGGTAGCATGAGCCGTCAGGCAAGTGTTATTTAAATAAACTCCTGATGTACTTACAAACTTTCCAATGCCTTGTTTTATGAGTACAGAACCTATTTATAATACTGTAGAAGTTTGGTACCATTCCGGACATTATTAGTGGGGTAATTTATGAGATACATCCTTGGATCCATTAGCGCCTGCACTAAGCCATCCGGCTGATTTCTCTAAATAAGCTCTAACTTTAATAATGTTCGACCAAGGGAAAAAAGGCTTCTGGGGGGTGTTTGGCTCGAGGTCATGGTGCAAAGGACCCTAGGTTGATTTTACTCCGAACCATCCCTTTAAAATCCTGTATTGTTAGAATATTTTTTTTTAATCAAAATGTTACACACAACAATGATGTCATTTAATATTGCTTTCTGTATTGCAATGCGTCTCTCTTACATTTATTTGTATACTGAATGTCATTTACACTGCGAAGGCACAAAACAATAATGTGTTGATTCACAACTGATTCACAAATTTCAACCAAAGCTAATATCTGAACTTGCAAGCTAAAAGCTGCCTTGCAAGCAAGCTGTTTCCATCAGGAAATGTAATTGTAGTTGGGAGAAATATTCCAATATATAACCAAGATGTGGCAGTTAGATATTCTATTCTATTCTAAAAAGTTCATCATGTTAACAAAATTGGCATATCTCGGACCTCAGATGGTAGCTGTTGTTGTGCTGATGCGGTGAAGTGAATGTATTTATTCATGCAAAGGAGCAAAGTTCATGATCAATAATTGCTGTTGACAGACATACATCCCCATTAGCAGTACCCACACTTCCTGACGATGACCCTAACCTGACCTCTGTGACCCGTGCTCAGCACAGGAGAGGAAAGAGCCAGATGCACTCTGGTTCGTGTCCTTTAAACAGAGGAAATTTGATCTGCGCTTGGAAACCAAGGCTTTCATTATTGCTTCCAAGTGGTATTCTGGGAAAATAATGGCATTTCATATCTGAAGCAGATTGCTCAAGTAATGCAACCAGACACTGTGTACGTGTTTCTGTGTCTGTGTACAAGAGCACAGCTGATTGGTTGATGGAGATCAATGGAGTGACGTGAATAAGTGATTAATCAGTCGCTTGAGTGATATGGTCTGATGCAAACTGAATGATCAATCAGTGTTTATAATGTGATCAGATGTCTGCTGTCTGAGTGTCAGACAACTCTTTGTCAACATAAATATGTTGTAACTTGTTCGGTCTTTGAAACAGCTCTCCTTTTCAGCAATGTGAACCAACTGGTCAGTGTTAGACAATGTCAACAACCAATATCAGCAGCAAATTCTCATCCAGGTCTGGCTCCATTGGTATTGAACGCTTACTTTCCACAATTTAATCATATAGTTGCAGATGCCGTGCAATGTTGAATTGAACATGTTTTTGAAACTATTACTAACAAAAACGTTTTAAGATTTATTCATAGACTATGTAACTATGCAAACAGTATTTCCAGAAGTATGTATTCCACCAGATATGATTTGCATGAAGTGCCTGAAAGCTGGGTAGTGCTTTGCTACAGAACCAAAAAATGGAAATAATCACTAACATTGCAGTAAAGATGTTCTGTGACAGATGTTCGGCTTTTTAATCGTCCTCTCCAGTTGTGTTTCTAAGCTAAAGGTTTGTAAACTGGAGTTAATAGACAGAAGGCATTCACAATTCTGTGCATAATCTGCTTTAACTTGTTTACTATCTTCACTGAACCCACTTTAACAAAAGCAGGCTTTATTTGTAGGCATGAAGGGAAAGCTAGTAACGAAAACATCTTTATTTGTGAGGATGAGTACATTGTTGGCAGTGTAAACCAGTTTAATATGTTTGTAAAGGGTTTAAACCGTTCTCAATTTTTTTGTTTTCCAAAGAAAACGTGCAATGCTTGTTCACGCTAAAACTTGCCGACACAATGTTAGTGTGTTGCTGTGTGGTTTCTAAGGTGGTTGTCTATTAGCCCGAGTCTTAAAGATCCCCCTAGTCTTTAAGATATTCATGTTAATGGTATTGTTTTGCTCATTTTATGGCCGCTAATTGAAAAGTCCTAAGTCTTGCTCAGAAAAACTCCCCAGTAAACCTCATGATTTGAGGTCTTATTCATGTCCGTCCCATTAACAGTTCAGTAATCGTGGCAGTTGCCTTAGCTACAGTGTAATTTTAGTATTATATATATATAGTATTTTTTTATGTATATATTGAATTAGCTTTTATTTTTATATTTTATTTTTTCATTTATGTGCTTTTGTCTTTTTTTTTTAATTATCTGTAATTTATTTTTATTTTAGTTTTAGTAAATTTAGTACTTCAACAAACTTTTTCGTTTGTTTATTTTAAGTAAAAAAAAATTCATCTAGTATTTATATTGTATTTAATTTCAGCTTTATTTCAAATTTTTAAACCGTTTTAGGTAATAATAATGAACACTACCTTGCACACACAATGGAGTAATTGGTTCTCTATAATTCATGTTTTTTCTCCTTGTTTGTATTCACTGTATTCATCTTAGATCTCACTCTTTTTCACTTTACACTTGTCAGCTCTCCCACTGGGCAGTGCAGAAAGGAGGTGTGGAATAGCCTACAGGAAGAGGGCGGTCTCAGTTAGACCGGGAACATCTGTCTGACTGTGTGGACGGAGCACTTATTCAGACTCTGAGCTCAAGCTTACAGTTGAAGTCAGATATTATAATATTCAGACTGCTTACTGTAAATCCAGTGGAGGCTGTGCTGTTTCGAAGAGTGCTTTTTTGTGTGTTGATCTTGTGGAGTAGAGTGAGTTTCATCAGCTATTTCAGGACCAGTTCTCTGATTTAATGGTGAGAGATGTATAAGCCGCTGCGGTCTGCATGCTTCCCACACCGCAGCATTCAGGGCTGAGATCAACACAGCTCTCGCTGCCTGGATTTCACGCGACAATGTTCTCTTGATGTGCCTTTCTGTGAGGTGAGCATGCTGCCTTTGATTTAGAGAAATCACTTGTGAAGTCACTTTAACATTGACATTTTAGGGTGTTTGTTTCTGTATTTCTCAGCTAGTGTAGCTCAGTTAGAGTTTGTTGTGTGGGTTGCCATGTGACGATCCATGGATCACTGTAGATAGATAAGCTTTATGCATACTTACCCTTTGGCCCCAGGCTAGGGTTGCACCACCATCCATTTGTAATTTCTCATTTAAATTGGAACATAAAAGTCCACACTATAGGCTTAGTAACTACTAGCTAGATTGTAACTTACTCAGTACTTTATTCAGTTGCACCAAAAGCATAACGTTGCTAGTAGGTCGTAAGCTCTTTGTAAAGTAATGCGTAGATTAACCTTCAATGATCCAGTAGCAGCCTTTAAATACGTGAGCAGAAGTTTATCCTTCATTCTAACTTCTTCTGCCTCACGTTACTAACAGTAAAAATAAGTTTCTGTCATGACAACTCTCAGAGAGATTGGCATGGTAATGGATGTGGCAATGTTAATGTATTTGGTCTTGGCAGAATAGATTTGCTACTGCCAGTACTTTCACAGCCATTGCTGTGAGCTTGTAAGACTTGCTGCTGCTGCATTAGTAACATACATGAATGAACCACTGTAGCAGATCTATACAGGTGGAGCTGGGGAAGGTGGAGGGTTTCTGAAAGCGTGCTAACAGCAACACTACCAGTACTTGAATGTTGAGCTATGCAGATAACGACCTATATATCAGCCTGCGCCATCTAGAGTTTCCAACGCATTCTCATCCTACGGCGTCATATACTGACGCTTTTGACATTTCGTCTACATCGAACGCACATGGCACCCTTTAGCGTCAATATGAGACGCACAGAGCTTTGTTCGGTTATGGGTAGGCTTAGGTCTGGGGTAGGGTTAGGGTTAGACCACTAGGAGGCGCCTTCTGGCCCATATCTATCTGCGTCTCATATTGACGCTAAAGGGTGCCATGTGCGTTCGATGTAGACGAAATGTCAAAAGCGTCAGTATATGACGCCTTGGGATGAGAACGGGCTGGAGTTTCATGCCAGAACTTGGTGTTAAATATGATACTACTTAATCATGATAATAATCTGTATTTTTATATGTAACATAAATAACATTCAGAAACTGTATTTGAAATGAATAAGTATCAGTAAATAAATACTGATACAAAAAAAAGAAATGACATTTATCATGATTTTATTTAACATGCACAACACGGGCCGATGCACACATTGGCGCGCCGTTTAGGACGGGTTTGTATTGACTGTATTAATGTAAAAATACTTTGTAGTTCGTAAGTTGTAACTTGGTTTCCATTTTTCGTCAAACTTAGGCTAAGTTGTAACTTACACACAGTGCAACCTGCCCCAGATGAATTGGTGTGTGTTGTTTTTGTCCCGTGCTCATAGATAAGTGACTCAGGTGAAGCAGGCGTATAGTTTTGACCTCACCTGAGGAACTATTTTGAATGGAATGAGATTGGTGTGCATTTTTCCTGTGGGTGTGCCAAGTGACATAATGCTTAATCAGCTATACGTAAACAGCCTGCCTATTGATGATTTATTTATCTAAAATGTTACTGTCCTTTTTGATTTATGTTTGTCCATTGTGTACTGATCTGTTTTTGTTGGAGGAGGGTTCGAATTTGGACATCTGTGTGTTTGTGTTTGTACATTTTCACTACACTACACTCTTAAAAATAAAAGGTCATTATTGGCACAAAAAGGTTCTTTTATAGTGGAAGAGGATTATTTTTTTAAAGAATTATAAAAATGGCTAAGAAAGAAATAGTTCTTATTAGAACTGTTCACTGAAATGGTCCTTATATGGCACCAATGTGAAAACAAATGGAACCTACATTTTTAAGACTTGTAGCATTTTACATTGTGATTTTCACCATGGTGACATTTGGACTGTGCTTTTGTTGATGACCCTCTAATATTAATGAATAACCAGTATCAGGAGCATGTGCTATTTGGTATTTGCTTGTCCAATCATAGTTGAGCTAGAGGAAACTCATTATATACTCCGTTTGACCGCAATCCCCAGTATTGAAGCCATGGGATTAGCACATATAATACGGCCTGTCGAATCACAAACACGCCTGGCAAAAACAGACAGTGTGCGTGTGCCGGATAATACTGTCTCTCTGGACTCTGAGGAGTCTAACCCTGGGGAATCAGGCTTAAATGTGGCTGTGGAATGAAGTTAATGTGGGTCAGGGGTCTGTATTTTGAAAACTATTTGGCTCGTCGTCTGCCTGATGGACAGCATTTTTGCATCTTTCCTCTCTAGTTGCCTTTCTTGTTTTGTCTAAGTGCTCAGGTCCCTGAGGGGTGGTGCCTATGACCCCTGTGGGACGCCTCTGCTACTGTCCTGATGTTATTGATTACACATAGTCCCATTGAGATTAAATGTGGCCATACGATGTCCGGTACACTCAACAACCTTACTATCTCTGACTTAACAGGGACATAGATAATGTTCATGTGTGCGTGCTAGACATGACTTGTTTTTGGACATTTATCTTACATGAATGTATACATAAAGAGATAAGATAAGGTCTTAATATTTTTTCTGTTAAAACCTTAATAAAATCTAGAAAATTTTAAACCTAATGTAGAAAATGTATAAAGTTCTAGCATTGATTTAATATCTTTTTTTAGGCTATTTGTTTCAAAGTCCATGCAATGAGTTTATCTAAAATAAATAGCTAAACTACTTTATCTAAATCTGAATAAATAACTACACGACAAACAATTACATACGTTTTAATTATTTTATTTTATTTTATTTATTTATTTAATTTAAATTAATTTACAAAAAATGTAAGTAAATTTATGAATTTATTACATTGGCCATTTATACTTATTTTAAATTAAGTTTATGTATATATATATATATATATATATATATATATATATATATATATATATATATATAATATATATATATAATATATATGTGTAAATATTGTTTAATATTATTCATTTCATTGGTACATATAATTTGAACAAAAGCCTTTCATTTGTTTTGTTTTTTTTCCACCTTGTTTTCTCGCACGACAACAGCGGATAAATCTCATGGTTGCATATGCCAATAACAGACTTAACATTGCTTTGGTTTGTTCAGTAGGGATCAATACTGTAACTTGCCATTAGGAAAATTGGCTTGTGACTGCTGGATGAGAGACCAAAGGCCAGGGTTTGTTTTCTAGTCGATCATAGACTGGCCCGAGAGCTGCACTGGCTGACCTCCATTATGTAAACTCTAAAATGGAAACCCATCCGCTCTTCTGCAGTCCCACTGATCAAGGCTTCTAGAGTAATGGATTAGTTTTTAATGAGAGAGGCAGAAAAATTACAGACAATGTCGCAAGCCTGCGGAGCTGTTGGTTTAGTGTTAGTTTCATGACTGCATTTGATATCAGAGCACTGATGATGATGGATTTTTTTCCATGCAGAAGACATGGGCACTAAATAAATGGTGCAGGGAGAGAAAATGTCACAGAGCAAATAAGGAAAGACAGACTAACAGCCACACATTCATTAGATTATTCAGTGAGGTCTGGTGTTGATGTGCTGTTGTCTTTCCCAGGGTAAAAGCTTTTTAGGTCATATCCTGGAAGAGATATGACTGCTGACTACAGCATGGGACCTCAAAATCCTGCCTCATCTGTTCATACAATTGCTGTGCAATTATGCTGTTATGAAGCGCCAGGGCTTGAGTGATGTTTGCTCTGGGATGTATGCATTAGTGTTGGTTTGGTTTAAAGGCACAGTATCTTAAGACTATCTATGGAGGTCTTTGCTGTGCTCTTTGTAATCAACCTGCACTAGAACACAACTGTTCAAAATGTATTTATGAAGTATTATTTCAATTAATTTCTTTTTCTATTCTAATATATTTTAAAACGTTATTTATTTCTGTGATGACAAAGCTGAATTGTCAGCATCATTACTCCAGTCTTCAGTGTCACATGATCCTTCAGAAATGTTTATATGCTGATTTGATTCTCAAGAAACTATTGAAAATGTTGTAAACAGTTGTGCTGCTTGATATTTTTGTGGAAACAGTGATCATTTATTTGTTTTTAGGATTTTTGGACAAATAGAAAGTTTAAAAGAACAGCATTTATGCGTTATTGATATGAATATAATATTGATATAATAAAAAATACTTTTATTTAATTTTTTTATAGTAATGTTAAACTATTTACTGTCTTAGTCAGTTTAATGCATTGGCTACTTGCTGATAGGGCTGCACGATATATCGAAATTATTGAATTTGTTAAAATGTTACCAAAAGTCTCCTTTTTAGGTAGCCTCAGATAGCAGAATTGCTAACCTATTTACAATAACAAAGGCGTAGATTGATGACGCAACATTTGCTAAGAATTATGGATCTTGTCGTCAACGTCAAGCCGACCGATCTAATAATGTTTATGGATGACTGAATACATCGATGTTTTTATCAGACTGTGATATGAAGCAGTTCGGGATTGCTAAGAGACAGCTATCAGCACCACACGCGAGTCCCGCGGATATAAAAGGAATATGGACATTTCATTCTACCAAACTACACGCAGAATTACTACTCACAGGTCAATTTATTAGACAAATTAAACTTGTGAGGTAACACAGCGCTGTTTCACTTGGTCTAACGTTACACTATCACACTAAACTGCATTTGAATGTGTTTAAATGTATGTGTTAGTTTGTCTGTATGAGACTAGCAGTAAACTAGATCAACATTAGAATAACATACAGATCATATTCTGACATGTTATCATTGTTGAACTTATAACATTGATTAGGCTAGTTTTATGTAAATGTGCTCACCTGTTTAATAAAGTACATGTAGGAGCGGTCGAAGTCTCGGACGTGGAGCTCTCGTTTATATACTGTCTATGGGAGCTCTCAGCATCTCAAAAACATTGCGCTGATATTGAATCTCGTTTTAGTTCTCCTTTTTTATCCAAAGTCTGCTTGCCATGGTCCATAATGTTTGAACGAAACAACAACAGCGTGCAAATAGACATTGCAAACTACAAAGTTGTCCGCGTCTGTCGCTTTAGTTACTATCAGAGGACTCTGGTTCATAGCTCTGGTTGCTATGGCAGCACGAGCGGAAACCAGGGACAACGCGGATATGACGGCATTGACGGCGACAAAACGGAAATAAAGAAACGTGACGTTTCTCAAATTAAATTACAAATTTCTCCTGGTTTGAAAGTTGTTGGAAACAGTGGGGACAATGTAAGTACACAACCAAAAAAAAAAAATATAACATAGATATAGTGATTTTTGCTATTTTTAAAGCAAATAAGTTACATATTGTGCCTTTAAAACAGTTATTGCAACAAAAAAAGCAGCGTAAAAAAAACTCAATGTGGTACTTGCACACACAGAAAGCCGCCTCTTGGACAGATGGTGTGTATGTATATTTAAAGTTGGCATTTTAAAATGAATTACTGTAACTGGTACTGTTGTTTAATACATTTTTACACTTTTAAGCCAAGCTAAAATATTTCTTAGTAAAATAAGATATAATAAAATACAAAAAAAAAATGGATTTCCAATTATTTGCATTTTTCAAATGATTTAAAATTAAGACTACTTATCCAAATATCTTGTTCCTGTCACAACCGTTGCAACAGCAAAGAAAGAAAATGCAAATAGCACATAAGCAGTACATTTCCTATGACATCACTTGAGTTGTGTGCCTCTTTGAGAACTCTCTCCTTTATAAATGAAACTGCCCAAACTCTTTAGACTGTGCCTAAATGTGGTCAGACTTTTAATGAAACTGATTACAACTGTTTAGTTTAAGTACACAAAGCTGAAACAGGCACACTTGTCTTCCCATGGATTTGAAGAATGCACATATTTTATTCATCTTTAAAATGCTTATCTTTGCTTTCAAGCTATGCATGCCAGATTTGTTCATTCTATTGGCGATTGACCGATAAGCAAATAGTAATTCTGTCTCCTCCACATTCAGCCATTTGCATTAAAACCAACAACCAGGACAGATACAATTTTCTATAGGTTCCAGACATTTTGTTGACAACTGAAGACAAAGCGCTCTGTGATCTGAAGCTAAGCAAGTGTTTATAGCAATACTGGTTGGAATTATAATTGCTTCTTTCACTTTATATCTCTTAGGATCTATCTGTGGAATGAGGATAATAAGAATGTTTTGCCTCTTTAAGGCAAATCAGACCCTTCTGTCAGATCATATTCAAAAATAATTAACATCCTGGCATTTAGGGGTAGGCGGTAGACACAATTAACTGGTGGAAATGTCAACAGGTAGAAATTTTGGACTATAGGCCTAGTCTTTATCGTGGTTATGCGATCGCTGTGCTGCAACATCACGAAAGCTTATCATTTGCATGCATTTTTTAAGCATTGAGGTTTAAAACCAAGTGATTCTAAGGGCGCTTTCACACTAGCACTTTTGGTGCGCACCCGGGTTCGAATGACGTCAGAGTTTGGTTCGTTTGGATGATGTGAACGCTGTCTTCCGAACTCGGGTGCGCACCCGCGAACCGTACTCGAGTCCGATTAAAAAGGTGGTCTGGGTGGTCTGATATGAACGCAATCAAACCAAACTGCGGAAGTGAACCGCTATTGATGATGTATAATGCGTCTTCGGCGGACAGCCCGCTGTCTTTGAAACGTTTTCAGAATTTTTGCGGCAGACAGACGCAAGTGTGTTTCTGTATGTCTATGTTGAAAACAAAACCAAAGGTTAAAAAAAGAAGAACAAATGTCAACCGAGCAAGTCTATCCATTTGGGCGCCTTTTCATTCGCGGTTACCAAGCAACACCATTACGTCAGCTGCAGCCTGATGACGCAAGCGTACCGCGGTTCGGATATAAATAATATAATGTGAACACAGTCCATTGGGGGCAGGGGGAGGGGGAGCAATCGAACTCGGGTTCGGAACAGGCAATCGAACCAAGTGTGAAAGTGCCCTAAACCGTTGAAGCGCAATAAGCAGCGAAAAAGAAATCATTTTGCTATATGCGCATGCTGTGAGATGGTTTCTGAGCGTTGTCTGAGAGACGCGCACACATGAAGCCTCTGCTCACAGAGCACGCGAGTAATAAACTGAGTCGGTTAAATACACATAGGCCTACTTATGTGCCCGTCTTTGCAAGTATCCTCGTAAACAGTCAGTTAGGCCCTATGTCTTAAGTGAATGCAAAAGTTGAGTAAGAAAACGCACGTGAATCAATATATTGGATCCGTACATTTGGTCTTAGATGGCAACAGGTTTTTTAGGCTGCTGTCACTTTGTGTGATAAAGTAAGGAAGGATTGACAACATAGAACGTTGAACTATTAGAAAATGAAGCTCTTGTGTGTAGGACTAATTTCTTGCATATCTCATCCCATGCCTCTGTTGCTAATTCCAAAACATAATTTTAGGTTTTACTATAACAATGCTGTAAAAGCGGACTGAGTTTACCTTTTTGGTGTGATGATGTTTACTCTCCTCGACAGCCTCTAGTCCCGTTTAGCCACTTGTTAGAAACCATCTGGACGATGGGACCGTAAACTCTCTTCATACCCTCACCGTTCTATGCAGATATTAGAGAGAGAGAGAGATTAAGCGTGTGCGAATTTGTGCGTCTCTACTAATAGTGAAATTGTTTATCTGCTTGGCCGTTATTACCCCTCTTGTGAGAAATGTCATGCAACTTTGTAAGTTGCTAAACTATTTTATGGATACAATCATAATAGTAGCACTGACAACATGTTTCTGTGCGAGTCTATACTGTATGTGTGTGCGTTTGAGTGCAAGAGAGAGATGGAGAAAGAGTATGTGCTTTTCCTACAGAAATAAATGTAATTTTGTTGCAAAAACGTGGAAATAATTTGTTATTTTTATCCTATTGTTTACTATATTAATTTGCTTGGTCAGTGTCATTGTGGGTTTTGGTTCTTTTGCTGTTGTGGTCTGTAAGGACCTTTTGAAATAACTGAAATCATTTGGCGAAGTGATATGGACATGTAATGCGGTCAAGACCTGCCTGGAACTACTTTAGCCGTGCGTTTCCTGAAAATACTTGCACACCTTAGAACAAGCATTGAACAGGCCCGTAGTATAATGTTAATCAAACAACAGAAGAGAGAAAGTCTCCCATTGCTAGGGCTGGGGATTGTTCAAAATCTTTCGATCCGGTGCCAATTTCGATACCTCAGTTTCGATACCGGTTCCTAACAATACTTTTTTTCGATACCAATTTTATGAAATCCATTTTAACAAGATACATAACACATTACCTCTGAAAAACGTTGGTTTTATTTTTTCAGTTTGACTCATGCTCCTTAGCGAGTGCACAAAGGAACAAAAAAAAGCACAAAGGAACAAAAAATGTTTTGTAAAGAAAGAGCTCATGCTCACCAAAGCTGATTTAAAAAAAATAAAAAATACAGTAAAACTTGTAATATTGTGAAACAGAAATAGTTGGCATCGAGCCTGGAGAAATGTACCCACACTTTTGATCGACTTTTCCACATCTTTAAGGTATTATGTGTGTGTGTGCTCGCGTCTCATATGAATGTCTCGTGTGTGTAGAGTTTGCGTGTATGTGCGTGAGCGACTTTATGTGTGTCGTTGTGCATTTCATATGTATTTGTTTGAGCACTGACGTTGACGAGTTAATCCCTTAGGTATCGAAATCTGGTACCGAACATCATGTCATTTTTCGAAACTCGATAGTATCGAGGCAATTCGGTCGATACCTAAAAAGTATCGAACCCGGTACCCAGCCCTACCCATTGCTCTTGACTGAATCACTTTATTAAGAATAAATCTAGATTTAATGTAGATACACTTTATTTCTGGTGCTTGAAGATTTTTTAGGTAGGTCTGCTTCATTTGTCTTTGTTCTTTTGTAATAATGTTTTCCTATATGCTTGTAATTAGTTTTGTTGTTCTTATTTTATCACTGTTTACTTTGTTTACTTGGTTAAGTAAGCTTGAGAGTTTTTTTTATACTTAGACTAGAATTCGTTTTTGGTGACAAGAATTATGAAATTTCAATGGTCTAAAAAATGTTGATATCATAACCTTATTTAAGGCAAAAATATCTAGCTGGTGATTATATAGTTATCGTGAAATAAAATGACTCATATTGTGATATAAGATTTAGCTCTCAACGCCCACACCTACTGCATTTGTTCAAGTTCTAGTCACAGATGTCCTCAGTTGAATGACTGTTTGTGCGCAGCATGCAGCTCTACAGATGCTCTCAACACGCCAAAATGCTTTTCAGAGAATAGATAAAATGTACAGATCACTGTACACTGAAGTCACGTTTAAAATGTCTAAATGTCATTGCATCAGAAAACCAAATGGCATTTACAAACAAATCACTTTTCTGAGCCATTTTTTTTCTAATAACTTCTCACGTTGATGATAGTGGTTGTATGAATTCATCAATATAAATATGGACATTTGACAAGCCGAATATAAATATGGACATTTGAATGTGTCCAAATTATCTTATTTTTGAATAGTTTATCTTTTGTTTTGTTTTTTAACATAACTTCACAAAAATCTTCTTGCTAAATGTTTTGCTTGAAAATATTATTTCTCTTTAAAATAAATGCTATATAATGCATACATTTACATTTATTTATTTGATGAGAAGTGAACTGAGCTGAATAATGGCACTACTGTTTTCTGCAGAGCTGCTTTATAGCCAATTCGACTTTATTTCATAATTGACGGTTTTTGCAACATCGACAGTTAATAAAGTGAACTAAATTGAATTAACATTGAACTGACT
Source organism: Scardinius erythrophthalmus (assembly GCF_964197995.2). Classification (NCBI taxonomy): domain Eukaryota; kingdom Metazoa; phylum Chordata; class Actinopteri; order Cypriniformes; family Leuciscidae; genus Scardinius; species Scardinius erythrophthalmus. Next base: position 23,996,734 of record NC_138239.1, read on the forward strand.
GCAGCAGAATTTGAAATTTGTCTAATTTTTTATGAAGTTTGCATCATTGATTATGTTTTGTTTATTACTATAAAGCTGCTATTAGCTGCTATCTGTAGGCCTAGCTATATCATATTTGCTCTTGACTTTCATTCTGAAACCATTAATCTGAGAAGGAGTGCATTTACAGTTCTTCATGATGTGCAGAAGTGTAAACATGCTTGATGATTTTGGTGTATATTCCCATAATACATTATTCCTGATCCAGCATTGATGGGAATTGCTTCCGGAAGAAGGATCAATACAGCCGTTCATAAAGATAGAACTTTGCTTACATAAATGAGGCCTGGTGAATCAGATCAGAGAGGTGGTGTGAACGTGTGGAGTGAACGTTAACACACACCCTGCTGAAGTGCGGTCACCAGGGTGGGGCATGGAGATACACGGGCTGGGCTGTCATGGATTAGCTCCACTGGTGTATGACAGAGAGAGAGAGAGAGAGAGAGAGAGAGAGAGAGATTTCATAAGACAAGCATATTATGGAGGCATTTTCATGCCAGTTGCTGAACAGACATGCACATTACTTGAGATTTACCTTCCTTGGTGTTCCCTCCCAATTCTTTTATGTGCTTGTTTTCAGTATTCCCTTTTATACTCATACACTTTTATAAATGTTGTGTGCATGTTTTTTTTGTGACGTATCAGTCTTGTCTTGGATAGCCCTTGATTTATAATTTTTTTTTTTACCTGAGTCTTACCTTTAATAGATACCAAACAAACTCATGTTGTCTGGAGTTTTTTGTCTACTGAAACTTCTTGGAAATAGCCTATATTTTTGCAGTGTTCCGTCAGCAGAAGAATCCAAAAATACATGAAATAACAGTACAACCCAGTGAAGAGAGTCTATCCCTCACAGCCTAGCTTTCATTCCAGTTAAAAAACAAAGATGTGAATAAGGTCTATATACCAGATGCTCAGGAATACAACAAACGTTGCAATTTTGTTATGTGCTTTTGTGATTTGTAGTAGCATTCATTTATTGTATTTAACTTATTTCAGTTATTTCCCAGGGCAACATTTCTGTTTTTTTTTTTTTTTATCTAATATTTATATTTTATTTAAACTTTATTTTAAATCACTTTTTTTTTAAACACAAGTTTAGTAAACAGTAACAAGACTTTCAATGATGCATGTCAATTGAAATAGACTTGTGACCAAAATTTTTAGAACATGCTTCTTTTTTCAGTTAACAGTCATCCATTCAGAAAAGACAAGCTTATATATAAACTGGTTGTTTTATGTGTTTTCCAAGCACAACGAGACTCTTATTTCATTTGGGCTTTGGGAAAGATGTCATTTTTTATTAGGGATACAATGTTATGCTCCGTTCATCACAGCACATGTTTGCTTTCATTTAGGCTAGCTGCTGATTCTTTTACTATTTTAGTTGTAAATATTTTAGTCACCTGTCTCTGTGCAGACTGCGGTATCCCATAAGCCTGTGAGCTGAAAGATGAGGAGCAGACAATCTTTTTTTTTTTTACAGTCACACATTTGTAGGTTTTGTAATAATAACTTTCCTGTTCCAGCATAGTCTTTTTAAGATGTTTACATTTTAGGGGTTTCCCAGGATGTAAAGGTTATTTTGCTCCCTGGCGATCCCAATGCTTTGTTTGGACAAGATGTGGAGATTTGGATTAGCCGTTTTATTTTGACTTTTGTCAGATAAGCTCATGCATTGTATCGAGTTTGAATTACAAAAGAAGAGAATATTTGCTTTGCGGTGTTTGCTTGTGGGTCATAGTTTGGATCAGACCTTGCGAACAAGGACATCCAGCAGTGGCATGTGGGATTAAAATCTGTCGCTTGTGAATGATTTACAGTGGCATAACTGTAAATCATTTATGACACTTGTGGAACCCTTGTGGAAGTGCCCTTCATGAAGGGATTCAGTTTTTCACTTTCGTTTGGAACACCCCTATAAATGGCGTCCCCTTCCCGAAGTGCCCTTCAAGGGTACAAAAATGCCATTTGCAATTCGCCCCTGGTCTTCATTTGTTTCCATGGTTACTGATTTAGTTGCGCACCTGTTTCTAGTCTGCTTAGTTAACCTATGTATAGCCTTTCGTTTTAGTAGTTCTTTGTCCGTTCTCATTGATATCACAGTGGTTTGCTTTATCCTTGTTGTTCACCTATTTTTCTTGCGTGTTATGTATTTTGGTTCTTTTGTAAATAAATGTAACTGCTGCAACTAGATCCTGCATCTCTCCCTTGCTGCAACCCACACAGTGACAGTAATGAGAAATGAGAATTATCAGGACAATGGGAATTACAAAATAAATCTCAAAATCAAATTCCCTAAACGCATTACAGTAATGAGAGTTTGGGGGGAAATGTGCTTATGTGATTTTTTTTTTAATGTCATCATGCAAAACAAATGGCCCTATAAATAGGCTTCATTATACAAATTGTGTTCTTGATGGTTCCGTGAGATTTCCATCTTCTAAATGTAATGTTGCTAAGAAGTGTTGCTAAGAAATTGAATAAGCTGCTCTGAAAAAGTGGAATCCATTTTTATAGTGTGAAGTGTGTGGTCTTTGCCCACTGATCATTTGACCTGCTGCTAGCCAGGCCGGAGCTATTTTCACACCATGAAGTAAACCCAGTGGTGAGAAAATTCCCAGCCTCGCTCAGCGGAACAGCTGTGTCTGCTCTGCTGGGTTATCACTGCTAAATGGTTACAGTGTGAGAATCGAGATACTCTTCCTTGTTGGGAAATTACCCAAGGCCGTGTTAGTGTGAACATCCAGGTTGTTGACATGGCAGACTGAATCATTCGTTTCAAGGCTCAGAAAACACAGGAGAGTTTCCTTTGTTTGTCTATACTGTATCTTGAACCTAATTCTATGAGAGATGCTGCTTACTTGAATTCATGGTTTGAAATCCTGTTTTTCACTGAAACAATAAGTATTCAAACAAGGGGTTTCCCTCTTTGAGATAATAGTTGAGGATTAACTAAACTAAAAGTTGCATCTGTAGTAATTGAACTACATTTTTCAGTAGCATGTCAGTCTTTTAGATATTTTCTACTTTAGCTTTTTCAGCATCATTCTGTTTTCATAAGTTGTGTCTAGCATAACAAAACGCTCACAAATGACACATACATTTTAATGCCATGTTGTACTGTGCATGTAGCCTAATAACCAAATAAGCATAGGCAATAATCAAACACACTCACAATAGCCGTTCTCAATTTCAAGAAGCATTTGGAAGTCCTATTGATTTTAGCGAATCATTCTGAAGAGTCATGTTAAAGAACCAGTTGAAAGAAATGATTCACAGATTCATTTTAATAATCTCAATGGGGTTACACAGATGTCCCTACATGAAATAACTTTTTTTTGTAAATAAGCATTCAGTTAGGCTAAATACTGTTTAAATTCAGTTCGATAAATTGTGTTTTTTAGTTGTAGTAGTTGTCTTTAATATAATTTAGCTATTTGTTCACCCAGAGTTTGAGTCTAGCTTGGGTCATTTCTTGGTTCATCCCTTCTTTTTCCTGTAAATTCTCCATCATCTTCTAAATAAAAATGACAAAAGCCTCCAAAAATTGCTTTTATATTCTGATTCTGATGGTTGATGGTCTGAAAATTGAAAGAACTGTGATTTTCAGCAGTTTCTTTTCTCAGATAAGCTGCAGACAAACATTCAGAGGTCAAACTGGATAGCGGATAATGTTTGGCATCACCTTTTAAGTTTGTGTTTGGGTATGATGGCACTATAAACCTGTTCTGCAGGATCAAGTACACTGAGCAGATTTTACACAAACACACGTACTATAAACTGCAGTCTAATCCTGAAGCCATTTAAGCATTTATGTCCCTGTTCTTCTAAAGGGAAACATCTGGTCATTTTGAGCTTCTGGGTCTGATCATAAATTCAAAGTGAAGTTTATGTTTGACGGCTTCTGGGTCATGATGGCTTTAGCGCTGGAGCTCAGGCCGGTGTACTCATTAAAGCAGGACTGAATGAAGATAAAAGTTGGGCATGGTAACTTTCTCTGTAATTCCTTATATGGAGAAAGGGAAGATGAACACGGTTTAGTCTATTGAGAGGTGAGGGCTAGTTTCATCATTGTGTGAGGTCTGGGGATATAGACTACAGACAGACAAATCTTTGTATAGGCTATATGTATCTTTTGTGTTTTATGAAATCTGGGACATCAAACAAGGGGACATCTAGGGACATCTAGACCAAACAAGGGGATGTTGTGGTTAAGTAGCAAGTAGTCATTTGGCAGACACTTTTATCATGAAGAGACGCAAAGGGAGTCTCTTGTATAAAACTTTCTGCAGATTTCATCCTAAAATTGTGCGTACACACAAAAGCTATATTTTGCATACACACAAAAGTTACGTCAGAACCTGTGCAAAATTCCCTTATAATTCCCAGTCTGCGGATGATTGTGCGTATGCATTTCCAACCCGTCTCCTCCACGAAATAACCATAAATGGAGCTTACAACGCCTAGTTTTGCTATTCATATCCTCATATCATGCATATTCCCATCCACGTGATATCATGTTTAACGATGCAAGACATTAGGAAAATATAAGATACGGACTATGTGCATTACACTGCTAAGAATCATTCAGTATCCTTGCCTTGTTTTAGAATAAATAAATCAGAATTGTATACATTTCAGATAAAGTTTTCAGAGAAGAGTTATTCTCAATATTTTCCATTGGCCAAAAAGTATTCTTAATTGCTTTAAACAAATCTATGCATATATTTGCAATTTTTTTCCTATAAGGTAAACATATATTTTATGATGTTTATATAGTATATGTGACCCTGGATCACAAAACCAGTCACAAGGGTCAATTTTCTGAAACTGAGATTTATACATCATCTGAGAGTTGAATAAATAAGCTTTCCATTGATGTATGGTTTGTTAGGATAGGACACGATTTGGCCCGAGATACAACTATTTGAAAATCTGGAATCTGAGGGTGCAAAAAAATTGAAACATTGAGAAAATCACCTTTAAAGTTGTCTGTTTATGTTCGCGATTTTGCTGCATCCACTCACAAAAATATATATTTTTTTAGATATTTACGGTAGGAAATTTACAAAATATCTTCATGGAATTTGATCTTTACTTAATATTCAAATGATTTTTGGCATAAAAGAAAAATCGAAAATTTTGACCCATACAATTTATTTTTTTGCTATTGCCGCAAATATACCTGTGCGACATGTGACTGATTTTGTGGTCCAGGGTCACATATACAATGCCCATTTTGTGCATATGTAACGTTTAAATACATCAGGCCCCTGGTGTTAAAGGCATTCAAAGAAAGTTTATCCAATTTTTTTATTTCAGTCATCATTTACTCGCCCTCATGACGTTCCAAATAAGCCCAAAAAAGGATATATAAAAGCACCCTAAAGTTGGTTTATGCACTATATTTCAAGTCTTCAGATGTCATTTGACAGCTTTGTGTGAAGAACAGACCAAAATCTTATCTTGATGCACAGAAGATCAAATTTTACACTATGGTTTGTTCCTTACACAAAGCTATCATATGGCTTCAGAAGACCTGCAGAAGAAAAACACCAAATAGTGTAATGTGAGAGCTTATTGCTTTTATGGCTATATTATATCTGTCTACATGACAATCTGCGTGTCGAATCATGTCACTGTGTGTTTCTGGAGTTTATGAGGCTTATGTGATTGTTGTAATGGGAAGTAAGATCATACAGTGCTGCATATTATAGTATCACTGCACAGACACAAACAGTCTATCCCATTTCTCATTTTTTGTACATAACTTCCGTTCGGTAAGTCTCTGATCTTCACTTAGGCTGCATTAATTTGCTTGTTCAACAATATTACAAAAATATTATTACAATTTAAATATATTAAAAAACTGTTATTTTAAAATATAATTTATTCCTGTGATGGCAAGTCTGTATTTTCAGCATCATTACTCTTCAGTCTTCACATGATCCTTCAGAAATCATTCTAATAGGCTGATTTGCTGCTCAAGAAACATTTCTTATTATTATTATCAATGTTGAAAACAGTTCTTTGATGAATAAACAGTTTAAAACAACAGCATTTTTATGAAACTTTTCATAGAAATTCGTCACTTTTAAACAATGTAATGATCAATGAGTAATCAATGAGTGCTGCATATAAAGTATTTCTTTCTTTCAAAAAAAAGTCTTATTGGCTCCAATCTGTGTACCTTTGCAAAATATGATGAAGTATAATCAAAGCCTTGATTTTGTTTCAGGGCAGTAAGATTTTATCCACCAATACTGATATTTTCCGTATTGCTACTGGTCTACAGTGGGAGGTCCAATGTAACCTGTTAGTCAAGAGTGTATACTCAATACATTTTAGTTTCAGTATATCACACTTCTCATGTAACATATGGCTGCAAATAGCCCTGGGTGAGAGTATGATTTTCAACCTTGTTGTTCTGTTTTGCATTTAGCTGCATCCTTGCACAGCCATGCACATTATTAGTGAACTAAAAAATTATTCTCAGTATCCTTTTTTTGCAGCTTTGATATCCCCCCCTCCTCATTTTCTCTCTTTGTTTTCTCTTGGACAGGGTGTCGTAGCTGAAGCGAGACACATTTGACTGGCTGGGCCTCTGGCCATGATGGCCTCACGTAAGCGAGGAGGACGGGGCCTGTCATTCCTCTGCTGCTGTCTAAAGGGACGGGACCAGCCTGAGATCACCTATCGCCTCCGCCATGACAGCAACTTCACACTGCAAACCATGGAGCCCACCCTGCCCATGCCCCCCACCGAGGAACTGGATGCCATGTTCACTGAACTGGTGGTATGTGCTGTACCATGACCACAGATTCTTTCTTTTGTTTCCTTTCCTTTATTTTATTTTATTTTTATTTTATTTTATTTTATTTTTATTTAATTCCTATACTCTCAATTAGATTGATGGATAGATGGATAGATGGATGGATAGATGTCTTTGTATTCCATGATGGATGGATGGGTGGGTAGACGAGTGGGTGGATGGATGGATGAATGGATGGGTGGGTAGACGAGTGGGTGGATGGATGGATGGGTGGGTAGATGGGTGGATGTAAGGATATATGCTACAGTGTTTCCCCTACAATGTATTAAGCAGCATCAGCGCCGCTGCAAAATCTTCACATGATCAATAATATCACGACATTCACTTACACACGTTGCCATAAAAGGGGCCGTTCACATTCACGTTCACATGCAGATATTTCAAATGTGGGCGCGCGGCAAGCGCGCTCATAATAGAAGCGACGCGGCGCGCACGTTTTCAGCATGGACAGATCAAAAGGTTTTCAGGCGCGCCTCTGTTCATGGTTGGCATAGCAACGACAGACGCCACGGGAGAGCGAGCAAGCGCTTGTGCAAAGGAGAAAGCGGTACGAACTTTTCTCCGTTGAAGTCTATGGGGTCGCTGTGTCCATTTTTTTACTGTCTATGGAAAATATGCCGTCCCGCCCCTCCGTGTTCGGCGTTAAGGTTTCATTCTCGCGCAGCTTGTTTTAGTTACTTCACGTGCGAGTCTTTTCCGCTCCGTGTTTGCGCCGCGCTCTCGGTTCCGTGTGTGTGAGTGTGTGTCGGCGCACTGCGCTCTCTGCTCAATGTTCCACTCCGTGTTTGCGATGCGCGTTCTGCTCTGTGGTTAACGGCCCAAACGCTCCAATCATGTACCGATCATGCACTGGAATAGCAAAGTATGCTCAAATAACGTGAAATTTCTCAGTAGTAGACTTCTGTTTGCTGAGCTGGTATAGCCATGCATGGTAAAATTACCTGCTCTGATCACATACTCTGGTAATAAGAGCTTTGTATGACTATACTTTATTTTGATAATTAGTCAAAAAATAAATATGTTAAATCTGAGTATGTTGCATAGAACTGAATGAAGAATAATATATTGATGTTTTATATTTTAATATAGGGCTATTTTCTGTCCAATTTGTGTGGACATTTTTCTTTTTTCCCCCTTTTTTGTGTGTTTGATTTAATTAGTGATTCTACATTTAAATATTGATGATTACAAGTTTGGAGGAAATGCAATTAATTGCGATTAATCACAGCAAATTGTGCGATTAATTCATTATTTTTTTAATCGATTCCCAGCCGTAATATATATATATATATATATATATATATATATATATATACAGTGCTATGCATAAATTTAGACACCCATGCTAGTTGACTAAAAAGAGGAATAAAAAAATAATCTTTTGGAAATTGAACTTAATGCCTTAATTTAAAAAATGAGGAAAAATCCAACCTTTAAGGACACCAATTTTCTTTGTGAATGAATAATGTATCGTAAATAAATGTTCTTCCTTAAAATACAGGGTGCATAAGTCTGGACACCCCTATGTTAAATTCCCATAGAGCCAGGCAGATTTTTATTTTTAAAGGCCAGTTACTTCATGGATCCAGGATACTATGCATCCTGATAAAGTTCCCTTGGCCTTCGGAATTAAAATAGCCCCACATCATCACATAGCCTTCACCATACCTAGAGATTGGCATGGTTTTATTTCAGTTAGCCTAATAGCTGGTTTGATTTGCATTGAGAGATGATCTTATGGAAAGTACCCCATGCCAAACTCTAGGTATGGTGAAGGCTATGTGATGATGTGGGGCTATTTTAATCTGCCTGCCTTTATGGGAATTTGACATAGGGGTGTCCAAACTTATGCACCCTGTATTTTAAGGAAGAACATTTATTTATTTACGATACATTATTCATTCACAAAGAAAATTGGTGTCCTTAAAGGTTGGATTTTTCCCAATTTTTTAAATTAAGGCATTAAGTTAAATTTCCAAAAGATTTTTTATTCCTCTTTTTAGTATGGGTGTCTAAACTTATGCATAGCACTGTATATATATATATATTACGGCTGGGAATCGATTAAAAAAATAATGAATTAATCGCACATATAGCCTACATATATATATATATATATTTAATTTTTTTACATAGTGCCCCTTTCTTACATTTGAGCCTCAAAATGTATGTCTCAAAATGTCCATTTCTATCCACAAAACTTGCCAGAAGTCATGGTTTAAGGGGTTATTAAAAAAAAAAAATCTTCCGGAGGTGCATGCCCCCGGACCCCCCGCGAGCAGCTTCGTAACAACCTCCGGCATGTAACAGCACCGCTGCTGGAAAAATTTATAGGGGAAACACTGTGCTAGATGGATGGATGGCTAGATGGAGCACTCACTGACACTGTAGTCAAATTTTCTTTTAGTTTGCTATGTTTTATTCAACTTTCTATTTAGGGCCTCATACTTTAGATCTTTGAAAACAGACCACTTTGAAAGTCAAATCTGGTCTTTGGTTTTGTCAAACATTTATTGGCAGGCATGTAAAGGATAACTTATTTAAGCAGAGAGGAACGTTTCTTTGTATCCCATGATGAATTTTCAGATGGATGGAAGGATGAGTGAATAGATGCTTGATGGATCGATGGGTGGGTAAACGGATGGATGGATAGATGGAACACTCATGTTTTTTTGTTTTTTTTTAGTTTGTTATATGTTTTATTATATCTTTTGGACACAGGCCACTTTGAAAGTCAAATCTGGTCTTTGGTTTTGTCAAATATTATTCTGACAGGCATGTAAAGGATAACTTATTAAAACAGAAGGAACTTGTCTTTGCATCCCATGATGAATTTTCACCATTACATTTTTTGCTTAGACAGAGCATGCAAAGTTTGTAAGCTTGCATGCCCACATGGCCAAAAATCACAAACAGAGCCTGTTAACTGGGTTCATTCCAAAGAATCCCATAGGAATAGTTAGAAAAAGCTTATTCTTTATTAAAGCACTGCTTTGCTCTACCATTCCTCCATTTGTGGAGTGAATCAGTGCTTGTCTTGGATTCCATAATATGGGGAATCCAAGCATTCCCTGCTAATGGTCCAGTAAAGAGTATGTTAGACAATGGACGTCCCCTCATTAGCTCTGCAGACTCCATTGAGTAGAGTTACGTCTGTATGTCTCATGCCCACCAGCGCATGACCAGCAGGCATTTGGCACAGATGGGCTCATGGATGACTTGTATGCGCCAGACTTCCATCTCTTACGCAGCCTGTCCCCTGCTGAGCCTTTGAGCTCTCACAGAGAGACACAACTGAGATGTCAATCAGTGTCATGTTAAGTTGATTTAACAGGAAAATACTTTTCGCAGACTTTTGATTCTGCATCGATTTGAGGTGAGAAAGCTGTCCTCCTCATGAAGGAATACTGAACTTTATCTTTGAAATTTTTTTTTTTTAGTCAAGTCTGCTTTCACTGCAACTCTGGTCTCATAATTTAACTCTGTCACAACCAGACGCAATGCTAGAGTTTTTTAGATGTCGCAAGTACACTGCTGTCACTGCTTGAAATCATCCAGTTATCACTTGTTGCTGCTTCTATCTAAATGACTTTCAGTGAACAATTCTCAGGTTCAGTTCTTTTCCGTAGAGAAATAAAGAGGGAATAGTATGAGAGAACGATCTGGAGAAGATCAGATATTGACCTGCCTGCCTCTACAATAGATGTGGTGTCTGGATGTGATGTTCTCTCTCTGGAATCTCTGCTCAAATATACATGAGTACTTACGAGTTGGATTATACGATTTCCCTGTATTTTTCATCCTTTTCATCCTCATTATTTCCTTATGCAGCCTGTTAAAGTGGTCTCTGGACCTGCTTGTTGTATGTGTCTCTCACATGATGTTAATTAACTTGTGCCCAAACATCTGGACTGAATATGATCAATTTAGTCCAGAACTGCATCATGGGAATGCACAGAGGTCACAGGAGCGTGCAGGCATTAATTGATGGTTTACATGACTAAATAATTTCTTTGCTGTGAGGAAACAAGAGGTCTCTCTCTCACACAGAATTGTGGGAAATTAACTCCCGCTTCAGGGTCATTGATATCCAGATACTGACGTCAGACTTTAAGTCATGTTGGTTTTTTCAGGTCTCGTGGCCGACTTGTGTCACTGCCAAGTACATTTGACATTCATTAAGTACTCAATGTTTTTTCCTCTTTTGCCCAATCATTTTAGTTTGTTTACATTTTACATTTCATAGTTTCAATAAATATTCATGAATATAAATATCCTAAATATAATATATATTTTTGTGCAAGCCTTGTAATTTGTAAGGTATTTATGTATTTATTTATTTATTGTCAACTTTAAATATATTTACCAAAATATAAAAAAAATTGTGCAGCCATTGCTTGTAAGATATTTATTTACTTATTTGCATAAATATTATAAATATTCAGTACCACTGTATTATATTATATTATATTATATTATATTATATTATATTATATTATATTATATTATATTATATTATATTATATTATATTATATTATATTATATTATATTATATTATATTATATTATATTATATTATATTATATTATATTATATTGAAAGTTGATTAAGTATTTAACCGTATGAGAATGTGACCAATTCAACATCATTTATTGGGCTTGAAATTTTAGAGAATACACTTGAAACCTCTCATCATGTCTCCTTCTCCTACAGGATGAGCTGGATCTCTCGGAGAAACATAGAGAGGCCATGTTTGGCCTTCCTGCTGAGAAGAAATGGCAAATCTACTGTAGCAAGAAGAAGGTAAGACATTGCCACTTGATGGGACTGGGCAAGGACCTTTTCCATTTTTTTTTAGAAAGACCCATGTCAAAGTGTTTTGTCTGGCTTTGAACATCCATAGCAGTTTCCTAAAACCAATTTAATCTGACTTGACCGTAGAGTTTGAAACTAAGCAGCTAAATGTGTGAACACATCGCAGTCTTACCGTACATCCAAAAAAGGACGTTATGTAAACGGTGCTAGCACAGGCTTGGCTTCGGGACAGAGAAGTGGTGTTGAGTGCGAGGGTTTATTTTCACAGTATGTGTGATTTGGGTCTGAGGAGTGAGAGGTAACAGAACCCAGGCTGCCCTGACACACTCTGTAAACCCTCATTTATAAGAGGCATTTACACCGGTGGAACTAAAGAGCAAACCACACAGCGGTGGCCTGGGGATTGTCTACGGCTGCTGGAGTTCATGACCAGTTACCTGGTCATGACCCACCAGGGGATCGATCTTCAGCTGCTGACCTATTGTCCTCCAAAAACACTTAAAAAAAGAATACTGTCAATCATCATGGTGTTAGGAATGAAGTTTATTCTCATTCATATATTAAAGCAAACATTTATGTTGGTGTTCTCTATGATGGATCAAAGCTTTGCAAACTTATACACTAGTAGAGATGGAATTTCAGTTGGACATTTTTATAGCTTATGCCTGTCAGCTCTCAACTTGAAGGGATAGTTTATCCAAAAATGAAAATTCTGCCAATTGCTCACCGTCATGTCGTTCCAAACTCGTTTGACTTTTTCTTATATAAAACAAAAAAGATGATGTTTTCAGTATTTTTAGGATTATCTTTTTTGGCCATACAGAAAAAGTCAGTAGGGTCCCACAAATGTTGTCTTCCTCCCCATATTTTCTTTTGTTTTCCCCAGAGGAAATACAGGCAGAAAATAAATAGATTTTTTTTTTATTGTTTATTTTCATGTACTCCATTTTTTTATTCAGTAAAACAATATATTTAATTTTATTTTAGAACTACAGATTTGAAGAAATTTGCAGAAATGCTTCAACCAAAACTGTCTTAGAAAAATGTGTATGCTGTGTAATCCCAGCTCAATAAAACACTGAATGCGGTGTTTCAGCCAACTACACCTGCAAGGCCTGGATCAAATCTCCTCCCAGTGGAGTTTTGGGGTCTGAGCAACATGTGGAACCAACACCGTGCAATATAATGAGTGCTAAAACTACTGTCAAGATGTTGAGGCAAAGGAACTTGTGAATGTCTGGTATGAAGTGTTTGTGTTCATAATAACTATAATGAGAACTTTCTCACCCTTCTTTTTGGTTTCAAGCTATCTTTTTATTAATCTCTAAGCCCCTATGGTCCAAAATAGTTTAGTTAAATTGTATAATTGCAGAATGTGGTAATAAAACAATGGGTGGACTTGTTAAATAAGATTCCTGGAAGCTTATCGGCTCATGTGGTGCGCGAAACCCCCCAAAACAACCCCAATTCCCAATTCCAAACTTACCCTGGCCAGCAAAAGTCAATCTCAGTCTGAAAGAGCAAGCAGCTGCTATATTATAGACACTTGAGCATAGCACAAAACACTGTGGTATTGTTTCCAAACCCCAGGCTTTGTATTGAAAGCTTTAAAGAATAAGTTACTATGGGAAAAGGCATGTTTTGGACTGAATCGTCGCCTTTTAGCACTCTGCCAGAGCGTTTAACTCAAAATTGGGAGTGGAGTAGTGCCGAAGTGCAGAGTCTGTGTCTGTTTTCAGGTAACAAGAAGCATCTCAAACAAGGTGTCAGCTGTGGACACTCACACACACACATAACATTTCCGTTCACAAGCACTTTTGGATCGTTGGATGCGATTTTCTGGGAATTGCAATGGTTAGATAAGCCATGTTCTCACACATCGTAGCTGTTGAAGTACATGAGAATGTGGCGGAACAAAACGATCTCTGTTGGTGTGGAGGACAGAACGTTGACATTTTTGTGTCAGATGTTTGCAGTTTAAAATCAGAATTAACTTTTTTTTTGTCTGTCTATCTGTCTGTCTGTCTAATTCTATCTGTCTGTCTGTCTGTCGAATGTCTTTTTATTTGATTTTAGTATGCAGGCTAATCTTTAGTTTTTCCATAGGAACAGGAAGAGACTAAGGGGGCGACCAGCTGGCCTGAATTCTACATTGATCAGATAAATTCAATGGCTGCTGTAAGTATGACTTTCAAGCTAGACAGCAAACATTTCCCTGACCATGCTAATTTCCATCTTTTCCCTGAGGACATAAATGTTTTAGTCGAGAGGGAGTCATTAAACTCACATATGCTGCCCTTGAGGAAGTTGTTGGGGATGTTAGAGTGGTAAACAACTGTAAATATTTCATAGGGCAATGAGTGCTCATACTCATCAAAATTGAGATAATTGGTGAAGCTATAAATTCCTTCACACATTTCTTCAATTAAGTACTTTAACAAAACTTTGACCTAACAAAACTTTGACCTGACAAACTTGTGTCAGTCCATTCATTATTTGCCTTTACGTTAAATATCACCACCAGAGGAAGTCCCTGCTGGCCCTGGACAAGGAGGATGAGGAGGAGAGGAATAAGACCATAGAGAGCTTGAAAACAGCTCTCCGCACACAGCCCATGAGGTACTGCCTTTAGCACACACTCACTATGGGTCATTTTATGACTGTATCGTTCTTTTTCATTTCTCTTAATTAAGCACATTACCTTACAATTGAGTCTCCCTCCCCCTTTACTAAGTGCTTCAACATTAGTTTATATATAATATATACATATATACATATATATATATATATATATATATATATATATATATATATATTAGGGGCGGAACGGTACACAGACATCACGGTTCGGTACGAGTTCAGTACAATGGAGGGAAAAGCGAAACAAAAATGCAGAAGGTTTGTGCATGTCTCAGGCAGTACCACCAAAGGAAAATAAATTACTTAAGCCTTGTATTTTTTAAATAAGTTTTATTAATAAAGTAAAGGCATAGAACCAGTTTATTTGTAGTGCACTGACAATAGTTTTATATAATTAGTTTATTAAATTAAATTAATAAAAAGACAAAAAGACCTTGAGATATGTTTGGTAATTGTACCTGAATGAATTGAAATTTAATTTGCTATATTTCAGATTAATACATTTGTTTTCCTTAAAATTTTAATTAACAGTAACTTAAACACTTTGCAGTTTGAATGATGTCAACAAAATGACGGAGTATATTTTTACGTTTCCACTGTTCGATCACGCCCGCGCCTCACGCACGTACACAAACACTTTGTGACTTTTCGATTGCGCCCGCGCCCGCGCCCGCCCGCCCCCCCCCCCTCTCTCTGTCTCTCTCCCCGCCATTTAATAGGCACTGTTTTTGTTCACATTTTCATTTTTATTCTGACAGGACAATCAAATAGGCTAGATTATGCATTTATTTATTTATGAAGAGAAAGTTGAACAGAGACTGTGGGTCACTTTTCAGGCTTCATCTTTAATGTTTGTCCAATAAATCGCAATTAGCTTTGTGCTTTGCTACTTTTGATATGAAACAAAGTCTCACCTTTCAAATTCTGTCCATTTTATCACAAAATTCAAACAATAAATACCGCTTTGACGCTCTTTAATGTGGCACGAGAGATCACTGTAGCGCCTCAGTTCAAGCGGAGCGCGAGTGAAGGCGATAATTCCTTCCTTTTTACTACGTTACAGAACGAAATAAACATGAATGAACATCAGAAAATATGTTGAAAGATACAGTCCAACTTACAGAAGTCCGTATCATGTCTCTCATGTGATTGCTCAGTGTTTCATCCACAAAAAGACTGCAATAAAACAGACACAGAAAACAGTATTTAAATGCAAATGCAAAAATTATTAGGAATTTGTATTGCTATCCCCCAGAAACAAGGCCAAGCAACCGTCCCTAAGCTACAACAGGAAATGCACATAAAATTCAGGACATTAAGTTTTCCATGTGTTCTCCTACCTATGAGTTGAAATGTCTTTTCATGCACTTGGCCTGACCTTTGTCTTGTTCCTCAAGGTTTGTGACGCGCTTCATAGACCTCGA
This sequence comes from Scardinius erythrophthalmus, assembly GCF_964197995.2. Taxonomy (NCBI): domain Eukaryota; kingdom Metazoa; phylum Chordata; class Actinopteri; order Cypriniformes; family Leuciscidae; genus Scardinius; species Scardinius erythrophthalmus. The sequence continues at coordinate 24,012,487 of NC_138239.1, forward strand.
TGGACTGACGTGCGTCTTAAACTTCCTGAAAACGATGGACTACGAGACCACCGAATCTCAGATCCACACCTCACTGATTGGCTGCATTAAAGCCCTGATGAACAATTCTCAGGGACGTGCCCATGTGCTCGCACATTCAGAAAGCATCAACATCATCGCGCAGAGCTTGGCCACCGAGAACATCAAGACCAAAGTGGCCGTTCTGGAGATCATGGGTGCTGTTTGCTTGGTGCCCGGAGGACACAAGAAAATCCTGGAAGCCATGTTGCACTATCAGAAGTTCGCCTGTGAACGAACGCGATTTCAGGTGGGCAGGAAAATTCAAGGCTTTTCTCTCATAGCCACATTGGGCCTCATTATTCAAACACAAATCATTCATAAAAACCAGTTGTACATAAATTGTCCCTTTGAATCGAATGCAACAATTAACACAGAGAGATTCGTTCTGCTTGTGTTTCATGACTGTTGATACTTATGAATGAAATATTAAGAGGTCTTTCTCCTTTGTTGTTCTCATTCTTTCTCCCCATCTTCTCGGTTTACACATAGACCCTTCTAAATGACTTGGACAAGAGTACGGGCCGCTACAGAGACGAGGTGAACCTCAAGACGGCAATCATGTCCTTCATCAACGCGGTCCTCAGTCAAGGAGCAGGGGAGGTAAGCGCTACTTTCTCCACATCTGCATCTCATTAGATTCAAATCATCCAAGAGTTTCTCCCTGACTTCCAACGTTTCATTTACAGACCAGTTTGGAGTTCAGAATTCATTTGCGGTATGAATTTCTAATGCTGGGAATCCAACCAGTGATTGATAAATTACGGTCCCATGAAAACTCCACGTTAGATCGGTAAGTGCTGTATTTTGAGACGCGCTGTCCTCAAGTACTTGGCCGAGTTCTGTTGAGCTTAACGTGCAGTCGTCTTTTATTACTCTTCAGGCATTTGGACTTCTTTGAGATGCTACGAAATGATGATGAATTAGCCCTCGCTAAGCGGTTTGAGAATGTACGCTCTCTGTCTTAATTTGTTTTTGAATATAGCCAGTTTGTTTCAGAAGTAATTTCAAGATTGTCTCTTTGTTTGGTTCAGGTTCATATAGACACTAAAAGTGCCACTCAGGTGTTTGATCTCATCCGGAAGAGGATAAACCACACGGACGCCTTCCCGCACTTTATGTCTGTCTTACAGCACTGTCTTCATATGCCTTGTGAGTGATGTCACTTCCCTTCCATAACAGTGTGAACAAATAAACCTCATAATATTACCTCGTCATAAATAATACCACTTACAAAAGAATACTATGGTATATAGTTTTGGACGTGCCACTACGTTAATACCATTATTAATGGACATGAACAATGTTTTTTCATCATGTACACTATCTTCTAAAAGTTTGGGGTCATTAAAAAAAAAAAAAGTATATATATATAATATAATATAATTCTAACAGACTCCAAACTTTTGAACAGTAGTGTATATATTTGCATTGTACTGGCCACTGACCACTCTGCTGTCTGCATATCGGCATCAGCCCTTAAAAACATATCAGTTGATCACTGTAGTGAACGTTGTGTAGTTTGCTTGGAAGTGTTGACATCATCTCTGCTCTTTGCTCACAGACAAAAGAACTGGGAACACTGTGCAGTACTGGCTCCTTCTTGATCGAATTGTCCAGCAGATTGTCCTACAGAACGACAAGGGTCATGACCCCGATGTGGCTCCCCTTGAGAACTTCGACGTGAAGAACGTGGTGCGAATGTAAGTGAGGGACAGTCCAAGAATTTGTGTATCCAAAGAAGTAGTTGTACCTTTGTGTCCTCAATTCCTCTCATTTATTAATGTCCTAAGCTTTTAATGCCCTCTAAAACTGCCAGCAATTTGGTACATTTTGCAATTTCAATTATTTAGCTCTGAAAATTATAATCCCAAATACGTAATCCAGTCTCAAAGTCAATTTGTTGCAAGCCAGCCATCCACCTGTATCTCATCACATTTTAGGAAAGCGCCAGGCCATAGATTTTTCACGATATGACTGAACGTGATAATCTTAGAACTGTTCAAATAAACACTTCTTTGTGTCATCTTTTTGCATGGGATTAATTAGAAGTGAGACACAACTTAACTTCACTCTAGTTCAAACAAGTCGGAGGCTGAGAGACGGTCTGGGACAGTTTCAGTCAAATAAAAACAAATATGCAGAATGCATATGGAAAACATTTGGTGGTTTGATCAAATGTTACAGAGCTGAAATTTGACTCTAGTTTTAAGGCAACAGGGTTTTCTCTGATTTCTTAACATTTCGCACCAACGTTCCTTAGTTTCCTGCTCTTCCTACCCGACTAATAGGAAGCCATTGTTGTGCTTTTTAAAGAATTATGAATGCCAAGTTTTGTGGTTTAGGGTCACATGGTGATACTTAAAACTATAGTTCACCCAAAAATGAAAATTGTGATCGTTTACTCTCCCTCATGTCTTTCCAAAACTATATGACTTTCTTTCTTGAGTGGAACACAACATTCTCCATTCCTTTTATGTTCTGTAGTAGAAACAAAATGAAATGGGTTTATAATGATATTAAGGTGAGTAAATGATTAGAGGATTTTGTGTGAACTATGCATTTAGCCATTCATAAGTGCTCAACACTGCTCTCTTGTTCAAATTTACAGGTTGGTCAACGAGAACGAGGTGAAACAATGGAAAGAACAAGCAGAAAAAATGAGAAAAGGTACATGACCACTCTATGAGGCTAAGGGAGTGTTTAGCTTTAGGTGTTTACATGTACCTTCGTCAGCATGGGAATCAGCGATGACATTGCTGATGTTGTCAAATAATGAAGCATTTTGATTTCAGTTTTTGTTTTGTTTTTTGGCTTGAATCACAGAGCATAATGAACTTCAGCAGAAGCTGGAAAAGAAAGAAAGAGAGTGTGATGCAAAAGCCCAAGAGAAGGATGAAATGATGCAAACGCTCAATAAGATGAAAGAGAAGCTGGAGAAGGAAAGCAGTGAACATAAGCTTGTTAAGCAGCAAGTGGCTGACCTTTCTGCCCGGCTACATGAGATGAGTAATGTATGTTACATATGCACACAAGCACAAAGTACCTCTTCCAAAACCTAGTTTTCTCTCTGTTGGCAGCTACATTTTAAGGCAACAACCTAACTGAAACGAAACCTTATATGTGACTGAATTGGAACAAGCTCTAAGTTCCTTGCCAAAAGAAAAAAGTATGATGGTTTGCTGGCCTGTTTTGGCTGCGAGTTGGACTGATCTGGTGTCAAAAGAGACCAGATAATCCAGCTAGACCATCTTAAACGAACTAAGACCAGCAAACCACCTTAGGATGTGTGTATGTATATATGTATATATATATGAAAATAAAATACTAATATTCTAACCCTTGGCTCTCTTCTTGCCCAGAATGAGGTTCCCCTTACTAAAAGTACTGTAGTTGTAGAATGGTATTGAATGATTACCATATTCATGTACTTTGGTATTTTCAAAATGAACTAAGTTACTTCAGAGAATACTATGGTAATGTCATGTCTAAAATAATCATGGCAGTTCCAGTGGTGCTTGTTTGTTTGTGTATAAGCCAGCATAACTGCAACAGCCTGGAGCCTTTGTTGCCTAAAAATGCAGTCAACAGCTCACTGGGGTTTGGAACAGACCAAAATGTTTTGATTCATAATTATAACAGATTCAAAGCCTCACAACACTTTTACTTCATGTTCCTACTGTATCATGTTTTTTTAGAGGACAAATATCCCAGGTGGCCCCCCTCTCATCACGTTGGCCTCTGGTAGCAACCCACCTCCACCTCCAGGTGTAGCTGGTTTTCCTCCTCCACCACCACCTCCAGGTGGAGCACCCCCACCTCCTCCCCCTCCTCCTGGCGGACCACCACCTCCGCCAGGCCTGCCCGGCTTTGGTCCTCCTCCCCTGGGAGGTCTTCTGGGCTCCACGCTGACGAAGAAGAACATCCCTCAGCCGTCCAATCCGCTTAAGTCTTTCAACTGGACCAAACTTGGTGAAGTGAGTTAATAAATGTTTGCAATTACATAACTGTTAGTCTTTAGAAATATTCCTCTTTTTACATTTTTGAATAATTCATTTATTTATTTAATTTTTATTTATTGTTTAACTAAGTGCTTTGATGTGTATTCATAGTTTATTAATTATTCATCTCTGTCAAACAGAATAAACTGGAAGGGACATTATGGCTGGAATTGGATGAAATCAGAGTTTACAAACAATTGGACTTGGAGGATATTGAAAAAACATTCTCCGCTTACCAGAGACAGCAGGTATAAGAATTCTTTGAGAATTTGTACCCGTCTGCTCCTGTATTGTAAATATCGTGCACATTGTTCCAAATGCATTCTATGAATAATACTGCAGTGTCAAACTAAAATTAAGCCCACTCCTTGAATTTCTGTACCTCCCTCTGTATTCTCTATTTTTCTGCCTGATGTTTACACCTACCCTTTTATAAATTTTCTGATCTAACTAACACTTTCCTGCTCCCTGCTTGCCATAAAGGACTTTCTGTTCAATAACTTTAGACAGGTAAGTGGTCTCTGGTCCTGTCTCTTGAGTTTGGCGATAATACAATGGTACTGACAATTATAATTTTTGTGGACATGTTATAGTTTGATGGTACTCTCTGAAGTACTTTGGAGTACCATATGAATGGTTAAATCTCACAAATAAATGTCCTGGTTACATTCCACCCCGAAAATCAACAGAAAAGTAATTATATTTGGCATAAAGATAATGTTTTGTTGCATTGTGACATTATTTTCAGAGCAATTAAGCACACTTTGCAGTTTACAATTCTTATACAGTACTCTTTACTGTATTACAATTTAAAAAAAGAAATGATTTTTAAAATTAAAATAAGCATATAACAGAACAACAAATAATACAATGATGTATAAATAGATCTTAGTCAGGTTTTCAGTACAGTCTTTACTGTATAAAAGTTTTAGATCAAGTAATTTTCACAACTCACAACTTTCAAAACTGCTTAATGGAGTTGTTGTCTACTGATTTATTTTTCAGAAAGACGTTTCGTCAGCTGAACAATGTTGTTAAACAAAAGTGCAGTCTATTGAAAGGACTGTATTCTATTACTCACAGCCTCATTTTCATTCTTGTCAAAAATTAAATATGGTGCTTCCCTGACTAAGCACCTTCCCTACACCTTTAAATTTAAATAATATATGAAATAATTAGAAAAAGATGTTAATAATATGAAAAATGAGAGAGTTTTTGCATTAAAATGTTTTATGTAAAATGTAAACGTGAAAAGCAGTAATGTAAAAACATTTATTAATCTTAATTGTCCTAAAATAAATTTTATTTTATAAGAACAGAACAGAAAATCTATTTTATAAATAGCTTATTTTGATTTTGGAATTAAATATGACATTTTCTTAAAAGGTTTTCACGAGATACCATATACTGTATAAAAAATAGTAATTAATAAGTACATTGGTGTATATCAAAGTACCGTCTGATACTATCACAGTACCACGATACCACCATAGTACTTTTTATGTAATTTTCACCACATTCTTTATGTAGATAATCATCCAATTGTTGTCTTTTGTAGCATTGCTTAAAAAACGCGATGAACCAAATGACCTACTTCAGTTTATTAGTGAGCATTTCAAGATGTCTCTGTTCGTAATTAGCCAAGTTGAATATGAGGCATGCAGTTGGTTTTGCATGCATCTGGAGTTTATGCAACAGTGAAGGAGACAGATTTCCACCAACTAAAAAACAAATATCCCCCCCTTGTTTTTGGTCAGATTCCCTTCCACTCCTTTCACCCTCTCCCTCCCTCAAATAAAACCTGGCGTGCCATCATCTAAACACGCAATTTCTTGCTGTCTGCTCCCCAGCTGACACTAAAGTGGAGGAGATGACTGTTTTCAGCCTCTGTTGTTGTGGATGTCTGGTGTGTTCGGTCATGGATATGTCATTATCTTGAAAAATGACTTTGTTTGGATTTTGCTTTAGAGACAATTTAAGACAACAGGTGTCTTGTCGGTTTCACATTCGGGTGTATTTGCTTGAATCCAAATCTGCATTTGATTGTTTCTAATGACTGTGGTTTTGCTTTTAAACTATGTTATGATGTTCAGAACCACACTGCAAAATGCTTTAGTCTCTTTTTTTTTTTACACCAACTTAGAGGACAATCAAACACTGATTTGCACCAAAACCTCAAGTGTAAAATCAACTTTAACCTGCTCTCTCGTAGTTTTTCCCCCCCTTCATTTTAATGTGATATTGATGCTGACCTTAACTCCATTTGTCTTTCTGCAGAAAGAGACAGAGGATGACGCGGTCACTTCTAAAAAGGTCAGAGAATTGTCTGTCATCGATGGTCGGCGTGCGCAAAACTGCAACATCCTTCTCACCAAGTGAGTCTGTAGTTTAGAAACCCATAGACACCATCTTTGACCATTTAAGATTCGTTCACAGTAATAAACATTCCTGCATGACTCACTGTCGAACAATTCTCTGTTTACTTAAGCCATTTTGAATGATCCTAGCATCACAAGTCACCATAGCAGTGGTGATAAACATATCCCCCATAAGCTCACTTAATGTTTTTGATTTAATTACTGTATATAGCTGTGAACGAAGCCTGGAATTCAGCTATTTTAAACATTTACTGCATCAGCTTTTTTTTATTGAGGTCCTGTTTACACCTGGTATTAAGATGCGTTTTCATCGACCGGATCATCGACCGAGGGAGACGCATTTCCGTTTACACCTGGTGTTTTAATCTCTCTTTTGTCCACTTTCAACCACTTCTGTCCTGATTTCTTCTAGGGGAGGGTTTATTGATGGTAAATGTGTGGGTTTCTTCAGATCTTTCGATCTAATGGACAAAATAAGCTCGCGCAATTTACATTTGAACGCGCCCGGAGATGACGAAAAAACACACGGAATCAGGAAATCAGTAATGTTGAGAGAACATTGTGTTTGGTACGTTTTTCATCTTCAAACCAAACTTGGGTCTCCAGCCGACAAAGTTTAAATCCTGTCTGGCTAGTGCGCTTCCCATTATGTTTACTAGGGGTGGGAATCTCTAGGCACCTCATGATTCGATTGTTTTTTTTTTTTTTTTTTTTTTTTTTTTTGTGTGACTACTTGGTACTTTTAAAGCAAAGTATTTATGATGACCCACAAATAATTTACTTCCAATACTTCCTATATTCATTTTATTAATAAAACAAATGGAAGTGATTTGGCAAGTCAACTGTAAGGTTACATTTGCTAGCATATGTCCCAAAATTGCAAAGAACCAACAAGAAAATAAATGTGTGCCTGTACTGGCAGCATACTTGTAGTAAATGAATACAAACTTCAGCATATTCTGAATCTCTAGCATTTAATAATAGACTTCTAACCAACATCCTCTTGTTATTTCCAATGAGCAATAATCACAAACAGTTTTCGTTCAAAAATATAGAATTATGTGCCAGCAGTTCTCATACAAACATAATGCTTGTGGACTTATTCTGAATAATTAGTAACATACAAAGCCGCTCTTATACACAACTAAATAATAAAGATTTATGACTTGAAATGTTTGCTCTATACCACAATCAAAAACAGCTTATACAAAAAAAGTGAATGGACATCTGCAGAGAACACAGTCAAAATGTTACTTTTTGTGACTGGCATTGCACTGATACATAGGCTACTGTGACTGTGGAGGGCAGTATAACGTACGTATAACAGATCGGTTTACAGCATATTGATGTGAAAACTAAACAATACAGAAAGCAGCTCTCATACAAAAAAAAATACTAAATAGGTCACAATGAAATGACCAATTTTCCATATGTTACCTTTTAACAAAGAGGGTGCCGTTTGAATTTGGTGCTCAGCCATCATGCGTCTCTGTTATGTGCACGCCACAGACTGTCCGCACACTGCATGTCCGCTTTAGAGTTCTGCCTTTTGCCTTCCACTGAAACAGGAAGCTAAGGTGGGACATATTGAATGACTCCTCCCCCTTTTCAAATAGCCAATAGCGTTTAGTTTACCTCACAGACTAGAAGTCGCACTTGACAGTAACATGGAAGCAAATCTGAGCGCTGATGATACGTTGGATTCAATAGTAGAGGTGTGAATAAATTATAGCCATTTCATTCTTAACCAACGTACAGTTGGAAAACGAAATAAAACTCGAGTGTTTGAGCAACCTAACACACATCTCCACCCATATTGCTCCATGACGTGTCAAGGGCTGCTTTGGCCAGGTGATATTTATAGCATTGGGGGCGGGACGCTTTAGATTCTAGAGAGCATTTGATTGGACAGAATGTGTGATGAGAAGCTGAAGTCCGCGGTGATGTCATAAAAATCCGTGATCCATTTTAGCGGAAGTGAGAGACTAAGTTTTGAATACTTATATCTCCTAAATGTAAACTTTGTCATTGTTTTGGAACACACCAGCTTATTAATTACCGTAAGGCTAACATATTCATACTAAAAGCTAAAAAACTAACATTTTGATTTCAGGGGGCCTTTAATGCAGGTGTAAACAGGGCCTCAGAGATTTTTTTTTTTGTGATATAGAAATATGACTCTGATATTACTTATCAGAGAAGGCCACACCAGTGATTTACTTAAATCTTTTTCTTGCAGGTTAAAACTCTCCAACGAGGAGATCAAGAGAGCCATATTGACCATGGATGAGCAGGAAGACCTACCTAAGGATATGTTGGAGCAGGTGAGATGCATCGCCACATAGTCCATCAATTAGCTCACACTTTACCTCGTAATTCCACATGGCTTCTGTCCAAAACAAACCTGTTTTACTGCAGTGGATTGACGTCAAACATTTCAGAACTGTGATTAGCTGATACAGCGTCTGCACAGGCGGGAGGTTTAATTACATAACCCCGGCAGTCCAAGCCAGCATGTAATTATTGTTTTGCATAATTTTTTTTGGCAAGACACCATATCGTCCTTGCATTTTTGTCATTCCGAATGACGGGGAAATTTGTTGTAGTTGGTAAAAATATAAACCATACTGAAGCCTTTCCACATGCCTGAATTCAATCTGTTGTGTATATCCTGCTAGTGGAGGCTCAAATCAAGCACATTTATAGTTCAATTAAAACCCGTTCAAGCCATGTAGCCATTTTGGTAATAAAATGCAGCTTTGTATACAGTACCTAACCCTGTTTAACCTTTAAATCAAATCACCAAATAAGAGCAGCAAGTAAATAGTTGTAACATTTTCCAAATGGACTTGAAAAGCAATATAATGGCAATCAGGTTTTATAAATCCTCTGATTGCTGTTGTTTTAATCTGAACAGTAATCAAACAGTTATTGTAGTGTGACGGGAATGCATGTTCACATAATGTATATGTGTTTGATAGGGCCACATTGCATTAAAGCACTTAAAAACTATAATATACTAAATTGTAATTTTTTTTAATGCTTTATCTTTACATTTTATTTCATGAATAAACAGGCTTTTTTGCTACTGTATCTTTAAGACTTCTCTTTCAAAACGACCCCTGATTGGTTGGCCCATTTTAGTCATTGTAATTCTTTCCCTCCTTCCCTGCAGCTGTTGAAGTTTGTGCCAGAAAAGAGTGACGTGGACCTTCTGGAGGAACACAAACATGAGTTGGAGCGGATGGCGAAGGCAGACCGCTTCCTCTATGAGATGAGCAGGTAACGGTCAATTTAGGTCACTTAGTTTAGGGTATAATAAATAATGTTCATCAGACTGGACAGAGCTGTCAAAACACAATATCTCCTAAATGGTGCTGCCGCACAACAGCTACAGGTGATGTAGAGGTCAGTATGTGGAAAATAAACTCTTTTACAGGATGACGTTCTTATCTTGGTCTGTCTAGTCTCTCGCTATAATAATCTTTGACTTCAGTTACCAAATGCAGTTTCCCTCAATTTGGCAGTCCGAAATTGTCTGGAAACATGTCGGCATTTTTATGATCTCTTCATTGTGCGGTTCTTAATGTCATTAATTTCTGTGGAATGTCAGCCAACAAAGACATAAATATAAAAGCAATGAAGAATGGGCGGCTCCATCAATTAATAAAATATAAACAAGTTGCAGGTGTTACTTTTTGGACATTTTTTTTATTATTATTTTAATATGGGAAACAGAACCCGTGTCTCACGAACAGGCATGCTTCAACAGAACAATGAAAAACCACAGAAGAATATGTGGCTGTTAATGTTACAGACGTTTTGTAGCAATGCATTATGGGTACACCTCTTGTAAAAAAAAAAGTTTTTTCGTTTTTTTTACAGTCAGTTTTTAAGATCTATTATTCTATTCTAGTATGCATGTATTTTTATGTCATATACACTACCAATCAAAAAGTTTGTACACATTTATTCTTTGACTATTTTCCACATTTAGAATAACATTAAAGTCATCCAAACTGTTAAACAAATGTTACACACAAATGTTAAACAAATCAAAACTTATATTTTATCCGTTTAGCAGTAGAAATTCAAACATAGACTAACTAATGTTGACATAAGCATCAAGAGGTTTTCGTTGGACACGTGTTATTTAAAATAAGTTATAAAAAATGGGAAATAATGCCAATGTTAAATCAATGAATCAAAATTTGATGAATTTAGATGTAAACAAGTGTGTCTACATTTAAAAGTAGACAATTTATAATTGTCACCAAAACTAATTTCAAGCATTCAAGCCTTCATTTTTTTTAAGAGCATAAAATCTGGAAGTGTAAATGAGATATCAAATATTTATGTTGTTTTGTTTCAATTCTCCTTTTAAACTGCAGAATCAACCACTACCAGCAAAGACTGCAGTCTCTTTACTTCAAAAAGAAGTTTACAGAAAGAATAGCAGAAATCAAGCCGAAAGTGGAAGGTAAATTCTGATATTTTTATCAATCATGTGTTCTATGGTTATGTTCTATACTAGACTTATCAATCATATGTGTTCTATAGTTATGTTCTATACTAGACTTATCAATCATATGTGTTCTATGGTTATGTTCTATACTAGACCTAATCATATGTGTTGTATAGTTATGTTCTATACTAGACTTATCAATCATATGTGTTCTATGGTTATGTTCTATACTAGACCTAATCATATGTGTTCTATGGTTATGTTCTATACTAGACTTTCAATCATATGTGTTCTATGGTTATGTTCTATATTAGACTTATCAATCATATGTGTTCTATGGTTATGTTCTATATTAGACTTATCAATCATATGTGTTCTATGGTTATGTTCTATACTAGACTTGTGTGAAATAAAGCATACAAACACCTTGTAGGTTATGTAAGGTGTAATGTTAAAAATGCTATTTGCCTCCCACAGCTCTCAATAAAGCATCTAAGGAGGTTCTTCAGAGCAGGAATCTTCGACAGCTTCTGGAGGTGGTGCTGGCCTTCGGGAACTACATGAACAAAGGCCAGAGGGGCAATGCCTATGGCTTCAAAGTGTCCTCTCTCAACAAGATCGCTGACACCAAGTCCAGCATCGACAAGTAAGACAGCGCTTCAGTTTGTGCAAGTACTGCATATTAAACTCCAACCATCCATGCACTTACACAAGCTGTGTGCGTTTCTCAATAGAAACATCAGTCTTCTGCACTATCTGATTACCATTCTTGAGCAGAAGTACCCTAAAGTCAGCCTGATTCATGAGGATCTGCACAACGTTCCAGAAGCAGCCAAAGTCCAGTAAGCACTAAAACAATCAAGTCTCACTATTGCACCCACTTAAGTGGTTTTAAAGAGTGTATGTAATGAAATGGGAATGTAGGAAGATGCTTAGGATACGGCTAAGTAGGATCAACGCCATTGTTAGTCCAGGAACAACATTTTAAAAAGATATTCCGGCTTTATTACAAGTTTAGCTTAATCGGCAGCACTTTGTGGCATAGCGTTGATTACCACAAAAAAGATTTTCCACTTGTCCTTTATTTTCATTAAACAAAGCAAAATTCTGGCTTACAGTGAGACACTTAAAATGGAAGTGAATGCAATCTGTAAATGTTAAAATACTCTATGCCTCAATAGTACAGCAATAAGTCATAATCAATATGCAGCATATTAAAATGATTTTAGTTTGAAAAATTAAATTACTGACCTTTTATGTGAAAAGTTATATCAAATTTATTACTGTGACAATGCAATGCCATAAACCCTAAAATGATTTAAGCAGCTTCAAAGCTCAAATAATACGTTTTTTAAAAGAATAATTTATGTAAGTGCTTTTAAATCCTCTAAAAAATTATTGCCTCTGTTACATCGATTGAATTTATTTGAAAGAAAATGAGGAATGGGTTGAAATCATTTTAAGGTAATTAATATTATGCCAGAAATGCTTTTAACTGTTTGGGGTCAGTAAGATATATATATATATATTTTTTTTAAATTTCCTGAAAATTCCTTCAGCCAGAATGCATTAAATTGATCAAAAGTGACAGTTAAGACATGTATAATGTTACAAAATATTTCTATTTCAAAGAAATGCTGTTCTTTTGAACTTTCTATTCGTCAAGAAAATCATGAAAAACAACAACATCACATTTGATTTTAACATTGATAATAATAATAATTACAGCAAATCAGCATCTCAGAATTTCTGAAGGATCATGTGATCTGAAGACTGGAGTAATGATGCGGAAAATTCAGCTTTGCCATCACAGGAATAAATTATAACAGTATTTCACAATAATTCTGTTTTTACTGTATTTTTGTTCAAATAAATGTGGCCTTGCTGAACACAAAAGACTTCTTTGAAAACATTTAAAAAATCCTACCAACCCTTGAAACGACTTAGTTCTACTTATTGAATAGTAGTGTGTATTAAACCCCAAATATTGCTTTAATAACCAACCGGATGTTAGGGATAAGGCATGAACAGTATCAGCCTATCATTTCAGTCTGATTTTGGGGTAGATTATAGTTCGGGATAGGGTTAGCACTTTGTTAGACCAACAAAAGTTGTTGATCCAGGAACATTTCCTATTTGGCAAAACCATAGTCACTGTGTGAAAATAATGTTTGATGTGATTCATTCCTCAGCCGTTCGAAATGAGATTAAAGGGTCTGCAAATTGTCCAGTGAAACATTATCTCTCATTATCTCCCTCTCCAACTTATTTTTCTTCCTTTTTTCCCAGCATGACTGAACTGGAGAAAGACATTAACAATATGCGCACTGGCTTAAAAAGCGTGGAGACGGTGAGCGACATTCTCTCGTTTTGTCTACAATTACAATAAGCTCTAGAGCTTATGAGGTCATCCACTGTAGCAAATGTATCTATTTATACACAGCCGTGCGATATAATTGGCTAAAACATTATTTATGGTTTAAACACTTGAAACTAGAACTTTCAAGGTTTGAAGGCCCTTGCTAGATTGCTAAGGTGTTTTGAGTGATCACTAATGGCTGTGTATTTGGGATGAATTGGCATTTTGCTCTAAATTTAATGCACTTTTTCTATTCTTTAAGTCATGGCCTTATTTGTGTCCATTCCTTCATCTTGATAGCAGTCTCTCTCTTGCTCAACAGGAGCTGGAGTACCAGAGGGGTCAGCCTCAGATCCACGGTGACAAGTTTGTGTCTGTTGTGAGTCAGTTCATCACTGTTGCTGGTTTCAGTTTCTCTGAAGTGGAAGACTCTCTTCAGGATGCCAAGGAATTGGTAAGATCGAAAGCACACCACAGTTCACTGAACCTAAGGAGATAATAGATGTTAAAGGTTTATGAGGTTTGAACACAGCAAGGCCTGTCACTCTATCCGGCCGCTTAAATGTGAAAGCTCACATAAAGTCGACCCGCTGCAGCTTTGAAGTCGCTGTTAAACGTCTGAAATGACACGCATAACTCACTGTTTTATTTTTATAATTAAATCACTGTTTTCGTTGGAGTTTATCGGGCTTCTGACCGTCTGTGTGGACATTGGAACCGCTGGAAACATGGGCCGTAATCTTTAACTGCTATAGGCTGAAGATCAGTTTCAAAGGCGGGTTGGTTCAGTCTGATCGTGCTCATGAAGCTGCACATGGATTTGTTGCTATTGCAGCTGTCCACTTCTCTAGCTGCTTTTCTAAAGGGTTGGCAAAGGGACACATGAAGGTTTGATCTCAGTGAGAAGTTGAGGATCTACTTCCGCCATATCTGGATACCTGTCTCAAATTTCATTACATTTATACACTACTATTCAAACGTTTTTTTTTTTTTTTTTTTTAACGAAAAGTAATACTTTTTTTTTCAACAAGGGATGCATTAAATTGTTCAAAAATTATGGTAAAGACACTATATAAAGACTTTTATTTCTTCCTATCATCAAAGAATTACAAAAAATGTTTCCCATAATTCCCAACGAAAAGAGCATCATATCAGAATGATTTCTGAAGGATCATGTGACTGGAGTAATGATGCTGAAAATTCAGCTTTGCCATCACAGGAATAAATAACATTTTAAAATATATTAAAATAGAAAATACATATTTCAAATTGTACAAATATTTCACAATATTACTGTTTTTAAACAAATAAATCGTTCGTTCAAAAACATTAAAAAACCTTATCAACCCCAAACTTTTGAACATGTTTTTGAAAGAAGGCTACTCAAGCTTTGATCAAAAATACAGAAAAAAAACAGTAATATTGTACAATATTATTACAATTTAAAATAATAGTTTTCTATTTTAATATACTTTAAAATTTAATTTATTTCTGATGCAAAGCTGTATTTTCATAGCCTGGTAATAGCAAACTCTGCTACTTCGCTTTGCTTCATATACAGAGTCTGGAATGGCATAATAGAGAAGTGTTTTCTCTCTCGTGGGGGGGGCGCTTGTCTGAAGTTTAAAATCGGTTACCCGTAAGCCAATCACATGACGTTTGGTTAAGGCGTGTGTTATGCGCATGCTCAGCCGCATCTAACTTCCTCTGTAAACACATGTATGATGCGAAAACAAAACCATTGAGCGAAATACCGGAGTGAACATGGCTGTGAACAACTTTTGCAGATTATGTGAAGTAAATCTACGCATCCACGGTACAATCAGCGTCTACGTCATGGCTCTCAGCCCGCCCTCTGTTCGTTGATTGGCCCGGCTGTTTTCAGGCCGGAGGAAAACGGAAAGCTATGACACTGTCTCAGACTGAGTACAGAAGCGAAATGAAATTGAGCGGAAGTACGAAGTCTGACGTAGTCAGGCTAGTATTTTCAGCATCATTACTCCAGTCTTCAGTGTCACATGATCCTTCAGAAATCATATTCAAAAATATATTCAAATAGCAAAAAGTTATTTTATATTGTAATGATATTTTAAAATAATACAATTTTTAGTGTATATTTGATCAAATAAATGCAACATGAACATAAAAGACTGTTCAAAAATATTAAAAATCTTACCGACCCCAAACTTTTAAACAGTAGTGTATATGGGAAGGAGATCAAGGAAATCACTAGTTCATTCTAGCGGCCTGGACCTGATCGATTTATTACGTCGCTAAGTTCAAGTGCCAAAGAATCCCGCATAAAATAATATATGACATGTAGAATCACCCTCCTAAATGTCCTTGTCTTTCATTCTACACAGTTTGAGAATGCCGTGAAGCACTTCGGGGAGGACGTCACACGCATGCAGCCCGATGAGTTCTTTGGCATCTTCGATCAGTTCTTACAGGCCTTCAGTGAAGCTAAACAGGACAATGAGAACATGCAACGACGCAAGGAGGAAGAGGAGCGCAGAGCCCGCATGGAGGCGCAGGTAACGTGTCCCTCTCAAACACATGTACACACATCCCCTTTGCAAGGCCCACTTAAAAGTGTTAGACTAACACTCACATCATTTTATACACACACAAAAAAAAATTGTTTCCCCTTTCTAAGTAAAAAACAAACAAAAACAATTATGAGTATGTTCAGAATGGCACACTACCTTTTCAAAAGTTTGGAAACATTACTATTTTTAATGTTTTTTAAAAAAAAGTCTCTTATGCTCAGCAAGCCTGCTTTTATTTGATTAAAAATACATAAAATACAGTAATATTGTGAAATATTGTTACAATTTAAAATAATGGTTTTCTATTTGAATATACTTTAAAATATAATTTATTTCTGTGTTGCAAAGCTGAATTTTCAGCATCATTACTCCAGTCTTCAGTGTCACATGATCCTTCAGAAATCATTCTAATATGATGATTTGCTGCTCAAGAAACATTTCGTATTATCAATGCATTATAAATGTCTTCACTGTCACTTTAGGGCAAAAGTATAAAAAAAAAACATGTAACAGAAGTTTACTTGAGTCAAGATGCACCAGCTTACTTGATTTTAGGGGAACTAATGATTTCACTTGTAGCCACAATCAATACTTGTCTGTGTCAGACGGTCGTTTTTAGTCATTGTGTCAGGTTCGAAATAAGAGTTTATCTCCAAAAATAAAATGCATCTCAAGAGCTTTTTTTTTTTTTTTATCAAAAAGCGCAAGAACATGTAATGTAAATCCTAAAACCAGCAAACTGAGAATTAATCAAAATAAAGACATGGGACAGACAGAGGGAAGGGGGTTATGAAGAATATGTCCCTAATTAACTAAAAAATAGGATGCTGCCTATAGTATACCTATTCCATTAAGCAAACTAAACACCTCCACAATGACAGACATTAAGACAAAAGGAAAACTTGCCGTCGTGATTAATGGAAATATGTCTGTGAACAGCTCAAGGAACAGCGTGAGAAGGAAAGAAAATCCAGAAAGGCCAAAGAGAACTGCGAGGAGGATGGAGAATTCGACGACCTGGTGTCTGCACTCCGATCCGGGGAGGTGTTCGACAAAGACCTATCGAAGATGAAGCACAACCGTAAACGTCCCGTCAAACAGAGCGCAGAGAGCAGCAGAGAGAGGCCCATCACCAAACTCAACTTCTGAGGAGCGCTGCCTCCTGCTGGTAGAGATGAGACATTACACTTGTGTGCACAATGCTCTACCACTGTTTATTATCCAGGCCCCATTCGTGCCGACTGCCAAAATACTTCTGGAAGATTTATAGAGGCTTTTCTAAACATGTAAATCGGTTGACAGTGTTTGTATTGAAGATGACTGGAGCTGTGCACCATAGTTCTCCCCAGGGAAAGAACAAACAGAAAGGGCTACATGCTTTATGAACCATCACATAAAAAAAAAAGTACACCCATTTTCATAGTTTTGATTCCCTGACAACCAGAAACCCTGTTTATTTCTGTCAGCTCAGATACTGCATATGTTTTTGTTGAATTTTTTGGGAGCGTTCAACCAGGACTATCAAAAAACAGGCCTTGTTTTGCAATAAGTGGTGTGGTAAACACTAAAAGTGATTTTTGGCAAATCAAGGGATTTGAATGATAAAACCAGTGATACTTGTATGATGTGATTGGCCTGTTTGTAATTTTGTTACACTTGTAACTCAAGCACAAGTGATTGTTTGGTAAAAAAAAACTAAAAACTGTCCATTCCAGACCTGTTAAAGCACAATGCACAACTTTAGAGAAAACGACCTCTTGTATAAAATTTCACTGAAATTAAAAGTGTTTATTATAATCTACCGATGCCATGTATTTCATGTACTGACAGGAATTATAGTGGAAATATGCTGAGGTCAAACTTTGATTGCAAATATATTGTATAGAGAAAACGACATGCACAATATACTTTTTTTTTTTTTTTTGCGGTTACCAAAAAGAACATTCATTTAAAAGAGCTGTGGATGCAAAACCTGCATCTTAAGCAAACCAAACTGTCTGCCATGCATGTATATTCTTGTAATTTCTGTTTGTGTTTAAGGTTGTATATATGTACATATACCCATTGTTAACTCTTCTGACCAAGGCTTTTTCTTAGTCCTTGACACAATTTTGTGCTAATAATTTTTCCTGTTGATCAGATGCCATTAAATCTTTTTCACTAATATTTCTTTGTAATACTTTGTAATAGTTTCCTTTGTTGGCAGGATTGTTTCATTTTCTTTATTTATAGAATCCATTTGGATGTAAGATATGTAATCAATAAACAAAACCCTGAGGGTCATTCCATCGGTGTGCGACTGTTGATTTGCAATCTGAATTCATTCTTGAACTGCAACAAGATTTAAGTGAAAATGAATTAAATAAATAAGCGTCAAAGAGTGATCTATGAAGAGCAATCAAACACAGTCATTACTTAAAGGAAGAAAGAATGGATAAAACTAATTCAAACTTTATTTCAGGCAGACTGCTTTCAAAGATATATGGCAAAGTTTAATAGCTAAAGTGTCTGATATTTAAAAAATGAATAATTTGAGTATTTAAAATGATAATGCATCTCTTTGCTGTTATTGAAAACAACAAGGTAAGCTTGTTTAAATGGTAAAAAAAAAAAAAATTAATATGATCATTTATGACTGCTAATACCATCTCAAAAATACATCCATTTCAAGGAAGGTTTCACATATAAAAGACCCTGCAGTGCTTTTGTAAGATTAACACAATATACCTCTCTAAATCTCTAAGACGGGTCTTACATTGACATAAATCCTGATAAATGTTTGAAGATAAAACAAAAAAAGATTTAGAAGCACTGATATATAGAAACATGAATGCTGGTTTAACCCCTCACATCAAACTAATAAATGGCAGTCTGATGCTATAGTCATATATAATACATTTATAAAATTCATAATTTGATAAACTCATGCTCCAACGTGACAGTCTGAAACAACTGAAATTGTTTCAAATATTTAAAAACTGATATTAATGCATTCTGTGTTCTGTAAACCATGCTACATTCAACATTTAAGGCAGTTTGTTATTTATACAGGTTTGATGTTGATCTTCCAAAATGGCATACTTCAGAGAAGATTTAATCTACTTTTTTCTGTCAAAAAATGCTGAATTTTTGACAGTAATATAATATAATATGCTTTTTTTTGTTACAGATTATTTAAAGGAAATTGCAGTGTGATTTGGAGATATGTTTACTACATTATATGAGGTTCAGTCATGGTTCTGGATGTCACAGCATGTTTTGGAAATGTATGTGTAAAAAAGGTGTGTATAAACAAGCAAAGAAATAAATTTCACGATGATGAAATGAAAATGTTATAGCCTAGCCCTATTTCTTAAAGACCATGTCAATATGACTGATCGGTTACTTAGTTACAAAACTCTCAACTCTTTTAAGTTTGGCTGTTGAAGGGGCTATATAAGAATTTTCACGTGTTAATCGCTTTTTTATTGCCAATGTGTGAACAGCTTATAACGACATGAAATGTAAAAAACGAGACGTTCTCCTACTTCCTAGATTGTCTATGAAAGCCTGTGTGGGCTGATTTTTACGTGAATGACTCAGGACAATTTTACCGGTAAATCAAGAGAATGTGACGTTTCACGTGACCGACACACTACACTACATACTGCCGTTAGCTGGTTCCCTCCACAAAAACCCTTCCCATAGGCTTTTGGATTATCGCTAAAAAAGATCTCTGTGATCAACAAAAGTGTATGATACTTGCACGTTTTGTCCACACTTAGTTCTTTCAAAATTATACGTTCTCATTAATGTGTAATCACTTCAACCAACTAATTAAGCATTCTCGTAAGTGTATAATCTGCCATTTAGATTACATACGAGCGAGTCGCTCGAATGGCGGAAGCCATGTTGCGCATCCATCTTGAAAATATATTAGACAAAGAGGGACATATGGAAATTCAAGCTACGTCTTTCGCGTTTTTACACTCAGTGGCACCGTGACGAATGCGAGGGGGAGATTACTCGAGACTGCCGACAGATTTGAAATAATACGGCCATCGTAGGAGTTAAAACGCCCTCGGAATGGGAGGGGCTAGAAAGTAATATTCAGTTGGTAGTCATATACAATTTCACCTCTAGATGGGAGTAAATCCTACACAGTGTAGCTTTAACCTTCCACAACTCTTTCAGTTTTTATCTAAAAAACAATACTCCAGAAAGTTTTAGACAATAGTTTATAAGAGCACAATTATAAGCATAATGAGGCTGTAAAATCGGACTGAGTTTAACTGTTTAACTAACGGCGTGATGACGTTAAAAATGCAGAAAAAGCGTGTGTGTCATGCAAAGAAAATGGATTTATTCAGACTATGGTCTTACATCGCCAGATCTGAATTGTCTCCATAATTTATAATCAAAGTACCATCCATAACAGTGTCATTTTAATTACCTCATCTGTCGAGAGCTTGTGCAAACATATCCACATTGCTACGATCGGATGCTTTCTTAACCCTTTCACACGTAAATTTAAAATATTCTGGCTGACCCCCCAGCGTGAGTTTTTCAAGGCGTCCGTTATTTAGAACGTGTCACTTTATGGTTTCCATGGTGACGCGTCATTGCTTCTCAAGTGACATACCGCAGCAACAACAGCGCTGAATGAATGATGATCTGCTTTTATGTCAGTTTTCCTTTTTAATTCAAAATATTCACAAATTTGCTAGCTATGGCATGAAATATCTGATATTCCGATTGTCAAATGCAAGTGGAAGTGTTTTGTTGTTTAAACACCTTTATAACGATCGCGTTAGTTGAGCTGTATGCGCGATGGGCGCCGCCATGTTAGTTTGTGCCGCAGACGCAGTTCAGAGAATCGGATCTGTTGGATTTATTTACAACACGTGAATTCATCCACTTCTCCTGAAATACATAAAAGTAAGTGGCTGGTGAACTGGGAGAAGAATAGAGTAAACTTTAAAGTTACTTACACAATGTGTATCTGATATGAATAAAACGTTATAATGGAAAGGATTGTTGTTGCCTCTTCCATAGACATCAGTGTGTATTTTACAAACTCTAAATGTATTGTTTTTTTAGTACTTATGTAAATGTATATGTCTGAAACCTAAAATAAGCATTATGTGGTTGAAAACACTGAAAAGTTGTGATATATGACAGCTCTGAGCACGCCTGTCTCTGGCTCAGCGCCAGCCAACGCGTGAAAGCACATTTGAATTTAGCAGTTGGTCACGTGATGCGCTGACCGTTCTAATCACACCGGTGTGATCGTACGCTCCAGGGACCAGCCTAGACTGATCACACCGGTGTGATCGTACGTGCGAAAGGGTTAACTGTCATTACTTTTGCAGCACATATTTATATATTCATTTAAGCGTATATCGGGACTTCATGTCTCTTGTACCGATACGTGTGCACGAGAGCGAGGACGAGCAGTTAAGATTCTGGCTGCAGTTCACTTAATGGCCACCGTTGTCACTAATAACAAGAGTTTCTGAATTCTACATATAGCCCCTTTAATTTTCCAGGTCAGCATTAACACCTCAGAGCAGATGATGAAGATTTGGTTTTAGGCTATGAGAGATTTCTGTAACCATTCGGCATTCGGTTCTTTCACAGTGTTGTATAGCATTTGCATTAGGCTCAAGAGGGACTTTTCATCTTGGCACTTCACACACACATACACTAGTCTACACACTATATCTGCTGATTCATTACAATGATTCAGTTATAATTGGAGAGTTTGGTTTCAAATATAGGTTGGTGGTAGCAAAAGTGTTAAAAAACACAGCGACACTTTATAATGACTTATAAGTAAATCATAAACATTATTAGAGTATATAATGCATAACAGATCTTAAATTCATGTACATTGAAATAGTCATGAAATTTATTTTTACTTATAGGCCTGTTTATATTTAAAGCTGAAGAATGTAACTTTTTTACCACTGTGTCGCTATAAAAATTGTCCTGTTTATTTTGAGCCACCCAGTCTATACAGTGGCTGCATCTGAAATCGCATACTTTCCTATTATATAGTAGGCGAAAAACAGTATGTGACAAAAGAAGTATGTCTGAATTCGCAGGACTCATAAAAGAGTAGGCAAAAAACACTCGGTTGACCTGCTACTTCCGGTGAGATTCTGAAATGTGCATACGATGGACACTTTACTATCCCATGAGGCCACGGGAGAGGATTTATGAATGGCAGTGAAGCGACGTAACTGATGCTGGTAGGACACATCACATGATAATGACAACATGGTAAATGAAGTGTGTCCAGATTACATTCACACTACACACATTCATACTATATAGAACATACTTTTTAGTGGATGTGAAATAATTTAAAACAAGTACCTAGTATGCAATTTCGGACGCAGCCACTGACTCGACCAATGGCGTGAGTTGGGGGCGGGGTAAGCCCAACTTTTACATTTCCACTAGGTGGCGCTAGTAAACGACATACTTCAGCTTTAAAAAAAAATAAATAATAATTTCTGAAATCTGAAGGGAGGTAGGCTACAGGTGATTTTTTTCCTTGCAGCAAAATGAAATGTTGTACACATTAAAATAAATATGTACACATTTGCATAGCCAATTGCAAAATGATATACACCCTACAGAAAATATCACAAATTAAATTTTTATTTAAAGTGATTTGAATAGTGATTGTCAGTTCCTTTTGTCAAAATCTTAATTGTTTAACAAAATAGCCTATTTAGTAATACACTTTTCATGTAATAAACATGTGTTTAAGCTCTTTTAAGATAGAATGACCCATAGGAAAGAAAGACATTAAGGGTTTCTGGCTAAAATATCAAGAAACGGTCTCTGGTATATGCAAACAATGTGAATGTGATATGCAATCATACAAAAACAAAAACAAAATTGTCTATAATGTTGCATGTTTCCACTAGTTAAAGTAAAGGTATTGCAAAAATGTATTTGTTGAATCCTTCCAAAATCAATTTCTTACAGCATAAAAATGTAGGTAATAATGTCATTGCATTAGAAAAGAAAATCAAACCAAGTGGAATCTGAGACTCCACTAATGTCCAAATCCAAACTTGTTTGTTAAAATCTTAAACCTAACAAACTTCTCTTTGTTTGTGCTATATGTTTGGTTAAAATAAATTCCACATGACTTGATTTTATTATCCAATGCAATAAATTTAATTATAGAATTTTAAGTGTGACCCAACTAAATTTTTGGGCCCACCTGTAGCACCTCCCTTCGTTAAAGTGACAAAGTTACTTTATTTATATAAAATTACAAAGTCATCATAAAGTGTGAGCGTATTACAAACTGGTGTCAGCAGTCTCAACTTTGGGCACCGCGGGTTCAGTGATTGTATCCGGATGCGCGTCTCTGCAGAAGAACACCGCCGGGTTTTTACAGGCCCACATGGCCACATCTCCCCCGTTGGCCGGGCTGGAGGAAGACAGGCGGCTGTTTGCCCCGTGCCGGCTCACGTACCGGTCCCGAATCCGGTCGGCCCGAGTCCGGACCGTGTCCCTGCGCTGCGTCTGCGTGGACAGGTACGCAGCGATGTTTCTAGTCCTGTATCCCTCCTCTCTGCTCCGGCCCAACAGCATGGATATATTCGGGTTCCTTATGGCATAAATCAACGGGTTGATGGCACCGTTAGCCCACGCCATCCAAATGGCCAAAGTATCCATAGCGGGGTTGAAAGAGTATCTCCCGAGCGCGGTGATGATGCCCATCAGACAGTAAGGGCCCCAGCAGAAGATGCTGAACACGATCATGATGAGCACGGTGGTGGCGGTGCGCATCTCGCTGTAGAAGCGCAACAGGTGCGCGTAAGTGGTCACCGGCCGCACCCTGATCTCCGACAGCCGGACGGTTTTACAGATGTTATAGTGGCAGAAGCACATGAGGGCGAAGGGAAGCAGGTAACACACTACTATTAAAGCGATACTGTAGGTGGTGCCCATCCTGGAGGTGCCCGAGTGGAACACATACATGCAATGGTAAAAGCCCTGTTTGTGCACCACCAAGCGCCCGGAAGTCTCCATAAGCAGGTACCAAGGAAACGAGAAGAGCACAGCGGAGAACCAAACGGCCACCAGCAGCTGGATCGCTCTCCTCCGGCCGATTTTGGCTTGCGGCTGCCTGACGATAGCGTAATACCTGTCGAATGAGATGAGAGTCATGGTCAAGGTGGAGATAATGCCGAAGCAGGTGTTAAAGAAGCCGTTGGCGATGCAGAAGGGCTCCCCAAACATCCAACTGCCATCCTTGCTGAAGAGCATCATGAAGGAGAAGGGTAAACAAAGAACAGCCGTGAGAAAATCAGAGAGGGAGAGGGACATGATGAAAGCGTTAGTGACCGTTCTCAACTGCCTGTGTTTGATTATAACCACCACGACCGCTGAATTACCCAGACTGGACAGTAAGAAGATGGCCAGGAGGAGCAGCGCCTGCGCGGCCACCGCGATGCCCTGGAGAACCGAGTTCCCCTCCGAACTCCACACTGGGGGGTTGCGGGTCATCTCGGCCCCGGCTGTATAGTTGCTGTTTACAACGGGTTTGATGCTCACAATCTCTAAAATGAAGCCCGAACCTGACATGTTGTCCACGGTCGTGTTGCTGATGCCGGGGAGATCCATTGGACACGGTTAGGGCGCATCCACAGGGTGGAAGAGAATTCATCCCTTGTCAGTATCTCCCGTGTCCGTATCACAGTAAAATGAGTATGCGTTACGATGTCACGGATGGTCCCTGTGTAGTTTTTTGATGCCATACACTGTGCTTGGAGTAGCCTAAATAATGCTACCCCGTGCCCTCCCCTGTTACAGACTGAGCTGACAATACCGCTCTCTTGCTGTTAATGCGAGACGAAACGCGGTCACTCCGCTAGGGGGCGCTGGGAGGCCCAGAAAGCCAATTCACCATTGAGACGCATTCAGATTTTACGATAGTTTGTGTTTCACTGGAAACATGTTTGCTCTAAAGTTTATCATCTTTTTTAAGAAATTTTATTCAATGGATTGATATCGGAAATGGACACGGATATCGGTTGTATCAATGTCTATCAAATACATTTTAAAATCGAATGTCCACCAGCATCTGTGATTGGTCGATTCTGACAAGCGCTGAGAAAAGTAATAGACACCGCTGATAAAGCATCGTTTGCTCTACATGTCAACCTGATTGAAATTCTCAATTGAATCAAAATACTTATTGTCAGACGAATTAGGATTAGTTTACTTGCATACCAGCCTACGACTACTGATTCTGCCTAATAAACAAAAACAGCAGCGTCCTAGAACATATTTTACACTTCAATGAATTGTGAGACGGTGAAACTTGATCAACCAGCGAAATAAAAAGGTGTTTTATTTTTTTTCTGTCCCGTTGTACCTGACAAACGCCAGCCCATTTTTAGACTCCGTTTCATTGTAATCGCCGCTCTACATACTTGTTTTATTTCTAGTATACAGATGCAGGGCCCTGCACCTCCCCGTGACGTTTGAAGCCGTTGCTATGACACCGGACCAGACTTTTTTCCAGCTGAATTACGCACTTTCTGTCTGTCTGTCTGTCCGTCTTGCATTTTGGGTGTGTTTAAACAGCCATTGAAGATGGTTGAACCCTTTCAATATTAAAATTCTATAATTAAATAAGTGAAAGACGAAATCATTCCACATAAAAATACTGTTGCAGTCATGGTGATTAAATTAAATAATGGTGATGATGCATATACAATACACTACAGTCAAACACTTCAAACATTATCACAGTTTATTCACTATAGTTTAGAAATTGGTAATAACATATGTCAATAATTTAGAGTTATCAAATCAGTTGATATTTCACTGTTTTTGGCCATCCTTCTGTTAGACTGTCTCATAAATAATACCAATAACAATAGCAATTAAAAAAAACAAACAAAAAAAAAACACTTAAGCAAAACATGGTCAGGTCAGTGTCTGAATAATGTTTGGTCTCAAATTTTTATTCATTTTACTGGTCCACTGTATGAAAAATATTTGGGTATATGACACAGTTTACTTTATTTTGCTATCCTCACTTACATAAATTAACCATAGTGTCCTGCACCCACTTGTAAAAAAATACCAAACATACATCTGGTGTCTGGATAATTTTTGAATGACTGTCAAATGCATTTACATACTATCTAGACTCAGTACATCTGACCAGTGAGTGGCGCTGTCAAACAATTCACCTTTTAGCAACACGTCTCACATTCGCTTGAAGAAGAAGAGTGTGTTTATTCTTCCGGTTTCTGTTGCGTCGTTTAGATTGTTGAGGTTTAAAATCACTAACCAACAAACTGGGCTTATCGATAGCTTTGTAATGCTGCATATGACATGGGTATGTTAAAACGAAAAATATTTATTGCAAACAACTAATGACAATATCGTATTGGTTTTCTGCTGTTGATAGAATCGCTAGTTTACAACAACACACTGCAAATTATTACATGTCTAAGGTTATATTTTGAATTAAAGGATGTCTTTTAATGATGTTTCTCTGGATGTAATGCAGCTGTATCAATGAGCTCCACTTGTCCTGGGCTGTACTGTGGAAGGACCATCATAAATGAATCTATTGAAGGAGAATGTGGGGTAAGTGCATCATATTCATGTAACTTAATCGGTCCGAATAAAACACACAGATTGCGTAACTGCCTGATTGCAATGGGAACTCATGCAAGAGGTCATATTGACACCACAGTGGTGTATATATGTACTCTGATGTGCATTTTACTAGTTCACACTTGTGTATTTCTGTAACACTGCATTAAGGTTTCATTTATTAACATTACTTAAAGATTCCCTTTGGTCAGAAATCAAGCTTTTAATGTTGTTTATATGTCTATGTGGTGTTTTTAAATATGCTTTAAGACAAACCATGTATAAATTCATAAGTCAACACCATTGCAGAGTATTTTCTCCTTAAAACTGCAGTGAACCAAAGACAGTCTCAAAAACGGTTTGAAATCTCTGGTATTTCTGACGTCACAAACTACCTTGTCAACGAGTGAATCTCTGAGCTGGTGTGAGTGTGTGGAGGCGGGGCTAATTAACATATTCATAGAACGGCATATACTAAATGAGGCAAGGGCGTAGTTATATTCAAGCCATTTTAAAGCATGAAGAATTTGTTGTCCAGGAAAAAAACATTTAAATATGTAATTTTCGTGATCAAAGATGAGTTTTAAGGGATAAAATGACTACTTAAGGGGGACTTTATTCTAAATGAGTTAACATGCACTAACAATGAACAATACTACAGTTTTTATTAAAATTAATGTTAATTTCAACATTTACTTATACGTTATGAAATCAAAACAAAAGTTGTATCTGTAAATATTAGTTGATGCACTGTGAACCAACACAAACAAACAATATAATTGTATTTCTATTAACTAGTCTACCATTAATTAACCAATATTTATAAATGCTTCAAAATATATTGCTCATTGTTACTTTGCTCAGGTTTTTCAAACTGGGTTCACAAGGGAGTGACAGGGTGTCCATTGAAAAGTCTAAAGAAAAACTGTTCTAAATAAATAATAAAATAAAAATAAATGACTATTAAAAATAAATAAAACATTAACAGTACATTCTTAATAGTGAGTAGAAAATTGTATGATAATGTAACTTAATAAAAGCCATTTTTAGATTTATAATATACATTTTTTAGTATAGAAATTGGGTGTTTATTAAAGATATTTGCCTTTTTTTACACAAGGATGATCATATTTATTGGTCCATGGGATCTAACATATTGAAAACCATAATGCATTAGCTAATGTTAACAAATGAGACCTTTTTGGAAAGTGAAAGTGTCACCTGGTCATTCGAGAACAGTTCTGCTTGTACTGATATGTATGATTGCAGTTAGTGGTGTTTTGCGGACTGTATGTATTGTGTTCATATTCTTTACCGTTCTCATTATAAAGGTCTGTCCTCGTGGCCAAAGGACAAACCTAGAGAAGATCTGCATGAGATGCACTGGCTCTCCTGAGCTGTATGACTGGCTGTACCTGGGCTTCATGGCGATGCTGCCTCTGGTCCTGCACTGGTTCTTCATTGAGTGGTATTCTGGGAAGAAAAGGTAGTTGGCAAATTTTCTTGTGCTAAACAATAGTAAGATATATGAGGCAATATTATTGTGTGGATCTGATTTTGTTTTGCAAAGCTATGCCTTAAACTTTGATAATGCATCTTTCCAAACTAACCGATGCTCTCCTAATGTCATCTCCAGTTCCAGTGCCCTTTTCCAGCATATCACGGCCCTGTTCGAGTGCACGGCAGCTGCCGTAGTGACTCTGCTGCTCAACGACCCCGTCGGCCAGCTGTCTATTCGTTCCTGTGAGGTTAAGATGCTTTCTGACTGGTACACCATGTTGTATAACCCCAGTCCCGACTACGTCACCACGCTGCACTGCACGCAGGAGGCTGTGTTCCCTCTGTGAGTGCCCTTTACATTTGGTTTGATTTGAGGCTCCAGTTATTTCTGTTGGTTTCCAGGGGTGTAACTAGAGCTGCGTGATTCTGGATAGTTTGAGAATCACAGTTTTTTTGTTTGTTTGTTTAAAACAAATCACGATTCTGAATAGACAACTAAACAATAACATGATTTACTAGAGGTTCTGACGAAATTGCTGCAGTCTATTTACATTTTTTAAATTCATTTTTAAATCAGTCTGAATGAATGATCCATTTGCAGACTTCATTTGCTTCATTACTGGATGAATCAGTGTTTTTGAACAAATCTCTTGATTGAATGAGTGATTCAATTAAATACGCCACCTACTGGTGTAACGGTGTAATTGATACAATCTTTATTCGAAACCTCAAGTTACTTTTAAGGGTGATTTACTCTATTTTGATACGCTACCGTAGACATCAGTGTTTATTTCCGAAATATAAACGTTTATCCCAGTACTTCTTTGTTAATGTGAATTATTGTCACAGAGAAATAATGTTACTGTATGGCTGTTTGTGAAGCTGTTTCATTCTCACACATGACCACTGCGCTCTCTGACTCCGAGGCATCGCCGTACTTCTAAAAAGTTTTAAAAGACATGGGCAAATTGTTGTCATTTAGGAATAAGATTGTGATTGTGTGGGTGTTTGAATTGAGATTGCGATCTTTTAACGATTAATCGTGCAGCTCTCGGTATAACAGTACACTCATGTCAAGATTCGGTTTGATACAATACTGATCTCACGATACTCTCATGATATTTAAACAGAGCCAAAATAGTTCAAATGTTTTTTTTTTTTTTCAAAGACATGATAAACGGTTAAGAAAAAGTACAGTTCATTATGTTAGACACATATTCTTATGTCACTGACAGCATATATTTAAAAAGTATATATATTAATGTATTTAATTTTTTATTTACTAATAATCATTTATAAATATGTAAGCTCAAATGAGTGAACTTCTGTGTTTACCATATTTAGCCCCCCCCCCTTAAAAAAAAGTAATTAAATAAATATATATATATATACACAGTACTGTGCAAAAGTCTTAGGCATGTTAATACCCCCCCCCCCCAAAAAAAAGGGTTTTAAGTCAGTTATTTATATCTTTTGCTCTAGTGTGTCAGTAGGAAATATCAGTTTACATTTCCAAACATTCTTTTTACCATTAATTGTAATAATCCAGTGAGATTTGTGTATGCACAAGGAGTCTGACAACAGTCGGTATGATCTGATCTCACCATCATTGAGTCCGTCTGTGATTACATGAAGAAACTGAAAAAACTGAGACAAACTAAATCCGAAGAACTGCGGGAACGTCTCCAAGATGCTTGAAGAAACCTTCCTGCATAAATGAATTTAGTCTGATATTTAGTCATTTAGCAGATGCTTTTGTCCAAAGCGACATACAAATCAGGACTAAGTTAAGTGAGTCATAGCAAAGAGGCAAAAAACAACGCAAGAAGTGCTCAAAATACGAAGTTCAGGCATTGTTCCAGTAGCATAAGCCCGATAAGCGAGGAAATAAAGGAAAAGAATTTTTATTTTATTTTATTTTTTTTATATGAGGTTAAGTGCTCACAGAAGAGAAGGGTTTTCAGTTGTCTTTTGAATGTTGCCAGGGATTCTGCAATCCAGAATATTAACATGCCTAAGACTTTTGCACAGTACTGTATATATATTCATTCTTGATGGATTCTGAAGTGATCACAGGAGAGGCATTTGAAACGTGTGTTAGTACCTGGTGTAAACGGTAATGCGTCTTGCCTGACCACTTGTGATCGGATCATCGAAAACGCATGTTAATACCAGGTGGAAACGGCTTCTCCCACACTCGCTCGATTTCCGGGATATTGTATGTGATTTGAGGGCATCAGGCAGAAGCTAAAAATATGCGGGAGACTCCCGGAACGCCGGGGAGAGCTGGGATGTCTGTATTGTTGCATTTTTTTATTGCAAATTTACAATACATTGTGACACAATACATTATTACAACCCTATTTCTTTCTGATTCCCTGTTTTTTTTCTTCAGGTACACCATTGTGTTGATCTACTACGCCTTCTGTCTGGTTTTCATGATGCTTCTGCGGCCACTTTTGGTTAAGAAGATTGCATGTGGCTTAGGCAAGACGGATCGTTTCAAGAGCATCTACGCAGCGCTGTACTTCTTCCCCATCCTCACTGTCCTGCAGGCGGTTGGAGGAGGACTTCTTTGTGAGTGTGTTTTTGCTCTTTTTTTAATGAACATTTGAAAATGTACCTAGTTGACATTTGTGTTTTTATATCTCCCTCTTATGTTTTCAGACTATGCATTTCCATATATTATTTTGGTGTTATCGTTGGTCACGTTGGCAGTTTACATGTCCGCTTCAGAGATACAGGTAAATATATTTATGCACTATATGTTTTTTATTTGTGTCGCAGTGCTTTTTAGTTCACGTTCTTAGACAAATATGTTAAAATATTTGTGGCTTCTCTCCTGCAGTCTTTCAAAAACCTTGTGGCTAAGAAGAAACGCCTCGTGGTTCTCTTCAGCCATTGGCTCCTCCATGCATACGGTATCATTTCCATATCCCGACTGGATAAACTGGGGCAGGATTTGCCTTTGTTGGCTCTGGTGCCCGGACCCGCTCTCTTCTACCTGCTAACGGCCAGGTTCACAGAGCCGAACAGAATTCTGTCAGAGGGTGGGAATGGACACTGATGTCACTTCCTTTGTAGGAGAATCATGCATGTTAGAGCTGCATGCCGTGGAGCAACTTTTAATTAAGTAACACCTTTGGCATGGACACCGAAAAGCCATAAATTAAACATTCATGATATCTTGCCATAAAAGTTTTCTGTTACGTCTGTGAATATGCTTTTTTGGGGGGGTTGCTAGACTGAACAGAGATTTCACTTTTTCTTTACTGTTTTCCTTTGAATCCTGAAAACGAGTTTTGGAAAGTAGTCAATGTTTTTGTAAATTGATTGTAACCTAAGTATATATTATTCATTATAATTTGTATCTATCGTCAAGAATAGTTACAAATCAACAATATTCAGCAATGTATTTTTTGTGTGATTATATATATGAAACAGCTGGTCTGTGAATTTCTTGAGTGCCCTGAAGTAATGTTAACCATTTTCGTATGACAAACTTTCTTGTGCCAAATATAATTGTATGTATTTTCCGGTTTCTTTTCATGTGCGGTTAAATCATAGCTTAACACTATAAAAGGAATATCTTGACAAATCATATTTGCATGTTATGAATGTTTTGCTGCTGAATATGTAAATCTGCACACACATTGTATTGTGAGAAGAATTCTATGTAGTTTTCAATGTTCTCAGACACATCCTCACCACTTGACTAAAGATTTTTTTAAACGTATATTTATAAGTTCTATAGGTATTTGTGGAATATAACAAACTGATTAGAGACATTAATGTTTTAAACAGTTTTATTGAACGTCATTTAATATGGAATAATGTTTTACATGTTGGTGGTGAGTTATGTGCATGGCCATCAGATCTATGAAAATGAACATTTGTCAACCGTGTTTGACTTGTTGAATAAATTATTGTGACAGATTTTTGCATAGATGTGGTATTTTTTTAACTACTAACAAAGCAAGTGTTAATTTTTTTCAGCTTTCAGAGTCATGAAAATTAATAACATGTTACACTAGTTAACATGAACTAGCAATAAACAATACAGTTTTTTTAATCTTAGTTGATGTCACGCATTTAACTGTACATTTTTTAAATCAAAAGTTGTATTTGTTAACATAAGCAAATGCATTGTGAGCTAAAATGAACACGATGAACGATGGTATTTTATTAACTATCATTATCAAGGATTAACACAAACTGTACAAACTATTTGTACCATTTTTACTAATAATCAATATAAATGTTTCTAGTAAGACTGTTCTAAGACATTTCAAATCAGCTAGAAGTTGCTTGTAAAGATTGAAATCTAGGTTGGAAATAGTGGAAATGCTGTTCCATATTAATATAAAGTGTAAATGTTTATTTCCTGGCTTTTCTAGTTTGGCTTCTCTAACATGGAACTCATCCCCACTAACTCTTTCTCCAGCCTGTTGTTGACGTCACTGATGTGATGTTTTCTTTCTTGAATCCTTACTATGAGACTGTATATGCTCTCCACAATCTTCTGGTCTTTATCTGCAGATTCCTAATATAAAAGACTTGTGATTAATTCATTTATTGTAAAGTAAATTTCATCAAAACATCAAGGTCAGACAAAACGTTTCAATAGCCACAACATAAACATGCAAGTTCATCAGTTAAAGGAACATTCCAGCATCTGTCGTCGTCCTTCAGTTTAAAGGAGAGCTTAAATGCAGGAATGTGCAGCTCTTCCATTAGACTTTCACTGTATTACTTTAAACACAATTTTGTATTTTTGTAACAAATGGAGGGAGAAGTCAAGTAATAATCGACAGCATACCAACAGTGCTGTTGATTGAGCTTAATTTGTATATTTTGCTTGTTTTCTTGTACCTCAGTAAGCAGCATATCTGTAGTCCAGGTGTCTATTAGACTCTCTAGGGATGGAAAAGACACATGATTGGTCCTGGATCATTAAACTAAGAGCACTATACTTTAAAATGGCTAAGTGATTGTCAAAAGACTCACTAAAGAGGGACTGATTTCCCTCCGTCATCCACTTGGCCTCCTGCATATACTTTTCCTTGTCTTTCTCTGCATCCAATATTTCCTCCTTCATTTGTTCAATGCACTGCAAGTACAGAGCTGTTAGAAAGCACTGTTGCAAAAAATCTCAAGCGATGTGCTGATTAGCGCAAGTTTTCACCATATGCAGACGACTGTTTTCCATCTGAACTTGCTCAAGCATGACCCTGTTCTCATAGATGCTTTTTTCCACTGCACTGATCTCTGCAGCGTTAGAAGTTAACGTCTCCATATGCTTGGCCCTCAAAGTCATCAATTCTTTCTTCAGATCCTCCTACATGGCAGCAAACATACAAATAGACTCTAAGGCAAATAGACTCTACATACACTAATCCAGATACATTTGAAAACGCATATTTTTCTCTACGGTTTAGCCTTGCGTACACTAAGATGTTGGTTTAGTCCTGCAAAACTTTTTGAAAATGCTTTCCCAAGTGGATACATTTGAAAACGGCATTGTAGTGTGAAAACAGACGTATTTGAAAACAATTACGTGTTTAGTCATGTGATGCACACTGAGATCTCTGTTTATACCAGTATGTGCCTAGCCTGGTAATACCAAACTCTGCTACTTCACTTTGCTGAAGTTTATCACAAAATCATTGGTTACCCGTAAGCCAATCACATAACGTTTGGTTATGACGTGTGTTATGCGCAGGCTCAGCCACATCTAACTTCCGCTGTAAACACATGTATGATGCGATAACAAAACCATCAAGCGAAATACTGGAGTGAACATGGCTGTGAACGACTTTTGCAGATTATGTGAAGTAAATCTACGCATCCACGGTACAATCAGCGTCTACGTCACGGCTCTCAGCCCGCCCTCTGTTCGTTGATTGGCCGGCTGTTTTGAGGCGGGAAGATAGGTCGCTATCTCAGACTGAGTACAGAAGCGAATTGAGCGGAAGTACGAAGTCTGACATAGTCAGGCTAGTATGTGCCTGCTATCCCAGACAGCAACATAGTATCGGCCCAGATCTGTCCCTCATCTGGTACATGTGGAACCCACAAAACATACTGTTTTTCGCCTACTATGTAGTATGGAAGGCATAGTAATCATATTCAAACACAGCGTCAGTGTGGACGAGAACATTTTGAAAAACACATGAAAATGCTAGAGTCGTTGAAAAGAGATTTTGAAGCGAAACCAGCGTTTTCAAATCTATCCGGATTAATGTAGACGTAGCCTAAAACCATCAATTTAGCACACAATTTGGAAATGTGAATGCTGAGTAAATATGAACCTTTGGTTGTAGGAGAGCCGCACTCTGCTCTGTGACCTTCTGAATAGAGAGCTCAAGATTTTTCTTTTGGGTTTCCAACTCTGGTAAAAAGGGAAAAAACACAAAATCCTTACAAAAACATCTGAGTTAACCTACAAGTGCCATTAAATTTGACCAAACATCAATTTACTGTGCTATGCTAATCTCTATTCTTTCTCATTTCAATAATTTGCAATTATAGACCCAGACTGCAACATGTTGTCGGCCTAGATCCGGGCCACATCTGGTACATGTGGATTCAACGCCTACCAGATATGGGACGGATCTGGGCCGACACTATGTTGCTCTTTGGGGAATGACCAAGTATTTTAAATACTATCTCATAAAGAAACACAACACTAGCTGAGAAACAACAGGTGGCCGGTTCATGACTCCATAGTTCAGTGAAGTGTTGAGCTACATGAGAAGAATTGAAATGAAGCCAGTACCTGTTATGAGGTTCTTTAAAGTTTGATGTTTGAGATGGTCAATGTCCAACTGAGACTCCACTGCCTCTAAAACCGACTCCTTGACCTTGAGCTCCTGCTCTTTCTCCATATGAGCTTGAGCGATCGGTTCTGCATCCCTCTTTTGAATCACAACAAGACATGCATTTTTAGTTTGCAGATGCAGCTATGCACGCTTAGCTAAACCACATCCATCTAAAAATGTTTTATTGAGCTTATAGTAAGTATACAAATATGGATTTTCTCTTGTACAGTGAGCTGTAGAATTTCATGCTGGTAGTTCATTTCCAGTTGTTTTCCCTCTTCCTCAGTGTTGGACAGCTCTTCTGTCAGATCCTCGATCACTGAATTCAATAATATATGGTCTTGGAGTTTCTTTTCCTGCAAAAACAACAGCATGTTTAGATACAACTATGTCTGTTTGTATTGCCACCACTACTGATAAGTGATTCTGTCAGACCTCCTCGAGAAGCTCTCCATATCTCTTCTCTGTTTGTTCGATGGATGCATTCATCTTCCTTACATACTCCTCGTGTTCCTCTTTTAGAGTTTTGAGAGACTGCTTTATTTTCTCTCTTTCAGCTTCAATTACAGCCCTGGATACAAATATGTTAATGTCATAATAATGACCATTTCCCAGCCATTGATGGAATTTCCGGCAATACATGCTTTCACTGTTATATGGTAGGGGGCGCTATAAGGCATCTTCTGAAAGAGTACAGAATCTCCGGATCAAAACACAGACGAAGAAGAAGCATGTGTTGTAGTCTTTGACAAAAAATGCGATATTCTCAGTTTGCTTTTGTTTTTTTCAAAATGTTGTGTTTTTATGGAAATTATGGAACTTTTTCTTGTTTAGAAGCAGAGACTCTATTCTTTCTTTTTATTCATACAACACAATTTTCTGAAATGAAAGTTTTGTGAAAATGATCAAAAACGCTGGCTGACAACTAAAAAAAAGGAAAGAAAAAACGCTGGCGGGGAAAAGGTAATGATGATTTGAGGAGATAACATAATTTATTGATTTCTCATGGTCAGCTGTCTAATGATATTTAACTAAATTTGCAAATCATATTAAACACTTGCAAATACTATTGCAGTATTGTTGTCTTTTATTTGTCCCAGATAAAATACCTAAATATCCTTAAGATCAACTGACGTGAGAATCAAAATAAGAATGCAGAAATTAATTTATAAACCCCAGATAAATGGAGACAAAACCCACTGCCAATTGCATGATAAAGAGAAGCTTTACTCAAGATAAACTGCTTCTTCTATTCAGAGAGTATATCGGGTTTCTCTTTATTATGCAATTAACAAATTTACCTGGGTTTTCTCAAGTATGTTTTTCAGGTTAGTCTTCCATAGAAGATAGATATAAGTATATAAGAAGTATATTATATCATCATAAGTAATATTAAAATAACATGTTAGACAGACCTGATCATGTTCTGTTTGGCCAATTGACTTTCCTGTTCCTCAAGAGTTTTTCTGAACATATCTGCACTGATTCTGAGAGACAACCATTCAAATAAAGGCATGAAACAATTTAGTTGTAATGTAGTAAGACAAAACCATAAAACACAAGACTGGGCCATACATGTTAGCGTCATGAAGCTGTATCGTCTCTTCTTTCATGTTTTTCATTTCAAATCTGCATTTGGCAATGGATATAATGTCTTCATCATGTCTCAGTTTATTCTCCTCTAACCTGGAACAAAACAATCATTTTAAATATACATTTCAAGTTAGTCATCAGGATGAAGCAAAGAAGAAAGAGGACTAAAGAGACAAATGTACCGTTTGGACAGACTGTGTTTTTCAGCAATCATGTCATCTTCCTTTTTCCTCTGAGTGCTGAAGATGTCTGACAGTTTAGCGTGCCGTTCTGATAGAGCAATTTTCACTTCTTGTTCCTCCTTGATCTCATTTTCAATCTGAGGAGAAATCACAGTCTCAGACTTCACCCTGCTCTTACAGATGGCTTAGATGGGCAATCCAAGTCACCCCAAAATCAAACCATTTGAAAATCTATTATATTAAATATTATATAAAAATTAAATATTAAGTAATATTATATACATGAAAAATATTATGTATTAAAATAATATATCATTAAAAAAATATTTTTGCATGACAATCAAGCACCGCACCACTAAAATATCAGTTTTATTACTGTAAAATTCAGTATACACCTTACTGATGATGTATACAACAAATAGACGTACAGATGAGCCCATAAAATGAACGCAACGGTTAAATGGCTAAGCGTTTTCTTTATGGTTTTCCATGGGAAAATGCTTAACGAGAAACTGTGTTGCAGTTATCTGCCTATATATGCTTCATCAATAAGGTGTATATTTAAATTGGTCTTTTATCACTGTCTACTACATTACACTACATTAAAAATGACTGGCAGGCAATGAAGGAAAGCTTTGTTTTGCCCTCCAGGTGATTGCTCATACACTAAATGTCGCCTTGTCTACGGCAGTTCATTGGAACGAATGTCTTTAAGGCGACATCTAGTGTATATATCTATGCACCAGTCTGTGTACACGTCACACACCAGGATGCGCGAACGCCCTCAGATCACTTGGACGTGGCTGTGTTACAAGAGGTATAAACGATATAAATACTGTTCGTTTTCTCACACAAACCGCTCGTTTCGTGTCTTAGGCCATCAATGTGTACTTACGATGGGGAATTGTTTAATTTGGACGATGGGGAATTGTTTTAATTTGGCCTCTGTGCATGCTCTTTGATAGCATGACTACGTCAGACTTCGTAATTCCGCTCAATTTCATTTCGCTTCTGTACTCAGTCTGAGCCAGCGTCATAGCTTTCCGTTTTCCTCTGGCCTGAAAACAGCCGGGCCAATCAACGAACAGAGGGCGGGCTGAGAGCCGTGACGTAGACGCTGATTGTACCGTGGATGCATAGATTTACTTCACATAATCTGCAAAAGTCGTTCACAGCCATGTTCACTCCGGTATTTCACTCGATGGTTTTTGTTTTCGCATCATACATGTGTTTACAGTGGAAGTTAGATGCGGCTGAGCCTGCGCATAACACACGCCATAACCAAACGTTATGTGATTGGCTTACGGGTAACCAATGATTTTAAACTTCAGACAAGTGCCCCCCCCCCACGAGAGAGAAAACACTTCTCTATTATGCCATTCCAGACTCTGTCTACGAAGCAAAGCGAAGTAGCAGAGTTTGGTATTACCAGGCTAGCTCTTTGAGACAGTGACCATAGACCTGCATTATATGACTGACAGACAAGAACGGTTTGACCTAAAAATATAAAAATTTAAACTACTGCGGAAAAAAAGACATGCTTGCTGCCCTTGAGGTAAGCTAAAACATACCAAAATTTAATTTCAAAGTGAACTATCCCTTTAACGAAAGTTTTCGTTTTAGTTAAAAACAGTACACTGGCAGCCTTTTGCATAACCAGTGTCACCATATACCGTTGCAAGGTAGGTAGGTAGATAGATAGATGGATAGACAGATGGATGTTCAAATATCCAGACCAGGCGCACACCTATTGACTGCTTGAACTATATAACATCTAAGGGCAGTCCAGCACTCAGCTGTATTAAAGGTCATCTATGCACATTGTGTCTTTGAAGAAAAGCATTATAAAAAGCTCAATGTGATGGCTGCTCAGCGGGACCTGCCAGAGGCAGGAAATCGATGCTTCAGATCTGACATCTAAAGACTGAGATTTGAGGGTTTTGATCCCTTTACGAAAAGAGTGCATTAAACACGGAGCAGCCATTCGTTTATTGTCAGGAGTTTTACAAAGATGTCTGGCTCTACTTACCTCTAACATCTGCTCCTGAATGGCCTGAACTTTCTGTTCAAATGCTTCTTCCAATTCAAGCAGTTCTCGCTCATGAAACTCCCTGTTGATCATTAATAACAAAGCTGATTTCTGTTGACCAGAGGTGAAGAAAACAGAAAAAGACAACCGTTTTGCAGTAAGTTACTTTTGTCGATCAAGTTCTTCTGTCTTACTGCTCTCCTCATGAAGCCATTCTTTGCACTTTATTTTAGATGCATTCAGTCCAGCAATGTTCTTCTCCAAGTGGGCGATGTGCTGAAACCAGATAAATGAATAAAGCCTGCCATACAAATCATCCCATACCAACATTATTGTATTATTGTTTTGGCATTTTACAACATGTGTAGATTCGTTTACATTTTCACACTGCGTGACTGTCTCCTCCTTGTCTAGGAGTTCTGATGTAATGATATCCAGTTCCTTGCGTGTTTCTGCATTGATTTTTCTTTGTCCTTTAATCTTAAGAACAGTTTCCTCAATCTAAACAGGGAAAATATGAATTAAATCCCAGCTTTTGAGTGAAAATCTATCCTGTTTGAAAAAAAATGCTCAGTCTACCTCCTTTCCTACAGTGCGTTTGCTTTCAGCAAATGTTTTCCTCTTCTGAATCATGTTTTCTTTTAGGTCCCGTTGGGCTGTTTCCACCTGGACAATTTTGTCCTTCAGTGACTGGATCTCATTCTGTTTTTCCGTAAGCAGTATCTTTGTACCAGCTTTTTTTGACAGCTGCTGATTCATCTGATCAACAGCATCTCCATAGTTTCCTTTAATGTTTTCTTTCTCCCGACTGAAATATAATGAAAAGAAAAAAGTGACGTGAAGGCCAAGTATGGTAACCCATACTCAGAATTTGTCCTCTGCATTTAACCCATTCAAGTTAGTAAACA
The DNA here is from genome assembly GCF_964197995.2 of Scardinius erythrophthalmus. Taxonomy (NCBI): domain Eukaryota; kingdom Metazoa; phylum Chordata; class Actinopteri; order Cypriniformes; family Leuciscidae; genus Scardinius; species Scardinius erythrophthalmus. The sequence continues at coordinate 24,051,955 of NC_138239.1, forward strand.
TGGATTTTATCATTTTTTGTGAGTTATTAATGCTAAAGTGTGTCATTTCTATAGCACCAAACAGAATTGCAAAAATAATGACAAATGCTCATCATTGGTCAGACAAAAAAGACAGCCCCGGATTGAATGCCCTTAGGTGTGTTCGACTTGATATGATGTCTTATTAGCAAAGTTCGGGAGAAGCACGCTCAGATAATTAATATACAGCATAGTATATATACAGCAGTTTTTACCGCTGTTCTATGACAGTTTTCCAGCACCCCCACCACCCCCCACCTCCTCACTTACTAGTCCTATCCCAAACCTGCAGTAGCACCTCAATGCAGTACATGAGATCCGGGGGGGCGGAGTTGGATACAGATATAAGGGGTGGAGATTGGTAGGTTTAGGGGTGGGTTTAGGGATCAGGGGGTGGAGACTGGTAGGTTTAGGTATATATAAGGTGGGAGGAGTTGAATTTTATCCAACTCCTCCCCGTGGATTTCATGTTCCGCAGTGAGGACCATCTCCAAACCTGGGATGGGGGAGTACTCTGGGTTTGGGCCATATTCTAAGCTCGGAGCCCTCTCCCGGACAGCACGCCAAATACGCATAAATTACTACATCTGATTTCATGTAAGTGTGAACTCATGAAGTGTCACTTCGCAGACCAATCGACTTTCTAGAAATTTGGTCTAACTTAAAGGGACAGTTCACCCAAAAATGTCTGTCATCATTGACTCACACTCAAGTTGTTTCAAACCTGTATGAATTTCTGTCTTCTGCTGAACACAAAAGAAGATGAAGGATGTCGGTATACAAACAGTTGATGGGCCCAGTAAATGGGGCCCATAAACTGTTTGGTTACCCATATTGAATACCTATTTAAAATTTTTGGTGAACTATTCCTTTAAGATGGTACAGACGCCATGCGACTATGACATATATGTCATCAAAGTAACGCAAGAGCGATTCGAGAGCAATTCTGCGCAGATTCTCCAGAGCGGCTGCACAGGCTCTGAAGAAGACACAGCTGTTTCATGATTGGCCGGATTCACAACGATCATGTGTGTTTTGTGTTTATTCTGATACATTCAGGTCAGATTATGCTCACAAATTTGTGTTTTCATACCAGTAAAAACTCTTTTCATGTAACTATAATGTTTTATTGTGTCTTGTCTAGCAAAATAAAACCAATACAAATATATATGGTATTTTAATAGTATAGGCTTATGTTGAACTTTATTCTTGCATATGGCGCTTAAGCAGTAAAGTACTGAATGAACACTGTTTCTGCTTCATGAAAACACCCGAAAAGGCTGTGTATTTGACAAATATTATATCTTATCCACTTTCTCTGTGATACAGTACGCAAACACTGCGCAAGCACCACTTTCCGGCTGTCCAACTTTATGTCTCCGTTTTCAACTCCTCCCCGACTGCAAGCGATGGGTTACATGCAGCCAAAGCTGACGTCGAACACACCTATTGCTTTTACAAGAAAGTTAATGTTGAAAGAAATGTGCACATGCATTTCAGCTTTAAAAATGGTACAAATAATAATGGAAACTAGTACATTCCCATGATCCCCATGGGTCAACATGTTTGAAGACTCACAGCAGAACAGCATTTTCTAGTTCAAAGATTTGTTGCTTCTCCTCCATGGATTGTATGTCATCTACTACAGATTTCAGCTCAGATTGAAGTTGATTCAACACCGCAGCATTGTCTTCTCTAGCTGCAGCTACACAAGCTTTAAAAACATCAACAAACATCTTTAGGAAGTTACAGTTTCCCATTAACCATGAGTTGTTGCCACAGCATTTAGACTTTTATTTCATGGATTCAACAGGTTGCCAAAGATTTGTGGATGAACTCACCTGATATTTCATTCTTGATTTCATCCTGTAGGTTAATTTTTTTATGTCGAAGCTTGCTCGTCTCAATGGTTTCAACCTCAAGTTTCTCGCGTGATGTTTTTCTAGATGATTCCTAAATAAGATTGCCACAGTGATATGAACACCTACTACATTGATCATTCCTGTAATGCAGTATCTGAATTTTATGTGTAACTTTAACAGGATGGAAAATTATATTGAGGTTTGATTGATTACTAAGTAAAATGATTTGTTTTGTTTGAAGCATTTGGATTGGAGAAAGGAAAATAAGAAGAAACACACTGATTTTTAATGTTAGACGGTATGATGGCAATTAAAATTGCGACATCACTCAAACTAGTCATGATGAAATTATGTGAATTCACCCTTATGTTGACTACATTTTGACAAAAGAAAAAATCTGTTATTAATTCCATCTCTAAAAATTGTGAATTTGATCATTTATAGCCTACTATCTTAAGAAAATTATTACAGGGCATTAAAATACTGCAAAACAGAAATGACACATCGGATATGAGCCGAATATACTGACCCTTTTTTTGAAAACCACAGTAAAGAATGGACCAGTTTAGACGAGGACTCAGTTAAATGTAAATACTAGTAAATACCAGCTCTTTAATGGCTTCAGCTGTCTCTCTCAGGTGGTGACTTGCTTCTTGACTAAAAGAAACCCCTTCTTCCCTCAGTCGTTTATCTGTAAGGTGTAAATGAATCTACATTTATTCACTGAACAATTAAAACTCGATTCTTAATATGTAACGTTAGGCTATTATATAAAGACAGGACATATTGAAATTGGTGTGACTGAAGCGATCCTAGTATTTAACACCCTTACAAAGACAATTTCTTACCTAACTCGCCCAAATGTTCTAAGGCAATTCTTACAGCTGGGAAATCCGGTACCAAACAAGCCGCCATATTATTAAATATTATTTTATTTTTAAACGGGAAAAGGACGACAAGCGATTGGCAGAAGAGTTGAAAACAGCAGTTTGACTCGCACGCAGTTCATCTGTGTAGTGTGTCCTGCACACGTTGGCATGACGACCGTCACTCACAGCAAGTGCACGGACCCCCTGTGTGATCTGAATTTTCCTAGAAAATCGCAGCTTTGGAGTATGTAGAAAGATTATGACGTAAGCAGATCTCAAAGTCTTACCCTGAGGGGTGTGTTCTACATGAAATCCATTTACTATTCCTTATTTATTTATTTGAAGGAATATGTTCAGTTTGTACAAAGGCTATACTATTTCAAGAAAAAATATCCTGGCTAACGTTACTTTTTTATTTAGTTATTTATTGTAAAGTATCCTGTTTTAATAAGTATTTTTTTCTTATTTTCTTAAAAAATAATAAATAAATATGATTTTTTTTTATTTAAAGTCTTACAGAACGTACAGTTCTTACAGTTCACACAGAACGTGTTTTTTTTTTTTAACCATTGTCTTTCAATGTAAACACACACTAGACAGACATCTTTAACCTTTGCACTTGTTCTGCAGCGTCTCGCACATGAGAGGACATTCTAAAAACGTGGCGCTCAAGTAAAAAATAAAAAATAAAATTCAACTTTTAAAGTCCCCATGAAATTAAAATTGAAGTTTTTTGACATTTACTGTTATATAACAGCCTTACTGTTATCTATGAGGTAGCCTAGTGTTTCAAAACAATGACAAAAAGCGTACCGCCCACATTATAGCAGGCTACAAATTACAAATTACTTCATAAAAAAAGTATTCAGTAACGTAATCCAAGTACTATAATATGAAAGTAATGTAACTGATTACTTTTGGATTACTTCAAGGTCACGTATATAAATAAAGTCAAGCAAGAAGAAAATTTATATAAAAATATGTATTTATATGTTTTTTATTTTTTTATTTATTAAGAATTTGGTCCAGTGTACAGTATTTGCAAAATATACACACAGGCCTGAATATATATTCATGTAAAGGGCTATACAGACATCTAGTGGCTAATGTATGGTATTACAGGTTATTTTGTTTTATTTTTAACAAATTTTTAACTAAAAAATAAAAACACAACATTTAAAATTTCTAGACAATCTACATATTAATTTATTTTAAAATAGGCCTACATGTTGACTAAAGCCGTGATCTTTTTTAATTTGCCTGACTGAACTTGGGGCGTTGGCAGTGGGAGTTTCCCTACGTTACCTAGACAGCGAACATCCCGTTAAGTGAGAAAAAATTAAGAAAGGACGTTTAGGGTAGCCTACTAAAAAAGCCACTCTCCTAATTTCTACAAAATAGCAGCGGAATTTCCATGAATTAAAAGCGATTTTACCCGCAGGCAGCATCGTTTCTACCAGCAGCAGTGATTCAATCTGCGTCTGAGGAGATTGTAGAAAGCTGTTATTTGCGCATGCACCAGCGCGTGGCACACGTGAGTCATTACTGGCAACAGAACCAGGAACTACTGTATAAATAAGCAGCACTTAATATAGTGTTATTATGCCAAAATACTTATTTATTTAGTTTTAAATGAAACCATTGTAATCGTGAACGTATTACCTTTTATCAAAATGTAACTATAATCTGATTACTACGTTTTTTGACATGACTAACGGATTACAGTTAGGCTACTGGATTTTTGTATCCTGATTACATAACGCCGTTACATGTATTCCGTTACTCCCCAACCCTGTAAATATGGCACATAGTGCTCTATATAGGGGATTGGGAACGATTCAGACTATAAATATGCTTTCCATTGGGGTGAATGAAGTCTGGTTTCATGTTAGTGTCACGCTAACACACAGTCTGCTCTGGTCCAGAGACACGATAGCACAGAGCGGATCATGTGCTCGAGCTGGCGATATGAAAAAAAAAGCTGGATTTTTTAAAGCGATATGGAGGAGATCTAGCCTAGAAATCTAGACGCACCCTAGCGGCAGCAAAATGTATTTTGCAGCCAGGGCAGTCTAGCAACTCTCCATTGACTTTCGGAGCTGTAAAAACCTAAATTGGGTCAGGCCAATCACATCATGTATAGAGTAGGCGGGGCGGGCTTAACATAATGACGACAGAGTTGCGACGGTTCCCTGCTACTTAAAAACAAAGAATGGCTGCTGCTGCTGGCGAACAGTCTTTCGAATCGGCTTTGGCCGCGACTCTGGAGGACTTGGAGTTAAGTTTTTCTTTGAGGAAAGAGCAAAGAACGGCACTTAAGTCATTCTTAAAAAAGGAAGATGTGTTCGTAGTTTTGCCGGCCAGATTCAAAAGTTGAATCTATCAACTAACGTAAGCTCCGCTGTTGGGAAAACGCTCTGGTTTGTTGAAGCGCTGTCCTATTGCGTGCAGAGGGAATTTGAAAGACAGCCGTTTATCCCGCCCCTCGGATTGAGCCGTGTCTATGGTGAGTTGCCAGACCTAACATCTTGATGTAGGTCTGGCTTGCCAGGCTAGAGGAGATCAGGAGGAGAAACGGTTAGAGATTAGGAGGAAACTGCAGCTTTACCAAGCTCAACAGCTCTGGCCAAGCTGTGATATAAACAAAATGCTATTGGCTATTTTTTTTAAAAAGGGGAGGAGCTAATCAATATGTCAAGTCAAGTCACCTTTATTTATATAGCACTTTTTACAATACAGATTGTTTCAAAGTAGCTTTCCAGTTATGACAGTGGAAAAAAGTATTGTGGCAACCAGTTTCCACCAAAATACTATTGTTGCTATTGTAAAATCCATCTACTGTCTACAATAAACAGACTATAGAAGTTTGGCTAAAACTATGGTTATGGTACATTTTTGTATTATTTTTCTCATGTGGAAGCTGGTCAGGATATCAGTCCAAGCACCGTCATTGATATGATTGCTAATCCTTTGTATTACAGCACTGTAGACAGGATGTGCTTTGATGGATCACAGAAGTAGCTGAAGCAGTGCTTCTTTTGAGGGCCTGTCTGAACCTGATAGCCTTTTGTAATCTTCTGAGACAGTGAAAGGAAAGGAGGTAGTTTGATGTGGTTCATCAACTCTTTGAGAGTCTGTCCTTTTTAAAATGTCCATTAGAGAGCACTGTTGGTCCTTGTAAAACAGTAGACAGTGAGCCCAACGTCCCTGACTTGAAATGCAATTAGAATGGGCTGGAACTGCAGTGTTGCTATTGATTTCCTTACCACAGCATCTAGAAAATATTGTGTGTATTTTTTATTTCTTTTCACAATGTATGGAGTTTCTGTCTCGGTCCAAGGCTGTGGATTTGAGTCTATGAGCTAATACGCTTAGGCCAGAATACTATCAGCAAAAGTCTATTAACCATACACCTATAATTGATTTTCACAAGATAATGTTTGTATTAGTGCTGAGATGGCAATCCACAAGCTGCTACAACACGTCTTTGTACACTGTAAAAAAAAAAGTTGCTGCCTTAAATTTTTAAGTATAATTTCAACTTAAATTACATTAAACTGACTTGAAAATTGCTTACATTTTTATGAGCAATGTAAAATCAAATATTGTCATAACTTATTGATCATATAATTTTGTTTTACAGTATACCAACAAAGGATGATATTCAAAAACATATTCAAAAACATACTCTGAATCGTGCAAATAATTTGTTTCTGAAAGACGAGTGCTTTGTAATGATCTTCACCTTTCAAATCTAAAAAAAAAAGTAGAAACATCAATTATGCTAGTCTTGCTGAATGAGATTGCACTCGTTTTCATCTTTCCCAGTCTGAAAGTTAGAGCTCCCTGCCAATGCAGTTGAACTGGGAAACGGTCCAAGCAGAGTGATTTTAATTGGACAGAGTTCCAACATACTAGCTGATGTGGGCAGCAGAGTGAAGGGAAGAGCCGAGGCCCATAGTTTAGCTTGTGATGGGACCTGCTAACCGTCTGCTGCCTCTTCACAGCAATAGTAGCCTTTTTGGAGGACTTTAAAAGGGATCACTGAGGTCTTGAGTAAAGCTCTGACTCGTAATAAAGCCTATCTGATGGAACATATAAAATCTTCCTTCTTGATTCTGACCCCAGGGGCCACAAAAAGCCTCTAAAGGGCCCCAACCTGTAATTTCTGACAGCTGCAGCAGTTGCAAAATGGACCAGGCCTGCTTCTAGCTTGCTTTTTTTTTTGTTGGTTCAAGCACATCTCTCAAATTACAGTCATCCCTACACATTTGTTCAGGTAGGCCTTTGCCACGCTGTTAGGATCGTGTGTGTCCTTCCCTTTTGTCCTTGTATACACCTCTGGGGTGCCACATCCAGGCCAAAGAGTGTTCGGTGTCACACGTGGCTGTCTGTTGTTTGCAGACAGGCCCAGGCTTGATTGTGCATAATGGAACAGGTAGCCTATAGTGCTGTTACGCTGTTAAAAATTACTTGGCTTTGCTTCAGACCAGGGTCAGGTTACGATTCACGTGCATAATTTATCTACGATTCAAGGTCAAAAGCCACTGCAATGGTATGACTTTTAACATACCATACGTGAAGTGGGTTTAATGTTTAATGCGCAGACAATACTTTTTTGCTGGTTTTGTGAAAAAGAGGAAATAGGGAAAAATAGATTACGGTGTAATTGTTGCATGTAATGGGGCTTAGTTCTCTGCCTGATAATGTAGCAGGAGGATTAACTCGATGGTACAGTAGGCTGTATTAAAACACATGACTCATATTGCATAATCCACTTATTCAGTATTGCACATTCTGTTTTTATAAAAGCATTTAAATTTTCTTGAATCAGCATGCAAACAGTCACACAAACTAATGTATGAACTAGGGATCTGTCAGGACCACTATCGTCAAATACAACTGACAGTTAGCATTAGGATTGGCGGTCTGGTTCTGTTCTAGGCAAGAACTCCTTGCGTATCCATGCAGCCTGGCATGGATAAGAGAAGGGAGAGCAGCAATAACCTCCTTAGGGTAAACAGAACAGAACCAACATAAATGTATTGCAGAAATCATTAATTAATTTTAAAGTACAACATTAGAGAATTTTAGTCTGATTCAGGGGGAATCATAATGCCAAATCCTGGCTGACGAGAGGAGGAGCTGGGGATGGAGGAGGGTAATTCGCTCCTGAAAAATGCTATAGCTGTTGATAATACTGATGAGCTTATATATGTATACAGTGATAGGCGTTGTATTCCTACTGGTTGACGAGTCAGCTGATGCGAGTTGACTAACATGACCTGCCAGAACTGACGCTATGCTTAATGTTTCTTTCATTTCTGAATAGAATGATTTTTGAATTTAACAGAATGCAAAAGTACATTTTCAATTTTATTGTTTTTGTCAGCATTAATATCAACATTCTTTAAATACAACATTTTATTGGTAGATATTTGAAGGAAGGCTCTCAGGCTGCATTTATTTGGTCAAAAAGACAGTAAAAATTGTAATATTGTGAAATATTATTACAATTTTGAACAACCGTTTTCCATGTTAATGTATTTTATAATGTAATTCATTTCTGAGCTGGAAAGCTAAATTTTCAGCAGCATCAGTACTCCAGTCTTTAGTGTCACTGTCACTCTTGGTAGAAGATGAAAAAAGTCAAACTCAAAATAAAACATGAAAGGACAATGAACTGAAAGAAACACAGAGCTTAAATACACAAGGCAAACCAATCAACAAAATAGAGAACAGGTGCAAAACTTAATCAATCAATGAGAAATCATAGAAACCGACTGAAACACATGAAACTGAACAATACGTTTATACAACAATGATGTACTAAAAACGGAGAATTTTTTGTGTACAGACAACACTATTGTCAAAATGATCCCCTTTCACAAGGATCCGTGAAAGCGATTAATATGCTGTAATAGGCATGCCAGGCCATTAGTTGGCGTTGTCACTTTGTAAAGAAACACTACGAGCCTAGTCTTAAACATGTAATACACATGTGCATGATGTCTCTGTTTTCACAAATTCGATAACGGTATAGGTTTCAGAAACTAGCACTTTGAATCCCGTTTTCAAAAGTTTTTTTCAGGACCCTAAAATGCCGTTGTATACTACCAAAACGCATAAAAAGTTTTACGTTTTTAGTTGAAAATGGTGTCGTGTAAACAGCCCCTCAAGCATGTGTCAAAACAGAAACGGGCACAGATTACCTATAACAGTCACATGATCCTTCAGAAATCATTAATTTGCTTGTTAGGTGCTCATGTATTTCTTATTATTAATGTTTAAAAACAGCTTTGTGGAAACTGTCATGCATTTTTTTTTAGGATCTTTGATAAATCCAAAGTTCAAATGAACAGTCTTTATTGAAATGTAGATCTTTCGTAACATGATAAATGGCTTTACTGTCATTTTTGATTGATTCCTGTCATTCCAATTCAACATCCAGTGGGGCATTCAATTCAAATGTATATGGTTCGAAAGACAGAAATTTCTTAAATTCTGAATTTCCCCATTCCTATCATGCCCAATGTGCATTGCATTGTAGCTGACACTCTATTATTTGTGACTGATGTGAATAAAATATTACATCAAGGCAACGTCTCGATGCAGACAATATAGAGAGCTGAGACTGTACAGGGATCTTGAACTGTCATCGTCTCCCATCTGCTGTGCCACGGTGCTGCAGGCAAATTAGAAAAACCCTTTCCTCTCCGTATTGACTTTCAATACAGCTATACAAATGAGATACTTAATGAGATTGTAGGGAAGGGTTGGTTGTTGAAATCAGATTCTGGGTGAAAGGATGTGTGGAGAGGTTATGTATACTAATTATGAAATCATTACGATAGGAATAATTACACAGAACTATAGGATGTTTAACACACATGGCACACGAAGATGTTTTGGGAACACAGAAGTGTTTGCCAGTAACCTTTTTGCTTTAGTAATTTTTATTGCTCCACAGATGGGTTCAAACAATTAGCATAAATGTCAGTGCAGCAGGTGAACTGGTGCTTTCGTCACTGTGCTGTTTGTTCTCTATACAGCTCTCAGTGTGTGTTGTTGTTTTCACATTATAGGCACTTTAAAGGCTTCCTGTATCAAGAACACATGGATGCAGATTGATGCAGCATGCATGTGTAAATGTCAAGTTCCAAGCTTTATCAATTAGTATTTTATCAACAAACCTAAAAAGGTTCAGTAATATAGCTTTTTTTCCCCACTTTCTAAAACAATGTGAGTGGTGCTTTCCATTTCTTGGTAGGCAGTTATGAGGATGTTGCCAGTCCATTGCATTGCGGTTGCTAGGGTGTTTTGGGCAGTCACCAGGGTGTAGCTAAGTGGTTGCTAAGGTTTTTAGGGTTGTTGACACTGATCTATATAAAGACTGGATTTCTCATTGTGTTCTAACTTGCCAGCAGAGGGAGGGAGGGTATTGACTTACAGCCAAAACAGTGAGGTAGAACCACCAGATTTGATGTGTATTAGTCGCACATGAAAACATGTATATACGTACATTATTGATACTTCAAATGCTATCTGTAATGTTTATGGTCTTTTTGGGCAGGATAAGCGATGTATAGAAATCATTGATGAATGTGTCTATTGCACACTGCCGATACAGGTAGCTGAACTAACACAAAATATATTTCTTTATGTATGTAATTATGCAGGAAATATTAAGCATGAACATAGGATTATTAACAGAAATGTATTTGAATATACATTAAATATTACAATAGGCTACTTACAATCCCCTATTACTAAATTGCACTATCTTAGTTTAATTAAAAAGGCACCATTTTGCTCGGAGCGACAGTATAAATGCTTGAAAATAAAGCTTCATTCCTTTAAATCCATACGCAGTCAGCGTCATTTCTCTGAACAAGTTGTCAAGCGTACATTATTTTCTAATTTCTTTTTGTTGACCAACATCCACTTCAGACTCTTGGAGATCTTGAAAATTAATTGTTAAAAAGCCACAGGACAGCTCAAATATTATGGCTTTTTACTAGCATGACAGTTTTGCATATGAATTAAGTGTTATTTTTTGTATATTGTTTAGGTAATAATTCATGTAACCAACATTTAAGTCATTATCTTTACTGCTTCAAAATACATGCTGTTAACGAAAACACTGTTGAATCATTTACAGTTACTATAATAAAAACAGTATTATATTTACACAACATAAATACATAACCACAGTGAATAACTGTACGTGATGAATTAAGTTATATGTGCATGCCTTATAAAGCATAAATTCAGATTTCAGAAGAATCATTGTGAAATTTGTTATACAAATGCTGTCAGCTGATCTGATATTCGCTATTGTAATGTTGAAGATGAACGTTTTAATAAGCAGTGGAAATTCCGGACTTTAAACAAATGATTATTTAAATGTTTAGGACGTTTGCATTGCAAGAATATACAGGGAGACTTCAGATATAAAAACACATTACTTAAAAGACTCAAAAATCAGATGATTTCCTATTAATTCAATAGAATGTGAGGGAATACAAGGGAATACCAATATGGCGGTGCGGCGGCTTTACTTTTTATGACATCGTGAGCAATCCAGTCAATTATATAGATCAGTGGTTGTTGCAATGGCATAGCTAAGGGGTGTTAGAGTGTTTTGGATAAGGGTAGTTGCTTACTAGTCCAAAGTCAATATTCTATTGATATGAAAAGACTTCTTTTGGTGACGTATGCCGTACTTCTCCAATCATTTCGTCCACAAAGACAAATAACAGTCCCCCTCCAACATTTTTTCTTTTTTTTTCTTTTTTGTGATTAAGTATGAGCAATAGTAATAATGTCACTTGCAGCCATAGTAAAGAAAAAGAGTCTCAGTGTCCAGTGTGTGGCATGCATCAGTTAGCATGTCAAATTGCTAATTTGTTTTTCATGAATAAACTACTTCATGTGAAACCATTGCACAGTTTGCTTGAGGCTTCTAACAGGAGAGAGAAGTAACCCTTGTAGACTTGTTTATCAGCTTCTGTTTCAGATGCAGGCCATGTGCAAATGTGGTTCTGGGAAAGTTAGACATACACAAGGCTGTCTTATATGACATCAATAATCACTAGTTCCGCTTTCCGCAGTCACCGGGAATGGCTATGTGGGCTTTGCCGTTTGCTACCAGATATGCTGTTCACTTGATACATTATTGAGCCTCTTTCTAAAAATGGGGCCTGCATAATGCATGATGCAGTAATAAATACCACACTTCACATAAACTGCAGATTCCTTGCTGAAGAGACACTCTAGTCCATGGGGAATGGCGAGTCATTTTGTGATCTGTTTGGTGAAAGGGAACGAGAGGCGACGACCGGGGAAAGAGTGATTGCGAACGATGGAGTGAGACGACACGTGAATGAGTGGACAGATTGGGGAGTGAGGGATTGACACGAAGCTTTGTGTGCGTTTCGAAATGGCAGAAGCTTGAATGGAAAAAAACCCTGCTGGCAAGAGACGCTCCCGAATTGTAATTGTTGCTGGAGGGGGGTGTTGGAAGTCTCTGTGTGCCTGTTGCCAGCCTAACCCAAGCACCAGAGGTAATACATCATCATGTCTCTCGCTCGGGTAGCAGAGCTTATTCGTGTAAAAGCCTTTCGTCCGACGTCCCGTCTGATCAGAGCTGGATTCGTCCCTTCGGCCAAGTCCTACTTCACCTTCGCGGAGAAGATCACTGGACTTTGACATATACCACAAAATCACAACTCAATTTATTCCTTAACGAGTTTGTTTGACACGCTTTTCTTCACGGTGCATGGTCGAGATTTATGAAACGTCTTGTATAAGTGAGGAAGTACTTGCTGACAGTGAGGTTTTGCCTACTCGTGTTAGTACAGCAGCTAAATCAGACATGTTTTAGGACTTTTTCTGTCAGTAAACCCTGTCACCCAGAGGCACAATAAATGACCCGGTCTGGGAAGGAAAGAACAAAGTTGTCTTCCTCTTTGAACACACTTTGTGCGCTCACCTTACCTTGACCACATTCTGCGCCGGTCTTATTTGCTGATGCTTGCTCTTCGGTGGCCCAAAAAACACATTTATCACGTTGCAGATGGTCCCCCTTGCCAGATCGAAAAACCAACTGTTCTGTTGTCCTTAGAATTTCCGTGCTAGAGAACTCTTCAAATCAAGGGAGTCTTTACCTCGGACTTGTGTTCATCTGTTAGTTTTTTTTGTTTGTTTTTTCAGCATTTTGATGGACAGCAAAGTACACCAAACTCCAAGCGCCATGCTAATGTCATCTTGTGGGTAACGCAAAATCAGCACCGATTGATTTTCCGTCCTTCTGAGAGCAGACCTTGAATACACCTGGTTGTCAGAGCTGGTCGAATGACTGGAGAGACAGCACATAGCCCATAATCGATGTCTTACACTTCTGTGTCTGCGCAACTGAAAGCCTGTTACAAGCAAACAATGGCGCTGTGAGGGAAAAGCTTGGGCCGTCAAAAGTGAACTGTCAAGCTAGTTGTCCTCAGGAGCGTAGCCATAACAGTTCTGCCAAGTCTAATCCTGTTTGTGTTTACCTGTTATACAGCCAAGTGTGCAGCTGCTGTCTGATTGCGCTAATAGCCTCACAGAACAACTGCACAGCCTGAGAGACTGAAAGAGAATGAGAGAGCGATTGTGTTCGAGAGAGAGGGAGAGGTTTTAAAGGGTGGCAGAGAAAGCAGATCAAATCCTGTTCGTTTAAAGCCTCTGTACACGTTCTTACCTTCGGTCCACCGTGTGCTGTTAAAAATCGATCCTCTACCTGATTCCAACCCTACAAATCCACCTAAAACGAATTCCTTTTGTCATTCTCAGAGTTGCCATTTTGTGTTGAAAGGAGATGAAGAAAATATTTGTTCACATAAAGGGGTTTCATGTGGGAGTTTTGACCGTGATGTCTGTGAAACCAAAGGTTTATTAGAAACTAATGACCTCGATATGCCTCCCCATCGTTTAATTATGTTTGGCGCCACAGTACATGAAAAGTAACTGTATGGAACCATTTTCAAAGGAACAAGCACATTATTTACCCTCACGGGGCTGGGTTGGTTAGGTGAGAAGATATTGTGTTGGCTTGAACCATTTTCACTGTATTTTGTTGAGGAGTCTAAAATGTGTCATGCTTGTAAGACTTTTTATATATCATCTTAATCATTGTTTGTGAAAATATGTATTCCAGCCATCACATGACGTATAATATAATATTTTATCGCACTTATATACTATCATTCAAAAGTCTGGGGTCAGTAAAATATTTACTTTTATTCAGCAAGTGACAGTATAAGACATTTATAATGTTAAAAAACATTTCAGTCATACTTTAGATTAGGGTCCAATTCTCACTATTAACTAACTATTAACTACGACATTTGCCTCAATAAACTCCTAATTACTGCTTATTAATAGTTAGTAAGGTTGTTACATTCAGGTATAGGGTAGGGATATAGAATATGGTCATGCAGAATGAGGCATTAAAGGACAAGTTCGGTATTTTACACTTAAAGCCCTGTTTACAGATCGTTTCTGATGAAATAGAACGGTTAAGATTAAAATTTGGACACATGCTGCTGTCCTGAGAATTTTAGGTTTATTTCGCTTTCCCCCCCACCTACAGAATGGCTGCATAGGTGCACTCGAACATATCCTTCCTAAAACGCATTAAACTTTCGTTTACAAAGAGATGAAACTCACCGAGTGAGTCTTCTTCTGCTTCTTCTGTGTATTCAATGACATGCCAGTGGTTTGCTTGCAATTGGCAAAGGTGCATTATCCCCACCAACTGGGCTGGAGTGTCTATTATTCAAGCTCTCAACGGAAGAATCTACGGGTGTGAGACGTTTGGAAAAATAGGTCCACAGTTTTACAACGAATGGTAAAACACCTGTTGGAAAGCATATTTTGCAGCGATTTTTGTATGAGCATATCAAGTGAACACCCCTGACCACTCGGTGAATTTCATCTCTTTGTAAACGAAAGTTTAATGCGTTTTAGGAAGGATATGTTCGAGTGCACCTATGCAGCCATTCTGGAGGTGGGGGGGAAAGCGAAATAAACCTAAAATTCTCGGGACAGCAGCATGTGTCCAAATTTTAATCTTAACCGTTCTATTTCATTAGAAACGATCTGTAAACAGGGCTTTAAGTGTAAAATACTTGTCCTTTAAAAGGTGCTTTATAACTATTAATAAACAGCTAATAGTAATATGCATGCTAATAAGCATGTTAATAGTGAAAATTGGACCCTAAAGTGTTACCAAGATTTCTATTCCAAATAAATGTTGTTCTATACTCACCAAAGAATCCTTTAAAGATGTATCATGGTTTCCACAAAAATTTTAAGCACAACAGCGTTCAACATTGATCATAATAGGAAATTTTACTTAGCACCAAATCAGCATATTCAACACGCTGTCTGTTACACAATCCAGCTGTTTAATCAGATGGTTGCTTGGAAAATATATACAGTTGCCCATCAGCTAAAATTGCCTGAGTAAATGGAGATAAATGTCCCTCTCCTAAGATTAATTATCCATCTTTCCATTTAACAGCTGATCCAATGTGAAAAGATGAAAAATAAAATCAGAACTGCAGGTGCGCATCAGTACAAATGCAGAGAGTGGCGCATGATTTTACCATGAACAGTTTTTGTAGACATCTGCTTTGCTGTTTCCAATTGCAATTTACGATTTACATGGTGATAATCTGGTAGGGTTGTCAGTGGAGTCACCAGATCTTGCAGAAAGTAATGCTTGTTATAACTGGGCCTATACATTTTCAGATAGTTCTTCCTGAAACATTTCTCAAACCTGCTTAACTGAGTTTGTGTTGGCTGCTGTTTCCTCTCTTGGTTATGGACCAGGTTTTTATTAGATTTTTCCCTCATAAGGTCCTCACCAGTGCAGCGTTAGATTTAAAACCTTACTCTGAGTGTCTCCGAAGACACAACCTGTGGAGAATGTAGATGAAAAAGCTCAGTGCTGCAGCTGCACATGAAATAAAAGATGTGCGGTTACAATCTTTTTGGCAGTGTATTCAGTCTATGCAGTTCACTCAACGGGTAGATTGGGAACACCTCCGGGCAACTATTTTCTGTGTAGGTGTGGTTGTACAAGTACAGCTCCTATGTACTTGAATGGATAAAGATGGAAGTCTAGAAAACAGCTCGTCAAGATTGTTTCAATAAAAAGTAGTTTAGCTTCTTGAGAGCTCAAATCATGTTGCAAAACAGATTGTTTTTGATGGCTTGAACATTCAGTACATTCAATAAATGAGTTTTTCACACATTTGTTCTCAGTGTCCTTTTTTATTCAATGAAATTTTCTTTATAAGTAAATCAATACCTTAAACACACTGACCTCAGTCGGATATTGACTATGAGCTGGGCTTTTTATCCCATAAGTAATAAACAGAAACTTCTATCTGTGGAGCACATTTTTACTTTGCTTCTGTCTAAACTTGCCCAAATCATCCCTCTCCCAGCAAGAGCATGTCATGCACTCCATGGAGATCTGCTTAACCTGGAGAAACAATGGCCTCTTTGTTTACCCAACAGTAACAATTCTGTTAACAAAGGTTCCCAGGGTAATGGTGAGCCAGTGTTGGATTTACAACATGTCGGCTGTTTTACCCAGACTGAAACTAGATTGGACTTTGTTCTCAAAAATATATGGTAATGAATAATGATGTGGATTTTTGGTACCTTGGTAATTCCATGAAAAATAATGTGACAATCGTTCATTAGCATGCATATTTCAAAATACCCTTTTGCATATGTCTTCTGATACCACCACTTATTATTATTTTTTTTTTGGTAAGGCACATGCAGAGATAAAATGAGCTATTACTCAAGTTAAATATTTGTTGATGTTTACTTATGAAAGCATATTCATCACCGCCATGTGCAGTCTGCAACATCCCTCCTCCGTATAGTTTCCTACAATGATTTACTGTTGTTCATATGGAATGTGAGCTGACTCAGGTTTGGGGTAATTCTACCACATGGGGGCAGAAGAACATTAATTAATAGTGTGTGAGTGTACGTGATAACGGTGGAAAGCTTTAGAGATGAAATCTTTCTTTATGGAGATCCATTACTGTTTTCTAATGAAGGGAAACTCTGTTTTGCTTCAGCACATCATTACGGGATCTTGTACAATAACCATAATTAATTCCAGAAAATGTAATCATATTTAACTTTGTTTGGACGGTACATGGCAATAGAGCAAAGACCCTTTTTTATGTGTCTGACTAGTCATTCTTTAAACTGCCTGAGAACAAATAACAACCTGTGCAAAATGAATCTGGCAATATCTGCTGTGGTGCATTAGGAGGTAATAACAATCTTAAGAGTTGAGATTTTTGCCGATGGCATTTTGTACAGATGAACAAAACATCTGACAGGCGGTGTTAGCATCTGCTATAAAGATGTTTGCCTCTGTGCGCCCTGTTGTCACGAACAGCGTGTATTTTACACGTATGCAAAATGATGAGGTACCATTAAGAATTGCTGACAAGGAAATCCATCAGGTCGAATGACATGATGGTAGCAGAAAGGTGTCAGGGTCTATTAAAGAGTGCGAGTCAGGGATGTAAAGGTTGTCAGTGTGCTTGAAGGGAAATCTGATAACCAGTATTAACTGATATTACATCTTCATGAAAGTTTTTGTCTTTCGGTTTGTGTTAAATGGCTTTGATGCAGCTCTGTGCTGATGTTCTTGCTGTACCGATGCTGAGGTGACTCCAGTAGCTGACTTTTCATGTCATCTGAGTCCCTGAGCTTCATCTCGGCCTCCAGCTGTGCTGACGGTGGCCTGTGGTTAAAAGCCTAGGCCCTCCAGTGCTGAATAATGAATAGATAATACGGTGTCACCGAACACCTGTGTTGAGCCTGGGTGATGCCACCTTGTCACTCTGAGGAAGATGTCTGATGGCCGTTCTGATTTATTCTGTCATGGCTGAGGGATAGAAGCGGGTATGTGTGTTTGTGTGTGAGGAGGACACAAACTTTTGACCATAACTGCCAACCTCATGCTGGCTGAACATGTGGCAAATGGTTTACCATCTCATCACATGTCTATATAGTAAGTTTAGTTTTCCTTCCAGTGTTGCTTTTGACTTAATACTTATTGCTTAATGCTTAATTTTTCATTGCTTGTAATCATCCACAATTATGGAAGAAATAGCATAATATGGGGTCTGAAAGTCTCAGACCACATTAAGTAACCCATTTAAAAAAATAAATCCAGTTTTTCCAGACAGAACATATAATTTTATTTATTTATTTATTTGTTTTGTAATTATTTGCTTGTATGCATTTGTTTTTATTCACATCACATTCAAATTATTGTGTTTGAAATTACTAAAAATGACAATTATTGAATGTGTTTTTAATGATTTTATGTATTTGTTTTTAATTAATGTCCCTAAAAAAATGAGATGGGAGGTAAATGTTCGGAATGAACACAAAAGTTTTGGGAGGGAACTTATAAATGTTTGCGAGCAAGAACGCAAAACATTTGCAAGAGAGCGCAAACGTAGGCTATTGACGTATTATTTTCCCTCCTATCTCATATCCCCCCACCATGTCCCCCTATAGGGTTTGTAGTTTATATTTGTTTAAAATAAATAACATTTTATTTATTTATTTATGTATATTTTTTATTATTTATTTATATGTTTTTATTTATTTACTTATTTTTAACATTTTACATTTTTTTTTTATGAATTTATTATTTCATTTTATTTTCTATTTTTCTTTTTTATGAAATAAAATTTGTATTACAATTAGCGATTTCAAACTTTTGGATCCCACTGTCCAAAAAAGTTTTAAAGTGCAATAAGTTTGAGTATCATTACGTCTGTTTGATTCTGCAATAACCATATTTCTAAAGCTATAGACTTTTCAACACTACTTTTATTGCCTTTGATATTCCTTTTAATAGTTGAGCTTTTCTGTTCTCTGTTTCGATCAGTAAATCCTGTGTTGTGTTGACTCATAGCAACCCTCTTGCATTTGGATTCCTGTTGATGTTTGCTTGTGCACGTCTTAGCTTGTGAAACAGCATAAAGGTGTCGAGAAGTTATTTGGCCAGAAATGAGGGTAAATACACAACCAGTAGTGGAAATGTTTGCCAAATGAAACCACTGGTCTCGTGTGAGAGGACATGTATATCCGGCAGGACATAAATTGTTTATTCAAACCTGTTTGTGGCCTTTCAATCATACCTCATGCAGAAGAGCATCACTTTGAAGCTCTCGGGGTTCAGAAACAGTAAAATCGAAATCCACAGGCAGTACGACACATTACAGAAAAAGACAGAAAGCCTGGCACATCCAAAGCAAAAGTTTGTGACTTCCATTTGATTTGCCAAGCCTCCCATGAGGAAAAGCAGCCCACATGATCTGTAGTCATCTATTTATCTGTCTGGGGGAAGTGAGAGGTAGACTCATTAAATCCTACGCTGCTGGATGTTCTAATTCCGCTCTATCATTTAAGTCGATGACTCAAATTTTGGACCGACTTCAAAAAGTGTATCTGTAAATGTGACAGTTGGGACGCCATTAGTAGTACTGGAGTAACAACCCCTTGCAAACAATAGCCTTCTTTTAAAGAAGCACACACATTAGAACATAAGAATAAGAATTTTAATGTAGGTTCACAATATCTATTAATATAAAAAATCTGATGATCTGACTGCTATACACAAATGACTCATCTTGGGTTGTATTAAATGTATTTCATGTGCAGTATTGCACTGCTTGCTTGAGCACTTCATGTTGGAATGTCGTGTCTGTGGGTGGACGCTGCAAATTGTCAGATATTTAAACTGAAAAACAAGACAAAGATAGTACATATCTTTAAAACTAGATAAATCTACCAACAAAGGAATTTAGACTTGTTTTCAGAGAATGTGTCTTGAATAACTTGTTTGGATAATATTGATAAAAATTATTTTTTGGCATGTGAGAAATATTGAGGGGTGGCATAATTCTACTTTTTCTGGGATGAAAAAATGTGAATTCAAGAAATTTGTACAAAGAGATTTAGAGATTTTATTAAACCTATTAAGTCATAGTATGTGCATTTTTTTTACCTTAATAAATCAATAAATATATTTGTAACCAGTTCTACTCGACCCGCTTCAAGCGGGATTCGAACCGGCCTCGCCAGCATGGGAGACAAGCCCGCTAACAAGAATGCTAAAGACTGCCGTCTCTAGTGTGCTTCTTGAGGCCAGGGGAGTGAGGTTTACTTTTATTAGCTTGCTCCCATTACACTCACCCCCCTAAACCTCACTCCCATCCGGGTCACGGCACCAAATCCAACCCCTCCGGTTCTACTGAGCGGGATTCAAACCAGCAGTGTCTCAGCATGGGAGGCTGGTGCGCTTACAAGAATACTGAAGTCTAAAGCTTATGGAGTACCCTGGTCGACTAAAATATCTCCTCATCCTATGATGAACTGGATAGATTCCAGTATGGCTTCTAGAGGTATTGTGAGTATAATTTATAAATCACTTGTGGTACAACACTACTCAAACATTCTGACTTAGGACTTCTGGGAGAGACAACTTAACACCATGGGCCCTATCTTGCACCCAGCGCAATTGACTTTGTACACCGACGCATGTATCATTCCTATTTTGCACCCGCGCAAAGCGTGCTTTTCCCTCCACAGAAGCTAGGGAATGAACTTGCGCTCCCTGGGCGGTTCAGCGCAACAAAGGAGGCGTGTTCTGGCGCAAACGTTCCTTCATGCTATTTTGCAGGTTTAGAAAACAATTGCGCCACTAACCAGGAAAAAATAGTTTAAAGTCAGTGGCGCGTTGCGCATGTTATTCATATGCTATTTTAAGGGCGCATGCTTGGCCATAATCAATGTAGCGTGTGCACAACGCGCATACACTTTGATTCTCTCATCTACACAGAAGCAGCAGTTTTCATTTTTGCAAATCATACATTATTACGATAGATAGATAGATAGATAGATAGATAGATAGATAGACAATTTATTATAAAAGCATACATCTAGCTTACACATTTACCCAAATTATCATACGCCTTTTTAACCAAAGTTAATTTGGGTGGGTTTCTCCATCCCCAACGTCCCTGACGAGAGCGTTGCTCTCCTTGGCTGTGAACCGCTCCTGGCGCGTGCCTGGCAAATCCGCCGTTATAATAGGAATCCGCTTTAGAACAAGCGCGCCTGCTCTTAAAGGGAATGTGAGATGACGCTCTGATTGGTTTATTTCACGTTACGCCCAAACCACACCTATGAATAATGAAGCTACTTCAGACCAACCCCTTTTAGATTTGCGCCTGGCGCAAGAGTCATTTATCCCGCCGGGAAAATAGCAACAGCGCCAAGACCCGCCCACAAAGTTACTTGCGCTTTGCGCTTTGACACTTGCATTTCAGATCGTTAAAATAGGGCCCCATGACTTATTGGGACACTGTCTGGGGCAATTGTAATAAGGCATATGCCACTGCCTGTTGTTTACTATATAAAATGAAAAGAAAGTCTGATCCTTTTTGCCACCTGTGTAGCAGCACAAGTTTAGGTACATATATGCATATGTTCTGGGACTTTTCTCGAATTGAGCCATTCTGGTCTTCAGTCCAGGACTTACTGACAGATCTTCTGAGGACTCCGATCAAAAAGGACCCTCTGATTTTTCTTTTGCTGGATGATTCCTCGCTGTCACTGTCTGTCAATCAAAGGAGGATTCCATCCGCTGCACTTACTGCTGCTAAAAAGGTTATCCTAAAACTGTGGTTGGAACCAACTACCCCAGCTATGTCTATTTGGATGTCCTATTTGCTGGACATTGCCCTTTTGGAATGTACCACAGCTAAAGTGCACGGCGCCACCAGAAGGACAATGCAATTTTGGTTGGACCTTATTGAGATTTTATCAAAAAGTTTGAAATCTTGAGATTTTGAGACTTTGAAATCTTTCTATATATTGTTTTGGTCACCGTTTTATTTTATTTTCTTGTCATATTAGTTATTTTAGTTTATATTTAGTCTTATGATTGTGAGTGGAGCTTGGGCTTTGTTGTAAATAGTTATACATATAAAATGTTTAATAAATAAATAATCACAAAAAAGGATGCTAAAGTCCACAGCCTCTATAGCGTTGGTTGCTGGCATGCCTCTTAAGGCCAGGGAAGTGAGGTTTGCTCACACTGCTCTTTCTAGCTGGCCTGTGTTACACCTCACCCCCATAAACCCCACTCCCATCTGGTTCATGGGACAAAATGTAACCTGTAGTACCGAACCGGTGTCTCCAGCACACACACACACACACACACACACACACACACGCACACACACACACACACACACACACACACACACACTCTCTCTCTCTCTCTCTCTCTCTCTCTCTCTCTCTCTCTCTCTCTCTCTCTCTCTCTCTCTCTCTCTCTCTCTCTCGTTTAAAGGGTTGGGGTCAGTAAGATTTTGTTTTCTTATCTTTAATAAATTAACACATGAATAGATCAAACATGACATGAATCATTTTCCGAAAGATTTCTATTTCAAATAAATGCTTTTCTATGGAACTTTGTATTCATCAAAGAATCCTGAAAAAGATGCATCATGGTTTCCACAGAAATATTAAGCAGCACAAAAAGCAAATGTTTTCAACATTGATAATATTCAGAAATGTTTCTTGAGCACCATATCAGTATGATTTCTGAAGGATCATGTGACACTGAAGACTGGAGTAATGATGCTGAATATTCAGCTTTGTCATCACAGGAATAAAAAGCAATATTTTTAATGGATGTGAATAATTTGTATTGCTGTAATTTTTCACTTGTGTTATTAAAGAGCAATTACACTTTTAGTCCAATTGACATTTTTTTGCAGTGCACAATGTGGATGTTTCATGCTTATAGAAGTGAGGTCTCCATCAGAAAGACACATTAAGGTCTCACGGCTATAGTAGAACCTGTACCATGTGCATGTGAAATGACCGTTCCCAAATATGACATGAAACCCTTGTGCATTTATTCCAACTGTTGAT
Source organism: Scardinius erythrophthalmus (assembly GCF_964197995.2). Lineage (NCBI taxonomy): Eukaryota > Metazoa > Chordata > Actinopteri > Cypriniformes > Leuciscidae > Scardinius > Scardinius erythrophthalmus. Next base: position 24,074,750 of record NC_138239.1, read on the forward strand.
TGCTAAAGTGCAAAATACTTAAACTCCTTACAATAGTCTCCAAAGGATAACTGACTCCTTTGTATTTGTAAAACTATTAATGAAAAATTGCCCACAGTAGTGTTGAGTGACATGAACTGCGTCCTCCTCTTGGAATAATAAAATAATGAGCTCTCCAGAGATCCAGGAGTCTCAGCCCTACTCCTTGTCTTTGTGTCTAAGGAACAATGCAGAGCAGTTCTTTGCCATACAGCCATTGAGAACCCTATCTATTGCCTCTTGATGGATGACTTTCTCCATCAAAATCCTCAGGAGAGTTGAAAATATGACATAGGCCCTGGATAGTCCATTTTATTACTCTGTAGCTCTGTAGTTCATTGATGCTGGACTTAAATGGAGAAATTTTGAATGATGTTGCTCTGGGGTTTTTCTTTTTCATCCAATTACAGTGAATGGGGATCAATGAGTGAGTTGAACTTGAGAATCAGGTGAGTCTGAATGGTTCATTTATGAATGAATTGGTTCATCGAACTGAATCAATTGAATCATTGAAAAGATCTGCCTTAAAAGTTATATTTGTACAGTGTTTTTTATCTTTATGTTGCCTTCGCTTTTATTACAATGAAAACGAGAGATTAAATTGTTGGGTACGCTATCACTTTAAGTCTTAAGTCCATTTGTTTTATCACATATTAAATGTTCATTTGGTGATTATGAAAGGCACAAGGGTTAATGAATAAAGTGAATCAAGAATTGTGTGTAATTAAGGTTAAATGTGTTTTTGTCTCTTTAAAATGAATGACTAACATTACATGGGCCACTCACAGATGTGTGCTTGTTAAAGATAGCATCCTTTGAGTGATTCATTTCATGATTCACACTGTTTTAATGCCAGTTGGGATCCGCCCACATGCTGCATTCATACCTAAAGTTTGCAAAGATGCACACACACACACCCATTATCACAGGAAGATCATAGGCTGTTTCGCTCATTTAGTTTAGATAAGAAGACAATGCTCTATAGAAGGACTAAGTGTACTGGTGAAAATTTTATATTGAAGTATGAGTAATTTTATATCATGGTTATGGTATATAACACAATACTTGTGTTTACTATTGGAAATTCAGCTAAAAAATTTTTTTTATAACAATCATATAGTAATATAACCTATTTTAGGACAATCCAATGATATATAGATATCCAATATATACTGTATATATATTATTGTTTTTGCTCAGCACTGCTAATTATGGTCTTACTTTTTCTGCATCATAGATACTGTATCATGACTTCAGTTTGTGACTGTATTGATTTGATCATCTTCCTCTGCTACAGTCCCCACAAAATATACTTTATGAATGTGATTACATTATACTGTTACAATGAGACTGTCAATGCACTAGTTGGCAAAAGCAGCTTTACACCTTGGTGTATTTTCCCATGAGCCTCCAAACAATAGAGGATGAGTAGGAGGGACAAACATTATAATGACGATGGTGCTAATCTAATTGTGCTGGCTGGCAGGAACTGCTGCTGGAGACAGTATAAGAAACGGGCTCGTTTTTTCACAGGGTTTGCCCAAACAGTGTCTGAAGTGGCTGTAGTAAACAATGACTAAGACACATTTTGAGATGAGAACAGAAGCTACCATTGTCCCTTACAGGGAACTGCTAAAAGTCTTTGTTTGTAACTAGACCTATAAGAGATCTGGGAGAACCAAGGAGGTCTGTAATAACTTCATGCTTTCATAGATTCTCCATAAGTGTACAATGTGATTGTCATCTTTGGTCTTGAGCACTCAGTTCTGGACAAAAATGTATCCAATCAGCTGACACATAAATGCCGTAATGTGAGTGTACTTTGACTAATGTGAGCTGTGACATAAGACAGCAGAAATTTTACACTACCCTATAAAAATGCCACTGATAAAGCATTATACATGTATATAGTCTAATATAACAAAGTTAGTCCGTCTAAATTAATGAATGAATGAATGCACGAATGCACACACACATGAATGAATGAATGAATGAATGCTTGGAAGAAGCTCAATGGAATTTTTTTACTTTTGGCTCACTAAATGGCGCACCCTTAAAAAATAAGTTTTTCAAGTGCGCTATATATTAGTATACTTCTTTTAAACTAAAAATAAGTAGGCCTATACTTTCAGTCTACTTTTGATGTACTTCTCAGAAATATACTTAAATTTGCAGTATACTTGAGTATACTGTTCTTGACTATTCTTGACTTATACTGACAGAAAATTCTAAGTATATTTGGCCTATACTTTTTATTGAGTAGCCTATTAAATACTTTTCCCATATAGTTTACATACTGTCTTATAAACTTACATTGTTTGAAAATATTGATTTATAAAAGAAAAGAGATATGTTCCTAATTCTGAGTATGTCAAACTACTAAACTAGTAGTTTGGTTAAATAAAAGCTTTGTTTATAATGAGGAGGACTTTGTAAGCTCTGAAACTTTTAGGATGTTTTAATGGTACAAAAACCTCTTATACGTCAAAAGATCAGGGAAAATTTGATTTCATGACTATATAAATTGCATATTGCATTAAAATAAATAACTGAGTGTGTGTGCGTGCCATTGCAGTGATTATCTGTTTATGTTAGTTAACACATGTATGTGCTCTGTTAGCTAATAGTTGGTTAATATTTTTAATGTTCAATGTACAAATGTTCATTAGTCATAAATGTAGTTCTTTGTTTATTTGCTTACTCAATTATTTGAGTTACCTTAACTTGTTCTATTCAATTTAATTGGTCATGGTACCAAATGGAGATATTTAGATTTTTTTTTACTTACATTTACTCAATTTATAATGTATATTTCAAATTTATTCATTCTTTTCTTTCCATTGAGCAGGCCTCTTTTCTTTGTAAATGTATATGAGAGTCACCAGTCTTTTGGAACCACAGCCAGGGCCACTCATTTGTTTGTGTATACCAGAGAAAGGCATTATTTTACTCTGTGTTCGAGAAGAGGTTGCTTTTAGTGGCATGACGTGTGTGTGGTGGTGAGAAGCCGAGGGTCGGAGGCGTAATGTCGAAGATGAATAAGCAAATGCGTAAATCGATGAACTCGGGCCGTGGTTCTCTTTATGAAGCTTGTCGTAAAGCCATCATTTAGGATTTGTGTCGGCATAAACAACCTGTCTTCGCTTTTTATGGGAGGTATGGAGGAATGGAAAGCGCCTATATTACCGAGACAATTTTGCGGATGACCTTTAGTTTAGTGGATGCCAATTTATCCTGCTGAGTGAAACAGCGAAAAGGAAAAAAATGTACGAGCAAATGTGCTCTGACAAGGCCGGTTTTCAGAGCAATCCAGAACGTGTTTAGAGATATCGGTCATTTAGCCAAAGTAGCTGTTTCAGGTTGTTGCTGATGGACTGACCTCTCTCGACTTTGCCTTTCAACACTATTCTCAGGGGGGACCAGCACATTATTACCACAAATTTTGGCAGGTTGGATAGAACACCTACTGTGGTTTGCAAGTGTGGGTGGAAAATGTCAAAGTTGCATCTATATTGATATTTTTGCTCCCTATCAAGTTTCTTTCAGCTTTGCCATGGCGAGATAGGTTCATTGAAAGGGTGTGCACTCGTCCCGTAGCATAGCTGATGGAGAGACAGACATTTATGGACCCCCAGGCCACTGTTAGACCTGGGAATTATGAAACTCATAAAACCAGCTCGACTCCGGGAGCTAGGAAGACATAATGAAAGAAGGGCCTTGAGACAGAGAAATCACCAGTCCGAGTTTGGAAATGTCACCCAGACTTACGATATGATCAAGAGGACTGTCTCTGGTGCCCAAGGTGTCCTCTAAACTGAGCACTCTGCATATAGAATGCCATGATAAGACAATGACCGATAGAGACGTTTAACATTTCTATACACACTCCAATTTGTGCTTAAGTCATCGGAATAGCTAATTCATCCAAATACTGTACATTCTCTCATTATTCATTCACCCTCATGTTGATTTGTATAGCCTTCTTCCTTGGATCACAGAAAGAGAAATTGAAAGAAATTCTGCTTGTTGTTCCCCCCAAACCCCCAATTATAATTGTGTTGTATATTTTTGGAAAAAGGTTGCAAAAGTGTCACAAAAGTAGTTCATTTGAGTCATTCGATAGCTTTGTGTGATGGACAATGAAATAGATGTTATCAAAATGCTGACGTACCTTGGCCTCCTTTTGTTAGAACGATTTGTTCTTTTGAGTCAGATCTTTCAAACAAATCAGTTGATCCAATTCACAAAATTGTTTTCAATTTCAAGTTCAACTCACTGACTCAATGACTCTGTTAAGCAGTTGACAGTTCACTAGAGGGGAAGATTATCAGTGAATTTCAGTCTGTTTCTCATACAATACTATTGTATTAGACTTCAGAAGACTGAAATATAGCAGACAATTTTATGATCATTTTATGGTATTTTGTTTTCTTTATGATGCTTGAAGTCTCCATTCGTTGTAATTGCATGAAAAAAGGAAAAGGAAAAAAAGAGACACACTAGGAGGAGTGATCCAGCTCTCAGATTTCATCAAAAATATCTTAATTTGTGTTCCGAAGATGAACGAAAGTCTTACGGGGTTGGAACAACATGAGGGTGAGTAATTATTGACAGAATTTTCATTTTTGGGTGAACTAACCCTTTAATATACAAAAGTAACAAATTACTTGGTTGATTCCTAAAAAAAATTCTTGTATAAATACATGCATTGTTCTGTTTGATTGAGTATCCAGACCATCCTGACACAGAAAAATTAACTGAGTTTGAAGCAGTTTTTTTAATTCTTTATTTTATTTTATTTTATTTTATTTTATTTTATTTTATTTTATTTTATTTTATTTTATTTTATTTTATTTTATTTTATTTTATTTTATTTTATTTTATTTAGAAGTTATGCATACATTGTGATTTGAACAGGGTCTCCTTGAGAGAAATGAAACTTATTCCAGTACATCACACATCTTCCCCTAGGGCACCGAGTGAGTCTAGACGGCCACTGAAATGACTGGTGATTATTTTATGAAGGCAAAATTGTGTTATGTTTATTAAATTTAGCACTACAAGGAATCACTGTGGTAGAAAATCTAGGCCAAGTTAAGGGCCTCTAGTACTTTTTGGCCCCGGGCAGTAGTTTGCAAAAAAAGAGGTTTACATTGGAAATATCCATTTATAAGATAAAAGGGTTTCGCGGATTTGATCGGCAAAGAGAAAATACATTTCATGCTTTTCATGTTGTAAGCGGAAGTTGGCAATGGACAGATGGGCATTCCCATTGAAGTTGGGAAAGAGCTCAGTTTTAGTGCAATAGAAGTTTTAATGACAGGTCCATGATCTTTGATCTGAAAGCCATACCCCTGGAAGACCACAAGGCTGAAGAGATCAAGGTAAATTCAGTGGAGAGAGAGGGTTCTCTGAGATCACCAATACCGTACGAGAACAGAAAGAATCATTAAATCACCCAGCTGTTAACAGGATGGAACAGAAAAGCCAACTCCAATAACAATCAGCCTTCTGACACTTAACACCAGTGTTTACACCCAGCCAAGCAGCAGGATGTAATGAAAGATAAGCGTTGTTGTGGCAAATGTGTCAAATTCTGTGGTGTATTTTTGGAGAATAGGTTTAAAAGAATCCGTCACCCTCTCCTGTGGACAGATGAGAAAGAAAGAAACAAATAGGTGGTGGCTTCCAAAAGAAGATTGATGTTTAACTGATGCACTAGTTCATCTTTAGCTTGCCACGAGGAACTGCCTGAGCGTAAGAGTGGGTATTGGTGAAGACTTTATGAGCATATCAGTCATTTGAGATTGGATAATTAGGGCCCAAGCACCCAGCGTTTCTTTTTTCTGCTTCTTCCAACTAGCAGCCCCTAGAACCATATGGCAATCTAATTTGAGCTCAAATGTTTTCTAATGTGTACCTTAACCAAATTTGTTCTTGAGACAATGCTTTATAAAAGCTATGTAGCAACCAAATGTCAAGTGCACCAAAAGAGAGCTCAAATTTTTGCAACACTTCACTGCATTGATGTGTAAAATATGAATAAATAAAACATGAACGATTTGAACGTGAATAAAGACAAGAGCCATGCTATTATGCTTGATATGTGTCTAGAAAACTGTAGAATACTGATTCATTTTGCATGATTTTTTTTCCCTCTCAGAATTTTTCCACCATTTCAAATCAATTCACATATAATTTTTTTTGCTGCTCACTCTTAAACCCCATATACTTACAACAAAGTTATTTTTTGTTCTTCGCTTAGGGGTAAAAAGTTTTACCCCTTTGCATTCATATACTTTGGCGAATATTCTGACACAGCCCACAGGTACCCCATCTGGGCCAGGAGCCTTTCCACTATTCATACATTGTACAGCGTCCAATAATTCCTCATCACTTAAACTATTTACCAAATTTAATTTAGCATCTTCTGTCAATTGGGGGAATTCAAGTTCATCTAGAAAATTGTTTTGCTCTTCTGAAGTATCCAAACATTCGGAACTAAGTTTTCATAGTATAGGCTAATTTTAAAGCATTATTAATTTCCACTTGGTCAGTCAAAGTTTGTCCATTATCTAACGTTATAGAGTTTATTGCTCTTTTCATTTGTATCTTTTTTATTCCTCGTGCCAATAATTTCCCAGGTTTTAACCTTGATCATTGTATGATTGTTTTAACCACACCAATTTTTTTGCTATTTTATTACTAGTCAGTTTGTTATACTGAGCTTTTAATAAAATAAGTTGTCTTTGTTTCCCGGGATCATCTCTAGTAAAGAGTTGTTGTTCTATTTCTTTAATTTGCTTTCCCAACTGTTTATAGTATTCTTTGGATTTAAATCTTGTTCTCATTATTTCACCTCTTATATAGGCCTTAAAGGTTTCCCACCTCACTGAAGCACTTGTCTGATCTAAAAATTCTACCAAATCGGAATTTTGAAGCCAACTTTCTTGAAAACGAAATGGAGCAGGGTTTAAACTACTTATCTGTACTATTGTTACGATGCAGAGCAGGAAGCAAGAAGCAGGATCCAAGTGCAACGGTGTTTTTATTAAATTAACTAGAACTTTGACATAAACTCAGACTTCAGAACAGAACAAAGAACATGCAACCTCACAACATCAATAACTCACAATGACTGAACTAACACACAGGGCTTAAATACACAGACAACCAAGCTAAACAAGATAACAAGGGGGTGTGGTAAATAAGAAACACCTGGGAAGACTAATCAACATAACAGGAGAAAGCTAAACATGCAAAGACAGGGGAACACATGACAGACAAGAACAAGACACAAAACCCACACCGTGACAACTATAAGCATTATTGGAGCATGATCGGACAGCAGAATGCTATACCAACATCTTCCGATTTTGGATATCAAACTACTAGAGATTAGGAAGTAGTCAATCCTTAAATGAGTTTTATGGGTATATTTGATAAACATGAGTACAAAATTGTATTAGGATTGAGATGTCGCCAAATCGCTGTTAAATTTAGATTGTTTATATATTTTTAAATTATTTTCCTTGACTGGTGCTGAGTATTTTCTATACCTGTGGAGTGATCAAGCTGAATGTCCAATACACAATTAAAGTCACATCCAATTATATATTGTCCAGGATATGATGGAAATGTATAAAATAAATGTTGATAGAAAGAGTGATCATCTTCATTGGGAGCGTATAAACTTATTAGATTAATTTGAGTATTCACAATCAAACCATTAAGGATTATAAATCTACCCTGTGGATCTATATGCTGTCTATCCAGCTGAAATGGGACTCATACCACCCCTAGCATAAGAGGTGTGGGGGAAAGAAAAAACTGCCCAGGCCACCTCTTTGACACTCGGTTTGTGTCATCCTTTTGCAGATGAGAAACTTCATAACAATTGTTCTGGGACCAGAAGGGTGGTTCGGATTGATTTGGCCCACCCGTTCAATGATAGGAGTTGTTGGCTAAAACTTTTGGGGAGCCAGTCTTCCAGAAAAGCACACATATCTGCGCCTTCTACTTTTTCAGGTAGGCTGACTAACCTCAGGATTGAGCGACACCCTTGATCTTCCAGGTCTTGGATTCCTTAATGTCCTTAATGTCTCGACCGTCTCCTCTAGCCTCTTAGTTTTCTGCTGGAGTGTTGCGATGTCTTCTTCCGCTTGAGTAATTCTGTCCTCTGCTTCTCTTCGAGTGAGATAGCAGCTCCGTTTTGAAACTGTTAATGGCTTCTAGCATATCAGTGGATTGTTTAGTCAAATCACCCTTTAGAGATTGAATGGACAAGAGAATGGTAGCTGTGACCATATTCCCATGAGCTTCACTATGCTCGCTAGCCGCTTGTTTGCAAGCTTGATCCGTGGGTTCAGAGTCGTTTTGAGATTGCGATTTCAGCTGTTGCACCGGTTTTATATTCTTTGGTGGCATAGTCTCTCGCAGATCACATTCCTTAACTTTAAATACCTATGGATAGGCCTTGGTCTTTTACAGGGTACTTTTTGAGAGAAAGTTAGCGACAGCTCAAAACAGCACGGCTTATCGGCTACACGTCATAACCAGCCCGTTCTCATCCTAGGGCGTCATATATTGACGCTCTTGACATTTCGTCTACATCGAATGCACATGGCACCCTCTAGCGTCAATATGAGACGCAGATAGAAATGGGCCAGAAGGCGCCTCCTAGCGGTCTAACCGTAACCCTACAACAGACCTAAACCTACCCATAACCGAACAAAGCTCTGTGCGTCTCATATTGACGCTAAAGGGTGCCATGTGCGTTCGATGTAGACGAAATGTCAAAAGCGTCAGTATTATGACGCCCAAGGATGAGAATGCGTTGTCATAACCGGAAGTCACGCACTTTCTTAATAATTAAATAAATGCAAGACGCTGCTGGCAAAACCAGCAATGCAAGTTTGAGAGGTGGCACCCCGACAAATCTCACGGGAATCACGACTTGCTTTATGGCACGACGTCACATGCATCAACAACATATGAAGCAGCCTCTATGGAAGACACTAGCACGCATTTCAGACGTGAATCATGGCGACGAAGAAAACAAAGAAAGCGCGGTTGGAAGAGTGCAGAGACGGCTCTGCGTGAGTGGTATTTACGACAGTAACGTTAAATACAAGTACTCCACAGCGACTCTAGGGGTCGCTGTTTGAGAAAAACGGAAACTGCATAGTGTGCCTTTAATGCATTATAATACATGCATAATGACTTATAACCTAATTTTAACAACCTTATAATATGTTGTATCATCTTATAAATAATCATAACAACAGGTAAAATACATTAGCTATTTGTGGTTATAACTTTTAAGAGTACAAAGCATTATAACCCCAGATGAAGCCTGCATTTATAATGCATCATAAGGGTATTCTGCATTATGCCTCATAAACAACCTTATAATCTGTTGTATCATCTTCATGAATAATTGTAGCATCAGTAATAATACTTACTTATTTGTGATTTTTAATATTAAGCGTATGATGATTTATAAGTTCATAGAACTTTTCCGAAAAGCTGTTTGAACTCCAGAAATGTACTCCAAATGAACATTTTTGGGCTGATTTTGTTCAACATGACATTCATTCTTTGAGTTTATCAGTTTATCAGGGCCTTTACAGTCTCTGTTTAATCTTTACCACAATTCCCGATTATATCTATTTCAGAGATTGTTACTCTGGCGTTTCTGCAGGAACTAAAATCAAACATTTATTAGTGCTCAAAGCAGACAGTGTTTCTAGACATCAGTGTTTAATTTGTAAATGTGTGAGGTCCCAGAACAAGAGCACTCACTCGACAGTGCAAGTAAGCAGCATGACATGATGCAACAAAATTAAACTGCCCACATTAAAGTCAATGAAGCTGTGTACATGACGAACATTGGGCTCTTACGGTGTAGATTGTTTTGTTTTTTTTAATGGTGGGAGCGTGTTGATGCATCACTTTCAGTGTAGAAATCCATTTCCAAATCATTAATATTGCATTATAGCAAATTAATGTGTAAATATAACTTTGTTAGCAAAGATTTCTTTCTAAAGCATATGAGGTAGGGGGTCCACTTAGATGCCCAATCCAATAAGTGCTAGACATCAGGTAGACATCACTTCATTGCTGTAAGTCAAGATGATGTGGTCTGTACTTCAGCAGGCAAACACAAAAATACTTGACATTTAAGCTGTAGTTGTAGGTTTGATAGCTTCTCTAAAGTGTGATAGGTGAGTTTGATGTCCAGACTGCCATGTTTGAGGACATGTAAGTGCTAAAGGCCATGTCTCTCAGAAGTGCTCTCGGGCATGATAAAAATCTCTTATTTAGACTTGATTCAGAGGACAGTCATTCATGGATGAATCATATAGCACAAAGAAGTCAAGCTAGTTGTATTTTTCTGTTAAGCTGCAAAAGTGTTATTGTAAAGCCAAAGCCTATATTCTGTAACTCCAGTCTTATTTTCGTTGTGACTTCATTGAACATTTCTACAGGTTTTGCTCAAGATAAAAAGTAATTTGTAAATGCTTTGTAATTTGTAAAATAAATGCTGACCTTTTCTGTCCAGCTATAAATGCCTGTTGTTATAAATACATTGTTCATTGAATAAATGTAACCTTATTATACCTATATAAAATGTTAACATAATATGATATTGCAATTTTAGTTTTAAGTAGTGTTTTATTATTATTATTTATGTTGTTATTATTATTATAGTATATACTATTATACTATTTATTCATATTTAAAATGACCTTTTTATATTTTCCATGTCCATTTTAATTTTAGTAATTTTATTTTTGTTTTTGTCATTTTAGTACTTCAATGTAAATTTAATTAATTAATTTCCGATTTGTTTGAACAAAATTTTTACGTTTTCATCTAATATTCTATTCTATTTTATTTCATTTTTGATTCTATTTCAATCACTGAAAATGAGATTTTATAGTTTTAATTAGCAATAACAACACTGGTTTGGAGGACAAAATTGATGAATTTTATTTGAATATTTTTAACATTTTACCTAGCTAGGTATTGAAACCAACATATACATTCACTGCTAAAGTAAACACAATTTTGTATCACAGAATTGAATGCTTTGCATTCAGAAATTCTAGTGTTCTGAAACAACCATAAGCAGCCAGATTTATTTTATTTTTTTAGCACATTCCTGTTTGTTCAAGTCCTCCCCTGTGGCGTGTGGAAATGTAGATACTGGTCGGCTGACAGATGAGTTGTGTTTTACTCACAGAATGGCCGTGAGTTCAAAATCTACTGAAATATTTGAGGTATAGACAGAAAAAGTGCCATTTTATATTGGCCTTCCACTCACTCACCTCTAATTACAAGTACTCTCGATTGCTTATTAATTCAGTACCTGGACCCTTAGCAGGGGAAAAGGGAACTGCAACTCCAACTCCATTACTGCACTTGGCCCATTTTTCTTCATGAAAGTGGTTTACAGGTTTGAAAAATGCATGCCTTTATTGCTGCGGAAAAGTGCATCTTTCTGTTGAAGGTAAAAAGCAACAAAACAAAGGCTGATTCTGAAAGAATGGCTTTTGTGTTTCTATAAAAAGACTTAAGGGCGGAAAGGCTGATGGGTTGGATGGCTTGTGTTTACTGCATATGTTGGAGGGTACCAGTGTCCCCGTCAGAGAGGGAGCACTAAGATGAATTGCTGTGATAAAACTCTCTCTCTTCTTAAAGAAAGCAAACGAAGGAGGATCTTTCAAAGCCTCTGATGGTGAGGATTTTCCTCACTCTAAAGAGACGGATCACTCTGGAATGAATGGTGTTGGGAAGAGATAAGCCAACCTGGCTTTTGATGGATATCTTTTGGCATGAAAAGCTGTAGAGTTGCTTGTTTCCAAAACTGATGTCAATGACCTTTTAAGGCCCATTAGGTCAAGAGTAAAATGTGTCCCACTCAGATTCATAATTGTGTGATGTGAGATGTTATTGCTGTGAGTCAGTATAATCATAGTCAGTACTACTACAGCAGGCGAACACAAAGACATACTTGACATTTAAGCTGTAGTACTAGGTTTAATGGTTTTAATAAAGTGTGAGAGGTGAGTTTGATGTCTAGACAACTGTATTGGGGGACAGGCAAGTTCTAAAAGCCATTAGCCTGGCTAACGTCAGACCTCTTCTCATTGAGACGTGGTCTGGGAACCACATGTTCATTTTTCTCGTATTTGAGGTGTGGTTTACGAATGCCCAGAGCCGTTTATTGGGCGCTACGAATGTCTATCAAATGCGCCTGTACGTAGCTCATAGCCAGTCGTTTCAATTATACCAGATGACGTATGCAGAGCGACAGAAATTCGACGAGGAAGAAGACGAAATAAACTTGCGTTCTAAACTACTTAGAACACTATCTAAGGCTGCATCGAAAGGTAACCTTCGCGTCTGCTGCCATGTTGGATCCATAGATATAAACAAACTGATTCGGTGTGTCACATAGACGTCGTCATCGTCTTGCTGCTCCCTCCCCGTTCTGTGATTGGTTCCCTTTTTGAGGGGAAAATCTGGTCCATGGTATCCATGCTGCCTAGCAGCATGAATAAAATCGCGCTGCGCGCAAGGCATGGGGAAACCCAGGCTAAAAAGCCATGGCATTATAGCCTTTTTCGTGGATGCCATGGACTCTGTGGACTCAATTTTTTTTTTTACCATTGTTCACATTGCACTTAATTGCAATTAGTTTCTTATGTTATCTTATCATAATTTTCCATTATGGAGAAAATAAATGGGATTTTTACTTCCATAACCGATTGTTGCATTCTATTAAGAAAAAGTTATTACTTCTGTTTCAGTTGTCATACAGGAAATTGAATCGTTTCCTCTGAGGAGGCAAGGGAGGCAGTGCCTCCTAAAAAAATTGGATGAGAATATAATCCACATTACAAAAATAAAACAACGCAAATATTAGTGACATTAAAACGTGTATAAATCACTCGTTTTTCTAAAGTACCACTGTCCAACAGCGAGAATGTAACAGAAAGTTACAGCGGGACGCTGCGTCTCTCTTGCCTCATCTGAGTCCACTGACTTTTAACAGACCTCCTAAAGCTTGCGCTGGGTTTGTTGCCGGCGCCGCCCATTGTTTTCGTACGCGTTTGCAAATCTGAATTAACAACATATGGCGTTAAAGGAATAGTTCACTTAAAAATTTAAATTCATCAGTTACTGAATTTACCTCAAGTTGTTTGAAATCTCTATGCATTTCTTTCTTTTGCTGAACACAAAAGAAGATATTTTGTAGAGTGTTGTTAACCAAACAGTCGATGGACCCCATTGACTTCCATAGTATTTTTTTCCTACTATAAAAGTCAATGGGGTATGTCAACTGTCTGGTTACCAACATTCTTCAAAATATCTTCATTTGTGTTCAGCAGAAGAAATTCATACAGGTTTCAAACAACTTGAGGGGGAATAAATGATGACAGAATTTTAATTTTTAAGTGAACTATTCCTTTAATGGGAAGACTATTAAGCAGTAAACTCACCCACTTAGATATGACTGCTTTATCATGCCAAAATCAAACTTTAAATGGCAAATATTGAATGTGTGTTTTTTTTAGTGAGCAATCAGCTTGTTGAAACTAATGTTAGGCATAGTGTCTGTGACCAGTCAGTGTTTACTGGGCTTGATGACTGTATGGAAGGTAAAGTTGAGTGCATTGCATTGTAGTATATGTTACTTTTATAAGTAAGTGGTATATGTTATTAGTGCTTTTGTATAGTCAATCATACCTTACTCTTGAATAGATATAGTAGGGTAGTATGGTGTTCTTAACATAGCTGTGACGCTGAGGTGTATGAAATAAGGTAAGCGACATACGCTTTACTGTATTGGCATCATTGTGTATGACAATAAATGCTTCCTTTTGCATATTCAGAAATCAGATTTTATTGTTTGTAAAAATGAGTTTTCACACTCTTTGAGGCTACAAAGCAATTAAACAGATCTAAAACACAGATTTGAGTTTGAATAAAATTAAATTTGGCTGTCTGTCTGAATGCAGCCATCATGAGGCTATAATACCGCAGAAACAAAACATGTTTAATTAGTAAAAAGTTACTGAGGTGATTATGTCCTCTGTTGAGAAATGCAAGTGCCCTTAACTAGCCTGGCTCTATTTTAGGTCTAGTTCTTCCAAATGAGTAATGATGTCTGTGCCAAAACTGGACATTGTGCTGTTTTGTATGAGCTTCCTGTGTTCCTTTGGGGCCTCTATGTTGTAACGTAAAGTTGCTCAGCCAGCACAAACCCAAGCCCGGCTGCCTCACCTCTACGGCCAGCACTGCACAGATGCCACTGCACCCTGGAGAACCCACGGGCAGCATCTTGGACAGTGCATCTTCATTCTCGTGCACGTATGGATCACACTGCTAAAAAAAAAAAACGAGGTCAGCGATCGAAGAAGCAGAAAGGCCAGCGTAATATCGACATGGCGATAACGCATTTATGTGCATTGCAGGTCTGTCAGTAGCAACACACGGCGTCCTTCATCCTCTTTGATTGCTTTACAGTTTAATTGGCCGAGATGGGTTCTGATGGCTTTTTAAATGAACTGCAAAATATCTCCATCCTCGTTACCCCTGGAGGTTCGACATGACGAATGACAGAGTTCTTGAAGTGGAAGAAGGCACACCCCCAAACTGCAGTTTTCATCTATCAGAACGGGCTCTGCTGGATTCTCTTAAAAAAACGGACAGCCGCAGTTGCTGCATTGATCTGTCTGTGTCTCCTCTCAACACTGTGTATCGATTGCGAGCAGAACGGCTGAGATATGAGTTTTCTTTGTACCGCTGCAATGCAAGAGCTGCTCAGCAGCATAAGCTAGAAATCAAAGACAGGGTTATTATATTTATCTGCATGGGGAGAATGGTGTCATTAAAATACTATAGGCTTGACCCAAGTCAGGAGTTTTCAAAGGACCCCCAATTATGACAATCCCCTAGTGAGGGACCCTATTTCTAAATTACAAAGACAGCTACATATTTTCACATAAATCAACATATTTATCCATATAAGCATTTAGTATGATATTGACATTTTTTTAATTCTTTAAAATCTATGTAATAAATTTATCGATATTGATCAATATACATAATATATACATTTTCTCCCAAAAATGCAGAAAATAATATATATTAGTAATATATTTTTTCCAACACAATATTATTGGTGGGGGGGTGGGGGGACGGACGGACGGACGGACGACCATGCATCATTTTGAGGAAACCATGCATCATGGTTTCCTCAAAAGCATTAAGCAGCACAACAGTTTTCAACATTGATAATAATAAGAAATCTTTCTTGAGCAGCCAATCAGCATATTAGAATGATTTCTGAAAGATCATGTGACACTGAAGACTGAAGTAATGATGCTGAAAATTCAGCTTTGCCATTACAGGAATAATTTATATTTTAAAATGTATTAATATGGAAAAGTTCTTTAAAAAGTCTTAATGTTTTACATTATTTTTCTGTATTTTGATCAAATAAATGCATGCAGCCTGGGTGAGCATTAGAGATTTCTTTCAAAAACATAAAAATATATCTATATTTTGAACGGTCGTGTACATGTTTTTTCTTTTCTTTTCAAATTTTGAAAACTCCAGTGGAGGAAGTATGGGGTTTAGAGGCCAGCACTTTTAGTTAGACTCAAATGTCACCATTTCCTGCAGTCTAATATGAGAAAAGTGCACCATGGACAATTTATAGCAGCACACTACGTACTTACTCAGGCAAGGACATTCTCTAATTAACTATCCAGTTATGTAGCAGATGAACAGACAATTTATTATGAGGTGTCTGTATACTAGACTATATGACGACACCTCAAGCTGTGCTTTTCACAAGGATGATATTTCTTATAAATTAAGGTTATTCTTCTGCTGCTCCTCACTGCAGGTCTGAGCTAATGTGCTAAGATAAGGCAAAAGGTTATTCATGAATCAGATATAGATCACTTCATATCTAATTAAGATTAAAGAACGTTATCTCTTCTAAATGCAATGAAACAATATTTACGCTGCATCTTTATGTTAGCTTCTTTGCATTATACATGAGTATTACGAAAACTGAAATTGATGCAATGAAAAAGAACCACGGCAAGAATATAGTGCTTTTTTGAGCTGCTTTGATGAATTTGCACAATTTCAAGCTGTACGTACACTACATACGTTTCTGTAATCTGCTTTTCTTGTTCACAACCAGGTAATCATTCCAATGGCTCAAAATAATTCAGATGGCTGGAGACAATCTTGTACATCTACTTGAAAGAGATTTGTGCAATATCTTTTTGTAATTAAAATGCTGTTTCTTATATTGTCCCAGTCTAAGCAAGCAGTTTTATATATAATTTATTGTACTTATATCTAATTTGGTACAGTTGAAGTTGCATTATTTATATATTATCATTAAATCAGCCATATGTCACGGTGGGTTGCAGGAAGGCAGACAAGACGATCAAATACAAAGTTTTAATTACAATCTAGAAGACAGGCAAACAGGTTTATCCACACACACTTACTGGTGATCAGATAGAATGGATGTGAGGGACCAACTTAGATAGCAAACACAAATGAGGATGATTAATAAAACACAGCTGAACTCCTAATGGTGACCATGGTAACAGGAGTGGCGGGAAAACTGAACAAAGGAAAACATGTGACTAATAAAAAACAAACTGACATAACGCCCCTCGAGTAGCCGCAACCTCACGCCGTAAGAACAAACAGATGGAAATTTTGGAGGCGGGCGAGGAGCTGGAGAAGGGCAGGTGATGGCAGGACGACGATCCCCTGGCGGTGACGGTGGAGATGGACTGCAAACACAGACCCAGAGCTCCCCAGTGCCAACAGACCACGGTGGAGTCGAGAGAGGGAGGAGTCCAGATGGTGACGAGGCTGACGACTGACAGCCGGTGGATCCGCAGACCGAGGGTTGAGGGAGCTGAGCGACATCGCTGGTGCAGGAGACCCAGGCGATGTCTCGGCGGCGAGCGTCGAAGGTGGAGCAAGAGTACCAGAGGGCTGGGGCGGTGACGGTGTGAGCAAGGACAGAAGCGATGCCGACGGGAAGGAGGAACCTGCTGCTGCTGAAGGGATGGATCGGAGTGGATGGCCCAAAAGTCCGTGCTGGAAGTGGTGACATGACTGACCAAGGGGGAGCCGGTGGGACGAGGGAATATGGTGGAGCCACTAGACTGACGGTCTCTGGTGGAGCTGAAGGTGCGGGAGCAGCCAAGACGGAGCCGACATGTCGACGGACCGAAATGGACGAAGAGATCCAAGGCCGGAAGCAGAGCCGAAGGATCCTCCTGGATAGGCACTGCTGGTGGTTGCTCGACGTCAATGCAGGGACTCCCAAGAGACGGCGCAAGGCTGCAAGCATCCAGCAGCGATGGGACTGGAGAACTGGCTGAGATTTGTAGTGGTGGTGATGAAACGAGACATGAGATGACTAGGGCTGGGTATTGGCAAGGGCCTCACGATACGATACATATCACGATACATGGGTCACGATACGATATATCATGATACGATACAATACAATACATATTGCGATATATTGCAATATATATATTTTTTTAAATAAAAAATGTAATAAAAAAGAAAGAAATAGAGCTGAATATACAACTTTGTTTGTACCACCTGGGGTATTCTGGTATGTGTATCACATTATATTGATAACTCAGCAGACAAAAACTTAAATTCCAATTTATTCGCAAAGGTATTTGCATTGTGTCGAGTGTGTCTGCGTGCGCGAGCGACAGTGCGCGAGAGACGGAGTGTGTCTGCCGCGAGAGAGACCGAGTGTGCCCCAGCATTAGTAGCCTAATTGGTACATAATATTATATACTATAAGAGGCATGGAAGTTCGATTAATGGACAGCAATAATCAGTACTACAAACGTCTTGTTTTGAACTATTGTTTATAATAATTTAATTGTTGTTTTTATTTATATTGTTGTCCATTAATCGAACGTCCATGCCTCTTATATAATATTTATATATTATTAGGCCTACTACATACATTCAATCTTATTTAATCCTCCATATGGAAGTTTATGTGCTCGAATTATTTATATTAAACAATAGTTCAAAACAAGACGTTTGCACTGATTATTGTTGTCCATTAATCGAACTTCCATGCCTCTTATATAGTAATTATATTACTATGTATGTACCAGTCCAATACTAATGCTCGGACTCGGTCTCTCTCGCACGCAGACACCCTCGGTTTCTCTCGCACGCAGACACACTCGGTTTCTCTCGCGCGCGGATACACTCGGTCTCTCTCGAGCTGTGTTGCTCGCTCGCGCAGTTCGCTTCGCTTTTGTCCAGTCCGGCGCCTCATACAACTGGACAGTTGACAACTGTCGTGAGTCAGCGACAACTACAGCAGCGGCGGAGGAGGTCGTTTGACGCACACAGAGGGATTTGATGAAATTTTTTTTTTTTTTATATCGATACTAGAGGTTGAAATATCGATACACTATCGTGAAAAAAAATATCGCGATAGTTAGCTGTATCGATATTTTTGCACAGCCCTAGAGATGACAAAGGTAATCAAGACAGTTTACACCGGATAGAGCAAAAAAAAAGTTCCCAGTTCTCAATGCTCTCTCTGAGTAATATAGAGGATTCAGATAGCGGGTGGGAGTTGACAATACCCTATCGAAATCTATCAGTCCTCCGTCTCAGTTCCCTCGGCCACTGGTGTCTCGGGCTCACACCAGATCCACGCTGGGGCACTGCTTCCGGGGCGATGGCAAGCTCTGTCCTCTTATCGTCGCGGCGGGTGGTGCCGCATGGTCTGCGGGGGGCTCACGTGACTTCTCCACAGTCGATGGTGTGAAACGAGCCCTGGGTCTGGCAGCGCTCTGGATCAGAGCGCAACGCTCTCCAGACACCTCACGACAGCTTCCCTCCAACTAATTCCAGTGGTGTCTGGAAGGTTGATGGTGTTGTGGAGGTACGCCCCAGAACAGTTTCTTTAGGGTCTCGTCAAACAAGGAGCTGGTGACGGCCAAACAAACAAAATCTCTGAAAAAAGAAAAGAAACGATGGCTCTCC
This sequence comes from Scardinius erythrophthalmus, assembly GCF_964197995.2. Taxonomy (NCBI): domain Eukaryota; kingdom Metazoa; phylum Chordata; class Actinopteri; order Cypriniformes; family Leuciscidae; genus Scardinius; species Scardinius erythrophthalmus. The sequence continues at coordinate 24,093,863 of NC_138239.1, forward strand.
TGAGCCAGGACGATAAACTGCCGATTCGTCCATATTGGGCGGCCCGATCATCTGTCACGGTGGGTTGCAGGAAGGCAGACAAAATCCCTATAAGCACTGGATTAGTATTATCCGGGGACCTCGTGTGATTTAGAAATTACCCACCCACATCTGAATTTCGTGTGGCGCATTCGCACGGGATAAACAAAGCCTGTGATTTTACTCGAAATTACTGACTTATCTCCCGGATACAGTATGATGTCAATAGGCTATTGCCTGGAAATGTCTTGTTATTATAGGTCTAGCTGTATGATCATAAACAGAAGAATGTTCCTTACCACATGCTGCTATATGTCATCCATCTCCATCTAATCATTATTTTTGTTTCGCTCTTCTGATGGTTTTCAGCTTTCTCTTTCTGCAAATTGTATAGTTATATCGACCCAGCACCCAAAATACTATCAAAACACTCCAACGCAGCCTCCATTCTTCGCGAAAGATGGATAAAAAAAGCACACAGGAAACAAAAACCTTGAAAAAATTATAAACAACCCCGCCAAATCACAGAGATGCCGATTCGCACAGGATTAATATTATCACAGGACCTCAGTGTTCGGCGAAATATGGTAGGTCATTTGCGGGGGAATTTTTACTTTACAAATTACAGACATGACCGATTCGCACGGGATTAAGATCACAGACAACCTCCGCAATTATTACAAATTACTAGAGGTCACCAGGTAATACTAATCCCGTGCGAATAGGGCTATAGAAGATAATTTCAAATACAAAGTTTTTATTACAATCTAGAAGACAGGCAAACAGGTTGATCCACACACACTTAACATAACAGTGATCAGAAAGAATAGATGTGAGGGACCAACTTATATAGCAAACACAAATGAGGATGATTAATCAAACACAGCTGAACCAAATAAACTCATAATGATGGTGACCATGGTAACAAAGGAGTGGCGGGAAAACTGAACAAAGGAAAACATGCGACTAATGAAAACAAACTGTGACAACCCTATTATAAAATATAAAATTATTATTATAAATATGAAATATAAATATAAAAATAAAATAAAAAAATATAATAATTATTATTATAAAATATAAAATAATAAAAATATATAATAATTAAAAAACAGTGTCAATTGACCACTAGGGAATTATTTGTTCCACATGAAGGAAAATTCCTAGTGAATGGGCTTCTTTTTTCTTTCTTTTTTTACAGCCAAATCCTTTTGCACAAAATTATTATTATTTTTTTTTTAATTGACTGCATTAACATGACAACATATTGCTCTGATTAGTTTTGCTTGCTTTTTAGAAAGACCCCCTGGCCATTAGTAAAATTAGGAACAGCCAACAGTCTCTGCATGCGGCTAATGTGTATTTGTGATCTAGAACTATTTGCTCTCCAGCATGAGGTTTCTGTCCACAGTATTCAGTGCCAGTTTTTGATGTCAAAGCTCTGATGTATTTGGCCCTGATCTGAAGGCTTTGGTTTGAAATATTTATCATATACAGTGATATTGGGTCTTTTAATGATGTTTGTCTCTCGGTTGGTCACACTTGCTGGTGACATTGAAGACACAGAGAGTAGAGGGTAGAGAAACTGGGAGGAATAATGGATTTTAAATGAGTCTACTGCGAATAAACAAAGGCAAATTTCAAAAGGTCTCATTGTGATTTTTCCAACAATGCCTTTGAAGAAATTACACACAGCAATGGAGAGCCAGTAATTGGCAGCGGGGATACAGAAGAAAACATTTGAATTACCTCAAGATACTTTGAACACTCTTTTGTTCCCTCAAGGGTTTCCTTTGTATGTCTTCTCATCAGTAGCCTAAGATCTTTTGGGATTGTGGACTGCAAAATCAGTGTGAATATGACTGTTCTGGATGACATTAATGAGCTATTCAAGATTAGCCTAATTCGTTTACCGTTTGTGAATTCAGCAGTACATATAGATTGCAAATCATGTTTTGTTTTCAAACTGGGGACCGAACAGAAAAATAGAGAGACATGTTTTAAAAATGGCAGAATGTGTTTTAAAAGTAGTCTATTTAAAATGTTAGTATAATCTCGGGCAGAAGAAATAAGTGATCTGTTTACCTGATACAAAATAAGTATTTTGCAGGACATATTTTAATTTGTTTTGCCTTTTGTACTGTGTACAATGACAAACCAAAATGAATTTTTTAATTTTGGTTTTAATGTTTTCTTTATACATGCTCAATTATTTTTCACACAGAGTGCAAATTGGTCTTATGCATGAAAATAACATAGCTTCCTCACATAATATTGGCATTTGAAAACCCCTGTTCTCTTACGAGAGCCCTCTCGTACTGCGTTTTATCAAAACGCTACGGGAAAAGTCTCTTTTCACGAAACACTGAAGCAAAAAATTATCCTTTAATTTTCATATATGTAAAACGCGTTGCGGCAGCAGCAGACAGCTATGGCGAGACGGCTTGCTTGCTCATTGGCTGCTCTGCGGCAACTGCTTAAGCCTATCGAGCGAGGCCTGGGATGACATCAGGCCAATGAGGGCGCTTCGCGCCCTCCTCGCCACTTCCCACCGAAACGGGCGTGGCTTACCTCTATAAAAGGAGCTCGAGAAGGCTGACTCACTTGATTTTAATCTCTTCAGCGAAGCGCACGCATCGCTGGATCACGGAAGCAGCGTCGTTGAGGCAAGCACATCAGCGGGACGAGCCCTCGAAGCCGCTGGCCAACGCCGCCTTCTACAGCCGTACCTGCTGCGCTTTCCGACGCCTATATCCTTTTCATATTATTGCTTTTCTGTGTGTGTGTGTGTGTGTTCTTCGCAACACTCACCCCTAAGAGAGCTGCGTCTTTTTCAAGATGCCTTCCTGCGGCTCGTGCCGAGCCCCACTCACCGAGGGAGACAAGCACGTCATCTGTGTTTCCTGCCTGGGTGAGGACCATGCAGCGCTCGCGCTCGCTGACGGCGGATGCCCTCACTGCGAGCTTTTGCCGATGGTGACTCTGAGGACTCGCCTGGCATCCTTTTCCAAGCCTGCATTCACCGCCGCGATGCCGCGCCGTAAAAAGCGCCGCTCGCAGCGGGTCCCGGAACCCGCTCCAGCCCGACCAAGCTCGCCGGTTCGCCCGCCAGCTTCACCGGCCTCTCTCGAATCACTTCCTGATGCTCAGCGCCCGCAGTCTGCCGCCGCTTCATCAGAGGAAGTCGGTTCAGAGGCCGCGTCGGGGGAGAAGGATTCCTGCTCTCTGCTAGCTTCAGGCAGCGAGGATTGGGCGAGCTTTGAGGATCTCGCGCCTCCTGCCCGCAAGCCCTCAACGAGAGCCAACATTGAGACGGAGCTCATGCGGGTACTCGCACTGGCCGCGGCGAGCCTCGGCCTCGAGTGGTCTGCACCGGAGCCCCCCTCTCGAACCCGGCTGGATGGTAGTTTCCTCCCTGGTGAGCGCACTTCTCCGGAATCTAAGCCCGCTCCTTTTCTTCCTGAGTTACACGAAGAAGTTGCGAAGGCTTGGAACGCGCCCTACTCTGCGCGGACGCGCTCATCTGTGTCACCCGCATTTTCCTCTCTGGATAATGCCAGTGACCGAGGCTACCTCTCTCTTCCGCCGGTGGAACAGGCGATAGCGACCCACCTTTGCCCGCCCTCTGCTGGACGGCGGACTAAACCGGTGTTGCCTTCCAAAGCCTGCCGCATGACGTCGACGCTGCTCGCGCGAATCTTCTCCGCCGCTGGGCAGGCCGCGTCATCGCTACACACCATGGCTACGCTGCAGATTTACCAGGGTGATCTCCTCCGTAAGCTGGACGAGATGGGACCTGACGCTATCTGCATCGCGGATTTAAGGAGCGCTTCAGATCTCACGCTCCGAGCTACTAAAGCCGCCGCACAAGCCATGGGACGGTGTATGGCTTCCGCCACTGTCGCTGAGAGGCACTTATGGCTGACGCTCACGGAGATGGCCGATTCCGAGCGCACTGCGTTTCTCGATGCCCCGCTGTCTTCCACCGGCCTTTTTGGTTCTTCTCTCTCCGAGTTCGTGGAGAGATTTACCGAGGCCCAGAAAGCGTCTCAAGCCTTCAAGCACTTCCTACCGAAGCGCTCCGGTTCTGCAGCGGTTCGTGACAAACGGACCCCGCGGAGCTCTCAGCCTCAGCCCCCGCCTTCGGCCGCCTCTTCGCAGCAGCCACAACAGCGCAGCTCGAGGCCCCGCTCTCGGTCCAGCGCCCGGCGCCCCTCTTCGCGCGGGCTGCGATCGAGGGTTGTGGTAAAACCGGAAGTGCCGAAGAAGTCCTAGCAAGCCTGGGAAAGCGCAGGTGTGTGAGTCCCGTTGCGGCCGGCCTCCCACCCAAGCGCCCCGCTGTTTCAGTCCCAAGGTTTGCGACTGTTCCAGTGTTTTCTGCAGAGAGCAAGCCTGCACTGCCGCCCGCTTGCCTGCACGCAAAAGCCGTTCTCACGGCTACCCAGATAAATCTCGAAAAGAGTGTGTTTTCTGGTGTCCCGGCCACGGCCGATGGTGCTATAAATGTAGTCTCGATGCCCACTCCTCAGTGCCCATCACTACACATAAGCACAGCCCTACACGTAGGGCCCGCGCACATAAAATCGACTCAGGTCGGTTGCGCTTCCAGCATAGTGAGAGTGCCCACTTCCCAGTGCCCACGAACACTATGTCTAACACATCACAGGCTCTCTGTAAAAACGAGAACTGTGAGCGCGCGCTCTGCTCAGGCAGACGCCGCGCCCAAAGCAGTAAATGTGCCCGCTCCCAGCCCACATCTACTCGCTCACATGGGTCCTATGAGACTTTCTCAGTCCTCCCTCACTCAGCTAAGCACTGTAGTAAGGTCGAGGACGAGCGTCTCGCCCGCTGTATTAAGCGCGCGCCCCGCCTCAAATGCCACAGGCATAACGCCTATGTTTGTATCCCCCGAAGCACCTCTGTCGCACGGCGATCAGAGTGCGCTCCGTATCCAGCCCCTAGCCAGCCATGCAGAAGCATGGGCAGCGCTCCCAGGGGTTTCGGACTGGGTGCTAGGCATTATAAAGAGAGGCTTCTCGCTACAGTTTTGTCGACGCCCTCCCCGCTTCATAGCGCGCGTCGAAACTACGGTCTCGTTGGAAGTAGCTCACCTACTTCGAGCCGAAATATCAAAACTGATAAGCAAAGGGGCGATAGAGCGCGTTCCCCCAGCTCTAAGCGGAGGGCTATACAGCAGATACTTTCTAGTCCCCAAAAAGGACGGCGGTATCAGACCCATACTGGATCTAAGACGGTTGAACAGAGTATTGGTGAAACGCAGTTTCAAAATGCTCACAACCAGCAAAATTCTCGCGCATGTTCGCCGAGAAGACTGGTTCATGTCAATAGATCTGAAGGACGCGTATTTTCAAATACAAATAGCGTCACACCACAGGCGATACTTGAGATTCGCCTTCGAGGGTCAGACATACCAGTATACAGTCCTGCCATTCGGCTTGTCCCTAGCACCCCGTACATTTACGAAATGCATGGACGCAGCGCTCGCTCCTCTCAGACTCAGAGGCATGCGAGTGCTGAACTATTTGGACGACTGGTTGATCCTAGCTCAATCACGATCACAGCTCGTGGAGCACAGAACCATTTTACTCGATCACCTCGAGAATCTTGGTATCACAGTCAACTGGACAAAGAGTTCATTGAACCCCAGTCAAACGATTTTGTTTCTGGGCGTCGTTCTGGACTCACAGTCTATGACAGCGCGGCTGTCACTACAGCGCGTGTTGATCATTCAGCGCGCGGCGAGGTCTTTCCACCGCGGCGCTGTCACCCCGCTCAGGAAGTTTCAAAAGATGCTGGGTCTCATGGCTTCAGCATCGTCAGTTCTCCGGCTGGGCTTGCTCCGCATGCGCCCGCTGCAGTTCTGGTTGAAAACGCGGGTACCGCGCAGAGCGTGGGCGACCGGTCGATTACGCCTCAAGGTCGATCAGAGCTGTGTTTCAGCCCTGGCGCCTTGGACGGCGGACGACTGGTACCAATCAGGTGTAAGCCTGGGGACTTCCTCGAGAGTGAGGATGGTGTCGACAGACGCATCCACCTCGGGATGGGGAGCTCTGCTCGAGGGCAGACCGTTCTTCGGCCTGTGGTCGGAACGAGAAAAGCTCCTACACATAAACTGCCTAGAAATGCTGGCAGTGCACAACGCGATGACACGTTTTTGTCCCCGCATCAAGGACGAACACGTCATAGTCCGTTCGGACAACATGGCTGTGGTGTCCTACATAAATCGCCAGGGCGGTCTGAAATCCATATCCCTGTACAGGCTGGCGAAACGCCTCCTACTATGGGCTCAGCACAACTTACGCTCGCTGAGAGCAGTGCATGTACCTGGGCTTCAGAATGTGGGCCCAGACAGACTGTCCAGGAACAATGTTCCCCCGGGCGAATGGTCTCTACACCCACAAACAGTCCGGCTGTTGTGGGAGAGATTCGGCAGAGCGGAGGTGGACCTTTTCGCGTCCCGCGAAAACGCGCACTGCCCCGCGTTCTTTTCAAAGACCGACAGCGCGCTGTCCCGGAGGTGGCCGCGCTGCCCGTTATACGCTTTTCCCCCCGTCTCCCTCCTGCCACAGGTGCTGGAACGGGTCAGGGAAACGAAATGCCCAGTCCTGCTTGTAGCTCCGTTCTGGGAGAACCAAACATGGTTCCCAGTTCTGATGCAGTTGGCAGATATCGCTCCATGGCCGCTGCCGTTGAGGAGAGATCTCCTCTCGCAGGCCGGGGGCTCGATTTGGCACCCACACCCGGAACTGTGGTCCCTTCATGTGTGGGTGCTCAACGGATACCCGTTGGTCTCACAGAGGGAGTCGTGAATACCATCACTCAGGCTAGAGCACCGTCGACACGGCGGCTTTATGCTTCGAAGTGGTCGGTTTTCTCCGGCTGGTGTGCAGCTCGGAGCATTTCACCCCTCGAATGTGAGGTAACGGAGGTTCTCTCCTTCCTACAAGAGCTGTTGGATAAGGGCAGATCCCCTTCTACGCTCAAAGTGTATGTGGCGGCTATTTCAGCGTTCTTTGGTTCAACGCTGGGTCAGTCGCTGGGAAGGAATGATTTAGTCATCCGCTTCCTCAGGGGAGCTAGGAGACTGAATCCACCCAGACCTCCTTCAGTTCCTTTGTGGGACCTTTCTACGGTCCTAGCGGCCATGAAAGGTGCCCCTTTCGAGCCTATCCAGTCTATTAGCCTCAAACATTTGTCTTTCAAAACAGTGTTTTTGATGGCTCTCGCTTCAGTGAAGCGCATAGGCGACCTGCACGCGCTCTCTGTGAGCCCGGCGTGCTTGGAGTTTGGTCCTAATGACTCTAAAGTCATACTCAAACCTAAGCATGGCTATGTGCCGAAATCCCTCAACACGCCTTTTCGGGCTCAGGTTATATCCCTGGCTGCCCTGCCGGCATCGAGTGAGGAAGGGGACTCGAGTTTTCTTTGCCCTGTTAGGGCTTTAAGAGCTTATATGTCCCGCTCTGCTGTCTTCAGACAGACAGAGCAGCTCTTTGTCTCGTTCAGCGGACGTTCCAAAGGAATGGCTGTTTCGAAACAAAGTCTATCCAGATGGATAGTTGACGCCATAGCGCTGGCTTATACTGCCAAGGGCATTCCATGCCCTTTGGGAGTCAGAGCGCACTCTACGAGAAGCGTTGCTTCTTCGTGGGCTTGGTCCAGCGGGATTTCCCTACAGGATATATGTACGGCGGCAGGTTGGGCCTCGCCGTCTACATTTATCAGGTTTTATAACCTAGAGGTTCCCGCCTTGCAGGCTAAGCTTTTGTCGGTGTAATCTGTTCAGCCGTCTAATCAGACCGCTGAAACTCATGCGCTATGCGCTACCGACTATCTTGGGCAGAACTGTGTAAGACCTACATTTTCCACATTAGTTCAGGTTCCCTACCCTGTCTATGTGATGATTATACTTGCGTCTGTGGACATGTTTTTCTACGACGCTAAAATTTAGGGATTTAAGGCTCTCACCCTTATTCCCTGACTCTGTGTGAGTCAATCTGGTGATTATGCACTGTATGCCTGAAAAAGCTTCCGGTGATCAGTGTTTTTATCCCAGCACGCACGGCGTTTTGCAAGGGGTTCCCGTAGCGTTTTGATAAAACGCAGTACGAGAGGACTCTCGTAAGAGAACGTACTCGGTTACTAACGTAACCTCGGTTCTCTCTAGAAGAGGGAACGAGTACTGCGTTCTCTGCCGTGCGTACGGTTCACTCTGGTTCGCTTCGGCGATCAAAATCAAGTGAGTCAGCCTTCTCGAGCTCCTTTTATAGAGGTAAGCCACGCCCGTTTCGGCGGGAAGTGGCGAGGAGGGCGCGAAGCGCCCTCATTGGCCTGATGTCATCCCAGGCCTCGCTCGATAGGCTTAAGCAGTTGCCGCAGAGCAGCCAATGAGCGAGCAAGCCGTCTCGCCATAGCTGTCTGCTGCTGCCGCAACGCGTTTTACATATATGAAAATTAAAGGATAATTTTTTGCTTCAGTGTTTCGTGAAAAGAGACTTTTCCCGTAGCGTTTTGATAAAACGCAGTACTCGTTCCCTCTTCTAGAGAGAACCGAGGTTACGTTAGTAACCGAGTACGTTTTAACAAATTAAGGTTTAATGATTTGGGGTCCCTTAGGATGCTAAACAGATTTAACATCTTTTTAGCATCCTAAAGGACCCAAAATCAATAAAGGCTTTAGAGGAAATTTCATAATAATAATCTAATAATAAAAAACAAAATCTAAGAAACATTTTTACAAGCAATAGGAATTGTTGCACATATTTATGTGTGGTTCACATAAGCAGATTTTAGTCTCTTATTTACACATCACACTAAGAGTTTTGTTTTGATAGAAGTCGCTTGGTTATTTAAAAACTGTCAGATTGCAAATATTTGATGCTAGGCAGGCCAGGCACACGGTGATAAATTAAGCTCTGAATGGGAGAACACTGCAGTATTCAAATGAGTTTTTATAGTGAGCCTGCTATCCAAGCCTGATATAAGAGAGTGGTGCCAACTCAGTAGACCTCAAAATAATGTCCTGGAAATGTTGTATTAAAACAAACAGATGCTGTAAAACAAGCATCTGCTTGGCCATGTGAAAGCTTTTTTCAGTAGCTGTAAAACGCTTTGTATATGGTATGCCGTTTCCAAACCTTTTAAAGAACTGTAAAGTGCTATTTACTCTAAATCTATGGCACTGATGTGGATAAATCTCAATGGAATGTGTAGTTTCCTAATAATAGGGCTATGCAGTCTCTGCAGACCTGACTAAATTGCACAACTTTTAGAAGATTTGATACAATTAGGTTAACCCATTTTGATAAGTTGCAACAACCTTTATTAAAAAGGGCCAAACATTTTATGAAGTGCTTTTAGAACCATATGCTTATGGGAGGCCAGTACTAGATTTCACAAGGGGGTTTTATTGTTAAAGGGTAAGTTCGGTATTTTACACTTAAAGCCCTGTTTACAGATCGTTTCTGATGAAATAGAACGGTTAAGATTAAAATTTGGACACATGGTGCTGTCCCAAGAATTTTAGGTTTCTTTCGCTTTCCCCAAAACCTCTAGAATGGGTGTATAGGTGCACTGGAACAATCCTTCATAAAACGCATTAAACTTTCAAAGTTTACAAAGACCTGAAACTCACCGAGTGGTCAGGGGTGTTCACTGATATGCTCACACAAAAATCGCTGCAAAAGATGCTTTCCAACAGGTGTTTTACCATTCCTTGTAAAACTGTGGATCTATTTTTCCAAACGTCTCACACCCGAACATTCTTCCGTTGAGAGCTTGAATAATAGACACTCCAGCCCAGTTGGTGGCGATAATGCACCTTTGCCAATTGCAAGCAAACCGCTGGAATTTCATTGAATACACAGAAGAAGCAGAAAAAGAAGCGACGGAGTAATACCGTACCTTACACAGCACATTCAATACAAGTCAATGGAGTTGGACAAAAACTACGATAAAACCTGTTGGAAAGCATCTTTTGCAGCGATTTTTGTGTGAGCATATCAGTGAACACCCCTGACCACTCAGTGAGTTTCAGGTCTTTGTAAACGAAAGTTTAATGCGTTTTATGAAGGATTGTTCCAGTGCACCTATACACCCATTCTAGAGGTTTTGGGGAAAGCGAAATAAACCTAAAATTCTCAGGACAGCAGCATGTGTCCAAATTTTAATCTTAACCGTTTTATTTCATCAGAAACGATCTGTAAACAGGGCTTTAAGTGTAAAATACCGAACTTGTCCTTTAATACAAAGATTGTTTAATAATTATGTTATAAAAAAATAAAAAAAATAATTATCAGTCAAAAGTTTCAAACATCCAGTCTAAATTAGAATAATTTTATAGGATTTTATCAGGCGAAATTCTAAACACTATAATACAATAAGCCAAACATGTAATGCAGGTAGATGTAAACCATAAAATTGAAATTTGTTCTCCTGACAGCGATATTTTCATTTAAAGTGCCCATATTATGCAGGTCTCCTACAATTGATTTGCATAGTTTTATCCGATAAGAGGACATGTGCATAAACTTCGATGGAAACACATTTACCGAACGAATCCCTCCATGCGCATCGAAAAACTATCGCGACTTTGCCTCAACAGTGATTGGATAATAACCAGTGGACCAATTTCATTGCACAGCATCTCAAATATTGGTTTGATCATTCTGAAATGTTTGAGCAAAATTATTTGGTTAAACTCCCACATAGAAATGACGTGGGATAAAAGTGCTACAGTGGCTTCCCCGATAACATTTTTATCACAGATATTTATAATTTCCCATGAAGTGATTTATTTGCAAATGTTTTATGCATCATTGCAATTGTGCACATAAGTTAAATTCGCAACTATGGATGGAAACATAGCTACTGACAACTCATTTCAGGCAGTTCAGAATCAGATTCCATCAGGGTGTCAGTCAGCCGGGCACAGAAATATTTTGTTTTTTTCTGTCTTTTCTTCTTTCTGCAGGACTAAACCAAACATGCCATTTTAAGCAGGGAAATAAAGAGCTCTACAGTTGTCCCTGGCAGTTCACCATGCATGTTTGGCCAAAAATAAGTAGAAATATGAATTGCCTCCCTTAGGATTTCTTTAGGGCAGGTTATGCATTTGTATTTCTCTTTGTGAAGGAAGGTGTGGAATTTCAAACAGACCGTGAATGCCTCACTGCATGACTTTCTTATGGACCAGCATCAATATTTTATGTTTACTGAAAAGCACTTCACAGAGCTTTCACCTAACATATTAGCATATTCCTCTCGGAATTCAAAATGTTTATAATGTTGTATAACTATGTTCAAATCAAGAATCTTTGACAACAGCAAGTTAAGGCTAAAGACATTGTGAGCTAAGACATAACTAGCCGAGCGCCATGTCGACTATATTTACATTAAAGCAAGAACAAGTAAACTTCCTACTGCATGGAAGTTTTGCTGCAGTTTCCAAAATCTATCACTTAGAAGCACCTGGCATTTTGATGCTCCTCAGTCAAAAGTTTCCATGCGATCAAACAGCAGTGTTACAGCCGTATGTTATTCAGAGAACAGCCAGAATAGAGAGAGATGACTTTGACTGGCAGAATTCAGTGCCACTGTGAGTGGAAGTCTCTGCCGTGCAGTGATAAATGAACATTCGATCTCAAGCCCACGTTCGAAATGATCAGATATGTCTTTATGCATCCCGGCAGCGCACCAACCATCTGAGCTTTGATGGTGGGCGTTAACGGTTCTTGATTCGGTTCACTTCGTTTGCTGGAAGTCTTGGCTTGTTTACACTGTCAGAAAAAAAAGTGCAAAAGTTGTACCTTCAGCTACTCTTAAATCTACACCTTTCTACTTTATCTACCCTTTAGATTTTCCTTTTGATGCTGTTGTATCTCTAAAGGTAAAATGTTTACTGGGGCAAGGACAAGACAACCTGTCACTCACATCATGAGATCTCAGCAATAGCAAACCACAATCATCATCGCAATCATCATCAAAAGTAACTTTAAATGTCTTAAAACTGTATTTTTTATTGTATTGTTTTTGGTAGCACTTTATAAAAGCATAAAGTCACTTGAGGCCAGGCATTACTGTGATTTTACAATGTATAAGTGAGGTATCCACGTTGGGTCCTGCTTGAGAACACGTTATCATGGTAAAATCACTGTAATGTGAAACCTCTTGTGGCTTATTACTTTAATATGGGGTTTATAAATAACTTTGTATTTATAGCTGCTTTTCTAACGTTAGGCCAAATGATTCTAAGAACGGTAAGGAACGTTTACAGTACAATTTCCACTTGAGCCTGGTTCGGCACGGCACAGCACAATTACTAACCGTTTTCAGCCTGTAATTCAACTGTGCTGGCAGAATGCATGTAGTGACGTCGCCACTCAGGATTGGTCACTTGTCACATCTTATACGTCTGTACACTCTTGCATTACTAAGGCAATGATCTACATTTTGTATTAAATTCCAAAGAGCTCTGTTATCAGCCCCACATTGGAAAATGAAACCATATCGGTACCAGCTTGGATGGATCGGTATGGAATGGAATGGTTTAGCAACAAGAACAGTTTGGCCTGATGGTGGAAAAGTGACTTATGTGTACCCACCCCGATTAAAATAAAAAACTGGCAGCTGTGGTTGCTAATTAATACAATGACAATGTTTCAGGTATTGTGGGATGGCATATTGGTTCCTGTATATTTTACAACTTATAAATAAGTATTTCATTAGGTCACATAATGGTGAGATGACATGTACTTGAACTATCAAAACCTGCTTATCACCTTAACATCTATACAGGTGGCCAATACGGTGCACTGGGTCACACAAAGACCATCAGGGTAAAATATATTACATTGAAATAATCTGTAAATTACTGGTAATTTTTTTTTGAACAAACTAAATTATGTATATAAAATGTAATCATATGTGATTTGTTATGTAGGGACTTCTGGAAATGTCCTTATACTGTTTCACTATTAATTACAATATGATTTACAGTTTTACTGGCAAAACAGTGCATTATATGTAATTTTACTGTAAAAATTGTAAAGTTAAAGGGGTCATATAATGCCATTTTTGTACAAGCTAATATGATTCTTTAGGGTCTAAATTAAAAGTTTGTAATATACTTTAATTAAAAATTCTCATTAGTATTGTAAGAAAACACTCATTTTACCTGGTCAAAAACAGCTCTGTTTTCAGCACGCCGTTTCAGTGCATGTGTCTTTAAATGATAACGAGCTTTGCTCACAATAACCACGTGTTGTTCATTATAAACGTGGGATTATGAAATATATTGAGAATGTCGTACATAGAAAACATGCTGTAATGTACCCTGAGTGTAAACCTTAGACGCATTCATCGTGAAGCCTGCAGCAAGGCTGGCAAATTTCGCAAAGATTAATATAAATACTAATATAAAGGTTAATAAAACATTACACTCACATCTTCTGGAGGTTCAGCAGGAGCACGTTGGTACCGATCCGTTTTTTCTCGTTTGTAAAGCTGTCTGGTGTGAAATGATTCGCGCAAACATGAAAGCATGGACGATCGTGGGGAATCCCCGTGAGGGAATCCCCGCGTCAATCCTTTGGGCATATCGCTTCAAAAACAAAACTCAGCCACTGCATCTTCAACGGCTCGGATTTAGGAACATCCAAATGACTGCTGTGTTCCTTATTACATCTAAGAACAGAACACCACAATCGCTTAGACGCCATTCTACTCCAGCATAACAACAATGGCGGACTACTATGACGGCTGTCACAGCTCGCTCAGGGCGGGTCTTGTGTTGAAACACGGCTGTCAATCACAATAGCGGGAGGGGCGTACGATCTTATGACGTCACAATATCGAACGGCTTGATTTCAGAGAGGGTCAAACATATAAGGAGATTAAAACAAAACCACTGGATGGATTTTTATCATGATAGGATGGTTGTGTACAGGCACTGCCAACAGACATTTCAGTGCAATCAACTTGTAAAAGTGCATGTACCATTATATGACCCCTTTAAAGTTAAATCAATTAACAGATTTTTCTGTATTTTTCTGTAAAACATTTTTTTTACAGCGTATATTTATATAACGATACTTTCAAGACCAGAAGACATGTTACTTATTTTCTTTTGCTTAATTGCAATTTTATTCATTTTTTAAATAACCTTTAACACATTTATCATAAGCATTAGTCACCTATTAGCCAAAATAACAATGTACACTGGGAAGTATTGTGTATGATGCAAGCAAAGCAAATTCTTCTGTATGACCTAACCATTTTGTGTCTTTCCTTAAGAACTTGCATGCTCTAATTATGCATACACATACATGTAAGTATGTCTGACAAATGAAAGAAGGCAAGCAAGAGACCCTTATGAGCTAAGAAATGGCACTGAAGTTTTAGCCATGTGTGGAATGTCATATTCCATATATCAGCCATGACTGTACAACATTATTCTGCCCCTCCTTCAGATATTCACTTGATGCATATTCATGTGTAGTCAGGGATTCTTTCTTTGTCTGCCTATGAATATATTACCTTGACTGGGTGTGAATGGAATCACAAATGTGTATTATGGTCCTACCTGACAGAGTGTGTTACTAATAGAGGTATTTCCTTCAGAAATGTCAAAATGTTTTTACCTATGTCATGTTGTACATTATAATATCAGTAAATAATTTGTTACGGTAGATGCCTGTATGATAAGCCTTTTGTTATTTAACAGTTAAGTAAGAATCTCATCACTGGCAATTTTCTGATCTTTTGCATTTATTCAGTTGCAAAGGTAAAGCGTGTATTTTTTATGCAAAAATATTTAATGTGCAGAGACAACTATACATTTCCCCCTAAAATGTTTATTTAAACATCCCAATCAGCCTGATATGGCAACATTGGCTCAACCTAAGGAGTGGAAAAGAAAGTACACAAATTTAAATACAGTGGCTGTATATAAAAATACTGTAGCATTCTGAAGATTTTTATTCAGATAAGCAGAATACTTATTTCCATTTCAAAGTAGAACTTTGACGCTGTGGCATGGAGTTGAAGGTATGGGGAACGCCATCAGCGTGACCAGTGTCTGAAGCATGAGTACCAAACAGGCCGATTTCACTGGCCGACAACAGTCCATGACGTCACAAGCGAAGTGCCCATGAGTATTAAAGGGTGTCTGTAATACACCTCATCAGCTTTTTGTCTTTAGGAGCCACTTGTTTGTATGCGCATGTAAGATGAAAGCTGGATGTGTTCTTTGTGTTGCATTCATGGTTAGCTGCCATTGCACGGAGCACGTTTGACTCTTGAGGAAATAGGAGAAACTCGTAGGGAGGGCTCCGTGCTCGGAATTTGGCCCAAACCGAGAGTACTCCCCCATCACAGACTGGGATAGGAATAGTTAGGAGTGAGGAGATGGGGTGTTGGAGGGATGCTGGAAAACTGTTGTGGGACAGAGGTAAGTCTGCTAAATAACCTCCTGTTGCGCTGAGCTGAACGTGCTCGTCCCGTGCTAATTTGGTTGATTATCTGAGCGTGCTCTTCCCGAACTTTGTTAATAAAACATGAGTAGTCTGACGGGAGTGTTCCCCCCGTGGCTCCCCCTTGGAAGAGTGGCAACACCGAAGGTTGTAGCCTGAAGTGCTGATCACTGATGTTTTTAGCAACTTGCATGGTCCCTTTGGTAAGCTGGTCAAGTACCCCTTAGGGTAGGACAGGGTAGGGTGCTGCTACAGGTCTCTTCAGATGATAAGTATTGCAAACTGATTTGTAGAGTTGGATCTCTTATGGCTCCCTTCTTGTCATTGTTCTATAGTTTAACCATTAACTATAGTCCTGGAGAAGTGCCTTTACTCAAGTCAAGGTATGAGCTGCTCTCCCTCAGTGTTCTGGGGTTAAGTAGGGAATAGCAACCTTGTGGGTTGGAGTGTGGTGGATGAGAGTGTGGGAACTTAGAGCAAATCAGGCAGAGATTACTCGATTACTCAAATTGATCAAGAAGCAGAATTCCACAGAGAGTCAGAGTCAACACTCAGGACCATAAAAATCAGAAGATAATGTCATGTGTGGCACCAGACTAGGGGCAGAATTGGGCGTAAACAACATGTAAGCATGGATCCAGCCTCTTAGTACCAACTAAGCATAATTTAAACACCACAACCTACCTGTCCATCACTTTATGACCACAGTGTACCCATCTTCTGATGGTTACTTCCAGCAGGATAATGCACCATGTCACAAATCTCAAATCATCTTGTACATGACAATGAGTTCACTAACTCAAATGGCCTCCACAGTCACCAGATCTCAATCCAATAGAGCGCCTTTGGGATTTGGTGGAACGGAAGATTTGCATCAGCCGACAAATTTGGAGGTGGTCCAACCTAGCAAGGTGCACCTAATAAAGTGGCTGGTGAGTGTGTGTGTGCTGTATATGTATATGTATATGTGTATATATATATATATATATATATATATATATATATATATATATATATATATATATATATATATATATATATATATATATATATATATATATATATATATACAGCACACACACACACACACACACACACACACACAATATTGCATCAGTCCTAGGATTGGATTTGTGTGCAGTTTTGTTTTAAGCCAACTTTAATTCTTTTTAAAAGTTCTACCCTATCTATCTGTATTTAGGATATAATTACTTTTTTATTCATCTGAATTGTGAGGTTACCCCAGTCACTGCTTCTTAGTCTTGTGGCATTTCTCTAGGCATTTTGTTCTCATTTATCATAATTAGGCTTTAAAACAAAACAGGGCCCAGAGGAGCCTCAAAATGTTAAGATTACTGAATCTTTGTGATAGTGAATTTTGAAAAAGTAGCACAGAAAGTTGTTGAATTTCAGAAAATTGCTGACACAAGATCTGTGCCTGTTCCTTTTCTCTACTGAAGGAATCACGCAGGTGTATGATAAGTTTTATTTAGCAAGTGAGAATTGAGTTTGTGAGAGATCAAGGGGGCTAGAGCGAAAGGACAGGCATGACAAAGAGTTCTCTCTGCTTTCTGATTTGGTAATTTGTAAAAGAAAGGCACTTTTTGCATTTGCCATTTGCAGCCTGACTGCAGTTCATGATGCATTCTGATGACTTCTCAAAGGCACTGCTCCAACTTCCAGCATCACATTATTTCACAGGATCAGAAACAGAACAAAATAACACATCAGAGCTGAACTGCACTGGAGAAGTGAAATGTGGGAAAGAAGACTAACAACATCGTTATCACTGAACACCCTTCTTTTACCCCAGGGCCCTGTCTTAGATCCACCAGCTTGGGTGAGAGAGCGGTCCGTCCATGTCATTTTTCATTTTCAAAAGATAAAGGTGTTGATCACAGTCAGTTCTTTTTCCCTTCACATCAAACTCCGTTTATAAAGATTCTCATGATTAAGAGCTCAGATGTAAAGATTATCTTGTTTCTTTGCTGCCAAATTCACCTTTCCTCAGGAAAAGATTTGAACTGAATTCATTCAAATCTTCTTTTGCTATAGCATATATACTCTATCATTCTGATTAGTTCAATGGTTGAAGTCAACCTGAAATCAGAAGAAAATATATATGCAGTATTTAAAGGTAGGGTAGGTAGGATTTTTTTAAAAAACTTTTTTTCAAATTTGTTTAAACTGTCTTTATATACCAATACATAATTAAAATGTAAGTGCTCTGAAAAAGAGAGTATAAAAATCGAGTGACTGTAGACCTTTTAATCTGCAATAAACACAGCTCATTATTTCCATTCGGAACAAAACAATTGATTGGTTTGGGCGACTGTCACTCACTCTCGCAACCATGGCTACCACCCCTGTTGCTAGATCTGCCCATATGTGCGCGCACCCGTTTGATTTGAGAGGCGCGGGACCTACGAAGAGTAAAATTATGGCAGAGAAAGAGCATTCAAAATTCAAAGCACCTGCATATGCAGTCAGCGAAGGCAAACAAGGCAAAAACTACTTCCTCGGACCCTGGTTGCCCACACTCTTGAACGACCTCCTCTGCTTCGCCCTCGACCCCGGACCAGTCCTCGAACCTACGATGCGGTACTTGTCACCGGAGTGTAGTCCTCATTAGAGTCAACAATGTTTTCATCATGGAAACTCTTACATGCAAAACACCGTATATGTTCATCACAGTGTAGCCTAACTGATGGTAATGGAAAAACGTGTATCAATGCAACCTGTTTTTAGCTTTGCCTTATAAATATAGCTTGTTACCTATAAAAGCTCGTTACCGAATCAAACAAAGTAGGCTATATTTTAAACTTTACCAGTATCGATATGCTAGCTTGATAGTGAGTACTAAAATAAATCTTATTTGTTTATATTCATAGTGATAAAGTTACTGTAGGTATTTTATTACATGTGATTCTGACATGATGTCACTGCATGCACTGCGCTCCTTCCTCTCCACTCGTCTCAGGTAAATAAATGCGTCTTCCATGTGTTTTGGGGGCGTGGCTTTGGAAGGAGCTCAGAAGGGAGGGGGTGGAGTGAATGGAAATAATTAGCTGTGTTTACAACAGTCGTGAGAGGTCTACAGACACTCGATTTTTATACTCTCTTTTTCAGAGTACTTACATTTTAATTATGTATTGGTATATAAAGACAGTTTAAACAAATTTGGAATGTTTTTTTTTTTGAGAAAAATCCTACCTACCCTGCCTTTAAGCTCAGTAAGTAAATACTGTATATGCAAAAATTAAATGGAGTTAAAAAAATACAGTATATTTTATGTAATCAAGGCTGTGCTGTTTCTCACAATGCATCACAAAAATATGCTGAAATATATAGCATTTCAACTAAATTTTATATTATTATAGAATAATAAAATATATTTACTCATTTTTAATTAGTTTATACATTTAATTTATTAATAATTATATATTAATTTATGCCATTCTTATTAAAAAAAATCAGCGATTAAAAAATTGTGTAAACCCTTTTTGTCTGATCCATTTAAAGTAATGTATCTTGGGAGCTACAGTGTTCTTTGAACTGCTGAATGTGTCACATGGCATGTGGAGACTGTTCTTCTCCTTTATTCCACTTAGTCTTTTTGAGCGCAGCCATGGGGATAATGGGCTCAGAAGTGACATGTTAAACATGTGTGGTGTATGGAAACAGAGGACTGGATTTTCTTGACAAGCTCAGCACGAGTGCAGCTGCACACTGAAGCTTCACCCAGCCGGTGAAAAAAAAAAAAAGAACACTTGAAGAAAAGCCCAGTGTAAAATTGGTAATGTGGAAGGTATGTTTGGTCTGTATCAGGCCCTATTGCTTTGAAATGTTCAGAGCTTTAAATCGACTTGATAACTGGATTTTACCTTTACCACAGGAAGTACTAGTAGAGTCATCAAACATACACTATTAAAACTGCAATAGTAAACTGAAATTGAAAACTGAAAATTTTTCCTTAAAGCAGTTTTTCCCAACCCTGTTCCTAGAGACACACCAACAGTACACATTTAGGATGTTGCTGAACAAGGTAGGCCCCATACGTATTTACTCATTCTGAAATTATTTACTTATTACCTACTTGTGCACAACTTGGACCCATTTATGGGATTGATTGTATTTGCCCATGTCTAACCTATTTGTTAAACCCAACTGGGCCCCATTTGTGCTGCCCATTTTGAGCCTGTGCATTCATTTCCCGTTAGTGACACAACTTGTACAACTTGTATAATCTATTTAAGTCCACATGTCATTTTAAAAAGAAACTATGCTTCTAACCACAGCTCCAGAGCTGTAGTTCCAGCCTTGTAAGTTAGCAATGTGTGTCACTCCTCTGGGTCGGTGGCGAGTGAGTTTTACCAACCCGATCTCACGGCAATTCGTACGTATTTTGTGAGGTGGCTAATTTGTACGAATTCATACGATTTTTGCTAAATCTTACATTTTTACGAGTTGCCCAATACGTATGAATCTGTACGAATGACCTACCCCTGCCCCTGCCCCTAAACCTACCCATCACTGGGGTTAAGACAAATCATACGAATTCGTACGAATTAGCGACTTTTTACTCACATGTACGAATTGGTCGTGAGATAATATTGGGTTTACTTACACAGCTCTTACTTGCTGGCTTCCGTTACACTCATCCCCACACCTCACTCCCATCCGGGTCATGGCACCAGTGTAACCCCTCTGGTTCTACAAGCACCACTCTGAGCGGGATTCAAACCAGTGTTTGCTTGCGAATGATAGTTGGAATTATGGTTATGGGACATGCCAACTTTCTTTAAAAGCAAATATCTCCCTTTGCTTTGAACTTTGAGCATTGTAACTTTGCAGATGTTGTCTATGCTCAAACAGCAATATTACACACTAACAAAAGTTAAAAAAGTGAAATCATAATCAACCACCCCTTTAAAGAAAAGCATTGTGAGCCTAAGTTGATCGTGAACCAATTGCACCAAAGGACATTACGATCTACTTAGGATTATGATGCTTTTGGGAAAAGCAACCCAGCTCGACACGGCAGCATTGACTAGAGTTTGACCAATGGCGTGAGTTTTGGGACTGTATGGCTGACCAATAGCAGACAGAGGAAGTGTTTCTCATTATTTTTGCGGTTCTATTTAGTGATGCTAGTGGCACACAACATTACACCATTCACCTTTAACTTAATTACATCAATCAACTTTAAAAGCAAATGATAACTTTTAATGAGGCATCAGATGTGCTTGTCCTAGAGGTACGACAGCAGAGGCTGCATTTGATCCCGCTCAAATCACAGTATTAGCATGCTTGTCTATTAATCTATAGCTCCTGCATTTAACTGAATGCTAATGAACATTTTAGAGCGCTGGGAAATTCAAAGATCACTTTTTATTCAATCCAGATACTTGCGGATTGGAGGATCAGAGGTCTGTGTTGCAGGTCAGTTAAACTTTGGAAGGGCACTATGTGACTGAGAGAACCAAACATGAACAGTTTATTAGCTTTGTGTTTCTCATCTCTTGACCTAAGAGGATCTTAAGTTTACTCTGAAATGGAAGAGTAGATGTGATTCTCTTCTCTTTAAAAGTTTGTACACACTCACTACCGTTCAGAAGTTTGAAGTCTTTTGTTTTATAGAAATTAATACTTTTATTCGAAAAGGATGCATTGATCAAAAGTGACAGTAAATACATTTATAATGCTACAGAAGATTTTCATTTCAAATAAATTCTATTCATCGAAGTATTAAAAAGTTTTGAGATATTAAATATTGAGATATTGAATAAAATTCAGGAATGAATTACATTTTAAAACAAAATTAAAACTGCTAAATTAAATACAGCTTTAGTGAACATAAAAGTCTTTCAAAGAGATTCAAAAATCTTACTTCAAATCTTTCTTTCTTACTTTCTTTCTTTCTTTCTTTCTTTCTTTCTTTCTTTCTTTCTTTCTTTCTTTCTTTCTTTCTTTCTTTCTTTCTTTCTTTCTTTCTTTCTTTCTTTCTTTCTTTCTTTCTTTCTTTCTTTCATCTCACAAGTCTTTCCAGGCTCTTTTACATCATGATTGTTCAGCTTGTGGCAACAGTCAACATTCCAGGGCTGCATGACTTTTAATGGAGCTACACATAATTCAGACACCTACCGTTAATCCTCTGCTCAGATATGTTATGCTAATCAGCTCATCTTTATGTAACTTGTGCCCCTCGTATGAGACTCTTATGTGAATAGCACTTAAGATGCTGAAGTACGAATCTACTGATAAAAATGTTACATAATTTTATACATCATAAAATCTTACATAATTTGTACTCACCAATGAAAGAAAATATAGAACTGAAAGCAAGCAGGGTTTATGTTATGAAAAGACCTCTGGTTTTCTCACTTTTTTACCGGTGTAAATGGTCATTGACCTTGTCGGAGGTCATTGTAGATCCATAAGCACGGTAAACACTACTTGGTTTTTCTATTGTGTTGCAGAAATATGATGTGTTTTGTACACCACACACCTGGAGCCTGTCAGCGCTCCTGTATTTTGGCATTAAAATCAGATTTACAACAAAGACAGGTCTTTATTTTGTTGTTGAGGGAAAAGTATTTAGTTTTGATGTGGAGTTTAACTGTCAGCATGGTGCCATTGTTGACTGATTATCGATTAGGGATTGTTAACATTTATTAATTTGAGCTAATGTCATTTGCTAGAGAACCATAGAGAACCATCATAAAAGGTCTCTGTTTATTCCTCACTGAATGTCAGATCCCCATTAAAGTGGAATATTATTCTTGCAGACTGTCATAGTTTTTTAGTTTGCTTTAACAAATGCACAATCTCCTAATGTAAAGTTCAACACTCGTATGGACAAAAATGAAACCGCTCTCATTTTCAATCAGGGGTGTCAGTGATTGTCGACCAAGAGTCTTGCTTGTTGTAATGGCAGTGTAAATCTAATTAATTGTTTTGTTTGTCTATAGTGCAGAGAGCGAGAGTGAATGAATTTGGTTTTCGCTGTCATTAAAATGTCTGTTTTTGCACACAAATGGCTTGTTGATCATTTGGTTATTGTTTTCCTTCGTTTAATGTAAGCTAGTTTGCCAGGTGAATATTGGTTCTGATTGTGCTTGTTTTTCATGGTTTTTAGTTAGGAAGAGCAAGAGGTTACATAAATCTGTTAGTTTTAAATAGTTTTTTTTTGGATATCAAAATATGCACAAAATAAGTACAAAATAAGTTAAAGGGGTCAGTGTAGTGGGTGCTCTGAGCCTTCAGTATAAACACCCACTGCTGTGATTGGCTAACATCTTTGCATATGACTTAAGTATTACATGTGGAAATTTAAGCAAGTTATTTTATTACAGCTCTCAAGATTAACTAATCGTGGAAAGTGTTGATTATAGCATTATATTTAGATCTATAGCATTATTTTTAGATCGTGGCATTAAAGGTTGCAGTGATGAGCATTGTAGCCGATCACAGACATGTTGAGTGCATGAATGTAGTGATCTCATCATTGTAACTCGATTTCTGCATTCTCACAAATGCTTTCATCAAAACTAACAGTGCAAACATGATGTAAATAAGTGTTTCCTTGATAATAACAGGAGTATTATCTCACAGGCTGGGAAGTGTTCCTAGAAAGACGCTCGACTCAGGGTCAGTTAATTTTCGTTAATTTTCGTTAAAAAAACGTTAATTTTGACCCATACAATGTATTGTTGGCTATTGCCACAAATATAGAGCTGGTAAGTCCCGCCCCTTCCGCTAACCCCACTGGACCTCTAGGTTGAAAAATCGTCAATGCAAGTGAATGTGAGAAAATAATAATTTTCTGGTCCCGTTTGAATTTTGCCATGAATGTGAACATATGTTGTCTGTGAATTTGTTATATAATTTTTCGTGTGAAGAATGCTACAATTTAGCGGGTAGAAGTTTGATACGGTTAGACTTTGTGTGAGAGCACTTTGTGGACTACAACTCTTTGCTGCTTTCAGACGGGAATCTGAAGAAAGAACAGCCCATTTGGTTTGAATGGTGACATTTGGGTACAAAACACACAGGCATCTCGATCTGTCTCCATAGATTATTGCAGCATTAGCACCATGATTTGACAAGTGGAGGGAAAATGTGTTATGGGGTGACGTCACATAGGTGACATGTAGTCCTTCTCGTTATGTCTTTTCCACAACTGCTAGCCAAAGAATCATACAATATACTGTCAAACTCGTAACATGAAAAATTATTAGGGCTGTCAGCGTTAATGCATTAATCGCGATTAGTTAAAAACAATCCATAACGCGTTTTTTTTTTTATCGCATTTCAGCTAAGCCGTTTTGTCCCTTTGACCAGCCCGTAGTCAGCCCCTTTGGTTTGTGAAGCGGTAAAAGGTGATGGATAGAAAAAGTACGACCGGATTATTAAACAACCTGTTTAACTTTAAAAAAAAATCAGACGGTTCCGTTGACAACACTAAGGTACAATGCAGCATTTGTTTCAAGGAGTTCAGCTACCATCGGAGCACGTCAAGTCTAAGTTACCACCTCCAGGCGAAACACCCCGGTGTTTCACCTGACGCCTCCCCGCCAAGCAAGCCGCAGCCCCGCCAAAGAACTATTCCTGAGTGCGGGCGTCGCAGCAGACCCTTGGATGAAAATAAGTTAACCACAGCGATCGCCAGATGGGTGGCAACTGATTGCAGACCAGTCAACATTGTTGAAGATTCGGGTCTCAGGGATGTAATCAGGTTGGCAAGTTCTGAACCGGCTTACACGTTACCATCGCGGGGAACAATTGTTGCTCGCATAGAGGAGCTTTATGAAGCTGAGAAACAATCTAAAATCAATCTCCTGCGAAATGCAAATGCTGTGGCATTAACCGGGGATCATTGGACGTCAGTAAGCAACCAGAATTATCTTGGAGTTACTGCACACCACATAGACGCTGACTGGAAGTTGCATTCGTTTGCTTTAGCGGTTAAACACTCAGAAGAACGGCACTTTGCAGAAACATGTGCCGAACAATTTTCTGAAGTTGCAGAGCAGTGGGAAATTGCGGGGAAGGTGACAACAATTGGCACCGACAGTGCCCGTAATATGACAGCAGCAGCAAGACTCCTGCCATATGAGCACATGCCGTGCATTGCGCACAGTTTACAAAGATCGATCACAATGTCACTCCGTGACAGTGGTCTTGAGAATGTCTTGGCAAAATGCCGCAAATTGGTTGGACATTTTAAGCATAGTCCAGCAAATGCAGCTGAATTGCGAGCACAACAAGAGGAGTTGGGACAGCCACAGGAGCCCCTCGTCCAAGATGTTTCCACCAGGTGGAACTCCACTCTCAGCATGATCACCCGTCTTCTGAGAAACAAGGACGCTGTCAAGGCTACACTTGAACTCCATCAACAAAGAGGCACACCAGCCATGCTGACTAATGCAGAACTGGAGAAGATCGAAAAGCTTGAAACACTCCTTGAACCATGCAGGTAAATATTTTGAATTTGTTTTGTTGAAAATTAAAATGTGACTGATTTATTAGTCTCTCTTTAATCATTTAGTTATTGCTAAAATTAGATGCTGCTGCTTTTGTAGCTTTAAACATTGGTTATATGTATATGAAAAGCACTGTAAGATGAAGAGGAGGAAGGCCTACACACATGCTCTAAAAATTGAGTTTTTAGAATTTTATTTCACTGGAGCTTAACTTCATCCTTTTTTTTTTTCTTCTTTTTTTTTTATAACTGGTAATTGATTGAGCTTTATGTTTCTTGGCAGATATGTGACTGAGCTTTTGGGAGGAGAACAGTACATATCCTGCTCCGCGGTCCTGCCTGCACTGTGTCATTTGTTCCGGTTGATGACTGGTTCTGACGATGATCCAGGTTATGTGCTCCGGTTTAAAGCGGCCTTCACATCTGACCTATCAAAGCGAAAACAAAGCACCAATCTCCAGTGGTTGAAAGTGGCAACAGCGCTTGACCCCAGATTTAAGGATCTGAAATGCCTTCCCAGATCTGAAAGGGAGGAAGTCTGGAAGTTGATTAAAGAGGAGAGTGCCCAGCAACCTGAGCCTCGTAGAGAACCTGAGCCAGGTCCACCTAAAAAGAAGATGCACTTTCTGTTAGCTGCTGCATCAGATTCAGATGATGAAGAAGACCCAGCATCTGACACGTCTGTGGATCGGTACAGAGGTGAGCCCAGCATCTCCATTGATGACTGTCCATTGGAATGGTGGTCTGGACACGCAAGGGCCTACCCAACCTTGGCACCTCTAGCACAAAAATATCTGGCTACACCTGCAACAACGGTACCGTGTGAAAGACTGTTCTCACTCTCTGGTCACATTTTGCAAAAAAAGAGAGCAGCACTGTCCACTGCTAATGTCACCAGACTGGTGTGTGTTAGCAATTGGGTTAAAGAAAAGAAATAGGAGAGACAACTTAGAACTCAGATAGTTCTGAATCCCATGTCCAATCATGCACTATTTTTCATTTAATCTTACTGTCATTTGGACTTTTTTTTCATCCATGTTCAGCACAGGTTAATTACAAGGATGACATTCTTCATTTAAAACTAGAAAATGTTACAAATATCCCGCTGTGGCCGTCAATGTTTTAGACTGTTCTGTTTGTCATAAGCGAGTTAGAAATTTCCTACCAGTGTTACATATTACTTGATTGCTGTTATTTCCAGCTAGGAATTGTTTTGCTAATAATGTTATTGTTTATTTTTGAAGTAGCTTAAGAGAGTGGCCTGATAAATGTAATCTCTCAAAGTAAGCACTGCGTTACTTTATTCCTCCTAATATTTGGAAGTTGGTCTACATTGCACTTTTTTTTTTAATAAAAAAAGGTCAAAAAGGAAATTTTGTGTTCTTTTGATTCCCAATGAAAACGCTGGTAAGATATTCTACATTATGGGCTTAGAACTGCCTTATGCAAAATAACAGAATTTTACACGTGCAATTCAAACCGCGATTAATCGCAGTTAACTAAGAAGCTTCAGCGATTAATTGCGATTAAAAAAATTAATCGTTTGACAGCCCTAAAAATTATATAAAAAATTCACAGACAACATATGTTCACATTCATGGCACAATTCAAACGGGACCAGAAAATAATTATTTTCTCACATTCACTTGCATTGACAATTTTTCAACCTAGAGGTCCACTTGGGGTTTTACGGATGGGCGGGACTTACCAGCTCTATATTTGTGGCAATAGCCAACAATACATTGTATGGGTCAAAATTAACGATTTTTCTTTTATGCCAAAAATCATTAGGATATTAAGTAAAGATCATGTTCCATGAAGATATTTTGTAATTTTTCTACCATAAATATATAAAAGATTTATTTTTGTGAGTGAATGTAGCACAATCACGAACATAAATGGACAACTTTAAAGGCGATTTTTTTCAATATTTCGATTTTTTTGCAGCCTCAGATTCCAGATTTTCAAATAGTTGTGTATTGGCCAAATATTGTCCTATCATAATAAACCATGCATCAATGGAAATCTTATT
Source organism: Scardinius erythrophthalmus (assembly GCF_964197995.2). Lineage (NCBI taxonomy): Eukaryota > Metazoa > Chordata > Actinopteri > Cypriniformes > Leuciscidae > Scardinius > Scardinius erythrophthalmus. Next base: position 24,120,888 of record NC_138239.1, read on the forward strand.
TATTGAGCTTTCAGATGATGCATAAATCTCAATTTAAAAAAATTGACCCATTTGACTGGGTTTGTCGTCCAGGCTCACATACAGTATGCACTTATAAGACATGACCTGAATGAACCATCAATCATTTGTTTAACCCTTCTGTCGTTTCTTAGGCGGGGTTATTCAATTTTATATCAAAGCACCAGTTCAGTTAAGAGTCTGAAGGCTACTTGCTTGTCTTTGCGTTCCTTTGGGGATTCCTTTTGTCAGCGTAAAAGGGGGTTTCCTGGGTTCGTTGAGTGGCTGGCGGTCTCCTCATATCTGGATAGATGTCTTGGGTGGCCAATCACGTGGTCAAGTCAAGTCAAGTCAACTTTATTTATATAGCGCTTTTCACAATACAGATTGTATCAAAGCAGCTTCACATTATTAAATAAAATAGTACATCAGTGTTTGTTTCTGGTGTAAAACATCCACGTTTGGTAATGCAGATCAATAGCACTGTTGAATCGATTAATCAAATTAAGTATCCCCAACTGAGCAAGCCAAAGGCAACAGTGGCAAGGAACCGAAAAACTCCATTAGGTGACCCAATGGAGAAAAAAAAAACCTTGGGAGAACCCAGGGGGCCAGTTCTCCTCTGGCGTTTATGAAGTAGAGACCGGATTTAACTGTAAGATTAAAATATTATATGAATGCCTGGCTGAAGAGATGCGTCTTTAATCTAGTTTTAAACTGGGAGAGCGAATCTGAGCAACGAACAGTATCAGGAAGGCTATTCCAGAGTTTTGGTGCTAAATGTGAAAATGCTCTCCCTCCTTTGGTGGATCTGGATATCCTAGGTATGACCAGAAGCCTCGAATTTAGTGATCTTAAAGAGCGCGATGGATTATAGGGCGATAGAAGATCCGTTAAATAAACTGGAGCTAAGCCGTTTAGGGCTTTATAAGTCAGTAGCAATACCTTGTAATTAATACGGAACTTTATAGGTAACCAATGTAGTGATGATAAAATTGGTGTTATATGGTCAAACTTTCTTGATCTAGTAAGAACTCTAGCAGCGGCATTTTGGACTAACTGTAGCTTGTTTATTGAGGATGCAGGACAACCAGCTAATAAAGCATTACAGTAATCTAGTCTCGAGGTCATGAATGCATGAACTAGCTTTTCTGCATCAGAGACAGATAGCATGTTACGTAATTTAGCAATATTTCTAAGGTGAAAAAATGCTGTTTTTGTAACATATGAAATATGATTTTCAAAAGACAAGTTACAATCTAATATAACACCCAGGTCTTTTACTGTAGAGGATAAAGTAACAGGACACCCTACTATGTTAAAGTTGTATTGTGAGAGGTTTTGTGGGCGGTTTTTTGAACCGATAAGTATTACCTCTGTCTTATCTGGATTTAATAAAAGAAAATTGTGCGTCATCCAATCTTTTATATCTTTAACACACTCTGTCAATTTGGATAATTTAGCGTTTTCATCCGGCCGTGATGAAATATATAGTTGAGTGTCATCAGCATAACAATGGAAACTAATTCCATGTTTCCTTATAATATTTCCAAGTGGCAGCATATATATTGAGAATAATAGAGGGCCTAACACAGATCCTTGCGGCACTCCATAGTTTACTGGAGTTATGATCGATTTTTCTCCGTTTAAATAGACAAAATGGTAGCGGTCAGATAGGTATGATCTGAACCAGCTTAATGCTTGTCCTTGAACACCGGTATAGTTTTGTAGCCGATCTAAGAGTATTGTGTGATCTATAGTATCGAACGCAGCACTAAGATCAAGTAAAACTAGTATTGAGATACAGCCTTGGTCAGAAGCTAAGAGTAAATCATTTGTGATTTTAACGAGCGCAGTTTCAGTGCTATGATGCGGCCTGAACCCAGACTGAAACTTTTCATAGGTGTCATTTTCTTGCAAGAAAGAGCCCAGTTGGGCAGACACAACTTTTTCTAATATTTTGGACATAAAAGGAAGATTTGAAATGGGTCTATAATTTGCTAGGTTATTTGGGTCTAATTGTGGTTTCTTAATGAGTGGTTTTATAACTGCCAATTTAAATGTTCTTGGAACATGACCTAAAGATAAAGACGAGTTAATAATATTGAGGAGAGGCTCTTCCACTATAGGTAACACTTCTTTCAATAGTTTAGTTGGTATGGGATCTAATAAACATGTTGTTGTTTTAGAGGAAATGATAAATTTATTTAACTCTTTTTGTTCTATAGTTGTAAAGCACTGTAATTGTTCTTGCGGGGTGATAATCGAGGCTGAATTATAAGGCGCGATTGAAGATTGAACGTTTACAATTGTGGATCTGATGTTTTCTATTTTCTCAGTGAAAAAATTCATGAAATCATTACTACTAAACTGTAACGGAATATTTTGTTCAGGTGACGCTTGTTTATTTGTTAGTCTAGCCACGGTGTTAAATAAGAACCTAGGATTGTTTTGGTTATTTTCTATTAGTTTGCGGAGATGCTCAGCCCTGGCCGCTTTTAGGGCCTTTTTATAGCGTGACGTACTGTCTTTCCAAGCGATTCTAAAAACCTCTAAATTAGTTTGTTTCCATTTACGCTCTAAATTACGGGTTTCTCTCTTTAGAACACGAGTAGTATTGTTGTACCATGGTGCTTTAATTTTCTCTCTGACCTTTTTTAGTCTCATAGGTGCAACAATATCCCATTTTCCAGAGAGAACGGTGCTCATAGTGCTGGTTAGTTCGTCTAGTTCATCTGTTTGTTTAGGTTCAGGCAGCAGCTGAGACAGATCCGATAAGCAATTTGAAAAATTATCTATGGTGGATGGAAGGATTGTTCTGCCTAATCGATAACGCGGCGCAGCATGATATATTACCGGGGTACGTAATATGCAAGTTACCATGTAATGGTCAGTTACATCATCACTTTGCGGAATGATATCTATATCGGTTGGATCGGTTCCATGTGATATAATTAAATCGAGTGTATGATTAAAACGATGAGTTGGTCCGGTAACGTTTTGCTTAACCCCAAAGGAGTTTAATAAGTCTATAAACGCAGCCCCTAACGTATCATTTTGATTATCTACGTGTATGTTAAAATCTCCAACAATTAATATTTTATCGACATTGACCAATAGATCTGAGAGAAAATTTGCAAATTCTTTTAGGAAATCAGCGTAAGGCCCTGGTGGTCTATATACGGTAGCCAAGGCTAAAGATAATAGGGATGTTTTTCTATCATCTAAGAGCGTAACATTTAGTACAAGTACTTCAAATGAAATAAACTTATAACCCGTTTTCTGAGTAACATTGAGAATATCTCTATAGATAGTTGCAATACCGCCGCCACGACCAATCAGACGGGGCTCGTGCTTATAGGAGTATCCTGATGGAGTAGACTCATTTAGACCGAAATAATCATTTGGTTTAAGCCAGGTTTCAGTAAGGCAAAGTACATCTATGCTATTATCTGTGACTATTTCATTTACAATAACTGCCTTAGGTGTGAGTGATCTAATGTTTAAAAGACCTAGCTTTAGAAATTGTTTTTGTTTACTAATAGCAACATTTTCTGTTTTAATAACAATTAGATTTTTCCTAGATCCTGCAGTAGATTTATTATTTGATCGCACTAAACGAGGAATAGACACAGTTTCTATGCAATGTTCTACACTAGTATTTATATCAGTTAATTTGGTGCAGCAGAGACTATGATTTGGACTTTTGGTTACTAGTCAAAAGGTATTTAACATTTTGGAGATGTTATCTGACAGAAGATCCGATCCGAATCTGTTTGGGTGTAAGCCATCAGCACGGTATAGCCTAGGACGCTCCCAAAACAGATTCCAATTATTTACAAAGAGCAGTTTCTGCTCATTGCACCATGACGTTAACCATTCATTTAGCGCGAATAATCTACTAAACTTGTCATGTCCTAGACGGTACGTGGGAAGCGGTCCTGACACAATGATCGTTATATCAGGCGATGTGCTGCGTACCGTATCGATCAGATTCCTGAAGTCTTTCTTCAGAACTTCCGTCTGGCGCAGCCTGATGTCGTTCACTCCCACGTGCAATACCAAAGTTCCGACGCGCTCGTTATCGTTCAGAATCTCGGGAACGCGAGCAGCGATTTCAGAAACACGAGCACCAGGAAAGCAGTGACTGTGCACCTTATTTTTACCTGATGTAGCATGGACGTGCCGAACAATGGAATCACCGATGATCACAGCATCGCGTTCTGTTTCGCGAAGAGCGGAGAAGCGGTTTTGTGTGGATAACTCGAAAACCGGGAGGGTCGGAGAGGGTCTTGGTCTAGACCTGACTCGCGTCTTCCGCTGCGGAAATATCCAGGCTTCGTGGTGGCGTGTTGGAGCCGGAGTGAACGAGACCATGGCTGATCGCGACCTTGGCGCTCGGGACCGATGCCGAGTAACGCACGGAGTAGACGAGGTCGGAGTCAGCCGGTTAGTAACATTAATCTCTGATTTGTGAGCATCAGCGCGTGATGTTTCAAGAGCCAAATGCCGGTCTCTCAGCTCGGCCTGTCTCACTAAAAGGTCGTGGATCTGTTTCTCAACAGCTTCCAGCTCAGACTGTACCGCGTGCAGCTCAAATGTGTCCTCACCTGCACCAAAAGGTAGACTACATACATCTGATATATTCGCCATTTTAACAGATGGACAGTAAGTTAGCAACGACACTACCAGTGATGCTATCAATTAATACTAATTTCTGACAAGCGTCTTAGATATAATCCGTCTTTTAAGTGGTACGGGTGTAGAGTAGACGCACGATAGGTGAAAAATGTTTGTAAGTGAGTGTTGAGAAGACGCGTTCAACCGTGATCCCCGGGAGTAACCTATAAGAGTATCCAGCGTAGAATCACTAACAGGCTTGAGACACGTCTGCTCAACAGTCCGCGTTGTAACTATGAGGTTTGAGCAGTAGTGCTTCTCAGTGAGGAAAAGTAGAAAATGTTTGTTGTAAGTAAGTTTAAAGAGTAAAATCAAGAATTATAAATCAAATCGATAGAGCTCCAAAGACAACAACGCGTTCAGACGCGACGCATGCGCATTCCAGCTTGAACTGCAGTGTAACACAAACAAGACGTGGTGTGTTGGCGGATGGATGGAAAGTCTACTCCATGACAAGTAAATTCTCCAAGGCTTCTCTAGTATCTTCTAATGTTTTGTTCGTGTCCTAAGATTTTAAACTCAAATGTTTGTCCAGTCTCCTGGAGGAGTTCTGACCAATTTGGCACTGTCTTTGTTTGAAAGGTGGCATTTTCTTCACCTCTCATCGTAAATCATGCGTTATCTGTGATCTCTTTACTCTCCAGCTCTAGCAGAGAGTACAGAGGGTACAGTTTAGGCATGATTCCTATTATAAGAATACAAAACATTTTACACAGATTTCAATCAAGCCATCTTCTGAATTGTGAACATACAATCGTACTGATAGGAAACAAGACACACTTTCATTCATACATCTAATAGTTATGACTTATATGTGATCTACGCATAATAGACACATATATAGGTTGTAGACACAATATAGAATTATGTAGTTGAACGATGTTTGATTATAATTTCCTCAATAATTTTTTGGGGATAATTTTATGTATTTTGACATGTAAAGTCTCAGTCTCTGTGGTTTTAAGATATTTCAACCCTGGGGTCGTTTAGTGGTCCTTTAGAAGAAGGTGGCCTGTTTAAGATCGTTGTCTTGGGATCAAACAACCTCTGCCGTTATCTTGGTGGGTCCCGAGCTGTGCCATATCTGAACCAATCAGTCTCTCCCAAACTATTCCTTTAGCTGGGCTAATCTCTTTGAAGCTTGCATGGCCATAAAGTTCTTAGCAGGGGTTTTTCGTTGGTTAGCTCAGACTGGCTGGAGCCCCCTCCATTTATGGCCCTAGATTAGACAGTTGATACGGGGTCTGGAGTGTTGAGTTCTGCGTGTTTGAACGAATCATCTGAAAGATTAATTTGTTTGGTTCGCCCTTAAATCCCACAATTTTCTTCTGCAGAGGCGTCTTTGACCTATCTATGGCGTCATAAATAGACTCATTCCACAATAAGTTGTTCTCTGGGCTTGGTTTCAGTAAAAGTTGTTTTTGGACTAAAGTTTTCGGTTCTGAAACGTACTGGATATTCTTATAGTATGATGTCCTCTTATATGTCAAAAGCTCAAGGAAAATATTATTTCTCAATTCATGACCCATTTAAACATGTTTTGTAAATGTTATAATGAATAGTTTTCATGACTTCATAATCTCATATTAATAAAGAAGCTATCTGGAAAGATATGCAATAATTATAAGGAATATTTAAAAAAAATAAAATAATTTGTCACACCACAGAACCATAAATAAATGACTGAAATAGAAAAGTTAATACTGTTGGAGTGTGGTGGACATTTCCAATTATGAAAAAACAAACAAACAAATAAATATCCTTATATGATTTTCATATCTGTTATGCAAAAATATAATTAACTTTCAATATTAAAAAAATGTTGATGTTTGCAAAAAAAGAAAAAAAAAGGCCTTGTCCATTTGTCTACTACCAGGATGCTCTTTTGAAGCAGTAAGAAGGAAGGGGAATGGAATAGACTGAAGGAGGACATATAGGGGTAGTTTTGAGACCTTTTTGGCTAATCTGCTTTGATTTTGTAGTCTGAGTTTAGATGTGGCTGACATGCCATTTACAGCCCAATATAAGTCCCACGCAAAGATGCACCTGGCCTCACAGCTTTGCCTTAATAGAATTAAAATTTCAATTTCCTGAGTAGAGATCAGGGCAGAGAGGAAAAGAGCTCACATGCCAGCACATGGCGGTGCGAAAATCCCATTTCCTGCCTCTCTTCTCCCATTTCCCAGAATCTTTGGCCCCCACTGTGACACATTAACACACAGCAAGATTTGTTGAAAGAAATCTATGTGACCAGATTGGATTTCCTTCTTGGCGCAGGCTGGGATCTGATCAGAGTTGACTTTAATCTGGGTTTAGGGTTGAGCGCATTGATTCTGCACAGAAAATACAGCAATACATTATGACTGGCTCCAAGGCCTGTTACCAGATGCCTGAACCTGACATCTTTAAAAAAAAAAAAATGGTTAAAAAATCAAAGTTTCTACAAGAATATAGAAAGCAGCACAACCATTTTCAACATTAATTGATAGTGAGAAATGTTTCTTGAGCAGCACATCTGCATATTAGAATGATTTTTGAAGGATCATGTGACAGTAAGTAACTTTGCAACTACATGTCAACTAACTCTCATTAGAGTATTCGTAGACTGTAGTAGACTGTTAGGTTAGGCTTAGGTGTTATGGTTTGGGTTAGTAGAATAATGTAGTTGCAAAGTTACTTATAGTCAGTAAACTGTCTGTTGGAGCATAACAACAAAGAGTTAGCAGATATTAAGCACAGTCTACTAATACTCCATTGAGAGTTGACATGTAGGTGCAAAGTTACTTATAGTTAGCAGAACGTCAAGTGGACCATCTAAAAAAAGTGTTACCATATATTCAAATAAAGGATAGTTATTTTAAAGTGTAATAATAATTCACAGCTTTACTGTTTTACTGAATTTTTGATCAGTTAACTACAGCCTTGGTGAACATAAACAGTCTAATGTTGAGTCTAATGTTGTTTTGGACCCCATTGACTTTCAGTGTAGGGAAAAACATTTTACCCCTGCTGTAGACTTTATTCACTTTTGTGTCTGTATATGTTTCTATATAATCACACACAGTATTTGAGATCTCTATAGAGTTGTACCACATATATGCAGAAATAGAGGTATAAGGGAAAGGCCATGTCTGGATTAATGGTCAGCTCAGCAAACACTCAGTAACCCAGAGAGTACCGCTGTAGCAATCAAGCGCAGGGTCCAGCAGACCGGTGAGATCACAGTTCCTCCATTTGTCCAGGCTCATGAGGTTAATGGCATTCTGGCTGAGACATCCTTACTTCTCTGGTTCTCTGACCTCTGAGGTGGAGAGAGGTCATCTGTGAGACAAACACATGCTGGTGAGGGATGACAACAGTCAAGGCCTGCCCATGCAGTGGAAACTTTGAGGTACCAGTTAAACGGTTGCATTTTCTGCTTTGATTTCATTTGTGCCCCTGGGTGCAATACAAAGCAGAGTTTAGTTGTTTATGGTTACAATGCAATGCCACCACTTTAAAGTTGTTGAATATTCGCCGGTTCCCGCCTCCTTCTTCCCACAACATCTAACCTTGCTACATCTATTAATTTTTTATTTATTTTTTATTCTGTTTATGGTCTGTGTGCAGTACATTTTAGATTTTATAACTGATTCAAATGTGGCTCTTCCAATCAGATTGTGGAGTCATAATGATCAATTTTATGTTATTTTGAGTTGTTTTTAACTCAGGTTTTACATAATGTGAAACTACTCAGTTGTTATTAACCTTATCGTTTATTTGCTTCCATCAAGTTCCAGATAATCAATTGATATGAAGCACCTTTCTTTTGTAGTTAATAGCAATAGGATTATCAAAAACAGGAGTTACATGATATGCATTTTTATTTATTATTTATTTATGGTAACACTTTTTTTTAAAGGTGTTTAATGAACTTAATATTGTAATTACAGTAAATTATGCATAAGAAACTAACTCTAAACCAAACCCCTAACCTGGAATATAGTAAGTAGATGTAGTTAATTAATATTACTCAGTACTTATTTGATTAAGTACAATGTAACTACGTCACCTTAAAATCAAATGTAACCTTATTACTTACTTTTACTTATACATAAATGCAGGTTTTAAAGGGGTCAGATAACGCCTTTTTACATTTTCACCTTTCCATAGAATGTTTTCTTAAATTATTATGCTGTTTGAGTAAGAAAAAGGTCTGCAAAATTACAAGGACAAATTCAACTCCAAAAGGAGTTATTCTCTTTATCAGTAAGCACTGTTTCTTAACTCCCTGAAATGCCTCAATCGTAGTTTTGAGTCTTCCTCCAGGAACGTACAAATCACAATATTCCTCATGTAAATTATTCCTGGCAAAAATAAAAAGGGGGCGAGGCCTGGATGAGTTGCGTTAGTTGTGGCTGCTTCCAAAAAACTGAAAAATGCTGGCTTTGCAGGATGCATTCCCAAAGTATGAGGGTCTGAATCCAATGTTAGCTTCACTTCCTGTCTCCTGAGATACCTTCATCTGATCGATTTTTGAAGGCAGCATAGATGCATCAGATCTATGATATCCCATAATCCTGTGCATTCCGTGACAGTTAAGGCTAAAAAATAAAGATGCCGCCTGACAGTTGCAGTTGGTGGTCAGTTTGTGTGTAAATGTTTTTGACCAACCTTTTTACTTTTGATGTTATTTTTAGTGAGAAGTTAATATTGTAGTAATTAAACTTCAACTTAGTTTTCTCAAAGCTCGCTTTATTTTTTTGTAGATCATTTGTCACAGTGTCTGGTTTATGTTCCTTTGGTCACCACTAGATGTCCTCCTTCCCCACGGTGTCCATCACACTCTTGAACTACATCCCCCATGATCCTTGTCTTTTCATTGCACTCAGCTGTCCCTTATCACTGATCATTGCACCCAGCCTGTTCCCCATTAGCATTGTCAATTCCCTGTGTATATAACCCTGTCTGTTTTAGTATGTGTCATGGAGTCCTTGTATTTTATCTCACCACTTCTGTTCCCTGTAGTTTCCTGGTTTATGTTTCTTGTTCTTTGGATGGATTAAGTCTCCGCCCTGGCCGCCCGACATCATTAAGCTGTTATGCTGCCCTAGAAGTCTGTCTGAAATCAATTTCGTGAAGTATCTTCGTGCTCAAATGCTGCCTGTCCTCAAAGTCATTAGCTGGCAAGGCAGCGAGGCAACAAGTCGGCTGCCTAAGCTTTCGGACGCAGCCAGTGTGTTGAACTCTGGGCTGTGGTAAGGGGCGTGACATTTCTGAAACATGCTCGAAGCGGTTGACCAATCACAACACACTGGTCCAGTCGAACAATCAGAGCACATTGCGTTTTTCGGCTTCATAACAACAGGGACTGATTGGGAGGAGAGGTGCTGTGTTTACATGCAACCAAATAATCCGTTTGGCAGTAATCGGATTGGCAGCTCATTCGGACTGAAAACCTCTTATGTAAACACCTTAATTGATCCGATTGAGCTTGAGCCGAATGATATTTCAATCGGATTGAAAGGGGTGGTTTATTCCTTTTCTAATCCGATCGAGAGAACATGTAAACACTTGATCAGATTGAAAACTGAAACTGAAAGGACTGCGCATGTGCAATGACGTAGAAATAGCGTAATGACGTGCGGAGCGAGCTGTTCTTCCTGTTGAATAAAGTGTCATATATTCTAAAATTCTCCTTTTACTCAGCGTCTGTGAAGTGGAGCAGGAGAACGTCCCACCAGTCCTTGTTTCGGATTCGCATCCACAGATGACGCGGGGAGGGGCATTTTTACTGCGTGATAAATATAAGCAGCATGGCACAACGGTTCATATGCTCATTGTCTCCAAGTTATGACCAGAAACGGACAAATATTAAGTCTGCTGTTTAAATCAAATAAAGAACCAATGTAAGAGAATGGTTATTATGAGCAAACAGCAGGAAACTCTATATATGTGCGCATGTCAAAAAAGCTATCCTGATTTGAAGCTTGTGACATATAGCCTAAATGCGCACCTTAACCCGATCACTTGTTTAGCGTTTTTGTAAACACTAGTCAGATTCATCAATCAGAATGAATTCAGTCCGATTGAAACAAAAGTTGTGCATGTAAACGGAGTCACTGTTAATTATGTGAAAAATAATGTGTTTTTGAACATCCAAGCATTGAAACCTAGTAGACCCCAAAAACAAAATCAAGACTTGAATGATAATATTGCATATTAGGTCCCCTTTAATACATGCAGATGCAACTCGTATGTGTCAAGAGTGGCTGTAGTGAAGCGCATGACAAAATGAGTTAGGAACAAAAACAGTCTTTAATAAATCCACAAAAGAACTCTCAAGAGATTGCAGGAGATAAAGTAAACACCACCACATTAACATGACTGAAAAAAGAACTGAGGAAACTAAGGCCACATCCACACGAAGCCAGAGCTTTCCCCTTCCGATCTTTTTTTTCCCCTCGTTCTAAAAAAAAAAAAAATCCGTAAACACGGCGTCGTCTCAAAAAATATGTACATGAAACCACTGAAACCGACTCAAAACGATGTAGTGTACATGCCAGACCAGTATGTGGCGCTGTAATATTTCCACAGAGATACACTAAAAACGTAAAAATGTTTTTTTTTTTTTTTTTTTTTTTAAACAATAACTTTTATTGAACAATATAAACAACCACAAATGGCCCGGTACAAAATATGAAATGTCTTAATCAGACAACAGACAAGCAGCATAGCATAAGAAAGAAAATATAAATAAATAAAGAGGTAAAATAAAGAGATACAATAAAAAAAATTCAAGTCAATAATAAATAAAGAAATAAAAGAGGCTCAGTAGCTTCTGCAGCACAAACGCAAGCATGTAGTCCGCAGTTGTTGCTGTTAGGTGACGTAGCGGTGTCTGACTAGGGCCGACACGTGGGGTGATGACATCATCATTTCACAAAATATACAGATTGGCTGTAGATTGGTGTTGTTTTCAGATTTATCCACTCTGGGACCCAATTAAAAAAAATAGCGGTTTTAGGCTCCCAAAACACCGGTTCCGTCTGGATGAAACGCGATACAATACATTTTTAGCGCAATTTTCCACCGGACAAAATTGCGATTGTTAACTCATGATTTCTGTTCTGTCTGTGCGCACCAAACTTGTACTTCTATCTACTCCTCAACCAGACCACCTAGAGACTTCGGGTTTTCGGCATTATGTTAAGGAAGGTCTAATCTCGGGAACGCACAAAAAAAATCCAGGAAAAGATTTACTATCTCTTACGCCGCCTTCACACTGGCAGTTGAAATCAGCTCCGTAATACGCAATACGCCCCCAGCGGACGTCGTACACAACGGTGAAAAGCGTCGGAAGCACTGATCTATATAGAATGACATTATATATATATATATATATATATATATATATATATATATATATATGTCATTATATAGATCAGTGGTCGGAAGCCTCGGAAGCGAGTATATTTAAATATTGAATTATTTAATTGTATTAACTACCCTAATAACGTTAAAACATCATGAAAATAAAAAAATGACATGACAACTAATCGTTATAAAATCATTATTTATTTTATTAAAAGTTAAGAATCCAGGTTTGTTTATCAGTACCATAGCAACGCTAACTTCCGTTGGGATTTTCGGATAGAAACCGTCCGTAGCCTTTCGCAAGAGTTAAATTTTTTGAACACATCCGGATGGCCAACGGACACGATTTTTTTCGCACCGCACTCGTTCGCACCTGGTTCGGACCCATTCGCATGCGGTCTGCGAATCTCCATAGGAAATGAATGACTTCCGGTCATTTCGCTGCCGTATCGGAGCTGATTTCAACTGCCAGTGTGAAGGCGGCGTTAGTGTTGTGATCCCATGACGTCAGAAAATTGCGCTAAAACACTATAAATATATGGAGACATAATGATTGACAGATGAATGTAATTAGTAACATAGGCCTCGTTTACACTGCCAGTCAAATGTGACCCAATTCCAATTTTTTGTTCATATGTGACACAGATCGGATGTGTTCTATCACAGTGTAAACAGGAAAAAAACGCATGCATTCAGATATTTCAAAATCGGTTTCAGGCCTCGTTCATATGTGGAAATAAATAAGATATAAATCAGATATGTGCCAATGCGACTGTCATGTAAGCAGGCAGATCAGATTTTCGGAGGCATAAGGCAACATCTAATTTAATGAGAGAAACCCCGACGCGCATCTGCAAAGGAATGGAATGGCCCAATGAAACGTTGTGTTATCGTAGGAGAGGAATATGGACAAACGTTGACACAACGTATCAAAGGTTGGCTTGCTCATCCTAATATTTCCGACCCACTGCTCCTTGTTAAAGCCCGCCACGATCTCATGAAAGTGAGCATGTGTGATGTTTCAGATAGTATGGCAAGTGTAAACACATGAATTGGATATGGGTCACAAATGAAAGAACGTGTAAACGGACGGTCAAAAAAATTTGCATTTAGAGGTGGACGTCACACAAAACCCCGCCCACTGTCATTATTCCCCCTGACGAGATGAGCAAGTGTGTGGAAGCAGTCACCTGCAGCAAACCAATACAGGGCCACAGCAACTCTTTTCTCCACATGAATCGCAGCTGTGTGGTTTTGAGATACAGTCGAGTGTGAAGGACATCGCAAATATACTGAAATGTTTGCCTTCACATCCGAAAGTTGCAGAAGCATTCATTTTCTGTAAAGAACGCACATTTTTTTCCACCACAGCTGGCCACGTTCTTGGACCCATACGTTTCTCTGTACCATGTCCATTATGGTATCTATCCACATTATTAGTACTTGCAGCCTCTTCATCCTCCTCATTTTGCGAGATTTGTAAAATGTCCCCCGACTGAAAACTGTTTTTAAAAGAAAACCCACCACTTCAGGTCGATTTTGCACCGGAGCCATCCTTTTTTTTTTTTTTTTTCGGGAATGCGAGATCCAATCTGTTATCCAAATACAGAAGCCACTTGATGTGGACAGGTGTAAATGCACCATGTCCTGATTGGCTTATGATCCGATCTGCTTGATCGAATCACGGTGATCGCATGTTAATGCCAAGTGTAAACACAGGAAACCAAAAGGCAATTAAACAAAGCATAATCTTGATAATACTTGAATGAGGAAAAATTTCACTTTCCAGAACAGTGACAATCAAAGCAACAACATGTGACTACAATGATATCATATTTTTTTGGCTGGTCCATCTAATGTTTCTACATGTTCAGGGCAGATGATGCCTCAATGTTGCCTCAATATGTTTTTTATTAGGGGTTCAAGCACGAAGTGCTGAAACCCTATTGTAATTGTGCTGATTTTTATTATTATTATTATTATTATTATTCTGCCGTAAAACGCATCGTGCAGCCCAAACCGTAAGAGCTGGAACTTTGAAACTTTGACAGATGGTAGTACAAAAATCGAGGAAAGGTTCAGAGATTATGACCCCGATTGGCCCATAGGTGGCGCTATAACAACCAAAAGCGCGAAACTGCTCATAACTCCTAGACCGTATGTCGTAGACTCAAGTGTCTTATATCATTGGAAAGCTGGACGCCTGACGAACAAAACGTATATCTCCGATTTCATTTCCGCCATGATAGATTTTCCGCCATTTTGAATTTTGTCAAAAATCTACTTTTGCGAACTAGTCCCTGGTTTTTTGCCCGATTGGAACCAAACTAGTGCAGAAATGTTCTCTGGAGACTGAATATCAATAATTATCGAAAAAAAGTGGAAATTTCGATTCACGGTCGCTAAGGGGCGCCAAAACGTACGTTGTGGGAGGGGCCTATTTTACTAAAATGGCTATAACTCCCGATGTAAATGAGGTATCTTCACCAAACTTGGTACACATGTGTATGAGCTTACTCTGGGGTCACAGTAAAAAAATCGCGACGATTGGCCTCATGGTGGCGCTATAAAATGAATAAAACATAAAACAGGCTATAACCACCTGACCGTTAGTCCGATTGACTTGAAAATTGGTATGCAGTGTCTTGGTCCAAGGTGCCATGTATGTGTATGAGGACATTGGCGTATCTCAAAAAACATGGCCGCCATCGGCCAACGAAGTTTGAGCACCTATTAGACAAGGTTAACGGAGGCCGATCGGAACGAAACTCAATGGGCATGTTCGGCTCATGGCCCTAAAGGTCTGTAAGAATTTTGAAAGAAATCGGCCACTAGTTGGCGCTAACGAGTTTTACGGCTCTGTAATCACATGGTGTTACAAATATCCACACAATATGCATATCATTTGATAGATCTCCTCATCCTGAACAACTTTGCCTCAAGAACCATTGCTGTCAATCAAACTGTTCATTAATTATTCATTAATATGTTAAAAACCTACTTTTGCGAACTAGTCCTAGGTTTTTTGCCCGATCGGAACCAGACCAGTCTAGGACAATTCTCTGGACTCTCTAGATCAATAATTATCAAAAAAAAGTTGAACTTTTGCATTTGGATGGCTGTAATAGGGTAATTTATAAAATGGGCGTGTCAAAATACATTAAAAAGCCTATAAATCCTAAATAAAAACTCAGAACTTCACAAAAATTGGTCAGCATATGTGACATAACATCATTAACAAGCATGAAAAATTCTATGGAGATCGGACAATAGGTGGCGCTATAACTGTTAAAAAGCTTTAAAATCATATATTTCCTATGGTAAACTGCCTGTATTGGCTGTAAATGGTCTTTTCTATCTCTGATCATATAATTTTCATATCATAATGTTCAAAACTAGTGCAATACAATTCTCTGGACTCACTAGATCAATAATTGTCAGAAAAAGTTGAACTACTTCATTTGGATAGTTATAATAGGTTCACTTCAAAATCTGGCCTTTACCAAGTGTCCCCGAAAGCCTATATCTCTTTAATCAATGCTCAGACCTTCTTAAAAACAAGTCAGAACGTGTGAAATATCACCCTGAACAAGCATGAAAATTTTCAGACAGATCGGACAAAATTTGCCTCTATAACAGTTAAAAAGGTGAAAATGATATGAATTAATGGCATGTTAAGCCAATAAGTGGTATTTTACTGCCCCCTGCTGTTTAAAATAGTCATTTTCTCATATTGGTATTGGTATCAGCCATGGTAAATCATGATAAATGATGGTGTGTGTGTGTGTGTGTGTGTGTGTGTGTGTGTGTGTGTGTGTGTGTGTGTGTGTGTGTGTGTGTGTGGTACAAATATAACAAAGGTTTTATTTTCCAACATGAAAACAAACATAACAGAGTGCTAGTGCACAAACAATAACCGACAATGATAATGGATGAGAGGGGAACTTAAATACACAGATCAAGACAAGGACAACAGGTGACGGTTATGATGATGAGGAGCAGGTGATGATGAGGAGGGTGATGAGGAGCAGGTGCAGGTGATGACGACAGATGGTGAATGTGATGAAGACAGAAGGTGAATGTGATGAAGGTGAATGTGACACCAATATCACTGAAACATTTGTGTGTGTGTGTGTGTGTGTGTGTGTGTGTGTGTGTAGCATTATTGTGTGTAGCATATGTAGCAAGTATGCATTATTGAGTTAACATGGAAAAACTGGTTTGCTTTAGTGCAGAAAAATGGTCAAAATCATGAGGTTTAAAGTGAAAGTGAGCCAATAAGTGGTCTTCTACTGCCCTCTGCTGGCCATTGTACTTATTAATTAAATTTTTCCACATGTGCTTGCATTTATACTTGAATACACACTAAATATCACTTATATAGCAATAACTATTATAACACAATCATATTTTGTCAGTGTTAATCACTTTATTTGCACTGACACTTCAAATAATTGCTAGTAATGTGGTAAATCATGGTAAATCATGGTTAACTATGCTGTGTGTGTGTGTGTGTGTGTGTGTGTGTGTGTGTGTGTGTGTGTGTGTGTGTGTGTGTGTAAGCATGCATTGAGTTAACATGGATAAACTGGTTTGCTTTAGTGCAGAAAACTGGTTTAAAGTGAAAGTGAGCCAATAAGTGGTCTTCTACTGCCCTCTGCTGGCCATTCTACTTATTAATGAAATATTTCAACATGTGCTTGCATTCATACTTGAATACACACTAAAAAAATCACTTATATAGCAATAACTATTATAACACAATCATATTTTGTCAGTGTTAATCACTTTATTTGCACTGACACTTCAAATAATTGCTAGTAATGTGATAAATCAGGCTAGAAACATGGTAAATCAAAGTAAATAATACTAGATTGTCGTTTATCTCCTGGTAAATAATACTAGAACGTGGTATATCATGGTAAATCATGGTTAACTATGCTGTGTGTGTATGTGTGTGTGTGTGTGTGTGTGTGTGTGTGTGTGTGTGTGTGTGTGTGTGTGTGTGTGTAAGCATGCATTGAGTTAACATGGAAAAACTGGTTTGCTTTAGTGCAGAAAACTGGTTTAAAGTGAAAGTGAGCCAATAAGTGGTCTTCTAGTGCCCTCTGCTGGCCATTCTACTTAATAATGAAATATTTTACATGTGCTTTTGCATTCATACTTGGACACACACTAAAAATCACGTATATAACTAACTATTATAACACAATAATATTTTGTCAGTGTTCATCACCTCATTTGCACTGACACTTCACATAATTGCTAGTAATGTGGTTAATCATGCTAGAAACATTGTAAATCATAGTAAATAATACTGAAATGAGGTGTATCAAGGTAAATCATGCTAGAATCCTAATAAATCATTCTGGAACATGGTATATGATAGTAAATCATGCTAGAATCATATTAAATAATTCTAGAATGTGGCAAATCGTTGTGGGAGGAGCCTATTTTACTCAAATGGCTATAACTCAAGAAGTAAATGAGATATCTTCACCAAACTCAGTACACATGTGTATGGGTTCAATTTGAGGTCACAGTAAACAATTTTATGGAGATCGGACCATAGGTGGCGCTATAACTGTTAAAAAGCTTTAAAACCATATATATCCCATGGCAAATTGCCTGTATTGGCTGTAAATGGTCTTTTCCATCTATTATGTCAGTGGTTACATGCTTGCTAAATAAATCTTAATAACTTTTGATGCTTTTGTGCTTAAATGCCTTAAAGGCCTTAACTGCTTGAACCCCGATAAATGCTGCTTGCAGCTTTAATTTTATTTGATATTGTTGCTGTGATTTGCCATGATTTGTTTTTATATAACATATCAAATGAAGCAGCTTTTATATTCGGTTTAGTAATTTAAAAATAATTTTAAAAGGTGATCAATGGTTATTGTTCATCTGAATCAGCTGTTCAAAACTGATTGGTTAGGGGAGAGGTGGTAAACAAGATTAAAGACGAGAGAAAGAGATGCCTAGAAACTATGCCAGACTCTGAAGGCAAACAGTCCCACCTGGACCTCCATCCAGACTGGGACAGAACTGATGCCTTTTAACCAGTGCCAGCCTCACTCTGGCAGCTGGAAACTCATGAAACCAGTTGACAGGGAAAAGTTGGCTGGGTGGCTTCAGGAACAGAAAGAAGCAACGAGAAAGACAGGATGGGTTTAGATGAAGTCATGGTCACGGAGAAGAAAAAATAGGCAATTTACCCACATACAGTAGAACTGGATGTGCTGGTCCAGTGCTATAATGAAATGATGTTAATGTCGCTCTCTTGAAAGTTTCTAATGACACTGTTATAAAAGTAGTGTGTTTGCTTGTATTATATTGGATAATAGCCATGTACTACAGCAATAATATACACTAACATTCAAAAGCTTGGGGTCAGTAAGATTATTTAAATAGAACCTAAAGCCCCCTGTAATCAATAATTGTATCCCTTAAAACTCATCTTTGATCACCAAAATGACTGATTTTTTTTTTCTTACGAAATTGTTTAATGCAGCATTCTATATGTATATAGGTGTGTTTGAGTTGTTTACATTTTTTTTTAAAATAATTAATATATCATAGAGTTGTTTGTGGTGGGGTAAATTAAATGCAATATGCGTTGACGTCACAATCGTGTTGGACTGTGGTGTATGGAGCTGCCTGAAGTGTAGCCTAGATATGAAGTAGAGTCGCTCCCTCCGTTTTTGACCGTCCATATAAACTTCCCTCGTCCACTTCACGAAGTGGAACGCACTTCAAAATGGCGGCAGGGATTCCCCTGAGGGGAAGTGCTTAGGGAAATTCGTAAGTGCGTGTCTAAAAGTTGACTGGAACGCAGCCCAGAACACACTTCAAAACAAGAGTCAGTAAACACAAAACCTAGACAGGGAAACACAGACTGGGATCATGACAATTATATATTATATTACAAATAAATGCTGTTCTTTTGAACTTTCTATTCATCAAAGAATCCTGAAAAATATACTGTAGCTGTCACACGTATTAAGTTTTGTTTGTTCTCAGTTTCTGTTTTCACATGTGTTTCTTTGTCTTAGTTTCCTGATAGTCATCAGTTGTCATGGGCACTCATTTAATCTTCACTCCTGTTCGTTATCATCTCATGATCACTGTGTATTTTAAGGCGCTTTTCCACTGTATGGTACGGCTCAGCTCAGCTCGCTTTTCCATTGCAGTTTAGTACCACTTCAATGTGGGTGGGATTATAGACTGATCGTTATAGTTGCGCCACCTCTACTACCGTGACATTATCGTAAACACGACACAAAAAAACGCACAACACTGGAGCAATGGAGCATATCGATCGAATGGTGTTCGTGATTCTCGGCATGCGGATGTTTTTCACTGCAGGAAGAAGAAGCTTGTTTGTTCAGGTTTGGTGTCTCATGTCGCAATGACTCTGGTAGTGACAATTCTAAAGGATCATGTGACACTGAAGACTGGAGTAATAATGCTGAAAATTCAGCTATCTTTGCTGTACTAATGATAACAAAAATACTTACTGTATTGGATTTCTTCACAAAATTATTATTAGCTATATAGCCTGAATAATGACTCATAATGACATCCTCAACCATACCCTATCTGTGTATTAAAATTAATATTTGCTCAGCTAACAAGCAAGAGAACTAGCTAGCAATATGCTCGACAGCAGTAGTTATTGTTCCTGTTTGCTTCACGGCATGCAGTAGATGTTGGGGACCAGGCAGTCTCATTGGGATGCTGGGGAAGCTCTTGTGTTGCACTGCAGTTTGCTATATGGCAATTGGCCTTTAAAGGTTGCTCTGACCTGTATCTTTATTTCACAGGATGAGAAGGTTATCTGCTCTCTGGAGTGACATCGAATGGAGCTCAAAGAAGGGCTCTTGTGGTCAATATGTGAGTGATTTTAGGCACTTATTACTGAGAGTTAGGTACAGACGAACACACAGATGTGGTTGTCATGCTGTGGCTTAATAAATGTGTGTTCTATGTGATGCATTGATCTGAATTATGTAACAATTCAACATTTCAAACATTAATATTGCAAATTGTCACGTTTTTTTTCGTTTACCATCAAAAATGTCATCAAACAAAGTGCCATCTGCAAATAAAAGCAAAAATTTTCATTCTGAATATAATATATTCTACCGTTCAAAAGTTTGGGGTTATAAAATATGAGAAATTAAACAACATTAGAATGATTTCTGAAGGATCATGTGACACTGAAGTAATGGCTTCTGAAATTCAACTTTGCCATCACAAGAATAAATTACATTTTAAACCATATTAAAATAGAAAACAGTTGTTTTACGGTGCAATAATGTTTTACAGTATTACTGTTTTCACTGTATGTTGATCAAATAAATGCAGCTTTGGTGAGCATAAGAGACTTTTCCAACCCAAACCATAGAGTACATGAAACTTATCTTGTATTCAATTTCTTTAAAATAGTTGTTTTATGACATGTAAAAAAACAATACATATCATACATACGTATGATAATTTACCTATCATATTTGCATCTTGAATGTCCAAATATGTTTTGGGGCCATTCTATTACCTTGTTACTGTGGGTTGTGCAATTATTATATCAAACCTATTTATCTCACCACGGGTTGTGCTTCTTGAACGTTCTTTCTGGGTCTAGAGGGGAAAAAAGAGGGATTTGGGGAGGAAAGAAGATGAGCCCAGTATGTGGCCTGGAGTAATGGTATAATATGTTTTCTAGCACAGGCCCTGTCAAGGTCCACTCGATATGTCAACGAGATAAAACTATGCCAGGTAGGAAGTAGAGTCTGCAGTGGGCAGATAAAAGGCACTCCTGAGGTATTTCATCAGAGACTGCTCGCGTTCCATTAGCTGATTTGAGTGTTGCCCCTCCCTTCCGTCTCCTTGGACCTCAGGACTTCAACCCCCCACCCCCAACACACACACGAAACCAGAGTGCAGCAAACCCAAGGGGAGTGTGTTCTTTTGCCTTCAACTGCTGCAGACACCCCTCCATCCCTCAATTTTCTTTCTTCTTCTGAGGGAATGACAGAAAGAGGCTTTAACTGCTCTCTCCACACCAGAGTACATTTCAGTCAACGTCACTCAAATGCACTTCAGAGAAAACCATCCAGCCCCTAGAGAATCAGTGCAAGAGTTCCAGCACTCTCTTCACACCCCACTATAACAGGTTTGTTTGGGTGTTGAGAGCTCCTGGGCTTGTGCCAGGACAACAACTATTTGTTTTCAGGCTGTTTTCACATTGATTGGATTTCTTGGTCCAAACCAAAGTTCAGTTCAGTCCCCCTTTCCCTGCCCAGAGGGTATGCTTTCACACTAGTATTTGCAGCGTTTGGACAAAATTCTAAACTTAAGAATTGGCTTCCTTTCAGTTCATGAGATGGAATTGGAAATGATACAGGCACACCCCCAATTTGGACTGACAGAAAGTGGAATTTCATTACTCTAAAACAAGTTTTGTATTTGTCAAAAGATTATTACTAATTATTCCTATTTATTCCCTGATTTGTAAAATACTGTAATTTCTACTCAACTAATTAAGGGCCGGTTAACACAGAACACATTTTGTTAACACTTTATTTTGATGTTCCCCAACAGACATTCTACTGACTATAAGTAACTTTGCAACTACATTTCAATTTATTCTACTAACCCCAACCCTAGCACCTAACCCTAACCTAACAGTCTACTACAGTCTGCTAATACTCTAATGAGAGTTTGTTGATATGTAGTTGCAAAGTTACTTATAGTTAGTAGAATGTCTAAAGTGGACCATTGAAATACTGTATAGAGTACCCACATTTTTTGCAGTTAAGCGCAAGGTCTAGAGATTTAAAAAAAAAAAGTAAGTTCTTTTAACTTGAGCGCCACGTTTTTAGAATACCGTGTTATGCGATGCTGCAAAAGATGCAAGACGCGAGCGCAACAGTTAAAGATGTCAGTCTAGTGTGTGTTTACATTGTAAAACAATGGAAAAATGTGTTCTGTGTGAACAGCCCCTAACCCTTAATCGCATACCTCAGGTCTTTAGTGACCCGGGACGACATTCACTACCCTCCTCCTCATTCATTTTTTAAAGGCATACATCAAACTTCTTAGTATTCCTAAATCAATTTATTATAAACAATATAACATGATTTTTTTAATTTTTTAAAAAATTTTTTTTATAAAAGAATACCTGTTTTCCCATTCATTTTTTGTCAAAATTGTATAGGATCGCTAACGACCCAAGGTGTGTAAGTATATTTTTTTCTGCACAATAATAATTGAATCTTTGGTGACTGAATAAGTGCAATTCACCTTTATTCCACAAGGTGGCAATGTCTGATACACAATGATGAAGTGACGTTTCACTCATAGTTACCGCAGGCAGAAAACAAAAGAATGGGAAGAATTATCAGCAAAACTTGAAATGGCTCAGAGATTTACTGCAGAGCAAGTACTGAATGCAATCAACTATTTGTTTCACTGTTACTTGATGGTGGATCTGGTGAAGAAGCTATCATTGATCAAAATTTTGATTTTGAAGATGTTGAAAATTATAGTTTTGAGAATATATTTGAGATTACGAATATGAGCCAGATGCTGAATGTACTGGGAAATGAGCTCTTACGAGGACATTGATGATAAAACATCTGCTCAAACTGAACACTTCCAAGCTCCAAAAAGAATATGCTTTATTTTATTCTTCTGTAATTGTTACTCTAAAATCAGGAGAGTTTTATATTATCGCAACAGGTAGAGATCCATTCATGTTAGATATAGATCCGGGTCGTCAAAGACCTGAATATGTAATAATGATTGCCGAAACTTTCATGTATTAAAGGGCTAACAAGAGTTTAATATTCAGGAGGGGTTCTTGGGAACTTTGAGTAATTTTAGAATGAAGTCTACGATAATAACTTGATGGTTCCTGGGAGCTGCCCACAATCTTACCCCAACAGTGTTACCACTATTTGACACACACACATATATAATACATAGAGTGCTGATAAAAATGCATGTGGGCTGATGGGGAAAAAGCCCACTACGGATAGCAGTCACTATGACAAGCTTTCCCAGCAGCACTGAGTGTGCTGTGACATCTTCATTAGATTGCTATTAATGATGAGATGTCTCTGTATTTTTGAGACTATTAATCAAATACAGCCAGACAGAATGCTATTATAAAACGTGGTGCAAAAACCAAGCAGCAAATGTTGTTCATTGACCAACAACTTATCTGTATCTTAGAAGGTAGACGCCTCTACACATATAGTATTGAAAGACCAACGCTGACTCACGACCAATTCGTACGAGCGAGTAAAAGGTGGCTAATTTGTTCAAATTCGTACGACCTCACTCGTACGAATTCGTACGATTTGTCTAAACCCCAGTGATGGGTAGGTTTAGGGGCGGGGTCAGGGGTAGGTACTTCGTACGAATTCATACGAATTGGGCAACTCGTAAAATGTACGATTTAGAAAAAATCTTTTCTACATGATGCAGTAGTATTATTTCACGTAGTCAAGTCATTTATATATGCTAAATAGCTCTCTCCATGTCTTTTAATGATGTTATTGTCATCAAAGAAAGGTCAAAGAGGAAGATAAGGGGAAGTACACATATGGGGACAGCTATTGAAAGTTAAGAATTCAGAACAGAAAGAAGTTAAAGTAGGCTAATAGCTCACTAATCTAAGCTTACAGGCTAGCAGACAACCCTGTTAGTGCAACTCAGAGCTTAGCAATCAACAAAATGATGCAACCCTGTGACATATCATGATAATGACGTACTATCTCTCTCTTTCTTTCTATCAGTCAGTGATGATCAGTCAGTGATTTGTTAACTGCTACGCAAAACCTGCCCTAAAGCAAGACTATGTAGACATTTCTAAATCATTCTGGTTATCTTCTTCCTGTTAGCGGAAAATCCGTCTGTCCCCTTCTTTTCTGCACATCCATCATGAAGATGAAATATGGAGAGTGCATTTGTTTCCCTGTCAGAAGAGGAGATAGGGTTTGTTTAGCCTTGACGTGCTTGTATAAAAGCCACTGATTGCTTCATTGAAACAGCCATTTGATTTTATGGGTGGAAATAGATTCAAGGCTGTTTTGTGCAGTGACAATGAAGTATACAAGCATGTGAACGCACACTATTTGTAGTCAAAACGCTAATTTATATTCCATTAACGCTGACATTTTCACCTGGCACTTTGCCTGCACATGATATAACAGGAAAATGCTCATGGTTTGCAATTCAGAGAGTGTGCACTAGATTTTGTGTTCACATGGATCTAGGTTCAAGTCTGTTCATGTCCTGAATCCAACCCGCTTCTGTTTTTCTTCCACTTTCTTCTCTATATTTCCTGTACATTAGAAAGGCAAAAAGTCCCATAAATAAAAAAGTGTTTTATTTAGCAGCAACTTTGACAGGTGCCATATGAACAAATTATGTACAGTATAATGATCTCTGGGACCAAAAAGCTTTCAAAAATACACAGTTGAGAAATATCCCAGCACTACACAATTTCATCCAATTCTTATTTGTACACTGTTTATAGCATCACCAAGTTGTGTCCTTTGCCTCATGTTTTTTTTTCTGTAGGAGCAAACTATATGAGAGCTATAAAACAATGAGGAAAAGGTTAAATAAGCAGACATGATTTGAGAGCCTGATGTGGACCTTTTAGTTCTTTTGGGTCACTGAAACCCAGATTAAATGGAACTTTTTTTTGCAAATGAAGAATAATTAAAAACCTGTAGTCATTGTTTTTAAGCCAATTGGACTTCTTACTTGTGTCCTTTTCTTTGTATGCAGCATTATTTTTTATTTTTTTTTGCTGATTTGCAATTGCAGCTTTTGACCTGTTGCCACAATAAACCTGCCAAATATCACTTTGGGGAAAATGCGCTGTATTAACTATTGATTTGTCTTCTCAGTCCAAAAATAAATCCAGCCAGAAACCTTTGGGATTTTCCATATTGCCTATGCTTGGCAAGACTAAAATGTAACTATTTAACTTTTAGATATGCAAGACACTTATTTGTTGGCTGGTCAGGAAAAACAAAAACTGTAGTGTGTAATGATGTAGTGCATGCTGAAATTAGCCAGAAATGATGACTTGTTTGATGCTCATGTGCACGAGAAGTAATATGTCAGAGTGTTTTTCTGGTTTGATCACGTCTTCTGAGACTTCAGGGAAAAGAGTCCAACCAAGGTTGCGTTTTCTCAGCCCGGAAGGCTTCATTTTTCCTCCGCTGTCAATCTTCTGAAGCTTGATTTGGTATTCCTTGCATTGCATCTCCACTGGGACCACAAAGGAACGTGAGCCAGAGCAGCATATGGTCCTCTAAATAAGTGGGGAGGTGTTTCATGCAGAAATGTGCTGTGGTGCCGACAAATGTGACATGGTAACCATATAGTTCATTCTGACACAGTGTTTAGCACGGGCTGGTGCACAGTGAAGAGAGGAGAACAGATGTTGAGGATACAAACCCTTCCACAGATGAAACAGTGCTGCCTCAGTTACTTTACTCCCATTAAATATCAACAGTTAAAAACAATTAGGATGGTGGTTGAACTAAATACCAAGGTAGAGCCTAGAATGAGATGATTATAGTCTAATTGCTTTGATATATTATTCTTATTAGAGAGCTATTACATGTGGGTGTGGTAATTCACAGTAAATGGAGGATTATAGGTCTGCTCCTTTTATGTAGATTTCTCAGTGTGTTCGTAAAGGAATTTTGCTAAAATGGCGGTGATGAAAGCTTCCAGAGCAAAATTGGCTGATTTTTCATGCACTAATGTGTGAATTTTTCATAAAATATAATGATAGAGCAGATATAAAACACATGCATAAAACATCCATTGCTAATTTTCTTGCTACTTAACTTGTGTCCTTTGGCTCTGTCTTTTACAAGTGAGTGCTGATCAAAAGAGTTTGAGTCAAACGAAGCATCAAAGATTTCCTTTGTTGTTCCCTGGATTACAAGCGAGGAAGTGAGCTGGAAAGGACACATACTGGAATGTCACCTGTAATCTTCTCTGGTGTCTTTGGTCTGTGTTGGCAGCAGGATTAGTCAACAGTGTTCTGTTTCATGTTGATGTGAGATCTCCATTTTATACGCACAATGTATACATTGTTAAAAAGCCTTTAGTGTTACCTAAAGTGGAAGTAAAGATACTCAGAGAGGATGCCATTTAACCTCAATAGGGGTTGATTTAACATGTCAACAGTGTTTTGTAGGTTGTCTTCAATGCTTACTTACCCTGTTTTGATGTATTTTAGATTGAAACAGAATATTTTGAAAGGAAAGGATAGATTGTGATTCTTTTATGATATTATGATATTTATAAGGTTTAATTGTATTTATGTATAACATTGACTGGGTAATTTTTATTTTATTTAATATATATTTCTTTTTTGAGGTAACGTGATATTTATACAATTACAAGTGTTATTTATTTATAATTAGGAAATGATATTATACAGTTATAATATTGATTATTGAACAGTTTTTAGTTATGTTATTTTTAGTGATATGATTTGTAGTTATAATATTGATAACTGGTATTTATTTATTTATTGTTTTGTGTTTTTAGCCAATGATATGATATTAATAATATTACACTAGTTTTATTTATTTATTTAGTTAGTTAGTTAGTAAGTCTGGCCATGGTAATGTTAAAGTCAGATAAATATGCACTTTTGAATTCTAAACAATAAGTTCTGGACATTTTCTTTTATAGAAAATAAATATATATTCTATTTCATGTTGTCTTTGAAAGGATATTCACTTTTATTCTATAGAAAAATATATTCTGTCATCATTTGCTCACTTTCATATTGTTCCAAAATTGTATGATTAACAAAATTCCTACAAATAACATTGCTCCAAAAATGAGTCCATACAAGTCTTCTGAAGCCATACGATAGCTTTGTTTGAGAAACGTATAGGCTTAAAATGCTTCTCTCCATCGTAGCTCTCCAAATCCCATTTGAATTTGCCTAGTCACACATCAAAAGCATTATTTGGGTTTGTATAGTCATATGGGTTTAGAACAATATATATATATATATATATATATATATATATATATATATATATATATATATTTCCTTTAATAATACCAGTAAACAATTTTCCTCTGATATATATATATATTTATTTTTTTTCAATTCGCTTGTTGCCAAGTTGCCCCAACATCTGACCATGATGGCCATGCCTGACCTGTGCTGATTCAGATCAGAGATTCATTCTGCAAAAACTGCAGCTCTGATACATTTTCAGCAAACCTTGCAAATTGGCCATACCTCATTGGCCCAAGCATACGCTCGTGATATGATCTGTGTCTGTAAGAGGGGGCTATTAGGTGCACGGTGCACCCCGCTGACTCCGGGCACTGAACACTGCTTATCTCCCCATCCATTTCAGTCTGCTTACTTCACTTTCACAGTCTGCCAAAAGAGCCCTGATTGCATCTTAATCATAAAGCAAAACTCCGAGATGGAGCGGGAATGACAGGCACTGTTAAAGTGCCTTTGGCTATTCCCAGCACCCACATTATAAATGTCTGCAGAAAAATGTGTACGTTCGCTCCTTCACCGGCTCTGTTTACATCACATATCTCCAAGTCATCACTGTCTCAGTAATGGAGATATCAGAGCATCAGTGTAAGCAGACTTTCGTCATTTGGCACAGCCTGCCAACATGGACGCTCTGCTTCAAGCAACGTGAGGAACGAGGAGATAGAGAGAGGGAGAGAAAATAAAGAGGGAAGGAGAAAGAAAGAGGAAGCTCATCAATTATTCAAGGCAAAGTCACTATAGTAAACAGATAAAGGACACAGAATGTATATGAAATGGTTAGAGCTGGTGCAATGCTTCGTCTCTGATCCATTTTAACCTCAATCCTCTAAAGAATCAGCTTGAATATTTTTTTTATGCAATTTTTGTTTTTGTTTTTCAGGCAACAGCCTCAGTAACTGGATGCTGTTAACTGTCTTGCTAACAGCACAATGTCTGCTCTCAAATGTGTATTTGTGAAAACAGGCAAGTAAGCATTGCATCTAGCTGAATCTGTTCTGCTTTCCTTTATGTTTGACTAGCATAGCAAATAGAAATGGCGTAAGGAAACCACTGGGTGGATATAACACAAAATTTCATTATTCATTATTCTTTGCTAAGCCCCAACCTCACTGATCAACCCTAGATTTAGCACACTGCAAAAAATACTTTTTTTACTAGTACAAATATATTAAAAACTGTATACATTTACTTGAGAAGCAATTGTTAACACTTTCATAGATTATATCTTGAATCCAACTGTATTTTATCTTACTGCACTTGCATGTTTTTCAATTGTTTTTTAACTGGAAAATTTGCTAAAAAATATTCAGTATAACAATATTTAAATATATATAAGCCTAAGCCTTGTCTATGAGCTATTAAGTCTTGATTTCTGAAAAGTTTTTGCTTAAAAGAGGAAATTCTGTCAGTAGGGCTTGTTTTCTCTTTGAATTAAGTTTACTTTTATTACCCCGCCGTGGCAGATATTTTTCCTTGTTTTAACCCAGAAATGCATGAATGTTTCACCATTATATATAGATTATGTTTCATTATTATATTTTCGGATCTTTAGCAATATATATCTAACACGGATGGATCTCTACCTGACGCAATAATATAAAACTCTACTGAAATCAGAGTAATAATTACTCTTTATTCAAAAAAGAATAAAATAGAGCATGTTTTGTTCCTTTGGAGCTTGGAAGTGTTCAGTCTGAGCAGATGTTTTATCATCACTGTTCTCTTAAGAGCTCATTTCCCAGTACATTCAGCATCTGGCTCATATTCGCAATTTCAAACATATTTTTAAAACTATCATTTTCAACATCTTCAAAATCAAAATTTAGATCAATGATAGCTTCTTCACCAGATCCACCATCAAGCAACAGTGACACAAATATTTGATTGCATTCAGTACTTGCTCTGCAGTAAATCTCTGAGCCATTTCAAGTTTTGCTGATAATTCTTCCCATTCTTTTGTTTTCTGCCTGCGGTAACTATGAGTGAAACGTCACTTCATCATTGTGTATCAGACATTGCCACCTTGTGGAATAAAGGGGAATTGCACTTATTCAGTCATCAAAGATTTTACACACCCCAGGTCATTAGATTAGCACACAATATATATATATATATATATATATATATATATATATATATATATATATATATATATATATATATATATATGTGAATGGGAAACCAGGTATTCTTTTATAACTTTTTCTTGTTATATTGTTTCTAATGAATTGATTGAGGAATACTAAAAAGGTTTATGTCTATCTTTGAAAAATGAATAAGGAGGATGGTAGTGAATGACATCCCGGGTCACTAAAGACCCGAGGTATGCGATTAAGGGTTAAGCATAAACTCACTTAATTTTCATAAAAAGAAAATTCATATCTGCCGTTTTGTAAATGTATCTTGATGTTGATGAAAATGAGACAAAAATGAA
Organism: Scardinius erythrophthalmus; assembly: GCF_964197995.2. Taxonomy (NCBI): domain Eukaryota; kingdom Metazoa; phylum Chordata; class Actinopteri; order Cypriniformes; family Leuciscidae; genus Scardinius; species Scardinius erythrophthalmus. The sequence continues at coordinate 24,150,437 of NC_138239.1, forward strand.
GTAAGAGAGGGTTGCAGTGTAAACCATTTCTGAGCTTAGCATAGGTCAGTTGCTACATGAAATCAGTAGTTCAGCAATATGAGTGGCGACATGCTTTTCTTCCAATATGACTTCCTGCTTTTGGAGTTCATTTACATGCTTTATTTGGTTTCTCATAGACAGACACACTTTATTTGACCTTGACCTTGACTTTGCTTAGTGCTCTCTAGAGTCTTGAAAGGGAGGCTCCTAAAGCGATCTCATATGAATTAATGGCCTCTTCTTTGCCTTCTCCAGTAATGCCCAACATTAACGTTATTGGGCTCAACAGAGCCTTTGGGGGCAGTATGGGTCATGGTGGATGGTTTCCTGGTCAGGGATGAGAAGGGCAGTTCTAGTCCTGACTCTAATAAAATTTCATTCACAAAGAGGCCAAGGGAACAAGGGCAGAAGATAGGAAAGACCACTCATTTTCAACCAGGTGCTATTTCAATATACAAAGTAGGAAGGATAGTGCTAAGAGGCCCATCACACCAGCTGGAATTATTCATTGGGTGTCAGTGAGCCTCATTAGCACCATGATAAATAGGTCATGCTGTGTAGAGGCCTCTGACCTTCCTTTGCCGACACTGCTATGCCCTCTTAGGGTTTTGCTCTGAGGCTCTAAGGTCTTATATCATCGAGACAGTAAGGCTGAAATAGCATGTGAACTGATGAAAAGGTGATATAGCTAGATATAGTTCAAGCCAAGAGGAAGTCTTTCCCTTCACAATGATGTAGACCTTAGTCAGAGTAGACGGCATATGTAATTTGATGCAAATAAAAGTAGGGCTATGTTGGTTTGCTGCTTTTATTTGGTCATAGCCCAGTCTGCTGGCTGGTTTTAGAGGAGTATGGATTTTTTTTTTATAGCTTGGCAGGCTAGAGGACCAGTTTAAACCTGCTGACACTGGTTAATTAAACAAGCATAGGCCGGTTTATTATTTTAAACTAATATTTTCAGTAGGGAAGTAAAGTCAACGCGTGGTGCCATTGTGTAGCTGGGCATAGTATTAATCTTTTTAGACAGAACATCATGAGAAAGTGTTTGCAGCCCATTCTATTTCTGTAATGTAATGTATTTGTGTGAAATATATATATATATATAAACATTGTGGAACTTTATTTGATTTTTATCCATATGGAATGGGTTTAGTTTGGCAATGTATTCATTTTGATTTCATGTTGGCTTTTTAAAAATGTCCCTCCACCCATTAAAATTAACTATAGATATTACAGATTGTAAAATTTAGATGTGACCTGGACTGTTTTTTTCACAACTTAATTTTGCCTATCAAATGACATATTATTATTATTATTATTATTTAATAGTAATAATAATAATAAGATTTTTTTATATTTGTAATTTCATATAATACAATAATAATTTGTAATATAATATAATATAATATAATATAATATAATATAATATAATATAATATAATATAATATAATATAATATAATTAATATAATATAATATAATATAATTGTCAGAGTTATGTTATGTTTTGGTCATGTTTCTTTGTGTTTTTGGTTCTGTTTGCATGTGTAGCCGTTCATTTGACACTGTTACCCAGTGTGTCTAATTATTGTATACAAATCATCTGTTGGTCAATTGAAACTCGTTAGTCCTTGTGTATTTAAAGTAGCCATGAAATAAAAATGTAAGTTTTTTGGCTTTTTGTATGAAAACGTTATTCTGCGTTCACACCGAACGCGGATTGAGCGTCAAATTCGCTTCTATCGCGTCTATTTGGACGCTTGAACAATTTGAATTTTCAGAATTTCTATTTCGCTTCAAACACTCGCTTTATACGCACATCCAAAGTGAATTGGATCCGCGTATAAAGAAAGTGTTTGAAGCAAAATAGAAATTTTGAAAAGTTATGTTATGTTACATTGACATACTGTAACATTGAAATCACTCACTCCAGACGTTCAATTCGCGTTCGGTGTGAACACAGCATAAGCCTTGCTGTTATCTAGCGTGCTTCAAAACAATGACAAAATTCGCATTTAGAAGATATAAGAGTTTAAAACTTCTAGATATCAGAAAATAAATATCTACAGTAGATATCTATTTCTAGGAATCTAGAAAAAAGATATCAAAACAATGATTTTAATGACATCACTCTGCACTTCATCTTCTCATAAAATGTTCTGTCCAATCAAATACTTTCTAGAATCTAAAGCGCCCTGCCCCCCTACATACACCACTAAAGATGTGGCTAAAATCTGTGATTTGTTCACACATTTACTATTGTGAATGGCACTATATAGGGGATAGGGAGCGATTCAGACAGTGTAAATATGTTTTCAAATCTGGTTTCACGTTAGTGTCATGTGAAATTGTCTGCCGCAGCACACAAAATCTGCTCCGGTCCAGAGACACGATAGCACAGAGCGGATCATGTGTGCGAGTCGGTGCACACCAGAAAATGTATCGGAGCCATTTGAATTCTGCACAGAATTAGGAGGAGAAACGGTTAGAGGTTAGGAAGAAACTGTGGCTTTTCTGAGCTCAACAGCTCTGGCCAAGCAGTGATATAAACTAAACGCTATTGGCTATTTAAAAAAAGGGGAGGAGCTGTTCGATATGTCCCACCCTGTCTTCCCGTTTCAGTCAACACACTGAATAATGCTACGTGTTTCATAGCACTTCAGTGGGCCTTTAAGCTCTGTGTTCTTTCTGTTCTTTCTCCTGTCTATGTCAATGTTTGAGGTTGTGCTTGAGTTCATTCTGCCTGTTTTGTGAGTTATTGAATTAAAGACTGTTCCCTTGATCCATTCGTCGTAGTGCGCTACTTACATACAACTACCTGACTAATATAATATAATATAATAAAATAATACAATTTATTATTATTAATTGTATCATTATTTACCTCTACTACTGCTACTACTACTTACTACTACTACCAGTAATACTAATTATTAGAAAATTAATTATTAATTTAAATTATCGTTATTGCAATTATATTATGAAATGAATACTATAAGTAATGAATAATAGAAATTATCTGTTTTTCCCTTAACACAAGCAATCCAAAGACTTAGTTTTGTTTTTGTGTGAAATTTAACGGTAAGGACTTTTGTGTGTGCAAATATGATTTAGGACTTGGATTACTTAAATTCAGTTTGCATTAGACTTCATATGATGACCTTAAGATATGGTAAAATAGGCAATAACTTCAGAATCCACTACCTTCTCAGGGTTCTACAATCATTCTCGATTATTTCAGCAAACGCTCAAGGAAGTGCCAGCGTGGGCAGCTCCACTGAGTGTATTTGAGTATGTGTGCGTGTTTGAATGTGCATGTGTGCTCATATGTTTTCTTCTGACAGCTGACAGTGGATGCTGAGCTCTACACCCTCAGCAGAAGAAGCTGAAAAGCCTGAGCAGCTACTACCACCCGAGTGCCAAAGCACAGCTGTTATTAAGGAACTGCAGGCCCTGCTGTGGATTCCTGCTTACGCTGTTTTTAGCGCTGCACTGTACTGCTGCTCAGCTCTTTTCACTGAACTTTCCCTCTTCAGCTGTCTATCTCTCTCACTCCGTCTCTGTGCCCTGTTTAAATCAGCAGTGAGGCTCTCCAGGTTGAACTGTTGGCCCCACCGGGACTCTTTCTTTCCCAGAAGTGAGGGAATGCACATCAGCTCTCTGTAGTCGACTAAGTCATGTACCCCATCCTAGAGACACAGAGAGAGAGAAATACATAGAAACAGGGAGACTCCCTTAATATATTTTAACCACAAGAGGATAGAACAGACAGAAACCCCAACTTGAACAGATAGAGATTGCATCAGAAAGGAAATAACGTGAAACTTGAAGTGTCTGTTAGCACTCTAATTCTTTTTGGACACACCAGAAGTTAGAGACTTCCCCTATAAGAAACTCTTCACATTTCGTTCTCTGTAGTTCTTATTGCTTTGTTTTCAAACTGACTTTATTATTTCTTTTACCCTAAAGTATTAAACTTAGCTGCATAATGCAGACCTTAAATTGTGCATCTTAAAAAAAGCCATTCTGTTCCATTCCGCTCATCAGAGCGTCCAGGTAGAAAATAAAACATATGGATGTGGATATGGATGTATCAGAACAACATGGGTTACTTAAAAGGATAGTTAATTTTGAAATAAAATTTTGGTATGTTTTAGCTTACCTCAAGGGCATCCAAGATGTAGGTGTCTTTTTTTCGCAGTAGTTTCAATTTTGATATTTTTAGGTCAAACCGTTCTTTTCTTTCAGTCATATAATGCAGGTCTATGGTCACTGTCTCAAAGAGCATGCACAGAGTCCAAATTAAAACAATTCCCCATCATCCAAATGAAACAATTCCCCATCGTAAGTACACATTGATGGCCTAAGACACGAAACGAGCAGTTTGTGTGAGAAAACGAACAGTATTTATATTGTTTATACCTCTTGTAACACAGCCACGTCCAAGTGATCTGAGGGCGCGCACGCTTCCTGCTGTGTGACGTGTGCGCAGACTGGTGCATAGATATATATACACTAGATGTCGCCTTGACTACGGCAGTTCATTGGAACAAATGGAGAATTGTTTAATTTGGACGATGGGGAATTGTTTTAATTTGAACTCTGTGCATGCTCTTTGTGACAGTAACCATAGACCTGCATTATATGACTGACAGACAAGAACGGTTTGACCTAAAAATATCAAAATTGAAACTACTGCGGAAAAAAAGACACCTACATCTTGGATGCCCTTGAGGTAAGCTAAAACATACCAAAATTTAATTTCAAAGTGAACTATGCCTTTAAGGTGGGCTCCTTTCTTGTATGTATGTCTCAGTCCACTCAGTCCTCATTCTCCTGGATCTGTCTGCTGCCTTCGACACTGTAAATCATCAGATTCTTATGTCCAGCCTCTCATCACTGGGCATCACAGGTACTCCTCTCCACTGGTTTGAGTCCTATCTCACAGGTAGGTCCTTCAGGGTCGCATGGAGAGGCGAGGTATCCAGAACTCATCAACTGACCACAGGTGTTCCCCAGGGTTCAGTTCTTGGTCCCCTCCTCTTCTCCATCTACACCACATCACTGGGACACATCATACAGGCACACGGCTTCTCCTACCACTGCTATGCTGATGACACACAGCTCTTCCTCTCGTTTCAACCAGATGATCCCACAGTAGCTGCACGGATCTCAAGCTGTCTGGCGGACATCTCGACATGGATGAAGGAACATCACCTGCAGCTCAACCTGGCAAAGACTGAGCTTCTCGTCCTCCCTGCCAACCCGTCTCTACAGCACGACTTCACTATCCGCTAGACTCATCATCAATCACCCCATCAAGGTCGGTCAGAAATTTTGGAGTAACGTTTGACGACCAGCTGACTTTCAAAGATCACATTTCAAAATCAACCCGATCATGCAGGTTTGCACTGCACAACATCAGGAAAATCAGGCCTTTCCTTACTGAGCATGCAACACAACTTCTCGTCCAGGCCCTGGTCATTTCTAGGCTTGACTACTGCAATGCTCTTCTGGCTGGACTTCCATCATGTGCAACCAAACCTCTACAGATGATCCAGAATGCTGCAGCTCGTCTTGTCTTCAACGAGCCCAAGAGGGCACACGTCACTCCTCTGTTCATCTCTCTGCACTGGCTACCTCTCGCTGCTCGCATCAATGTTCAAGGCATTGACGCTTGCTTACAGATCTATCACAGGCTCAGAACCCTCCTACTTTCACTCGCTCCTACGAGCCTACATCCCTACCAGAAGCCTACGATCGGCCAACGAGCGACGTCTTGTGGTTCCATCACAGAAAGCCACAAAATCTCTTTCCAGAACATTCACATTCACAGTTCCATGCTGGTGGAACACTCTCCCCACCCTCATCCGGAATGCAGAATCCCTGACAACATTCAAAAGACAACTGAAAACCCATCTCTTCCGTGAGCACTTAACCTCTTAAAAAAAAAAAAAAAAAAAAAAAAAAAACCTTCCCCCTTCCCTTTCCCTTTAAAAACCTCGCTTACCGGGCTTATGCTACTCTGAATAATGCCTGACCTTCGTATTTTGAGCACTTCTTGCGTTGTTTTTGCCTCTTCATGATGACTCGCTTAACTTAGTTAGTCCTAATCTGTAAGTCGCTTTGGATAAAAGCGTCTGCTAAATGACTAAATGTAAATGTAAATGTAAATGTCTGTATTTATAATAATAATAATTTATTTATTTACGTGTGAAATCGTTTTAGCAAAATATTGTGGGACTTCTTTTGATTTTATCTATAGGAATTAGGTTCAATTCGGAAGTTAATAATAATAATTATTATCATTATGATTTTTTTTTTTTTTTGGGTTACTATGCAATAATACTTAGTATTATTTTAAAGTTAGTTTAATGGAAAATGTAAGATTTGGGCTTGTATTATTACTTTAATGGCATGCAAAATAAGCATTTTTAAGATCACGAATACTTGTTTTGGAAAAAGGTTTCTGGACAGTCATGTGTCATCTGAAAGTCCTTACAGCTTTGAACATGTCCTGTCATGTCTAATGGTTCAACAAAGTGCCATGCTGTTCTTGGAAGGACGTGCACGTCTACGTGCCAGAGATCCTTAGTATGTGAGAAGAGCAAAATAATTAACATAAATTCTTTACAGTGCTTTTTAATGCTGCAATTATGAACCATCTGTCCCTTCTACATTTTTCATGAGCAAACAGCTGCTACTCTCCTTCACTTCCAAGTCATTCTCCACCACTCAGATAATCCCTGTCTCTTTAAATGTGTTCTCGTAAAATCATGGTGTCAGGTTCCTCGGATAAAAAAGTTTCACAAGCACCTGTGATAATGATGCGTAAAGCCCTAGGTTCAGCCAAATTACCCCACATTCGGCTCACTGATGCATTGTGGGTAATGAAACAGTGGTGATCTTGCTCACATTTTGGTGTTACAAAACTTCTCTTTGCCCAATGGCCCAGGTTCAGAGAGCCAGGCGCCTGTGGTGTGAGACAGCTGAATCTCTATAGCATGGCCTGTTAAGGGACAGACTTCTCATTAGTGCTGCCCGCTCTTTTGGTAGCGGGAGCCATGCTGGTCGCACCATCTGTAGACGGAGGGAGGGAGGGAATCAGAGATAATTGCAGACAGAGAGAAACCGAGAGGTTGAGCAAGAGAATGTAAAATGTTTTTCTGTGGCTAAACTGGCAGGAAAAGGGCCCTCAGTCTGGCTGGGTCTCTTTGTAGGCCCCTTGCCACTCTCATTTCCGCCTGGAGAACAATTAGAATACACACATGAGTGGTCCAGCGTTGGGTGATTCTGTGTCCCCAAAGTGTCAACCAAATGCTCATTACCATTCAACGTTCACTTACTGTTCCCTTTCTAACACTGGCGCTGCAGTCTGTGAGGCATGTTACTTCAAGCAGCATGAGCTTGTTATCCCTTAAAGACAGAGGAAAAGAGCCCGGCCAAGGAGAACCAGGGGTGTAGAAAAGACAAGACAAGGAATTTCAATGAAACCGACTCGCAAGATCAAAGTTTCTTTTTTTCTCCTGCTCTTATTTCTCTCTTTTTTTCCCCTCACTTGGAGCGAGAAGTGGCAGTCTTCGTTTTTAATCACAGTGTTTCTTTCATGTGTCCTTTCAAACGGTGCGCAGCTGTGGTGGCCAATCAGCTTCGGAGTTCTGTGGCCCAGAGGGCTCAATGGGAGGAGAGCTGTCTGCTTGTTTTTACCCTTCGCTAATACAATACTACGACTGATCCAGCATCACTCCCCGTTCCTCTTATCTACCCCGGGCGGTTCATCCTGGCATCTGGTGGACGCTACAGGAGACAAGCTTTATGGAGTGTTGAATGAGCATCTAATGGCAACGTTCTCAATTTTACCTGCACTCCACCACAGTCACTTAAAGATCCTGATTGCACTCTTACTATATACTGTAGGCACTACAATGCTTTTAATACCAGTTTCTTCTGTGCACTATCTATATGAGGAACGCGTTAGATTGTTTCGCTTTGCTCACTGCAATGGGAGATAGGTCATCAATTATTCATTGATAAATATGTTCATTTACTCGGCTTTTGCTTAACCAGCCGTAGAGCCAGAGGAACAAGACAATATTGCTAAAGAGCTATTTTTAAAACCCTCTGTTAGCTGCAGGAGCTCAATGAGTCTTGGGCTCCTTGTTAGTGGTTGTATTAACCAATTTGTGTGTTCAACTAGAAATGTAGCCTGTGGATTGCATTAGATGTAGTGTAAAAATAGATCATGTGGTTATTTCTGTAATGGATTTCCCTTTGGAATGGTTGTCACCAAATGGTTTTTGTGAATGAAAGCCTGATTTGTGTGTGATCTGATTATGTTGCTGGTTATATGTTCGTAATGCTGATATGTGCTGGTATGTGCTTCCAGACAAAGATAATGCAATTCACTTGACAGATGTAATGAATTAATGGATTGTCTTAGTAGATGAAACAACAGCTGCACGGTTAAACCACATGAAAGCTGTGAATCTTGAAATTTGTTATATACTGGATGTTTTTATGCAAAGCGATTTACAGAGAAGAGTTGGTTACCCGGTGTTGCCCCCTAAAGGCAAAATGTGCAATATTGTTTTGACAATTACAGTAGATTATCTATATCTATATCTATATCTATATCTATATCTATATCTATATCTATATTAGACCATTAAAAGTCCACTAAATATTTTGCCATTTTTGGCTTGGAACATTTAGGTTGTACACTTGTTATTGCAGTGCATTGTGGGATTGAATGAGTGCACTTGATAACGCCCACTATTATTGTTTCGGACACCTCTACAATTGGCTGTCCCTTCTATTTAAGGGTATAGGGGGCGGTTTCAGACACAGCCAATGTTAGCCAATGTTGATGACTTCAAACAGTATGAGTAGTTGAAAAATGTCTCTCTAACCAAACATGAGCCTGATGGACTTGTTCTCAAGCCACTTAATGGTTGTCTCTACAATTTGGGCAGGTGCATTGGCTTGTTGAAAATATTATCATTCCTCTTTAGATAACAACTTTTCATTTGTGGAAAGCAAGCCATTCTATAATATTCTCCTATAGTCCAAAGAATGAAATTACTTTTCACAGTGAAGTAGCTCACAAATACCAGCATCTAAAAAGGCTCCTTACACAATGACACTCTTCCTCCATATTACGGTGGTAGAGATGCATTTATTATTACATTTCTCAACAGATTTTCGAAGGCACCGCTCTGTAGCATCACCATGCAACTCGTGTTTCATTGTGAATCATCACTTCACACACAACTTCCCATATTCTGCCAAAACCTTCATTCTGTCTTTGAGACAGCAATGGGTTTTCAAGTAGTGCATGTGCTTAAATTTTGTGCAAATTTCCAGACCAAAAATGTGTGGCATCGTCTACAAGACACTTGAAGAAACCTCAAAAACTACAGTACTCTGAAAAGTTTTAGGCACTTGTATAAAAATCCTTTGAAGTGAGGGGGCTTTTAAAAATAATGTCAAATATATTTTGTGCATCAATTAACTTCTATTAACTAAATCAAATCAATATGTGGTGTGACCCTTGGCGTTTAAAACAGCTTTTGTCCAGGTACACTTCCAGCTACACTATCGTTTCTCGGGTAGCTTTGCAGGAAGGTTTCTTAAAGTGTCAAGATGTTCTTCTGGATTTAGTCTGTCATTTTTTTCTTTTTCTTCATGTAATCACGGACAGACTCGATGATGGTGAGATCAGATCTCCGTGTGGAGCATACCGGCTGTTGCCAAAGACTTTGCACAGTGCTGTGCACTGAATCATTTTTAAATAATAACATCAGTGACATGTAAAGGCCAAGTATGGTAACCCATATTTGGAATTTGTCCTTTGCATTTTACCCATCCAAGTTAGTGCACACACATTAGAGTAGTGAGTAGTGAACACACACACTGCAAACCATGGATGGAGCAAACCGTGGGGAATGATTGGACGTATTGAGAATCGAACCTGCAACCTTCGGGTTACCAGTCTGACTCTAACCATTAGACCCATTATAGACATAGCATCATTAAAAAGAAAGATAATCATGTGACGTGATATTATGGTTACATTGTTAATCTGATATCTCAGACAGACAACAATGGGATTCACGGTTGTGGCAAGCAGGATGAGACTGAGGGCTGTGAGAACGGGGCGAGGATGGTGGCGAGTTTCTCACGGAGGAGCTTTGGAAGCATAAAAGGAGGAGCGACGACAGTGAAGGATGGGAGAGGACCAGGCCTGGACATTTACGTTATGTTTTGTTCATGCGTGTGCGGCAGTCGTCCTTGAGGGGCTGCCGCTTTACTTTTGTTTTGTGTTTGTTTATTTTATATGATTAAAGATTGATTGATATGATGAAAAAATTAAAGCCTCCTTCTTCCCTGATCCTTATAACTTTGCTACAACGCTTTTTTGAGTTTGTTTTAATGAATCTAAAATTAACCTAGCAGATTGTGTTTAAACTCACAGTGCATAGAAGCTGAAAATACAAAGGTAACATTTTTTTTTTTTTTTTTTTGTTCTATGCTCTTAAGGGGATCTTGGGTTGAAATCACACCCGGGAGGATCCTTCCATATGGTGGAATCAGACATGTGCTACACTTGTGTGCATTAACAGTCTGTCTTTTGCCAGAGTGCAAACATTCACATGCCAACGTTCTCCATTATCTCTCTCTGCATCTGTTGGTGGAGCTGCCATTTAAATCATCCACATGAGCGCTGGAGGTGTTGCAGTGTCTGAAATCCCTGCTCTAGAGATGCTGTTGTCAGCCTGGTTCGATTAAGCAAGGGGCAAAATCCTGCTGTCTCAGCTGGGGGTGAAATGTGCTGTTCTGCGGTGGGATGTTTCTTCAACCGTTACCTCTGTTCTGTTCAGAAATACTTCCGTTTCTGCTCATATTCTGTGAAAACGGCAGTAAAGGATTAGATGGTTGAGTTGCACCTCCCTTTCTTTTGTTTTATGCGAATATCATGGAAGATTTCATTCTTAAATTCTTCTGTCATTCGTTGTTTTTCTTCTCATCTACATCTCTCTCCGAGACTGATTTACTCAGAGGGAGATGAGAAGTGGAGTGCAGTGTGCAGTTGAGTGAATTCCCTTGTTTCTTCTGACAGCAGGAAGTTAATGACCCACATTAGATAACAGCAGCGAGGCGATTACAGGCCTGGGCTGTTCGCGCGGCTCAAGGTGTTAATGTAAGCATGGGTTTTTGCTGCGCTAAAGCCGGCCTGCTGTTGGGCAGGCTCAAGCTGGGGCTTGAGTCGCGTTCGTGCTGTAACCGCGTGTACTCGGGCTCTGCTGGGAGCGGTCCAGGTGTTAATGTGGATGGAGAGTCGGCTGTCAGAACTCAATCTAAACAGATCTGTGTTTTCTCTGAGTCAGAACAAAGCACAACGCTTTAGCCCAGAGCGACGCCACCAGAGAAAGAATGAGAGCTAAAGGGAGCTTGAGAGAGAGAACGATGGAGACAGAAGGAGAGAGGGACAGGATGGGATCAAATGAGAGAGATAAAAAAGAATCCAGAGTGCGGCTGCAATTAGAGGACGAGTGTTGCTTGGACACAGGGGACTGGATGCCGCAGACGGGGACAGTTTGTGTAAGTGTGATGGAACCGAGTACTTTGCAAGACTTGTGGGTAATTTATCGCTCTGATGATGCTCAAGCAAAGCTTTTACCCCAGTGGGTTAGACTGCTAAACCACACAGCTCTCCCTTTGTTAGCTCATGAATTGCTCATATTAAATCGCGTCTCTCTTTCTACCTGTCTCTCTATGTGCCCTCTATATTTTTAAGCACAGAGGGTTACTTATCTGTCTGTCTGTCTATCCTTCTTTTTAAAGTGGCAAAGGTTTATTTTTTACCTTTTTCTACACTTTTGCCACTTTGTGATACTTTTTTCTTATGTATAACTGCTACACACCAATTTTTTTTATGCTAAAAATAGCAATAACTGGATTCCATTGTAGTTGGATTTTTATTTTATTTTTATAAAATAAACACATACTACACATACCACAACCACTACTTGAACACCTTAAATATACTTATATTTTCCTTCAACAACTCTATTTGCCAGTAAACTAGATGTACCGCATGGCGGTACAAAATATGACCGCCGCTCAGGCCTGCACTGGCTTTCCACAAAAATAAATGACGTGGAGCAATTTGGCTGTATTGCGTGTTTATGTATATACCTAAAAAAAGTAGTAGTATGTGCATGTCTGTCTGTGTGTGTGTATGTGTGTTTGTTTATATGTGTGTCTGTCTGTGTGTGTGTGTGTGTGTAAGTATGCGTGCGTACATGTGTGTGCGCGTGTGTGTTTGTGTGTGTGTGTCTGTGCATGTGGATTTGTATGTGTGTGTATGGGTGTGTGTCTGTGCGTGTGGATGTCAGTGTGTGTGCATGCTTGCCTTTGTTTGTATTCCTGCATGTGTGTGTGTGACAGTTGGGGTTGCCAACTTCAGAAAAGGAAAATGAGCAACATACCATAAAAATTTCTTCATCCTCGGTGCCATGGTTCAGGTAGTTATTTAGGAAAAACTGCATTTTTTGGGTTTGGGGGGGGCCCAGTGCGGGGGGGGAGTGGCCCCCGGGGACCAAACGAAATTTTTCCGTAAAAGTCTAGTGGGGCTACATGCCCACCAAATTTCATGTTCCCCGGTGTTTCGGTGTCCCTGGTATCGTTGATGAAAAAATTCAGTAGATGACGAAAAAAAAAAAAAAAAACTTTGACAATCGATTATGGGCTAGGTTGATGTGGGCCCTTAAGACCAACATACCATAAAAATTTCTTCATCCTCGGTGCCACGGTTCAGGTAGTTATTTAGGAAAAACTGCATTTTTTTGGGTTTGGGGGGGCCCAGCGCGGGGGGGGGAGTGGCCCCCGGGGACCAAACGAAATTTTTCCTTAGAAGTCTAGTGGGGCTACATGCCCACCAAATTTCATGTTCCCCGGTTTTTCGGTGTCCCTGGTATCGTTGACGAAAAATTTACGGGGGCCCCAGCGCAGGGGGGGAGTGGCCCCCGGGGACCAAACGAAATTTTTCCGTAGAAGTGTAGTGGGGCTACATGCCCACCAAATTTCATGTTCCCCGGTGCTTCGGTGTCCCTGGTATCGTTGACGAAAAATTTACGGGGGCCCCAGCGCGGGGGGGGGAAGTGGCCCCCGGGGACCAAACGAAATTTTTCCGTAAAAGACTAGTAGACCAACATACCATAAAAATGTCTTCATCCTCGGTGCCACGGTTCAGGTAGTTATTTAGGAAAAACTGCATTTTTTTGGGTTTGGGGGGGCCCAGCGCTGGGGGGGAGTGGCCCCCGGGGACCAAACGAAATTTTTCCGTAGAAGTGTAGTGGGGCTACATGCCCACCAAATTTCATGTTCTCCGGTGCTTCGGTGTCCCTGGTATCGTTGACGAAAAATTTACGGGGGCCCCAGCGCGGGGGGGAAGTGGCCCCCGGGGACCAAACGAAATTTTTCCGTAAAAGTCTAGTAGACCAACATACCATAAAAATTTCTTCATCCTCGGTGCCACGGTTCAGGTAGTTATTTAGGAAAAACTGCATTTTTTGGGGTTTGGGGGGGCCCAGCGCGGGGGGGGAGTGGCCCCCGGGGACCAAACGAAATTTTTCCGTAGAAGTGTAGTGGGGCTACATGCCCACCAAATTTCATGTTCCCCGGTGCTTCGGTGTCCCTGGTATCGTTGACGAAAATTTTACGGGGGCCCCAGTGCGGGGGGGGGAGTGGCCCCCGGGGACCAAACAAAATTTTTCCGTAAAAGTCTAGTAGACCAACATACCATAAAAATGTCTTCATCCTCGGTGCCACGGTTCAGGTAGTTATTTAGGAAAAACTGCATTTTTTGGGGTTTGGGGGGGCCCAGCGCGGGGGGGAGTGGCCCCCGGGGACCAAACGAAATTTTTCCTTAGAAGTCTAGTGGGGCTACATGCCCACCAAATTTCATGTTCCCCGGTGCTTCGGTGTCCCTGGTATCGTTGACGAAACATTTACGGCGGCCCCAGCGCGGGGGGGGAAGTGGCCCCCGGGGACCAAACGAAATTTTTCCGTAAAAGTCTAGTAGACCAACATACCATAAAAATTTCTTCATCCTCGGTGCCACGGTTCAGGTAGTTATTTAGGAAAAACTGCATTTTTTGGGGTTTGGGGGGGCCCAGCGCGGGGGGGGAGTGGCCCCCGGGGACCAAACGAAATTTTTCCTTAGAAGTCTAGTGGGGCTACATGCCCACCAAATTTCATGTTCCCCGGTGCTTCGGTGTCCCTGGTATCGTTGACGAAAAATTTACGGGGGCCCCAGCGCGGGGGGGGGGGAAGTGGCCCCCGGGGACCAAACGAAATTTTTCCTTAGAAGTCTAGTGGGGCTACATGCCCACCAAATTTCATGTTCCCCGGTGTTTCGGTGTCCCTGGTATCGTTGACGAAAAATTCAGTAAGGTGACGAAAAAAAAAAAAAAAAAAACTGTGACAATCCCTATGACCGCTTTCGCTAGCTACGCTAGCGGCGGTCATAATAAGTGAAATAATAATGTACAGAATTTCCGATATTATGGTGAAAAGTAAAAAGTAACATGTTGTTATACTTATTAATTGTAGTAAGTATTTGAATTACACAACAATACCTCCAGTACTATCTCTCGGACCGGCTCAAAATGCGATTCTAACCTCTATGGTCATTTGCTGCTTATCCTGTTTAGCTTAACCCCAACAGGTCATCTTCTGACATGCTCTTAACTTACAGTTTTCTTTTTATTCACTTTGATACTATTTTCACAAGTACAGTGCTATGCATAAGTTTAGACACCCATGCTAAAGTTGACTAAAAAGAGGAATAAAAAATCATCTTTTGGAAATTGAACTTAATGCCTTAATTAAAAAAATTAGGAAAAATCCAACCTTTAAGGACACCAATTTTCTTTGTGAATGAATAATGTATCGTAAATAAATAAATAAATAAATAAATAAATGTTCTTCCTTAAAATACAGGGTGCATAAGTCTGGACACCCCTATGTTAAATTCCCATAGAGGCAGGCAGATTTTTATTTTTAAAGGCCAGTTACTTCATGGATCAAGGTATGGTGAAGGCTATGTGATGATGTGGGGCTATTTTAATTCCAAAGGCCAAGGGAACTTTATCAGGATGCATATTATCCTGGATCCATGAAGTAACTGGCCTTTAAAAATAAAAATCTGCCTGGCTCTATGGGAATTTAACATAGGGGTGTCCAGACTCATGCACCCAGAAGAAGAACATTTATTTATTTACGATACATTTTTCATTCACAAAGAAAATTGGTGTCCTTAAAGGTTGGATTTTTCCTATTTTTTTTAATTAAGGCATTAAGTTCAATTTCCAAAAGATGATTTTTTATTCCTCTTTTTAGTCAACTTTAGCATGGGTGTCTAAACTTATGCACAGCACTGTAAGGTGTACATTTTAAAACTCTTAGTACTAATATCACAACAATCAAAAGTGCACTTTTTTCAAATATTTCAGCATGTTTTCGTACAAAACACAAAACCACAAAGTATCCTTTTCACAAAACAACAAAAGTGTTTAATTTCCAATGTTTATTCACAGCCTTTCATAAAGCTCTTACAGTCACACTTTTGATTTGCATCTCTTCTCGTTCAGTTTAATACATTTGTCTATATTATTTAATCCAACTGAACTTAATGGTTAATCAATTAATCATTTGGTACACCTATAGATTTCAATAGATAATTGATTCTATAGACAGTTTCTATAGAACTTGTTTGCAATTTCTGATATGGATAAACAAATGTAATGGATTTTTTTGACATAAGTGATTTATAGATCACATAGATCACACGTGTGTGTGTGTGTGTGCGAAAGAGAGAGACAGATACATTTGCAATTTGTGAACATAGAGCGAGATAGAGTACAAGGGAGAGGAAACAATCAATGACTGTGTAACATCAGATTGATCAGAGATGCATCAAGGGAGACAGATAGCATCAAACACAGCATTTTACATTACAGTATGCATGCCATATGATACTGTAAACAGATTACCATGGAGACTGACACATTACTGTTACTCACCCTTCATCTGTAAAGGTCAACTACAGTGTAGATTCAGTCATATGGCACAGTAAGAACATTTACTGTATTGTCAGCAAACTCTGTTCTAGCACAAAACGTCATGGCAGTTTAATACAGTAACTTCATCACATCTGATAACACACTAGTAGATAGACACTATTACATGGATTCAATATACGTTAGGTAATAAGAGTATTTTCTAATGTGGTAACTGTAGCCTGTATTACTGTAATTATTTTAGCAACAAGGGTGATTTGAAACCTGTAACTTGAATGAACTGATTGTTAAAAGTATTAAGTTAAATCATGTAAAAGACATTTAAGGTGATATCCTAAAAGAGTCCCCCAGCTAACAAGAGAATAATTGCTGTTACGAATGAGCGAGAAAAACAAATTAAAGGCCAGATATTGTGCATTTCATATTTAATAGGGTTTGTTATTTTGACTATGACTAGTTGCAAACCCATGAACACTGGCTCTGCATATATTTGTACAGGCAGACCACAGCTGTTTTTGTAATGTTAATTTCACTTTTAATTTGTGCAGATTTATCATTCTTTCCAGTACATACTGTAAATCTGCCAAATGGCTTTTTAGGTTTATCCTGTGTTTCTTCTATGTGCCATTTTTCATAAAATGCATTGAGTAAAGATTAGCTTGTCATCTCAGGATATACACATTTAAGCTGTATTTCCTCTTATCTAAAGCTCAAATATTGGGTCCAATATTATTTTCTTAACCTTCTTTAAGAAGGAAATAGATGTAGGCATGCTTCCAAACAGACATGCACATTTATGAACATTCTTATTAAAAATGGCCCTTTGTGGGCTGTTGAAATCCCTAGTTACCCTTTTATCTATTTTAAGCTTAGAATTATTACTACATTTTAAGTTTCTTTAGTAATGGCTAATAGCTATGGTCATATTAAATTACTTAATCTGGATTCACTAAAAGCAATCTGAAATCAGTTTTTCTTTATTACCTGTTACTAATACCTCTAATACATAATGAAAAAGTGTATAAGTGCAGACCTGATAGTTTTGCTGTTGCCAGGACTAGAAGATTGATTGTGTAATTGAAGTTTTTAAGTTATTTGTGTTTTTTTTTTCTTCAAATGTTTGTTGATGTGTGTTTTGATGTGAAAGCCTTTGATGTATTGTCTTTGTGTGTGTTTGCTGTCCATGGTGCTGAAATATTCCACTGTGATCTGCTTTCCATCACATGCACACTGTTTACATAGAGAACAGCTTTACAACACAACATGATTGAAGTGTCATTCGGTAAAAGCATGGCTAGGCATGTTATTTCTCTTGTTGTCTCCTCAGCCTTTGTTTGTGCTAAGCACTTTAATCTGTTCAGGCATCTGTTTTTCTCTTATTTACAGATGTACAATCACATGGGGTTAATCATGAAAGATGTTTTCTAGCACGCTAAAAGCAAAGTGCTGTTAGCATTGCCATTATCAGACATTTCCTGTGTTTCAAATGTATTCAAATATGTTTGTTTGCAGTGTCATCCTTAAATGAAAAAACATCACTAGCCATTTGTTTTTGGGTTGCATAGTTAAGAATAAAATATTACTATTTTTTTTTTTATTATTATTATTATTATTATAAAAATAATTTCTCACCAAGACCATGGCCTGTGAAATTAGTTTTTGTAGCTTTAACACAACATTGCATGCTACCATACTACTATTTCTGTAGTGTGCAGTACGTATATGGGCAGTGTTTTGCTGTTGCATATTGTGATGGCTTCACAATTAGTTTCTACTACTACTACTATTATTATTATTATTATTATTATTATTGTTTTAAACAGTATAAGTATTTAGTGCATAATAAGCAGTTTGCTAGTAACAAAGCTCATGTCAGCTTACAAAGTCTCTATAAAGCAACCTGTCTTTCTCCCAAGCTCAATGGTGATTAGCTCATAGATCAAACATGGAACCCTGAACATAACCCTACAATAGATTTTTTTGATACCTATTTTTTCCTGATCTAATCATGTACAGTATTTGTCTGTCTGTACATAGCCCAAATGGCACAGTGGTTCAGTGGGTAGCACTGTCACCTCAATGTAAGGAGGTCCCTGGTCCGAGTCACGGCTGAGCCAGGATCCCTTTCTGTGTGGAGTTTGCATGTTCTCCCTGTATAGTTGTGGGTTTCCCCCAAAATCCAGAAACATGCATTATAGGTGAATTAAAGACACCAAATTGTCCGTAGGTGTGAATGCGTGTAAGTCCCAAGTCATGCAATGGGGAAGGTTGGGGAAAGAAAATTGGCATGAAAATTCATGGACAGTCTCTTGCGTATGGCAAGAGATGACCCATAGAATCACAAAGAGTTGGAAAGGACTGAAATGGTTAATGATAGAAGGAATGACATAGCTCAAAAGGGAGATCCAACCATCATAGCGAAAAAGCCAGAAGTAAAATTGAAGATCTATGTCTTGCTCAAGGGGGAAACAGATATAATGAAGGACAACATCAAGTGATCTGTCTGCTGCTGGTACTGGAACAAATGATTTTGGCTGACATTTGAGTTCTATCTAACCTCGTGTCCTACTACAGGGCTACCTCTCAATCAATCATATGTGCTTGAGCAGAGGGAATCATGTGTGTTTGCGGTGCTGATGTTGAGAGGTCAATGAGTTATACAGAACATCCTCGAGCTATTCCCATATCTCACTTTCATAGACTCTCTCTCTCTCTCTCTCTCTCTCTCTCTCTCTCTCTCTCTCTCTCTCTCTCTAGAGAACTGCCTCAACATCTCTCCTCTAGTCATTGCATTTCCTTCACTGCTGCTATTTTCTCTCCAATGACGTTATTGAGGGTATAGCATATTTAATATGATGAGAATGAAAAGGAGGATGTTAGTAATGAAACATTTCCATCCCATGATTTCCAGAATTTGACCAAAGATTGATTGATTTTGTGGAAAGATATTGTAGACTTTTTCTTTATGCTATATAAAGGTCACATTAAACCGTACCATTTATTTATTCATACATTCATTCTTCCTGTTTTTACTACTTGTCTTGAATACCATTTACATACAAAAGTTACATTTTCATCATCATTACTCCAGTCTTCATTTCACATGATCCTTCAGAAATCATTCTAATATGCTGATTTAATGCACCATAAACATATTTATGTTTTCCTAGACTTCCAGTATTAAAATATGAAAAGCATAAAAAGCATATTTATTATTATTTATTCATCGTAAAAAAAAGCTATTATGATCTAAATAATGTGAAATAAAACAAACCATTTAAAAAAAATGGTGTAGTTGTTTACCAACAGTGTCAGTGAAAAGCATGCTTAAGATAAAATATAAAACGTGATGTGTGTGCTGTATTTTGTCAAGTTATACAAACAATGTGTTATGATTCCCAACTCATGTTCCCCTGGTCTTGTGTGGACTTTTGTTATTTCTTGTTTTACTTCATGGTTTGTAGTCCTTTGTAGTTTTTCTTGTTGATTAGTTCCTGATTGTTCCCCGGTGTGTCTTGTTTGCCAATCCTTGTGTATTAATATCCCAGAGTTTCTCATGTTCTTTGTCTGGTGTTGTCCTTAGTGGATGTATCGTGTGTGTTGTTTTCAGTTCTGTTTTCTCCTCGTTTGCATTTACTCTGATTTTTACTCTGCCTGTGTCTCCTGTTGCTTGGATGTTTTCACATTATTTTGTTAATAAACTGCTATACTGCATTTGGATCCTCCTCTTCCTTGTTTCTGAAACACACAGTGGGAGAATATTATTTAATGTGTGTATTTAGGATGCAAAAAAAAAAGAAAAAAGCTAGCTATGAAATTAGCATTAGTAAGACATTAGAGACATTTTGTAAAATGTTTAAAAAGTCATTTCCGACACAGAATGAATGGCACTGTTAGTATACACATTTCTAGTTAGCATGGCCAAAAGTGCCCTTAGAAACCCAGACTGACGTTCCATTCATTTAGCTTTTCTTCCTTTCAGTCCTTTTGCCCACATTAGAACCCCCTCTTTCTCTCTGTTCTCCTCAGATTGCTCTCTCCTCCCTGGTTGTCCTACATTAATACTGTTCTCCTTTCGTCTCATTTCTTATTTCTCAAATCGTCCTCGTCCTCTTCCTTTTCTCATCTGCTCGTCTCATTTCCTCTTCTCCCCTATTCATAATGCAACTTTCATTTTTCTTACTTTTTCCTCTTTTCATTTTCCGTTCATGCCTATTTCCATCCATCCTTCACGGCATTTCTTTGTTTTCATTCCTCATACCTTCCCGGCCCCTCATTCCGTATTTCATGCTTCCACCTTTCCTGCTTTTAGTTCTCATTCTCTGTTCTTGTCTCAGGGTGGCTGTGGCGAGCACGACGAGGTCGAGGGCCGTGGGAGGACGGCGCGAGGCCGGTGGCGCGATTGATAATGAGCGACACGTGCGCGACGCACCGGTCTCGCATCTCTCACGGAGGAGCGGAAGCATAAAGGAGGAGCGACGACAGTGAAGAGCGAGAGAGGACAGGCCTGTGTTTTATTTGATGTTTTGTTTTTGGTTTGTGTTGCCAGCAGTCGTCCGTGAGGGGCTGCTGGCTTTTACTTTCATTTTGTATTTGTTTTATTTTGATTAAAAATGTTTGAGTGTTCGCCGGTTCCCGCCTCCTTCTTCCCATAACATCTGAATCCCGTTACATTGGTGCCGAAACCCGGGAAGAGGGAGGGACACGCTGTCGGAGAGCCCTCGCTGCTGGGAGGAATCGCGGTGCTGAGGAGGTCGGGCAGCACGAGGGAGCGTCGGCCGCCGATTGCTGCCCGAGGCGATGGTGCTGGATCGAAAGAAGATCAGGTGGGACGGAGAGCTCGCTGCCGTGCTCCTGGGTCGAGGAGGGGTGGCTGCCGTCCGAGAGGGAGCGGAGGAGTCGCTCCCGTTCGCCGTGGGCCGGAGCCTGTTGCCGTCGGCCATGATGGGGGCGGAGCAGGGAACGGGAGGCTCGCTGCCGGCTGCCCTCGACCGGAGGAGCCATCGCCGTCCGCCAGGAGGCGGAGGAGCGTCGAGCCGTCCCCCAACGGATGTCCAGTACCATCGCATGGCACCGCGAGTGACTCTCAGCTGGTTGAGGACCGAGCGGCAGTGTGTCCGGGAACCGGATCAAGAATTTTTTTTTTTTTTCCTCTCTCCCCTCTCTCGTCTCTGTCGCTCCTCGTGCTTCCGTCTCCTTTTCCCTCACCTCGTCTATCCATACCTCCAGCCCAGGTACCGCAGCCGCCGTGATCGGTCCCCCCGGGGAGGGGGGAGGGGGAGTAAGCGCAGTCTCGTGGGTGCCCCCCGGCCTGCGAGGGGCGATGGGGGTATGTGGCGAGCACGACGAGGTCGAGGGCCGTGGGAGGACGGCGCGAGGCCGGTGGCGCGATTGATAATGAGCGACACGTGCGCGACGCACCGGTCTCGCATCTCTCACGGAGGAGCGGAAGCATAAAGGAGGAGCGACGACAGTGAAGAGCGAGAGAGGACAGGCCTGTGTTTTATTTGATGTTTTGTTTTTGGTTTGTGTTGCCAGCAGTCGTCCGTGAGGGGCTGCTGGCTTTTACTTTCATTTTTGTATTTGTGTGTTTATTTATTAAAATCTTTAAATGTTCGCCGGTTCCCGCCTCCTTCTTCCCGTAACATCTGAATCCCGTTACAGTGGCATTCTTTCCTCCAATCACTTTCACACTCCATTGATCTTCTCTCTCTGCTAAAGCCGCTCTGATCCTCATGTACCATGCGTCAGTGTGACCGCACAGGGTTGAACTCACAGGATGACGAGTAAACTGTCCCCTTTCTCCATGACAACATTATGAAAATATATTCATGTTGAGTTTTGTTGTGTTTGGTGCCAAAACCCTGTGGCTCTGAGTCTCCTTGCATTAACATATCAGTCATTTCATGAGGTGCATTAGAAATTTAGTAACACTTCAGTTGAACTCTGTTTATATCATTATTTTTTAAACTCTTACTGGATGAGCCATTATCTGTGTATACTTAATCTAATTAAATGTATTAAGAGGTGAGCGTTAGAGACTTCTTTCATGAAAAAAAAAAACATTGTACCAAACCCAAACTTGGTTGTACAGTAGTGTTTATATATGTAATATAAAAATATATTCACACACACATATATTAAACCATAACATAACACATGTTATGCTTTCACCAACGCTATCTCACGACCAATTCGTTCGAATTCATACGAGTGATTAAAGGGTGGCTAATTCGTTCGAATTCGTACAACCTCACTTGTACGAATTCATACGATTTGTCTAAACCCACGTGATGGGTAGCTTTAGGGGCGGGGTCAAGGGTAGGTCATTCGTACGAATTCATACGAATTTGGCAACTCGTAAAATATGTAAGATTTAGCAAAAATCAAACGAAATCGAAAATTGTACGAATTGCCGTGAGATCTGGTTGATCATACTCTGTTTATACTGTACTTGAAGTCCATTAAAAACTGGTGGATTTTATAGACTGGCTTCAAGTAAAGTGTTGCTGAGCTTTGCTTTTGTGGACTTGCTTTTTGCTGAGATTTATGACAGCCCAATATTTTCCGATCCAGCTGTGTCATTTTATAACTATCAAAAGTTTATTTTACGCTGCCACTGAACAAACACCCTCTCCAACTTTAAATGAGAAGTGGATCTAGTGTGATGATTTTAGATGAGGCTGATGCAGAGCGCTCCTGACTTTATGAATGCATTTGCATCTCAATCATCCGTGGATGCGAGGACATTTCTGTGTGGATTGTGTCCCTGTCCATCAATATGCCGCTAGTCAGCCGGAGAGAAAGAAGAAAAAATTAACTCTGCGTCTATTCGGGAGGGAGAGCTAGATAGAGAGGAAGAGCGAGGGAAAAATAGTGAGCAAGGACAACAAGAGATTTAATTAGATAATGACATGTTGCTGTGGTATCTCTGCTGTCAAAAAGCCTGTCTTTTGTTGGACGTGGGCAAATAGCAGCTGTGGATGTGGAGCTCCACTGTGTTTTACATGCCTTCCTGGAGCTCTGCCAGAGACCATTAGATTTCCCTCTGTGTGCTCGGCATTAAGCAGAGAAGTCCAGACTCAGGATGAGGAGAAGCTCTCTGAAGAGGAAGGTCACAGTCGTCAGTCATTGAGCCTCTGTCTGATTAGTAATCACAGGGCACCTTCTCTGCACTTCTCTCTCTCTCTCTCTCTCTCTCTCTCTCTCTCTCTCTCTCTCTCTCTCTCTCTCTCTCTCTCTCTCTCTCTCTCTCTCTCTCTCTCTCTCTCTCTCTCTCTCTCTCTCTCTCTCTCTCTCTCTCTCTCTCTCTCTCTCTCTCTCTCTCTCTCTCTCTCTCTCTGTGTGTGTGCCACAGATGCTCTAATTGTCCAGCCTGTTTAATCAGAGCTTGATTCTTTGGCTGGATCAACCTCATCCAACCAGTCCGCCTTCAAAGGACACACACAGGTGGCTGGAATTATTAAGGCATTACAGAAGTAATTTGAGGATAATATAAAGACCTTCCGACCTTTAGATGTGCATGCAATATGGTGATTAAGAAAGTAAAGAAAAGCCACTGCTCTCTGTCCCTGATGTATGGTTTCGTAAAGTCAAACTTTTTAGCCCACCTAATTCTATCATCTAGTTTAGTATTTCCTTTTCTTTTCCTCCCCTCTTTTATAAAAGTTGATAGGTACACTGCTGTTCAAAGTTTTGGGTTTGATCATTTTTTTTATGTTTTTGCAAGAAGTCTGTTATGCTAACACTATATCACGTCCAATTCGTACGAATTCGTTCGAGGTGGCTAATTCGTACGAATCCGTATACAACCTCACTCGTTCAAATTCGTATGATTTGTCTAAACCTCAGTGAAAGGTAGGTTTAGGGGCGGGGTCAGGAGTAGGACAACTCGTAAAATATGTACGATTTAGCAAAAATCTTACGATTTCGTACAAGTGAGGTTGTACGAATTTGTACGAATTAGCCACCTCGTAAAATACGTACGAATTGCCGTGAGATCAGGCTGGTTATGCTTAACAAGTCTACATTTATTTGATCAAAAAACAAACAAACAAACAAAAGAGTAACAATAGTGAGCGATTTCTGAGAAACATTGTTGAACACTGTTGATATTTGAAATCAACCTATACAAACACACCCTTCCCTTCATTGCTCCGCCCCCAAAATACAAAGCTAAATCAACTTTATCATAGCTAAAGCGAAGCAAAATAATTGTCATCAACGCTATCTCACGACCAAATTCGTTCGTATTTTACGAGGTGGCTAATTCGTACGAATTCATATGACCTCACTCGTTCGAATTGCAAACGATTTTTGCAAAAATAACGACTTTATTCCACTATTCATTTCCTTCTCTCTGGGCCTCGAGCTATTTCACGTAGTGTTTTTGCGTAGCGCGTCTGTGTTGTACGTCACACGCATCACACATGACCAGCGTTGGCCAATAGTGAGCCTACGTGTGATGTACAACATAGACGCGCTGCGCAAGAACACTACGTGAAATAGCTCGAGGCCCAGAGAGAAGGAAATGAATAGTGGAATAAAGTCGTTATTTTTGTTTATTTTTTGCGCACAAAAAGTGTTCTCGTCGCTTGATAAACTTAAGATTGAGCCACTGATGTCACATGGACTAGTTCAGCATCACACACCATGAGATGGGTTAAATAGAGAGATTAAAAAATACCCAATTTCTCTCCAAAACGGTACCAGTTTTTGTGTTCTGATAAAGAAATGAGAACAACTAATATTATCAGTTTACCTCACCCCTGAAAAAAGGCTAAGATAGTGAGCTAACACTAATTACACTGTAATTCCATGCCATTAAATATGTTACAATTTAAACGTAAATGCACATTGTTCTAGAAGGGTGGCATCATCCCTTACATTTTACACAGCTACATTTACTCATATTGTAATGCTGATAATATCATTTGTAAGGAAAATTGTGCATTAAATAGGGAAGTATATCCGGGGAAACTTTTACTAATGAAACACACACAAACAAATGCATAGGCCTATCTCTTTGTAGTCTTGGCGAAGCTGTTTTATCAGCAGCATCCACAACAACAAGCGCGAGAGAGAGACAGCAGTGCACAGATCGCAACACGTCTCTCTACATGGGATTGTAAAGTAAATGGGAGCGAGAATTCACCGCATTATAAACTCATCACTTGTACGCAATACGTCCCCAACCTCACACCAAATGTACCAAATGCACCCTGTAGATAGGCTAGGCTATAAAATATCATAGGTGGCTAATTCGTACAAATTCATATGACCTCACTCGTTCGAATTCGTACGATTTTTGCAAAAATAACGACTTTATTCCACTATTCATTTCCTTCTCTCTGGGCCTCGAGCTATTTCACGTAGTGTTTTTGCGTAGCGCGTCTGTGTTGTACGTCACACGCATCACACATGACCAGCGTTGGCCAATAGTGAGCCTACGTGTGACGTACAATATAGACGTGCTGCGCAAAAACACTACGTGAACTCACTCGAGGCCCAGAGAGAAGGAAATGAATAGTGGAATAAAGTCGTTATTTTTGTTTACTTTTTGCACACAAAAAGTGTTCTCGTCGCTTGATAAACTTAAGATTGAGCCACTGATGTCACATGGACTACTTTGATGATGTCTGTACTGCCTTTCTGGAAATGGACAGTATGTCGTCCATTGACTTTCAATGGAGGAACAGAAAGCTCTCGGACTAAATCTAAAATATCTTAAACTGTGTTCCGAAGATAAACGGAGGTCTTACGGGCTTGGAACGACATGAGGTTGAGTCATTAATGACATCATTTTCATTTTTGGATGAAGTAACCCTTTAACGCGGGTCCTACATCTCTTGCCTGATCATAGTCCTTATTTTTCCAGTGATATTTTTATTTTGTAATGTCTTTCAGCTGTCTTTGAATGGCTACAAGTGTGGTTACTGCTGATTGGCTACAAGTGTGTTGTGGTGCTTGGTCCGATTCACTTTTTCTATTTTATTTCATGTATTTTAATATGTAATTTATTTCTATGATGGCAAAGCTGAATTTTCAGCATCATTACTCTTACATGATCCTTCAGAAATCATTCTGATATGCTGATTTGCTGCTCAAGAAACATTTTGTATTATTATCAATGTTGAAATCGGTTGTGTGTTGCTCAATATTTTTGTGCCGTGATACTTTTTTTTTTCTGGATTCTTTGATGAATAGAAAGTTCAATAGTGTGTGTGTATGCATGCCATTGAACACATGAACAAAGTTTACTCTTGGCATCTGATATTATCTTTGTTTTCACATACTGTAAGTCACTGTGCTAGATTTTCTGTCCCACTTCTTTTTAAAAGTACAAGAAAAAAATAAATAATGCCACAAGAAAATTAATGAGATCATTAATGAAAGCATAACACCCATGTGAAGGCTGAATATACAGTACACAGGAAGAGAAATGTCTTACACAAGCAGTGGTGGAAAGAGTACTGAAAAAACATAGGCTGCTCAAGTAAAAGTACCAAAAAATGTAGTGTGAGTAGAGTAAAAAGTACTTGTCCAAAAAACTACTTGATAGGAGTAAAAAAATAGCTTATTTAAAAGTACTCATGAGTAGTGAGTAGTGAGTACTGAGCTGCAGATTCTACCCCCTTATAATAAACACTGTGCAATTAATAAAGTAAAAAAAACAACAACATTGTACACACTGTAATTCACATTATCTTTTGTTCTTTGTCAGAAAGATTGAAGAATATATATCATCCATCTTTTTAAAATGCATCAAAACAGTACACTCATCACCCTTTAAATCATATTGTTTGAAAAAAATAAAATAAAATAAAATTAGTTGTAAGGCCACTGAGCCTGAACATGCTTGTTGCACATAAAATATCAATGTTCATAACTGTGCAAAGAATTAAAAAAACCTTTAGAAACTCATACGATAGTTCAGCATCACACACCATGAGATGGGTTAAATAGAGAGATTAAAAAATACCCAATTTCTCTCCAAAACAGTACCAGTTTTTGTGTTCTGATAAAGAAATGAGAACAACTAATATTATCAGTTTACCTCACCTAATGCCCTGAAAAAAGGCTAAGATAGTGAGCTAACACTAATTACACTAATTCCATGCCATTAAATATGTTACAATTTAAACGTAAATGCACATTGTTCTAGAAGGGTGGCATCATCCCTTACATTTTACACAGCAACATTTACTCATATTGTAATGCTGATAATATTATTTGTAAGGAAAATTGTGCATTAAATAGGGAAGTATATCCAGGGAAACTTTTACTAATGAAACACACACAAACAAATGCATAGGCCTATCTCTTTGTAGTCTTGGCGAAGCTGTTTTATCAGCAGCATCCACAACAACAAGCGCGAGAGAGAGACAGCGATGCACAGATCGCAACATGTCTCTCTACATGTGATTGTAAAGTAAATGGGAGCGAGAATTCACCGCATTATAAACTCATCACTTGTACGCAATACGTCCACAACCTCACACCAAATGTCAGGCCCTGTAGATAGGCTAGGCTATAAAATATCATAGTAAGCAGAAATATGAAATTTACCTTAGCATATTAGAGGAAGAAATTCTAGATTGAATTGATACTTGAAGAATGCACTTCCACAGTAGCCACTATCTAGCAGTTAAAGTTTTCTATGCAAACTGTTTTCTACAACAGTCACGAGACCGATTGCTCAATCCAATCACGTTGATGGATAAAAATAACATTTTAAAACAAGCATATAACAAGTAACAACCACAAACAGAAGGAAAAACGGAGTAAAAGCAGGCTACCGATACATCACTTAAAATGTACTCAAGTAAAAGTAAAATGACACAATTTTTAAACTACTCAAAAAAGTACAATTTATGAAAAAACTACTTAATTACAGTAATTTAAGTATTTGTAATTCTTCACACCACTGTGTACAAGCAGCTTTGTTTATGTCTCAGGTTGTGCTGAATAATGACTATAACTATAACTATACAGATGGCAATTCAGCTCTTTTGTCATTGCATTTCGTTTGCTCTGTTTGGAAACACACACCAGCCAAAAATATTTGGAATTGAGCAGATGTCACTGGGTGCGTTTTATTCTTAATGCATGTTAAAGGGAAAGATGGAGAGTTCACATTAAAAAATTACATAGCCAAAAGAGACAAAATTTGGACCTAAAAATCATGCACAATAAGACCAAATGTGCATTAAGATGGTAAATAGTAGATTCAGATTTCATGCCGACAGATTTCATGCACCACCAATGCCTTCGATGGCTGTGGCTTTTCACATTTTATCTGTCTGCATTTGTCTTGAGAAGTTGTAAATATTAGATTAATGCCTTTGGTTGTAAATATGAGCAATAGCAAGTGATATGGCATTATTACCACCGATAATCACAGCTGTGCTGATTTACAGCCATAACACATGGCTACAAGTCTGATATCGCTTTTGTACAACAGCTCGACGTAGTGAATTGATAAACAACACTGCAGTGATGTTGTGTCCAGTGAATCTGACCGACAGTTTATGAAAAAGATGGAATTCATGCATTGTTGAGGTTTAAACTCTTTATTTTAAACACACATCCAGTCAAAAAGAGCAATGAGATCAAATCAAAGGAAATGTTTGTTTTATTTAATTTTATTTTATTAATAAGCGTGTCGTTCTATCTGTTGTTGCTATGTGGAAATGTTTGCGGTAGGGAGATTTTGCATGTGCAAAGTAAACGTGTCTGCCCAGGGAGCTGATTTTTCTTTGTTGCTGTGTTATGGAAGGGTAATATATCAAAGTGTCCTGTATCCTACGTGCCAGACAGGTGCTGATTGTAGTTGAAAAACAAGTCCCTGCAAGGGATTAAAAGCAGTATGAAAATTCCTTCTGCATTATTCATGCAAGTATTTTAATGCTCTCTCTCTCTCTCTCTCTCTCTCTCTCTCTCTCTCTCTCTCTCTCTCTCTCTCTCTCTCTCTCTCTCTCTCTCTCTCTCTCTCTCTCTCTCTCTCTCTCTCTCTCTCTCTCTCTCTCTCTCTCTCTCTCTCTCTCTCTCTCTCTCTCTCGTTTTCACTTTTCTTTCCCTCCACCAGAGGTGGAAAGAGTAATAAAATATTCTACTCAAGTAAAAGTACTATTACTACAATTTTTTTTTACTTAAGTACAAGTAAAAGTACCGGTTGAAAAATCTACTCAAGTAAAAGTAAAAAGTAGCTCATTTAAAATGTACTCAGAGTAAAAGTAACTGAGTTACTTTTTTAACAGCGGGGGTGGGTTGGGGAGTCCCCCGAGTAGGGTTGTAAAGGTATGAGATTTTCACAGTATGATAACCGACTAATATAATGGTATTAAACAATTATTAAATATAAAAACTGTATTATTAAATTAGGGTTATTATTATCATCAGTTAAAATGACAGTTACAGTAAATGGGATGAAAACAGTATTTTTGGAAACATTTGTTTTGTTTATTAAAATTTCAATAAAACATGTCTAATCAACTAATTTCAATAAATGATTATGAATTTGATTAAAGGAGTAGTTCACTTTAAAATGAAACCAGCCCATGATTTACTCACCCTCAAGCCATGTATATGACATTCTTCTTTCAGACGAAATTCAGAATTATATTAAGTCAAGTCTCCTTCATTTATACAGCGCTTTAACAATATAGATTGTTTCAAAGCAGCTTTACAGAGATAATAGGATATTACAGTAACAGAGAGTGTTTTGGCTTTACAGCCGCTCTAGAATAAAGTTATTGTCCAGCTAAAGTTAGTTTTTGATTCATTCATTTTTGACTGATTCATTCGTTGCGAAAAGCAAATTAGTTATTAACTTAGGGGCCGCTAACACGACAGCACTTTAACAGAAAACAGAAAACTTTAATGTGTTCTGGCCGTTCATTTGCACGACAACAGTGTTTGGAGCTCGAGAATGTAAACCTTGAAATAGGTTACAAGGTGCAAGCTTTAAACAAATTTGAAAAACACTATCATCTCTGTGTAAACTTCAAAAACGTGAATCTGTGAAAACGCTGACGGCGTGCACATGCGTATTACGTGCATGCACATGCGTGTGCATGCGAGTAGTCTTTCTTTACAAATTTACCTCACCAAATTACTTGTCTGGCCTGCATAATACAAAAAAAATATTTGTCGCTTCCGCGTATCCATGCGAACTGGAATCATTTTGATAATGTTTTATCTGTACAGAGGTGAAGGAAGCCTCTGATATTAATAAACACCCTGACGCTTCCTAGCTTGATAATGGCTGTGGATTGCAACCATCAGTTTGAAGCTCATAAAAGTGCATCTATCCATCATAAAAGTGCATCCATCCATCCATCCATCATAAAAGTGATCCACACGGCAACGGGGGGTTAATAAAGGCCTTCTGAAACAAAACGTTGAGTTTGTGTAAGAAAGATATTCATATTTAAATCTTTATGAAGTAAAATAACTAGCTTCCGGCCAAACGAACATATGTATTCGACTTAAATCTAAAGCGCAACTTATGCGAGTAATGCGACGTACTGCTGAAATTTATGCTACGCCAGGACGCACTACACTACTTCTGACGTCATGAGTTGCATAAGATCCGTTTTAGGTGTAAGTAGACTGCGTATGGCGTACTTTTTTGAGCTTTAAACTGATGGTTGCAATCCACTGCCATTATAAAGTGTTTATTAATATAACTCCGATTGTATTCGTCTGAAAGAACAAAGAAGAAAGTTATATAGCCTACACCTAGGATGGTTTCAGGGCTGATAAATCATGGGGTAATTTTCATTTTCATTTTAACTACTCATTTAACAACTTATTTTTTATCATTAATAATTTATTAAAATGTTCAAGAACAATAGACTTCTATGAAATGTATTTAATTCAGAAAAATCCTTTTTGTTTTTTATGATTTAAAACAAATATATTATCCAAAACGGTGGTAATCAAATAAAAGTTTAACACATTTTTTCATCCTTTTATTTTTTGGCAAAGTGCTGCAAAACAGATTTACTCAATTAAACCATGGACAAAAATCCTTAAATAATGTTTAAATAATCTGTATTATTATTGTTGTTGTTAATATTATTATGAGAAGTACATTCTATTGTAGGCCCACAACAGTTATGTCATCATTTCTTCGTAGTTAAACCAAACTTTTATTTTGATGTGTTGTAATGAAGTCCTGTTTCAGAGTGTAGGCTATTTGACAAGGTTTTTCTCAAAGGTCATTCTCTCAGAGCAGCTCTGGAGATGTTCATGTTTTCATGTTCTCATATTGTTTGTGAGATGCTGAAAACACTATTAGCGCGTCGCGTACTTGAGTATGTAGTAGACGAAACGGCTCGTCTCATTCGCACTGATTCACACAGACACGCAGATTATACATTTATATAGCAGTCTCTTGTGCTTTAATATATAGACTACAGACCATGTCGCAATTTGATTTATTGTAGGCTACAGCTTTACTTTCATGTGTTCATGTGTTTCATGGATGGTGTTCCCGAACACGTTCTATGTGTTTCCTTCTTTTGCAGCCAATTTTTTGCGTCCACAATTTTTGCAAAATGAATAGGCTATGCTCAAGCCTCGAGGACAACCACGCGTTCGTTTTTCTATATCCAAAGTATCCCCATACTTACCAGGGGTTCGCCTCACGTGTGTGTGTAAAGAATCTGTATTGTCCGTCTCCATATTTTTTGTGTTTTTTACGTGTCTGTTCTCCCGCCCGTCAATCAATCAATGCTGAGCACGAGCGCGCGCGCTGTTTTAACCATAGTAGGCCTATGCTAGTTCATTTTTTTAATAATGTTTTTTTTTTTTTACTCAGTAACGCATATGTTTTAAAATGTAGCGAATTACAATACTTTAAACAAAACATACTTAAGTAAAAGTAAAATTACAGATTTTAAAAACTACTTAAAAAAGTAAAAATACACAAAAAAACTACTCAATTACAGTAACGCGAGTAAATGTAATTCGTTACTTTCCACCTCTGCCCTCCACATAATTTTTTTCTATACTTCTCTATAGACAAAATATATTTTCCATTTTAGCAGGATGTAAAGCTCCTGCTTCAAGATTCTTTTTTTTCATAACCAATGTTATCATCCTCATTGACAGATGTTGCAGGCATATAGAAATAAGCATAATCAGGGCTCAATAAGGATTGTTGTTGTTTTTCCGCAAAAGATTTGTAATTACCTTGCTGATATTTTGTATTGCCTCACTCAATTTTTAGCATATTTTTAGCATATTTATTAACTGTCACGATTCGGGTGCTGTGTCTTGTGTTTTGTAAGGACTTTTATGTTGAAGTGTATTCCCAGTTCCCATTGTTTCTGTTGACTTCCTGTGTTTGGTTCCTGTTTTGTCTTGTACCTATTTTGTCACCATAGTTACCCTCATTAGTTCACATGACAACAATCAACACAGTGTGGTGTTTCCTTACTGAATGAATCCGCATTTTTTAACCAATCGGTCTATTGAATAATTCAACGACTCTCAAGTGTTAGGGGTTGTTGTGAGGGAGTGATAGTGGAGCCTTGCTTATCTGTGGCAACAACAGGTGTGTTCGACTTGAAGTGGACTGATCGGTGTATGATATCAATGTACCGCGAGAGCAATTAGAGAGCAGACGAATCCGTATGCTTTCGAATCACTCTCACAGTACTTTGATGTCATGAATCAATCAGTCTGCGCAGCGCCATTTCAAGTCAAACGTAAAGACTAGGGCTGCGTCCGAAATCGCATACTCTCTTGAATAGGTATTTATTTTGAATAAGTAGTTACTTCACGACTGCTAAAAAAGTACGTTCTATATAGTATGAATGAGCGCATTATAATTGTACACTGCCATTCATAGATCCTCTCCTGTGGCCTCATGGGATAGTAAAGTGTCCATCGTACTGTATGCACACTTCAGAGTCTCACCGGAAGTATTACTGTAGGTCAACCGGGTACTTTTTGCCTATTATTTTATGAGTACTGTGTTTTTCACCTACTATATAGTAGGGAATTATATTTCAGATATATGCTTTGTACCTAAATGAATGAATCGTCCGTTTTTAAACGGATCATTTGACTGAATGATTCAATGACTCATTCGTTAAGACAATGATTTGCCACCACCTACTGGTGCTTTTAGGCCCTGTTTCAAATGGCATCCTAAGCACTCGCGGTCTTCCTAGGAGTCCACACTTCGAATTGCTGCCTCTGCATATAATTGTTTATATTCTGTGACAGGGTTATTACTTTTAAACTTTCATTTCCATAATGATCCCTGATCTGATGTGTGACAATGACACTGTTATCTGATCATATCTGAAGGTAAAGCTGTATAATTAGGAGCATCCATAAGCTGACTTCACACTGTACTCTCAGAGGTGTCTATACTTAAGGTACAAGTTTATGTAGCAGATTATTTTAACAGGCTTGACATGAAAGAGCAGAACTGAAAGAAACTGTTGAGCAGTGACTGTAAACCTTGTGTGATTGCTCATTCAGTGATGGATGTTCCTCAAGGTCTCAGATACAGTTCACATTGTGACTGACAGTCTTCTATATTCAATTATGTGCTCAGGTTTTCAATCCCTGCCATCTGTGACCCTTGTTAATCTTGTCCGGAGAGACAAGTTCCCCCATGGGATTTCATTCAGAGCAAGTTTGATAACGTGTTCTGTCACTGGTGGGCTTTAGTTGTTCTGTTAGCAGAGAAGAGGAAGCATAAATTAAGCTAATTTATACAGTTCATTTAATGGAAACATGTCAAGCTTTCTTCTAGTACCACAAGAAAAAGGCCAACAAGATAAAGCTGTCACTGAAAGGGCTGTGATAGTCTAATCAGAAGTCCTTTTGTGCTTTTGTAACGTTATAGTCTCCCTGCTGTGGCCTTCCAAAGAAAAGCCTTTAAAACAATCTCAGACAGAAAATGAAAACGAATTAAATACATATAAAGGAACTCTTACAATCTGGCAGCAAGTACGGCCCTTTAGCGCTTTCACAAAGTCACCCTTTTGCACATGTATCTGAAGGTAAAGCTGTATAATTTGGAGCATTCACAAGCCGACTACATACTGTACTCTCAGAGGTGCCTATACTTAAGGTCCAATTTTATGTAGATTATTTTTACCGGCTGGAGAAAGAGCAGAACTGAAAGACCTCATTTAGCCTTACATAAGTTACCGGCGCTGAGCTGAAAGTACTGTGATTTCAGCGAGACGATGTGACAGGGCCATGTTCACACAGGGTAGATGGGAACTGCTATGTGACACCACATTCCCACAGTCTTAAACTACCAGCTCTAAAAGTTAGTCAAAATGTCTTTCAGAGAACATTGGTCCTCAGCAAGCAAATTTTACTCTCCTCAGCTTTCGTTTTTTGTCAAAATTAATAGTGCCGCAATAAAAAGAAGATGGCTGTTGCTGTAGGGCCAATTTTCTGGCACAAAATGTGCAAATCTATATTTAAATCTTATGAGTGTTGTGTCATTTTAGTAGTCTTGGGTTACTAAGAGCAGAATATGATGAATATAGATGGTTGGAGCTGCACCGTTTGGTATATGCCCGGTAACTTATTTTCCATAATTTGATCAAATACTGTTGCCATTATCAATAGAAAATGTACACAAGCATTGTCTGCTTGGCACTGGGGGTAATATAACAATCAATGAGCGAGGCTAACTTTTCTGAATAAGGCACTTGAATAAGATTTATTTGCATAGAAATACGGGTTTGTACTGAAAGCAATGAATTAAACCTGACATTTCTGTTGAAATTCACTATAAATCTTTGAGGTTCCAGAGACCCCTGCACATGTAAAATAATAATACCTATTCACACATTCACATATTTCCCCTTCATATTCTAAGTATATGTGTGTGTGTGCATGTGTGTGTCCTAATCAAAATGCAGCAGACCGATGTTTTTGACTCTTTATCCCTCTGTTTTACCATGAGCTCTTTAAAGGTCTGTAGGACCCCAAACAGATGTAACATGTTTCATGGAGAATGATTGAAGCATGTTATGTTGTTTTTGTATAGAATCTGTTCTCATAAGAGTAGAAAAAGTAATGATGCATCAGCCTGATACTTCAATTTTGTTTCAGGCACTTGGTAGCACGTAAACAGGATATACTTAATCTCAACTCTATATTACGGTATACCATTGTGGTTTCATTGATTTCGTATACCCTAGCATAATTTAAAGAAGTAAGCAGACTGTGGCTGGCCATTTTCTCTTCCTGTCGGTCTCTTCCTGTCTAAGTCGTCAATTCTTAGTCAGGGTAAGCACTGATGCCAATATTCAGACTTGAAAAGAGTAAATATAACACCCCATCTCTTTCGCTGCCAGGTTTGACTTGCACAGAAATGGAGCTCGGGAAAAAATTTGGGGAAGTGCTAAGTTTGAGTGACAGGTCATTAACTGGAACTGAAAAGCTTTCATGTCAGACACATCTAAAATGAGTTTAAATGCTGAAATGAAGGTTAATGACCACAGCCAACATGTCCAAATGCAATGCTTGCCCAACGACCAACCCACACGAATCAGGTTTAATTCTTTAGACCTGGAAGTTTCTATTTTATTTTAAATGCTGACTGTAGTACTTTTTTTTTTTTTTTTTTTTTTTGGCTCTCTGTCATTGGTCCATCTATTCAATAGCAAGGAAACACGAAGAAGCTGACAAGATCTGTAAATCTTTGCTGAAATTTGCTTTTAAAATCAACTTATTTATACTACCATCAGTCAACAGCAGTTTACACTACAAGTTTGATTTTTACAGCAAAGTATGGAAATTGACGAATCTACAATGTTGATAAATCAAAATATTTATATTTGCGCTTGTTCAAAGTTGCCACCCTTTTGCTTATTATTCCATAAAAATATTATAATATATTTTTTAAGTATTATATTATTCAGTTTGTGTTGCATAGGTCCATCCATCCGTCCGTCCGTCCATCCATCCATCCATCCATCCATCCATCCATCCATCCATCCATCCATCCATCCATCCATCCATCCATCTATCTATCTATCTATCTATCTAGAACATGATGCTACTGACACAAAGGTCATTCCCAGGGAAAATGTAAACCTTGAATGCAATTTAAGTCATTTTGAACTAAAAACTGTATATTGCATAATAGCGAATGTAATGTAAATCAATCTCCGTACAAACTAATTTCAAGCATTTAAGCAGAAGCCTTAAGATCCAATGTTAGATAGATCCCAAGATAATGATAAACAAATTCAGTCAAGTGTACTTTTGACTGGTAGTGTGGAAGATATTATTTAATCAGTTCGTTAATTACAGGGGATGTTTGCTTGGTGCATCCCAGGGTGCCTTGCAATAAAACAAGGCACCCTGGGATGCGCCAAGGAAATGAGAAAGAGAGAGAGAGAGAGCGAGAGTACAGAGTAGAGTCTAGTACATTTTGGGGAGTTGGGAAACTAATATTATTATAATACTATTATTTGATTAATGTGACCTGGATTACCTGGCAGGTCTTTAACCACAAGGTCACCGTCTCACTACTGCTTACCTTCACAATTATATTTGTTTTGATAGGACAGTGTATAGAGAACAGTGAATGTGGAGAAAAATGAACAAGACAGAGGAATGACCACGAACCAGAGCTTGAACTTAGGGCGCCCGAGGTGCAGACGCGGCGTATGGCGCAGCGCTGCCCACAAGGCTATGGCTCTGACACAGCAGACTTTGATTGAATATTTGCCATGCTAAGCTTCGCCCAGGGCAGAATCTTGCATATGTCAAACTAGTTCAGCACTAATTGTGTTTGTGCATATAAAAAATTCTAATCAGAATCAAATTATTCAGCACTTCACGATACTGCTCAGCTATCTTGCTTGGAGGTGAGACTCCAACACATTTTAATACAAGCTCGCATGATAAGTTTTACAATGACAACGTCTCACACCCCTGCTGTTAGAATAATCAACTATACATTGCAATGTTTATTTCACACCAACGTGATAGAAATGCAGAACAAACACAGTAAATCAGCACAAGATTCTGCTCGCAAAACATGGGGGATCTGAGAATGTTTTTATACTGCTACAGGGCAGCATTTCAGTGTTGCAGTTTTATGATGGAAAGGACATCATAACTTGAGAGCATGGCTTTATCCTGCCAGTTTATTGCGGAGCAGGACGGTCTGTTACTTTTATACATCTGAGTAACCAGCCTGCGTTGCCCATATTGTTCACACAGGCATGGTCAGAGAATTGATTTTTTTTCTTTCTTTTTTTTGTTGTTTTGTAATCTCTCACTGCACATCACTCAAACTGTTGTCTCCGCCTGGCAGGAAACACCTGCTCTCCAAAAGTTTAGGCCTAATAGCAGAACAAAGAAAGTTTTCACCGCCTACCTTTTTCTACAAAATAGCCAGGAGAGTAGGCTGAAGGTATTACATGTCTGCTGGCTTTTTTTGTAGCATCATGTGCCACCCATAGATTTTTAACAGCTAAAGTTGAAACCTCATTATGCTGTTAAATACTGGAATACCAGTTTTAGCTTGTTTATTGAATGCATTGTATTTTTGTTTGAAAAGTGTACCTATATGGTTACACTTTATTTAAATTGTCCACTATAGACATTCTACTAACTATAAGTAACTTTTCACCTGTCAACTAACTCTCATTAGAGTATTAGTAGTAGACAGTCAGTAGACTGTCAGTAGACTATTAGGTTATGTGTTAGGGTTCGGGTTAGTAGAATAAGTTGACTTGTAGTTGCCAAGTTACTTATAGTCAGTAGAATGTCTGTTGGGGGACCAACAGAATAAAGTGTTAGCAAATATTAATCAGACAGTCTACTAATCCTCTAATGACAGTTAGTTGACATGTAGTTGCAAAGTTACTTATAGTTAGTATGTCTAAAGTGGACTATCGAAATAAAGTGTTACCATTTATATATATACATACACACACCGAAAAACATTATGATCACCTGCTGTTCGTCCCCCGTGCACTGCAAAAACTTTGCCGGCCCGTCAAGGCATGGACTCTACAAGACCCTTGAATATTTCCTGTGTTATCTGGCACCAAGATTATATTATTTTGAAAGTATTATATGTGTAATACTCACTCCCCCCCCCCCCAACCCCAACCCCAACCCCCCCCCCCCAACCACCACACACACATTAGGGTTGAGCAGTGTATGCAGCTAAATCCATTAAGGATTCAAATGTCTACTCACAAAGTTAAGTTTAGTCAGTCTTTAGTTCGGGGTCACCTTTTCAAGATTCATTTTGTGAGAACGATTGCATTATCTCTTACCTTTGCCCATGTTTTCAGATATGTTTTATTAATTAGATACTTCTAAATAAAGCGATTCAGATTTCAGATCTCCCTCTCTTCATAAAACATTACCTATGTGCTCTAATTAACCATGTGTAATTTCTCAAACTGTAATCGCTCCTCAGTGCTTTAAGCAGACCAATTAGTGTGGAAGAAAACACGGCTATTTATCCATGCCTAAGAAGTGCTAAATTATGCAGCTCTAAAGGAATTACATGAACATCTCTCCACAATCTGGTTTCCATGGACACGTTGCCACACAAAGCAGCTTGCATTGTTCAGATGTTATACTCTGTCCCGTTTTATCTTGAACATAATGCTAGCATAAAAAACAAAACAAACAGAAATAGGCAAAAGCTACCTACACACTTAATAAGCCAAGTTCTAAACTTTTAAGGGAACCTCAATGACAAAGATGGTTAGATGTTTTCTACACACCTTCTTAGTTCTCGAAAGTCTATTTCACAGTTGTTTTGGCAGCAGACTGTTTGAAAGGGTGTTTTGTCTGGCCTGAAATTGGCCGGTAGAATGGACTCCGACCAGTCAACTGAAGCAAACTGCTCAACCGCAAGTCTGTGCCTTCACAGCAGACAAACAACAAATCATTCCGTTTTAGTTTTTTATTTCCTGAACTTAAATGAACACTTATTAAATGAACTTATATATAACATTTACATTGACACATGACATTTCCAGAATTCCCTCCGGAGCACTTCACATTTGATGTATTTTCATTGAAATAACTGTTTCTTAGTTTTTCTTTCTAATCAGTTATGTACATTAGGGTTTTTATGTTACCTCTAATGTTGTTAAATGAATGTTTTTTGTATTTTTTTTTTATGTTGTGTGTTCCCATGATGAAACACTGAAACAAATATTCAGTGTTTGTGTGAATGAGACTACACGCCTTATATATTAGTATTAACATTCTCCGTTTGTGGAAAAGCTGCTTGTGATGATCTTTCAGGATGTGACTCTCATAACTACTGTGTTGTCAGTGTATTACAAAGGTACAAAACAGATATTAGTAGTTCAGTAGATTGGTAAATTAACATTGTACCAGTTAACAAAATAGTTTTTCACTGTAAATTTAAGTTAAATCTGTAAAACCTAAAATATCGCTACCATATTTTTTACAGTAAATTATATATATATATTAATTATTTGTTAAAATGTGTGATACCGGCATATTTAAATGTTTTTTTTATGCCAGACTAGACTGTTGTGACTGCAAGAAATGTGCTTACTAGATTCACTGAGGCATGACTCACAAATATTTTCTAAAAAAGCTTTGCTAACGTTCTTATTAAGTTATGAAAACGTTATTTCTGAATGTTCAAACCGCTCAGTTTATTAAATGTTTGAAAAGCATTATATGAACATTAAGGGAACATTCCATCATTTTGCAAACATCATGCGAGCGTTATTTTTGAATGTCCTCTAAACATTATGAAACAAGTAAAAACATTTTAAAAATGTTAGACGAACATCCACCTAAAATGTTTCAGAAAAAAAAGTTCCATGAATGATGAATAAATAATGTTTTTATGCAAAAGTTTTGAGAATGTTATTAAAGTCCATAACTTTGAACGAACATTCTATTAACGTTATTACCTAGTAGTGGCATGAATCTCTAGATGGCGCAGGCTGATAGTTCTACCTCATTGGGTAGTGATCATCACATCATTATCTAAATAGCACAGCTGATTGGTTGCTGTTGCATCAGCGGCCAATGAGCTGTGGCAAAAAAATTCAAACGAATACCGGTAGTATTTGCTATTAGAGGTCTGCAGCATGCTTTCAGAAACCCTCCACCTTCCCCAGCTCCACCTGTATAGATCTGCTACGGGGATAATTAATGTATGTTATGTTACTAATTCAGCAGCAGCAGTAAATTGCCATATCCATTACCATTACCATGCCAATATCTATTACCATACCAATCTTCAGAGAGTTGCCATAACAGAACTGGAATAATGTTCATACATTTGAGAGAACCTTGCTACAAGATTAGCCAAATTATAAGAAAGTTCCCTGTTAGCTGTGAATAATAAACAATAAATGCAATTCAGTTGAATGCTTGGAATCTGCACCTATCCATACAATAAAAAAAATAAAAAAAGATAGTTTCAAACGAATGAAATATTGACACCATAATAAATATGTTTAATGTGGATGTTGCAGTGACCCTGCTTATTCAGTGTCTCTTTTCCTGTAGCAGTACAATATGCTTGAATTGGCAAGCTGCATCAAAACTGCATTTCAAATATCTTACTAAGCAAAACAGGCCCTGTATAATGCACAGCATCATTTTGTGGACTTGTTTTTTGTGAAGTCATCAGTTAGCATGTTTATGTAGAGCAGCGGTCCGGTCCGGTCTGCCAAATAAACAACATCCCACACAATCATAAGCTCAGATGGAGGACATAAACTTTCTCTCCCAAAAGAATCACATCTTCACTCCTTCAGAAAATGTTTTGTAATTTGCAAACGTGAGCTTGGAGCATTCCGTAGAACAGTTCTGGCACGGCCAGGTCGTACAGCTTGACTCAGTCTTGTGATATGAGAAATGTTTTAAATCACAGGGTTGGTGGCCTTTCTCTCAGCATGGCTCACAGAAGTCAAGGCTGAGGTCAGCGTTAGATTGTGTTATTGTGTGCATACTTGTTTCTTGAAAAAGGTTGTATTCACCAAACAGTGGGAGAGAGAGACTGGGCATTCACATCCAAGATCTTTTTACAGAGATAGGTATTTAAAAGGATAGGTCAATAAAAAAATGTTTTAAAAGAAATTCTGCCACCATTTACTCCCTTATGCCATTCACACTTACCCTTATGTCATTCCAAACCGGATCAACTGACTTTCTTCCGTGGAATACAAAAGATATGTATTTTTTGGAGGATAATGGGGGCATGAGGGTGAGTAAATTATGACAGAATTTAAAGTTTTGGCTGAACTATAACCTTGAATGAAAACATTGAGTGCAGTGGTTAAATAGACCTTAGTCAGGTTAGACAACATTGAATATAACACAGATGAAAATGAAGCTGTGAGTGATAGACTTACAGTCTTTACAATGACACACACTGTATAAAGGTTCTGGATCATGTAACTCACAACTTTTTGAGTTTTTGTCTACTGATTTTTTTTTCCTTAAAATTTTTGTTTTATAAGCTGAACAGTCAGTATGATGTTAAACAACAGTCCAGTCCATTGAACACACCGTATTCTATCCCTCAAAGCCTCGTTTTCAATCCTGAAGAAAATAAATATGGAAGACTAAAGTCTATTGTTCATTTTATTAAAACAAACATGAGACACCATGTGTTTCTAAGTCTTCTGAAGCCATCCATCCATCCATCCATCCATCCATCCATCCATTCTTCCATCCATCCATCCATCCATCCTTCCATCCATCCATCCATCCATCCATCCATCCATCCATCCATCCATCCATCCATCCATCCATCCATCCATCCATCCATCCATCCATCCATCCAATTATCCATCCATCCATCCATCCATCCATCCATCCAATTATCCATCCATCCAATTATCCATCCATCCATCCATCCATCCATCCATCCATCCATCCATCCATCCATCCATCCATCCATCCATCCATCCATCCAATTATCAATCCTTCCATCCATCCATCCATCCATCCATCCATCCATCCATCCATCCATCCATCCATCCATCCATCCATCCATCCATCCATCCATCCATCCATCCATCCATCCATCCATCCATCCATCCATCCATCATTTAATTCCTAGTATTCATGTCTTTTCATACGTCTCAGACTTTCATCTCACCTTATTGCAGTTCATGACATTTGATTGCCATCTTCATTTTACAGATGTATTAAAACACATCTTCATTTTTTTTGTCTCCTTTGCCTCAAAGCTGCTATAATTTGTTGATATATTCATACCCTTTCTGAGAAAGACATTGAATG
Organism: Scardinius erythrophthalmus; assembly: GCF_964197995.2. Classification (NCBI taxonomy): domain Eukaryota; kingdom Metazoa; phylum Chordata; class Actinopteri; order Cypriniformes; family Leuciscidae; genus Scardinius; species Scardinius erythrophthalmus. The sequence continues at coordinate 24,192,816 of NC_138239.1, forward strand.
AATGCGTTTGGCTAAAGGTGACAGATTCTGCATGAATAAATACACGTCTAAGTATGACATTTGCAGAGTAGATTCATATACTTCCTGACATGAATAGCAGGGCCCTCTTGCTCTACTGCCACTCACAAAGTTTGCTGTGGCAGAAGGTTATAGAACTCCCCTGTCAGTTTCGCTCACAGACTTTCCCCCAACTCCACACGCTATTGTCTATTCCTCCTGCCGAAGCGTTCAGGGCACATTTTGTCCATTGTTTACCGAGCAATTAAACTGGTCTTGCTGCACTAACAGGTGCTGTGGCTTTCAGGGAATGCTATCTGTGAATGTTAACTTCTGCAGTGTTATTGCCGCCTCCCTGGATCCTTCCAGTGTTATTTTAGTATAATTTATATACTATTATAGTATTTGTTCAAATTTAATTAATGAATTCAGTTTTAATACTTTCATTTTTAATCATTTAATAATTTCATTTGTTTTCAATTTCATAAAATTTTTTTAACTTTAAGTTTTTCTTCTAATATTTTTATTTCATACAATACAAATACTAAACTTTTATTTTTTGATTTTCAGTTCTGATTTTAATTTTAGTTTAAATTTGAGTAATTTTGTTATGTTCTTGTGTAATTAAATTTTTTAAAATATATTTTTAGTTAGCTTTATTTTATTTTCATTTTCGTTGTAGAAATTTTAGAACTTCATCTTAAACTGTTATTTCAGTTAATTGACAAGGCAACATTTCTAATTTTCATTTCAGTTTTTAAGTTTAAGTTTCTCCTCATTTTATTTATTATATATATATATATATATATATATATCAAATTTAGTTTTTAGTCATTTTATTATTTCAGTTTTTATTTATTTTCAGGTCAATATATATATTATATTATATATATATATTATTATTATTATATATATTATAGTTTTAGTTAAACTAAAACTGAAAAAAAGCTAAATAGATATATAATAGAAAACTAATAAAAATTACAAAAGCTAACAAAATTACAAATTTAAATCATCTAATGTTCATCTATTTGTATTTTGTTTAATTTAGTTTATAATAACAACACTGGATCCTTCCCAGACAGTTATTGCGGTGACTAAATCTAGAAGATTCTTTATAAACTGTAGTGTAACGAAGTCCAGTTCCAGCAATGCACTAATATTTTGTTGGTGGTACCAGTTTATAACAATTATTAGTTAACACTAAGTTGTTAACACTTCAGAAAAAAAAATAATAATTCGTCGTTACACTACATCCTTATGCATCGCTTTCTGCCAGGACTTTTACGTGCTTTTCCCAAACCACTGAAGTGACGTCGGTGTCCAGGTTAGCAGTAGCATGAGCCGTCAGGCAAGTGTTATTTAAATAAACTCCTGATGTACTTACAAACTTTCCAATGCCTTGTTTTATGAGTACAGAACCTATTTGTACTACTGTAGAAGTTTGGTACCATTCTGGGCATTATTAGTGGGGTAATTAATACCTCTGGCTCGAGGTCATGGTGCAAAGGAACCTAGGTTCATTTTACTCCGAACCATCCCTTTAAAGACTTACCCTGCATGATCGATAGTTATGTATTGCTAGTGGCTGGAGGAGGTGTTGTATAGTGTTTTTCCTCATCCCAAGGTTATTTGTTGAAATTACTATCTGCAAGGCCTGTTATTTTGCGTCATGAGGTGTTGATGCACTGGCCAGGCGTTACATTTTGCACACTGACAAACATTTGCCAAGACGCACGTAGTTGGGCTGATTTACGACGGTGGAGAGGAAGTCCACAGCCGAGGAAAGCTAAGTAATTACCGCAACGCTATGACTAATTAGGACGCCAGCAATCGCTCTCCTCGTACACCTGAGGAGGACCCCAGTCACTCCATCATGTCATCTGATAATTGTGTAATCTGTATTCTACACGATATTCTGCTATAAACCTGCACCTTGTGGGGAAAGCAAAACAGTGTGGGTGTTTATCTGACCCTTGTGTTTGCTTCTGATTTAAGAGCTTACCCAAGGTCATAATGAATATGCAGTGGAAGAGTCTTTTGTCTGTGGGAGTGGAAGCCACTGTTTACTGCAGCGTTCCATATTACCCACAATGCTTCTGTGGTGACAGCATCATGCTATTATCAGGCCAACTTGAATGCTTATTGAAACTAGGGAAAAGGAATTCAGTTAATTTCTCAGTTGGGACTCCTAAATTCTGACATGGGGCTGATTGTAATGGTCATGTAATGTGACATATATCTCTATTTTGTTGTTTGTGAAGAGGAATGTGAATCCACTGTCATACAAAATTACACAGAGCTTATGAGCCACTGATATTGTTAGATTTAGTGTGTATTTCATACAACTTTGCATAGGTTAACTACTTTCCTGTAATGTGAAATAAAGATTTTAGAAAACAGCTCTAATCCCAGAATACCGTTTGTTGTGAATTTTAGGCTAGCCTGACACCTATTTAAAAGTATAGTTCACCCAAAAATAAAAAAATTGTCTTTACTTTCCCTCATGTTGTTCCAAACCTGTATGAATTTCTTTCTTCTACTGAACACAAAAGAGATATTTTAAAGAATGTTGGTAACCATTTGATGGCACCCGTTGACTTACATAGTAGGAAAAGGACAGGTTGAAGAAGCACTGGTCTAGAGGAAGAATAATTCTTAATGTAATGAAATTGTTTGTGTTGGAAAACTAGACTGAAGCAAAACAAAACTAGACTTAAGCATGGGTGAATGAATTAGACAGACAAACAAATTTGCAATATCTGTTTCTTTTTCTGTCTCTGCCTCCTACAATCTCTGCATGCATTACACTGCTGGTATAGCACATTTAATCAAAAAAAAAAAAAAAAAACCTTGCTGAAAAAAAATAAATAAAAAATACTAAAACAAACAAACAACTAAGGTGGTTAGCTTCCAGTGTGGCCTACCTGGTCTGTTTGGCTGGTTTTAGAGCTATTTTGGGCACTTGAGATCTTTATGAATTGGTACACACCAGCTTAGTTGGGTAATATACAGCTTAAACCAGCTAAAACCAAGATGACCACCAAAAGGGTGGCTAAAAATTTGATTTCTTTAGTGCCACCCATTTGCCCCAAACTCTTGAGTTTTGACAATATCACCGCTTGTGCTATTGCATGTTTAAACTCTGGATGTCCCATGGTTTTGGTGTGTTTAGTTTGATACAGTGTACTTTCAACTATCCAAATGATCAAACTGTGATTCACAACTCCCAGAGGCTTTACAGACTAAAAAGAAACAAATAGATCCAGCAGTGTGCAAATTAATGAACTGCACAAAAAGTGTGGAAAAGCAGTTGGTACATCTGGTGATGCTGACGCCGGAAAAAAGATCAGATCACCAGACGCAACTCAGCAGGTACTATAGCTACTTAAATACTGCTCCCAAATCCCCTTTACTGTTGTGAGGCCTTGTTTAATGGATTTGATGAATAAAACATGGATGAAAATTCATCTAAAGGGAGGGGGCTTAGCTCTGTATATCAAACTCACTAATCCCTTGAAGAGCAAACATTAAAGCTGTTTTTCGCCATTGCTCCGCAGGATTCAATGCCTGCATGTCCCTTGAAAAGAAGTCTTATCTGTAAAAGAGCTACATTAAGCCAAGGTTATACAGATGAAGAGCCAGTTATTAAATAGCACAAGAACAGCATTCCTTGCATTGCGGTAGTGTTTTAATTGCTGTCCGTTGGAAGGACAAGGAAGTTCAGTGTTGTGAATGATAAACATGAGGAATTCAATAGCTCTCAAAGGATAATCAGGACTTTGTTTGGACAAACATTTTTTGGTCCTAAGACTTCCACATTTAGACCACTATTGATTACCATCAGGATGTGAAGAGAGTTTCAACCAGTATAGCAAAATGTGTTTATAAAGAAAAAAAAAAACTACCCTGAACTTTTTTTAAAAATGTTTTATCCACAAATATATATGGGTGGCAAGCAGACACTGAGAGGAAAATGGCAGATGAACAGTGAGTTTATTGAACAATAAAGGGGCAGAGATGAGGTAAGCAGGCAAGTGAGAGTCCAAAGGGTGATCTTGAGGGAGACACAGAGGAACAGAAGACGCTGAAGACGTGGCGGCGGCCATCTTGGCAGAGGGCTCTGGTATGGCAGCGGCCATCTTGGGACGAGGCTCTGGAAGGGCGGCGGCCATCTTGGGACGAGGCTCTGGAAGGGCGGCGAGTTCATAATCGCTGGGAAGGCCGACGGTGAACTGGGATTCGCAATTGGCCAAGACCCACTCCATGAAAGCCTCAAAGTTTTCTCGAGGTCCCACACCAGGCAGGCGTGCCTTCATCTCCGCTTTGAGGCTTGTATGGTAAAATACACTCAATGATTGGTCGGGGAAGCAGGTAAGGCACGCCAGGTCAAGGAACGCTGCTCTCGAAGTGTGGGTCTCGAGAATGATGGTCTTGGTCCAGGCAAATCATTGCTACTGCTGGATCAATCCTTCGGTTTTAAGGTCCGGTCTTCTGTTACGTAAGCAGACACTGAGAGGAAGATGGCAGGTGAACAGTAAGTTCCCTTTCAAGGGAACTCGAGCTGCGTTTGAGACGCGGTGGGAACGCTCTGCGTGATTGCGTCGTGAAGCACGTGTATAATCAGTCCAATGGAAAGATGAGACGTCATAGGCGGGTGACGTCATCGACCAGGAAACTATAAGGCAGCCCCGCTGACACAGATCGCGTTAGCTTCTGTGCCTTCAGCAAGCGCTCTCTGTATATCTGTCCTTGTCTATTTACTGTTGTCTGTCACAGTTCAAGCACACACACAATATATATATATATATATATGATGGCGAATAAACAAGATTTTAAGCAATGTGTTGTCCCCTGCCCTCGTTACATTACGGGTGGTGACACACATCAGCTTTGTGTGGCTTGTTTGGGAGTGGAGCATGTCCAGTCAGTTCTCGAGGGAGCCGACTGTGAGCATTGCGTTAAGCTGTCCATGCGGACGCTCCGCTCTCGCCGGGCGTTCTTTGAAGAGGACGGTTCGGTTCGCGTTCCCCGAGGTGCGGGTCCTGCTGTTGCCGAGGCACAGCGGAGGCGTTCATCTTGGGGTTCGCAGATGGATTTAGTAGCGGGGTTTGAGACGGGCCCCGCCCTTTCTCAGCCCTTACCTGCTGAATCCAGTGCTTCAGCCCAGGAAGGAGCCCGCGCTGCGGCTTCTCCTTCCCAGGTTGAGGCATCTATGTTACGACTATCCAGTTCTGAGGAATTGGATGTCGTCAGTGTTGATATGGAAAGGGAATATGAGTCCTCGCCAGCTTATTCCCATGTTGATGAGGAGCTTATGGAGGTTTTGACTCGTGCTGTTGCTAAATTAAATATTGACTGGCCAGCAGATGAAGTTGAGAGTGATTCAAACAGAAAGAGTTTATTAGATGATCGATATTTGCCATCTAAATCACGACCTCCACGTCGGGAGCTTCCGTTTTTTCCCGATCTTCACACCGAGGTATCGAGATCGTGGAATAAACCAGTGTCTTTCAGGGTACATAATCCACAGACTTCTAACTATAGTAAAATAAAGGATATTTCTCACTATGGTTATTTGACAATGCCTCCGGCGGAAGAGACGCTTGCGAGCCATCTCTCCCCCGAGACAGCGTCATCTCTAAAAGCCCCGACGTTACCCACCAAGCCATTAAAAGCTACATCTTCGCTGGTGGGTAAAGCATATTCGGCAGCAGGTCAAGCCGCGGCATGCTTACATACCATGTCTATTTTACAAGCATACCAGGCTGACCTGCTGAAAGACATGGACAATTGTGAGGAAGTCAGCGCTGACACAATTCGAGAATTACGTCGCGCAACAGATCTATCTCTGCGGGCCACCAAGGAGACGGCCAAATCTGTGGGTCGGTCTATGGCAGCCCTGGTGGCCACAGAACGTCATTTATGGTTAAATCTGTCAGATATAAAGGATAAAGATAGGTCTGTTCTTCTGGATGCGCCACTTTCGCCTACAAGTCTGTTCGGCGACGCTATAAATTGTGTCGTCGATAGGTTTCAGGAAACGAAAAAACAGTCTGCGGTGCTCCAGAGGTTTCTTCCTCGCCGGTCCATTGTCTCCGAGACTGCTTCTCGTGTTGTTAAATCTGAGCAGTCTCGGCCGTCTGCAAGCTCCTCACAGCAGCACAGAGTGCAACAAAAACAGAGTGTCGCCGCTCGGGCTCCTCCACAACCTGGGGAGTCCGGGTGGCGGTCACAGTCCAAACCAGTTAGGGGTAGACAGGATCTGAGGACCGTCATCTCTAAGAAAGCTTGGTCTAAGAAGAAGTCCTGACACCATGGCTGTCAGGCTTCTGAGGGTGGTCCCCTCCGGGGAGGGACGGTTCCGAGGAACCGTTTCTCCTCGGCGCCCTCTGGGGGGCAATTCTCCGAGGAGAGTTGCAGCGCTGCCACTTCGGTTGTTCCCTGCCGGTTCGCCGTTTCAGGGCACCGAAGTGTCAGCGTCCCCATACGATCCTCCGAGGAGGGTCGTAGAACGGTCAGTTCGGTTGTTCCCTGCCGGTTCGCCGTTTCAGGGCACCGAAATGACTGTTCAACCAAATCCAGAGGCCAGTCTCGAGAGACTGGTTCCCTTAGCGGAATTTCTGGTAGCGTGGAAACTTCTACCAAATATTTCGCAGTGGGTCCTGAATGTAATAGAAAAGGGTTACAGAATTCAGTTCGGTTCTCGTCCGCCCAGATTTCAAGGGGTACTTCCCACAGTGGTGAACTCCGAGCAGGCTCTGGTTATGGAACAAGAAGTACTGACGCTTCTAAGAAAAGGGGCTATAGAAAGGGTTTCTCCTCCCAGCAGAGAGTCAGGGTTTTACAGCCGTTATTTCATTGTTCCAAAAAAGGATGGGGGGTTGCGTCCTATTCTAGATCTGCGCCTATTAAACAGCAGAGTTCAGAAACTAAAGTTCAGAATGCTTACGCTCAAACAGATTGTGTCACAGATTCAGTCCGAGGACTGGTTTGTCACAATAGACTTGAAGGACGCTTACCTCCATGTGTCTATCCATCCTCATCACAGGAAGTTCCTGAGGTTTGCTTTCGGGGGCGAAGCATACCAGTATCGGGTTCTTCCCTTCGGCCTAGGTTTATCAGCCCGCACCTTTACAAAATGCGTGGATGCAGCTCTGGCTCCTCTGAGACTCCAGGGCATTCGCATATTAAACTATCTAGACGATTGGTTGATTCTAGCTCAGTCAGAGCAGATGGCAGTTCGGCATCGAGATGTCGTTCTGTCCCACATAAAGAGGTTGGGGTTACGGCTCAACGCCAAGAAGAGTGTGCTCCTTCCAGCTCAGAGGACCACTTTTTTAGGTGTAATTTGGGATTCGACAACAATGCAAGCACGTCTGTCTCCTGCACGTATTTCTGCGATTCTCACAGCCGTAAAAGGGGTAAAACTAGGCCAGTCACTCACTGTGAAACAGTTTCAGAGACTGTTGGGGCTCATGGCAGCTGCGTCCAACGTAATCACTTTTGGCCTTCTGTACATGAGACCTCTGCAGTGGTGGCTCAGGACCAAGGGGTTTTCTCCGAGGGGAAATCCATTTCGCACAATCAAGGTCACGCGGCGATGCCTTCGTGCCTTGGTCATGTGGAAGAAACCTTGGTTCCTCGCCCAGGGCCCAGTGCTGGGGGCTTCTTGTCGACGCGTAACACTTTCGACGGATGCTTCCCTCACGGGATGGGGGGCGGTCATGAGTGGCCGCTCGGCGAAAGGTCTTTGGCAGGACCATCTACGTTCTTGGCACATAAATCGGCTAGAAATGATGGCGGTATTCCGAGCTCTCAAATACTTCCTGCCAGACCTGAGAGGTCACCATGTGCTTGTCCGCATATATCAACCATCAAGGGGGCCTGAGGTCACGTCATTTATGGAGGCAGGCCCATCAGATCCTCTTTTGGGCCCAGGGGAAATTGCTGTCACTGAGGGCAGTATATATTCCGGGGCATCAGAATCTGGGAGCGGATATCCAGTCGAGGCAGGGGCTGAGGCCCGGGGAGTGGAGACTTCACCCCGAGGTGGTGAAGCTCCTTTGGGAGAAGTTTGGTCAAGCTCAAGTCGATCTGTTTGCATCATCAGAGACGTCACATTGTCCCATGTGGTTCTCCCTAACGCACCCAGCTCCCCTCGGACTGGATGCGATGGTGCAGGTGTGGCCGAGGTTACGCCTGTATGCATTTCCCCCGGTATCGATGCTTCCGGGTGTTCTGGAGAGGGTTCGCCGGGAAGGGGTCCGTTTGTTACTGGTAGCCCCTCACTGGCCGTCCCGAGTGTGGTTCTCGGACTTAGTGTCTCTTCTGGACGGCTCTCCCCTGGAGATTCCTGTCAGGAGGGACCTGCTGTCCCAAGCAGGGGGCACAATTCTTCACCCCAACCCGGAGTTGTGGAAACTGTGGGCCTGGCCTCTGAGGGGGCTCGGCTTATAGAATCCGGTCTCTCGACTGAGGTCGTTGAGACCATTCTCCATTCCAGAGCACCTTCCACGAGAAAACTTTATGCACTGAAATGGAAATTATTCTCTACCTGGTGTGGTGTACGTCACCTAGATCCTGTTAACTGCCCTGTTGGTTCAGTTCTTGACTTTTTGCAAGACCGTTTCTCTGCTGGATTGTCACCTTCGACCTTGAAAGTATATGTGGCGGCTATATCGGCCTACCACACCCCTCTGGGGGGCACTTCTCTTGGGAGAGATCCTCTGATTATTCGTTTTCTCCGTGGTACTTTGAGGTTGAGACCTGCAGTGCACTCTAGAGCACCGGCTTGGGATTTGGCTATTGTACTTGAGGGTCTGGCCTTGGCTCCCTTCGAGCCCATCAAAGAGGTTTCAGAAAAGTTCCTCACTCTAAAAACTTTATTCCTTCTCGCTATTTCTTCTATTAAGAGAATTGGAGACTTGCAAGCCTTGTCAGTTGCTCCTTCATGTTTGGAGTTTGCACCTGGTATGGTGAAGGCATTTCTTCACCCTAGACCGGGCTACATCCCTAAGGTCCCTACTCATTTTGCGGGGCCAATAGTGCTGCAGGCCTTTCATCCTCCACCATTTAATACCCCAGATCAGGAAAATCTTAATCTGTTATGCCCTGTGCGGGCTTTGGATGCTTACGTCCACAGAGCTGCCCTATGGCGTAAATCAGAACAATTGTTTGTCTGCTTTGGGTCAACCAGGAAAGGTTGCCCTGCATCTAAACAGGTGATGAGCAAGTGGGTAGTTGAGGCTGTCTCACTGGCTTATGAAGCGGCCGGACAGCACTCACCTTTGGCTGTCCGGGCTCATTCTACGAGGAGTATGGCCGCCTCTAAGGCTTTAATATCAGGAGTTTCTATTCATGATGTTTGTAATGCGGCGGGCTGGTCCTCACCTCATACATTTGTCAGGTTTTATGATCTAGACCTCTCCACTCCTGGGGTCAGGTTGCTTGATTCTTAGTGTGCGCAAGGACTTCACACAGAACGGGCTTTTGGCATTATGGCGTAGTGGGTATGGGGTTCCCACCGCGTCTCAAACGCAGCTCGAGTTCCCTTGAAAGGGAACGTCTCAGGTTATGTATGTAACCCTGGTTCCCTGATAGGGAACGAGACGCTGCGTTCGCCTGCCATACTTCCTGCATGCCCTGACCGACTTGCTTCAGGCTTTTTCAGAAGCTAACGCGATCTGTGTCAGCGGGGCTGCCTTATAGTTTCCTGGTCGATGACGTCACCCGCCTATGACGTCTCGTCTTTCCATTGGACTGATTATACACGTGCTTCACGACGCAATCACGCAGAGCGTTCCCACCGCGTCTCAAACGCAGCGTCTCGTTCCCTATCAGGGAACCAGGGTTACATACGTAACCTGAGACGTTTATTGAACAATAAAGGGGCAGAGATGAGGTTAGCAGGTAAGTGAGAATCCAAAGGGTGATCTTGAGGGAGACAGAGGAATGGAGACGCTGGAGACAGGGAGAATAGTCCTTGGCATCAACAAGACCAGACAGTGAGGTGTGGTGAAGTGTGTGTGCATAAATAGTACATAAATGAAAACATCATTTATCTTATGTCATCGCAGATTAAAATCTATCGATCAAAATATTTATTGCATTAATAAGAGGAGAAGGCTCAGCACCCAAGGCTTTAGATATTTAGGAGTCCTAAAATTAGGACTGACACGCCCTTTATTTTTAAGAGTTTCTCCTAAATCAGCAAGTGGGGAGCTACTTTTAGCCTTAAGATGTTTTGTGAATACGACACCAGATTTAGACTGACAGCTTCATTATGCTGATTTCTTCAGGAAGGATACAGACCCTCAGAGGATAAAGTCACCGTGAGTTTGAAGATGTGTGTTCAGATATGTCTTTGGGCACTTGTGACCACTAGTGCTGTGCTTGTAAACAGGACACATAACCTCATCTGGTCTAGTCATGGCCTTTGAATGCTGTTTTGTCAGAGATTACATAATGTTAAATAATAATAATAATAAAAGTAAGAAGATTTAGTCTGACAGTTAGAGGTAGACTCAATGCTAGTTGGCTAAAGGGGTTGGTTGACAGAGTTAATTTCTGGGTCACAATAAAAATGTAACATCTGAAAGCTTGCCTTCTTGACCCACACTAATTCATTGTAAAAAAAAAAAAAGAAAAAAAGGGAAAAAAAAGAGTCTAGGGCTGGGCAACGATTAATCACAATTAAGTTAGTGTTTACAAAATAAATATGTGTGTACTGTGTATATTTATATTGTATATAAATACACACATATACATGTGTATTTAAAAAAAAAAAATTTGCATGTAAATATATATACATATTATGGCAAGCTGTTCAGGAAATAATTATATTTATAATATGAAGTCTGAATATATAGAATGAAAGTCTGAATATATAAAACGAATGTCTGAATATATATGGAATGAAAGTCTGAATATATATAGAATGAAAGATATAGAATGAAAGTCTGAATATATATATAGAATGAAAGTCTGAATATATAAAATGAAAGTCTGAATATATATAGAATGAATGTCTGAATATATAGAATGAAAGTATGAATATATATATAGAATGAAAGTCTGACTATATATAGAATGAAAGTGAATATATAGAATGAAAGTCTGAATATATAGAATGAAAGTCTGAATATATAGAATGAATGTCTGAATATATAAAATGAAAGTCTGAATATATATAGAATGAATGTCTGAATATATAGAATGAAAGTCTGAATATATATAGAATGAAAGTCTGAATATATATAGAATGAAAGTCTGAATATATATAGAATGAAAGTCTGAATATATATATATATAGAGTGAAAGTCTGAATATATATAGAATGAAAGTCTGAATATATAGAATGAAAGTCTGAATATATATAGAATGAAAGTCTAAATGTATGTGAAAGTGTGAATATGTGAAAAGAAAGTGTACATTTGACAATCCTCACTGAATAATGTGTAGCTTGTTTTAGCCTTTTGAATTGTGATTCATTTAAAAATGTCATTCCCTGAAATTTTCCAATACTTTGGTGAGCTACAAGACTTTTTTGCAACAGTTGGTCATACTCCAAACAACATAAACAATTCGGAGTCTACATCACGTCATCTCGAGGATCATATTTCCATTCTTGCAACATTCTTAGCACTTAAACACAAACTTTTTTTTTTTTTTTGGATGCAATTAATCATGATTAATCGTTGCCCCGCCCTAAAAAAGACATTAAAACTCAGAATTTTTGTAAACTCAGAAAAATCATGGCATGTTTTATTCATTTGATTTTACTTAAATGATCGAATTTTCAAAATGAATTTATTCAGATTGATAAGAACCAGCATAGATCTGTTAATTCTGAAACAATTAAAACGAATGGACATGGTTAAAATATGGCTAGCTGTGGAACAAGTTAAATTCTAAAGTATTAAATGCTCAGGGAGAGATTTGTGAAACAGATCTGTAATACCTACAGTGGCCATTAGGGGCAGTTGACAGCTGCAGCCCAGCTCACACACATTATGCTCTGTATAACTCAGCACTGAAGTGGTGTGATCATCATCTTTAGAGTGAAAATGGTCTTTAAAATTCTTGTTAATAGAAAGCCAAATGTGCAAAGAGGGTGAGCAGGGAAAGTGTGGAGGTCTAGGCCACTGTATAGATGCCTGTCTTATTTGCAGCCATAAACACTGACCTGTTTAGCTTTGCTGCAGATGTGTAGCCTTTCTGCTGCCTTTACATATTTGGTAGCCTGGCAAGCCAGACCTACATCAAGATGTTAGGTCTGGCAACTCACCCGACACGGCTCAATCCGAGGGGCGGGATAAACGGCTGTCTTTCAAATTCACTCTGCACGCAATAGGACAGCACTTCAACCAACCAAAGCGTTTTCCCAACAGCGGAGCTAACGTTAGTTGATAGATTCAACTTTTGAATCTGGCCGGCAAAACTACGAACACATCTTCCTTTTTTAAGAATGACTTAAGTGCCGTCCTTTGCTCTTTTCTCAAAGAAAAACTTAACTCCAAGTCCTCCAGAGTCGCGGCCAAAGCCGATTCGAAAGACTGTTCGCCAGCAGCAGCAGCCATTCTTTGTTTTCAAGTAGCAGGGAACTGTCGCAACTCTGTCATCATTATGTTAAGCCCGCCCCGCCTACTCTATACACGATGTGATTGGCCTGACCCAATTTAGGTTTTTACAGCTCCGAAAGTCAACGGAGAGTTGCTAGACTACCCTGGCTGAAAAATACATTTTGCTGCCGCTAGGGTGCGTCTAGATTTCTAGACTACATATTTGGTACTTAAAGGCACAATATGTAAGTTTCGTCGCTAGAGGTCGCTTTTTCAAAGCATAACAAATGTGGGTAACACTTCAGAATAATGGTCCGTAGTTAACAAGTAGCTATGCAGTAAGTAATAGGTAGTACTGCATTAACACCAAACTTAATACTATTAACTAATATGGAAGCAATATTAACTAAGCAGTAATTAATATCTAATTAGTACAAAGGTAGTTCCTTGGTAGGTATTTGATTATTACTAAAGAAATATATCCTCATTAAGAACTACTTGTGAACTAAGAAAGAATAACCAATTAATTACTAATCACAAAAGTAACATGTCTAAAAAGTGAACGATTGTGTTTTTTTTTGTTTTTTACTCTTAACATGGTCATAACATTTCATAAGCTTGTGCCTCAAATGGGTTTTTTGTGGAAACCAGTTTATTAATATTATATCCCCCAAATACATTAGTTGAGATTGACTACTACTCGTGCCAAAGGATGGACGTATGTTCTCTGTTTATTTCAAATTTAAACATAGAATAATACTAATAATGATAATTTGTTTAACATTTTAAATAATTAGGAAGTGATGCTGACACTCATGATTGGATTAGTTCACTATAATGAGCTCTATTGAGTGTCAGTTCAATATGTCTCAGACTCCATACCTTTATGTTACAGTAGCCGCCTGAGGAGGACGTCTCTTTATACGAATATAAACATTGATGTTCTCTTGTCAAAAACAATTTGCATCCTTAATGAAGAAATTGTCTGCATTTATGTTGCGATAAGCGCAAAACCACATCTTCCAGATTACAATGTTTGTTAGAATATTACTAGTGCCTCACAGAAATGTATACATGTACAGTATGTGTCAAATATAAAATTAAATAACTTGTATTACTTGTCAAAAACATGTTAACTCCTCACTAATTACTTAAGCGTTACTTTGTCATCCCAGAGGAACTACTAGTGATGTGGCCCATTATTTTAAAGTGAAAAACACTTTATATCACTAGTAGTTAACGCTTGTATTACCTTAACGCAAGGTAACATTTGTGTAATTACTGAGGAGTTAACATGTTTTACACTTTAAAATAATGGGCCACATCACTAGTACTTCCTGCGGGATGACAAAGTAACGCTTAAGTAATTAGTGAGGAGTTAACATGTTTTTGACAAGTAATACAAGTTATTTAATTTTATATTTGACACATACTGTACATGTATACATTTCTGTGAGGCACTAGTAATATTCTAACAAACATTGTAATCTGGAAGATGTGGTTTTGCGCTTATCGCAACATAAATGCAGACAATTTCTTCATTAAGGATGCAAATTGTTTTTGACAAGAGAACATCAATGTTTATATTCGTATAAAGAGACGTCCTCCTCAGGCGGCTACTGTAACATAAAGGTATGGAGTCTGAGACATATTGAACTGACACTCAATAGAGCTCATTATAGTGAACTAATCCAATCATGAGTGTCAGCATCACTTCCTAATTATTTAAAATGTTAAACAAATTATCATTATTAGTATTATTCTATAACAAATTATCATTATTAGTATTATTCTATGTTTAAATTTGAAATAAACAGAGAACATACGTCCATCCTTTGGCACGAGTAGTAGTCAATCTCAACCTGTAGGTAATGTATTTGGGGGATATAATATTCATAAACTGGTTTCCACACAAAAAAAACCCATTTGAGGCACAAGCTTCTGAAATGTTATGACCATGTTAAGAGTAAAAAAAACAACAAAAAAAATCCCACAATTGTTCACTTTTTAGACACGTTACTTTTGTGATTAGTAATTAATTGGTTATTCTTTCTTAGTTCACAAGTAGTTCTTAATGAGGATATATTTCTTTAGTAATAATCAAATACCTACCAAGGAACTACCTTTGTACTAATTAGATTTTAATTACTGCTTAGTTAATATTGCTTCCATATTAGTTAATAGTATCAAGTTCGGTGTTAATGCAGTACTACCTATTACTTACTGCATAGCTACTTGTTAACTACGGACCATTATTCTAAAGTGTTACCCAAATGTGTTGCTTGATGACGCAGTGAATGAGCGTGGAATCATGGCAGGTGTCGACTTGGTCTCGGCAGAAATCATGTTCATGGTATGAAGCAGGGCAGGCCGAGAGCCTGGGACTTTTTAAGTAAATTTTTACAATTAAAGAAACATTTAACGTTCGCCTCCTTATTTCCTGAACTTGAACTTTGTTATGTTTGATCACTTAAATTCACATTATTTTATTAAAAAGTAAATGCTGAATTTGCTCTGTGGTTGTATGATACACACTACAGTAAGGTTGATATTAGAATATCACATATTAATAAAAGCTGGATGACTTTGTGCTAAATGGCATGCAATTCATTTGAAAACATTGAATGGCAGAGAAAATGCTGTATTACTGTTATTGCAAATACAGCTCTCTCTGATTATGCCATGTTGACAATTTCTGAGGCATGTTTCAAACATGTTAGTCACGGTAAATCTAGAAAATAAGAGATTCAAACAATAAGACTAACCGTGTTGATACACGTCGATAAAGGTATCCAAACATTTGCTGACCTGCAATAAAACACATAATATATTTAAGCATCTTTGGTGTTTCCATGATTTCTACAGAAGTAAAACCAGAAATTGAGGCTAGCGGGGATATGACGTCATTGACAGGCAACACAACAACATGGGCCATTACATTGGTTAAAATGGCTGACTAATCTGGATTTAAATTTTTTTGGAAGCATTTGGGAGAATGTAAGTAGGTCAGCAAAATATATAACATTGTTCTAGTGTTTTTTTAATATTTGAATCCAAAAATCGTACATATTGTCCCTTTTAAATAAACAAATTATAGCTCTTATTATTTGTGCATTTCATAAATGTTGAAATATGATTTGGAAATGACCTATGCTTTTGATAGGTGCAGAGCTTCTATACTCTAAGCCCCGCGAAGCATGTCTGACTACAGATGCCAAATTTAAAGCATGAGATATTTACACTCAAGGATCTACAGTATTTAATTACATTAAGAATTAATTCAGTGAAATGGTAAAATATCAAATTTTAAAATTGTGTTTGTGCCTTTGGATGGACAAGGCAAACTGAACTATCTGTAAAGCCAAACCAGGTGTGAAGTGCAAATCATTTTTTGGAAAATTAGATCGGCGTTTCACCAGATACAAGGAGCCCTGCTCTCCGAACCCATTTGGTCACATTTAACAGCATATGGCTCAGATGTTTACAGCAATACCAGCTGGAATACTCACTGACAGTGTCTGTCCGCTTTTCCGGTGCCTTCTTCACTTCGGGCTATGTTTCCAAGGTAACGGATCTGAAGTGTGTACATCAGTGTTCCAAGCCCTTCAGTGTGGAATAACCAGCATTTCTGTGGGACAGCACAAATTGAGGAGAAGAATAAAGCAATTTATCACTGCTTAATAGAGTAATGGTCCTATTTACTAGCGCGCAGAAGAATCTGTGTCCCAGCAAATGTTTTCAGAGACTGAACAAACAAGTGCCATGATGCGTGATGGGATTTTTTTCCCCTCCATTCTTGTCGGCTGTTGAGCAGAGGCCTGGTATTTTGACAGAATTTTATGCAAATTATTTGTTTCCTTACACCCATGCAAATGCTGCTGTCCACATGTTCTGTTTGAGTATTGCTGTCAAAAACTAGAAAAGCTAATAGAGATAATTTTTGTTTCACCACCATGTTCCTTTAGGGGCTCCGTACTAAAGTAAATAAAAATAAATATAAAATAAAACGTAATAGACATATATACACTCACCTAAAGGATTATTAGGAACACCTGTTCAATTTCTCATTAATGCAATTATCTAATCAACCAATCACATGGCAGTTGCTTCAATGCATTTAGGGGTGTGGTCCTGGTAAAGACAATTTCCTGAACTCCAAACTGAATGTCAGAATGGGAAAGAAAGGTGATTTAAGCAATTTTGAGCGTGGCATGGTTGTTGGTGCCAGACGGGCACCACTGAGTATTTCACAATCTGCTCAGTTACTGGGATTTTCACGCACAACCATTTCTAGGGTTTACAAAGAATGGTGTGAAAAGGGAAAAACATCCAGTATGCAGCAGTCCTGTGGGTGAAAATGCCTTGTTGATGCTAGAGGTCAGAGGAGAATGGGCCGACTGATTCAAGCTGATAGAAGAGCAACTTTGACTGAAATAACCACTCGTTACAACCGAGGTATGCAGCAAAGCATTTGTGAAGCCACAACACGCACAACCTTGAGGCGGATGGGCTACAACAGCAGAAGACCCCACCGGGTACCACTCATCTCCACTACAAATAGGAAAAAGAGGCTACAATTTGCACGAGCTCATCAAAATTGGACAGTTGAAGACTGGAAAAATGTTGCCTGGTCTGATGTGTCTCGATTTCTGTTGAGACATTCAGATGGTAGAGTCAGAATTTGGCGTAAACAGAATGAGAACATGGATCCATCATGCCTTGTAACCACTGTGCAGGCTGGTGGTGGTGGTGTAATGGTGTGGGGGATGTTTTCTTGGCACACTTTAGGCCCCTTAGTGCCAATTGGGCATCGTTTAAATGTCACGGCCTACCTGAGCATTGTTTCTGATCATGTCCACCATCCCTTTAAGACCACCATGTACCCATCCTCTGATGGCTACTTCCAGCAGGATAATGCACCATGTCACAAAGCTCGAATCATTTCAAATTGGTTTCTTGAACATGACAATGAGTTCACTGTACTAAAATGGCCCCCACAGTCACCAGATCTCAACCCAATAGAGCATCTTTGGGATGTGGTGGAACGGGAGCTTCGTGCCCTGGATGTGCATCCCACAAATCTCCATCAACTGCAAGATGCTATCTTATCAATATGGGCCAACATTTCTAAAGAATGCTTTCAGCACCTTGTTGAATCAATGCCACGTAGAATTAAGGCAGTTCTGAAGGCGAAAGGGGGTCAAACACAGTATTAGTATGGTGTTCCTAATAATCCTTTGGGTGAGTGTATATATATATAAACTAATACAAATTACAAACAAAATTACTAAAACTAAAAAATAACACTGATGCTCAACAAATCTGCCTTTATTTGGTCAAAATACAGTACAAACAGTACTATTGAGAAATAGAACAATTTAAACTATTTTCTATTTTAATATATTTTTTGCTCAAGAAACATTATTATTATTGATGTTGAAAACAGCTGTGGTGCTTAATATTTTTGTGGACATGCATTTTTTTTTATGAATAAAAAGTTAAAAAGAACAGTATTAATTTGAAATAAAACTGAAAAGTTTTCATTTTTGTTGCTTTTTCCTCTTCATTCAGGTTGTTAGATGGTATAATGCATTATAGACAAGCTGCTGATGTGTGCCTGTAAAAATAAAAAAAAATCTTTAAATGAGGTCAAGAGCATTTTTTTTTTTTTTTTTTTTTTTTTTGGTTTTCCTCCCTCATTCTTTATGGATTGTACATCATCTCTTGACCTCATTGTTTGTGGCTCTGTCTCTTGTTATCCAACCCTTCTGAGGGAACTTAAATGTCCCAATTCATAATTCATTTATTACATTGTTTGCTCATTAAAAATGTAGAAGCCTTGTGTTTCGCTTATCTCATTCTTGCAGTTCTATGAACTCTTTTAGTATTCTGTGCATTAGTTCAAGTATCCTCAGGATATTGGAAAACAAACGAGCATCTCTTAGCAGTCTCATAAAAGCATCTATATTTGGACTACACATCTCTATGAGGAAATTATTGTAAAATCATATGCTTGAGGGGTTCATGAACGTTTAGAGGGGTTATATGGTGTCATTGTCCTCTGAAGTGACAGTTTTTGTTTGTTTATATTTGAAACTCACTGCCACCTCACTTGCAGATCAGCTCGCGGCCCTCTAACCTTAGCAGAATGCTATGTGCCCTGCTGCTGACAGGCTGTCTATGGTAGTGCTTCTGCTTGAAGTCTAATACACAGGGCTTTAAATGTTCAACTGTGGTGAAGAATAGTGAAAAGATACCATGTACCAGACTACTGGTAGATTTGATGACACTATGTATGGCTAAAAGTTTGGTTTTAACTACTTTTGAAGTTTGAAACACGCTAACATCACAAATATCTGGTGAAATTTTCAGTTTTAAAATATTTAATCACTTTCCTATAGATAATTGTAACAAAGTTCACTGAGTGAGAACCATGCACAGCTTTATTCAAATAAACATGAACAAAATAGACAAGGACTTAATTAGCTTGGCTTGACTTAGGCTAAGTCCGGAGTTTTCGTTTCAAATCAGAAGCTTTTATGAGGGTTTACTCATGCGTTGTAATGCGGTGAATTTAGCGTTTTCCAATGTTTCAGTGTGGGTGAGAAACTTTTGAACTTCACTGAGATGATATAGACAGAACAAGATATAATCAAGTTCTCACGCAATTCTTCTGGCAGGATCATTTTATTTAGCAAAATATCTCACCATTCACTGATGCGTCCAGGTCGCACTCACTCACCATTATGTTTGGTCTAAAACGCAACTGTTTTGCCGCAGGACAGCAAATGTGAGTGAATTTTCTGTCATCTTTGCAGAACTGTGATGAAGAGTGTACAAAGTAACATTTTAGCAACTGTGTGAAAGTGAATAGCACATAACAGGCACAATATGGGTATAAACATGAACATCTATGGGTTCAATATGCGTCACATGACTAAACTTGCGTCATCGTTTTTAAATACCTCCGTTTTCACAGTCCACACTACAACGCGAAAACAGCGTTTTCAAATGTATCTACTTTGGAGAGCGTTTTCAAAAAGCTTAGTTTTGTTGCTTAAAACACAGTGTGGACGGAAGACCAAACTGGATAGAAAAATATGCATTTTCAAACAAAAAACATTAGTGTGGACAAGGCCTTAAACATGAGCTTTAAACATAACACTCACCAACAGTGTTTACAGGGAACAAAGCTAGACTAAAGACAATGGCAACAATCAAGACAATAAACCAATCAGACAAACGAGCAGAGAAACACATGACCTGAACAACCAATCAGAACATGACACATGAACAGGGGAAGCACATGACAAGATCATATGAGGGCAAGGGAAACACATGACATGACCAGGCTGCATCCAAAACCACTTTTGTGAGTGTTAAAAAAGGACATTCTATATAGTATGAATGTGTGTAGTATGAATGTAATCTGGACACACTATATTCGCCATGTTGCTCTTATCATGTGACCTACCAGAGTCAGTTGCGTCGCGTCACTGCCATTCACAAAAACCCATCATTTGGCCTCATGGGATAGTAAAGTGTCCATCGTATGCACACTTTAGAATCTCGAGGGAAGTAATCTGGGAACTTTCTGCCTACTCTTTTATGAACACTGTGAATTTGGACATACATCTTTTGTCACTTACTTTTTTTCACCTACTATTAGTGGAGCGGCTAAGTGCTTATGTTTGGCAGAATCGTTCAGTCACCTACTGAACATAAGCCACCTACAGCTACTTGAAATTTCAAGATGGCGGCCATTTTTCAAGATGGCCACCACCTTAGTGGAGCAATTAGGCTTAAAGGGGACATATCATGCTAAATCCACTTTTTTAGCCCTTAAATGCATTTTGTTGTATATTTGGAGTGTTTAGAAGTACAGAAAAATTAAAATTATTCTCTTCAGTTGCTTCGTTGATATCTTTATTCTGTTTTGGCCTTATTTTTCAACCTGTTCAGATTTTTCTGTTATTTATGACGTTTTGTGAACTATTACGTCACAGTATTTGCAGCGGAACTGCCAAATAAGGACATTGACTTCCAGCCCAACACTTCGAGCAATCCGCCATTTTTATTTCTCGCTGCAATTTTGTAGTCCAAGCTAAAAGATGCAGAAGTTACGAGAGGGTAAGTTAAAATGTTCGGTTGTTGGATGTAGTAACCCACAGTTGTAATGTCTTGCTCTCTCTCCCTCGCACATATTAATCAAAATAAATCGACACGGTGGTAAAAGGTCGGAAGACCAAAGTTTCATGTGTAAATACAGTAACACACCATTGCGATACATCCATATGAAGACGTTGTTCTGCAGGTTCGTCGTCTTCATTTTCATCTCGCTCCGGCTCCGACTCTGGCTCAAACATGTAAGGCTGGCTGGACAAGTCTTCCGTTGTTGACGTTTTGTTAATAACGTGTGAATAAAAAGTTTCTGTGCCGCTAGATAATCGTATCTCTGCTATCAAACTACAATAATGGCCGAACGGGGTGGAGTTGAACCGAGTGTAACCTATGCAACCTGGAGAGGGGGCGGGGAATGAAGTGTCTCAATTGTATTTAAAGAGACCGCACCAAAACGAGTTGCTCTCAGACGCACATCAGAAAAGGGGTAGAAAAGGGGCCTGTGGAGCTATAATAATGAGGAATTCAGACCCAAGCATTGCAGTTCCGCTTTATATAGACTACAAATGTATGATTTATATGTAAAAAGGAACGATTTAAAAGCATGATATGTCTCCTTTAAGAAATCATTTAGTTGGTGATACAAGCATGAAAATTGCCATGAGCCTAATTTCTCCACTAAGGTGTCGGCCATCTTGAAATTTCAAGTAGCTGTGGGTGGCTTATTGTCTAGTGACCATCAGAGACTGCTCATGCCAATTTTCATGCTTGTATCACCAAACACACGCACAGCTCTTACTAACTTGCCTCAGTTACATTTATACATATACAGAATAAAAACCTGTGCCACCCAGCAACCTCGCCTTCATTCATAATCATAATCAGCTTCCAATAACTGTAAAAATATGAGACCTGTATGAAAATTTGAAAAGAATAACTTTTCTGATGAATCTCTTGCCCACGGGCTCATAAGACATGAAAGAGAAAATGGCGATTTAATGAAAGCAACAACTCTTGAAAGCGCCATCCATGGCAAGATCATTTGCCACGGCCCTTTGAGATAACAGAAAGAGAATGTTACTTTAACAGAATTAAGTGAAGAAGACCTTAGACCTGTTGTCTGTGGAGGATGTCATCTTAACTGCTTTGGGAAATAAAGCAATGATGAAAGGCCAGGAGTCGGTATGTCATCACAGGCAAGAATGTCTCAATTTGTCAGTGGATTGCTTGCAGAGATAATTAAAAAAAGGTTTGTGTTTCTTACCTTCATGTCTGGTGGACTAAAAGTCAAGGGCTTGTTTTTGAGGGAAAAAATAAAACAGTCAGACTTTTGCATGGTTTCTTTGACTGTGTACTGTTATTCTGACCATTACAAGGGCACTCTGAGACTTATTTGTCTAATACTTTTACTGCCACTTTGATCTTCATCCAATGCTACTCTTTGAAAATATGGAAACAGCCTGAAATAAAACGTGATAAATGACACTCTTTACTGTCATAACGACACCTTTAATCTGCAGACTTTGTATCTGCACTCTTGGTAATGATAGAAAATGGCTTATAAAGTACAGGATGAAATAATTGTATGTTTAAAGTTAAAGCTTTGGATCGCTCGTGTTTTTCAGGCATGCCGGAACAACCACATGGACAGCGAGACATCCATTTGGAAGCAGATCTGAATTTGGATTTGGTTTGGACGCAGGCTGTGGTAAAAACAACACCGTGTCATCAAGCACACTGCATCATGTCGCAGTTAATACAATTACGGCCCACTCAATGAGTTCTCTAATGCAATGCAATATTTGTTTAGATTTCTCCCACACAAACTCTCAGCCACTGTTTATGAAACCTTATTCAATATAACTGCTATATGCATTATTAAAACAATCATTCACCTTTGTGTTAATAATAAAAGATAATTTTGTGCTCCTGGAAAGACACGGAAGGGCTTCAGAACTTTCTACAAGAGCAGTGCTGTGATTGGATCTATATAATAAGGCGGTGATTAGAGTAGACAGAAGGAAATTCAATTAAAGTGCATTAGTAAGAAGTGCTCTCAGAAATGGCCTCAGCTGCGCAAAGGCAAACTGGGGACAAATGTGTGTGGGGTGACTGTGCTGTGGCAGCCTGCCCATCTGTGGGCAAAAGCGGCGACCCGCTCCACTGATCCACCCGTAGGGGGCAGGGGGCGAGAGCAACCATCCCTCTCTTTCTTTCTCTGCTGGCATGTTGTAGTGTGATCCCTGCCAAGAGTCCAGGATTAAACACACCCTGTGACCTTATCAACATTTGCAGCTTTTCCTTACTTCCTGGCTACAATTCGAACAGACTGAGCGAGAGTGGACCATGCAGTCTAACAGTCGTTAATGAGCGGCACGGTTAATATTTATCTAATAATGCTGTGAGCTTAATGATGGCTTGAAAAACACAAATAGTGACTCTATTGGAAGTCAACGTGAATGGAAATGCCGGCTCATTAGTTAGTCATGCCTCTCAAATGAACAACGCTAATGACTCTCAAAGGTGGCTGACATACTGTCCACTTTCAGACAGCTGCTGTCTTTCTACAAGTCTATTTTTCCCTCGCTCCCTCTTTCTTTTTTCTTTTTTTTAATTTAATCTCCTTTGAAAAAACAAAAACAAAAAACAAAGCGGTTATTGTACAGATTTTTTTTGTAGACATTTTCTTTAATATTAATTTGTGCAGTCCAACCACCTACATAAATAGATCGAATCAAACACTTCAGGCTTTCAGTGACTGAAACAAAGCCATTTCATTTGCCAAACGCTGCCAGAATAATGTGTAAAAAGTGTACCATTAGCATGGCACTAGGGCTGTACCATCAACAGTAAACCTTATCTACCTGCAGCTTGTATATTTATACCTTAACTAATATACATATTTGTACATAGTCACAAGCTATGTACCCCTAAAGGTACAATTTGTCAAATTTGTCAATTTTTTTTTTTATGCTCAAAACTGTATTTTGCTACATTTTTTGTGTCACTCGCATTATAAGATGAGCCAGTCTTCATCTATCACTAAAGCTGCATATCACAACTATGTGAGGTAGAAACGTCATGACTATGGTGCATGGTTTAAAGGCAGGGTAGGTAGGATTTTTCTAAAAAAAACAACATTCCAAATTAGTTTAAACTGTCTTTATATACCAATACATAATTAAAATGTAAGTACTCTGAAAAAGAGAGTATAAAAATCGAGTGTCTGTAGACCTCTCACGACTGTTGTAAACACAGCTCATTATTTCCATTCACTCCACCCCCTCCCTTCTGAGCTCCTTCCAAAGCCACGCCCCCAAAACACATGAACGCGTGACGCCAAACGCTCAGGCTCAGCTGGAAGACGCATTTATTTACCTGAGACGAGTGGAGAGGAAGGAGCGCAGTGCATGCAGTGACATCATGTCAGAAACACATGTAATAAAATACCTAACTTTATCACTATAAATATAAACAAATAAGATTTCTTTTAGTACTCACTATCAAGCTAGCATATTGATACTGGTAAAGTTTAAAATATACTTTGTTTGATTCGGTAACAAGATATATTTATAGGTAACGAGCTATATTTATAAGGCAAAGCTAAAAACAGGTTGCACTGATACACGTTTTTCCATTACCATCAGTTACACTGTGATGAAGGTGAATTTCGTGTAAGATTCATAACATATACGGTGTTTTGCATGTAAGAGTTTCCATGATGAAAACATTGTTGACTCTAATGAGGACTACACTCCGGTGACAAGTACCGCATCGTCGGTTCGAGGACAGGTCCGGGGTCGAGGGCGAAGCAGAGGAGGTCGTTCAAGAGTGCGGGCAACCAGGGTCCGAGGAAGTAGTTTTTGCCTTGTTTGCCTTCGCTGACTGCATATGCAGGTGCTTTGAATTTTGAATGCTCTTTCTCTGCCATAATTTTACTCTTCGTAGGTTCCGCGCCTCTTGCACTCCTCAAATCAAACGGGTGCGCGCACATATGGGCAGATCTAGCAACAGGGGTGGTAGCCATGGTTGCGAGAGTGAGTGACAGTCGCCCAAACCAATCAATTGTTTCATCCCGAATGGAAATAATGAGCTGTGTTTATTGCAGATTAAAAGGTCTACAGTCACTCGATTTTTATACTCTCTTTTTCAGAGCACTTACATTTTAATTATGTATTGGTATATAAAGACAGTTTAAACAAATTTGAAAAAAAGTTTTTTTATAAAAATCCTACCTACACTACCTTTAATGCAGAAATATTCCACATATGTTTTACCATATGGAGTTCTGGAGGCGTTCTAATCGCTGATAATAAATCTTCCTCTGAGGTGAAAATAGTTAGAATATGAGAGTGTTGCAACAATTATTTTCGCTTTGATTTTTCACTTACATTAGAAAGGGTCACACTATAATTCTTAAAATTTGTTTTAATATATGTTATGATGAAGTGTGCATTGATGCAAGCCAGTATTACCCTCAAGTGTTACATTTGGACGCTGGACCTAAATGTTTTTCTGATTACTTTCAGTTGCAGTGCAGGCAGGTTTTGTAATACAGCCTTTTTTGCAGCTGTATCTCCTTGAATTACCCAACCCCTATCTGGAACAAAGCCTTTAACTTCAATGCCTGCATTTGTAATTCACTTATAGCATTGTTTGGTCATTAATAATGTACAAGCGTTGTGTTTTGCTTATCTCGCTCCTGCAGTTCTCCCATCTCTTTTAGCATTCTTTTAGCAAGTATCCTCAGGATATTGCAGTTCAACAGTGAAAAGAAAGCAACATCTATTCTTCTTCTTTTTCAGAGTACTTCACATGCACTAAGAAAACACAGTTGTTTCTAAAGCGCATGCTTGTGAAGGTTCAGAGCAGTGTGGTGTCAGCGCCTTCTGCAGTGACTAGATGTTTTTGTTGTTTATATATCTGAAACATGCTGTCACCTCCCCTGCAGTTCGGCCCACGGCCCCCTAACCTTAGCAGACTGCTCTTCTGCTGACTGCCTGTCTGTGATGGTTAATGTTTCCCGGTCTTCTCTTCACTTTGAGCCGCCCTGATTCCGCAGTCTGTCCATGGCACCAAGCCCAGGCAGGGCAACACTTGCATTTTTTACGTCTGCACACCCACATTTGCCTGTTCATCAAACGCAACCCACATAAAGAAAACGGACCTCTCTGTGTATCGCTTAGCAGGTAGCACAAGAGGATTACATGTTAAAACACCAAGCGAGCATGTTTTTATGCCGCTTGCCACTTTATTTGGTTATAATCAAATTTGCATGCTGCTTCATTGTGCGTTAGGTCTATATGACAGTGGGCGAAACACACTGAATGTGATTGGATTGTTAAATGAGGTCATGTTGTTGGCCTGTGTGGGTGTGCGCAGCTCTGAACTAAAACACAATGTCCTTCTCAGTCTGTTTTCACAGTGAGGGTGCGAGAGAATTATAGAAACTAATGGAGCGCTTAATCGCAATCTGTCTCCGAGCGCTTGTCATGTAGAGTATGCGGTTTAGGTTTGTGTGCAAGTGCAGATGCGTGGATGTGTGTGTCGAGGGTCTGAGTTTGTGTGCGTGTTGATTTCTGAGTTTTTATGCAGGCTGGGTGGGCTGTGTTAGATCAGTGGTTTTTAAATTATTCAGGCCAAGTTCAAGGTTTGATCGGATCAGAACATCCAGGTAACACCTAGTCACAACAAATTTTGGCAGCACTGACCAGGCTGAGATCTCTGACTGATAGCGCTTATAGTGTGAGAAATGTTTTTTGAAAGAAGTCTCTTACGCTCAACAAAGCTGCATTTATTTGATCGAAATTATTACAATTTAAAATAACTGGGTTTCACTTTACTTATTCTGCATCTACATGTCTACTAACTTTCATTAGAGTTTTAGTAGAGTAATAGTAGACTGGTAGGGTTAGAATAAGTTGACATGTATTTGCAAAGTTACTTATAGTCAACAGAATGTTCAAAATAGACCATCAAAATAAAGCGTTATCATGTTTTCTATTTGAATATTTTTTAAAATGTAATGTATTCCTGTTATGTCAAAGCTGAATTTACAGCCATTACTCCAGTATTCAGTGCCTAATATGCCGATTTGCGGCTCAAAAAACATTTCTTATTATTATTATCTTATTATTATTATTTTTTACATTAAAGGTGCCCTAGAATGTGAAATTGAATTTATCTTGGCATAGTTAAATAACAAGAGTTCAGTACATGGACATGACATACAGTTTTTTTTGTATTTCGAGGCAACGTTTAAATTATTCTCTCGTAAAAATAAAGGTTCCAATAGGGGATATCATAGTGATGCCATAACATTTTTTTTCTTAGTGTGAAGAACATCTTAATTATCCAAATAACCTTTTTTTACTATAAAGAATCTTTTGTGGAATGGAAAGGTTCTTCATGGAACCATAGATGTCAATAAAGATCCTTTCTGTTTAAGAGTGTATTATTAATTTATATTTATGTTGTATTTATATTTAATTTATTTAAATGTTTAAATGCTTTGCGATAAAAATCTGCTCAAAGTGCAATAACAGACCACTCTTGATTTCATAAAATCAAACATCTTACTTTGAGTGCAAACATGAATAATTTCTATCCATTTTGTTGATCTGTCTTTTTGTTTTCCTGCTTTCTTTTCAGCACATGGAATAAAATAGTGAAGCACAGATTTGTGTGCAGCGTGAAAGTGGTCAAAACTTTTGTATTTTCTGCGTTGCAGAAGCAAGAAAGTAGGCTACGCATTAAGTCTGAAATACATAGATCCATCCATCCATCCATCTTCTACCGCTTATCCGGGGCCGGGTCGCGGGGGCAGCAGTCTAAGCAGGGATGCCCAGACTTCCCTCTCCCTCGACACTTCCTCCAGCTCTTCCGGGGGGACACCGAGGCGTTCCCAGGCCAGCCGGGAGACCTAGGGAGACCCAGCGTGTCCTAGGTCTTCCCCGGGGTCTCCTCCCGGTGGGACATGCCCGGAACGCCTACCCAGGAAGGCGTCCAGGAGGCATCCGGAAAAGATGCCCGAGCCACCTCAACTGACCCCTCTCGATGTGGAGGAGCAGCGGCTCTACTCTGAGCTCATCCCGAGTGACCGAGCTTCTCACCCTTTCTCTAAGGGAGCGCCCAGCCACCCTGCGGAGAAAGTTCATTTCGGCCGCTTGTATCCGGGATCTTGTCCTTTCGGTCACGACCCAAAGCTCATGACCATAGGTGAGAGTAGGAACGTAGATTGACCGGTAAATCGAGAGCTTCGCCTTGCGGCTCAGCTCCTTCTTCACCACGACAGACCGGTACAGCGACCGCATTACTGCAGAAGCTGCACCGATCCGTCTGTCAATCTCCCGTGACCATCCTTCCCTCACTCGTGAACAAGACCCCGAGATACTTGAACTCCTCCACTTGAGGCAGGAACTCTCCACCAACCTGAAGCGGGCAAGCCACCCTTTTCTGACTGAGGACCATGGCCTCGGATTTGGAGGTGCTGATTCTCATCCCGGCCGCTTCACACTCGGCTGCAAACCGTCCCAGTGCATGCTGGAGGTTCTGGTTTGATGAGGCCAACACGACCACATCATCCGCAAAGAGCAGAGATGAAATCGTGTGGTCCCCAAACCTGACCCCCTCCGGCCCCTGGCTGCGCCTAGAAATTCTGTCCATAAAAATTATGAACAGAACCGGTGACAAAGGGCAGCCCTGCCAGAGTCCAACACACACCGGGAACAAGTCTGACTTACTGCTGGCAATACGAACCAAGCTCCTGCTCCGGTCGTACAGGGACCGGATAGCCCTTAGCAAAGGGCCCCGGACCCCATACTCCCGGAGCACCCTCAACAGGCCGCCACGAGGGACACAGTCGAATGCCTTCTCCAAATCCACAAAGCACATGTGGATTGGTTGGGCAAACTCCCATGAACCCTCCAGCACCCTGTAGAGCCCTCAGCCTCTGCTTCCTCAATGGAAGACGTGACGGCGGGATTGAGGAGATCCTCGAAGTATTCCTTCCACCGTCCGGTGATATCCCCAGTCGAGGTCAACAGCTGCCCACCTCCACTGTAAACAGCATTGGTAGGGCACTGCTTCCCCCTCCTGAGGCGCCGGACGGTTTGCCAGAATCTCTTCGAGGCCGACCGATAGTCCTTCTCCATGGCCTTACCGAACTCCTCCCAGGCCCGAGTTTTTGCCTCCACAACCACCCGGGCTGCAGTCCGCTTGGCCCGTCGGTACCCATCAGCTGCCTCAGGAGTCCCACAAGCCAGCCAGGCCCGATAGGACTCCTTCTTCAGCTTGACGGCATCCCTTACTTCCGGTGTCCACCACCGGGTTCGGGGATTGCCGCCTCGACAGGCACCGGAGACGGAGAACATGGTCCACTCGGACTCAATATCTCCAACCTCCCTCGGGATCTGGTCGAAGCTCTGTCGGAGGTGGGAGTTGAAGATCTCTCTGACAGAGGATTCGGCCAAGCGTTCCCAACAGACCCTCACAGTACGTTTGGGTCTGCCGAGTCTGTCCAGCTTCCTCCCCCGCCATCGGATCTAACTCACCACCAGGTGGTGATCAGTTGACAGCTCCGCCCCTCTCTTCACCCGAGTGTCCAAGACATACGGCCGGAGGTCGGATGAAACGACTACAAAGTCGATCATCGGCCACCGGCCTAGGGTGTCCTGGTGCCATGTGCACTGATGGACACCCTTATGCTTGAACATGGTGTTCGTTATGGACAAGCTATAACTAGCACAGAAGTCCAATAACAGAACACCACTCGGGTTCAGATCAGGGGGGGCGTTCCTCCCAATCACGCCCCTCCAGGTGTCACTGTCGCTGCCCACGTGGGCGTTGAAGTCCCCCAGTAGAACGATGGAGTCCCCAGTCGGAGCACTTTCCAGCACCCCTCCCAGAGACTCCAAGAAGGCCGGGTACTCTGCACTGCCGTTCGGCCCGTAAGCACAAACGACAGTGAGAGACCTATCCCCGACCCGAAGGCGCAGGGAAGCGACCCTCTCGTTCACCGGGGTAAACTCCAACACATGGCGGCTGAGCTGGGGGGCTATAAGCAAACCCACACCAGCCCGCCGCCTCTCACCATGGGCAACTCCAGAGTGGTGAAGAGTCTATCCTCTCTCGAGGAGTGTGGTTCCAGAGCCCAAGCCGTGCGTAGAGGTGATCCCAACTATCTCTAGTCGGAATCTCTGAACCTCACGCACAACCTCAGGCTCCTTCCCCGCCAGAGAGGTGACATTCCATGTCCCTAGAGCTAGATTCCGCGTCCAGGGATCGGGTTGTCTAGGCCCCCGCCTTCGACTGCCGCCCGATCCACTTAGCACCGGCCCCTTACAGTCCCTCCTGCAGGTGGTGGGTCCACGGGAGGGTGGCCCCACGTCGCTCCTTCGGGCTGAGCCCGGCCGGATCCCATGGGGGGAGGCCCGACCACCAGGCGCTCGCATACGAGCCCCAACCCCGGGCCTGGCTCCAGGGTGGGGCCCCGGCTGCGCCATACCGGGCGACGTCACGGTCCTCTTTTTCTTTGGCATCATAAGGGGTTTTGAACCGCTTAGTCTGACCTGACCTAGGACCTGTTTGCCTTGGGAGACCCTACCAGGGGCATATAGCCCCAGACAACATAGCTCCTAGGGTCATTCGGGTACTCAAACCCCTCCACCACGGTAAGGTGGCAGTTCAAGGAGGGGTTGAAATACATACAGTGAAGCTTTATTACATTTATTAAAGATCAGAAATTTATAAATGAAACATGAAACCCATATTCATAAAACTGAATTTTACATTTTTCTGGTTGAGACATGACCACCGTTTGAGAACCACTGCTCACTGCCAAAGACAGACTTAAATATGAAGTACTCTGATGTTGAACCCACTCAGTAAACAGACCTGATTCAAGGGGGCTCGTGGTGAACGTGGTGTTGCCTAAACCACAAATCAACATAGTAACCACAGACTTATGCTTTCTTAATAGCCTCCTGTGGGAGCACAAAACTATTTTTGCGGGGTCCACGGCAGACCATTTGCAACTTAATAACAGACCACCCTAATTAGGACGTGTGTGTAATATGTGCTTGCTTTGGGAGCAGCTGCACGACGTGCCGCCCACATCGCTGGCCTCTGTTTGTGATAACAGCAACACACCTTATAGGACCATGTAATTTGCTAATGCTCATCATGTAGGACGATGTAAAAAGAAACAGGTCCAGTTGAAACTGCAGACCAAGTTCGCATCTCATCATACTGCAAAGCTAGAGAGCCTGAGGCCATGTAATATCACGGCAGACTTAATAGAGGTCACTCAGTAAAGAAATAGTCTATTCAGAAAAAATCAGCAGCAAACACTGGCTATTTGAACTGAGATAAAATACTGTGCTGGAATGAATTTAGACAGCTATTTTACAGCTATGACCACCGTAAGAATGTAAGTATTAATTCTAACTATACGTAAGAATTAATTATAGATTATGCAGTATTCACTTATGAACCTGTATATAGTAATTCTTATTAGTCTGGTAGGTATGAAAAAAATAGTAGTTACTGATTAGCTAATAGTGGACGACCAGCTTCAACTGAGCTCTATTACTTAGAAATGAATTAATCTGAGTTTCTTGTTAGTTAATAGTAGTTAGAATGTTAATACTGCATTACTATTGTGTAATTATTAATTATTGATTGAACAGTATTATAAAGTGTTAGTTTACCAAATGTTTTACTATTACTATTAATCATAATGGACCCTTTTCAGCTTTATTTACACAATCCTTACATGACCTTCAGAATAAAACGTGGGTTTTGAAAAGAAACAAGTGCGGCTTTGAAACAAGATTGTTCATGAACAGAATTTGATTTATGGTTTGATCAAAGACTAGTTAAGAGACCACAGAGAGGCGGATTATGAGGGTTTGTTTGTATTAGCTAGAATTGATGGTCCACGCAGTTGTAAGAGCATTTGCTGTTGTTAGAGACTGTGTCTTTTCAGAAGCGTAAACTATTGATGTACCCAAAATAAAGAAAGAGACAGAAACTTAATGAAAACTGTCGACAGGAACAGCTACCGCACAACCAAACTGGTCTTGACAGAAATATCTTTTATGTTTGAGAAATGTTCTTTTCCCAATATTACAACATCTTCCCAAGAAACACAATACTTCGATTTTAATAAGATCGTCTCGTAACAGACAATTATTTGAGGGGATATAAAGAAACAGAGACCTTTTACAAAAATAACCCATGCATCACAATGAGCAGTAAAGAACAGGTTATTATTTCACTCTGCATTGTTCAACATTGCTCTAATACACTAAATCTGTTGATATGATGTTTACAAGATGCAGTATACACTGTCAGCATCAATGCATGAACTTTAACCTCATTAGCAGAATGTTGAAATATAAAAATAATAAAGATCAAGGAAACCATCCTTGATCTGTATTATTTTTATATTTCAACATTCTGCTAATGACAGTTATAGGGTACCTTATGAAAACAAACAGGAATCTTTCATTCTGCAAGTTCTGTCAAGCTATGTGAGCTGTGTGAATGGATATACCCGGCTCATTAGTTAGTCATGCCTCTGAAATGAATAAGGCTAATGACTCTCAAAGGTGGCTGATACAGGGTCCATTTACATTTCTTTTACTTTTCTAGAAATTCAATTTTCTTATTTTATTTCCTTTGACAGAAGACAAAGTAGGTGCTTTAATGTCTTTTGAACACATTGTCTTCTGTTTTGTAGCAGCAAATTCAACAACTAGTCCAATTCAATGACCTATTCTATTTCCAATTTCAGTAACACCAGAATCTTATGCATTTTTACAATTGTAATAATATCTTACTTGGTACTTAACTGATACCTTTATTTTTGCCACTTTTTATTAATAGGATTGTGGAGAGAGAGCAGAAAATTACTTTTGTCATGACAACTCTCTAAGTGTTTGGCATGGTAATGGGTATGCCAATATTGATTTATTTGGTCTTGGTGGAATAAATGCTACGCTGCTGCTGTTGTTATTGTTTCTGCTGCTGAGCAAGTATGGGACTTGCTACTGCCAATACATACACGACATGCTGCTGTGAGCAAGTAAGACATGCTGCTGCTGCTGCTGCTGCTGCTGCTGCTGTACAATTTAGCGTACATGAATTACCCGTAGCAGATCTATACAGGTGGAGCTGGGGAAGATGGATGGTTTCTAAAAGTGTGCTGCACTGCTAAGGCAAATGCTAATGAAGTATTTGAAGGTTGACAAGCGAGCTCATTGGCTACTGATACAGCAGGAACCAATCAGATGTGCCCTCTAGAGAATAATATGATTGCAAGCAGCTTGAGTTAAGGACCTTTTAGTCTGCGCCATCTAGAGTTTCGCGACAGTACTTTGTATGGAAAAATAAGGGTGGAATGGGATAAGAAGACATTTCCTAATTACATTTTATTACTTTACGTTATTTATGCAGTATGATAAATATGCTGACAGTTTGCTAACTTGCTCAGATTCCTTTCAAATTATTGCTCTGCCATGACAGTGGTGACATCAAAAAGAAAACTGAACATAGAATAATATAGTTTAAGATTATGGTATAGTCTACCTTTCAAAAGACTGTTTTACAATGCCTTTGAAAGAAGTCTCTGATGCTCACCAAGGCTGCCTTTCACTTGATTAAAAACTCTGTGTTCTTTGTTGATTAAAAGTATTAATTTATTAAACACACACACACACACACACACACACACACACACACACACACACACACACACACACACACACACACACACACACACACACACACACACACACACACACACACACACACACACACACCAAAACCTTTGATCGGTAGAGCAATTATTATTATTAATAATACCTGTATCTGTTTTTTGACATTTCAGAATGCAACAAGTGAAACTGGGCTGGCATGGCTAGACGTGTTTGTGTTGTGACGTATTCAATTCAATTAGATTTTATTCACATTTATTTGTATAGCACTTTTCACATAGCCTACCTATTGTTTCAAAGCAGCTTGACAGACCAGCATGTGTCTACATTACAATTTAGAGTGATCTGTTATCAGAGTTGACACTGCCAAGTTATGTATTTCAGAAATGTAAATATACAAATCACGCAGTTACATTTATACAATTGGCAGACACTTTTATCCAAAGTTAACTTACATTGCATTTCAAGGTGCAGTTTTTACATTCTTATCAGTTTTTGCTTTCCCTGGGAATCGAACCCATGATCTTAGCGTTTCAAGGACTAACCCTCTACTGTTTAAGCTACAGGAAAGCTAGCTAAAAATGTATTGATTTAAACAATGTTGCCCTTTAGTTACCAGATAGTAAATGCCTCATCCTCTTTATAGATGTGTTTATCCTCTTTGCCCACTTTAAATATATTCACACGCATGCATAGTTGTACCAATAGATAGTGGAGAGCTTGTCCGATCTGTTGAACAGCTGGTGCTGCTGAGACCTCCCTTGCCCACTTAACTGGATGCAATTAAACCAATGCTGTGTATGGATAAAGCAATCTGTTTGCATAACAATGGGCCATGGCAGATGATCTGAGTGGATATAAGGAGAAACTCAAGCTTGTACCTCCAGCCGGTGTGGACGAATGCCATAGTGGGCCGCTGGGTCACCAGGGATTCTGGGCAGACTCCTTCTGTCACTTTAGCCCCTTTCACACAGCGCTTTGAACCCGGGAAATTGCCGGCAAATTGCCAGAGTGCCTTCTGTGTGAACGCAAACACTATCCGGGATTGATGCCGGGATCGATGTCGGGTTGGGGACCTAGTAACATTGCCGTGTTCAGTCCCGCAACGCGCGCTGTGTGAACAAAAGCCGTAACAATGCCGTGTCGTAGTGATGACGCTGAAGCCGGGATCGTTCGCCAGCTGTGAAACAGTACGTAATGCGCAAGTTTATGATCGAATCAGAGAAAAAAATGCACAAGCGTGGAGAAATCGCAGCTCATAAGCAAACTTAAGACACTGCTGAGACATTAAAGTCACATCGATGTCACGTGTCTTCACGGGATTTTTACGGGTTGTGTGTGAACGCACTCTCTGATTCCGGAAAATCACTGGCAGTGTGAATGAACAAAAATCAAACGAACCCGGGTCAAATCCCGTGTCACTTTTCCGTGTATTTTCCGGAATCTCTGTGTGAAAGGGGCTTAAGTGTCACTCAGGGGGCCAAACGACCACTACACTAATATAATGACTCTGAAAGGTCACAGTTACACATATTTCATCAGGTGTGTAGAAGGAAAGGTGGATAAAGACTGATTTTAAGGAAGGAACAAGTTACAAGGAGAGAGTCAATATAGAACAGTGCAATGGAGCTTTGGATGCACATGCTCAGACATATTGAGCCATGGTGCTCTGATTGATGCACAAGTTCACAGATGACTGACTCATGCCACAAAAAGGCTAGGGAGAAGGTTAGACTAAAGAGGTTGATGATGCAATTGTTACAAATAAATTAAACCAGCCTTTCTGCCTTGGTCTGTTATGTATTTAGGCTAATATTAATTAAAGAGCATTTTTCAAAAGTAATATAAACAGAAAAAAATGCATTCGGAAGGGCAGGAATTATAATCACAGTATGACTGACAGCTCTAGAGCGAATGAGCTATCTGGCTCATAACAGACACGCATGGAAGAAAACATTGCTTTGTACGCCATTTTGAGCGTACTCTTCAGATCCGATATTTCAGTTGAAAGTGAATAGAAAATGATAATCTGTATAAAGAACATGTAAGAATAAATCTGTTCTCAGACACCTTTGATAACACTCAACATCAATTCTCTTATCTCTTTCGGAATACTTTTCTTCAGTGTAAAACAGCTCCACCAGCAACGTCAGCAGCAGTGGCTCGGGTAAGCTTAAATCTAATTGAACGGATCATTTCATCAAGGGGCGATGGGGGAAAAATGGAAAAAAATCTTGCTTTGTCGTGCTGCGATAAATCGTGTCCGGTGTGAATAGCTTCATAGGGATCTATTGTTTCAATTCAAGAGCGCCATCAAACATAGCCTACATTCATGTTGCTTAATCCCGCTCAGTGTGAAAGGGCCTTTAAAACTGTTAGAACTGCAGGAAACTTGTGCTTGGACCAGCAAAAGGTCTAGGAATATGTCTTAGCAAAATCATGCTCACTTGAAGTAAATTTTAGGTTTTGATCTGATTTATTGGTAAAAAGAACTCTCTTGTGATTCAGTGATTTAGATCCCTCATTTTATATTTACCATGAATTATTTCATCAAAGTTCTAGACTCACATATGCACACTATAGAATGCCAGAAAGTTGCATGTGCCAAGGAGCTGTCATATCTAGAGTAACCACTAGCTCGATCAAAGTGGCCGCAGGGGAGCGTTCCCTGTTTCTCTAGTGCTAATCTAATCACACTGATTAAATTAGGATGTTAAAGAGGCCAGTTGATAGGCAATGACAGGCAATCCACATGTTTAAGACACAACACAGTAAATCATTTATGGTTAAACAGGATGTTGACTCCTACACAAACAACTGCTGCATCTGAAACCAAAGCCAAGTAAGTTCTTCCTTCAGGAGATGAAAAGTTGCAAAGTACATTCAAGTTTACCTGGAACTCCAGCTGTTCACAGTATGAAACTTCACCACAGGTAATGAGAGATGAGGAGAGACTTCTCTGTGAGATACATCTGAAAACCGGCTGTGATGAAAAAAATGGTTCTTTCGCTTTAGTTTGCAGTCAGACGCTTTAAAGAGACAAAGCCTCAAGGTGTGGGTCTTCAGAGCAGCTTTGACAACGAATAAAACACCTGATAAGAAAAGTGTCTCTCATGTTTTTTTTAATAATCTAGGATGTGAATGTTGTCAAATAGATTCAGTGTGCAGATTTCAGCTGTGAACTCTCTCTGATACACGAGTCATTGTCTGTCTTACAGCGAAAGTGGTATAGCACACCTTCGTTTCTTTACAGTATAATGCTGTTACCCTCTGTGGCTTTTCACAAAGTACCATCAGATTCATTAGTTCCTTTTCTCCATGCTGAGCAAATTAGATGAACTAGAGGATTTTACTTATTTTTCTTTGGCTTCAAGAGCTGTCGAAGACCTTACAAAGCTATATTAGTTGGGACTTGGGAGCCAAAAGAGAATTGTGACACTAATGTTTGATTGACAGGTGGCTGCTTTTGAATGGGGGGGTGCTTTTTTATTTTGTTTTATTTTAGCTCTGATGTACTATTGTTTTACATATAGCTTTAATAATGAAAAGTGTATGTTCATTCGCATGTTAGTTTATTTTGTGGTGGTATTGAGTATTATGAAGTTTCACTGGTATGGTATTAATACTGAAATGTTGGTATCCTTACATGTCTAGTTTCTGCTATGCAGGCTTGTTAACCGAAAGATAAGAGATGTTGGGTTTGACACACATCAATGTCATTAATGTTGACAGGGAATGTAGAGGTTTTTCATTTTTTGCTGACTCAACCTATTCGTGTGCCTCTGGCAGCCGGGATTGCTTTACGACTGTATACGAAGCACAACTTCCTGTAAGTACTGAATTTTTTAGCTAATTAAATTGTAAACTACAACACAACATGAAGTTAATTGCAATGCATTGACAATTTAGATTATCATTTATAATCGTGTCTCTCCCATTAGCATTTTTAAGTTTCGAAAATATATAAAAAAAGTTAAAAGTAGTTTGATAGCTATTACCTTATGCTTTCAGGAGCAGTTGAGTTCTTTCTTTCTTTCTTTCTTTCTTTCTTTCTTTCTTTCTTTCTTTCTTTCTTTCTTTCTTTCTTTCTTTCTTTCTTTCTTTCTTTCTTTCTTTCTTTCTTTCTTTCTTTCTTTCTTTCTTTCTTTCTTTCTTTCTTTCTTTCTTTCTTTCTTTCTTTCTTTCAGCAGTGCTGGAAAAGGCTGTGCTATACTGTGATTGCTCCTTCTCAAGTGCGTTCTGGGTTGAATAATTTACATGGCCCAATCTTGGAGCCAGCAAGCTGAATTTGATGTATGTGATGGGCAAACCCAAGGGCAGCATAATAGCAGGCAGGAGAGGCAGAAGAAGTGGAGACAGAGAGGGATGAGTGAGTAACACCAGAGAGACAATACGCCTCTGTCTCTCTCACACAACATCCCTCACTGCTTATCTGCCAAGCGGGGGGATGTGCCTTTTGGACAAGCTTTTGTCGGTAAAAAAAAATCTATCTGACAAGCTGTTTTGGCATCTCATACCCCTGGGATAAATTACAATTAATAAGTAAGGATGTGAAGGAGATGTCCGATGACTGCTGTCATGCCTTGCCGTGTGCACAGAAATGGTAACAAGAGGTTCTCTCAAACAAAACAAAAAACAACAACCTTCATCAGACCTCCGTGACATTTGTGCCATTTAACCACATGGATATTATGGCGCTTTTCCACTACACAGTACCGGCTCGCCTCGACTCGACTCGGCTCGGCTCTGTTTGGTTTTCCACTGTGTAAAAGTTGTACCTGTACCTGCTTCCAGGTACTTTTTTTTCGTACCACCTCCGGCGAGGTTCTAAGCGAGCTGAGGCGATACTAAAATGTGACGTGAAAACATGGCAGACTGCTGATTGGTCAGAGAGAATCGTCACTATTCACTGCGTCATCATTGCACGCGCCAGACGGAGTATCCTGAATAAAAAACAGCAAAAACAAAAACAAAAACATCCAAAAACAGCATACACTCGATTTCCTCCATTGTCCTGTGTGCGTGGGTAGTGGGTGTGTCTCGCGGGTCTCGCGTAAAAGATTAAAGTCCACATGAAATCAAAATTTAAAATATATTTACTTTGTTTGCCTAAATTGACCGTTTTGTGGTGAACAATTCATCCATTAGAGTAAAACCCTGCCCTCTGTTCAATATTCCCTTTCACTGGGAAATACGTCACAACACTGGAGAAAAGTCGTTTGCATCTTCCGGTTCACGCGGACTTTAAGTCACGGCAGTTTCCTGCGGCGTCGCTATGACGACCAGGTACTATTGTGGAGGTACTATCTGCAATGGAAAACGGAGCGAAAAGCGAGCCGAGGCGAGTCGAGTCGAGTCGAGTTGAGCTGGTACTGGTAATGGAAAAGCGCCATTAGTCTGTCTGTATATAGGCTACCAGTCAAAATTTTTTTTTTAATGTTTTTGAAAGAAGTCCTGCTTACCAAGGCTGCATTTATTTGAGAAAAAATACAATAAAACAGTTATTTTGTGAAATATTTTTACAATTTAAAATAACTCTTTTGTATTTAATATATTTAAAAATTTGCATTTATTCCCGTTGCTTCAGTCTCCAGAGTCACATGATCTTTCAGAAATTAGTCTAATAACGTAAATAGATCTGTTATCATTTACTCACCATGTCGTTCATTAAAAAAAAAAATCTCTCTGTGAAACAAACGCACGCACACACGGAAAAGATATTTCGAGGAATGTTTTCTTTTTTGTTGGTGGGATTCAATACAGTTTGAACCCCAAATTACTTCAAATATTTTAAGTTTGTGTTCTGCAAAAAAAAGTCAAACTCAACTCAATTGTATTTCTAGATCACTTTCAAAAACCACAATGGGTACCAAAGTGCTGTACATAAAAATGGCAAAAATAAACAAATAGATACAATCAAAAATACATACAATTTACAACACATTATTAAAAGCTAAGAAAAAAAAAAGTTTTAACTCCCTCGGAAATTGAGATCCCTTAGATCTGTTTTTAAGGACAACGGGAGCACAAACAGGTTTGGAATGACATGAGGGTGAGAAAATTATGAACCCCTTTAATGTCACATAAAAACAACAAATTGTGATCGGCTTTGCTCATGGCAATCAGATGGTGATGTCCAGTCTAAGAGGGTGGTTATTGGCTGCGATGTGGTCTAGACTTTATGGAGTTAGTCAAAAATCTGGTTACACAACTAAATGAATATAGACTTAAGGATCAATTTGTGGTTGAGTTTATGGAGATGTGATACTGAAATCAAAGCCAGTGGTTTCAGGTGTGACCTTCAGCAGGGTCTGATAGAATCAGGGCTGAGCTATCTGAAATATGTCTGGCCTGAGATTAAAGGTCTTCTATACTCCATACACATCTTAGTCAAGGAGAGGAAGGGTATGAGATAATCTGTTTGTTCTGAATGGAAGGGAAAAAGCACCATCAATGACTTCAAAAGCATAATTTTTCTCTTTGCGTTATTGCTGTGATCACATACTCTGGGGAGAGACCGAGAGGTTGAGAAAGATGAAGGAGAATGTAGAATTTCCTCTCAAACGTCACATGTGGGAATGTGATCATCTGCATATTCTACTTGTGCAGCACGACTTCATCCATCCAAGAAAAGCAAAATGGTCAAGACGTGCCACATAAGGGAGCATTTGCTTAGTATATAATTTCAATATTAATATAATAGCTTAAGGAGCTATCATAACAAATCTGGGTTGGAGAGAATCAAATATGCCAGGCTAAGCGATTTTTGGTACAATTTTATATATATATATATATATATATATATATATATATATATATATATATATAAAAACTTTATCAATTATTAACATGGTATGACGAAGTGAGCTTAATTTTTTTCATAATTTTTTTTACAAAGAAAATAATAATTACTATATGTATATATTATATATATACATATAGTTTAACTGTATGCATACATACAGTTGTAATCTAAATTATTTAACCCCCATTGCAAATCAGGTTTATTGGCAAAATGTACAGACTTTCAGCTGTTTGCAATGAACAAATCAAACAAAAGTAATACTAATAGCTTAAGTGGTTTCCCCAAATTCAACTGAAAAAGCAACTTTTAATGACTTCTGCAGTCTCAAAATTACTCAAGAATTTCTGAGGAAACTTAGCCCATTCCTCATGTGCAATGGTCTCCAGTTCAGTAATATTCTTTGGTTTGCGTGCTGCAACCGCTGTCTTCCCACCAGAGATTTTATATGGGGTTCAAGTCAGGTGACTGTGATGGCCACTGTAGAATCTTTCAGAACTTCTTCTCCAGCCTATGTGGAATATGAGGTATGCTTGGGATCTTTGTTCTGTCGGAAGTTGCAATGACGGCCAAGCTTCAGCTTCCTCACTGACGGCATGATGTTTTCTCCTATTTCCTGATACTTCAATAAATCCATCTTGCCTTCCACACACTGCAGGTTTCCAAACCACCGCCATGCTTAACTATAGGCAGAGTGTTCTTTTCAGCATGTGCTTCATTCTTCTTCCTTCAGACATACTTCTGATCCATAGGGGCGAAAAGTTCCATCTTCTTGTTTCATTGCTCCACAGAACAGAATCCCAAAACTTCTGTGGCTTATTTATATGATTTTGAGCAATTTTCTTGTGCTTTTGGGTCAGTAGTGGTGTTTTGGAGTTCTGGTCGCAGATCTGGTTGCAGCTCTTGATAGCTTCCTTTTTCTGCCCTATCCAGGTAGTGTAATCACTGTTCCTTTAACGTTGAACTTGCAGACAATGCTTCCAATGGTGTCTCTAGGAACATTTATTGCCTTTGCTATGTTTGTGTCCTGTTTCTTGTTTGTGAAGGGCGATGATAGTATCTTCTCTTAACGTTTTGGACCATTCTTTTGACTTACCCATATTTCTAACATTCAATCAAACATGACACTCGACAAACCTAACCAGTTCAGACATTTCATGTGTTCTAGTTCAAGCACACCTGGTGCATTTTCAGTTGAATTTGGGCACTTGAAACATTTGTTGTGTTGAGCTATTTCATTTACTTTTGTTTGATTTGTTCATTGCAAACAGCTGAAAGTCTAAATTTTGCCAATAAACCTGATGTGTAATGGGGATTGAACAATTTTGATTACAACTGTGTATATATGTGTATACAAAGACACAAAGATATACCTTTAATTTCCCCAAGCTGATTGCTTGCTAAAACCCCCCACAGTCATCACAAAGTGGTGATATCTAAGTGACTGAGTTTACTTACTTTTTAATTAGTCTTCCCATTACTGCCATCATTGTCTTCATTCAGGCCGAATTGAGAACGTGCATGAAAATAAGAGGTGGGATTTATCACAAGAACCAATCATATCTAATCATATAACCAATCATATTCAATAAAAGCGTGATGGAGATATTGCCTCTATTCTCAATTTATGTTTAAAAGTGGAGACTGGCAGACAGGCTGAAGGTTCAGGGTGCAGAGGAAGAGTATAAAGCGGGATTGGCTCGTTGTAAAACCCCTGTGGTAATAAACCATAAATAAAGTGGGAGGGAAAAAAAGCTCAAACTTTGAAAAGGTCAGTAATCAAAAGTGTACAGATCACTGGCTGGCGAGAATCCAAGCAGGATGCTGTTTAATTAATGGGGCTTATCAGTGCTGGCTTTATGCTGTAAAGCCATGAGCTGGGTTATCTCCTGCATATTATCAGAATGCGATGGACATCGAGCACATGGTTACGACAGGTGGCCTGCACCACAAATTAAACCAGACTTTGATGGATACAATGGAAAAGAACCATAAAAACATTCTTATATACCCTATTTAAAAATTGAGCCATTCTCAAAATACGGTGATAAACATGTCCATGAATTTTAAATCAGGAAGCAAAAAAGCAGATTTCACTTAAATATCCGTCCTTTTCTTATGGTATACCCCTTTTATTGACATTTCCATTGTACTCATTTTGTTTTGTGTTCAAGGTTCAACAAGGGTGTACAAAAGCAAAATTAGAATTCAACAAGACAGTTTGTTCCTCTAATTCATTTAATTGATGTCATCAGTGTTAAATCTAAAGTTGTAAGTACTTTATGATGATTCTTTATGGTTAGTAATAATATCAAGATTATAATAATGTATAATTATAATTATTATAATGGTTGAAAACAGAACTCAGTTGAAATAGTCATTTAATGCTTTATTGTCACATGAGCACATATGTACCATATATTGTCCCATAACTGTGTTCTCATAGGTATTAATGATTTAACTGATTTTTTGTTCTTTTGCAGTTAAGCTGGTGGAGTGAATCTGCAGGTTTGCTGTGTCGGCAGTCGTTTATCACTCCTTTTAAGAAAATGCAGATAGTGACATTTCCCTCTCTCCCTTGTCTTCCAGGTAATTGTCAGAGAGACAAGCTCTGCGGGAGGTGAAAGCTCAGCCCCTTACTGATGCTTCTGGAACTGTCAAACAAGATTAGCAGATAGTTTTAGGTAATTCATCCATCCACTCCAAACACAATGACTGACGAAAAGGTATGGGTGAGAATATTATTGCTCACATTTGAAGTAGTGGTATATAAGCAGAAAACTGTATGTGCCACATAAACTCATCAGGGACTTTGTTCGAAATTCCAATTTTTGCTAAGTTGGAACATCTAGAAGTATATACAAAATGGAAGGTTTGGCAGACTTTCACACATCTTTTACACATACTCTTATATTTAAGGTTTTCACTTAAAGTGCCCCTAGCATGCTATTTTAAAGGTTCCTAATTTTGTCTTCTACAACAGGTTTACATGCATCAAAGGTAAAAAAAAAACACTTAAATTTTCTCAGAATATACATTACAACAACATTTTCTCAATAATTCTCAAACGAGTTGTATTTTTTTTTTTTTTTTTTTTTTTTTTTTTTAAC
Organism: Scardinius erythrophthalmus; assembly: GCF_964197995.2. Lineage (NCBI taxonomy): Eukaryota > Metazoa > Chordata > Actinopteri > Cypriniformes > Leuciscidae > Scardinius > Scardinius erythrophthalmus. Next base: position 24,236,128 of record NC_138239.1, read on the forward strand.
GTTACTTGCTCACTGAGAGGCTTTGTCCCAGAGCACGTACTGTTTTCTGCGGTGACCTGGAGGGGACATGATCGGTTCACTTAGTTTTGTCGTGTCCACAACATATAAACTTGTGGGAATGTGATAATATGTTGTTGCCACGAGATATTAATCCGTGGGAACGTGATAATAAATCGTGGATCATTTTGTTGAGGTAAATATATCATGTCATGGCCACGCGATGTAAAGTCATGGCCTCGATATCATATGTTGAGGGAACGATATATTTTTCTCATGGTCACGACTTCATATTTTGAGAGAACGACATCTATTTCTCGTGGCCACGAGTTATGTTGAGGGACACCGGTCAAAACTGTAACCATATACAGCAGTAGGAGATGGAGATGACTGATGAAATAACATTTTACTTTGAATTAGGAATGTCATATAAAGATATAGTGCGGCCTCTGGCCTTAAGATATGGGTAAGTAAGTGAAAGACACCTGAAGCGCATTATTACGTTGAATGGGCTTTTTCGTTGGAAATTTGCTGGCTTGAATGAAATAGGCCTACTCGGGTCCCGTTTAAGGCAATAAACAAAATAAATTATGAGAAACTTAAATAACAAAGTAAATTAAAGCTGCAAGCAGCATTTATCGGGGTTCAAGCAGTTTAGGCCTTTAAGGCCTTTACACACAAAAGCATCAAAGGTTATTAAGTTTTTTTTAGCAAGCATGTAACCACTGATATAATAGATGGAAAAGACCATTTACAGCCAATACAGGCAATGTACCATAGGAAATATATGGTTTTAAAGCTTTTTAGCAGTTATAGCGCCACCTATGGTCCGATCTCCATAAAATTGTGCATGCTTGTTAATGATTTTATGTCACATATGGTCACCAATTTCCTCAGAACCAAGTTCTGAGTTTTCATTTAGGATTTATAGGCTTTATAGTGTATTTTGCCATGTCCATTTTATAAATTACCCTATTACAGCCATCCAAATGCAAAAGTTCTACTTTTTTTTTGATAATTATTGATCTAGAGAGTTGATCTGGTTCCAGTCGGGCGAAAAACCTAGGACTAGTTCGCAAAAGTAGGTTTTTAACATGTTCGCGAATATTTAATGAACGGTTTGATTGACAGCAATGGTTCTTGAGGCAAAGTTGTTTAACATGAGGAGATCTATCAAATGATATGCATATTGTGTGGATGAGTGTAACACCACGTGATTACAGAGCCATAAAACTCGTTAGCGCCAACTAGTGGCCGATTTCTTTCAAAATTCTTACAGACCTCTAGGGCCATGAGTTGAACATGCCCATTGAGTTTCGTTCTGATCGGCCTCCGTTAACCTTGTCTAATAGGTGCTCAAATTCATTGGCCGATGGCGGCCATGTTTTTTGAGATATGCCAGTGTCCTTATAGATATACATGGCACCTTGGACCAAGACACTGCATACCAATTTTCAAGTCAATCGGACTAACGGTCAGGTGGTCATAGCCCTTTTCATTTTTTTTCATGTTATAGCGCCACCTAGTGTTCAATCGTCGCGATTTTTTTACTGTGACCCCTAATTGAAGTCATACACATTTGTTCCAAGTTTGGTGAAGATATCTCATTTACTTCTCGAGTTATAGCCATTTTACTAAAACAGGCTCCTCTCACAACGTGCATTTTGCGCCCCTCTAGCGACCATGAATCGAAATTTCAACTTTTTTTTCGATAATCATTAATATTCAGACTCCAGAGAACATTTCCGCCCTGGTTCGGTTCCGATTGTGCGAAAAAACTGTGACTAGTATGCCAAAAGTATTTTTTTGACAAAATTTAAAATGGAGGAAAAATTTGCATACCGGAATATATATGTTTTGTTCTTCAGGAGTCCAGCTTTCCAATGATATAAGATACTTGAGTCTACGACATATACGGTCTAGGAGTTATGAGCAGTTTTGCGCTTTTGTTTGTGATAGCGCCACCTATGGGCCAATCGGGGTCATACTCTCTGAACCTCTCCTCGATTTTTGTACTACCATCTGGCCAAGTTTCAAGTCTCCAGCACTTATGGTTTGGCTGTACGATGCGTTTTATCCTCCTGGGACCCAAGAATAGACTTTTGTCCACTGTAGTGGACATTATATTTTAGTGAATTTCTCTGACGTCATACATGTCACATGACACAACCTGGGTGTCCTGTAAAGAGCACATTCAGGACTTTTCAGAGACACCAAATGTTTGGAGGTTTCACCATGAAAACAACTTCTCCTTGGTCTTTAAAAATGTCTGACATTAATTTAGTGATCAAATGTAGCATTCTTATGGAAATATGATAATATATTGTAATTATAATTTAAATTGGACTACTTTTCAAATTGTATTTCATAAAACAACATCTCAGGAAAATGTTAAGGGGTTTCAAATAAAAAAAAATATTTTCAGTTCCAGAACAGGGCATTGATTTCAAACGTGTCCACTGTAGAGGACACCAGGACTTAAATCATGTTTATCAGGCATTTTGTGAGACACAACAAGTGAATATGGAAATAAATTATACATCAATATTCCTATGAAATATTAGATATTATTATTAAAATGTTGCCAATTATTACTCCAATTATTACACTTCTTTTTTCATTAAATGTTGCTCCAAGAACACATTAAGGTGCAAATTAGATACAGTTTATATATACATTGCATTGAATGGGAATATTAATTTATGGACATTTTACCCACATATTGCATAATGTAAAATGGTGTATCAATTCATTCCGTTATTTCTTTCATAACATAGTTGAGAATAATCTTCATACAAATTTTGGTTGAAAAAGTCCTGAAACCCCCAACTTTATTGGTGATTGAAAAAAAAATCCTATTGTTTTTGCCTATACATATAATTTCATGTCATTTTATTTTTTAAACAACTTAGTCCTGGCGTCCACTACAGAGGACATAGCATAACTTATGAATAAAATATTATTTTGCAAAAATGTTTTTTTACCATTTGTTTATTGTGATCTAAACAGTGTGATGACATGGAAAAAAACTAAATTCAAAAAACTTTTTTTTTCTGGGTCCCAGGAGGATATAGTGGAAGAAAAATAATAAAAATCAGGGCATTTACAATAGGGTTTCAGCACTTCGTGCTTGAACCCCTAATTATAACTGGGGTAAAAGGAGGAACCCGTGTCGCATGTGTAATATTCATAGTGTACTTTTCACTAATAGAAGTATAACTGAAATGTTATACAAAAATTGTATAAATATAGCTCTGCCATAGCATTTCACTGATCTTTGTTACAATGTATTTTGTTCTGCTGTACTTTTTTAATGTACTCTTATGTATTTATTTTGCAGTGTACACAACAAGATAGTATATTAAAGTTTTCTTGATTTCAAAGTCTGTGTATGTCTTAACATGTATATTTCATTATTTTTTCACTTTTAATATACCATTTTGAATACTGAATAAAACAGCTTTATGATAAACTATTAGTGTAATGCTAATACATTTTTAATGAGCTGAAACGCTATTTAAATGTTCTTGAAGTACATAAAATGAAGCTTCAAATATATTATAACTGTAGTTTAAGAAAGATGAAAGTATATTTTAAATGTATATTTTAAATGAACTGTAAAGAAATACACTAAATACTTGAAGTGGTTCCATTTTAGCACAATTTAATATATTAAAATATATTGCAAATAGCTTAAAATTGATCTTAAGCATATCTTGAAATACATTTGAAGTTGGAGTTGTTTCAAAATAATACATTTAATACGCACTTACAATTTAAATATATTATGTATGTCCAAAGAAGCACAATTTAAATATATTTCCTTTTCACCTGGGATGCATAAACCCTAAAAATTAGACATTATATTGATTCTTTGTATTACAGATTCCAGAAAGTTCAAAAGACTCCTTGTTTCAACTTTGATGTGGCTCACCTTCCCATATCAATTACTCACTTAAAGCCTTTCCTTCCGAATGAATAATAAATCACCTTTAAAATTTGATTCTGGAGTATTACACTGAAGCATATTGAGAATCTTTTGCCAGTTTTAATGTGGGTGGATTATCCAACTCTTTCCCGGCGTCTTCACTATGAAAGAAGGCGGGAAAGAGGAACTTAACCAAGAAGATAAACGGGAAACAGCTTTAGAGTCAAAAGTCTGCTTACTTTAGAAATGGATCAGTTTGCTTACATTTTTTCTATGCAATGCTTGGCTAGTGTAAAATTACAGTCCTGGTTTAGCTTAATAAAAAGGGAAGTGCAATTAAAGCTGTTTTTTATTAAAAATGTCTACATTGATCAGTCTTACATATCCTCCCGGCAAATACGTGAGATGACTTGGCTGTAAATACAAACTCTTCGACCAAACCGCACACACCAAAACAACTATATATAATTTCAGGCAGGAGTTCTCTGAGTAAAACAGGCTGCTGGGGATGGCGTGTACTGTCAGCATTCATTTGTGCAGCACTATCCCTGCACTGGGCCGGCCCACACCTACAATCTCTTCACATGAATAAAAAATGACATTTCAATTTATCTTTGTTGTTACGTTCTGGCCCTTGCATACTGATTTTCTGTGTTTCAGGGAAAATGAAGCGGTGGAAAAATAGAACAGCATCTTTCAGGGAACTCACAGTGCTTTCCTTGAATAAGAATCAAACGTTAATCTATCAGTCGGGAAGACGCATTATTGCTTTTTTTCCGTTCACATAGAAGGTGTTTGAGATGAGATTGGGCAAATGGTATGTTTTACCATGCATGAAAATGGAATACGTTGAAAGTTACGCACGCATTCTAGTGGAGGAAACGTCTGAACCACGGTGAAATGCAGAAATGAAAACTATTACTTCCTTTGATTGGCCATTTGCATTTCTCTTTCTATTTTTGAGGCTATTGAGCCAGTTCTGCTCTTTCATTTCTCCCTTCTTCAGAATGAATGGAATGTCCTTTTATCAAATAAATCAACCCTGTGGATTAAATTCTCTCAGGGGACTCTTGCGGTATGTGTCTTGTTGGTTATGAATTCCTGGCAAAGACACAGGTGCTCTTGACCTAACACAAGTGGTATTCAGACGCCCAAATTACCGCCTGCCCAAACCAACAGGATCTGCCCCCGCCAAGTCATTTGCATTTATAAAAGAGACACATTAATCAAGGCTTTGTGGACTTGTGCTGGCACATTCATCTTCCTCTCCTAAACAACAAATAATGCACATCAGAATGAAACTACGCACATATGACACATGTATACATAAAAACAACTCATTTGCATTCCATTAGCATACTGAAATGATCCATTTGACACATTCATTTAGTAGAATTTGGTTGGGGGTGGTCCATTATGCTTTTATCGTTGAGTTCAACAGATGATTTTGTGTACAGGAATGATTTGCAACCTGTTAAGCAGTGAACGTTGTTAACACGTTGTGATAAATGTGTCCTTTTGTAAACACACTTAATTTTATATACTCAGCATTAAGTATACTTTCTGAACTGTTATCATTGCATATCTGTGCTTGTTAAACTTTATCACTGAACATTGTAAAGATGTTGAGATGCAGAGTTCCCTTTCGTAAAGGGAACTCCCGCTGCATCGATACTCGATACTTTGGGGAATGCCTTCGGCATGAAGCGTCTGAAGTCAACTATGGAACTATTCCAATCTTGATTGGTGCAACGTCACCCGTGACGTCGCATGTGACGGTGATCCGGAAGCTACAAAAGGGTCACAGGAACAAGGAAATGTTAGCTTCTGGTCTTCAGCAAGCGCTCTATGTCAATCTTGTCTGTTCTATTTGGTGTTGTTTGTCCCGTGAAAAGAGTATTATTTATGGCGAAAAAAGAGAAGCTATTCAGGCAGTGTGCGTCCCCTTGCCCACGTTATTTAAGCGAGAATGACACACACACGCTTTGTGTAGTTTGTCTGGGAGTGGAGCATGCACGGGCGGTGCTCGAGGGCGCTGTCTGTGCAAACTGTTTTCAATGAAAAAGCTCCGCTCCCGTTTGAGCCTGATCGATCAGTTAGATCAGGCTCGCGTTTCCAGTGCATCAGGTCCCGCGTCTGTTGAGGCAGCGCGCCGCTTGTATGCATGTGATTCGCACGTGGGGCTGGCATATGATACTGAGACGGTTGCGACCCTTTCTCAGTGTTTATTAACCAGCTCCACTGGTCTCGCGCACGGTTCGGAAGCCCGCGCTGCGGCTTCTTCCGACCGTGTTAAAGACACAGCGTTTGATTTATCTGTCTCCGAGGAGATAGATATTATCTATTAACACTAAATCACGTGGATATGGGGATTCGCCACCCCATATTTCCGTTAGTGAGGAGTTGCTGGAGGTTGTAATCAGGGCAGTGGTTAAATTAAATGTTAAATGGACATATAATAAGCAGGAAGCGACTAAGAAAAATAAAATGAATGAGCGCTTCCTGCAGACCCAGTCACAATCTCCGTGTCAGAGCCTTCCCTTTTTCACTGATCTCCATACTGAGGTATCAAGATCGTGGAAAAATCCATTTTCGTCTCAATTATTTTCCCCCATGTATATATTTACTCATCCATTAGGGAATCTAATGAAAATGGTTATTAGGTGATGGCTCGGGTTGAGGAATATTTTGCGAAATATTTTCTCCCCGACATTGCGTCACCCCTGATAGCTCAGACACTTCCCTCCAAATCTCGTACATCGAATTTGTTAGGGAAAGCATATATGGCGGTGGTCGAGCTGGTGCATGCCCACACACGATGGGGTTATTACAGGCATACCCGGCTGACCTCCTCAAGCAGGTGGACTATAACTGGGAGGTCTCACTCTATATTACTGAATTTCGTAGAGTAGCTGACTTATCTCTCCATATTATTAAAGAGACGGCCCGTGCTATTGGCCGTGGCAGCACTAGTCGTCTCAGAGAGACATTTATGGCTTAATCGCTTGTGGATCGGGGAGAAAGACAGGGCTTTCCTTCTCGATGCTCCACTTTCACCTTCTGGCCTCTTTGGTGACGCGGCAAGAACCGTTGTCGAGAGGCTTCAGGAGACAGAGCGACAATCAGCTATCCCCAGTTGTCAGTCCAGGTCTCATGGGGTTGCTGCCAGGGGGTAGCCTCATGGGACAGCCGCCAGCTCCTCATATTTTGAGAGGGTTCCCTCTTGTGCCCCCCCGTATAAGGCTTGGGGCCAGAGGAAACATTCTCGCACGAAGCTCTCCATACCGAAGACAGGTCTGAGGACTGTCTCTCGGGCTAAGACGGCTTCAACTAAGAGGTCTTGTCGTAACACGCAGACCCTTATGGGCGTTCCCCCAGGAGAGCGAGTACAGTAGTCTAGCCCCCTTATGCAGCCCTTAGGAAATCGATGTTCGCTTCCCGCCGCCGATGGCGCTTCGGGACACATCGGCTTCCAGCGAACACAAATCGCAGTATCTGCCCGAAGACGTTGCGGCACTGTCGAGTTCGCCGCCTCTCAGGAGGTCTGTAGAGAGCATATTTCGGTTAGTTCCTGCCAGTTAGCTGCTTCAGGTCACCGAAGCCATTTGGAAATTTATAGCCGAGGCCAGTCTCGAGGGACTGGTCCCCATAATGGCATATTTAGACACCCCGAGGGGTCTTCAAAATACAGCCTAGGGGGTCCTGCTTACAGTGGAGTTAATATACAAATATTATCTACTAAGGGTGGTTCACATGTCGGCCAGCCCAGAGCAGGGTCGGTTTTTGGAACAGGAAGTCTAGTCCCTCTTAACACAGGAAACCTCAAAGTGGGCTCTTCCTTGGTTTACGGGAGCCCAGGTTCTACAGCTGGCACTTCATAGTTCCTATGAGGGGGGGAGTTAGGCCTTATTTTGGATCTCAGGGTACTGGATCAACCTCCGAGGGGGTTCAGATTCAAGTTACCGACTGTCAGTCAGACCAGCTCCAAAGACTGGTCTGTCTTGATAGATCCACAAGCTCCTTAACTCCTCTTTCCCTTCTAACCCCATCACAGGAAGTTTCCGAGATCCGCTTTTGGGGGGAAAAGCGCATCAGTTCTGGACTCTTCCAGTCGGCCTAGCCTTATCCCCTCGCACCTTCACTAAATGTATGGACACGGCCCTTGCTCCATTGAGACTTCAGGGGGTCCGTATCTTATAGATGACTGGCTCATTTTGGCTCAGTCAAAAAGAACTAGCAATTCAACATCGAGATGTTGTTTTGCGCCATCTGAGGTGCGTGGGGTTGAGACTCAATGTGAAGAAGAGTTCCTTAACTCCTCTTCAGAGGACTATGTCCCTTGGAGTAGAGTGGGACTTAGTCAATGCGGGCACAATTGTCTCCTGCTTGTATAAATACTATCTTAAACACAATGAAGAGTATTAGGTTAGGCCAGGCTATCACTGTCAAACACTTTCAAAGAGTTTTGGGTCTTATGGCTGCAGCTTCCACGGTAGTACCCTTTGGTCTGCTCCATATGAGGGCTTTGCAGTGGTGGCTCAGGAACAAGGGATTTTCTCCTCTGGGAAACCCTTTTCGTACGATCAGAGTTACGCGCAGATGCCTTCGTTCTCTTGTCGTATGGAAGAAACCATGGTTCCTGTCTCAGGGCCCGGTTTTGGGAGCACCATGTGAGAGAAAAACTCTGACCACGGATGCGTCCCTCACGGGCTGGGGTGCGGTTATGGAGGGCCGTTACACCCGAGGTACTTGGAAGGGCCATCATCTCACATTGTATATTAATCGCTTGGAGATGTTGGCTGTATTTTTTTGCCCTGAGGCACTTCCTTGTAGACCTCAGAGGCCATCATGTTCTTGTTAGGACAGACAATATGTCAGTGGTCTCTTATATCAACCGCCAAGGAGGTTTGAGATCTCGCCCTCTTTGTAGACTGGCGCATCAAATTCTTCTTTGGTCCCAGGACAAATTTCTCTCTGTCAGATCTATTTATATTCCTGGGGTTGAAAATATGGGAGCAGACATCCTGTCGAGGCAGGGGCCGAGGCCCGGGGAATGGCGGCTCCACCCTGAAGTGGTTGAGCTTATATGGAGAGAGTTTGGCCGGGCGGAGGTTGACCTGTTCGCTTCTCATGAGAACTCTCATTGCCCGCTCTGGTACTCTCTCTCACATCCAGCTCCTTTGGGCTTGGATGCCACGGTACAGATGTGGCTGAGGTCACATCTGTACACTTTTCCCCCGATCGCTCTGCTCCCTGGGGTTCTAGAAAGGGTCAGGAGGTACGGAGTGAGACTACTCCTTGTAGCTCCGTACTGGCCGGCCCAAATTTGGTTTTCGGACCTTATTAGTCTCTTGGAGAGTCCTCCATGGAAAATTCCTATTAGGAGAGATCTTCTGTCTCAGGCTGATGGTATATTATTTCATCCCCGACCAGAGTTATGGAGACTATGGGTCTGGCCCCTGAGGGGGTCCCACCCATAATTAGGTTGCCCTTTCCACCGAGGTGGTCAGGACATCCATACTAGAACCCCACTCTACTAGGAACTAAACAATTAAGTTAGGGAGGGCATTGAACCCAGTTTATTACTGCCCACTGGCTTCAGTACTAGTGTTCCATCCCGCTCTCTAACGGGGTCTCCTGTTCATGCTTAGGGCCTCTGTGGCGGCCTCAGTGCCCTCCGCAAGCCTCTAAGGGTGTTCTCGAAAGGACGTTCCCACTGAAACTCCATGTTCCTGTAGATTGGAGGATGAATCCTTTTCTTCCAGCCTATTGGCATCAGGCTGATGGGTTATCCCTGGCACCCATCATGTCCTGTGGGTGAGGTATACGAATATATATTTGAGATATATAAGTATATATAGGAGAATCTATTGAGTCTGCTTCCTGCTCGTCTTACTCTCTGGAAGAGTGGTGGTCGTGCCCCCTCTTACTTGCTAGCGTGGGAGCCACTCAACGTTATTTTTGCCCTGTACTGAGGTACTTGTAGGCAATGTTAAGATTCTTCAGGTATTCCATCCTCCATCGCATGTGTCGGATGGTCAAGGTCATAGCCTTTGAGGTTCCTACATTAGGACTCAGGCTGAGAGGAGTCAGTCCATCTAGTTATGCATCAAGGGTTAGGAGCTATTCCCTTTATTAAGAGTACAGTTGGTTATCTAAAACCACTCATATTTGAAGTACAAGGTGCGCTTCTGCCTTCACCTCTCATCTAATATTTTCTACTGTCTGGGGCTCCCAGCCATGAGGTCAGTCGAGCCTCCGGCTCCAGACCTCCCCTTCTTGCACCAAATCTTATGACAAGCTAGTTTGGATCTGCCCTCTACTCATTCTATCGTCCGTGAGTGTACCAGATGCTTTATACCAGGGCGTTTTTACTCTCAGTGTGGCGGCGTGGGTATTCGTTCCCCAAAGTATCGAGTATCGATGCAGCGGGAGTTCCCTTTACGAAAGGGAACGTCTCGGGTTACGTATGTAACCCTCGTTCCCTGAGTAGGGAACGAGACGCTGCATCCCTCGGCCACACTTTTCGCGCCCCTGAGAACGACTTGCTTTGACCAATTAGAAGCTAACATTTCCTTGTTCCTGTGACCCTTTTGTAGCTTCCGGATCACCGTCACATGCGACGTCACGGGTGACGTTGCACCAATCAAGATTGGAATAGTTCCATAGTTGACTTCAGACGCTTCATGCCGAAGGCATTCCCCAAAGTATCGAGTATCGATGCAGCGTCTCGTTCCCTACTCAGGGAACGAGGGTTACATACGTAACCCGAGACGTTTTCATTTATTTATTTAGATTTAAATTAGTCCTGTCAGAGCTTTTGACATATAAGAGGTCATTGTACTAAACATCCTGTAAGTTTCTGAACTCAAAACTTCATTGTCAGTCCAAAAACGGCTTTTATTGAAACCAAGCTTCCAAAATGACTAATTTCAGATTTTGTCCTAGTATGATGTCATAGTGCGATAAAAGACAACCTCAGCAGAATGTGTGACTAACAGTGTTATTAACAAATGCTGTTAGAGATCGTTTGATATGTACTCACTTTACTTTCACTTTACCGAAAACGATGAACGATGAATACAAGAATGACAGTGTGACAAACAATGGTACATTTATTCATAATTGGTTTACACAAAACACTGTAATTTATTCTGTCAGCTATAACCGTGGTAACTCCAAGTACTTAAACTTTATTTGCCACAACCAAGAGTTATAAAGCACATGCAATGCACATACATTTTTCACATTTGGCAACTGTTAAAACTATTTCATTAGATAAACACCTTTCTGTAAACGTCTTCATTTCAACACTAAAATAATAAATTGCAATACCACCTCACAAATACATAAAGAGTAAATATAAATAACAATGAGTAATTACCACGCTGTCGCAGACTGGAGTATCCTTGGTATTTAAAGGAACACTCCACTATTTTTTGAAATAGGGCTTATTCACCTTCTTTCCTACATTTAGATAGGTGGGCAAATGCATTTTTGTCTCAGTGCATGCATTGTTTTAGTTTGACAGGGTCGGCGCTAGCTTAGCTTAGCATAATGAATGGAATCCTTTGTTGCCAGCTAGCATGTCCTGAGTAAAAGTGATATAAACAATATAAAAAAAACACCTAATTACTTCTTGTGGCCTGCGTATTCACAACAAGTATAAATAGCGATTCTGATTAACACTAGGCAATTTCCTAGGCAGATATTGACTTATATATTAAGGACTATATTAGGGGGAAGCACAGGCGAAGCACTGCTACTTGGGCATGATATCTCTGCGCCCAAGTAGCAGTGCTTCGCCTGTGCTTCCCCCTAATATAGTCCCAAGTCAATATCTACATAGGAAATCACCTAGTGTTAATCTGCATCGCTATTTGTACTTGTTGTGAATACGCAGGCCACAAGAAGTAATTAGGTGTTGTTGTTTTTTTTTATATCACTTTTACTCAGGACATGCTAGCTGGCAACAAAGGATTCCATTCATTGTGCTAAGCTAAGCTAGCGCCAACCCTGTCAAACTAAAACAATGCATGCACTGAGACAAAAATGCATTTGCCCACCTATCTAAATGTAGTAAAGAGGGTGAATAAGCCCTATTTCAAAAAACGGTGGAGTGTTCCTTTAATTCAGAATCAGACTCTGGCTCAAACATCACAAACAAAATAAGGCATTTTTCAACATGAGAAGTTTTCAAAACAGTTCCGTGTAATGGCAGGATTGTTAAAAATGTATTGTAGTATGCAAAACTTTTACCCAATCGTAGCAGTAGGCGTTTACTTCCAAGTCTTGCAGATCATGACCCCTTTAAAGTCCAACTGATCAAAATGGACCCTATTTACTTTGTTAGCGCATATTACTAGTCTTGTGGTGAAAAATGAATCCGTGCAAGTTAATACACAGAAAAAAATTGTTTGCCGTCGTTATCTTTAATCAAAGTCTGAAAAGTTACTTCCGGTCTGGAATGGCGTTCCTTCTCTGATGATGTAGGTTTGACGGCTTGGGTTGGGAAACGCTTAACCACTCCCCTCAAACAGTTAGTCTGCTATGAGCGAGAGATTGAGAGGAGGAGCGCTAGAGTAAAACCCTGCCCTCTGTTCAATATTCCGTTTCACTGGGAAATACGTCACAACACTGGAGAAAAGTCGTTTGCAACTTCCGGTTCCCGCGGACTTTAAGTAATTTTATCGTATAATTCCCAGAGCCTGAAATGCATATTGATCGATTTGATTATCTGCAAAAAAATTAACATTTATTCATAAAGTTCTTCAGTCATTAGTGGGTCCAGTACAGTGTCATCCATTGACTTGCTCTGTCAATGGTTTTCCTGCTGGTGCATAGAGAACCTGATGCAATTACTAAGCCGTGTTGAATTAAGCACTGCATTTGTGCAATCAATCACCAGCCAGAGGGCGCCTCTCAAGAATTCATTAAAATACGCAAACAATCTTATAAACATGGCTGCAGCTTATCTGCTGTCTTTCATGCTAACATTAGATGTCTATGTTCAAATGAGCCTGAATGACAGAGCTAACTTGGGAACAAATGAGAGAACACACAGCTTTTGCTACACACTCAGCACACACAACTTCTGGATTGTGGATTCTGTCTGGATTTGATTATGTATGTCACATATGAAACCTTGAATGATTCGGAAACTATAGGACAATGTAATGTAAAATAATTAATATTTTGTATATTTTCTTGCATTTTTTTCCCCATTGTGTGTAGTATTGGAAAATGTCTTCTGTTTATTTTAGACTGCTGAATGAGTTTAATTCACACCTCACACTGCTAATTTCAGTTCATTCTGTTTTGTGTGGACTGTTTTATCTGCAAATGGTTTAAAATATTCATAAGCGGCTCAGTGTGGAGTGTAACTATACAATATATTATGGCCAGTACATTGTAAACGTTTTATTTTTTCTGTCACTGTTGAAGTGTTTAACTGAAGGATGTAGATATGCATATTTCTTCTGTGGAGCATGAGAACTTGCAGAAACGGTAAATAATGGCACATTATGTGCGTAACACATGCTTTCCAGCTGACATCTGTGAACAAAGTACTTTATTATCTCACACCATGCATTACCAGAATGCATCACTCCTTCCTTTGTGCAGAGCAGAACTCATTTCTTATGTAAAATTGAAGATAAGATTAGTATAAAGATGAAATGTACAGGTGAAAACAATGTAGATACACCTTCATATTGACACACACACACACACACACACACACACACACACACACACACACACACACACACACACACACACACACACACACACACACACACACACACACACACACATACATATATATATATAATTATTATTATTTTTTTTTTAAATATTGTTTGCTGTAAATATCCCTTCAGTTTGCTCTGGTCAAGCTCAATCAGTTTAATTAGTTTAAGCTATTATTTACACCAGCCCACCATTCAAAAGTTGGAAAAGGTTCTTTGCTAAGGAGGATTATGGGTAATCAGCATCTCATCTGGCCTCTCAGACAGCTCTCACACCCAGAAAGGTCCAGTTCATTAAGAATTTTCTCCAGTGGTTCTGTAGATCTTGATTAAAACACGTTATTAAATTAGCAGGCTACTTCACAGCTTTGACGAAGTACTTTATATTCAAAGCTTTAACTAGTCAAGTCACCTTTATTTTTATGTTGTTTTATACAATACAGATTTACAGAGATCAACAGGAAAATAATGATTCAATAATGAAAACAGAGTTCAATTCGATTGTAAAGCAGCTCTAAAAAAATGTCATTGTTCAGCTGAAGTCAGTTCAGTGTTGATTCAGTTCTGTTGAAAAGATCATCAATTATTAAATTAGTTCAATTCGGCTATAAAGCAGCTCCGCAGAAAAGACTGATGTATTTATTAGTTCGGGGAACAGACACAGTCTCTATATTATGAGATGAAATAGTCTCTATGTTCTGAGATGTATGACTTCTGTGACATGAGGCGGCTAGCAAATGGTCGGTTTAGCCAGTCTGTCCAACGCATTCTCATCCTAGGGCGTCATATACTGACACTTTTGACATTTCGTCTACATCCAACGCACATGGCACCCTTTAGCGTTAATATGAGACGCAGATAGCTTTGTTCGGTTATGGGTAGGTTTAGGTCTGGGGTATATCTATCTGCGTCTCATATTGACGCTAAAGGGTGCCATGTGGGTTGGATGCAGACGAAATGTCAAAAGCGTCAGTATATGACGCCTTGGGATGAGAACGGGCTGGTCTGTCTGCTTCCTGACCTGGGCCCCAGTTAGTCAAGTACCAGCTCTAAGACTATGTGCCATATGTGACCTGATCCAGCAAAATGAGTCACAGTGACAAATTTCAAAATTGAGATTTTGGTATTAATGGAAATAGGAGACCATAAGCTTTCAAATGATATCCTAGTCAAAGGCATACCTTGAATGGTTGTAATGGTTGTAAAATTCATGCGTCCTCTGTACTTGCGTTCTTGAGAATTGGGTCTGAACTTCGACGGTTATGATGACGTAAAACGAGAACACAAGGATGCAAGATCGCTGAAGAACGCATATTGAGAAACACCCCATATTTGAAGAGCAGAGACAGTTTGAGGGGATTCCCAGGAAATGCTCAGAGGTGACCAGAGGATTTGAGAAAGGCATTTCGAGCGAATTTAGTAAAACTTTGTAAACTTTAATAGTCATTTAAATACCTTTACTCAATTATCTGGACTACGAAACTTTAGGAGATTATTTTAAAATGTCTGTTTTTTGAGATTTAGCAAAACAATTTTTTAAAAAAAAATCTATTATTTTCATTGTTTTTCCACATAATCGGCCCATATCTTAAAATGGAACGTTGCGACTTCCGACTCATTTCGCCAGATCGGGTCACATATTACTAGAGAGTAGAGTGGCTCCACCCCAGGAGGGATGAAGCCCTTCTCTTTTCAACAGGTCAGGGCTGCCCCAAAAATGTGTCCAATTGTCGATAAATTTCTGCATACACCACTTAGAGATCCAGTGATTGAGTGACGACAGTCTGTATCTCGTAAAGCAGGGAGGGGCAAGAGCATATTATTATGACATTGTACGAATTCACACACCTCTTTAATGTAACTTTAGTGATCTCTAACTGATGAAGTCGGACATCTTTAGTGCCAAAAATGAATAACAATCTAAGAATATTTATGTTTAGCATTAGCCAGCACAGTACATTTCCTTTGATGTCAGGCGTTCTTGCTCCCGGCAAACATGTGACTATGGTGGCTGGTGTCTCTATTTTCACGTTCCATACTAGAATCGCCAATAACTACATATTCAACAGGTTTCTCAGTGGGTGTGTCATTGAGATGGGAGAACCTGTTTAATGTTTTAAACGGAATGGCGGAGCAGTGTTTTGTCCTGCAACTATGGTATCTCACAGTCACCCAGTTGCCCTTCTGCGGGGGCTCTGCAACCAGAACCGAACAATGTACGGGGTTTGCTAAGCTAGTCTCATCCAATGCCATATCTAGAACCCTTGCATTCTTACTATCCTCAATTAAAGTTTACTTCTCTGTCAGCCTAACTATTTCCCTGCATTTATTACATGTGAAACCCTCACTGCTGACAGAGAAGGCTACACTAAACATGTGGCGGGCAGTGCAAGTGACAATACTAGGAGAAGATCCCATGACTCACCATGTTTGTTGACTGATTCCAACTTTCTCCAGTTGTTTGATGGACCTATAAAAAATGGAGCGCGAGAGAGAAGGGAGATTGCAAGCACAAATGACAAGTTAAAGGCTAGCGAAGTGCTAATGTGTTGTGCAAGCGATAGCGATTTAGATTAAAAGCTAGCAGTGTCAGAATAATGTGATATGTAGTATTAGATAACATCAGATATATGGTGATAATGCTTAAAAAAATTGCAGGTGTAATTTCTGAGAATTAAACCACTAGCCAGACATTTGTAGAAACATTAAAAAAATTGTGTTGTAGATCATGCTGCCTTCACGTCCACCGGAATTATTGTAAATACTAGTGTCCTAGTTAAAAAATGGACAATTGACCTCTAAAGTCAAAATTTGAATGTGATGAGCTCATAATCACAATTTCAGAAGTGGGAAGTAGGACATTTCCGATACATGTGAAGGCAGCATAAATACTTGTTGTGAAGCAGTGCATCATTGGTGCTTTTTCCCCACTGATGGATTTGAACACATTATATATATATATAATATATAATGAATTAATTCATTCACATAAATAAATGAGACACTTTTGAAAAATTAAATTGAGACTCCAGTAGTAGAGTAAAGGTAGTTTTACTTTACATTGGGTGGGTCACCTCATGGGTTCTGTCATGTTAGAATCGCATGATCTGAATTACTGCTCATGAGTGTTGGTGTAACACATTACAAGTAACTACAAGTAACGTAATCAGAATACTTTTTTCCAAATAACTTTTCAAATGATTTATTAGTTTTTTAGGGAGTAGTGCAATATTGTAATGCAACCTTCGGATGAGACGTTAAACCGAGGTCCTGACTCTCTGTGGTCATTAAATCCCATGGCACTTCTCGTGAAGAGTGGGGGTGAAACCCCAGTGTCCTGGCCAAACTCCCTCCAAATGCCTTTATCAATCATGGCAACCTAATAATCCCACCCACTGAATTGGCTCTATTACTCTCTCTCCCCTAAGATTTCTGCCACGCCTCATTGTGTGAGATGAAGTGGGATTTTGGTGGCGGTATCTTCATTGCAATAAATGCTACACCCTCGCAGGGCTACTTTTAGACACATCTGTGTTTTTCTGTTGTTTCTGCTCACAGCAGGTCGCTTGGAGTGTTTTCGTCAGGCTTTTTCCATCTTGTTTATTCGAAAGCCTAATCCCCGCAAGTCATTGATATTACCTGCCTAAGGTTGCAAAAGTGAATAATTGAGCTGGGATTATCCAGGCAAGCGGGTAAAGCAGCCTCGACTTTAGTAAACGTCTCACAATGAGAGATGAGGCACCGGTACCTCTGTACTGGCCCTTTCGTCTCAGAGGCTGAGAGGTTCATTTAATCAGCACAAACATGGCAACAGCAACTTCAGACGCTAGTTGTAGCACTACGTGTTTGAATGTTCAACTCAGTTTAGCGATTAAAGAGCTCATTGAGAGCACATGCCTCTTTCTCTCCCAGTGGCCACGCTGTGAATTTGTTTTGATGAAAGAGCTAATTCATTTTGGGAAAGCAAAGGCATTCTGCAAAATAGGCCATCATGATTAAGTCCACTTCTCTCATGATTTAGGCTTATAAGATTTGGTTTCACTTTATTTTGATGATCCCTTTTGAACATTCTGTTGACTATAAGCAATGTTGCACCTACAGTATGTGTTAACTAACTCACATTAGAGTGTTAGTAGAGTAATAGTAGGGTTAGAATAAATTGACATAGTTGCAAAGTTACTTATAGTCTGTAGAATGTCTGTTTGAGGAGCATCATAATAAAGTATTAGTAGATATTAAGCAGACAGTCTACTAATACTCTAATGAGAGTTAGTTAACACATAGGTGCGACGTTACTTATAGTCAACAGAATGTTCAAAAGGGACCATCAAAATTTAATGTATGCATTTTAGAAAATGTCATGTATTTTATTTGCTGGTACACATATAAAGTGTTTAAATACATAATTTTAATAATTAGATGAGGGTGCCATTACAAAAATGCATTTACTTATTTTATACTTATTTCTGTAATGTATTTTTATAATATATAATAAATGTTTCATATTATATATTTTTTTTATAAAATAGTATATATTTTCATTGCAAATATGAATATACATGTAAATAACTGCTATTGTACACTGTCAATTTTAGAGGTATAAGATGAGTAAAAGAGAGTAAAAACCTGTAAATTGGTTTGCTTCTTCTTAGATCTAACTTTACATTTAATGTAATATCACAATACAATACTGTTAAATTTACAGTTTATGGAAGTGAAAAGAACAATCATTCTAAAATGTACAGTGGAAAAATAATGTAAATTGACATTCCCAGAATTCCCTGCATGACACTTCACATTTGATGTATTTTCATTGAATTTCTTTTTTTTTTTTTTTTTTTTTTTTTTTTTTATCAGTCATGTACATTAGGGTTTTAATTTACATCTAATGTTGTTAAATTAATGTTTATTGCATTACTTTAGTGATGTCTTATATTTAAACCGTACAAGAATGACTTCAGAAATCACCTTATCAAAAGCTCATCTTCTAGAGTGACCCGGATAAACGATGCAAATTTATTTGCACAATTCACTAGCTTATATATGGTGCAGAATACTAATGCTGATTTTTTATTTATTTTTTATAGATCAGTGAGAAATCAGCAGGCTGGCAAAGACATTCACATTAATGGCTTGCATAAAATATGCACTTTCAAAAGTAGATCTGGTTGGCCACCAGTGGAGCGCTTTTATGAAATCATATTCATATACTACACACTTTCTTTGGGGAATAGTGGTTGAAATTCATTAACTTCATGAACGTTTAAACTAGGAACATAAAGCAACTACATTTTCACAGATGGATATTTAGCAATGTTGGAAATACTTTTGAAAACAGTGCAGCTACTCTACTGAAAATTGCAGCTTTAGCTTTGCTACTTTTAGTAAGCTACTTCCTGAATGTTCAGATACATTCACATTTAGAAGTTGTTTTGTCACTTCATTCATTAATTGTCATGTTTGTTTGTTTCCTTGTAGTCAAGTCTAGCACCTTGTAGTTGACTTTCAAATGCAGTGATTTGTGAAGGTTTCCTTAAAAGAGAGATGCATTACCATAGCAAAGGTGTTTCTTCAGACACACTACCCTCTGTTAACATGCCGTCAAGCAACTATTAAAACGTCCTTGGAATTATCTGTCATGTGTGTGACGGAGGGGAACTGATGTCTGATAGTCAAAGGACTTCAGCCTGTTTGAATTTCTATGTTTATGCATCCTGTTGTTTCTGTTTTATGTTCGAGGACGTCCTTACGCTAATAGCATCCACTTACAAACTCTCGACAGGTCATGCATCAGATCTAATGTGATATAACCTCATAAATATTCGGTGATATAAATGAATATTTCCTTTTTTTATGAAGTGACATTTTGGTCTATTGACCAATCTTCCTTTTCTTTTCCCAGCACACTGAAGTGTGAGTTAGCATGGGTGCAGTGTTGTTGAAGTAGGTAGCTTGTTTGGCATTTGGTCTGACAGCAGGTGTACTTCACCGCTTTAGGTTTTTGGGGAGTTTCTCAGCACTTACACGCTCGCACCGTCGAAAGCTCTGCTAGTCTGTGTCACCTGTCGCTGTTCACCTTCTTGTGAAATTTGGGGCATGCTAGCTGTCCTTTTCAAGAAGTTGCTTTAGAAAAGGTCATGAGAGAGAGAGAGAGAGTTTTTCCACACAACAGTTTGACTCAGGTTGAAAGAATTTAAGATACTGAACATAAAACGTATGCCTATGTAAAGCTATACATCTAGCTACATTATTGAGAGGTGCGTACTAAGACAAACACCATTGCTTTGGAATTTGAATAAACATATAACCTTAAGTATGACAACATTTTACATTTACATTTTATATATAATTCTGTTTTATGTTTAAGGACATAATAAAAATCATCCTGGCATGTTTTAAAATTGAACAACAACACATGACATATTACACTGTGTCATAATTTATTTAACAAAAAACAAAGACCAAAATGGAAAAGCCATTGTTGACAAACTAAGTACACCCTTACTGCTTCCATAGGAAATAAGAAAGTAGAAGTCAGGTGCTGCTAATCAAATGTCTTTGATTAATTGATTATCAGCAAGTGTGATCTCCTGTATAAAAGCGGAAGTTTTGAAAGTTTGCTGGGTCTGGAGCATTCAGGTGTGTGTTAACACAATGCCAAGGAGGAAAGACATCAGCAATGATCTTAGAGAAGCAATTGTTGGTGCCATCAATCTGAGAAGGGTTACAAGGCCATTTCCAAACATTTTGAAGTCCATCATTCTACAGTAAGGAAGATTATTCACAAGTAGAAAACATTCAAGACAGTTGCCAGCCTTCCCAGGAGTGGACGTCCCAGCAAATTCACCCCAAGGTCAGCACGACTTAGGTTTGCAAAGTTGCACCTGAACAAACCTCAAGACTTCTGGAACAATGTCCTTTGGACAGATGAGACTAAAGTGGAGATGTTTGGTCATAATGCACATCGCCAAGTTAGGTGAAAACTAAAACACAGTATATCAGCACAAACACCTCATACCAACTGTCCATCACGCTGATGGAGGGTTGATGATTTTGAGCTTGTTTTGCAGCCACAGGACCTTGGCACCTTGCAGTCATTGAGTCGACCATGAACTCCTCTGTATAGCAAAGTATTCTAAAGTCAAATGTGAAGCCTTCTGTCCGACAGCTATAGCTTGACCGAAATTGGGTCATGCAACAGGACAATGATCCTAATCACACCAGTTAATCTACACCAGAATGGCTGAAAAAGAAAAGAATCAAGGTGTTGCCCAGTTAAAGTCCAGACCTCAACCTGACTAAAATGTTGCGGCGAAACCTTAAGAAAGCGGTGCTTAAACAAATGCCTCCAATGTTGTGAGAGACTGGTACTGTAATACAGAAAACAATTCCTTCAACTTATTGCTGCTAAAAGTTGAATATAATTGAATCATAGAGTGTACTTAGTTTGTCACCCATGGCTTTTCCATTTTGGCTATATTTTTGTTAAATAAATAATGACAATAGGTGTAATAGGTCATTTGTTGTTTATCTGAGGATGCATTTACCTAATTTTAAGACCTACTAACGACCAGATGATTTTTATTATGTTCTGATATGTAAAGCCATAAAATTCTAAAGGGTTATATTTATTTTTACCATGACTGTGTATATACAGTGCTATGCATAAGTTTAGACACCCATGCTAAAGTTGACTAAAAAGAGGAATAAAAAATCATCTTTTGGAAATTGAACTTAATGCCTTAATTAAAAAAAAAATAGGAAAAATCCAACCTTTAAGGACACCAATTTTCTTTGTGAATGAATAATGCACCGTAAATAAATAAATGTTCTTCCTTAAAATACAGGGTGCATAAGTTTGGACACCCCTATGTTATATTCCCATGGAGGCAGGGAGATTTTTATTTTTAAAGGCCAGTTGCTTCATGGATCCAGGATAATATGCATCCTGATAAAGTTCCCTTGGCCTTTGGAATTAAAATAGCCCCACATCATCACATAGCCTTCACCATACCTAGAGATTGGCATGGTTTTATTTCAGTTAGCCTAATAGCTAGTTTGATTTGCATTGAGAGATGATCTTATAGAAAGTACTCCATGCCAATCTCTAGGTTAGTATATATATATATATATATATATATATATATATATATATATATATATATATATATTAGTATATTGTAGTATATATATATATATATATATATATATATATATATATATTAGTATATTGTAGTATATTATGTGTATTGATCTGAATTGTTTTTGAACACTAAAAAGGCACTGAATGTTTTTGTGTTTCTCGTTACATGACACCTTGATTTTTGTTTCTATAATTATTTGTAATTAAAGAAAATCATCACATGCACTAAGTTTATTATATGCATTAAACTTTACCACAGTCTCATAATGTCAAATGCTAATAATAAACCAATATGATGTTATAGTCTATAATGCTTTCTCTTATCAACATTCCTCATCAGATTGACTATCCTGAAACATCAAGGAATAGTTAATTAATATTCTCTATAAATTTAATTAATTTAATCATTATAAAAGGTAATTTGTCTCTTTTCCATGAATTCAGGCCAATTACATTCTGTTGACTTCCTTGACACGCCGGTGTAGAAATACAGTATACCCTTGAAGTAACTGTCTGTCTCTATTTTACTTCTGTCCTCTTAGATGTCATTCGTCTGGTGGTTTTATGCTATAAAAGCGAAAATCGAAATGTGGATGTGATTTAAAGGCATTGCAAAATATTTTGATTCTCATTAAGCTGGATCTCTAAGCACATCCTAAGCTGCTGAAACAAAGGTTGCATGTATTGCAGTTGCACAACATGTCAAGCCATGAATGAACACTAAAAGGATTTATGCACAAGGAGCAGTCGAGTTTGTTCCACCTGAAGAGTACAGAGTCCCACAGGTCCCCTGGGCACCTGAATGCACATGATAGAGTAAATGCTGGCATTGTTTTGTGTGTAGGTGGAAAGCTGTGCTTGTCTGATAACCAATGACCTTGAAGTGTCTTTCAGTAAGTAGATTGTGCCCAAATAGTCATGCACTAAAAAAAAAAAAAAATGGGTTACTTTTCTTGCTTTTCCATAATCAGAAAGATACCTTGTAAATCTTATATGCTAGGGATGTGCCCGAAGCCGAATACCTTATTCGGAAAGGCATGGATAATGGCTGCAAAATGAGGAAAATATTTGGCAAACACAGTCACTCCTCGCATTTGCTGGATAACAGGTGAGCCAGGGGATAACATATAGCACAATTGTTTGTGCTGAGCTATTTCAATTACTTTTGTTTGATTTGTTCATTGCAAACAGCTGCAGTCTGTACATTTTGCAAATAAACCTGATTTGCAATGGGGGTTGAATAATTTTGATTACAACTGTACATGTTTTAATATTTAGACCACTTTTATTATTGACTGCTAACAGGATGTGAAAAAAGTTTCAACAAGTAACAAAAAGTGTTTGTAAAACATTTATATCTAGTATTATTGTGCTAATTAGAATATTTTTCAATATATTTTATAATTATTATAAAAAATAAATATTTTATGATTTATACAAGGCATATTTGTTAAAATGAAAAATATGAAGGGAACAGAATTACATTTGGAACAGGCTTCTTATTTAATTTGACAAACTTCTGGCCAAAGCCCCGCCCCCCGAGATTGCTACAGGTTCAGATATAGATATTGGCTCTGCTGCACACCCCTCTTTTTTTCTATTTGATTTGATTCTGATTTTGATTTGATTCAGTTTATTTGAGTATATTTCATATATTTTCCCATGTTTTTGAACTATTCATTAAAGTGCCCCTATTGTGCTATTTTAATGGTTTCTATTGAAGGTTTACATGCATCCAAGGTAAAAAAACATTTAAATTTAATATTATACATTGCATCACCTCATTTCTCAAACAGTCTGAAAGCTGTAGAGGGATTCAGTCTCTCTAAATCCCTCCAAGAGCCTACTCTGCTCTGATTGGTCAGATGGCCAAGTCTGTTGTGATTGGTCTATTGCTTACAGCGCGTGTCGAAACACCCTTTGCCATATCTGAATTTCAGCTCCAGAGGCTTCCTCAGCTCTTATACACATAATGATACAAACAGTAACAACAGCGTAATTTTTTCCCCCTTATCAATTCCAGCATGAGTCCTCCTTTGGAAGTGCATGCAAAGTGGCAGCACTGAAAACAGCGTCTTCTCGACATGTTGACAACACAAACTCTTCCAGGCCTCAGCTACAATACAGTGTTTGACATTGTTCAAAGTAGACATTGCTGGTGGCCAGCCAATGAAGACCATATGCAAATTTGCTACATTGTTCTCTTGGCATGTAACAGGAAGTGAGACTGGAATTACCGACGACTCGTTTCGGCAGTTCAGAATCAATTCTTTCTTTTCGGAGATAATAGCTTTAATTGTCGTGCACTTTGATCTTTAAAACTTTGCAGACCTTTTACATTCACAAAAAGCTGTAATACACATTGCATGGAAGGTAATATTCGAAAACTCATAATAGGGCCACTTTAAAAGAACCTACTCATATGAGTCATTTATTTGAGGAATTGTTCTACACCTGTTGCACTGAATGGTTCTGATTCACTGAAACTGCCTCATAAGAGTCATTTGTTCTTGAATCGAACCACTCCGGTTCATACTTTGAATGTAGCCTATAAGGAACATTCAACAGAATTTTCATTCATTCATTCATTCATTCATTTGCTTGTTTGTCTGATAATGTGAGACTACATTCAGTAATATTGGGACTACATATTCCAAACTGTTTATTAATTTTGTCTTTAAGGAAGGAGACCGGAATGAAAACCAGAATAAAAATGCTGGAGTTTAAGATGGAGTATTGGTGAATCACGTCTGAAGGACAACAATGTTTGTCTTTCCACCTTGAGGCCAAAGTCAATATTAAAGGTGTTTAACATATTAATAGGAAATTAATCTGATAAAGCCACCATTAACAAAACTCCCCACAGTGAACCATAAAGATAAACATGCAAACAAATAGAAAATGTAATTTGAAGAGATGTAATAAATATTAGGTTTTACCAAGGGCAGGGGCGTCATTTGTTTTGAAGGCCAGACCCCTGTCTTTTTTTTTTTTTTTTTGAGTCTGTAAAACGTAAAAATGACTGCCAATTGGTTTAATATGTTGTTATATAATGCAATGCATACATGTAAAGTGTCCAAATACTCATAAGGCCACTGTATTTCAAAAGATGGATTTGTTTGAATGGAAATGCCTCAGTTTAAGAGCATTGCTAATGATTAATGATTGTGGCAGACTCTACTGTCCTAAGGTGACCTTCAAGCCTGATTTAGAAGTACTTATATAAATTAACAATCAAACACACAGTTCAAATTATGGACCTCTGATGCCCATATGCCATCATTTAATATACACACTCACAGACTTCTTTTTCATTGCATCAATCAAAATAAATTAAAGAATAGAATCAGCTTATTGGATATGTCCTTTAGCTGTGAAAAATGCAAAGCTGGTAAACTCTGATTGAGTAAATACACAATTATTTAACTGGGATTTCATTCTGATCTGTAATTATAGGGTAAACAAATCATTTGTTCAGTCAAGAACCAATTAAACACATAATGGTTAATCATAACTGGCTTCTCTCTCTGAGACAATATTTCAAAACATTTGCCTCTGTTTAGAAAAGCATAAAATCATTTGTAGGTTATACATATATAAAGAAAATTAGACTTTGTTCTGAGTTGATTGGAACTTATGGCTGCTGGATTGGCTTAATCAGAACCATTGTTCTCTAGAAATACACTGATTCAAATCTAAATTGGAAATGAAAGAGATCTACAAACTAGTCCTCTCTCTACTATAATGCTTGCAGAAAACCTTTACAAGGTATTAGGTTTTGTGCCGAAATTGACATTTTGGACAATGCAGATATAGTTATTTTTTATTATCAAAGACAGACACACTGATATATACAGTTTATATACACACACTACCTGTTTTTAATTCTTTTGAAAGAAACCGCTTATGCTCACCACATTTTGATAAAAAAATTGTCAAAAAGTAATATTGTGAAATATTGCAATTTAAAATGCTGCCTTTTTTGTAAAACATTACAAAAAAAACTTTAAAAATGTATATATATAAATGTGTATATATATATATATATATATATATATATATATATATATATATATAGACACACCTAAAGGATTATTAGGAACACCATACTAATACTGTGTTTGACCCCCTTTCGCCTTCAGAACTGCCTTAATTCTACGTGGCATTGATTCAACAAGGTGCTGAAAGCATTCTTTAGAAATGTTGGCCCATATTGATAGGATAGGATCTTGCAGTTGATGGAGATTTGTGGGATGCACATCCAGGGCACGAAGCTCCCGTTCCACCACATCCCAAAGATGCTCTATTGGGTTGAGATCTGGTGACTGTGGGGGCCATTTTAGTACAGTGAACTCATTGTCATGTTCAAGAAACCAATTTGAAATGATTCGAGCTTTGTGACATGGTGCATTATCCTGCTGGAAGAAGCCATCAGAGGATGGGTACATGGTGGTCATAAAGGGATGGACATGGTCAGAAACAATGCTCAGGTAGGCCGTGGCATTTAAACGATGCCCAATTGGCACTAAGGGGCCTAAAGTGTGCCAAGAAAACATCCCCCACACCATTACACCACCACCAGCAGCCTGCACAGTGGTAACAAGGCATGATGGATCCATGTTCTCATTCTGTTTACGCCAAATTCTGACTCTACCATCTAAATGTCTCAACAGAAATCGAGACTCATCAGACCAGGCAACATTTTTCCAGTCTTCAACTGTCCAATTTTGGTGAGCTCGTGCAAATTGTAGCCTCTTTTTCCTATTTGTAGTGGAGATGAGTGGTACCCGGTGGGGTCTTCTGCTGTTGTAGCCCATCCGCCTCAAGGTTGTGCGTGTTGTGGCTTCACAAATGCTTTGCTGCATACCTCGGTTGTAACGAGTGGTTATTTCAGTCAAAGTTGCTCTTCTATCAGCTTGAATCAGTCGGCCCATTCTCCTCTGACCTCCCCACAGGACTGCCGCATACTGGATGTTTTTCCCTTTTCACACCATTCTTTGTAAACCCTAGAAATGGTTGTGCGTGAAAATCCCAGTAACTGAGCAGATTGTGAAATACTCAAACCGGCCCATCTGGCACCAACAACCATGCCACGCTCAAAATTGCTTAAATCACCTTTCTTTCCCATTCTGACATTCAGTTTGGAGTTCAGGAGATTGTCTTGACCACGACCACACCCCTAAATTCATTGAAGCAACTGTCATGTGATTGGTTGATTAGATAATTGCATTAATGAGAAATTGAATAGGTGTTCCTAATAATCCTTTAGGTGAGTGTATATATGTATATATATACCTTCATTTATATATAACGCTTTTAACAATATAGATTGTTTCAAAGCAGCTTTACAGTGATAATAGGAAATTAAAGTAACAGATTGTTTTGACTTTACAGCAGCTCTACAATAAAGTTATTGTCCAGCTAAAGTTAGTTTTGATTAACTTCTGTCGCAACGATCATTAGTTATTAAATTAGGGGCCGCTAACACGACACTGTTTTAAAAGAAAACCCTTAAATTCTCTCTTTACTTTAAACTTCAAAAACTTGAACCTGTGAGAACACTGACAGCGTACACATGCGTATTACGTGTTTAGTCTATACTGTAGGTATGCGCATTTGAATATATATGTGTGCAGGCGTGTTACGCGCGTAGTCCTTCTTTACAAACCAACAAAATACTTGTCTGGCCTTAAAAAATATAATACAGAATTTTTATCGCTTCCGTGTAGCCACGTGAACCGGAATTATCCCGACAACATTTTATCTGTACAGAGGTAAAGGGAAGGGAAGGAGGCCTTCACAAGAGAGAGACTAGTTGACACTTCTGGACTGCATTGTCGTTGCGTCCAGGTGCAGGTCCTTCATCAGATCTGGATACGGCCTGGATCCGGTGGACTGCGGTAAGCCATTCTTCTTATGAAGTAACAAGTACATCAGGATTTATGGGAAGTGTTCCCGGTTCCGGCTGACCTAATCTATGCAGCCTAACATTGAATTATAGAAGTCTATAATGTGTTATGTGTATGCTAGGTCAAAGAGATGTGTTTTTAGTCTAGATTTGAACTGACAGAGTGTGTCTGCTTCCCGGACAATGTTAGGAAGACTGTTCCAAAGTTTTGGTCCTGAATAGGAAAAGGATCTACCACCAGCAGTCGATTTTGATATTCTAGGTATTATCAACTGGCCGGAATTTTGAGATTGCAATAGACGTGAAGGACTATAATGCGTTAAGAGCTCGCTCAAGTACTGGGGAGCTAAACCATTTAGTGCTTTATATGTAATCAGCAATATTTTAAAATTGATATGATGTTTAATAGGGAGCCAATGCAGTGTTGACATAACATGATAAGAACTCTAGCTGCTGCGTTTTGGACCAGCTGTAGTTTGTTTATTAAGCGTGCAGGGCAACCACCCATAATAGCATTACAATAATCTAGCCTTGATGTCATGAACGCATGAACTAATAGTATTCTAGGTTATTACATTTTTCGTCCAATAATTAGAATCTCTGTTTTTTCAGAATAAAGTAGTAGGAAATTACTAGTTATCCAGTTTTTTATATCAGCTATGCATTCCGTTAATTTTGTGAATTGGTAAGTTTCGTCAGGGCGTGAAGAAATATAGAGCTGAGTATCATCAGCATACGTGAAAACTAATTCCAAGCTTCCTAATGATATCTCCTAAGGGTAGCATGTACAGATTGAACAGCAACAGTCCTAGTACTGAGCCTTGTGGTACGCCATACTGAACTTTTGATCAATAAGACATCTCTTCATTTACTGCTACAAACTGATACCGGTCAGATAAGTATGATTTAAACCATGCTAATGCAATTCCACTAATGCCAACATAATTTTTGAGTCTATTTAAAAGAATGTTGTGATCAATAGTATCAAATGCAGCACTAAGATCGGGTAACGCTAATAGCGAGATACAACTACGATCGGATGATAAGAGCAAATCATTTGTGACTCTAATGAGAGCTGTCTCAGTACTATGGTACAGTCTAAATCCTGACTGGAAATCCTCGCAGATATCATTTCTTTCTAAAAAGGAACATAGTTGTGAGGATACTGCCTTTTCTAGTATCTTTGACAGAAAAGGTATTCGTGATTGGTCGGTAATTGACTAATTCTGTAGGATCAAGTTGCATTTTTTTAACAAGCGGTTTAACCATAGCCAGCTTAAAAGTTTTTGGCACGTACCCTAATGACAAAGATGAATTAATGATATTAAGAAGAGGATCTATGACCTCTGGAAGCATCTCTTTCAATAGCTTAGTCGTTATAGGGTCTAACATACATGTTGTCGATTTAGATGATTTAGTTTAGAAAATTCTTCCTCTCCTATAGCAATGAATGAATACAATTTTTCCTCAAGGAGACTACAATACACTGCTTGATGCGATACTGTAGTAGACGGTTGCATAGTTATAATTTTCTACCACATATTATCAATCTTGTTAGTAAAGAAGTTCATAAAGTCATTACTGCTGTGCTGCTTGGAAACGTCTGGGGTTGAAGATTTATTTTTCGTTAATTTAGCCACTGTTTCAAATAAATACCTAGGGTTTTGTTTATTTTCTTCTAATAGGGTTGAAAAATAAGCAGATCTAGCAGCTTTTAAGGCCTCTCTGTACGCAATCGTGCTCTCTTTCCATGAAATCCAAAAAACCTTTTTGTTTTCTTCCAATTGCGCTCCATTTTTCTGGCTGCTCTCATAAGGGCCAGAGTGTGCTCGTTGTACCATGGTGTACTTTAAGCGTAAAGGAGCAACTGTGTCTAAGGTGCTGGAAAAGAAAGAGTCAAACGTTTCTGTCGCAATATCGAGTTCTTCTAGCTATCTGGGATGCTGAGGAGATGAAACTGATCAGGAATATTATTAATAAAGCTATCTTTAGTGGCAGAAGTGATAGGTCTAACATATTTGTAACACGGAGTCGCGTTTGCAGCCTTGGCTAAATGAAGTATACACAAGACTAGATAATGATCTGAGATGCCATCGCTCTGCTGTAGAATTTCAAAAGCATCAACATTGTGATAAGATTAGAGTATGATTACGACAATGAGTAGGTCCTGACAAGTGTTGTCTAACTCCAATAGAGTTCAGAATGTCTTTAAATGCCAGTCCCAATGCATCTTTTTCGTTATCTACATATACTGTATATTAAAATCACCAACAATTAGGACTTTATCTGCAGCCAGTACTAACTCTGATAGAAAATCAGCAAATTCTTTGATAAAGTCTGTATGGTGCCCTGGTGGCCATAGACATTAGCCAGCACAAATCTCAAATGGGATTTATCATTTACACTAGATAGCATTACATTAAGCGGCAACACTTCAAAAGAATTATATTTAAAACAAGACTTCTCAGTAATTCTGAAGATATTGCTATAAATTACTAGCCTGGCAAGCCAGACCTACATCAAGATGTTAGGTCTGGAAACTCACCATAGTCACGGCTCAATCCGAGGGGTGGGATAAACGGCTGTCTTTCAAATTCACTCTGCACGCAATAGGACAGCGCTTCAACCAACCAGAGCGTTTTCCCAACAGCGGAGCTTAGTTGATAGATTCAACTTTTGCCATATCTGGCTGGCAAAACGACGAACACATCTTCCTTTTTTTAAGAATGACTTAAGTGCCGTTCTTTGCTCTTTTCTCAAAGAAAAACTTAACTCCAAGTCCTCCAGAGTCGCGGCCAAAGCCGATTCGAAAGATCGTTGTTCTCCATCAGCAGCCGCCATTCTTTGTTTTCAAGTAGCCGCAGCCAGGTAACCGTGGCAACTCTGTCGTGTATGTTAAGCCCGCCCCCGCCTACTCTATACACAACGGGATTGGCCTGACCCAATCTGGGTTTTTGCAGCGAGAAGGTTTATTGAGAGTTGCTAGACTACCCTGGCTGCGAAATACATTTTGCTGCCGCTAGGGTGCGTCTAGATTTCTAGGCTAATAAATTACAGCAACACCTCCCCTTTTGCCTTTCAGATGAGGCTCATGTTTATAACAGTAATCTTGCAGGGTTGACTCATTTAAAGTGATGTAATTGTCTGGTTTTAGCCAGGTTTCTGTCAAACACAGCACATCTAGGTTATAATCTGTAATCATATTATTAACAATAAGTGCTTTTGAAGTAAGGGATTGAATATTCAGCAACTCGAGCTTTATCATTTGTTCATCCGTATTATATCTGTTTTTATTTGTTGAACATCAATTAAATTTACCCTTAAATGGGTTTGGGAGTTTTTTGTATTTCCTAGTTCAGAGAACAGACACAGTCTCTATATGATGATATCTAGGTGAAAGAGTCTCTATGTGATGTGATGTGATTATCTGACCTCAGTGACGTGAGACAGCTAACTGTACTGTATGTAAATATGTGATCCACGACTAGTCTGAGCTAATCTAACTCCATTTCGCTCTCAAATCTGTGTCACTATGCTTTAGCACAGCTAATTGAAAATACATCAGTATTCATATTTGCATTCACATATGCTTTGCTCTTTAGGAAGTGCTAAAAACAAGGTAAGTTATCCTGCCAGATGATAGACCGCAGAGCCAGAGAACTGATGGAGCTCATAATAGTAGGGTAACTCCATCTGCTTCTGCAACTCCAGATGACCATTCTAGCTGTTTAGTACAACACATTATTTTCTGTGGCCTGCTGGTGTTGGCTCACTTCTGCTTGGTAATCTGAGCCAAAGGAGCTCTGTGTAATCTCTTTAAAATATAGTCTTTTGGTGGTCTAGTGCTGTAATCCTATACACAGTCACACGATTATATTAACTTTAATAAGACAATAAAGTTGAGATTTGCATACTCTAATTAAGCATGATTAAAATGTATAGCATGCTGGCCTTGAATGCATTTCATCTGCTCGCAGCATCAAAGCAATTTATAAACCAGTGAGTAAATCAGGAAGCAATTTTAGGAGGCCTCAGTGTTCGAACAAACTATGACCCCATTTTCTAATACTTGAAACCATTCTGATGTTTGTAACACATCAATTTTTTTTTTTTTTTTTTTTTTTTTTTTTTTTTTGCCACTGATGTTGGAATTTAAAGATATGAGGGAGGTTTCTATGGAAACCAATCATAGGGAATCAGTTGTCATTATGCATCTTTTGTGTGTGCTTGAGGGAACAGAAAACATATCAATGTTTATGCAGTTATCTATTTATTTATGGAGAGAGGAGACTCTGAGGTGGTACCAAGTATATCAGCAAGTATCTTTTCATCCATCATTCCCATGCATGAACAAGCGAAATATGAGGCACTTTTGGAGAAGCTGACTTTTTAGAAAATGTTTTTTTTGTTTTTTTTTTTTAAAATAAACTCTGTAAAACACTCTTATGCAATTAGTTTACATAACAGTGAATAGCATGCATCATAAGAGAATTCAGTCTTTTTGTCAGTTTATGAGCAAACAAATAATATGTTAAGTATAGTTTTGGGGGAAAAAAAGGCTGACTTTTATGGATCTTAAATACACAATTTAAAAAAAGTCACACTCTGCATTTAATTTGGCATTATAACAGTAAATCGAACCAATTATACCAAATTCTATGCAAAAAGTGTGATTTAAAAAAAATGTTTTGGGATACATACAAGTGATGGTGAAAATGATTCAAATGAGAAAAAGTTATTTGTCTATGATAACGTACTCGGTTACTAACGTAACCTCGGTTCTCTCTAGAAGAGGGAACGAGTATTGCGTAAGTAGCTTACGCATCGGGAAAGTCTTCTTTCTTCGAGATCTGAAGCCAAAAAATTATCCTTAATTTTGTATTCATTGTCAACGCAGTGCAGCAGCCGACAGACCTAGGCAGGCTGTATAAGCGTGCTCATTGGCTGCTCGGCTGCAACTGCTTAAGCCTATCGGTGAGCGCTATGAACGCGGCAACCAATGAGGGCGCTTCGCGCCCTCCGCGCCCTTCTAACCGTCAGAATGGGCGTGGCCAGCGTGTATATATTCAGCGCTCACAGGCTAAAATTCTGGTTTTCGCAGTCTGAAGCGCAAAAGCTCGTGGCGCGACACGGCAGGTTACGCAATACTCGTTCCCTCTTCTAGAGAGAACCGAGGTTACGTTAGTAACCGAGTACGTTCTCTTACGAGAGGTTCTCTCGTATTGCGTAAGTAGCTTACGCATCGGGAACCCTTTGTCAACGCCGTGTGCGCCGAGCATCCAGCCCATGAATCCCAGGGGAACCGGGGAAAACACTCTGCTGGAAAATGTGGCCGGTCGAGAGACGGGCCAGCGTAGTACATGCACTTCATGCAGCATATGAAATAGAGCGGCGCGGCCGGTCTATAAACATAGCAGTACAACAGTAGGGCCGGCGGAGCGAGCCCAAACAGTACATAAGCACTCATAAGGGTAGGAGAAAACGACATAGTCGGTCTCACATGAAGAGAAAAATTCCCACGCGGCAGAGAATAATGCGGGCGGCCAGCAGCGCGGGCCAGCACCGATAACAGCGCGTAACGGGAAATAGGAAACAGAACGGATCAGCCGGTCTGAGTCAAACACTTCACCCTGAGTAGTTACCAGAATAGCGCCAGCATATGAACGTAGTCTGCACACGGGAGCTGGGCAGAGCATACATGTCACTTATACTGACAATATTTTTGCCTGTAGGGCAGGAACTTCCAGGTTATAAAACCTCACGAATGTAGACGGGGAGGCCCAGCCCGCCGCCATACAAATGTCGTGGATAGAAATTCCGCTGGACCAGGCCCACGACGAGGCCATGCCTCTAGTGGAATGGGCTCTGATGCCCAGAGGGCACTGCAGGTGTTTGGAGGCATAAGCTGCTGCTATCGCGTCCACTATCCACCTGGACAAGCTCTGCTTCGAGGCGGCAAGACCCTTGGTGCGTCCGCCGAAGGAAACAAAGAGCTGCTCTGAACGCCTGAAAGCGGCGGAGCGCGTGATGTAAACTCTCAGCGCCCGGACAGGGCATAGGAGGTTATCACTGTCCCCACCATCGGATGCTGGCAGAGCCGAGAGGGAAATAACTTGTGCCCTAAACGGGGTTCCAATCGCTTTGGGGATGTAACCGTGCCTCGGTCTGAGAATGACTTTCGAGTCATTCGGCCCGAACTCGAGACATGCAGGGCTAACAGATAGCGCGTGCAAATCACCCACTCGTTTGACTGAAGACAGAGCTATCAGAAAAACGGTTTTAAGCGACAGATACTTTAGATCCGCGGATTCAAGCGGTTCAAAGGGAAAAGCCTTTAGGGCCGCCAGGACCAAGGACAGATCCCACGAGGGAACCGAGGGGGGCCGCGGGGGGTTCATCCGTCTAGCTCCTCTGAGGAAGCGGATAATGAGCTCATTCCTTCCCATTGCCCGGCCGAGCGTCGTCTCAGCGAACGCTGTAATAGCGGCCACATATACTTTGAGCGTGGAAGGGGATCTGCCCTTTTCCAACAGCTCTTGCAAGAAGGAGAGCACCCGCGGAACCCCGCATGCGCGCGGATCCAGGTTTTGAGTAGCGCACCATTTAGAAAACACCGACCATTTAGACGCGTAGAGCCGTCTCGTGGAGGGGGCTCTAGACTGCGTGATCGTGTTCACGACCCCTTCTGACAGGTCAACGGGTATCCGTTGATCACCCATGCATGCAGCGACCAGCGCTCTGGATGGGGATGCCAGATCGATCCAGCGGCTTGGGAGAGGAGATCCTTTCTCACCGGGATCGGCCATGGGGGTGAGTGCGACAGCCTCACTAGCTCTGGGTACCAAGTTTGGTTTTCCCATCGCGGGGCTATAAGCAGCACTGAGTGGTGCGTTTCTCTGATCCTCTAAATGACCTGTGGCAACAGGGAGATCGGAGGAAAAGCATACAGCGGGAGGCTGGGCCATGTCTGGGACAGCGCGTCTTCGCTCTTCAAATAAAACTTCAGGCATTGAGCATTGTCTTTCGACGCAAAGAGGTCGATTTCCGCTCTGCCGAATAGGCGCCAGAGAAACTGGACTGTCTGGAGGTGCAGAGACCATTCTCCCGGGGGAATGTTGTCCCTGGACAGTCTGTCTGGACCGACATTCAGGTGGCCCGGTACGTGCGCGGCTTTCAGCGAGCGCAGCGAGCGGTAAGCCCACACGAGAAGGCGTTCTGTCAGCCTGCACAGATTCCTGGATCTGACACCGCCCTGTCGGTTCACATAGGATACCACGGACATGTTGTCCGAGCGGACTAGCACATGGTGATCCCGTATGAATGGGAGGAAGCGCCTGAGCGCGTTCTCGACCGCTATCATCTCCAAACAGTTTATGTGGAGGCATTTTTCCCGGTCTGACCATAGGCCAAAAGCCGGTTTGCCCTCGAACAGAGCGCCCCAGCCTGAGGTGGAAGCGTCCGTCGAGATAATTTTGCGGTGTGAGATAGCTCCCATTGTCACTCCCCGCTGGTACCAGTCGGCCGCTAACCAGGGCTTCAGAGCTGAAACGCAGCTCTGAGTCACTCTGATGCGAATACCGCCGGAAGCCCATGCTCTGTGAGGCACTCGGGCATTCAGCCAGCATTGTAGCGGGCGCATTCGTAAAAGACCCAGCCGAAGCACTGCTGCGGCTGAGGCCATACAACCCAGTAGCCTCTGAAATGTTTTGAGAGGTACGGTGCTGCCCGGCCGGAGAGACGCGGCCAGGCGTCGAATGCAGCGCGCGCGCTGTGTCGACAGACGGGCCGTGTACTGATATACCTGACCGTCGAAGGAGAATCTCAAGAATGGCCTGTGACGGGGTATTATCAGGATCTGAAAAGCACGCGTCTTTTAGATCGAGAGATATAAACCAGTCCCTCGGGCGAATTTGCGCGAGAATTTGTCTGGTTGTGAGCATTTTGAACGGTCTTCTCATAAGAGCCTCGTTCAAACGTCTCAGATCCAAAATTGGTCTGAGTGCTCCGTCCTTCTTGGGAACGAGGAAATAACGGCTGTAAAAGCCCGACTCGCTCAGGGAAGGGGAAACCGGTTCCATAGCCCTTTTGCACAGAAGTGTATTTCTGCTCGAAGTAGATGTGCTACTTCCCCATTCACTCTGGTCTCGATACGCGCTTGAAAGCGCGGAGGGCGGCGAGCGAACTGCAGAGTATAGCCCTGTTTTACTGTGCTTAGCACCCGTTCTGATGCGCCTGGAATAGTTTCCCACGCTTTTGCGTGTGCAGCCAGGGGCAGAATGGCCTCCGGGCTCCGATCGCCGCGCATCGCGGGCTCGAGAGCTCGAAACGGAGGGGCGGGCGCGGCGCGCGCGCTCTTGGTGCTTAGATACGGCAGATCGCACGCAGCGATAGCTGGCCGTTTTACACACAGTGTCCCGGTGGCTTTAGACGGGGAACATAAAGTGTGAGGCGCGACGCGCGATGGCGGCGTCGGGGCGAAAATGTTCGTTAGTATGTGTGAGCGCTCGAGGGCGGGCACAGGAGTTACATTCAGGGGCGGGCGCGGCGCGCGCGCTCTTGGTGGTTAGATACGGCGGATCGCACGTAGCGATAGCTGGCCGTTTTACACACAGTGTCCCGGTGGCTTTGGACGGGGAACATATAGTGTGAGGCGCGAAAATGTATGTGTGAGCGCTCGAGGGCGGGCACAGGACTCACATTTAAAACATGACCGGTCGTGCAAGGCCGTGTGACAGAGCGGGCAGTGAGTAGGTGTGGGCACGGAGAAGTGGACACGTGACCTACTTTTAACACTAAAGCGGCTTTTGCCTGCTTCATGAGAGTGGGCTCTGTGAGAGACACGGGAATTTATAGTGCTTGTGTACAGGGGTGAGCACAGAACGTGGGCACATTCACTGTACTAGAAACACATACGGCGTCAGCCGTGCAACCAGACATTATGCTCTTTTGACATTTTCTGGGTTGCCGTGAGAACGGCGGATGCGCGCAGGCGAGCGAGTAGATACCGGCTCGTTGACTGCGGGGTAAACAGCTGCAGTAGCCGTGGCAACGGGGACTGACAGAGCGTTAAGCTTCGACGGTGGTCCAGCCGCAGGGCTGCGGGATTTAACCGTCTTTTCTTCTCTCGTGTTTAGACGCTCAAAAAATACTCGAGCACTCTGAGAAGGTGTGGTGCGAGGGGCGGGTTCGCTTTCTGTAAGTAAGAAAGACTGGCCGCGAGCTCGGAGAAGCAAGCAGCATAAATTTTTTTTTCCCCGAGAGCTGGGATCGAACGCGGGTCTCTCGCATGAAAGCGTATGATTCTGCCACTGAGCCACAGGGGAATCACATAGGCTTTCAGTTAGCGCGAGCATATAAAAAGCGACCTCTTGTGTCGCGTCGGCGTTCGTTTGCAGGCGAGCGTGTGTTTAAAACAGGCTCGTTTACTGCAATAGTAATATTTCCAGTCGCCTGAACTTAAGAGGGGACTGAGAAATGTGTGAGGATTGGCGGTTGTCCAGCCGTAGCGAGACTAACACACTCTCTTCTCTTTTCGCCGGCGAGTGAGGCGCGCACGCTGAACGCTGCTCGTGACCGTCCGCTTTGTCATCCCTTGAACGGCGCAATCTGCACGGCCCAACGAGGGAGAGAGCGGGCTTGTTTTCTGTATGTAAGAAAAACTGGCCGCGAGCTCGGAGAAGCGAACAGCATAAACTTTAACTGCCGCGAGAGCGGGGATCGAACCCGGGTCTCTAGCTTGACAGTCTAGGATTCCGCCACTGAGCCACAGGGGCGAATACATTAGTACGCGGTTAGCGTCATCATGTCTTGTGACAGCGTTTGCTTGCAGGCGAGCGTGTATTTATAACAGGCTCGTATACTGCAATAGTAACAATTCCAGTCGCCTGAACTTAAGAGGGGACTGAGAAATGTGTGAGAATGGAGGTTATAGTCCAGGCCACGGCGGGACGAAAACACTCTGTTCCCCTTTCACCAGTGACGCGCGAGGACGGAGTAGCTTTCTTGTAACGTAAAGAAAGCTCAGACCGTCCGCTCCTGCCATCCCTTGTGAGCGGCGCAGTTTGCGCGGCTCGAACAGAGGGAGAGGAAACTCGCTCCGAGACCGTCCGCTCCTGCCATCCCTCGTGAGCGGCGTATTGCACGGCTCGAACAGAGGGAGAGGAAACCCGCTCCGAGACCGTCCGCTCCTGCCATCCCTCGTGAGCGGCTCAGTTTGCGCGGCTCGAACAGAGGGAGAGGAAACTCGCTCCGAGACCGTCCGCTTCTGCCATCCCTCGTGAGCGGCTCAGTTTGCGCGGCTCGAACAGAGGGAGAGGAAACTCGCTCCGAGACCGTCCGCTTCTGCCATCCCTTGTGAGCGGCGTATTGCACGGCTCGAACAGAGGGAGAGTACGGGTATCTATCACATTCACCTCATCTCCTGACGCGGCGGCGGCGCGGGCAGAGCCGGCGGTTGAGCGGCCGGGAGGGAGAGGGCGAGAGAGAGCTCGAGGGAGAGGTTCCGGCGAGCTCCTCAGTCACAACAGTCTCCGGTGGTCGCTGCGAGCGGCGCTTCTTATTGCGCGGCCCGGCAGGGACAGGCGGAGCGACAGCTTGGTCGAAAGCTTCAAGTCGAGCCCGCAGGGTCGACATTGAAAGCTCTTCGCACTCGGAGAGTGCGGTGGCGGCGTGCCCGCGGCCCAGTCGGAGAGCGCAGAGAGGTGGCGGTCTCCGTAGCTGAGCGGGGCGCGGCACGAGCCGCAAAAACGAGGCGTTTTTACAAAAACGCCTCGTGCTCTTTTAGAGTACACACAGAAACAGTAATAATGTAAAGGATATGTCGCCGGATAGCGTAGCAGGCACGGATGGCTGAAGGCGGCGAAGACGGCCGGCTTCCTCAGGCGCTGTCCTAAGCTTGCTGGTCGCTGGTTTCAACGGCGGCGGCTCTCAAGATCCAGCGATGCGAAGAGCGTCGCTGAAGACAAGAAAATCAGAATTTTAGCCTGTGAGCGCTGAATATATACACGCTGGCCACGCCCATTCTGACGGTTAGAAGGGCGCGGAGGGCGCGAAGCGCCCTCATTGGTTGCCGCGTTCATAGCGCTCACCGATAGGCTTAAGCAGTTGCAGCCGAGCAGCCAATGAGCACGCTTATACAGCCTGCCTAGGTCTGTCGGCTGCTGCACTGCGTTGACAATGAATACAAAATTAAGGATAATTTTTTGGCTTCAGATCTCGAAGAAAGAAGACTTTCCCGATGCGTAAGCTACTTACGCAATACGAGAGAACCTCTCGTAAGAGAACTAATAGTTATTATAGACAACGTTATTGTTACAACAGAAAGTGGCAGATATGAGGATGGAATCAACAAGACTTTAATGAAAAGATCAGAGAATAACAACTCAGGAACGCAAGACAGTGTAAATAATCTTTAAAGATTCTTTTAACGTAAAGCAACTTATCTTGATACTCAGTCTTTGTTTCTATTTTGCAGGTCCCAGGACAGAAGAGGATCCTGAGGCTGCCAGACAAGTAAAGAGGATGAAGATAACTGGCTGGTCAGGTTGGCAGGTAAGTAGTCAGGTGAGTCTCTAGTAGGTGTGTTCGACATTGGCTGTGGCTGGATGTAACCGATCGGCGAGAGTTGCCGCATGCTGGCGGGGAGGAGCTGAAAACGGAGACGTGAAGTCGGACACTAGGCTTGTTTGAGATGCGCCTCGCCTGAAATATAGATGAGTGCAGGCGGCTGCAGTGAGGGGAGGAGTGAAAAAAGTGCAGGCAAGATGGACAGATCTCTCTTCTCTCATTGTGGATCAGACACCTGCAAGATCAAAGGCGGATATCGCGGCATTCACGCTCATGTACGGTGTAGCTAATAAACTGAATGTAAGTTGTGTTGTTCTGTTCTGTTGCTTAAGTTCTGTTGCTTTTAAATGAAAATAAATATTATGAACGAGACACCCAAAGTACTTGTTATTTAATTCCATTCAAAAGACGTGTTTATCAATAATTTTTAATTATTCAACAATACATCACGGTCATTTAAACCAATGCGCATTAAGCTGTCTTTAGCAAGTTGTTTCCCATCGTGCTTTTGATCATCGCAGACAAGAGAGAGAGAGCAACTGGGCCCGACTGCAGAATCCGACACGTCCGCCTCGCCCTCGCAAGAGTTTTTCAATATATGTCAGCATGACATCAGAGCAAGGTGGACAACACTCGAACACATTTCTTACAGGCATGCATCTCGCGGTGATCGGTTCTTCGCAGATTTTGCTCTTCTCAAACGAGCCTAGTGGCTTATGCAGCAGTTCGTAATTGATGACAGCAGGTGCAGTTTGGTTAGTATTACAGGGAACGAGAACGAGTGGGAGGAGCTGAGGAGACTGGCGCTGAGGGATCGGATGTAATTGTGACAGATATATATAATACTGTATGATGTAATATATTTTGTTCAAATTAGATTTTTCCTTTTTTTTCTTTAGAAATATTTTTTTTTTTATCTCAGGCATGCCCTGATGACTGTTGAAACATTTTTGAAAAACTTTTTTAGAGGCAGGATTGGGGAATCATTTTTGATTTTTTGCTGCTTTCACATAATTTTCAGCCAAAAAATATGTACGCATGTATTTATTTATGCTGAAGTGTTTGCTTTTATGATACAAGTTTAATTCATATGTATATGATGGATTTTACTGGTTAAATATTGAATATCTAGGTCTGGAACAAGGTTTAGACCGTAAAATCTATACATAATGGCATTTGAAAAGTAGAAGAAATAGATGATGGTTAAAAGTTTCCAGGAAAGTTTTAATGAGACATTTATATAACAAAAGAGGAGAAAGTTGAAATCTGTTAGTTTTAGTAAAAATCAACCCCTGGGATATACTGTAAAAGTGCCCGTAGATGAAGAAACACCCTCAAATGTCTCTGGCCATTGATTTCCATGCTGGATTCTAGAGGCTTGAACAGCCATTGGGGACTCCAGTGACATTATGACATCCGTTGACTGATTGCTTGACAGTGTTTTTACTCCCCTGATTCCAAACACAGACTTTTTGTGTGAAGCTACAAAGAGAACATTGAGGATGGGAACAACAGTTCCCTTTCTGTCTGTCACTTCCATGTTGTGTCGATGTACCGACACTAGGTGTCGCACTTGGGAGCCCCAAACACCTCTTCAGAAAAAGCCTATGAGAGATTGGCTAGTGGACTTTGCATGCCACTCCCCTGTCACATGGGTAATAGGAGCGGCGTGCATCCACTCATTCAGATTTGTTCTTTGGAGCCGAGCGAGTTTCTTCTCTACACAAGCTCATTTCATTCACCCCTGGAAGAAGCGAGTTGCTGGTGTTACGGCACATTTTAGTAGTCTGTCTCCAGGCAGTGGGATGGAGAGCATGGAGAAGTACAGAGAGAGTTCCCCTGGGACCGTCAGTAACATAGAGAAGATTTTTTCTAAAAGAGCAAAACAGACGCAGAGTGTCTTCTTAAAGATGCTTTTCCACCTATGTATTTCTGGGTGCGGTCGATATCTCTCATCCTTGGGTGGCCACGATCACTGTCTCACATGTTTGGGTCATTCTCACGCTCAGAAAGATTTCATAGATGGCTCATTTTCTCACTGTAAGAACGTGACCATGGCAACATTGCGATTGCGACTCTCTTTTCTGGCTAGAGAGAGTCAACTCAGCCGCTCCACGTGCTGGTTCTGCTGTAATGCACAAGACCGCGTTGGCTAGCACTGAGGGCGATTTGAGGTTCCCCAGGCGGAGCGTGTGATTGCGTTGCATTTATAGCCTCCACCGCTTGGCGGAATCATTCTAGGCTCCCATC
The DNA here is from genome assembly GCF_964197995.2 of Scardinius erythrophthalmus. Classification (NCBI taxonomy): domain Eukaryota; kingdom Metazoa; phylum Chordata; class Actinopteri; order Cypriniformes; family Leuciscidae; genus Scardinius; species Scardinius erythrophthalmus. The sequence continues at coordinate 24,277,668 of NC_138239.1, forward strand.
CAGAACCTGTAAATTTACGTCATCTCTGATGGCGAAGGCTTACAGTCCTGCTGGACAAGCCGCCTCTGCCCTGCATGCCATGGCCATTCTGCAGGTCCATCAGGCCAAGGCACTCAAAGAGCTGCATGAGGGTAGTTCTGAGCCGGGATTGTGCTCAGCGACTGACTTCGCTCTCAGAGTGACCAAAGTCACTGGGCTCTCAGCTCTAGGCCAAACAATATCCAAGTTAGTGGTCCAGGAACGCTATCTCTGGCTGAACCTTGCTGAGATCAGGGAAGTCGACAAAGTGCACTTTCTCGATGCCCCCATCTTGAAAGGAAGCACGTTTGGATCATTAGGTTCCTCAGAGGCGCCAGGAGGTTGAATCTTCCTAGGCCATGCCTTATTTCCTCATTGGATCTCACTGTAGTCTTGCTTGGCCTACTGGGAGCTCCTTTTGTGCCACTGGAGTCAGTCAAGCTTTAGGGCCCTCTCATTGAAGATGGCTCTCCTGACCGCGCTTACTTCCATCAGTAGGGTTAGGTCCGGCATACTCTCACGTAATCCTGAGACCCCGGCACAGCTACGCGGCCCAAAGTTCCCACTACCCCTTTTAGGGACCAAATGGTGAGCTTGCAAGCGCTGCCTCAAGATGAGGCAGACCCAGCCTACTATTTACTTGTGGGACAGCAGAAGAGGAATGCTACTGCCTTGTCTTATCAGGCACACGGCAAAGTGCCGTGTCTAATTGAAGTTTGAGCACACTCCACAAGGAGTGTTGGATCCACCTGAACTTTAGCCGATAGCGTCTCTCTAACAGACATTTGCAGAGCTGCAGGCTGAGCAACAATTAATACCTTCGTGAGATTCTGAAATTCGGGAGCCAGTATTGTCCCATGTGTACCTGATAGTACAAGCAGGTAAGTTCCAGGCAACTGGCCGGATGCACTGCTTGCACTCAGCTCCTTTCCCCTCTCTTATGTGATAAAGTGCTCTTTTTAGTCCATGTGAGTTCCTCAGACCAGCAAACCTGGATGCATCTTGCCTTTTAGCAACCTGCGACAGTCGAATTTGGTGAAGGAATTCGATGCCAGGCCCAGTACTCGTGTTGCATGTCCTTTTAGGTCAGCCGGTATACTTGGGCTAGGTGCTCTATATATGTAGTGATTCCCTGTTGGTAATCCCATATGATATATTGCACACGATATGGTTTCCCTGACATGTGTCATGTGTCTTCCCCTAAGCAGAGCTTCGTCTCTGCCGCCAGTCGCTGCGTTTTGTAGTAGTACCTCCCTCTTCAGGTAGGACCTGGGTGTAAGTCCACATGATGTATTGTCCACATATTAACCTCCCTTTGGGTAGGATATTGTCTCCATAGTTTTCTTTCTTTTACCCATCTGGGAGAATGAGTGCTTTCTCAGCGCTCTGGTCTGCAACAGCTGTAGATAAAAAAAAAATAAAAAGAACAGAAAAGGTCAAGAAAGTCTGGATGAAGCAACCTATTGCCATTGTAAGTACTGTCCTTTCAGTCCCCGAGCGGTACGAAGGACTATATGGCTTACGTGGGGCGCTGAGTAGGTTATGTTGTTGCGACTGCTCTTGTTAACCGGCATGCAGTGGCTTGCCGACATCTGCATCGCCAGAACCTCGTAACTCAGTTTAGCTGTTGTGGCACTTTCCAATGGGATTCAAAGTGTCAGTACATGTAACCTCTGTTCCCTGATGGAGGGAATGAGACGGTGTGTCCCTCATGTCACAAAGCTGAAAACTACCCGCTGAAATGGCTGGGACACGCTCTCTGCTCCTCAGCACAAACCTGAATGAGTGGATGCACGCCACTCCTTTTATACCCATATGACGGTGGATTGGAATGCAAATTCCACTTTCCAATGCTCTGTTTGGGGCTCCCAAGTGTGATCCCTAGTGTCAGTACATCAACACAACATATTATTCCCTCTATCAGGGAACAGAGGTTATGTCAGTAACCAAGAAAATATTGATAAGGGAGAGAAGAACACAATACATTTCCACTATGCCCAGAGCTGGCGCCAGCAGAGCACTGAAGATGACGTAATGCAAAGTATCCCCAGCTAGAAAAAAAAACATGTGGCCCATTCACGTATTTGTTGGACTGTAGTAAAATCTGTTGCTTCTACAACTCTGAAACAAAAAGCTACTGAGAAAATACAGATGGCAGAGCATTGAATATTACCACATACAACAAAAAGGATATTAGAAAATTTGCCTCATCTATATCCATGAAATAAACGTTTTAGACACCAGATACAAATACGTCTTAGAAACACAATTTCAGCGTAATACCATGAATACAGATAGGTTACCAATATACCAACCACCACCAAAAGTAATTAATTGTGTCTGCTTTACTATAAAAAAGACGCTCATTGTGACTCATTGCTCATTGTTTTCATTAGTTCACAATAATCAGACAGAATTAAACGCAGAAAACTGTCGAGGAACATAGGTGAGCTGGCAATTGCTGTGTGTTCACACCGGTGCCGGCGAGAGCAGCAAAATTCGCTCTCGCCGCCCTGCCAACGACGCCGTAGAAAGATGCGGGGGCGCTCTGACGCTCTGACGTAGATCAAATTACTTGACTGCATTCTCTGGAATCCTCTCAAGCGGAGGACTTCTACATTCCGATTGGTTGCCGCCGAACCGCGTCATAGCTCATTACCATAAAGTTGACCTGACTTCAACTCTTCTCGCCGCTCTCGCCGTCCAAGAAGCGCCACCCTCGCCGGAGCTCGCCGCCGACTCGCATTGAAAATTAATGACTTCTGGCCACTTTGACGCTCTCGCTGACGAGAACGCACAGTATGCCTTATATCTTGCTGACTGGTTAGGCAATTTGAACGTGTTCCTCCCAATCTTTGTTAATAAAACATCATTAACAGATGGATAATTTTATGGTAAGTTAGAAAAGCCTATCCTGCAACCAGTGACAAACAATACTGAAATAACTAATTGCAACCAATTATCTATCCCTCTAAACATGAAAAAAATAAATAAAAAATCAGAAATCAAAATGTGACACAGACTGTACTAAAATATTACTATTGTAGCCTGTATTGTAAAATGTTGCTATTTTACAATACAGTAAAGTAAACTAATTGTGACCAATCATCTATCCCTCTAAACATGAAACCTAAAATCAAAAATCTGAAATCAAAATGTGACTTTGCGAAACAGACTGTCCTTATCTAAAATGTTGGTATAGTAGCCTAATATTAATGCTAGAAAGCACTTGACAACTGTGATTTTTTATTTTTTTATTTTTTTAAATAGTCTATTCTATTTCATCATTAAAATCCATTTTCACATTCATCTTGACTGAGGGGGTAGGATTGTTCAGGGCCCCCCTCAAGCACCAATCACTCAATCGTCAGTCTTGTTGTAAGCTTCATTTCATTCTGCTGTTGCAAGCAACCCTGTAGGATTCCTCACACACTATTAGAGAGAAACCAGATGAAAATTTAGTGTTCACGATTCCACCACTCATGCTCTCACTGAGAAAACAAGACTCTTTCTTAGATTGCCAGAAACACCTGCTGTACAGCTTCATTTGAAATTGTCTGTGGTAATTAGCAAATAGAACAAAACACCTCAGAGATTTGGGAGCTCATTTTCAATCTATTGTATCTAAATTAATTAAGTTGTAGAATTCAGAATCCTCAGCTTACCATTTTTATTGGCCCTAAATTAATAAATGTAATTTTCATGATCATTTTCCACCCTGTTTCAGACTATTTTTATTTTATTTTTTGTATGGTGACCAATACTACGTTATCACAGTTTGATTCCAATAGGAAAGCCAGTAGTAACTGATATTTTGGTAGAATTGTTACCAATGGTTGTTACTAAGGTTTAGCATCATCTCAAATCTGGGCCTGCTGCATTATTTATATTACATGCGATGGAAAACGTGATGTAAATCAGATTCTTCTGACACTCTAGACCTCTACTGTGATCTGGTTCATAATAATGGTGTTCATTGTAGCTCAGAAACCTCATGCTGGTATAATGTGGTCACCTTGAGAGATATGCTTTATGTAGATGCAAAAAGGAGAAAAAAAAAACTGCATAGATTCTTGGACTTTTGGCAAAGACATGTTCATATAGTCAACTATTACATTTAGAGCTGTAAATAGTATAGCTACATAGCAGCTGTGTTTGAAAATCTTAGTCTGCCTTTGATCAGATTAGGCATGATATACTAGACTAAGTTATGCTCATTTTGTAGAACTTTTAGTATTTTGTAACAGTGACACACACTCATAAGGAAACGTCACTCTACCGACTAGCCTTGAGCAAGAGTTTCCTAGAGCATGACTGAGCACCTATGGGAAAATAAATAAAAATAAATCATAATTTTCACTTTTTCCAAATAGAACGAGTTCAACTGATGAACACTCTTAACTACCTGCATGTTGCCTACACAGGGGACTTGGCATAAAGAGCCATTCATTTTGTGAAACAGATTAGACAGTGCTGCTAATGGCCAGATCTATTAAGGAGTTGTGAACCGGTCAAAATTATAATTCCCTTGATTCTACTAAATGAATGTCTCTTATTTACTGAGAGTCTAGACTTCTTCTTTTTTCCAAATCACTTTAAGGGATCAGTAGATGTTTAATGAAGGAGAGAGACACATCTGCTTCACTTCTCTCTTCTCTTATGGGAAATGTCTACTTGAAAACATAAATAATAATAATAAATACCCTAGCAATTTTTCTGTTCAATGTGCATAAATTAGTTGTAGATGTTTATTTTTTATTTTTTAAAGACATAATTCAAGAAAGTTTATTAAATAAAGGATTGAATCCCTCTGGCAGACACGTGTGTTTAAAGGTCAGGTGAGAGCCAATTATGGAAAATAAAGACAAGAGCAGTATATGTGCTTCGTGTTTTTGGGTGAAAAAAACAATCTGTCTTGTTTTTGTAAAATTTCTTACTAAACCCATTCTCAAACTTATATATGAGCTAGTGGTGGACAGTAACAAAGTATATTTACTTCGTAAAAAGTACATGTACATATAATTTACATGTAAAATGTTTAACAAAAAGAAAGACAAAATGAAGACAAAAGGCATTTGGATATTTTGCAGCATAAAATGTCAACAGTTATTGTGACGAGCTACACCTACACCTCAGTCTACACCTTAGAATAAGAATAAGTTATTCTAAGGAGAACTTATACATCCACTGCAAAGCTAAAAAGTTGGTTGGTTAAAAGTTTTCAATTCTTCGCTAAAACTTGATCTACGGCTAGTGATACACAGACATCAAACTAAAAAATCAATGTGTGAAGGTGATAGTAGCACCAAATCTAAAAGCTTTTTTTTTTTTTTTTTTTTGCATGCCGCAGGCCATGAAGTTCCTTTATATTATTCAGAAGCCTTGATAATGACTTGTCTTTATGCTTTTTTTGCAGAGTTGAACTTTAAGAGCTGTTTTCTTTGGCTTCATCCAACATTTCAAGCCTTTTTGTGCTCGTGTGTAAACATCCAACTGTGAAGTATTTCACACCATCTACTCTGTTTGACCCTTCCATCAATCAAAGGCAATCACAGAATAACATGAGCTCTGGTTGCTCATCACTCAATTGTGGAATTTTGCCTGCAGGACCGCTACGATCCTGCTGATTTTGCCCCATCTGTCACAATTCAATTAAGCATATGCTTGTGAAGTTTCAAACTGGAAAGTTTTAAGGTGCTAACTGTTCGGAAGAACATCACAATCTTGTTTTTGTCGAAGTGGGAAGGGACACAATGGCGGAGAAGTTTATAGGTGTTCCCTGTCTGCTTTTCATTAAAAGTCTGGTTGAGTCTCATGTAGTGGCTGTGTTGTAATGAAAAGCTCATAGCAAGCACTGAGGTGGTAATCAGAAAGCCCAGACTCAACTGGTAACCAGGGCAACTGGAAATCGGGACTCGTTTTTTCACCCTCTCAGACTTTTTCACAGGGTGCCCAATGTCCATGGAATACTAATAACATTTATTCTGTTTCGCTTGCCGCCGGCTGCGCTAGACATCAAAATCCTATAGAGAATAATGTGGAAATTGTGCGTGAGATAATACATTGTATACATCATCAGCCAATCAAAATGATTATTTAAATGACAGACCTTTCATTCCAACATGGGTGCAAAAACAAAAACACCCCACCGCTGCCAATCATCATTTCTGGATAAGAGGATTGTCATTGAGAGAACCTCTGTGCTTGTTTTGGTGAATAATCCTGACTGAGGAAGGGAAATGGAAGGATTAAAGGGTAATCAAGCCCCTGATGGATCTGGGACTGTAGAGCTCTCTGCAGGTGCAATATAATGGAGCTGGCCCAAACACACACATTAGAGGTCGATAATGGTCATAATAAATCCCAGTGTGGAGACAGTGTTCTGTTGGAACTCGCTGGTCTCTGGGAATGTGCAGACTACAGACCCTGAGGAAGGATAGTATGTGTCAGAACCACCCAAGATGGCTGTCCAGACCTCTGTCATCTCATGATTTCCTGCTGCTATGACACTCACCCTGTTTTTTTTCTCCTTTGAAGTCTTTCTCCTGTGTTTTGAGAGTTCCCTTGGCAACACTGTGAAGACATCCTTAATTCGGCTACAGTGCACTTTCTGTAATTGATATAATAGTCTCAGACTCCAGAGTTCCATTTTAAAAGAGCAGCTCACAAACTACAATTTTTAAGGCTCTATTTCATACCGGCAAACCTGAATGACTCCAGCATGCTGATTTGGTGCTCGAGAAACATTTATAAAGCAATTATGTGCCCATTCTCATAGTACATTTAATCGTACTATTTGGAATAAATCAAGTTTCAGTGAGTATATTACTAGAAACTTTATCCATGTCTGTTGTTGATATGACAAATGATTTTCAAGCAGGGCCCAAAATTAACCTTTTGGCACAAATGACGTCAATAATGAATAAACAGAGCAAAGTAATAAAGAAATTCTTACTGGCCATGACACTCTATTTTGTTCGTATTTATTATTTAAAACATTTATTCCTTATGGAAAAATATGCTACTTTTTAACTCTCTCTTTGTCTTGAATATTTGTGAAAAGAGCATGTGATTTTGGCACACTGTGCATTTTACTTGCATTTGGCATTTGGCGAGTGTTCATTTTGGACCCTTTTTGTAAGTCAGATGCATTTACAGCAACAGTAGAACTGTGAAGAACAATTATGGTTAAGTATACTCGGGTTGGAAGTGAGGGACGAATACCAGATTCAGCATGTAGCATTAATCACATACATGAAGCTATATGAGCCTTGAGTGCACATTGACAAAGCTAAATAATATTCCAAGATATTTTCAGTTTTTTTTGTTACCGGTCTCCACAGAGTGCAATGAAATTTGTCCATCATTTACTGATAAATGAGAGTCTTGCTAAGTACTTAAGCACGGCCGAGAGCCGTGAGAACAGAGCGAGGCCGGTAGCGTGATTGCTAATAAGCGTCAACTGCGCGCCAGCTCCGGATTGATAAAATGAGGAGTGATGACAGTTTAATGAGAGAGGACCAGGTCTAGGACATTTACATCATGTTTTGTTTATGTGTGTGCTGCAGTCATCAGTGAGGGGCTGCCGCTTTACTTTCGTTTTGTGTTTGTGTTTATTTTATATGATTGAAGTGTTTGAGCGTTCGCCGGTTGCCGCCTCCTTCTTCCCTGAACAACTAACCTTGCTACACTAAGTATTAAAAAATACCTACAAACACCAATGTGTTCACGCTTGAAAGAAAGTGTATTACTCAGCATTATGAAAAAAAAGAAGCTTGATACACCTAATGAAATGACCCTAATGAGCCATATAGTGAACTGATTAAATGTACCAATGCTTCAGAACCTCTTTAGTTTGGCTGTGCACATAATTAGTTGTAATTAAATACTTAATGATAAAAAAATGTAGGCACCATAGTGCAAATCATTGCTCAGAATTCATGTTAAATTTATCTGGTGGTTTTTCATGAATGGAGGCACTAGAGGACTAATATCTCATTATTCTACAACCAAAATTATTCCATTTTCAAGAATGCACAAATAAGACTCAATTTAATTGTCTCCACTGACAAGATTTTTGGCTTCTGTAGGGTTACTGAAAATGCTCTAAAATAATCAGCAGAATTATTGTCCATAATCAGCAGAAAGCTATGGATCTACTACAGTAGGGTGTGTCAGGTCCATACTATAAAATAAAAAATAAAGAAATAAAAATATGTATTATTATTATTATTGGTAATAAAATATATTACATAACATTACTATATATAGTATACATACTATATTTAAATGTTCCTAAAAATAGCCCATATAGTATGAAACATTGGAACAAATTAATACTGCAGGCTGTATGCTGATTTTTTTATTTTATTTGCACATAGCACTGATGCTACAGAGGTTGGAAGTTTTGTAGCATGCACAGGCCATACAACTGTAGCACACGTATTAAACATCTGTTACCATCTCTGAAAACAACCACAAGTAGAATATTGCACATTAATGTTTCATACAGGGCACATACAATCCAAACCTTAACAAGAAATGTTTTCAGACAGTATCTTTGTGTGCATGACTTTGTATGCCTAAATGGCTGACTCCAGGAATATCACACTCTTGCTTAACTTGCTTCTCAATTTACATGTGATAAATTAGATTAGGGGATGCAGAAAGTGTTGTTAATGACGTGTATAAACATACATGTAATTTGTAACGGGTAAGAAAGATCTACAAATTATGTGTAACCATTACAAGTGATGAACAGTTTACACTTTAGATTAGGGGATGCAGAAAGTGTTGTAAATGACTTGTGTCATATACTGACGCTTTTGAAATTTCGTCTACATCGAACGCACATGGCACCCTTTAGCGTCAATATGAGACGCAGATAGATATGGGCCAGAAGGCGCCTCCTAGCGGTCTAACCTTAACCCTACCCCAGACCTAAACCTACCCATAACCGAACAAAGCTCTGTGCGTCTCATATTGACGCTAAAGGGTGCCATGTGCGTTCGATGTAGACGTAATGTCAAAAGCGTCAGTATGCATTGACATATACACATCATTTGTATCAAGTAAGAGAGATATACAAATGATGTGTAAGCATTTACAAGTGATGAATAACTTACACTTCAGATGCAGAAAGCTTTGTAAATGATTTATCATTCATTTACACATCATCTACAACAGGTGTTGAACACTTTGTTGTGCATACTGCAGTGTATTCTGACTGGTGAGTGTATAGACAGATGTCTTTTCTGACACACATGGACACTGTGCACCTGATGTCAGCTTTAGTGGAAGGTAAAACCGGTTCTGAGGTTTGCATTGTCACTAGATCCCATACAGAACACAAGTGTGTGCTAACGAGTGAAAGGATTTAACAACCCACTGGAACCCCCTGACTGTACGTCATTTATAAATGTTTATCCACTTGAAAACAAATAAACATTATTATAAAGTGTTACCAAATAATTCCATACATTTTGTTGAATTTCGTTCCATTTAAGTTTACGTTAAATTTAAATTCAAATTGCAAATCTACATTAAAGCTACCTAAGTTCAAATTGAAAAATGTAATTGTTATTTGAAAGTTATTCACAATTTAATTTCAGAAAGAAACTTATCAACACAATATCCTGTTTCTCACATTATCACATATTTTTTTAGAAGAAAAATTCCATGTTAATCAACTGAATGGTTTTCCATCCTGCGCCGATCTGTGCTGGTTAATATACATCGATGACAAATATCTAATTTAGAGCTAATATGCAATCTTTTATGCGATTTTCATTTCCCCAGTCTGTTTATGCACTGTACCAGTATAAGTAGTGTTTATTAATGTCAGCCTTTCATTTTCTATTATGTTAAGAGTGTTCTGCAGTGTGGGTGTTTATTGATTTTATTTAAATAGCTATCTATATGATGTCTAGGCTGATTTCTGTACTCATTCATTTTAATAATGCCTCAGCCCTCCAGTGCAATCATCTGTTTATGGCTTGCCATATTCTTCATATGTCGATACCTATGTTTATGATTAAATCTGTCCTATTCATTTTTTTTCATAATTTCAAGGTTCAATACAATTTTAATGCATCGAAATTCTATCAGTTACTAATTTATATATTTTAATCTATATTCAGAAAATTGCTGAATTGTATCTCAGGCATTATGCACATAACAGCATGATATTTGTCTTGGGTGAATATAATAATATTTTGTAATTTTCCCCAAAACAGGCTGTGATGTGTTAAAAACAGAAAGAATTTGCTCTTGAATCACCGTTTTCAAAGGGTTTAAATCCACTGAGAAATTTTACCATCAAGAGGGATTACTTCTTGAGCCAGGAATGAGGGAATCCATAAAGATTTAAGCTCTTTGGAGTGGAAGTTTGGCTCTGTTTTTGCTGGGTGCAGGTCAATAATGCCACTCAAAAAAAAAAAAAAAAAAAAAAAAAAAAACTGAGACTGAGACTGAGGGCACATCATTCTTGAAAGACCTCATGACAATATTCTGCTTGCTTTGTAATCCTGATGACTTTTTAATGCACGTTTAATAATAAAAATAGTTTGTTCTAATTACCATTACTTGTCCATGATATTAGGTCAGAAACATTTCTTCTAACCTGGGTGCTTGAATTCATAGGTAGATTTGATCAGTTCTCTTGTAAAATGATAGTGTTAATTTAAAACTAACTGTAGCTGGTGGCTGGTAGCTGGTGGGGCTCAAATGTAATATTGCATTAAACTAATTGCTTTGCTGAAGAGTTTGCTTAAAGGGTAGAGCGATTTTAATGCTATCACTGTAGTGCCCATATAGCACTCTCATTCAAAAGGCATTTTGACCAAAAACGAAAATACGGTCAATCTTAAAAGTGGCGTTTCCATTCTAATTATGCTTTTACACGAATGTTTGACTTGGGTAGATTAACAAAAATAGCCTAGGTTGCAATTTGGCAAGAGTTACCCTTTAAGACAGCACAAAAAATAAATAGATTAGTAAATTGTGGGCTAAAACAGAATTGATTTACACCCAGCAGGGAGAGAAACACAGTCCATTTGAAAGCTGACTCATTTCAAATCCATTATGCTGTGCTTGTGATGACCATCAGAAAAGTCAAGAAGACAATTAGTGAAAAAAGGCTGAATATAATGAGTTTTATGAGACTGGAATTTCCCAAAGTAATGGGTGCAAAAATGCTGCACATAAATGCTTCTGAGGTCTAAGAGCCAGACTTCAAACTAAGATTTAGAATAAAGATTTCATTTTTCTCTGTTTGATTTAAGTTTTGCATATTGTCGCTGTCGGGCGGAAACCTTGTGTCTCCATTTTTCGTATTTTCTTTTTATTCATAAATCATTACTTTTGGTCACTCTTCACGTCTTACCAATGAAAAGTAAGTTAAAAAGATTGTGTAAACCAGTGGTTCTCAACCTTTTTTGGGCCAGCACCCCCTCTCCAATATCCAAATCCCTAAACGCCCCCCACCCCCAAACTAATGAGCTACCAGGAACGAGTGAGAGTTAGATGAAATAAGTGCAAAATTGTCTTTTATTAATACAACTGAAATATACTCCACAGTGATTCATCAAAAAAACAAGTTATAAACTGCATTGGCATAGCAATACCAGTGTTTGTCACATGATTTTTGGTAAATCTGTGGTGAGTGGACCTCAGGCCTTCTCGGGGGGTTTGGGGGCATGCCCCCCCCCACCCTCTCCCCCCCGTAAGAACATCTGGTGCACTCTGAGAGTTCAAAATTAAAAGTGCCAACCCATATTCAGTGTGCAAATTAAAGAAAAATTCAAACCTCATTTAGTTGTGTCTGTCTACATTACTACATAATAATAGTTATAATATTAATCCCATGACAGTAATAGCCATATATTGTAAAACAAATGCACTGAAAAATAAAGGACGCTCATTAAAGCGGTAATGTTTGCACTTAAGTTTTATCACGCATTTAGGAGACTGCAAGAAGCTGCTTACATTAACCTTACTTTTGAAAAATAAATAAATACGATCATGATTTTTCATGAAAAATTATGTTAGAATTGTAGGCCTAAAATAAACCTTGTTTTCATCAATGGTATAATTAATACAATTACAATTAATTTGGTTTGTTGTGATTAATGTGTTCATAATCAGTAACAAGATCTTCTAACAAGATTAAACACATATGAAAAATTAAATTATTACTGTATTATTAATTATTTGGAAATCTTGAAACTACCCAAGGCAAGCAGTGTTTCGCGCTCAGATGTGACGGCCGAATGAATACATTACCACAATGTGATTGCAGAATATATTTAAATTATCCATAAAATTATCATTTTCTCCTTACTGTCTTGCGAGTTAACAATAATGCCTGACCAGTAAATTACTAAAACATTTTGGCATTAGGGATTTGAATTCGTTAATACCTAAAAATGTAAAAGTTTTACCTTGTAAAAGTAAAACTTGTAAAAGTTTTTTTTTTTTTTTTATGTAAAAGTTTAACCTAAATAGAATATAGTTTAATTAATTGTAAAATTTGTCGCCGGAGTGTTAGGCATTCTAAACTTTTGAATAAGAAATAATATCAAGTATTCAAAATCCTCGAATCACAACAAGCGCGCGCGGTGAAAACACATACCCGAACTTGACTGCACATCATTTTTTTGACATTATTGATACTGCTTTCAATCGCAATGCAATAGAGATGAACACAAAAAAAACTGCCTAGTGCCCCTACAACACTGACGGTAACCTTGCGGTCAGGAGTAGAGCGGCTGTGGACGAAGTTTTTTTTTTTTTTTTTTTTTAGCGCTGCTGAGGTATTCTTTCACGCGCACCATGCACACACAATATGATATCACACACTGCGCATATGTTTTACAACATAATTTAACAAAAACATAGTCCTAACACTTAGCCCACTTAAAGTGTTTATTACAACTAAATTACTAAATGCTTAAAATTAATAAAAGTAAATGAACAAAAATTTGCGTTACATATTTAAACTTGTGAACGCCCCCCATTAACACCTGAATGCCCCCCTTTCAAAAATCTTGCTTCCAACGCCCCCTTGTTCTCTGAACACCCCCTTTGAGAACCACTAGTGTAAACCTTATAACTCCACTGGATCCTCAAACTGTCTGTAAAACCCGCCTTTATTGTGAATGTAGTGCTACACACAGTTTGGACCAAGGGTGGATAAATAACTGTTTGTTTGAACAAGTACAGCCTTTCTTTCATCAAGAAAGACTATATGAATAAAGGCTAATATTTTATGTATTTGAGGAGCGTAAAGGAGTGTCTTAGTCTATCATTTGTCGTTGAGTCAGCCAATACTGTCTTTAATAGCCTCTGCGTAGCACATCTTTAATAACATGAGATTTTGGCCAAATGACAGAAAACACTGAGAATCCCAAAGCTACAATAAACTTTATAACCTGTAAGTTGATGAAAACGTAATGCGATGCACTTAATGCCTCAGATGCAACCGTTACAGTGACAGACAAAACCAAAGCCCCTTTAAGTCATTTCACTCGGCGGCCATCTTTAAAATGCCTCTCAGGCACCTATGTCAAGTACAGCTCCTATCTCTTTGATTGGGGAAACATCAAATTCTCCAAAGCTGTTCACCAAGCTTACTGTGGTGGGACGTACAGAGTTTCGTTTTTAATTAATTTAATGCTTGTGGGTAATGTAGTGTCCAATTATATTCTGCGAGGGAGTGTATAAAAAGGGATTCGAATGCACCATTTGTGTGTGTGTGGTCACCGCCATTGCCGGGGACCGCCCATTCCGGTTTGTTTCATCCCTTCTGCTTGAGGTATGTGTTTGGCTAACTAGTTAGCACATAGATTTGTGACTTTATGTAACAGTCATTTGGTTTATAGCATTATGGCGGATGGTTCGTTGCTGGGGGTTGTTGGCGGCGGCTATTCATATGCCCCTCCTGCATTCCCGTGCTTTTGTTGGCATGGCGATGGTCTTCTGTATGCGTGACTTGGATTTGCCATCCGCGATGGAATGAAGGAATAATCTGTTCTCGGTTACCGTGCGTTCAGTGAGGCCTGCGGGGCAACACTATTTGATGCTCCTGCTTTGTCGATCCTGGTTTCTCCTGGACAACTCGCTCGTTAGCGTGTGTGCGCTCGGTTCATGTGTTTGTTTTTTTCTTTCTTTGCTTTTTGTACATTTACTTTATTGTTCTTCAGTGCCATTGCTGTATCTCTTTTGTTTGTGTCGTCTACCCTGATTTCTCCTGTGACAAACTCACTCGTCAGCACGTGTGCACTCGGTTCATGTGTATTGTGAAACCTGCTTTCCAGCATATATGTTTATGTGATCAATGGGTTGCTGGTGAAGTATGAAAGTGGAGTGAATATCCACCCAGTTTTGGTGCCCAATTTTTAACCTCAGCGTGGTTTGATGCATGATTCTCAGGTTTATTAATTAAATGTTTTTCTTCTGTAACTTTATTTAAGTTTCAGTTGTTGTTGTTGTTTTGTTTATTTGGAGACCATTTTGTTAATTTTGTTTCTCGTTATAGGAGCCGAGGCTTCAGGGCAGGCCGCTCATAGGCCCTTGTGTGCGGTGGTGGGATTCTGTTACGGAGTGCTGTGCTTTCATGCTTGACCTTATTGGTGTGCGTGTGTTGTGGTGAGACCTGTGCACAGGATTGTATAGGAGTCTTGTGCTCATTAAACTAGTTTCCCTGCCATTGGTAAGCCTTGGCCTCCTTTTCATGTTTGGTTTCTTTAATGTTTGTATGTGTAACCTGCTCCTTAAGTCTTTTAATGTTTTAAGATTACTGCTTGATGATTGAAATAAAACTTTTGTATCTTGTGGTATCCACGTCTCATGCCCTTCTTTCGATAACCACGTTCCTGTGTGTCCTTTGTGATTAAATTCATTAATATTCATATTTCCCTGTTTAATGGTGGCGTAGTCAGCTATATCGTATAGAGATTGCTTGCTCTCACCTCAATGCGGCGTCCCGCTACATTACGATTCAATTTCATAATTTGTAATCACCAATGAACACTGACAACAACTGTCTCATAAATGTGATTATATCAGCTTATTTTACAGGTTGGACCAGCCAAAGCGCATACACAGTCCTAAGTGCGCATCTCAGAACACTGACTGTTTCTATAGTAACCAGAGCTTTTAAAAGCAGCTGCAGTGACGTGATGAATTTACCAATTAGCGATTGGCTCTTTTATTTAGAAGGCGGGACTTATTCAGCCATATTGATCATTGCACTTTGTCCCAATTCAGAGGCTGCATCCTTCTAAGGTCGGACTGAGCGTTGTTAAATGGGATGGTTTAGCTTGTACTATACTTTTTTAAAAGTTATTTAACTGTCTGAAAACAAAACAGGGTTCACTACCTGTATACATATGTTCACCTTGTTCTATTTATGCTCATGATAAAGAGTATAACATATATAAAATCACATCTTAGACACTCTCTGACAAAATCCTGTTGTCACCGCCGCTCAGTGAATTCCGTGATAGGCAAGGCCATGAAGGATCCATCATTTGTATACTTCATTGCCCGGGAAACGAAGGGTGTATTTCAATCAGTCGCAATCTGACGCATTCAGTCTTTGAATGCGGCATTCGAAGGATGCAGCCTCTGAATTGATACACAGCTATAGTATTACAAGTGCACCATCTTTGTATATAAAAAGTCTTTGGACAAAACATGTCTGAAACTTTCAAAATTCGCTGGTCAAAAACCTTGTAAGTCTATTTGTCTAGTAGCGCTTTTGGAGAAAAAAAGGGTTTTAAATGTTATTTTATTTCAGTAGACATTAGTTTTAGTTTCAGTTAACTATAATAACCCTGAATTCATCATGAACTTCCATATTAATATGCTGCAGACAGTCACCTAGAGAAGCATCAGTGAGGATTAGGCAGTAGACATATTGAAAGGTCTTTCTGGCTAATCGCAGGCACATTGATCACTCACCAGACATTGCACGAGCACTGAGTTAGATTTAAAGCAGGTCAGGATTGAGATGAAAATGGCTTGTAGATAGTGTGCAGTAAATCACATGGGAATAACTCAATTATGCTTGCAGGTCTAAGATGTGATAGTAAACACTTTCCAGTGGAGGTCACACAGTAATGGCACAGAGGTCAATATAATAAACAGAGGTCAGAATTTTTGCAATTAGCATCTGCGAGGATATAATAAGATTCTCTTTCTTTTATTTATTTTTCAACAAGAAATTACAGTATATTCAAATACTGTATATAAAAGGCAGACTATTGTAAAACAGAATGCATATGTGGTATAATTACTAGTATTGCTTGAGGAATATTTCTAACACTATTTCATCTTTGCCGAAGGCCACAGAAATATTCTACCATTTGAGGAGATGTTAAATATTTATAGTGTCACTATTGGTCTCCAGAGGCCACATAGGCTAGGACAGAAAAACCCTACCTTGAGATCATCCTTTGAGAAATGGCTCTCTCTTGTACCCATAAATTTCTCCTTATCCTTCAATTCAATACAGATAGGCCAGGAGGATGATAGCATATATCACATACATGTGAGGATGAGCCCTACTGCTTACTGTATGAAGTGGTGTGTATTGTGCGCAATAAGGTTAAGCCCCTCACCACTTTTTCTCAGTCTCTTTCTCGCCAAAAGTAAAATATGCCAAAAGTGCTTGTGATTAGATGTGTGTGATTTTTGCTGCAGGCAAAAACATTAATGGGCAACCAGTGTGCACTTGGTTTCTGAAATGTACATCACGTCAGACACTCATGGTGTCCAGTCAAACACGTTACCTCTAATCAAAGGTTTTACTGTTCATTACATGTTAACCAGGGTGAACATGAACTCCTTCACAGACCTATTCCTTGAATAGCATATGTTCTTTTGTAATTTTTTACTAACTATAAAGCTATTGCCCTTTTTCTTTGAATTGAAATACCTGTCAGTGGATGTTCTACTAATTGCTTTTGTCATGCACATTGTTAGCTTATTCTCTCCAAGGCAATAAATCACCAAGGTACATTTTTCTGCAATCGTGGAAGAACAAAGGAACTCCAAATACACCACTGGCCTTACTTCTTAATAGTTCATTTCGACAGTCAGTTTTTTCCCTTTCAACTGTAGATCTGGGGCCTCATTTATAAACGTTGCGTACGCACAAAAGAAGGCGTACGCCGCTCTCTACGCAATAATTGGTATTTATAAAAAGCGAACTTGACGGGAAAATGTGCGGTCCTTCACGCAAGCTCTGACCCAGGCGTACGCACAAAAACGGGTGAAATGAGAAATGGCGACACCGTCGGCAGATGGAAGAAACACGTGAACGTGTGTGAAACTGTAGACCGTTGTGTAAAAGAAATGGCAATACTGCCTCTCATAATAACGTGAAGACTTCACAAAGCAAGTCTTACAATTAACAGCCTACACGAACAGCCGTTTGATCGATCTGCAGTGTAAAACAAACAAAATCAAACGAAGATTACAACAGAAATTCAAATTAACACATATTTGCAAAAAGAAAAGTGAAATATGTTCTGCAATAATACTGGCATGTTATGCAATTCATCCTCATAACACATCTGTAGCTTGTCAGATGCAATCAAATGGATGGTAATAAAATGCCATGATGCCGTCACAATGCGTAATGACGTGAGTGAAGTTACGTTTCTTGGTTTTCCTCTGTGTTTGCCATGATTTCGCAATCGATGAATATTAACTCTGGGTGTTTCACGGACTATTTATGGGCAACTATGGGCGTGACATGAAGCCGCAAAAGCTGCGCTACATTTAGAATTGATTGTGATTTATTAAGGGAAAACTGCGTAGGACGTGCGTGCGCACGGTTTTATAAATCCGAATATTTCTGTGCGTACGCACGTCCTATGTTTCATCCGTACGCCACTTCTGACGCAAATCATACGCCAAGTTTTATAAATGAGGCCCCTGAACATTGTCACAGCCTCAGAAGGCTCGGCCACAGACTGCCCGCAGTCCATTCACCATCTGATTCATATTGTAAAGCAAGCAGTGACTAAAACATTTATTTTATCAGTTTTTATAAAGGTGATGGGTTAAGACTTGAGAGTTTTGTTTTGGGGCACTTAGAAGCTAGCAATATAGATTACATTTAAGAAGTTTGGGGTCAGTAGGATTTGGTTGGGCCATTCTAGCAGCTTTATTTTCTTTCTCTGAAACCAACTGAGTTTCCTTGGCTGTGTGTTTGGGATCATTGTCTTGCTGAAATGTCCACCTTCATTTCATCTTCATCATCCTGATAGATGGCAGCAGATTTTTATCAAGAATGTCTCTGTACATTTTTCCATTCATCCTTCCTTCAATTATGTGAAGTTTGCCAGTACCGTATGCTGAAAAACAGCCCCACACCATAATGTTCCCACCTCCAAACTTCACTGTTGGTATGGATTTTTTGGGGTGATGTGCAGTGCCATTTCTCCTCCAAACATGGTGTGTATTATGGCATCCAAAGAGTTCAATTTTGGTCTCATCTGACCAGACTATATTCTCCCAGTATTTCACAGGCTTGTCCAAATGTTGCGAAGCAAACTTTAAACGACCTTCAACATGCTTTTTCTTCAGCAATGGAGCCTTGCGAGCACTTATTGTTTTCCTTTAAACAGTTGTACCTGCTAATTCCAGGTCTTGCTGAAGCTGTCCACAAGTGGTCCTTGGCTCTTGGACAACTGTTCTGATAATTCTTTTCACTCCTCTGTCAGAAATCTTGGCCAGTTTATGGTGAAATTATGTTCTGTCCACTTCCAGATTATGGCCCCAACAGTGCTCACTGGAACTTTCAGAAGTTTTGAAATCCTTCTGTAACCAATACCATCAGTATGTTTTGCAGCAATAAGGTTGCGAAGAGAGAGAGAGAGAGAGAGAGAGAGAGAGAGAGAGAGAGAGAGAGAGAGCTCTTTGGTTTTACCCATCACTAGATGTTTCTTGTGTGACACCTTGGTAATGAAACACCTTTTTGTAGGCCATCAGTTGGGACTGAACCAGCTGATATTAATTTGCACTGACAAAGGGGAGGATTGCTTTCTAATTACTGATGGTCTTGCCTTTCCATGCATTGTTGCACCTCCCTTTCTTCATGTGTTCAATACTTTTTTCCTATGGTTTGATTTCTTTACATGTGTGGATTGCATGGGTTGTTACCAACATCTTGCGAAAATCTCATGTCAATATAGCACCTTTAGAAATAATGGTGACGTGTTCAATACTCATTTTAGCCACTGTATAATTTATTCATGTGATGGCAAAGTTCTGTTTTTCAGTTTAAAAACAGTTGTGCTGCTTAACATTTTTGTGGAAACCACATTCTCACATTCTTTGATGAATATGAACTTCAAAAAACACTGAAACACTCAGTTTCAGTCAATCTCATGTTAATCTTGAGTACCTATAGAGTAGTATTGCATCCTTCATATCTCCAAAAAGTCTTTAGTTTTATTATATTTATAAAAGAAAGATAGGCTGTACCGAGTCTTTCCGGAAAAAAACGAGCGGCTGGAGGCGTGCCGTGTGGGCGGAGTTAACTATACGTGATCATGTTTTTTACTTGCTGTGCTTACGCGCTTACGCACCGATAGCTAACAACACACAGACATTTGAAGCAGTTTTACTCACCGCCTGCGGTTCCAACGCACGACCATGAACCTTTATCGTTGGGACTGCTCCATCCTTAAGCATTAGACGATCTGCAAATCCGGCGTCGAACTGGGCCTTGTTTATAAAACAATCATCGTCGAAATGCATGGAACAAACAAGAACACTTGCACAACTCTGTTGATGCTCTGGAAAAACAAACTCCATCCACTGGTCCCTTAACGCTGGGTTCTTTGGGAATCTGTGCAGGGTTGTCTTGCCCTGGCAACCAAAAACACACTTCTTTGGTGACATTGTTTATTTTTTTAAGTCCTGTGACTGCAGCGCAGCCGATGACTTCCCTAAAGCTGAGCACAGCGCTTTGATGGGCGTACTGCTTTCGCTCTCTCGCTCTGGTCTACGGGTGCGCGTGCGCCCTTCCGGGAGAAGTGCCCTTAGGACCCGTATAAGGAAATTCCGCCTCATCTGACGTCACACACGCCCATACTCGAAAAAAACTTTCCGAAACTTGTGACAATAGTTATACTGACCCCAGAATCTTGTAGTGACTGAGACAAATCAGACACAAGTATTTGTTATATTTAAGAAATAATCTTTAAAACCCCTCACCAACCACAAAACAAGGCCTCTGTTTGGTTTTACGACCAAAAGGAATGTGAGAGTCAACTCTCACTCCATTCCCCTATTGAAACACATAATGGCCATAAAAACGGACTCTTCCACATTCATTCAAAGACAACTTTCTATGAAGGAACATGCATATCTCCAAAACATGGTGTGTATGGTTATTACTGTCCTTAGTGTATTTTGTATTGTATACCATTTTATGCATGCTTGATGATAGAAAACTTAAGTTGGCTCACTGACCCCTGGGAGGAGTGACAGGTCAAAGAGCCCCCGCACAGATCCCACTCTCTCTTTTCTTCATCTTCTGGTTGCTGTGATGTGGCCATTGCCAGCACAGAAGCTTTCTTTTTTGCACCTTTTTTAAAATGATTTTTTTCCATGCTGGCTTTTTTGTTATAATCCATTTCATATAAATCTGGCCCTGTATGGCACATAATAACAAACTAAATTGTGGTTGGTCAAATGGTGGGGGGTTCTTGACCATAATAAGCTGTAATCAGACTGATGTCAAACTTCCAAACTGTTATTGTCAACAACTCAAATTACTAGTTTCTTTTCATTTCAGTACCACATAACCTTACTACAATAATCAATAAATTATTTAAGCAAGAAGTAAGCACAATAGGAGTAGCAGGGCTCTTTCTGCTGCTGGAAAAGATCATCCTCTGGACTTCCCACCCAGGCACTGTGCCCGGTGCTGGCGGTCCACCACACAGTATTTAATTCTGTGGCCACCAAGCAAGCCCTCGTTTAATGACTGGAACTTATATAATTACAATAGGGGCACAAGACCTTGGCAAGGTCACTATCAGTTTCTGATGACATTTTATTCTGATGAAAAAGTATCAGACCTACTTTCTCACCTCCTCCTCCACCTCTATTTTCTCTTTTACTGCAGCCAAATTGGAAGACAATACAGCAATGCTTGCTTTTTCATTTCACCATTCTGGTTGGTTGCGCATTGAGTTCTGATTGATCCATACACTTTGCAATGATTTTCCTAAAATAATGTCTCATTACGCTGCTTTGTGTGGGTGACTTTGTGAATAAGTGCTTGTAAAAGTTACAGTGAACAGCAACAAAAGAAATCAATAAAACGTCTGCATGCTTCATGAATACTAGTGAACCCTTTTCCATATATTTACACTCTAGAGACAGCTGTCTTTTCAAAAGCCATTCATTTCCCTCCTCTGCAATGCAATGGCTGTAGTGGAGTTAATCTGGGATTTCTTTGGTGCATATGGAGTGGGCAATGTTGTTGTTTTGTTTTCTTATTTATTTGAGTGGAAACACAGTTTTGTGGTTGTGGTTGGATTTGCTTCCAGGGGAGAAAATGAACACTTTCAGCTCCATTTGAGAGCTGGCATCTGGCAGGAACTCAGTGGGACTTTTGTCGTCAGTTTGAGAGCCAAATGCATTTTTCTACTCATCAGATCAACCACACTTCGCTTACACGGAGGCGAGGCGCTTACCGAGTTCAAACATCTTCAGAAGCAACCGTGTGTCTTACTTCACCAGATTTTAATTCCACTCGAGATGAAACCAAATGTTTAGATGTCTGTCAACTGTTGTTGATTTGTTTGTGCACTCTGTGCTATATTACTATCAAATAGACAGAACTTGCTAACGTGTGGCTGCTCCTCGCAAAGATGAATGATATTTTTGTTGGTTGATAATGTTTTTCTCCATTTTTCCTTGCAGATTATGTAGAATATCTAATGTACAAGGCCAAACAACACATTGAGTGCATATGTTTTCCAAAAGTCATGAGATGTGCAGAGGACTGCAGCTGACAGGAGACGTTTTTTTTTTTTTTTTTTTTGCTTAACTTCCTGATTTCTGTTTTTGAGGTTAACAAAAGAGCACTGGTCATTAAATAATATATGACATTAATCAACTATTAGCCTTAGCTCATCTTCCTGTCCATACACAAATCATTTGGTAACACTTTAAAGTAAACATTTTTTTACTGCAGTAGCAGTATTTAAGGAACATTTTAATGATTATTTTAAATGCTACAAATGCTTTTTTTATATATGTGTAGAAATTAACAATAACCTAAATTAATAAATATTGTAAACGTACTGTTTATTGTTAGTAATAATTATTATTGTTGTTAGTATTTACTTTGCTTGGGAACACTTCCCATAAATCCTGATGTACTCGTTACATCATAAGAAGAATGGCATCTACGCTAATTTTAGTGTCTTTGTTTATCCCGAGGTTTTCCTGCAGCCTGCCGGATCCAGGCCGTATCCAGATCTGATGAAGGACCTTCGCCTGGACCCGATGACAATGCAGTGCTGAAGTGCCAACTAGTCTCTTCCTATGGAGGATCCCTTTACCACTCTACAGATAAAGCGTTGTCGGGAAACTCAATTCGCGTATCTACCCCGAATTGATAAAATAAAATAAAATTCTGATTCAAAAATTATAAGGAAACACCAGTACTTTGTTTAGGCTTGGTTTGTAGGGAATTACAAACCTGCGTACATATATTCAAACGCACATAACTATAGAACCAATTCTTAATGCGCATGTGAACGCCATCAGCGTTTCTCACAGGTTCGCGTTTAAAGTCTATGTAGAGAGAATTGTGTCATCTTAGCGGCCCCTAATTTAATAACAAATGATTGTTGCGACGGAAGCGAATCAATCATAACTAACCTTAGCTGGAAAATAACTTTACTAAAGAACCGCTATAAAGCCAAAACAATCTCTGTTACCTTAAATTATACGTTTATCTCTGTAAAGCTGCTTTGAAACAATCTACATTGTTAAAAGCGCTATATAAATGAAGATGACTTGACTTGACTTTGCATTAATTCAAATTAACATGTAGAACCTTTTTAAAAAGTGTGACCAATTTTAAATTGTGATCCTATCAGCCACTGGAACTTTCACTGCAATTCATTCCTCCTACTGTTAAACTCATAATGGAAGAAGTTATTTCCAGAAGTAAAAGTTTCAATTCCAGTGCTGTATCATTGCCTCCGTTTGCATTCATCTGCCATCTGAGTAATTACAAGATTCTCTAGAGAACATTTGGTCTTCGATCTTATACCGCATGAGGAATTCCTTACTGGCCATTTATGCTTGGCAATATTTAATTGCTTCAAGCTTCCTTTGATCCTGAAAATTGTCTCTGTTGAGCTAAATCACTGAAAGCCACTAAAACCACAGCATCCTGGACACCTAATCAATATCATTTGATGTCAAGAGTATTAATAAAACAATAGATTTTTTTTTTTTTGTGAAAGTTATACAGCTTAACAGATTAATGTTTCACTTCATAGTCTTTTACATTGCCATATTTCAACACTACCGTGCTAAAAAGTTTTTATTTTATTTGTATCTGTTTTTATTAATAAAGTTCTTATTTTGTAATGCATGCCATGTTTCAAAATACATACCATTCCCACCAATATGGTAAACTTTAAAGACTGAAATAAGTGGAAGAAAATTGTGTGAGTTATTTATATAAAATATATATATATTTTTTTTCAAAAAAGTACTTAAAATATGTAAGGTTTAGCAAAAATCGCACGAATTCGTACGAGTGAGGTCGTGTGATTTCGTACGAAAAAGCCACCTCGTAAAATTCGTACGAATTGCAGTGAGATCGGGTTGGAAAATCTCAAAAAATCAAACCCGATCCGAATTGTTTTATGACAGACGAAAGTTTCGGAGGCAGTGTGTAAACGTGATTGACACAACGTGAGGTCATATTTATTTTTTAACGTGCAACAATTTAGGACGAGAATTGCGGACTCAGTGTGCAAAGGACATTAAGTGCAGAGACGTTGTTTGCGCTGTGTAAACATGATTGTTATTGTAGTTCTAGACTACGACTGCACAATAAATCGCGCATAAACCGATTTGGCTAAAGCAGTGAAGCAGGGCTCTGTGATTGCTCGATGGTGTTTTAAGCCCCCAATGGCTCCTTAGAGGCAGCTAACCCTACCCTCAACCTTAAACCTACCCATCCCCTCGCTGCCTAGAAGGCGCCGTTGGGGGCTTAAAACACCAAACACCTCTGTGCTCAGTGTTAATTCTGCTCCATCTGAAAGCATTGCAAATTTGAGTCGCTTATAATGTGCATTTGAAAAAGCAACACGCGTCAAACATCTTTCCAAACATGAGAAACATTTACGAACTTCTTGTCCAGCAAAAGAGAACATTTGATAACATATGTTTATAACATTTAATAATTTACTTTATCCTTGTTTGTGATCAATAGGACACCTCGTGTGTACCAGTTTGCATAAATTAGTCTTCTTCACCCCATTATGGTTCACGCTCTGTTTGTCATTTCTATTGCAACACAATATAATATATCTGTATGTTTGACAATGTCACAGTGAAAGTCACTTTGCACTGTGCTAACATATTCACATAGAGAAAAAAAAAAAATTATCAGATCAACCACCCATTTTTGGCAAGCCCTGAAATTACTTGTTTGTGATGAGTTCAGTGGCGTTGAGAGGAAACGTCTACTTTGCATGTTTTCAATTTCACACAAGGGTTAAGGGGCGTTATGATCACATCAATATCAACACAGCAAAATTACTATGCTGTTCAGTGAACATGATTACAGTGTATTGAAATATTACATACAGTATTTAGGTGTTCTGTCTGAATTATTGGTGGCTTACATGTTTGTTTGTTTTTTGTGACCTTGAATGACAAACAGACAGACAAACGGATAGACAGATTTTTGATTTAATCAAAAATACTCTAAAACAGTAACGTGTTTAAATAATAATAATATTATTATTAATATACATTGATAATTTTTGTGATATATTTTAGCAATCTTGATTAATACAAAATTTAAATTTAATTTAATTAATTAAATAATTTAAAATAGAAATCTTTTGTAAGATTATAAATGTTTACTCTCAATTGATTTAATGGTGAATAGAAGTACTAATTTCTTTTTTATCAATCAATAAATAATTGATCTTTCATTTTCTATTTCAGAGTAACAAAAAGGATGTGCATTATTCCTCATGTTTCATTTGTAATAATATAAGTTAATAAATGCAATATAAATATTTGTGAATTAACAATCTTTTTAAGATCTTAAATTCAATCAACAACATGTTTCCTTTTTAGCCTGTTGTGCACAGACCTATATTAGTTATAATCTGTAATAATAATCTGTAATTACATAATGTACAATTATGTAATTTATAATACACTGCTTTGATTATATATATATATATATATATATATATATATATATATATATATATATATATATATATATATATATATACACACACACACACACACACACACACACACACACACACACACACACTTGTTTTTCTACCATAAGCGGGACCACCATTTTTTGCCCAATTGTGGGGTCCACCATTTCCAGTGGTTCAACAGACTTGTAAAAAATCAAGCAAGATAACAAAAAATTCCTAATAAGGAATATCACTTCAATATAACAAAATTCAAACAAAATTGTTTGCACATGCGTTTTTGTGTCACTTGTGGGGCCCGGATTTAACATTTAGGAGTTGTGGGGTCCACTTTCACAGATACACACACATTCCCACACAAAATACATACCATTCCCACCAATATGGTAAACTTTAAAGACTGAAATAAGTGGAAGAAAATTGTGTGAGTTATTTATATAAAATATTTGTTTATTTTTTTTTTTTTCAAAAAAGTACTTAAAATATGTAAGGTTTAGCAAAAATCGCACGAATTCGGCAGGCAGTGTGTAAACGTGATTGACAAAACGTGAGGTCATATTTATTTTTTAACGTGCAACAATTTAGGACGAGAATTGCGGACTCAGTGTTCAAAGGACATTAAGTGCAGAGACGTTGTTTGCGCTGTGTAAACATGATTGTTATTGTAGTTCTAGACTACGACCGCACAATAAATCGCGCATAAACCGATTTGGCTAAAGCAGTGAAGCAGGGCTCTGTGATTGCTCGATGGTGTTTTAAGCCCCCAATGGCTCCTTAGAGGCAAAATTCAAACAAAATTGTTTGCACATGTGTTTTTGTGTCACTTGTGGGGCCCGGATTTAACATTTAGGAGTTGTGGGGTCCACTTTCACAGATACACACACATTTCTAATCTTTATATCTTAGAAGGGACCAAAGTCACTATCTGTAAAACATCAACTTTTTGCTTCATACTTCCATTATTTGCCCTTGATTACCATATAAACTTTTTTATATTATAATGTATATCCTCTAAATTAATATGTACACGTTTATGTTATTTTAGCCATTAACATGGCATAAAAAAAGCCAATCCAGAGACTTTTCTAAATCAATGAGCCTTCAAATTTTGGTCACAGCCTGAACTGCTTCAGTCTGCAGGACACCAACTGTACTTTGTCTGCATTGTATTGGTCATTGAATGAACTGTGCAGTTTTGCTGAAGGGGATCTTGTTTGTCCCATGGTTATTTATCCTCTATTTCTAATGAAGTTGTGTTCCTAGCCAGTCATGTTCACTGCAGCCTAAGATAATATACTCCTAAATTGAGGACTTCACATGAAAACTCCCTATTCATCTAATGAATAAAGACTTTAAGACCCTGTGGAATTATAGCACACTTTTTTAAACACTGGATTAAAAAAACTTTACAACATGATTTGTCCTCAATGAAAATGTATTTGGTAATACACAATGGTCAGTTCCATACAAAAAGAGGTTAGACAACATTTTACATTTCAAATGGGTAAAAAAATAAAGCTTTGGTCAATGTAACTGTAATAAACATGCTATAAGCAACTCATGGCATTACAACGCAAGAGTCAACAGTCTGATTTTTGGTATAAAACATTTAAAATTAAAAAAGACATTTGACTGGAATCTACCCCAGTCTACTTTATAATATAAGCGTTCCCCCAAAAATGAACATTCTGCCTTCATTCACTCACCATCAAGGCATTCTAAACCCATAAGAAACTTGTTCATCTTCAGAACACAACTGAAGATATTTGAGTGAAACCTGAGAGATTTCCATCTTTCCATTTAAAAACTGTTTATCCTAAACTTTCAAACATTCATAAAGAAAAAGTTGTGACTCCAGAGGTTTAATCCCAATTTTCGTGTGCCAAAAAAAAAAAAAAAAAGATCTGTCTTCACTTCCACAGATCAACACATAAATCTTAGTCATGAATGCAAATCTATATGGAAGTAAAGATATTTTGTCAAACTTTTTTTTTTGGCACGAATACAAATTATTATTAATAATAATAATAATAATAATAATAATAATAATAATTTATTGTCATTGCAATGATACAACGAGATTACATTAGAGGGGATCCCAACCTTGGTCCTAGAGGGCCACTGTCCTATAGAGTTTAGCTCCAACCTTGATTAAACTCACCTGCCTGTAATCCTGAAGAGCTTAATTAGCTGGTTCAGGCGAGTTTGATTAAGGTTGGAGCTAAACTCTGCAGGATGGTGGCCCTTGAGGACCAGGGTTGAGAACAATCGACACTGCAATTTCATGGAGTGCAAGAGATCAGCAATAGCATATTTTGTAAACAGGGAACAGTGACAAATAACAAACAAGAAAAATCGTATATGAGGCGAAGAATCAGTAACCAGGAAAAATGAGTATAATTGTGTGCGCTGCAGCGATGCAAAGTCCAGTTCACAGTTATTGCATTGGTGGATAATATGAATAATAGATGGATTAAGTGAGATCAACAACAGCACAAAAACAGGGCAAAACGATATACAACAAACAAGGAAAAGGGCATATGAGGCAAAGAATCCCTTTTAACCAGAAAATGTGTATAATTGTGTGTGCTGCATCAATGCAAAGTCCAGTTCACAGTTATTGCAATTGTTGGATCAAAGAACTTATAAAGCCTGAAAAGTAGTCATGTCTCAGCTGCAAGATGCCATTCAATGATGAAACTGGCAAATATCAACGTCCATTTCTTGCTCGCAAAGTTGGACATGGCTTGCACGCTTTAGCCATGTTTATCAAATCTGAAGGATTGAAGATGAAAGATCAACAGACTGCCAAAGATGCTGAGGAATTTGCACTGCTATACCAAGAAAGTTGGAAATTTGACATTGCAAGTCAAGCGCTAACTCATCTTAACCAGACCAAGTGGAATTCTCCTCAGATTCTACCATTCACACAGGATGTCCAGTCCACAGACTTCATTGCTATTTGTCTGAGAACAGCAGAAGCAATTGAATGCCCTGCAAGAAGAGCCTTCTACCTTGAACTGGATGGACCTTGCTAAAGTGACCCTGGCGCAAGTTATCCTCTTCAACCGACGAAGAGCAGAAGCATACATCAGAAACACACGAAAATGTTAACCTAGCCCTTACAGCACTCGAGCAGAAGCTTTGCAAACATTTTGTTCGGATTGCCATAGTAGAAAAGAGAGGGAGGAAAGTCCCTGTTCTCCTTACTCCGGTCATGAGAGAATCGCTCGATACTCTGACTGAAAAGCGAGAAGAACGTGGAGTACTGAGTGAAAACGGATACTTGTTTGCATTGCCGGTCTGTCCATTACTTGAGGGGTTCCGATTGCATTAGGCAGTTTGTGAATGAATGTGATGACATCAAACATCCCAAAGCGCTAACCTCAACGAAACTTAGGAAACACATTGCTACTCTGTCGACTGTTCTGAATCTCAAGACTACAGAACTCGACCAATTGGCAGATTTCCTTGGGCATAACATCGAGGTCCACAGAAAGCACTACCGCCTGCCAGAGGACACCCTCCAGCTAGCTAAAATAAGCAAAGTTCTTCTAGCGCTGGAACAGGGACGGCTGGGAGAATACAAGGGGAAGAATCTGGATGAAATTCAGCTTGATGTGACTGGTATTGATATATGTCTTTTTTATTATTAAGGAAAGTTAAAAAGCACAGCATTGTCCATCTATAAATCGTTCTCTTTTAGAACAGTAGATAGTATTTGATAAGTAATAGAATCGAATTGAATAGAACAGAGTAGACGTATTTGACCTCAAAATACTGAAGAAGAGGGCAGGTTTTATTGTTATAATAACTAACTAGACAATTTTAGTCTATTCAGCTATTTATGTAGTCATTTTGTATAATCTTGACAGATTGCAGTTTCACAACTCATTGAATCATTGAACAGAATCCCTTTTAACCAGAAAATGTGTATAATTGTGTGTGCTGCATCAATGCAAAGTCCAGTTCACTGTTATTGTAATTGTTGTATAATGTTAAGTGAGTGGATTAAGTGAGCGTGCATTCACATAACTTCATAAAATTGGGATTAAACCACATGGATTACTACTACTTTATAAATGTTCTGAAGCTTGAAAGTTTAGGGTGAGGTTGAAGTTTAGGATGAACAATGGAGGGACAGAAATCTCTCAGGTTTCATTCAAAATATTTTCATCTGTGTTCCAAAGATGAACAAATTTCTTATGGGTTTGGAATAACAAAGGAGAGTAAATGACAACTAACCCTTTAAGAGGATAATGCAATGAAAAACTAAATGTCAACTTTGTTGAAAACACTTAGAACACATGTCCCGATGTGAATGCTAGTGGGAAGGCATCCAATACGTTGAGATACTTGTATTTCCCTGTACTTTCCTTCGTATGGCAGAAATACGATTTTTGATGAAGTATTTGACCGCCTTCCAGTCTCGATTTCCTAAAGCTTGAGCTTCTGCATCAACGCAGCGCTGACAGTCCTTTTTCCCTGGAACTTGGCTCCTCACAGTGAATTTCCTTAGGTGCCTTTCTACTGCCGCACATTCATCTGTTGTCCAGCTTCTTTTGGCAGCAGTTTCTTTACCTAAGTATACATAAAAAGAACATGTTATTAAGTTTAGGTTAATGTCTTAAGTTTAGGATTTTTAAACCTTAATCTGAACTGAAAGACTATTGGATTGATCACACAGGTCATTCATTGCCATATTGACTTGGTTCAGAGACTAAAAGTACTCTTTTAGTTTGTTTCTGAATAAAACTTTTGACTAATACTAATAAAGCAGTGCAATCCAGTAAAAGGTGTGGTTGCACTTTATTTTGATGGTCCCCTTTAGACATTCTGTTAACTGAGTAACAATGCACCTACATGTCAACTAACTCATTACAGCATTAGTAGACCGTCTACTTAAAGTAGTTTATACAATTTTGGCATTTGTACTTTGTTTTATGGACATTTTTATTTTAAAAACAAGACAAGGATTATTAGCAATGACTTTTAC
Organism: Scardinius erythrophthalmus; assembly: GCF_964197995.2. Classification (NCBI taxonomy): domain Eukaryota; kingdom Metazoa; phylum Chordata; class Actinopteri; order Cypriniformes; family Leuciscidae; genus Scardinius; species Scardinius erythrophthalmus. The sequence continues at coordinate 24,308,148 of NC_138239.1, forward strand.
AGTCCGTATCTCATATTTTATGTATTGTCCTGTTAAAACATGGCAGTCTCACATCAATGTATTAAAACTTTTGTGCGAACGCAAAATCTTCCCTTTGTGCATCCCACATTTTTAGAATGAAATCTAAGCAAAGTGTTATACATTTACATAGTACAATTTTCCTTTTGATCATTGTCAGGAATCACAGAGGATGCAGACAAGATGGTAAGGTTAATGCTTTTATTGCAGATAGTGCGGAGATGCAGATAGAAGGTGAGTAACAGCAACACAGAATAACAGTGAATGCTTAGCTGGTTGGTAATGTCTTTGATTCTCTCTCTCTTTGTAGATGATTTCGGGCTGAAGGCAGAAGAAGATGGCAGGCAGGACGGATCGAAGAGGATGCGTAGCAGGTAGGTTTCCAGGTAAGTGTTCGGGAGTCTGTGGGTCATGTAATGACGAGACCAGACACTGAGTGAAGGGTGACAGTGGATTATATGGGGAGTGCTGGTGATGGGACACAGGTGACGGTGATCAATAATCAGGGGATAGTGAACGGGTGACTTGATGAGAGGGCGGAGAGAGAGAATGAGTGGGCGGAGGTGAAGATGAACGTGGTGGTGGAGATGGAATCCTGACAGTACCCCCCCCCCCCCCTCCCGAGGCGGCTCCTGACGCCTGAGAAGAGCGCTGCCGGCGGCGAGTCAGGATGGTCTTCGTGGAACTGGGATAACAGGGCAGGATCCAGGATGTCGTCGCGAAGAACCCAAGAACGTTCCTCTGGCCCGTAGTCCTCCCAGTCCACCAGGTATTCCAGACGGGGACCTCGCCGCCGGGAGTCCAGGATGGTGTGGACACGGTAGACTCGTTCCTCTTCTACAGGAACGGGAGGAGGAGGTACGTCCGAGGAAGAGCCATCTGTGGGAACAGGAATGACAGGGTCAGTGAAGGGTTTGAGCAGGGAGACATGGAAAGAAGGGGAAATCCGATACTGGGGAGGAAGGTTGAGCCTGTAAGTAACTTTGTTCAACTGCCTCTGGATGGTGAATGGTCCAATGAATCGAGGACTCAGCTTACGGCAAGGCAGTCGGAGGCGGATGTCTCGAGTTGATAGCCTTACCTTCTGTCCAGGTCGTTACTGAGGTGCATCAAGACGACGACGGTCCGCATGTTCCTTGTGCCTTCGAACAGCCTGTTGGAGGTGCACGTGAGCTGAGTCCCATACCCTCTCGCTCTGATGGAACCAGAAGTCGACAGCTGGAACCTCCGAGGGCTCACCCGACCAGGGAAAGAGTGGAGGTTGATATCCGAGGATACATTGGAAGGGGGTGAGCCCGGTGGTGTTCTGCCGAAGGGAGTTCTGAGCGTATTCTGCCCAGGGGAGGTAGCGGCTCCAGCTGTCCTGGTACTGGTATCTTCCTATCTCCTGTATCTTCCGCTCAGTCTGACCGTTCGTCTGAGGGTGGTAACCAGAAGAGAGGCTGACAGTGACCCCGAGGAGCTTAAAGAAGGCATGCCATACCCGGGAGATGAATTGGGGTCCCCTGTCCGAGACGATGTCCTCAGGGATGCCGAAATTCCTGAAGACATGATTGAAGAGAGCTTCGACAGATTCAAAGGCTGTGGGAAGACCAGGTAAAGGAATCAGTTTACACCCCTTGGAGAACCGGTCCACAATGACGAATACGCAGGTGAAGCCTTCTGAATTGGGTAGATCAGTCACGAAATCTATACTTATATGGGACCATGGTCGCCGAGGAAGAGGTAATGGCACTAGCTTGCCTTCAGGAAGTCTCCTCGGGGTGTTGGTTATGGCACAGACTGAGCATCCGCGGACGAATCTGGATACATCCTGGGAGATGGATGGCCACCAGTACCGTTGACTAAGGAGCGAGAGGGTACGCTTGCTACCCGGATGTCCAGAGCCCGGAACGGTGTGAGCTGAGTCCAGAAGGGGTGTCCGAAGATGTGGAGGTACGTAGAGGCGCCCTTCTGGACCTCCCGGCGGAGCGGGTTGGCGTGCTACTTCCTGGGTGATCTGTTGGTCGGTGTCCTGACTGAGGATCATGGCTGGAGGGAGGATAGGTTCAGGATGAGGGTCGGCTTGAGATACGTAATGAAGCCGGGAGAGTGCGTCCGCCTTACAGTTCTTACTTCCAGGTCGGTACGACACTACAAAATCAAACCGGGTAAAGAAGAGGGCCCAGCGGGCCTGACGAGGGTTCAGTCTTTTGGCTTTTCTGAGGTATTCGAGGTTGCGATGATCCGTAATTACCTCAAACTGATGGTTAGCTCCCTCCAGCCAGTGTCTCCACTCCTCCAGGGCCAGTTTGATGGCCAGCAGCTCCTGGTTGCCGATGTCATAATTCCGCTCCGCCGGGGACAGCTTTTTGGAGAAGGCACATGGAAGGAGTTTACGTGACTCACCCTGCCGCTGAGAAAGGACAGCTCCTACCCCGGTGGAAGAGGCGTCCACCTCCACCACAAATGGAAGATCCGGATCTGGATGGACGAGGATAGGAGCTGTGGTGAAGGCGTCCTTCAGATGCTGGAATGCTTGAATGGCACTGGGGGAGAAGGACAGAGACTTGGGCCAGCCCTTGAGAGCAGATGTGAGAGGAGCACTGATCTGACTGTAGTTTTGGATGAATCGCCTATAGAAGTTCGCGAAGCCCAGGAATCTTTGGAGATCCTTTACTGTAGAGGGTTGTGGCCAGTTCTGAATGGTTTCCACCTTCCTCTGGTCCATTTGTATGCCCTGTTGATTGATGATGTAACCCAGGAATTGTACAGTAGAGATATGGAATTCGCACTTTTCCAACTTCAAGTATAATCGGTGCTCTCTCAGTTTCTCCAGGACTTGAATGACGTGATGACGGTGCTCGGACATGGAAGGCAAGGCAAGGCAAGGCAAGGCAAGGCAAGGCAAGGCAAGTTTATTTATATAGCACATTTCATACACAATGGCAATTCAAAGTGCTTTACATAGAATAAATTAAAATAATAAAAGAAATAAGAATAATTAAAACAGTTTAGAAAAATAAGATAAAACACAGTACAAACAGTCGGACGAACATTGGCACAGTGCTCATTCAGTAAATGCATAGCTAAACAGAAGTGTTTTGAGTCTGGATTTGAATGTGACTACTGTAGGAGCACGTCTGATCTCCTCTGGAAGCTGGTTCCAGCTGCGGCTGGCATAATAGCTAAAAGCGGACTCACCATGCTTAGAGTGAACCCTTGATATTTCTATCTGATATGATCCTAGTGATCTGAGTGATCTGTTGGGTTTATATTCAGTGAGCATATCTGCAATGTATTTAGGTCCTAGGCCATTGAATGATTTACATACCAGTAATAATACTTTAAAATCAATCCTAAATTTAACTGGGAGCCAGTGTAAAGACCTGAGGACTGGTGTGATGTGTTCATATTTTCTGGTTCTGCTCAGAATCCTGGCGGCAGCGTTCTGTATGAGCTGCAACTGTCTTATGGTCTTTTTGGGAAGGCCAGTGAGGAGTCCATTACAGTAATCCACCCTGCTGGTGATGAAAGCATGCACAAGTTTCTCTAAGTCTTGTCTGGAAACAAAGCATCTAATTCTTGCAATATTTTTCAGATGATAGTATGCTGATTTAGTTATTGCTTTGACATGACTACTGAAACTAAGGTCTGACTCTAGTGTCACACCAAGATTCCTGACTTGATGTTTAGTTGTTTGACCCCTAGAGTGAAGGTATGCGTTCACCTTGAGAACTTCATCTTTGTTTCCGAACGCAATGACTTCAGTTTTGTCTTTGTTTAACTGAAGAAAGTTTTGACACATCCAACTGTTGACTTCGTCAATGCATTGGCACAGGGATTCAATTGGGCTGTAGTCGTTAGGCGATAGGGCTAAGTAGAGCTGTGTGTCGTCTGCATAGCTGTGGTAAGCAATTTGGTTCTTTCACATTATTTGGCTCATTGGGAGCATATACAGGTTTAACAGGAGTGGTGCAAGAATTGAGCCTTGAGGGACTCCGCATGTCATGGATGTCCACTCAGACTTATGGTCACCTATACTCACATAATAACCTCTCCCATCTAAGTATGACCTGAACCATTTTAGGACTATCCCAGTAAGCCCCACCCAGTTTTCCAGCCTGTCAAGAAGTATGTTATGATCGACAGTGTCAAATGCAGCACTAAGGTCAAGTAGTACCAGCACTGATAATTTGCCTGAATCAGTATTTAAGCGAATATCGTTTATTATCTTTATGAGCGCTGTCTCTGTGCTGTGGTGCGGTCGGAAACCAGACTGAAAATTGTCAAAGGATCCATTCAAGCTCAAGAATTTGTTCAGCTGATTGAAGACAACTTTTTCAATGATCTTGCCTATGAAAGGAAGATTTGAGATCGGCCTATAGTTGCTTAATATGGTCTTATCCAGATTGCTCTTTTTCAGGAGGGGCTTGACAACTGCAGTTTTCAGGGAGTATGGAAAACTCCCAAAACGAAGTGAGACATTTACCACTTCTAGGAGATCTGCTTCTAAACTGTTTAAGACACTTTTGAAAAATGATGTGTGAAGTGTGTCAAGAGCGCATGTTGATGTTTTAAGGTGCTGTACAGTTTCTTCCAAAATTTTGCCATCAATTTCTTTGAAATCAGACATAGTAACTACTTTCTCGGGTGGTTTGATCTGTCTGACCTCAGTGCAACTCAAGGATGTGCTGATCACCTTTCTGATATTATTGATTTTTTCAGAGAAGAAAGAAGCAAACTCACTGCACTTGTTCTCTGAGAGCATTTCACTGGGAATCTGGCTTGGAGGGTTTGTCTCTCTACAGTAGCAAAAAGAGTGCGTGTGTTGTTTAAATTGCTGTTTATAATATTTGAGAAGAAAGTCTGTCTAGCTTTGCCTAGTTCCATATTGAAAGCATGAAGGCTGTCTTTGTAGATGTTATAATGGACTACAAGTTTTGTCTTCCGCCACATGCGCTCTGCTTTTCTGCATTGTCTTTTCATATTTTGCACTGTTGTTGAGTTTCTCCAAGGTGCTTTTTGTCTGCCACTCTTCTTCCTGACTTTAACAGGAGCAATATCATCAATTATACCTTTAACTTTTGAGTTAAAATAATCAAGGAGAAAATCACCAGAGTCTGCAGATATGCTTGGTGTTAAGGATATAGCCTTCATAAATAGTACACTAGTGTTCTCATTAAAGCATCTCTTCTTGACAGACACAGATCTAGCTTCAGTGGCAGGAGAGATCAATATATCAAAGAAAATACAGAAATGATCAGACAGTGCTACATCCTTAATAACAATTAATGAAATGTTTAGACCCTTACTGATAAGTAAATCTAGAGTGTGTCCACGATTGTGTGTGGGTCCATGTACATGCTGAGTCAGATCAAAAGTTTTTAAAACAGTTTTGATTTCTTTTGCCATATTGTTTTCTGCACTATCTATGTGGATGTTAAAATCTCCAGCAATGGCAAAACAGTCAAACTCTGAGGTAATTGTTGATAACAGTTCTGTAAAGTCCTCAGCAAAGGCTGGAGAGTATTTTGGAGGCCTGTAAATAATGATAAGTAAAATGCGTGGAGCACCTTTCAACACAATACCCAGATATTCGAAAGAAGGGTAATTCCCAAATGATATTTGCTTACATTGATAGATATCTTTAAAAAGAGCAGCTAGACCCCCACCTCTCTTAACAGCTCTGCAGACACTCATAAAATTAAAGTTAGGGGGGGCTGCTTCATTGAGGATTGTTGCACTGTAGCTGTCTTCTAGCCAGGTTTCATTTAGAAGCATAAAATCCAGGTTGTTTGTGGTTATTAAATCGTTGACTAGAAGTGATTTATTTTTAAGTGAACGAATGTTTAAAAGTGCTAACTTAACAGTCTTACTTTTTGTCCCCACATCAATCTTACTTTGACGTGTAATAGGCACCAGATTAGTTAGGTTTGCTGCACGGCTATTGAAGGCCTTAGATTTTCTATCTTGTAATAGAACAGCAATAGAGAAAGATACAGGCACACTGGGTTCCCGCTTGTTTTGTAAACATTTGAGAAAGTTACTGTTATCAGAGCGGGGACCCAAAACACATCACTGAGAGCTGGTATCAGTTGTTTTTGGTTCACCTCGAGCAGATGGAGGAGGGTGTGGGCCCTGGCGTTGTGGTAGAGGCCAAAGAGCTCTCACAGGAGGGGGAGGGCGAGCTGGGCCCGCAGGCTTTGGTGCGGGTGGTAATGGTGCCTGTCGTTTTTTGGTTGGTATCTGGGGGCTTGCAAAAGAGTGGGATAGTCTGGTTCCAGCATACACCAGTTCTTCCATTTTCTGTGAGAAACACAGTAGTGGCGATGCTGGAGAGAGGGATAGCGTGTCTGGTGAAAGGGGCTGTTGCTCTGGTGTTATAGGAGGTTGTGATATGCTGTCCTGGCTTCCCTGGCGGTTTTCCAGGAAGTCGTCCTTGGGTGTTGAATCTTCAAGCAGTTCTGATATGTTTTTCTGTGGGCAGGGCTCAGCTGAGATTGTGTCCGTGAGCAGAGGTTGTTGTGGCGGAGTGGTGTTATCATTGTCCTTGTGTGATATGTCAACCGCATGTCCATTTTGCTGCTGAAGTGAAGTCCCGTGGTCATTCATACTGTGTCCATGTGTGTGTGTGCCGTTCAGATTGAGTGGATTGGCACAAACTGCAGAAGGATGATTGAGGGAGAAGTAGAAGTTGTCCTTTAACACTCTTGAACCAAGTTTGTTTGGGTGATGGCCATCCCGATGAAAAAGTTGTCTCTGACTCCAGAAAAGATTGAAATTGTCAATGAAGTTTACTCCTTTTATATTGCAGGTTTTTTGCAGCCATGTATTTAGCCCAAGCAACCGTGAAAACCTGTTTGTTCCTCTTGCTGGGAGAGGTCCACTGATGAATGTTTGAACTTTCAGTCTTTTAAGTGTTTCAAAAAGTTCATTGAAATCCTTCTTAAGGAGTTCTGACTGCTCTTTATGAATATCATTCTTCCCCACATGTATGATGAGTCGATTTGCAGTCTTATGTTTCATCAGAATGTTCTGAAGTTCCCTGTTTATATCAGAAGTTGTTGCTTGTGGAAGGCAGCATGTAGTTGTATCCCTGCCGCTAATGTTTCTAATTATGGAGTCCCCCACTATCAGAGTCCCGGGCTCGGCTGCGCTCTGAGCTGAGTGCCGCTGTAGCTCGACCTTGAGTGCCAGTTAGCATCAGAATTAGCTACTGGCCCATTCAGTCTGTGTTCGATCACATTCATCACATTTGGGGATTCCTCATTTACATTCATTAGTACTTCAAATCTGTTCTCAAGATGTATAGGCGGTGGTAAGAGACCAGTGTTTGCAATCCTTGTCAGAGCTGTATCTGGGGTAGAGGATGCTACTGCGGCAATATGTGATGCTCGTGACAATCTGGTGTCTCGAGTGCCTTTGGGTCTAGCTCCCTGTTTGTGCCATCGATTAGTAAGTCGATCGGCTTGTTTCTCTATCTGTCGAGGAGCACTAGTTTCATGGGACTCACCGGTATGCTGAAGGTGTCCATGACGAAGCTCTGTTGTGTGCTCCGTCTTGTTTGGTGGTCCCGTAAGTAACTTTGTTTCGAGAACTGCAATCCTTTGTAAAAGTCTGTGGCAGTTAGTGCAGCAAGTAGATTCTTGAACCTGAAGAGGCATTTTCTCTTATCCGTATGAATGTAGGCAGTTGTGTTTTCCTTTCCCGGAATGTAAGCTGGTCGGGTAAAAGAATTCTGCGTTTTTGTAGTAATCCAAACTTTGTTGTCTGAGCACTGTGCTGTTTGCTGAAGTTAAAATTAGGTGATAAAAGGAAATAAAATATAAAATATAGGAGATAAAATGTAAAAGCGATAGAGCAAAGCGCGGAGCAGTAAGCAAGAGCGTCCGAACAGTAGCTGAGCAGGAAGTAGTGGAAGAAGAGTAGATGAGTATGTCGTCAATGTAGACCACTAAGAACCGGTTGAGAAACTCACGAAGGACCTCGTTTATATAGCCCTGGAATACTGCAGGAGCGTTGGACAGTCCGAAGGGCATAACCCGGTATTCGTAGTGGCCTGAGGGGGTCACGAAGGCGGTCTTCCACTCGTCCCCTCGTCGAATACGAATCAAGTTGTAAGCACTTCGGAGATCCAGTTTAGAAAAGATGCTCGCACCACGAAGCTGTCCCAGGGCGGCTGGGACCAGAGGAAGGGGATAACAGAATTTTACGGTCTGGGAGTTCAGTTGACGATAGTCGATGCACGGCCGCAAGCCTCCATCCTTCTTGGCCATGAAGAAGAAACTCGAAGCGGCAGGGGAGGTAGATGGTTGAATGAACTGCTGCTCCATGGCTTCCTTAACATACTCCTCCATGGCCTTCTGTTCCGGGATGGACAGAGGATAGATGCGGTCCTTGGGAAGGATGGCTCTGTGTAGCAAGTCGATTGCGCAGTCCCATGGCCGGTGAGGTGGTAACTTCGTTGCCAGGACCTTACTGAAAACATCCTGGAACGCCCGGTACTCCACTGGGATCTCGACTTGAATCTGAGTCTCGAGGCTTTCCACCGAGGTAGAACAGACCGGGAAACTGAACTCACCCATGGATGACTTGGAACAAGCTGAAGGTCGAGTTTTCTTGATAGAACTAAGACAGGACACGTGACAATCTTCACCCCAACGAAGAACCTCTCCGGATTCCCAGTGGAGTGTTGGCTGATGTTGTACTAACCATGGGCGTCCCAGGATGATATCCACGGTGGACTCCTCCAGCACCATAAACGATATCTCCTCTGAATGCAAACAGCCGATACGAAGAATTAAAGTGGGAGTGAAGTGACGAACACGACCTCGTCCCAGTGGCTTGCCTTAAATGGTTTGTATGGGAAGATCCATACCTGCCAACCTTGAAGAAATTTAATGAGTACTACAACCCCCGACATTCAATTACTGCAATCACTCCGAACATTTTGTACAGGAGGCATAGCCCATGGAAACTTCTTCCACTCTTGTCAGAAATAAAAGTAAACTGAGGACATTCTTTGTAAATAAATAAATCAAAACATTAAATAAATGTGCAAAACTAGCAGTTATCAATATCAAAATCAGTTTGCGAAAAACAAACAACAACAAAAACTATCATTTTCCATGCATAGTTTAAAATTTTGCATCGTTTAACTTGTTAAAGGTTGCAGATTTGGCTTTTTTAAGTAGTGCGTCAGTGAAAGTCTCTTTGTAACAAATGCTGCCTTTGGAGGCAATCATGACTTTTCTTGTCACCAGAGAACTAAGCATCTCTGTGCTCAGGCTAGCACGACATTGTGTTTTGTTTTTAGTGACCAAGCTGAAAATCCTTTCACAGTCTGCATTGCTGTGAAAAATCACACACACCCCAAGCGTAACTGTGGAGAGGTTTGCAAAAAGTTTCTTCCCTCCTGATTCCATCACACCTAATTCTCTCCAAGCTTCATCAGCCCGTTTGGTAAGAAAACCATCATTCAAGGTGGAGGACTGAAAAAGCCGAAACTCCTCCTCCACTTCATCCACTGTAACACCATTTCCCAAGAAGCAGGGGAACCTGTCTATGAAGTATGTCAGTGAGGAGAATTTAGCTGTTTGCCGTCTGCTTATATCAGCTACGGCAGCATGATGCAGCAATTTGTCCCCATAGGGGAATTTAGAGAGCATGTACTCAACAGCTGCAGTGAAATATTTCCTTGCATCCCTGAAGAAAGCTCCAAGAGGTAAGTTAGCTTGACTTTTGATGAATGTCTTTGTGTCATGTCCAATTGACAGCTCATCATCAGGTAGCTGGTGTTCACTGGATTTGTACAGAGTGGGTTGGCATCCTCTCTTTACTTCTTCCATAATTTCCACAACACAGTCAGGTTTACAGAATGCCAAAAGCATTTTTTGCAACTGTAGCTCCAATATCTGCAGCAATATGGGCACACATGGCTCTTCTTTCTGCAGGTTCTGATTTGCAGTTTCAAATAAAGGTATAGCTCTCTTTAAAAAAAGAGCATACAGCTTGGACTGTGGGTCAGTCAAGAAAGCATACAACCTCTGTGGTTTTTATGACCTCTGTTTTTTCTATCTCCTTTTCCTTTTCTTCTGTTTTCTTTTTGGACAGATCCTTCTGTTTTTTGCCCATTTCTTTTTGTTTAAAACCAAATTGGTTTAAGTCAACCCCTTAGGTGGTTGAGCTGACTGCTGTGGAGTGCTTGGTCCTACCGGCAGCTGTTTGGTTGTAGGTCCTGTCTGCAGCCGTGGAGTGCTTGGTCCTGCCGGCAGCTGTTTGGTTGTAGGTCCTGTCTGCAGCCGTGGAGTGCTTGGTCCTGCCAGCAGCTGTTTGGTTGTAGGTCCTGTCTGCAGCCGTGGAGTGCTTGGTCCTACTGGCAGCTGTTTGGTAGTAGGTCCTTTCTGCAGCCGTGGAGTGCTTGGTCCTACCGGCAGCTGTTTGGTTGTAGGTCCTGTCTACAGCCGTGGAGTGCTTGGTCCTACCGGCAGCTGTTTGGTTGTAGGTCCTGTCTGCAGCCGTGGAGTGCTTGGTCCTACCGGCAGCTGTTTGGTTGTAGGTCCTGTCTGCAGCCGTGGAGTGCTTGGTCCTACCGGCAGCTGTTTGGTTGTAGGTCCTGTCTGCAGCCGTGGAGTGCTTGGTCCTACCGGCAGCTGTTTGGTTGTAGGTCCTGTCTGCTGCCGTTTTGTTGCTGTGTGGAGCTTGGTCCGGTCTTGGACTTTCTCTGGTGGACTTTGGTCTTCAAAAAGCTGGAGGCCAAAGTCTTTGAGACAGCAAGCTTACCCGAGGTAGGTGTGAGAGTTGAGGGCTTAGGGGCAACTGGGCTCTTCAGAGAGGGATGAGCTGAGGATGTGAGAGGTTTAGCTGCCTTCTTCCCTGCTGCCTCTTCAGCAAAAAACAGAGTCAGAGGTTCCCACTGCTGGAGGAGTCGATTGACACATTTGCCAAGAGCCAGCCATCTGGTCAAGGATAATTTCAAAATCTTCCTCACATCAGTGTCGCACAGCATTTGTAGGTCACGCAGCAAAGCTTTTCTCTTGCTACTCTTGTCAAGGTAGTAGTAGATCAAGATGAGCATGTCTTCAATGTCAATACATAGACTTCTTGAAGCTTTTTCCGCAGCTAAATGCATTAGGTGGCATGCACAGCCGACCATGTAAATGTGGGGATTCTGTGACTTAATGAATGCTGCGACACCTTTTCTTATCACCTGCATGACAGAGACGTTGTCAGCAGAAAAGCTTACACAATTGCCCCATGGTATTTTCCTTTTGTTTAGTTCCTGGTCAATGAGATTGTATATCCCTTTGCAAGTAGACTCTCTACACTCAACAATTTTCAGGAGTACTACAACTATTTTTCCAACACTGGGATCATAGACACGGACAACCAAAGGATAAAGCTTGACATCATCCATGTCTGTGCTACCATCGGTTGCAATGCTGAATGGGGAACGGCACATAAGGTCACTGATGGCCTGTTCATCATTTGAGGAAAGTGTGTTCAATATAGCTGCTGTCTTGGTTCGGGCACAGCTGTACTGCTGGGCAATTTGACTATCTGGAAACATCTTCTTAAATAATGGTCCAGCATGGTCAGCTATAGACACTGGCACATTGTGCTCAGCAATAAAGTTTGAGAAAAGTGTTTCTGCCCTGATGGTCCGTAGATCTTGATCTCCAAAAAACTTTGTGGTGATCTTAGGCACTGAGGCAATGGCACTTTCCAATTTCTTGTGTTTTGTTCCTTCCACATGGCGTCTGCAATCTGAAAATAGAGGGGGAATTATATTCCTGCATGTTGTTACAAATATTATGAATTACGTCACACACACACACACACACACACACACACACACACACACACACACACACACACACACACACACACCTACACACACACACACACATCAACATGCAAAATTCATTCAAAGGATACATGTAATTTACATTAAAATACATTGTTTGGCTCATCACTAGTACCTTCTAGATTACTATAAATTATTATTACTGTGTAGAGGAATGGCGTGGATGAATGGCTGTACATGTATTGAAACTACACAAATGTTGTCTTATATCCTGTCCAATATTTTGTGCCCATATTTTTGTTAGTCTAACCAATAGGAGGCGGAGTGAGCTAATAAATAGGCCTAAGTAGTAATGTGTTAAAGATGAGAGTCAGACCAGGTTACACTTAGCCTTCTGTATTACACTGCGCAAACCAAAAGTAATACTACCCACTGGAGGAAGATTATTTTTCGTGTTCGCATTTATGAGGAAAAAACAATGTTAGGGGCGTGACAGTTCTCCGTTACGGACATGACCGCTCTGAAAGCGGCACTAGTAACTGCTTTAAAACTTTCACAAAGACCTCAAACAGAAAGCACAAAGCCTATCTTTAAAGTGAATTTCATTTTGTATAAATTTTATCTTAATTTTAATCAATGTTTCATCGAGCAATTGTCTGGATTCAATAAATAAAGAAGTAAATACAAGAGATAATCACGACACAGAGGCGCCGGCGTGAACAAGAGCTCGCCTCATAAATTAACCGAAATTCAGCGCCTAACTTACTTACTCACAGACCTGTCTACTTTTAAACAGAACAATTCAAAACGAAAGAAAACAGACTGCTCTCTGCTTATGTTATCTGTATGAAATGTGCATTTCTCTCTGGCGCGTTCACTACTGCGAAGATCGCGAGACAGCATCATCAACATCATCTTTGCAGTCGACACGACACTGATACAGGAAACACTTGTTTATTAATAAACAATTAAAATTTCTCCTTTCTATATTTGACATTATTTATAATCATTACTTTTGCCGGTTCTTTGCGACAGCTTTTACATGTTAGCCTAAGTTACATGAACGCGTGAACTGAACTGAGCTCGTCACAGCTGGACTGCCTGTTATGATGTCAAGGTCATTTTTAATGTTCATAAATTCAATTAGGCTAAAAATAGCCTGTTACCTTTATCTTACGTTAATCAGCACCTGGCCTGTCTAAAACCTTCTAGATTTCTAGCCATTCCACCACTTTTCTATTCTAACTGCCAAATAATTTCCCCAACTAATGAGAAGGATGGCGGGTTTGATAAGCTATCGTTAGTCTATTGACACTATGAACATTTTTTACTCAAAGTCATCATCCTTTTATTTTTAATATAATTATGTTTCTGGGATAGGGAGCATTTGTGTGTGAGACTGTGTTCGTTACCTGTTGCCCCTTGGTGACTGATGTCGACGTCCGTCTTGCAGACGGTGCAGAACGCATGATGAGGTAGCCTGGACATCTGGAGGCAAGGCCATCTCTCACGATAGCGGTCTAAAAATCTTTGTGTTTTCCGAACCTTTTTTTGTGGCGGTTCAGCCATGGCATGAAAGTCTAGGTATCTTATCCATATAGATGATCTTATCCGGCTAGTCTGGCTTGCTTGAGGCACTGAATTGAATTGAGCGCGAAGCATATGGATAGGAGGGGTAGGTGGTCGGTGGGTTAACATGCAGCGCTCTGATTGGCCGAAAGCTTTTCACTCCACTTAAACGCTGTGGCTCAGTGGCAGAATCAGCGTCATAGATTGCATAGAAAATGAAATCGGCGAAATGCGAGAAGCAACAAAATGCGTACCTAGAGAGCAGCGAATCGTACAAGCGTACTTATGGGTCAAAATGCGTGCCGAGTACGAAAAATGCGTACATGTTGGCAGGTATGGAAGATCTTGGGCAAAGCGGCGACGGCGAACATTCAGCTTCTCGAGACACTGGGTGGATATAAAGTTCCCCACTGACCCAGAGTCGATGAGAGCTTGCACTGGGAGACACACAGAAGACGTCAGAATATGTACTCTGGTACGGTTTAATGATTCAATCTTAGGGGTTAGCTGAATAGAACTTACCGCCGGACACGGTGGACGAACGGGACAGGTACTGAGGAAGTGTTTATCCGAACCACAGTAGAGACAGAGGTGGTGCAGAATTCTGCACTGGCGTTCAGAGGGTGATAGATGAGTGGAGTCGACTTCCATAGGAATAGTTTAAAGACATTTTAAAGACTGTGGGTAACCAGACAGTTGACGGCACCACTGACGTTCAAAGTAGGAAAAAAAAATACAATAGAAGTCAGTGGTGCCATCAACTGTCTGGTTACTCACATTCTTTAAAATGTCTTCTGTGTTCAGCAGAAGAAAGAAACTCATACAGGTTTGGAACAACATGAAGGTGAGTAAATGACAATTAAAATTTTTGGGTAAACTATCCCTTTAAACCTTACGCTCAATAATTCAATGGAATTTCAATAGTTTTATTCAACAATATTTAATTGGAGCACTTATCACAAAACATTCTGTTTGAGGTTGTAAACCAACTATAATCAGAATATTAGACTATGTAAACATACCTATTGTGACAGCTATCAATGTGCAGTGATCAAGAGTAAAGATTTGATAAAATTATATAATTCAGAATAAAGCTTGTGTCTTCAAGACGAACGGGACAATCAATCTACTTAATATTTCTAAGCTCACCTCTCTTTTTTGCCTACTTCCTCTGGTATTGGGAATGCAGCGTGGAAGTAGGTTCTTGTGTGGATGTCACACTGTCCTCAACTTCAGTCTCCTGTGCTTCTGGAATAAAGTCATCTGAGTGCAAAGAAAAAAAAAAGTTTCCTAAAAGATAAATCAAAAAATAACTGTAAGCAACACTGACTGGATTAGGATCTATCATGCATAACATTTGTGTCATGGTGACCAAAAGCAATGATCAACAGTAGCCTACAAGTTTATAAATATTCAGTATACGGCACGAGTCTTGCAGATGATATGTATTGTGAAAAGCGCTACACAAATAAACAAATCAAATTGAACAAATTTCACATGGTTCCATAATTCTACAATATAGTGGTAGAGAGACCCGGGTTTAATCAGACTTACACTCACACTGGGAGCACAATTTAAATGTATGCCTTTGGCAGATACTTTCTCCCCAAAGCAACTTACAGAACACATTACAGTGGCAATAGCCCTGGAGCAATGGGATGTGAATGTTGAGGCGATCGTCTACCTTTGGATAACTATACCTGTGGTGTAGCTTACTGTGCCACACAATCAACTGGAAACAATGTCAAACATTCCCCACATGCAACAGGCAGTACGTCTAAAACATGTCAACTATAAATTAACCTAAAGGTTATATTAATGCAACAACCAAATATGTGGAATCCCATAAATATTGTGCAAAAACATCTACATTTAATTGTCTAATTTAAATGAGATCTTTCATAACCAAATTTTTCTTGTGAACACCCATGTCAACAGTCTCTAAACCGGCAAGTAATAGATAATGAATGAGTTGTAAAACTGAAACTGCAATCTGTCAAGAGTATACAAAATGACTACAATAACAATAAAACCTGCCCTCTTCTTCAGTATGTTGAGGTCAAATACTTCTACTCTGTTCTATTCTATTACTTATCAAATACTATCTACTGTTCTAAAAGAGAACGATTTATAGATGGACAATGCTGTGCTTTTTAACTTTCCTTAAAAAAAAAAGACTTAATACTAGTCACATCGCGATCATCGTTTTCATGATTGATCGTCGCTGTCATGTGCGAGTACTCAGAGTCCATCCCTACCACGCACACATACCTATTACGCAATCGCCACGGACCAATGGTAGTACGATGGTGTTTACCAGCCCGAGCGAACTTTTCTGGAAAGTTCGCTTTGAACTCCCAAAACAAACTTTGTTTTGGCCTGATTTTGTTCGAAATGACGTCACAGTTCGTTATTCGATTTATATCGGGCTTTAAGGAGAAATGACTGATAAGATGATGACAAAGTAGCTGGTACGCAACAGATCCTAAGCATCATTGACATATCTTATCTTGCCGATGTTCCATATAGACAGTACGAGCATACACTCATCTTTTCTAGAGGTAACAGCAAGTGTCACAGCAACAAATAAGATGTTGCAATGCATTACATCCAAAATACTCATTCTGAACATGCAGCAGCTTGATCAGTGTTGAATTACACCTGCAATTACACTAGTTTAAATATTGACAGGTCATTCGTTTGAGGGGAGGGCCCCATAAGGCCTAGACTAGAAATGTGTGTGTGTGTGAGGGCCACATAAGGCCTAGACTAGAAACGTGTGTGTGTTTGAGCTTAACTGTGAATTCATTCGTTTGAGGGGAGGGCCCCATAAGGCCTAGACTAGAAACGTGTGTGTGTTTGAGCTTAACTGTGAATTCATTCGTTTGAGGGGAGGGCCCCATAAAGCCTAGACTAGAAATGTGTGTGTGTGTGAGGGCCCCATAAGGCCTAGACTAGAAACGTGTGTGTGTGAGCGCTTGACATGTAGCATGAGGGCAAGACTAGAATAGATTGTGATGACAGAGTCGACATTATTCCTTTACCTGCATGACGACAGCATCTTTGTTGGAGGCATCATGGGAAGAGTGATCTGTTAGGGATGTTTTGGTCTCTAGAACAGAAGTCTGCTGCTGTGGCTCCTGGAAATCAGACAAAAAAACAGAAACCAAAGTTAACAAAAGTTAGCTCATGTGAAAACAGTTTCTCATCTAGCACAGCTGAAATATAAGAGCATACACTCGTCTTTTCTAGAGGTAACAGCAAGTGTCACAGCAACAAATTAGATGTTGCAATGCATTACATCCAAAATACTCATTCTGAACATGCAGCAGCTTGAGCAGTGTTGAATTACACCTGCAATTACACTAGTTTAAATATTGACAGCTGTTGTCCCAATGATGTAAAATCACTAAGAGTGAGATCCATACATGAGGGCCCCATAAGGCCTACACTGGAAATGTGTGTGTGTGTGTGTGAGGACCCCATAAGGCCTAGACTGGAAATATGTCTGTGTTTGAGCTTAACTGTGAATTCATTCGTTTGAGGGGAGGGCCCCATAAGGCCTAGACTAGAAATGTGTGTGTGTGAGGGCCCCATAAGGCCTAGGCTAGAAACGTGTGTGTGTTTGAGCTTAACTGTGATTTCATTTGTTTGAGGGGAGGGCCCCATAAGGCCTAGACTAGAAACGTGGGTGTGTGAGAGTAGGGATGCACCGATCCGATACTCAGTATCGGTATCGGCTCCGATACTGCCATTTTTGCCGGATCGGGTATCGGTCAGACGAGGTCTATCAAAATCCGATACTATTCAGTGTTATTGTTAAGCCCCACAAAACGCACACAAACATTATAAAGCACCATACGTTTTCGTGCACAATATTATAAGCGTTCTGAAGCCATTATATAGTATAATGTGAGATAGAAATTAATATTTAAGTCGTTAAATTCAAGCTCACGTAAACGTTTCCCTCAGCTGATCAATCTTCATTCAGTAAACATCGCGTCGCGTTCGGTTACGACATTTAACACGATGAAACTCTCTCCACGATGATTCAGTGTTACTATTATTATACTTGATATGTAGATAAAGGTCTGTGGTTTCGCATAAAACAACTTTATCTTGCTGGACTTAATTGCTGTAACGTTACCTTAATCATGTTATCTACCGGGTGTCTGTTAGATCACAACACTGGAGTAAAGTCAGAGCACTATTTGTTCTTCACGCGCACATTTACTGAAATGTAAAACTGTTAAAAGAAAATGCTGAATAAACTATTGCATAGATAGATACTGTATAATACACTACGCATCAATATGCCGTCTTTGTGCTTTAAACTTTTCAATGCGGACTTGACGCGCTGCGCGCTGACTCATGTTGCTTAATGCGCATCATTCTGCGCTCGAGATGCGCATAAGCGCTTTGTGCCGCACTATATTGGAGCCTTTCGTAATACAGTGACGCATTGAAAGATTATTAATAGCCTTTCTTGTTCTGTCCTATCTATCATATGTTGCTACCTTATTAAACAGCTGTGCTATACATTTAAAAAATGTATTTAAAAAAAAAAAAATATAGTAGGCTATATATAAAATAATTGATATTTTTGATTTTTATCTTGTTTTTCATGAATGTATTTTACAACAATTCAACGAGCAATGTGCAAAGTTTTACCAGATTTAGTGTTACACTTAATGTCTCTAATTTGTTCCCCACTAAATGTTTTTTTTTTTTCACAAAATGTTCAGATTTTATACAATTATTGTGCACTCGTGATTTTCCTAGGCTAAATTTTACTGCTGAATTATCCATCATCTAGTTTATAATAGCATTTATGTCAGATTATGATCATATTTTGTTGTTGTTGTTTTTTCTTTATAATGAAGTTTTCAGTATTAAGTAGATTGTGTTTAACACACAAAATAGTGATTAACAGTTCAACACAGAGTTATAGAAATTCTACTTGATTTAAAAAAAAAAAACTGCACTGGTATCGGTATCGGCCGATACTCAGAATTTTTGGTATCGGATCGGATCGATTCTGAAAAAATGGTATCGGTGCATCCCTATGTGTGAGCGCTTGACATGCAGCATGAGGGTAAGACTAGAATAGATTGTGATGACAGAGTCGGCATTTCTCCTTTACCTGCGTGATGACAGCATCTTTGTTGGAGGCATCATGGGAAGAGTGATCTGTTAGGGATGTTTTGGTCTCTAGAACAGAAGTCTGCTGCTGTGGCTCCTGGAAATCAGACAAAAAGTTCTAAGAAACAGATCATGCATATATGAGATCACATAGCTATGCGTAGATATTTTTTTTTTACATTCATTTAAGATCAAAGTGTGTATTTAATGGGTAAAGCGCAGAAGAACTGAAGCGGGTGCTTGAGCGCTGACAGAAGTACACACGCTTCGAGTGTGTGTGCACAGAGGGCTGCCCGTCATGGTTCATTGCAATTTAGCATTTTAAGATCTTTGAAACTTTGATTTAAGACATTAAGACATTAATCGATTGCCGAGTTCACGCGCGTGATCATAGGTAACTAAACCTATGCACGTGAACTCGGCAATCGACTACTTTGGACTTCAACCGAAAACAGGATGTAAACACAGGTATTTGCGCTGGCTTAAATAACATCATTTTTATACATATCTTTCACATCTACTGCAGTCAGATTCACTCGTGTTCACTCAGAAGGAATCACTCACATTTTCTGTGCACTTGTAATGACACATCAAGGATGTTAAGAGGCTAAAAGCAGGTTTAGTACTTGCCCCATTGAAGTCAACAGGGTGCAAATTTTAAAAATAGAATAACTCGGTGTAGGCAACACCGATTTTTGTCGTTGTTCTCTGTATTGACAGCACTCCAAATGTACAAAAAAAATTAGCTCAATGTTAAAATTGACCGGAGTTCTCCTTTAAGGATTGACAGACATCCTGATAATCAACAGAAGTTAGAGCTATGATTCATAGGGGTGGAACGGTACATGTATTCGTATTTAGGGATGGGGCCGATCCGATCCAGTATCGGGACCGATACCAGCGTAATTCACGTATCGGATTTTCCCAATCCAACCTGCGTAGATATACGATATCCATGAGTCATGTCTGCGCTCTAACGTTGTCTGCTGAAATGACTCCAAAAGTGATTCCCGCCGGCGAGTATGCTAGCTGGCTGCAAACTGTGGAATGGATTTCCCAAACGGAGGCGCGGCTCAATGAGACACAGAGTTATGAGACACGCCCACGCTCAGGAAATCCATCCTGCAGTTTGCGACTAGCCAACAACGTCCGCTGTGTGGAAATGCTTCACACTGGAAACACCGCAGAGCAAGACAGCAAAATGCAATGTTTGCAAAGCCGTAATTCAGAGCTCTTTGAAGCTCCCTCGCGTCGTACAACACAACGAACACAATCAAACATTTAAAAAAGCACCACGTTAATTTGCGTTCACACCAAATGCGAATAGCGCGTCAAATTCGCGTCTACTTGGATGCTTGAATATTTTGAATCCATTCGCGCGTCCAGAGCGAAATTGACGTGCGTAAAAAGCAAAAGTTTGAAGCCAAATTGAGCGCGTCTGAGGCGAAATCCGCTTGTCTGTTTGCAAGATGGCTGATGTTGATCGAGCATTCATCGAGAGAGTTACCGCATCGGAATGAGGATCACCCTTCAGATAGTGTGTGTGTAAGATGTTTAACGTTACACTTGCACTTTTCTTATATTTCAAGACTCAAGTATTTGACATTTTGGGAATGTAATAAATATTGACATGACAATCAATTTGAAACCCTTACAGTTGCATATTTGTTTTCAGAATGGGATTTTTCCTGTTAACAGGATTTCCTGTTTTTCTGACTTCCTTTTCTGATCTTATACTTACCTCAAGTTGCCTTTTTGGACATACATGCGTATACGTACATATCATACTTGCCTGTTGAGAGAAGTTTATTTCAGCATCATATAAAATAAACAATAATGATAATAATAATAATATTAAAGCAAACACAGCTCTGGTATCGGAATAGTATCGGTATCGGCCGATATCCAAATTCAGGTATCAGGTATTCAGGTCAAATAACTTCACCTACCTGTTTCTCACATGAAGAGTGTTTTCCTGTGTGTTCAGAGTCGAAGCGCGTGGAACTTCCGGTTTAAAATGCCGTCCGTGTCCGTGTCCGTGGGCTTTTAGCAGCTAATGTTAGCCATCTGATTAAAACCTTACTTCATTAAGCATCATTCTGTTCACACGACTCGAAATATACATGAAACTATATCAAATGTATAGTTAAATACTATAGGATTACAGCAACCTGTTGCTTAGCCTACATGAAGTGTTTCTTCCGTTGAAACAGTCAAAACAGGAGGAACTAAAGATTAAAACCCAGAAACAGTGTGCGTGGGCGCATCCAATAAAACTACACGGCTCCTCCCTCCCTCTCCGTGGGCCTTTCTCATTGGCTAAAGCCACACACACTTCCGGTAGTGTGTATCTGCTGCAATACCATGTTCCCAGCTACAGGGGCGATAGAGAGCATACACACATACACACTCAAAACTGTTTTTTGTCACCTTGTGGGGAAAGTGAAAAAAAAAAGCATGAGGCATATCAGCAGAGGCTACTGAGGCAGTTTACGTTGAAATCGGTGTGGGGCCCACCATTTCGGGCCCCACAACGTTGTTGGACCCCATACCGTTGGTGTGCTCCCGGTCACTGGGACCCACAAAGTAAGAAATACAAGTACACACACACACACACACACACACACACACACACACACACACACACACACACACACACACACACACACACACACACACACACACACACACACATATATATATATCAAATAACAGCAGTCCTCTTGAGCTTTTGACAGAGGAGTACGCTTTTGGCAAATGTTCAGCTCACGTGAACATAGCACACTTGTCTTTACTCAATGAGTGAGATTGTGTTGGCAGCCCTTTAATAGAGGTGGTTTAGGTGTGTATAACGGTAATTACTGAGAGCACACAGCTCTCTCGTTTAAAATAATATGGATCCATCAACATTAGAGTTGACTTTTATACAGAATTATTAGTGAACAAGACCCAGTGTGAAATAAGTCGCCCCTTGTTTTCCTCATTCCGCAATGGCATTGTGAGAAACCAAGACTGACACACCAACTGTGTGCATGAAAACATCAATACCTATGCATGTTTGTGAAGGCTCCGATTGTAAAACAAGCAAATAAGGGTTGCAGTGTTTAATCAAACCCTGGTTGACTCTGTGAATTGGTAATGCTGTCTGATTAAGACGGGGTCTCTCTACACTAATCTCACACAGTCAATTAGAAACACTCCAGACAGTGCCTTAGAATGCATTGATTAGCACAGCATAACAGGCTGAGCTCTGTGTGCATGTCTTCATTGTGGAGTTAAAAATACAAACTGGAGGTGTGTACATTTGAATGTGTTGCAGGGCAAGGGGATGTAGAGGGTATAGCAGTCCATGACTTGCAATATGACACACAAATGAGGGAATCATTAAGAAACAACATATGCTCATTGGCAACGCTATCTCACGACCAATTCGTACGAATTCGTACGAAAGATAAAAAGTTGGCTAATTCGTACTAATTCGTACGACCTAGCTCGTACGAATTTGTACGATTTGTCTAAACCCACGTGATGGGTAGGTTTAGGGGCGGGGTCAGGGGTAGGTCATTCGTATGAATTCACACGAATTGGCCAATTCGTAAAATATGTACGATTTTGCAAAAATCGTACTAATTCGTACGAGCCAGGTCGTATGAATTCGTACAAATAAGCCACCTCGTAGAAAAACATACCTATGGCAACACTTTTGCAAAACACAAAATACTTACCAATACGTACATATCACTGCAGTTTCCAACAGAAATGTACACTAGAGGCAGTGAAACAGCAGGCACGTTTAAACGTTTTCATAGACAGTTATGTTTAAAGGGCAGATTGTGGATTAATAAAGACTTGTTTTCATGCAGCTCCTTGCACAATATTCTGTTATGACCTCAAAACACATTTTACCATAGTGCATGATTTGTAAATGAATACATTTTGGAATTTGCATCACTTAACCAGCTCCATATGTTCGGCTTTTCTGACAAACTAAGCTTGCTTGATGGCTCAGATGATATAGCATTGAACTTGTGATGTGAAGAGCTTGGGTATGAATCCTGTGAAAGATGAGTCACGATAGAAGAGCTCAAAGACAAAAAAACAAGCAAAAGTGGCATGGTTACAATTGCGTTTTAATGTCACATTTGCTTTTGTTAACACTATCGGATAGGTTTAGGGTTTAGTGTAGGTGTACGTTATTTTTAAACATGATGGAGCATTAAGCTTTTAGTGCTACACTGGATATTTTCACTTTGAAACTGTCGCGAAACATGCACTTATTTTGTGTTTTGCAAAAATGTGCCACAGGTAAGTTTATCTAATGAGCCTTGGCTGTAAAAAAAGGTTTCATTTGAATGAGCATAACCTTGTCATGGGTGTTTTTGTTAATGTCTTCAACCTCTGCAGAACAGAAACTGAGAACAAGTCTGTTTATAACTCTCTGTAATAACGATCAGTGCAATCTGGTGGGTTTTCCATTCCATTGATGTGATTGGTTAATGGCATGAGATACAATGACATCAGATGCACTGTAAGCATATGTAAATGGACAATGTTTACTTGTTCTCTGTGTTACCTGGACCAAGAAATTCACATTTATTTGCAGCAAATGTTGGCCGGCAACTTTTGACAACTCCAGGGTTTTTGTGAAAATGATGGTTTCTTTCAGATTTTCCTCCCAGTTTGTCCTAAAACATGTTTTTTTCATGTTGAGACATTCTCTCCGTATTTACGATTCTTTGCAGCCTTTAGCCATTGCCTACAATGTGCTTACTCCACTGGTCACTGAAAGTGCTCAATCCCGTTAAACGTTTAATCTTTGAGTTCTTGCACACGTGAACACGTGAACTGAGTTATGGTCTGGCAAAGCTTCTTTAATAACTCATTTCCAAAGGGGCGTCACCAACGGACGTCGCTCAAATGCCTCTGGGCGCAATTGAATAGACCTAAAACAAATCAGAGTGATCGTCATCGTGTAAAGCCATATGATGCGTCCCAATTCGCCGTACGCCATAAAATTATGTAACGTTACTCTTTTTGTGAAGAAAATGTATTTACTTTGCATGTGTAGCAAAAAAGTAGGCAAGCTTTGGGACATACTACTTCGTCATCTTTATCGGACGGATCTGCCGCGTGCGTCCTGTTACGTAAACTGCCGTGTCAATCATTTTGTCACAGTTAAAATTCTCTATTAAATCTAATTTAATTTCCTACCGTTTCAGAGAGAAATGTAGTAACACGTTCATCTGCCAGTGGGTCTTTCATGGAGACTGTCCTCATGTGTTTGCAATTTGAATATAATAATGCATTTAAAAGTTGGTGTGCTTCACCAACGGAGTGGACGTCGCTCAAATGCCTCTGGGCGCAATTGGATAGACCTAAAACCAATCAGAGCGATCGTCATTGTGTAAAGCCCGCCTCAACGTTTCTAATTGGTGCCGCGATTTCGACGGCATGGAAATGGACTTGAATGAGCTCTTTGCCAGACTACTTGCAGCGCAAATCTAAATTTGCCGGAAGTTGTCTGGGTTTTTACCAGGCTACAATACATGTGGACACCATGACCAAAAGTTTGCTAAGAAGTATTTCCTACTAAAGGAAGACAGTATTTGACTCTGATATATATATATATATATATATATATATATATATATATATATATATATATATATACATATATATATATATATATATATATACATACATATATATATATATATATATATATATATATATATATATATATATGAGAGAGAGAGAGAGAGAGAGAGAGAGGTTTATATAGATATGCACACACTGCATATTTTATACTACAGTGGGCTCACACATCTAACACCTCTTTATAAACCTCCATTATAATGTGTGTGTGTATATATATATATATATATATATATATATATATATATATATATATATATATATACATACATATGTGTGTGTGTATAGTCATAGCTATCTTTATTTCTTATTGGAAAATAAACTGTTTACTGCATATTGCTCCAGTTGATAATTAGGAGTTGTGGCTTCCTTCATTATATTTCCTACCAGTTCACACTTATAAATGTTTACAACATAAGTGAAGCAACTCCCACAGCAATTTACAAGTCCCATGGCTTCTTGTTGCCCAGAAGGGATAGTTCATCCAAAAATGATAATTGAAAAACAATCATCTGTATTTTTTTTTTTTTTTTTTGTCCATGAAAACGAAAGTCAGTTGTGTCTTATTTTACTTGGAGCCCAACATATTTAAAAAAAAATACATTTTGTGTTCCTTAAGAAAATAAGTTATGGATGATTGCAGAATGTTCATGTTTTGGGTGAACTCTCCCTTATAATGTTATGTTGCACTCTGCTTGGTGAACCTCCAAATTTCAGAGTTGAGTGATAGCTGTACATTAAGACGCATGGCTTATTACGAAAGCACATATTTCTAATGAATGGTGTAAAATGTAACAAAATCCAAGAATAAATCCTACAAGACATTCTATTGGATATTTGAATACTATAAGATAATTAAGATCTTGCTTACAACAACTTATGACATTTTGCAGTTTGAATTAAATAATGTGATCATTACAAATCTCTATATTCAGTATGTCACATTCTCCACTAACCTTCTTGTTGCATTGCTTTTTGACTTTTTGTAAATCAGACCAGAGATCCTTATATACAGTACCTCTTTGATTCAATCATGATGTTTGGAAATTTGCCAAACAGACACATTATATTAATGCTGCACTTTCAATCACTACAAATTGTGGAAGAGAATTAGATGATGTAATTGAAGCCATTATTTTGTACACTGCCTTCAGAGTCTCCATTAACTTCTTCACTTTCAATTGCTGAATGCAAATGTAGCTGAAGCAAATGATTGTTCAATTCAAATAAGCGCGGCACTGCAAATCCTAATGCTCTTCTTGTCTTGTAACCTTGCAGAAAGCATACTCTTTGATTTCTTCAATATGTGACAAGTTGTTTTCCCCAGCAGATGAGCTTTACTAATGAGCTAATGTGATCTGTTTTGAGAAATGTATAATGAGACCTGACTGTATGCGATTAAAAGCACAAAAAAAGGCCATTGTGAAAGAGGCATTTCACTGCTTAATGGTGCTCTTCTGGAACATTCCCCCAGCCCTTAAGTTTTTTATAAGCCTATAGATGAGACCTCTTCAGTGATAATGATCTGATTTGCTCAATATTTTATAACTCAATCTATCAGAATTAACAAGATTACTCACAGTACGGCTGATCTGTCGCCAATAACATCAATCTCGGATCATATTTTCAGATTCACTATTAAAATGAAACCCTCTTTTCAAACCAAAGCTGTTACTTTTATAAAGCTTTCAAAGCAGTGGAACATTTATTCCCTGGAGAATGATTTAACAAGATAGCAAACAAACTTGTCAGTGCAATTTGGACTCCCGTTTTTGATATGAACATCATTTGCCCTTAGTCGCTTCAGTTGTGATGTCATCTCATTGAAAGGCAGAAGAGACCCAAGCATGAATTTTCACTTTCAGCATTGCAGGAACTCTTTTAAATGTCAAACATAACAGTATTAAACACTAACAAGTCTTTCCCTTCACAAAAAAACAAACAAAACAAAACAAAAAAATAAACATTAGGGATAGTTCACCCAAAAATGAAAATTAGCTCATGATTTACTCACCCTGAAGCCATAGCTGTATATGACATTCTTCTTTCAGACGAATACAATCGGAGTTATATTAAAACATGTCCTGGCTCTTCTAAGCTTTATAATGCCAGTGAATGGCTGTATGTCTTTGAAAGTCCATAAAAGCGCAAAAGTGCTCCACACATCTCTGGGGGTTAATAAAGGCCTTCTGAAGTGAAGCGATGCATTAGTGTAAGAAAAATATCCATATTTAAAACTTTATCGACTAAAATAACTAACTTCCGGCAGATGGTCGTCAATTTACGCCAAAATACTAACCCTTGAACTTGACGCACACCTTAATGACAGACGCGGTTGCCCAGTCCAGGGGTGTGTTTTCCCAAAAGCATCTTTGGCCAACTATGTGCGCAAGTTCCATCATTATCAAGCCTGGGTTTCCCCATGCTGCCTTGCACGCAGCGCGATTTTATTCACACTGTTTGGCAGCCTGGATACCATGGACCAGATTTTCCCCTCAAAAAGGGAACCAATCACAGAACAGGGAGGGAGCAGCAAGACGATGACGATGTCTATGCGACACACAGTTTGTTTATATCTATGGGTCCAACATGGCAGCAGACGCGAAGTTACCTTTCGATGCAGCCTTAGATAGTGTTCTAAGTAGTTTAGAATGCAAGTTTATTTCGTCTTCTTCCTCTTCGAATTTCTGCCGCTCTACATACGTCATCTGTTATAATTGAAACGATTGGCTATGAGCTACGTACAGGCGCATTTTATAGACATTCGTAGCGCCCAATAAACGGCTCTGGGCATTCGTAAACTACGCCTCAAATACGAGAAAATGAACATGTGATTCCCAGACCACGTCTCAATGAGAAAGAGGTCTGACGTTAGCCAGGCTAATCGTTATCAGCATAGTTCAACGAGTCCGTGTTTCCCCAAACCATCGTTCTAATGAGCATTTGCAAACAGCATTGCAAAATTGTGTGGTTGGAACGACAGCCCTCGACCTATGGTTAGAAGCATAGTTTCTAGTTTGCATGACATGTGGACTTAATAAATCCTTATCTTGAGCCAAATAAGCAAGCTGACATTCAGTACAACCTGTGTCTTTAAATTAGAATGTCAAGAGATTTAAAGCACCGTTTTTGAAGACTGCGCATGTGCGAACGTGCTCTACTATGTAAGAACGAGCCTATGATTGAATCTGGAAATAAAGCAAAATAACTGAGAAAAATTAGAAATAGTCCTTAAATGTCATGTCTGTAATTTATATTAAAACATCTAGCATTAATTCGAATGCACGAATTAAAACGCACCCCTGTTTGTTTGAACCGCGAGAGGCGGCAATCGCTGTCATTACGTTGTGCGCCAAGTTCAAGGGTTACTCTTTTGACATAAATCGACGTGTACGGCCGACATTTATTCTCCCT
This sequence comes from Scardinius erythrophthalmus, assembly GCF_964197995.2. NCBI lineage: Eukaryota > Metazoa > Chordata > Actinopteri > Cypriniformes > Leuciscidae > Scardinius > Scardinius erythrophthalmus. Next base: position 24,335,734 of record NC_138239.1, read on the forward strand.
ATCCAGTCCTATACAAAGCATGGATTCTAGAACCAAATCCACTGTTCCCAATTTCCAAACTTTTAAAGACAATTTCATTAAGTTACTACAACTTACTTTTTTTAATTTATTTTTTATTCAATTAAAACATAACATTTTGTTTAAATTACACACAAAATGATCATCATTATTATGTCAACAGAAATCAACCAACTAATGTTTGCAACTTAAAAAGTTTTTAACTTGCAGCCATGCATTTATTTAGATATAGATTTAGATAGGCTTTACTCAGCAAAGGGGCATGTTAGACGTTTTAAAATTTACTTCATTATATATCCATGAATACGTAAATGCTGTAATGCATTTCTAAATGTGGTTACAATTATTCATGGAAAGATAAAACAGTCATTGCAATGTCTATTATAAGGCATTCTGAATAAGTTTATAATGGATTACATATCCTACAGGCTTCAAGTTAAATGCTACGGTATGGAGTAAGTGAATCGAATAAGCCATGCATTGAATTAAATAGTCATTTAACTAAAATGACATTTAACAAAACAAATTTTATTAAGAAACTTGCTTCAATGCATTATCCTTGATTAACACAAGGTACCCCCCCCCCCCTCTCATATACAGTACACATCAACACAGAAAAGCAGAAAAGCATGATCGAAACAGAGACTAAATGTTTCTACCCTGAGCAGTGTATAGCTCACGGCACTGTTTGACTTTTCAGCGCTTTGCCTTCCTTCATATGAGTGTTCAGCAAAGTGACATAGAATTTGATTGGTCCTTAGGGACAAGAAATGCTTTGAATTCTTATCTTTTGTCCTCAGTAGTGCTTAAAATGAGCTCAAGGTTTTTTCAACATCTTATCTGAAATATGTTCTGTGGCTCTCTGGAACTAGAAGCGCACTTGTAAGTCAAGATGAATACAAATCCACTTTATCCTTTGAAGAAAAAAATGCTACCTGCAGAATTTCCAGACTTAACAAAATTACCTGAATGAAGCTGGCTGCACTGCTCTCGGCACTAAGAGGGGTGAATATTGAGGGAAACAAATTTAAGTCTATAAGATAATTGTAACCAAAATGTTGTCTTTGATGTTCAAGTGGAATGTAAGTATTAAATTTCCATTATTCAGATTGCTCTGTTCCAAAACCTAGTGAGTTGCCTACATACTATATGCAGCATTTTAAGTCATTATAGTCAAGACTTTTACACAATTTTTGTATGCCTTGTCAGATACCTTCTTGTGGCTAGATTGGAAAACAGCATATCTTCATGGTGTAATATTTATTTATTACTTAGGCCTACTTACTTACTGTAGTCACAGTAAAGCCAAAAGTGACCATGTGCCTTCAACTAATGTACCTTTTTTCTTTTCTTTTTCAGAGACCACAGAGTTATTACTTTTCTGCTGATAACCAAATACACAACTGATGGATTCGGAACACAAAAAAGCTTTTTTACAATCTGAGCTTTATGGTTGGCTGAACAGAGTACTAAATAAATAAATACACAGATCGCTGAATGCAGATCTTCTGCCTTTGATAAACACCTTTGATGCATAAAGAGGAAATGTCCTGAGATCATGAAAGCATAAAATGAAGTTTCTACTAGCAGAAAGCCTGGCCATTTACTTCTGCATTATGTATCAAAGCAATCTGTTGTATTATCAGGTTCAGGGGAGAGAGGGCAAAAAGGGATGGGTTACATGGCAGTGAATGCAAGGCAAGCCTTCTATGATACTGCGGGAGAACTTGTGATAAGCCCATTGGAAAGGTCAAAGTAAAGTTTAGCAATCAATCAGAGGAACCTGGCGTTTAGACAGCTTTAACTATCCACTTTGTTTATGGCCATAGATACATGAATAACACTAATGCAGATTCAAACCTGACTCTGGATAAATAACATCAGCTTTTATACAAGAAGGCAATCTCATAGTCAGCAGGGATTTGTCTGCTGCTTGTGAGTTGGGAGCGTGTATCCATTACACATTTCTGAGCTGCTATTGGATGACTTTAGTGAGTTCAAACATGCATTTTGAACATCCGTGCAACTTGTTATAATCAAAGCAATCTTAAGAGGGTGTAAATTGAATCTAGGTGAAGCGCTGTTGTGCTACTGTAGTAATGAAAAACAAGTTATAGCAGACAGGAGGCTGAAAAATAACTAATTTCTAATCAGTGGAAGAAATGTGCAGGTTATGCATACAACCATGCGTGTTCGGAATGCATACTAACACGTTACTCATGTTATTTCTGCAATATGTAATGGATTTAAACATTTTGTCACATTTTCATCCATTAAAAGTTTTTTTATACCATTAATTAGATTCGATTTTTTATTAGATTTCTAATTATTTTATTAGATTTTTTTTTAATCTTTTTTGAAACCTATGACTTTTCTGTCTTGTGTTCTATGGGACACAACATATTTTTAGGCTCCACAATTTACACAAACACCATAAAGTTAAACTTATTGGTATTACCTGGCAAGGGGCAGATGAAATTCCTTCTATGATATTGTGAATATTGTTGTCTGAGAAATTGTGTGGATGCAGATTCTGCGTGGGCCTGTTCATCTGATGACAACGTTGCATCTTACAGTTTAAAACATTTATCACAGCATAATGTTTCATATACTATTTTAAAAAATAGCAAGCAGAATATACTGCACAGTATGCCAGTATTTCTTTCCAGCCATAACCTCCGTCCACTGATCTATTCCGCATTCTCTGTCACAACAGGAATTTAATGAGTTGCACATCGCTTAGTTTCACTGTGAGAGGAAATCTTTCCAGGGCATGCTGGAGAAAATAATTAGAGGGTGAGATTGGAACACGGCTGCTTCAGTCGCCATCCACGCTGTGCTGCCAGACAGAGGTGTTCTAGAGCTGCTGTGTTCCCTCGCTCTCTCCTAGGTAAGTGCTTGTGAGAAATGGACATTGTCAGCGGTGGCAGTTATTGTCTGGTGGAATGAGAGCAGGGGGGCAACTTTTGGACTCTTCGAACGGCTGGCCCTCTCGACCCTAACTTTCGATGGTTAATTCCTCACTCCAGTGCAGAGAGGCAGCTTGGGTAGCACTTCTACACCTTAGAAGGAACGTCATTTCAAAGACCGTCTCTTACTTATTTCTCGGAATAATTTTTCTCTGAGAACAAAAGGTCAAAAGGAGACCGATGCGGCTACCGGCAATACACATTTTGTATCTGGGGATCAATAATTTACTCTTTCGTTTTAGAGGAAAGTGCTGTCTTAATAGAGACTTCTCCGTACTCTCCTATTCAAATAGCTGGAAGGATCTATAGTTATTTACATCAACCTCATGGCCACTGACTCAGCAAAGTGATTTAAATGGAGCATTAAGATTAAATGCATATAGCGAGCGAGTTGTTGTGCATTTCATGTAAAGTAATGGTCATATCAGTGGCTTAAAATATCAGTGTCATTTGTGTTGAGCAACAAACCACATAGGTATGTGGTTTGTTGCTCAACACAAATTACACCAAAATAAATTTCAATCAAGTAAAAGGATAACCAGTATCTTATTCAGAGCCAAATTAGTCAAAATCGCATATATAATGACTCTGAGCTCGTTATTAAAATTCCGTCATCATTTACTCATCATGTCGTTCCAAACCCATAAGACTTTTGTTCATCTTCAAAACACAAATGAAGATATTTGTAATGAAACCTAAGAGATTGCTTTCACTCCATTGAAAATATATTAACCCAAAACTCTGATGGTTCAAAACGTCCACAAAGAGATCTTAAAATAAATCCATATGAATCAAGCAGTTTAAATCCAAGTGTTCTGAAGAGACATGATCGCTTTATATGATTAACAGATTTAATTTGGACTTTTATTCACATATAAACATTGATCAGCATACATGAGCAGAACCTCAACCATACTTGCTTTACTCAAAAGAACAAACCTCATTAGTTCTTACAGAAGCTCAAATGTGCTAGTGTGATATGTGAAAATGAACCTGGGTTCTCCCTGTGTAGAGATAAATGTTTATATGTGAATCATATCTCAATTATGTCAATCTCAGATTTTATTATAGTTTGTTGTGTTTACTTGTGGCACTTAGTACTTACTGTAATTAGTAATGTGAGAAAGTTTAGTTAAACAAGATATACATTTGGGTACTTTCTCAAAAGCAATAAAAACATTAATTGAATCGTTAAAGCTACACTAAATTACTGCCCTTTAGCAGTAACTGCATGCATCTTGTGGAAGAACATGGATTCGTTCCATCTGCTTTTAAGTATAAATCGTTAATTTAGGTTTATCAAAGTGTATTTAGGTAAAGATATTGTAGAAACAGTCCCACGGACCCAGCCCCAAACCCCATCTCTTAAAAATGAATAAAGGCTGGTTTCTAAAGTACTTCTTCCTGCCTCTATGTATTAATGCTCATGGGTAGCCTAAATGGGTTCCATTCAGACCTTAATATTAAGTATTTTACTGTTATTTGTCAACAAGATTCAACAAGACATTTTCACCTGGCTAGACCCAATGTTTAGATCTGTTGTGGTATTTATGCAAATTAGCACATCTGTAATTAGATTATGCACCGTTTGTCCATGTTAACAAACTATTTAAAAAAAAAACTTGTAATAAATTTTTTGTTTGTCTTGATATAAGTAATCAACTCAGTAATTTTCATGGTGATATCTAAAGGTTAAATATTTTACCCTATTCATGTGAGAAAAATAATGAATAGGCGTATGAATAGGATATGTTTGGGTCTTTTTCGGAACTTTCCCCTAATGGGATTCTTCTGGGCTTTTTTTTCCTTACTCAGGACATATTGAGGATACAAAATAAGTTGAGTTTGATTCTGTTGCAATTTGTTCACGGTTGACCCCCATTTTGGCTTAAAACGCCTGGACTATAGTTGCTTATTAGCATGCATATAAGGATATTGGCTGTTTATTACTTATAAAGCACATATTAATGACTTATTCTGCATGACCATATTCTACATCCCTTAATCATACCCAATACCTAAACTTCAAGCTAAACTAGCTTACTAACTATTAATAAGCAGTAATTAGGATTCTTTTGAGACAAAGTAATAGTTAGTTAATATTGAGAACTGGACCCTAATCTAAAGTGTAACCGTTATTTATCAAAAACAAACAAACACACAAACAAAAAAACAGTGTAGTTTAAGTGGAATTTGAACCACAAATTATTATTTTATATGATTCTTATTTCTAGATGTGGATGATAACAACCTTTTTTTTTGTTTCATACACACTTTTTTTCACTTAGTTGTCAGTGAAATATTATTAAATACGTTCGACCTTCAGTATTTTTTTTTTCCATTGCTTGCACTATTTTTAGCACCGGAATACGCTCCTCTCAGACGTATACATTTATTTTCCATGTTCTTCGCCTTGGTTGTCCTTTAATGCGTGAGGCACAGTTCCCATGTGACATTTTCCATCATGCCTCATTGTTAATGGAAGCTGACCTACTCCTGCCCTGCTCTTTGCTCCTTACAATTCAGTGAAACGGATCCTGGAGTTACGGGAGCACTTTTTAGGCTGAGAAATTAGTCACGTCACACATAACAGATTGCCTCTCGGCTACGTCTCCAAGCCGAGAAGGTGATGCATTCCTCCATCCTGGATGATGTGTGAATGTATCCTGTGTGATTTGCCTGTGAATGTCACAGAAGACAAGACTTTACTGAATAGACTGATCTTGATTCTATAGATCAAGTTTCATTCATTAAGGTTTTTTCATTAGAGCTGTTGCTAGGAGTTTGAACTGTACTTCTAAGATTGCTCTTCCTTGCATTTCACCTCTGCTTTAGCTTTTTTCATAGTCTAGCTTTCTATAAAACCTGGCATTGCATACTATGGGCCCTATCATACACCTGGTGCAATGCAGCACCAGACGCGATACAAGTGTTTTTTGCTGGGTTCAGCCTGACACAGTTATCATTTCCATGTCCTGCGCCACGTTGTTAAAATAGCAAATGCATTTGTGCGGCGTGCTGGTCTGAAAACGAGGTGTGTTCAGGTGCGTTGTTGGCGCGTTACTATTTTGAAACAACTGGCTTTTAAAGGGAATGGGAGATGAGACTCTGATTGGTTTATTGCGCGTTATGCCCAAAACACACCTATTACTCATTAAGAGAATAGAGACAACCCTTTTAGACCATGCAACCATTTTTCCCGTTGTTAAACCAGCAAAAGTGGTTTCGGACAAGCCCTAAGTGCACTTGCGTAGTGCGCTTTAGACCATGCGCTTAGATTATTAAAATAGGGCCCTCTGAATGTTGTGCTCTGTGGCGAATTAATATGTTCCTCTATTATAAAAGCATCTGCTAAATGCTTATAGTAAATGTAAATAAAACACATTATTTCTCATAATTATTAGGGATGCACAATATATTGGTACCTTATTCATAGGGCCCTCTGAATGTTGTGCTCTGTGGCGAATTAATATGTTCCTCTATTATAAAAGCATCTGCTAAATGCTTATAGTAAATGTAAATAAAACGTACTCGGTTACTAACGTAACCTCGGTTCTCTCTAGAAGAGGGAACGGGTACTGCGTTTTTATCAAAACGCTACGGGAAAAGTCTCTTTTCACGAAATACTGAAGCAAAAAATTATCCTTAATTTTCATACATGTAAAGCGCGTTGCAGCAGTAGTCAGCTGTGGCGAGACGGCTTGCTCGCTCATTGGCTGCTCTGCGGCAACTGCATAAGCCTATCGAGCGAGGCCTGAGGTGACGTCAGGCCAATGAGGGCGCTTCGCGCCCTCCTTGCCATTTCCCGCCGAGACGGGTGTGGCTAACCTCTATAAAAGGAGCTCGAAAAGGCTGATTCACTTGATTTTCATCGCCTGGCACGCATGGCAGAGAACACAGTACTCGTTCCCTCTTCTAGAGAGAACCGAGGTTACGTTAGTAACCGAGTACATTCTCTTACGAGAGTCCTCTCGTACTGCGTTTTTATCAAAACGCTACGGGAACCCCTTGTAAAACGCCGTGCGTGCTGGGATAAAAACACCGATCACTGGAAGCTAAGCCAGATGTACAGTGCATAATCACCAGATAGACTCACAAAGAATCCGGGAATAAGGGATGGGGGACCTTAATTCCCTAAACTGTAACGTCCGCAGACGTAAACATGACCTCACAGAGAGAGTCTAGAGACAAGAGGGGATTCCCTCCGTCCTTTTATGGTCGCGCCAGCAGACGCGAATATGACATCACATAGACAGGGTGGGGAACCTGAACTGAATGTGGGAAATGTGGGTCTTACACAATTCTGCCCATAAGACAGTCGGTAGCCCGTTGCGCATGCGATTTCAGTGTTCTAGTTAGACAGCTGAATCGACTACACCGATAGTAGCTTAGCCTGCAAGGCGGGAACTTCTAGGTTGTAAAACCTGATAAATGTAGACGGCGAGGCCCAGCCTGCCGCCGTACATATATCCTGTAAGGAAATCCCGCTGGACCAAGCCCACGAGGAGGCAACGCCCCTCGTGGAGTGCGCTCTGACTCCCAACGGGCACTGAATGCCCTTGACAGTATAAGCCAGCGCTATGGCGTCAACTATCCATCTGGATAAGCTCTGTTTCGAAACAGCCATTCCCTTGGAACGTCCACTGAACGAGACAAAGAGCTGCTCAGTCTGTCTGAAGACAGCGGAGTGGGACACGTAAGCTCTTAAAGCCCTAACAGGGCAAAGAAAACTTGAGTCCCCTTCCTCACTTGACCCCGGCAGGACAGACAGGGAGATAACCTGAGCCCGAAACGGCGTGTTGAGGGACTTTGGCACATAGCCATGCTTAGGTTTGAGTATGACTTTAGAGTCATTAGGTCCAAACTCTAAGCACGCTGGGCTCACGGAGAGCGCGTGCAGGTCGCCTATGCGCTTCACCGAAGCGAGAGCCATCAAAAACACTGTTTTAAAAGACAGATGTTTGAGGCTAATAGATTGGATAGGCTCGAAAGGGGCATCTTTCATGGCCGCCAAGACTGTAGAAAGGTCCCACATAGGAACTGAAGGAGGTCTGGGTGGATTCAGCCTCCTAGCTCCCCTGAGGAAGCGGATGACTAAATCGTTCCTTCCTAGTGACTGACCCAGCGTTGATCCAGAGAACGCTGTAATAGCCGCCACGTAAACTTTGAGCGTGGAAGGGGATCTACCCTTACCCAACAGCTCCTGTAGGAAGGAGAGAACCTCCGTCACCTCACAATCGAGAGGTGATAGGCTCCGAGCTGTACACCAGCCGGAGAAAACCGACCACTTTGAGGCATAAAGCCGCCGAGTCGACGGCGCTCTGGCCTGAGTGATGGTATTTATTACTCCCTCTGCGAGGTCAACGGATATCCGTTGAGCGCCCACACATGAAGGGACCACAGCTCCGGGTGTGGGTGCCAAATCGAGCCCCCGGCCTGCGAGAGGAGATCTCTCATCAATGGCACTGGCCATGGAGCGAAGTCTGTTAGCTGCATCAGGACTGGAAACCATGCTTGGTTCCTCCAGAACGGTGCTACAAGCAGCACTGGGCATTCTGTTTCCCTGACCCGCTCTAACACCTGTGGCAGGAGGGAGACGGGGGGGAAAGCGTATAGCGGGCAGCGCGGCCACATCTGGGACAGCGCGCTGTCGTTCTTGGAAAAGAACACGGGGCAATGAGCGTTTTCGCGGGACGCGAATAGGTCCACCTCCGCTCTGCCGAATCTCTCCCACAGCAGCCGGACTGTTTGTGGGTGTAGAGACCATTCGCCCAGGGGAATGTTGTTCCTGGACAGTCTGTCTGGGCCCACATTCTGGAGCCCAGGCACATGCACTGCCCTCAGCGAGCGCAAATTGTGCTGAGCCCATATTAGGAGGCGTTTCGCCAGCCTGTACAGGGATGTGGATTTCAGACCGCCCTGGCGATTTATATAGGACACCACGGCCGTGTTGTCCGAACGGACTACGACGTGTTGGTCCTTGATATGGGGACAAAAACGCGTCAGCGCGTTGTGCACTGCCAGCATTTCCAGGCAGTTGATGTGTTGGAGCTTTTCTCGTTCCGACCACAGGTCGAAGAACGGTCTGCCCTCGAGCAGCGCTCCCCATCCCGAGGTGGATGCGTCTGTCGACACCATCCTCACTCTCGAGGAAGTCCCCAGGCTTACACCTGATTGGTACCAGCCTTCCGCCAACCAAGGTATCAGTGCTGTCACACAGCTTTGATTGACCTTGAGGCGTAACCGGCCGGACACCCACGCTCCGCGCGGCACTCGCGCTTTCAACCAGAACTGCAGCGGGCGCATGCGGAGCAAGCCCAGCTGGAGAACTGATGATGCTGAGGCCATGAGACCCAGCATCCTTTGAAACTTCCTGAGCGGGGTGAAAGCGCCGCGGCGGAAAAACTTCGCCGCGCGCTGAATGTGCAGCATGCGCTGTGGTGACAGCCGCGCCGTCATAGACTGCGAGTCCAGAACAATACCCAGAAACGAAATCGTTTGACTGGGGTTCAGTGAACTCTTCCCCCAATTGACCGTGATACCAAGATTCTCGCGGTGATCGAGTAAAATGGTTCTCTGCTCCACGAGCTGAGATCGTGATTGAGCTAGGATCAACCAGTCGTCCAAATAGTTCAGCACTCGCATGCCTCTGAGTCTGAGGGGAGCGAGCGCTGCGTCCATGCATTTCGTAAATGTACGAGGTGCCAGGGACAAGCCGAAGGGCAGGACTGTATACTGGTATGTCTGACCCTCGAAGGCGAATCTCAAGTATCGCCTGTGATGTGACGCTATCTGTATTTGAAAATACGCGTCCTTCAGATCTATCGACATGAACCAGTCTTCTCGGCGAACATGCGCGAGAATTTTGCTGGTCGTGAGCATTTTGAAACTGCGTTTCACTAATACTCTGTTTAGCGTCTTAGATCCAGAATGGGTCTGATACCGCCATCCTTTTTGGGGACTAGAAAGTATCTGCTGTATAGTCCCCCTTCGCTTTGAGCTCGGGGAACACGCTCTATCGCCCCTTTGCTTATCAGTTTTGATATTTCGGCGCGAAGTAGGTGTGCTACTTCTGAAACCACCGTAGTTTGGACGCGCGCTGTGAAGCGGGGAGGGCGTCGACAAAACTGTAGCGAGAAGCCTCTCTTTATAATGCCTAGCACCCAGTCCGAAACCCCTGGAAGCACTGCCCATGCTTCTGCATGGCTGGCTAAGGGCTGGATGCGAAGCGCGCTCTGTTCGCCGTGTGACAGAGGCGCTTCGGGGCGCACTAACGTAGGCATTATGCCTGTGGCATTCGAGGCGGGGGGCGCGCTTATTACAGCGGGCAGAGCGCTCGTCCTCGACCTTACTACAGCGCTTGACTGAGTGAGGGAGGGCTGAGCGGGTCCCGTGGGACTCATGTTTGCGAGTAAATGTGGGCGGGAAGCGGGCACATTCACTGCTTTGGGCGCGCTGTCTGACTGAGCAGAGCGAGCGCGCACAGGTCTCGTTTTTACAGAGAGCCTGTGGTCTGTGAGACATAGTGTTTGTGCGGGCACTTTCACTATGTTGGAAGCGCAATCGACCTGAGTCGATTTTATGTGTGCGAGCCCTAAGTGTAGGGCTGTGCTTGTGTGTAGAGATGGGCACTGAGGAGTGGGCATCGACACTACACTTATAGCACCATCGGCCATGGCCGGGACACCAGAAAATACACTCTTTTCGGGATATATCTGGGTAGCCGTAAAAACGGCTTTTGTGTGCAGGCAAGCGGGCGGCTGAGCGGGCTTGCATCTTGCAGAAAACGATGGAACAGTCGCAAGTCTTGGGACTGAAACAGCGGCGCGCTTGGGTGAGAGACCGGCCGCAGCGTGACTCACACACCTGCGCTTTCCTAGGCGTGCTAGGACTTCTTCGGGGCTTCCGGCTTCACCACAATCCTCGATCGCGGCCCGCGCGGAGCGGGGCGTTGGCTGGTAGAGCGAGAGCGGGGCCTGGAGCTGCGCTGCTGTCGCTGCTGTGAGGATGCGGCCGAAGGCGGGGGCTGAGGCTGAGAGCTCCGCGGAGTCTGTTTTCCACGACTCGCTGCAGAACCGGAGCGCTTCGGGAGGAAGTGCTTGAAGGCTTGAGAAGCTTTCTGGGCTTCAGTAAATCTCTCCACGAACTCGGAGAGAGAAGAACCGAAAAGGCCAGCGGAAGACAGCGGGGCGTCGAGAAACGCGTTGCGCTCGGAATCAGCCATCTCTGTGAGCGTCAGCCATAGATGCCTCTCAGCAACAGTGGCGGAAGCCATACACTTTCCCATGGCTTGTGCAGCAGACTTGGTAGCGCGGAGTGTTAGATCTGAAGCGCTCCTCAAATCCGCGATGCAGATAGCCTCAGGTCCCATCTCGTCCAACTTACGGAGGAGATCACCCTGAAATATCTGCAGTATAGCCATGGTGTGTAGCGCTGACGCGGCCTGCCCAGCGGCGGAGAAAATTCGCGCGAGCAGCGTCGACGTCATGCGGCAGGCTTTTGAAGGCAACACCGGTTTAGTCCGCCGTCCAGCAGAGGGCGGGCAAAGGTGGGTTGCTATCGCCTGTTCCACCGGCGGAAGTGAAAGGTAGCCTCGGTCTTTCGCATTATCCAAGGAGGAAAATGCTGGTGACACAGACGAGCGCGTTCGCGCAGAGAAGGGCGCATTCCAGGCCTTTGCAACTTCTTCATGCAGCTCAGGAAGAAAAGGAGCGGGCTTTGAATCCGGAGAAGTGCGCTCACCAGGGAGGAAGCTACCATCCAGCCGGGTGCGAGAGGGGAGCTCCGGTGCAGACCACTCGAGGATGAGGCTCGCCGCGGCCAGCGCGAGTACTCGTATGAGCTCTCTCTCGATGTTGACTCTCGTAGTGGGCTTGCGGGCAGCAGGCGCGAGATCCTCGGAGCTCGCCCAGTCCTCGCTGCCTGAAGCTAGCAGAGAGCAGGAATCCTTTTCCCCCGACGCGGCCTCGGAACCGACTTCCTCTGATGAAGCGGCGGAAGACTGCGGGCGCTGAGCATCAGGAAGTGATTCGGGAGAAGCCGGTGAAGCAGGCGGGCGAACCGGCGAGCTTAGTCGGGCTGGAGCGGGTTCCGGGACCCGCTGCGAGCGGCGGGGAATGCAGGCTCTGAGAAGAATGCCAGGCGAGTCCGCAGAGTCACCATCGGCAAAAGCTCGCAGTGAGGGCAGCCGCCGTCAGCGAGCGCGAGCGCTGCATGGTCCTCACCCAGACAGGAGACGCAGAGGACATGGCGGTCGGTCTCCCTTGGTGAGTGGGGCTCGGCACGAGCCGCATGAAGGCATCTTTAAAAAGACGCAGCTCTTTTAGGGGGTGAGTGTCGCAAGGCGAACACACACACACACACACAAAAGAACAGTAAAAGGTAATGAAAGGATATGCGTCGGAAAGCGCAGCAGGTACGGCAGTAGAAGGCGGCGTTGGCCAGCGGCTTCAAGTGGCTCGTCCCGCTGAAGTGCTTGCCTCAGACGACGCTTGCTTCCTCGTGATCCAGCGATGCGTGCGCTTCGCTGAAGAGATGAAAATCAAGTGAATCAGCCTTTTCGAGCTCCTTTTATAGAGGTTAGCCACACCCGTCTCGGCGGGAAATGGCAAGGAGGGCGCGAAGCGCCCTCATTGGCCTGACGTCACCTCAGGCCTCGCTCGATAGGCTTATGCAGTTGCCGCAGAGCAGCCAATGAGCGAACAAGCCGTCTCGCCACAGCTGACTACTGCTGCAACGCGCTTTACATGTATGAAAATTAAGGATAATTTTTTGCTTCAGTATTTCGTGAAAAGAGACTTTTCCCGTAGCGTTTTGATAAAAACGCAGTACGAGAGGACTCTCGTAAGAGAACACATTATTTCTCATAATTATTAGGGATGCACAATATATTGGTACCTTATTCATTTGTTTTTTAAATTGATCTGTGTTGGTAGCCTGGGTTTCCCCATGCTGCCTTGCACGCAGCGCAATTTTATTCACGCTGCTAGGCAGCCTGGACACCATGGACCAGATTTTCCCCTCAAAAAGGGAACCAATCACAGAACGGGGAGGGAGCAGCAAGACGATGACGACGTCTATGTGACACACCGAATCAGTTTGTTTATATCTATGGATCCAACATGGCAGCAGACGCGAAGTTACCTTTCGATGCAGCCTTAGATAGTGTTCTAAGTAGTTTAGAACGCAAGTTTATTTCTTCTTCTTCCTCGTCGAATTTCTGTCGCTCTACATACGTCATCTGGTATAATTGAAACGATTGGCTATGAGCTACATACAGGCGCATTTGATAGACATTCGTAGCGCCCAATAAACGGCATATAACATATGGTTCCCAGACCACGTCTCAATGAGAAAGAGGTCTGCCGTTAGCCAGGCTGCTGTGTTGGTTGATATTTGGAATTTAATCGTGCATGCTCATTTACCCCTTTTTTCACATGTATATTACCTTTTTACATTACTGACTTAAAGTTAATCTTTAAGAACACTAATAATTTAATAACAGTTTCAAAAAACTTTTCAAAACAAAGATCAGTTTTTCATACTGTTCATTATAATGCTGTGATCACTTTTAGCGATTTCACTTAATTTGAATGATTCAAATTGATTTGCATTCACTTAAAGGGGTCATGACATGAGAAATCAAAGTTACCTTGATGTTTTTACATATAAGAGGTATTTGTACCATTAAAACATCCTGCAAGTTTCAGAGCTTCCATCCCCAAAACGTCCTCCCAAAAACTGCTCATTTTAATATGCGGGATCTGTGACTTTACATGGGTAAATACATTTGAGTATGACTGCCTCCAGAGCAAGACATCAACGAATAGTTATACATCATCGCACCATAGGCCCCGCCCACAGGCATTCAGTCGCTTAACAGCTGACACTTGCTTACACTGGACGCGAGCATCGCATCAAAAGCAAATAGAACCCATTATAATCACTGAGGCTGTCTACACTGGATACAGATGTGCGATCGGTTTCTGAGAAAAAGAAAGTTTGCTTTGACGAGTCCAGTTTAAACAGCTCGTTTGCGTCTTCGGAAGGACTCCAGCGTCAAAAAAACAAATGGATAATTTAATGGCATCAGGATAAAGTTGGAGGATTATATGTTTGTTCAGAGCATTTCGTGTTATAAACGAGGCATAGTGTATGGAGAGTTCGCAAAGAAACTTTTGTTAAAAGATGAAGCAGAAAGCAGCTGCATCACAAGCCATATATAAATGATTTCATAATGCATGTCACTTACAGACATTACATTATGAAATCATTTACATATGTCTTGTGATGTAGCTGCTGGCAGTATATAAATAATGATTTATTGGTTGTAACATGAAATCCTTATCAGTATCATACCCTAATTATTATTTAGCTTAGAAGGTGTCTATAAATAAAGGTCAGTGCCATTCAGATTAGCCCCATTTTTGCTTTAATTTGAGTGGGCACTTGAGTGCAAAGAGGAAGTAAAAATAGCTGCCCTCTGTGGATACGAATAAATAAACAACAGATGTCCATTTTTCATCTGTCCCAGACAAATCCATTTGTGTTCTAGGGCAGCTCAGCATTTAAATCCTCTAATATCATTAGCATCAAAGGGAGACATACGTAAAATAATAGAATAGCTGAGATAAAAAGGCTAGATGGAGCTCTGATTTAGTGAAGGTGGTTAGTCCATCCACAGTCATTATACAGTTCCAGTTGATCCAGGGCCATATGTCATGATGGAGAGAGCAGTTGGCAAGCCCACACTGAACTATGATTTAATTCATTCTGGTTTGAGCTGGACAAATGGCTCTGAGAGATGGATAGTATAACACTGTGTTGTCATTCAGAACGCTAAGTAATTTGAAATGCTGCAAGAGAACTCTTCTATAGAGGTCAGAAGGCAAAAGTAGCATTGTTCATGAAACTTCACATAGGAATACTAAAATACAGAAAATGAATGGATAATTTTGAGCCTAAAACCTAAAAATAAAATGTCTGTCATCATAACTTTGTTTCATCAAACCTGTATGACTTTCTTTCTTTTGTGGAAGACAAAAGAATATATTTTGAAACATTTCTCAGTGTTTTTTTCCTCCCTTTTATCCATACAAGTCAATGGAATCTTTTTGACTTTGAAGTCTCCACCTTCACAGTTTTTTCTTCTTCTTTTTTTATAACTAGTTTGTGTTGTTGTACCCACAATAAAAGATTATACTGTACATAGTGAAGAGGCTCAAATCAGGGGGCATTTGGTTCTGAGGCTCATTACCCACGGTTCACCAGGACTGTCTAATAACCCATATCTGATTTAATGGCCCCAAAATGAGAGAAATGCCTGTGTCTCCTTAAGGAAAGTAATGGCGGTGGGGTATTGTGTGGCATCGGTGCGAGGATGAAACATAATTATGCAAATTAGTCATCCATTATAACACATAGCAGTGTTATGAAGACAGGTAATCAAGTGAACATGGTCATCCTATGCTCATTGAGGGCTTCGTGTTGCCACTTAGAAAAATTGAGGGTCTTAGAAATGTCATATTTGATTGGACAATTTTCAGAAACACTTTTTGTTTTTGTAGATTGGATTCAGCACGTCCAAATCACATAATTTTACACTCAATTTTGCCCTTCTGCAACATTAGTAATAGCATTCAACCTAATGTTCTACAGACAGACATCGATTCCAAATCGTTTTAACATTTCGTCAGGCTGGTCACATTAGAGGTCCAGCATAAAGCATCTGATGGGGCGCTCAATTCATTGGCCATGAGTGAAGTTGAACAGTTATCTATCCATTTGTGTCTGAAGCAGAAAACGAATCAAAGTCTTTCAGAGAGGAATGAAATTGTATCTGTAGAGGTTGTTAGAGCCGTGGCACGAAGGTGGAAATTCTTCAGTCAAAGTCATTATATTTGAGGTCAATGTTACTTTGCAAACTGCGTAAGTGTTTGGTCACTGACCTGTAGGCAATAAATCTGATATGTGACAAGAAAAATAACCCCAATCTGTCATCTTATGGTCAAATTCACCTCTGTAAAACCTTACATTTTACACTTCAGCCAATCAAACTATATTCTCAGCCAATCAAACTATATTCTCAGAGCCACTTATTTGGTCACCCACAAATTCATTTTAATCTTTGGTTCAGAAGTCTGGAGCATGTGAATAAGGATTGGCTGATGTTTAGATACTAGAATAATAACACACTAAATATTATAAGAGCTGGTTATTTTCTATAAACTAAAAGCACTTTTTGCAACAATGGTACATGTTGTAGTACCTGATAAAACCCTGATTTGTGTAATTTATAGCAAAAAAAACTTTATGCGTTTTGGCCGTTCGTTTACATAACAACAGAATTTTGGGGGCTTGAAAATGCAAACATTTGAAAACGGCTTTCAAAGTGCAAGTTTTTGAAAATGATACTGTTATCGTCTCCGTGTATACTACAATACGCGAATTTGTGAAAATGGTGAAGTCATGGTGTGAGATACAGTGGTTTTTAGTCGTTTTCGCGGATCTGTTGCGGAAATTATCTATTAAGTGGTGAGAATGTAATGAAAACCAAACCCACCTGTTTTGAAGTATTTTAATCTTTGCAAGAAGGCCATTCACATAGAGACTTCAGAGTTTTCTGCTGCAGAGGGCAAACCCGCCTAGTGCGGGCTGCTTTTTTATACATCACTCACACCTTACTTTGCTGTTTTCCTGTTATGTTATTTGAGAAAGTAGATATATACCATACAAGGAGACAAAAACATCTCTCATTCTCTATACCCAAGAATAGGAAATGTTTCTAAAAATGGCAGGATGTTGAGTAGACATGTAACACCTTTTGTCGCAAAGACATCTTCAGTTCACATTTGGACAGTACACAGTAATTTTCCACTAAACTATTTTCTGTTGTCATGGAAGCACATACATTACATGAAGTAAAATTAATTGCCATAACACAGCGTTGCGATCTGTATGCAAAAAGGAAAAACTTTTCCGTTTTTAGTACATCATTGGGTTTCACTTTATTTTGATGGTCCCTTTAACATTCTCTTGACTATAAGTAACATTGCATTTACATGTCTACTAACTCTCATTACAGTGTTAGTAGAGTGTTAGTAGACTGGTAGGGTTAGGGTTAGAATAAGTTGACATGTACTTGCAAAGTTTATTATAGTCAATAGAATGTCTGTTGGGGAGCATCACAATAAACAGTTAGCAGATATTAAGCAGACAGTCTACTAATACTCTAAGGAGAGTTAGTTGACATGAAGTTGCAAAGTATCAGATTGTTCAAAAGGGACCATAAAAATAAAGTGTTGGCCCTTGTTGTTGTGTAAATGTACCCTTAGAATTAACACCAGACTTTTTACCTGCTTAATTGATGTAGTCATACCTCACACCTGTCCATGAAACAGCTTTTGAGTCAAGTGTCCAATTACTTTTGGTCATTTGAAAAAGTGGTGGTGGTTACTCTCAAGAGCTGTAATTCCTAAACCCATACTCCTTGGATGTGAATACCTTCAAATTAAAGCGTGATTAAAATTAGAGAGTGAAAGCTGAGGCACTTTAAGCCATATAACCATATTATATAACTGTAACTTAAATAAAATAATAATGCATGTGCCTGAATAGCTAGCAGCAAAGTTAACCTAAAATAAGATGTTGCTCATTAGGGACTAACTTGATATGAACTATATATATATATATATATATATATATATATATATATATATATATATATATATATATATATATATATATATATATATATATATATATATATATATATATATATATATATATATATATATATATATATATATATTCAATAGATAAATGTTATATTTCTCATAAACATAGCAATATATATATTTTTGTATCTTTGTTGTTGTTTATAACAATACCTTGGGTAACAGGGTTGAATTATTGTGAGAAAAGAAAGAAAGAGATATTTTACTTGTTTTTCTATGCTATGAATGGGATCCAGATGATGTTGTTTCCCTGCATCAAAAGTATCCCATTTTAAGAAATAACCATACAGGCAGTTTGCAAAATAGATGGATAGATTGTATGGTCACCCTTTAGATTAGGGTCCAATTCTCATTATTAACTAACCAATAACTATGACTTTTGCCACAATGAATTCTTAATTACTGCTTATTAATACTTAGTAAGGTAGTTAAGTTTAGGTATTGGGTTTGATTAAGGGATGTAGAGTATGGTCATGGCATTAATAATAAGGCATTAATATGTGCTTTACAAGTACTAATAAACAGCCAAAATTCTAGTAAGATACATGCTAATAAGCAACTAGTTTATAGTGAGAATCGGACCTTAATCTTAAGTGTTACCGATTGTTTTTGGTGATTAAAAATGAGTTAAAAGTAACACTGATTTTGACTATTGTATATAGTAAAAAAGGCAAATACCGTTGGAAAAACTAAAAAATGGAAAGCCAGACCAGTCTGAAATAGACTCAAGTATATCTTTTAAGATCCATTGTTACTTTTAGGATTTGGAAGTAGATAAATTACAGCGATGAACAAGCACTCTGAAGTAAAGATAAAGCACAGAGTTGTGTACTCCACTCCAGAGAGCAAGAAGACAGATTCGGAGATGTGGAAACAAGGAGAAGCATTCTTCACTCTCTGACAGAAACTACCTGAAAGGAGTCATGTTTGCAGAAAGAACACAGTGTTCCCTAGATTCACATTACACCTTTCAAATAACACTTAAAAACATTTTTGCTGAGGTTTTTACACACATGTTGTTAACAGTGTCTATTGAATATGTGAATATGTTTGGTGTTATAGTGTTATAATCTGCAATACATCACTAAACATGCCACACTGGATGTTACAACGACATCAGGTGTTTTTGTGGCATCGTCATCATTATCTCTTTGTACACAAATATGACACTTAAAGGAATAGTTCGCCCACATATGTAGGTGTGTGTGTGTGTGTGTGTGTGTGTGTGTGTGTGTGTGTGAGAGAGTCTTTATTTAATTTATATGTTAGTTTGTTTAAAATAAATAAATACAAATTTATCTATTTATGTGTTACACATCAAAAATGGGCAAATTCAATACTGACGGTATTGAATTTATGACCTAAAGCCCTTCCTAGATGTAACAAGTCTAGTTATTGTTCCCCTGATTATGGAGTCATTTTACTCTTAGCCAGGCTTCCACAGTTTTACACTCATAATTGAATGGCAGCTCTTCAGTTGTATTTATGATGTTGAATATGTTAAGAAGGAGTGAATTCCACTCTTGGCCATGATAGTCCCTATCATTTCGACATTTTAGTTGTGCATCGCACAATATATTGCTCATTTTTATAGAGGACGTTCTTGAAGTAGATCTCTATAGCCACTTTTCCACTGTCGGGCCAAACCGTTCTCTTTCTTTAAGGCCGTGCACAGACATTTTGAGGGGCAGTGGCCTAAACCAAAAAAGGGGGCACTAAGGGGGTGGTTGCTTGTTAACACAAATTATCCAGTTATTACAAAATATTCAATTAAAAGAGAAGACAGCACACGCTCAAATACATTTTAGATTTTATTGTAGATGTTCTGATAGAACATCACAATTACACATTGCTGATAATAACAAACTATTTACCGGTTTGCATTTTGGTATTTATCTTTTCCTTTTACAGCAAAACCTTTCTATTTGGTACCATGTCCTGAAAGATCTTGATAATCTCATCTTTTATGATTGGGATGTCTTTTTCAATGGCCAGATTTGATTAGACAAGCAGCTAATTCTAAGAACGTGGATATGTTGTACAAGTTTTTAGCACTAGTAGTAGACCAACTTTACCGACATAAATAAAAAATAGATAAAAAAACGACTAATTTTGCAGATTCAACCACTGTCTGACATAGCCTACCTGTTAATGCGACAGCTTTCGTGAACTGTCGTGTTCACTCTCAGTTTCAAGAGAGCGCCGCAGACACATAGGGCCCTATTTTAACGATCTGAAATGCAAGTATCAAGCGCGAAACGCAAGTAACTTTGTGGGCAGGTCTTGGGCGCTGTTGCTACTGTATTATACCGGCGGGATAAATGACTCTTGCGCCCGACACAAATCTAAAATGGGTTGGTCTGAAGTAGCTTCATTATTCATAGGTGTGGTTTGTAACGTTTTATTTTGTAACGTGAAATAAACCAATCAGAGCGTCATCTCACATTCCCTTCAAGAGCAATCGCGCTTGTTCCATGGCGGATGGCTAATATAACGGCGGATTTGCCAGGCGTGCGCCAGGAGCGGTTCACAGCTGAGGAGTCCGACGTTCTCGTCAGCGCCGTAAAATACAGAGAAGTGACATTGGGGATGGAGAAACCCACCCAGATTAGGAATAAGAACATGAGAATAGGAATAGGAATATGAGAACTGCTGCGTCTGTGTGTAGATGAGATAAGCAAAGTGCATGCGAGTTGTGCACACGCTACATTATGGCCAAGCATGCGCCCTTAAAATAGCATATGAATAACATGCACAACGCGCCGGAACCAGGGCCGGATTAACCATTAGGGCAACTGGGCACTTGCCCAGGGGCCCATGACATCTAGGGGGCCCTGACAGGTAGGAAATACACAGAAATGTAATAAAGTTATCAAACTCTTTACGATCTTCTTCACTGCATAAAGTGCATTTACGCGGGTTCACGCGACTTTCCTCCCTCCCCGCTGAACGCCAGCGATTACTAATTCGTGAAATGCACTCCCGCTGGTTGAGCGCGGTGAAGTTCGTTTCAGTTTCGATATTAGCCGGACATTTTTTCTATAGGGTCGGTAGTCTAACAAAGATATCAATAGCAAGATTAGTTTTAACATTATGTGACCATTGTATATCGGCATGATGAAATATTCGTTCAAAATCATTCGTGCATTAATGCTGCATAATTATATCTGAGAATGCTTTGACGCGTTTCCACAGCGCACGATGCTTAAGGGAACGTCTGCCAATTCCACCAACTGCGTTAAACGTAGTCTATAATTTGTATTATTTAAAATTACTTTTAACATTTAAAAACAGACGTTTTCAAATCCCAAAGCTTGCAGAAGGTTCCTATGTCAATACTGACTTTACAGCTATACAGCTTTCATGGTAGCCTTGAGTAAATTAACATGTCTAAGAAAATGATTCATAAAACGTATAAATATCAGTTGAGCCTATGTTTATTTTCATCACTGACACAGACGAAAATGAAAAGACTATCAGTCAAAGTTCAGCTTTAGGAGAGGTAGAAATAGGCCAGGATAAGAATACTGAGAGAATAAGAAATATGAAGATGAGGAGAGAGCAGACAAATAATCTAATGACAAGGTTTTAAAGCTAGCCTATTTCTTATAATTTTTTGGCCTTCAAAAGTCCTAAATTGCACATATGTAGGTCAGAGAAATCCAAATTTTCTCGGGGGAGCATGCCCCCGAACCCCCCTAACTACGGGGGTCTTGAGTATTGTTGCCCAGGGCACAGGAAATTGTTAATCCGGCCCTGGCCGGAACACGCCTCCTCTTTTCGCTGAACCACCTCCGGGAGCGCAAGTTCATTCCCTAATTTACTTACGTGCGTCTGTGGAGGGAAAAGTCTGCTGTGCGTCGGGTGCAAAATAGGATACATGCGTCGGTGTACAAAGTCAATTGCGCTGGGTGCAAGATAGGGCCCATATACTGTGAGTGATGCTGCGGAGGAAGAGTGGCACCTAAGTCGATGAGGGCAGAGGGGCAGTGGCTCTAGCCACCGGGCCACCCCCCTGTGCACGGCCCTGCATTCCGTATACCGATCCGGCCAAGCCAGTTAGGATATTGTTTCATTTTCCACTGTGTGCTCTGCTAACAGAGCTTTTTGGAATGTAATACAAATGTGTCAGTAGTTGCCTTGGTAACGCAAGAGTTTACAGACGTATGAGATGTAAATTGCGGCCGCATTATGGAGGATGATCAGATAATTCTTTTCATTTTATTATTAGCTCGTGTTTACTTAACTCAAATAGTGAGATTGGCCACCAACAGAGAAACTGTTAGCCAGGCAACAGACAAACGACCAATCCTGAGTGGCGATGTCACTACATGCATTCTACCAGCACGGTTCAGCACGGTTAGCCAACTGTGCTGAGAATTCCAGGAACGATTTGTAATAATGCCGTGCCTTACAAGGCTTAAGTGGAAATATAAATGGAACTTTTCGTCCTCAAAACGTTTGGCCCGATGGTGGAAAAGTGGTGCATGTGCCCATATTTAATATGCTAATTCTACTAAGGTGAGTAATGGTGGGCAGAGTTGCAAATAATAGCACCTCCTGACAAGATCTGCTAATTGCATGTACCATAAATAGGCACTTCCAAAAAGTTTTGAGGAATTTCTTTACACTGTTGCCCTGCAGGTACATCTGTCATAACCAGATATTCAGTTAAAACATAATACTGTCTTACAACTCATGAGCAAGTGCACTGAACAATATGGGGCCGATATGTCTTCCAGGACAGTCAGTAGAGGACTTGTGTGGTCATTACTTCCACTATTCTGATTCTCTGAAAAAAAGCTTGCTGTCAGTCACTCGGCTCACTCTGTCACTGCTTGCTTGAGTTGGTGACACAAATCCTGCATGGTGTGTGTGTTCTTGTGCTTCACTGTAGTGTGAAGGCATTGTTCTGAGTGAATGGCTAAGGTGAGACACTGAGTGGCAGGAATGGGGGCGGGTATCCGTCATGTTGCTATGGTGACTGTGGATAAAGAACATCTGTACTGGAGAAACAGTACTTCACACTGCACCCACATTAATTCAATATGCAGGTGTGCACAACAGCCTTCATTACTCCCTCATGGCATAATGCAGCATTATTATGTCATTAACATCAAGCTTGCAAGTCTGAAATGCATTAAAACAATTATTACTCTGTATTTGGTTACAAAAAATAATTTCAGAGCTGCTTGTAATCAAGCCAGGTCTGTGAATAACATCAACAACAACAATAAATTATTATTACTATTTTTAATTTGTATTATGTTCTTTTAAGTTTTTTTTGCAACTGCAAGATGGATATCCAATAACTTTTTTCATATTTCATAAAGTGTTCAAAAGAGCATTTCCATTAATTTACAGTATAAAGTATGTAAATAATAATAATAATAATAAATATTATTATTTTTTTGTTATTTCAAGGTTTTGCTCAACTGCAACACAGATATCCGTGATATATTATCCGTGACAAATATTTTGAATGTGTTCATAAAAAAAATATAGCTTTATTCTTGAGCTTGCTGGACAATCAGTCTAACAATTTTTTTTTTCTCTTTTATTCAGTAGAAAAGAAAGAAAATCAGCAGCAGGTCCATGTGATGCCCTGAGAACGCCCACCACACCCAGATTCACTCACACTCAAGAGGGATCTAAACTGTGTCAGATTTAATGGTCTCAGTGAAGGTCTCACCATCCCTCCTCTAATCAAAGAACCCGATGAAGTCTCAAAGGGTGAAATTGAGCCTCAGGGGAGTAATGGAGCCCATTAAAAAGGAAGATGAACAGAGCGAGCAAGCGAGAGGTGGAAAACCTGCTTAGTAAGGCTGCTCAGAGATATTTACAGGGTTCTGCAGGCAGAAAGTCTTATTGAGAGGGTAACCAACCCAGAG
Organism: Scardinius erythrophthalmus; assembly: GCF_964197995.2. Taxonomy (NCBI): domain Eukaryota; kingdom Metazoa; phylum Chordata; class Actinopteri; order Cypriniformes; family Leuciscidae; genus Scardinius; species Scardinius erythrophthalmus. Next base: position 24,359,347 of record NC_138239.1, read on the forward strand.
ACGGCTAATCTGGTCCTTGTTTGCTGATTAAATGCAAAGAAAGAGAAGTGCCTTGAGCATGTCTTATCTCTTATTATACAAATGGGAATGTGTGTGAATGCAAGTGAGGTTGTTGGTACATGTGTAGATCGAGGCAAAGTGGTGTTAAAATGAAGCCAACAATGCTGTGTGACAGTGACATATGGAGCTTGAACTTTTAGAAAAGATGTATATGTTAATGCAGTGTTTATCAACTGGTGGGTCACAAGGCCATTTTGAGTGGGTGGCAGAGTGTAGTAAAAAAAAAAAAAAAAAAAAAACTTAATTGTAAATGTTTTTCTAATGCAAGACTTTTACTTTGAAAGAAGTGTGTGAAAGCTGCTTCAGACAGACGCCTTTAAGTGTCTTTGAAAACACATTGTCCTGATTCAGTATCTGCTATCAGATGAAATATCCGGCTGTATGTAAGTGTCATTATTCTAAGGTTATTTTTTCCAAACAAAACAAGTCTCTCACCTCAGAAAACATCTCGGTTACGAATGTAACCATGGTTCCCTGAGAAGAGGAACGAGCCACTGCGTCCTAGGGTGCTTTTGGGAACGCCTCCAGTGTGACCAGTGTCTGAAGCACGTGTCTAAACACGACAATAACATTTGCCGGTGACTCCTATGATATCACTACTGGTGAGACCAGAGTATAGACGTGCAAACTTTTTTTTGTTCTTAAGGACACATGGCAAACTTTTTTTTGTTCTTAAGGACACGTGGGCAGGCATACCCGAAGCATGGCAATGAGAGTTGTTCTCAGGGAACCTTCTCAGGGAACCATGGTTACATTCGTAACCTGAGATGTTCCCTTTCAAATGGGAACTCGCACTGCATCCTAGGACGCTTTGGGGAACAAATACCCACTCCGCCATGCTAAAGGAATTAATGGTGTAACAACTGACATAAAGTCAATGACCCCAAGGAGCTAGGTCCGGAGTCACAATTCCCCGTTCAAGATGGTATCGCCAAGGAGGCTCACAGAGAGCCATACGACCCAGAATAGCCACCCTGACCCAGCTCTAAGAATGGAGCCCTCAGCAAGATGACTCTCTAAAGCGAGAGGAGACCTAACTACAGTCAACAGTCTACGCTAAGGAGATCTTACCAAGGAGGCTCATGGAACTCTTAGAGCTTAGGCTTCAGCATTAGAAGCCTCTATAGTGAGAGGAACACTGTAACATATTTCCATGATTTCACAAGATATAACTGTAATATTTCACAATTAATTACATTATTACCACTTCACAGGCTTTAACTGTGATATTTCACATTATAATACCGTATTTAGACTTTTACTGTGAAAATATTGCAGGCGCGGGGCTATTATAAGAAACTACTGTCTCTCCTCCGTGGTCTCATTCGATGGATTCAGCAGTAAGAGTTTAAATTTCAAACTTTGTCAATTTGATGACTGTTTTTTTTATGATAGTGCATGTTATTTAAAAGTATGAACCAAATTAGCGTTAGTTGTAGGTCCTGTTTTTGTAACTTAGCTGGAGCAGACTCACGCACTAGGTTTGAGTGTGCAAATTTGAATGAACAGACGTTGGTTGTAGTGTTAATAATTGTACCATATTAAGTTAGTAACTGTGAGACGTCACATTAGCTACACCGTCGAAAATTTTACTTTTACTTTAGCTTTGCTTAATTATTTTTCTTAGTTACTCTAACAGCATTCTCTCTTTTCCCACAGCATTTTTCTACAGTGACCACCGGGAAATAAAGTTATAAGGTAAGCTGTGGCCTTAATGTGGGTATTATGACAGTTATTATCAACTAAATAAATTATAGTGTTGTGGATTTGGGCAAAGGTGGAATAAATTCATCTCAAATTAGTAACGTTAGCTGGGCCTCGTCATAATTTTCTCCCCTGCTGTGTGTGTGAAACGGAGCAGTTAAAAGTGCGTTACAAAACAACTGTATTTTATTGTGAAAAAGATATAGGAAAATAAATGTGTTTATCACTGAATTAGTGGAGCTTCGTTAGCTGTGCTATTCTCAGAGATGTATAGTAACGAAGTAGAACTACTTCACTACTGTACTTAAGTACTAAAAGGCTGTATCTGTACTTTTCTAGAGTATTATTTTTTTCTCCTACTTCCACTTTTACTTTTTACTAACACTGGCTCCGGCTCAGGAACAGACACTGGCTCCGGCTCAGGAACAGACACTGGCTCCGGCTCAGGAACAGACACTGGCTCCGGCTCAGGAACAGACACTGGCTCCGGCTCAGGAACAGACACTGGCTCCGGCTCAGGAACAGACACTGGCTCCGGCTCAGGAACAGACACTGGCTCCGGCTCAGGAACAGACACTGGCTCCGGCTCAGGAACAGACACTGGCTCCGGCTCAGGAACAGACACTGGCTCCGGCTCAGGAACAGACACCACCGGCTCAAGTGTGTGCGTAGCCCACACACACAACATGGCTGTGGCCATAATGGCCAGTGTCGCGGTCACAGAGGGCTCCGGCTCAGGAACAGACACCACCGGCTCAGACACAGGCTCGACGGCGGCCATCTTGTCAGGGGACACAGGCTCGGCAGGCGTGATGTGAACAGGCTCGGCGGCGGCCATCTTGTCCGAAGACACAGGCTCGACGGCGGCCATCTTGTCAGGGGACACAGGCTCGGCAGGCGTGACTTGAACAGGCTCGGCGGCAGCGACGACCATCTTGTCCGAAGACATAGGCTCAGGAACAGTCTCTGGCTGGGCCGACGTGACGTGAACAGTCTCTGGCTGGGCCGACGTGACGTGAACAGTCTCTGGCTGGGCAGACGTGACGTGAACAGTCTCTGGCTGGGCAGACGTGACGTGAACCGTCTCTGGCTGGGCAGACGTGACGTGAACCGTCTCTGGCTGGGCAGACGTGACGTGAACCGTCTCTGGCTGGGCAGACGTGACGTGAACCGTCTCTGGCTGGGCAGACGTGACGTGAACAGTCTCTGGCTGGGCAGATGTGACGTGACGTTGAAGTGGCGCCTTTCTCCTCCTCCTCCGTCTCCTGACCACCGGCTCCGAAACCACCGAACCACCTCCTCTGATCTGATCACCGTCAGACATGGTGCTCTCCTCCTCCAAAGTTCTCTGAGCACACCTGGCAAAATATTCAAACAGGGAAATGGAGTTTCCCTTGTTCTCCCCCGGAGGAAAAATCTCGCTCTGCTGAATCCACATACTTGGCTGGCTCGTTCTGTCACGGGACACTGAACGAGAGACGAGGATTCAAGTGCAGAGAAGATTTAATAAACAAACATAGACAAAATACAAAAAACTCAGAACTCAGATACCAACAGCACAGGAACATCAAATACAGGTAACACGGACAACGAGCCAGCACAAGACTACAAACACAAGGAGGCTAAATAGGGGAACAAACAAAGGAGGGTAACGAACACAACAGGTGGGACAAATTAACCAAATAATCAGATAACAAGATGGGAGGGGCTAGACAATAAACAAGAACACATGGCAAACAACAAAAACACCCATGTGCAGCACAAGACAGGACAGGCATGTGACACAGCCAGAGGGCGCCCTATGCACATTAGACCATATATGGAACACATGAAGAAGAGCCATTCCAGGAACTCCCTGACATAAACAAAGCTCCCAGAGATCGTAGTTACATGCTGGTAAATACACAATAAGCTGTAGAGAAAAAGGCACAAGCAGGGAAGAGAAGAGAGGGATGCTTTAGAGGGGGAAGGGACATATTTGATCTGTTTTTGTTTACAAAGAGTTAAGCTCAGTGTGTTAAGGTGTTCTTGAACATTCATGTCCTTGTACTGCTGCCTCAGCCAAATTAATTGTGTCCTAAACATTTGAAATAATATAAACAATATGATGTTCAAACTTTTGACTCTTTTCTTTAATAACTTCATAACACAATACTTGTACTTTTACTTTCAGTACTTGAGTAGTAATTTTTTAAATAAACTACTTGCAATACTCAAGTACAAAAAATGTTGAATACTTTAGTACTTCTACTTAAGTATTTTGCTTAAAGAGCACTTCAACTTCTACTCAAGTCACTTTTTTGATAGAGCACTTGTACTTTTACTCAAGTCTGGGTCTCTAGTACTTTATACATCTCTGGCTATTCTACAGTAAAAACAGGTCGACATCTGGAGATATTAGGAGCCATTTTGTCTGTGAACGGGTATTAATTCTAGGAGGAAGAGTACAAGCAGAAACAGCCATAGGGAGATGGACTGGCAACAGGCTCTTACTCCATCCTCTGCAAACAGTATGTGTAAATGATGTAAATTGTTGTGTGCAAATGCTTTGCCTGGTTAAATTACACACCTCTACTTTGTTGCCGGGCTAATCTTAACTGTGTATTTGTGATGTAAATGTTTTTTAGTTGCTGTTATTTAAATTGTTGCTGTTTAACTGAATCACAGTAATGTCACCTTGTTAAAACTGAGCTAACTTTACTTTTGCTCAGTACTGCAACAGCAGTGACACCTTTTTAATCCAACTTGAATTAAACTAACAGCTTTCTTCTCTGTCTTTTTGTTTATAGGTGCTTCTTGGGCTTCAAAATCAAAGAGGCAGAGAGGACACATAAACCATTCCAAAATAGTCCATGTGACTACAGTGGTTTAACCTTATTGCTATGATGCGTCGAGAATACCTTTTGTGCGCAGCCCATACTATGCAGGTACCAGCTGCAAGGGAAGGAGCGAGACGCCTGCAACCCTCTCTTTTCCCACCCTTTTGTCTTTTCTTCCCTCTCTCTCCCCCTCTTCTCTCTTTCCTTCTTTCTCTTTTCACCTCCTACGTTGTGAAGTACCATTATCATAGTAAACACATGCACACACATATTGACACACATTCCTGTTACCCAGTGTTTATTCCTGTTATTAAATTGTATTTTTCAAGTACCATTATCACATAGTAAACACATGCTCACACATATTGACACACATTCATGTTACCCAGTGTTCATTCATGTTACCCAGTGTTTATTCCTGTTATTAAATTGTATTTTCCTTCTAAAAAATAAAAGTTAAACCAGTTTTTATCAGTTTTGTTTGGTCCATCATTTATGCTAAATCACAGTAATGTATAGACATTTACAGTTAAATACAGTAATTCTACAGCAGCTTACTGCTAAATCACAGTAATACGACGGCATACTACTGTGAAGTCACAGCTAAGTATACAGCTGCCATTTCACAATTATTTACTGTAAAAATGCAGTAACTTACTGTGAAAGTCATGCAACTGGTAACCTGTAATTTACTGTAAATTTACAGTCAAATTATTAACAGTGAAGTAGGCCAAGTAGGCTCACAAAAGAGCATGACGACTCGATACTGCTATCCAAGCTGAGCTCTGGGGAGCAGAGGCCTTAGCAGGACGACTCTCTAGAGCGAGAGGAGGCCTAACAACACTCCACCTACAGTTCCAGCAAGGAGCCTCACAGAGAGCCATACTATTTGATGTCACTGTCTATAGCGGAATGATGCTGAAATCAGAACAAGCTCATTACAGGGAGCGGAGGGCCTTGCCCATAACCTGGAAGACCATTTCCTGTTGGAGTCCAGAGACCAGAAGAGCTCAGAGCCTTCTTTGGTCGGTAGATCACATGAAAGTGTAAGGGGGCTAGGCAAAAGTGCTAGCCACATTATTATAAATGCTCAGCTGAGACTCCAGCAACAAAGCTCTCTCATAGGGAGTCGGGAATTTTTAGAACTGAACGCTCATGCTCCTTACCCAAACACATAACACACAAGTCGCATGTCCTCAAGTGTCGTCTCTGATACGGAGTTCCTGAAACATTTGACTGAGTAATCGTCTTCACATGTACATAAACAAACGGATCCTGAAGACAAAATAAATTGTTGACGTGTACTACAGGCGCCCTTTTATACTATGGTCACACCAGTAGTGATGTCACAGGCTGATGTTGGCCAATGTAATTGTTGCATTTAGACACGCGCTTCAGGATTTCACTGTAACTCAACCATGAAGTGCTAGCTGCAACAACTCAGAAACAAATGTCTTTGTAGGATCTCAAGACACTCCCAAAGGTGCCTTGCGACAAAAAGGGGTACGCAAACTGGGCCGAAAAACCCACTTCCTGTCAGGTTCTTGAGATCGAAAGAGCTAATCCCAGGGATTGGAGGACCCTGCTTCAAGACTCGACTCAGGGGGAGGGTTCTGCTTTTTAGTCAAACCCGAGGAAAAACGGGCTCTCTTGACTCCAACACTCACAAAGGTGCCTACAACTAAAAAGGGTTAGCAAACTAGGGCAAAAAAAATGCTTCCTGTTGGGTTCCAGAGATCGCCCAAGCATTGCTATTGGGGGACAGATCTAAAAATAACACCTGCCTTCACTCTCTCTGCATTTAATTCCACAGAATTAAACCTCACATTAGTAATAGCAGACCAGAAAGGGAAAGAAATCTCATAAGACTATCATGGGACCCCAGACAGTGGGGTGCAGGCACTTAATTATTATCCCTCAAGTGAAAATAAACAACAAAGGAGCTTATCACAGTGACCACATCATAAAGAGTGCATTCAACTCCCTCAAGAGCTGAACGTGCATCACTCAAACTCCAGACTCTATCACTAATCAAGAATCACACATAGAACAGTCACAAACACAGACAAAATAAATTGTTGATGTGTACTACAGGCGCCCTTTTATACTCTGGTCATACCAGTAGTGACGTCACAGTCTGACGTTGGCCAATGTAACTATTGCATTTAGACACCTGCTTCAGATACCAGTCATGCTGGAGGTGTTACCCAAAGTGTCCTAAGACGCAGTGCGAGTTCCCATTCGAAAGAGAAAAGGACCTTCCTGTCCTGTCAAATGTTAAACTGTGCCTGTGGCACACACAATTCAGTTGCGCATGCAAATTTGGAGGTGCAGGCTGTATTTCATATCACTATACAGTTCAAAAACATTATGTAACTGGTACTTTGCGTGTTAGCTGGGAAGGAACTGCTTGAGTGCAGTGAAGTTAGTTTTATGTTTGATGTTCATCTGAGATTCGCAAATGTTCATTCTATTCATTAGGATCATTGTCCATATATTTTATTAACAGTTCATGTTAGTATTGTGTATCTACTATGGTAACTGTAGTTTCCAAAATACCACTTTATTTTCACTTTTTTTTTTTTAGATTCTGTAAGAATTGAGAAATTAGAAGATGCCGGACAGTCTGGTTGAAGAGCGACCAGACCCTGAGAGGACAAAGGACCTCTCTGGAAATTAACATTTGAACTCACCCTCATCAAGTCAAGTCATCTTCATTTATATAGCGCTTTTAACAATGTAGATTGTTTCAAAGCAGCTTTACAGAGATAAACGTATAATTTAAGGTAAAAGAGATTGTTTTGGCTTTATATCGGTTCTTTAATAAAGTTATTTTCCAGTTAAAGTTAGATTTCCCTCGTGCACTATCGAGACGAAAGTCTCACCTCCGAGTCATCCTAATCTACATCTCTTTCCCTCATCCCTTCCTCCCCATGCGAAGATCACCAAAAACTCACCCAATAATATATGGTTTAATGTGAATGATTAACATCGAGTATTATACATATTTAGTATCATTTGAAATGTCTCATTGCGACTGGTACAAATGTCTCATTTCCAAATAAGTAAAACAAAAGGTAATAAGGTTTTTAAGAGTTTAGGGATAACTGGCGTACAAAGGAAGGTGGTCCCTAGACAAATGGTCTCCCACAATTCTATACCAACTTACTAACTTTATTGTATTAACAAATACTAGTTTGGGGCTGCCATTTATTCATCACTGTTAGTGATATTCTTACAATTTATGTGCATGTTAAAGGACAAATCAAGTGAAAAATGAACCTAGGGGTAATTAACACATGGTTACCGAGTCGATCGTTCCCTGCGATGCGTTTTCATGAAAATCGAATGTAAAGAGTTTTATTTATAAAAACAGATTAGCTTATAACACTAGTATATAGGGCAGAGAGTAAGTAAAAGTAAATCGCAAGTTAATACCACTAACAAGGCTCAAAATAGCCTCACACTAACACGGGAGCATAATGAGGGTCCCTACATGCAAAACGAAGCATTGAGAACTTTGTAAGTGTACAGACAGTTTAATAAGAAGATACTTTATAAAGACAGTACATTACGTGTTTACAGGCAGGAGCCATCTTGGAAAACAGTCTCGACTAGTCGAGCCACGAACGCCGTGCGATGTGAGCTAGTCAATAGAAATTACGTTTGTGAAATCTAATGTAGCACGGCGTTCGTGGCTCGACTAGTCGAGACTGTTTTCCAAGATGGATCCTGCCTGTAAATGCGTAATGTACTGTCTTTATAAAGTATCTTCTTATTAAACTGTCTGTACACTTACAAAGTTCTCAATGCTTCGGTAGGGACCCTCATTATGCTCCCGTGTTAGTGTGAGGCTATTTTGAGCCTTGTTAGTGGTATTAACTAGCGATTTACTTTTACTTACTCTCTGCCCTATATACTAGTGTTATGAGCTAATCTGTTTTTATAAATAAAACTCTTTACATTCGATTTTCATGAAAACACATCGCAGGGAACGATCGACTCGGTAACCATGTGTTAATTACCCCTAGGTTCATTTTTCACTTGAATTGTCCTTTAAGAGGGACGATACTTGTGTGTACTTGCTTTGTTCAAATTTCTTTTTCCGCAACTTTATGACCATGGAAATATGAGGGTCCCATGGCCAAAAACGGTCAAGAACCACTGTGTTAATGGATCATCAAATGACACCTGATAACAACAATTACAACTACTCCTTGCATATGCAATAAATGTCTAACCTAACATTTGTGAAAATCGGCGGAGGCACTAAATTCAGCTAAAAGCAAGATGTTTGGGTTGAAAGCCATAATAAATGATTGCAGCAACGGTAGGTAGTGACTCGTCTCTTGTTTCTGTAGATTACGTTCAAATAGAATCTGAACTCTGCAAAACCCTCTTACGCAGTCTATTTTGACCCTGCTTATTCAAATCAGTGCAAAGAAACCTCCTCTTCCTTCTTAACACAGTGAAAGATGGAGCCACAGATGAAAAGAGGCACTTCATTTGAAATAATAATAAAAGTACCCAGAATGCCTTCTGTTCTAATGACCTCTTCTTGAGGAATAAAGAAATAACGTTAAATAGAAAGATTTTTATAACGTCTAGAATGTTGTAATGTGCTTTTCCGACATGCAAACCAAAATCCACAGGAGCGATGGGAATTCAGCACGATTAACTGCTTTTTTTCCCCTTTCCTTTATAAATATTTAATGGCATCTGAGAGTTTGCTCTCTTAACATGCTTGCATTTAAGGTATTCTCTTTTCTGAACTGAAAAACTCAGCACAAATCTGTCCTATGGAATAAGAAATATATGAAATTACTGAACTGTTTAAAATGCTGACATTGTTGCTGACTGTTGTGTGAAGTGACATCTCAAGCTGTGGGCTGTTGAGTTTAATGCATCGGTTTTGTTTCTTTTCAGGTCTGTAATTCAAATGGGCAGATCTTGACTCATACCAAACTACACCTCTTATTTAGATCATGTTTATGCATAATGAAGAAGTATCTACGTAAATGCCAAATCAGCATTCTGTAAGTAGTAAGGAGTCGAGGACAAGGTTGCAACCTGATCTCAGAATTTGTAGGTATTTGACATATTGTTTACATGTTTACACATACAATTCTGTAAGTTCAGATATTCACTGAAATGTACTATATGCACATTATAGCAGCATCTACAATGTAAAGAAGTATATGCATGCATAGCTTCAGAAACTTCAGAATCATTTATATTATAAAGTATAATTGTATAGTTATTTAGCTATTATATACAGCAATATACACTCACCTAAAGGATTATTAGCAACACCGTACTAATACTGTGTTTGACCTAGACCTGGCATTGATTCAACAAGGTGCTGAAAGCATTCTTTAGAAATGTTGGCCCATACTGATAGGATAGCATCTTGCAGTTGATGGAGATTTGTGGGATGCACATCCAGGGCACGAAGCTCCCATTCCACCACATCCCAAAGATGCTCTATTGGGTTGAGTTCTGGTGACTGTTGGGGCCATTTTAGTACAGTGAACTCATTGTCATGTTCAAGAAACCAATTTGAAATGATTCAAGCTTTGTGACATGGTGCATTATCCTGCTGGAAGTAGCCATCAGAGGATGGGTACATGGTGGTCATAAAGGGATGGACATGGTCAGAAACAATGCTCAGGTAGGCCGTGGCATTTAAACGATGCCCAATTGGCACTAAGGGGCCTAAAGTGTGCCAAGAAAACATCCCCCACACAATTACACCACCACCACCAGCCTGCACAGTGGTAACAAGGCATAATGGATCCATGTTCTCATTCTGTTGACGCCAAATTCTGACTCTACCATCTGAATGTCTCAACAGATATCGAGACTCATCAGACCAGGCAACATTTTTCCAGTCTTCAACTGTCCAATTTCGGTGAGCTCGTTCATGTAGCCTCTTTTTCCTATTTGTAGTGGAGATGAGTGGTACCCCGTGGAGTCTTCTGCTGTTGTAGCCCATCCGCCTCAAGGTTGTGCGTGTTGTGGCTTCACAAATGCTTTGCTGCATACCTCGGTTGTAACAAGTGGTTATTTCAGTCATAGTTGCTCTTCTATCAGCTTGAATCAGTCGGCCCATTCTCCTCTGACCTCTAGCATCAACAAGGCATTTTCGCCCACAGGACTGCCGCATACTGGATGTTTTTCCCTTTTCACACCATTCTTTGTAAACCCTAGAAATGGTTGTGCGTGAAAATCCGAGTAACTGAGCAGATTGTGAAATACTCAGACCGGCCCGTCTGGCACCAACAACCATGCCACGCTCAAAATTGCTTAAATCACCTTTCTTTCCCATTCTGACCTTCAGTTTGGAGTTCAGGAGATTGTCTTGACCAGGACCACACCCCTAAATGCATTGAAGCAACTGTCATGTGATTGGTTGATTAGATGATTGCATTAATGAGAAATTGAACAGGTGTTCCTAATAATCCTTTAGGTGAGTGTATGTATATAATATCTACAATTATATACATATACAGCAGATATTTTAAATATTTTTTAGATAATCATTAGCAATAACAGTACTGACTTTTTGATGCACATCTACAAAATTATTCAGTATACATATTTCCATAGTTTTAAGTGAAAGCATATATCTTTCTTGTACCTCTGTTACCATTGTGGAAGAATAGATGGCTAATGGCAAAAATCCTGTCTGTCTATGAGAAAATCAACAAAAATGTTTTCAGACATTTGGCTCCAGTGCCAGACAACATGACTGTAATCATAGCTCATAACCTGCGGCACCTGCCACTATATTCAGGAGACATTTTGACAGGAAAAAAACAATGAGAGCTGTATAGCTTTGCTCATCAAATTCTCTGCAACACTTTTTATCATGTAGGTTTCCAAGTCATTACTGACGGTACAAATGACATGCCACCCTCCCCGACACTAGCATTCTCTCTGCAACTCGAGCATGCATCTGTGCCAGTCTGCACTTCTTAATTTGCTTATAATTGACATTTAATGTACCCTTCAACATGTTTATTAATTTCTCATCACAGAAATGAAATTAGAGCTCAGTGACTGGCAGAGATGTTCTGAGAGCAGTGACCTGATATGCCACTGCTGGGGCATCAGAGTTATACAACAGCCAAACCATGTAAAAAGTTTTTTTTTTTTTTTTATAACATTGCATTTGAATGTACTAAACTGTTGCACCACTTTTGTGCATTGTTATCAGTGCAAAAAAAAAAAAAAAAAAAAAAAACCCGGCTTCTTATTTACTAAGTTGCACTATGGAACTTTAACCAGGTCTCTGATAAATACACTGACTATTAAAAATGGATCCAAAATATTTCGAGTTATTTCGCATTTGATAATATATTATTATTTTCGAGGCATATTTAATAATGAGTCTAAACACTGTAGTGTGACCATTTCAAGAAAATGTGCGTTCACACCATGTGGTAATTACTGTAATTATGAGATTTTACTTGTAAAAAGATTTCACATCCTTTCACTTGTAACCACGTGACTGCTGTACCACCTGACCATTGCAGATTCATTTAGGTGTTGCCATAGAAATGCATAATTCCCAGTTCGAGGACATGAACAGCTTTGCATGTAGCCTGGCAAGCCAGACCTACATCAAGATGTTAGGTCTGGCAACTCACCATAGACACGGCTCAATCCGAGGGGCGGGATAAACGGCTGTCTTTCAAATTCCCTCTGCACGCAATAGGATAGCGCTACAACCAACCAGAGCGTTTTCCCAACAGCGGAGCTAACGTTGGTTGATAGATTCAACTTTTGCCATATCTGGCCGGCAAAACTACGAACACATCTTCCTTTTTTGTGCTGTTCTATGCTCTTTTCTCAAAGAAAAACCTAACTCCAAGTCCTCCAGATTCGCGGCCAAAGCCGATTCGAAAGATGTTCGCCAGCAGCAGCAGCAGCCATTCTTTGTTTTCAAGTGGCAGGGAACCGTCGCAACTCTGTCGTCATTATGTTAAGCCCGCCCCGCCTACTCTATACACGACGTGATTGGCCTGACCCAATTTAGGTTTTTGCAGCTTGAAAGTCAATGGAGACTGCCCTGGCTGCAAAATACATTTTGCTGCCGCTAGGGTGCGTCTAGATTTCTAGGCTACTTTGCATGTGTTGTCATCTCGAAATTACATTATTTACGACATGGCTTGAACGCTATAAATTATATAAATGGATCATGTGATGTATATGTATTTTTGTATAGGCCCCTTAAAAGTAAAATGCGTCCCATGAATTGATTTACAGGGGCATATTTTTCCTTTAAATGTAAAATTAAGTTAATTTAAAAGGTTAGAGTGATAAGAGGTGTATAAAAGGTGACAATGATAAGAACATTACACAAAATCTGATCATTGCAACTACAGGGACTAAGTTGTATTGCTTTACCTGCCTTGAAGAGTTACACTAAGCTTATTTGCTTCCTTTGACTCTGGCTGAGGGTTTTGTAAATATTACTATGCTCTCCTGATATCCCTGCTGTTTTCTGAGGATTGCCTTCTTCAAACCTCTCTCTTTGTTTTTCTCCCGCTCTCATTCTCATATCTCTCTCTTTTAATTCATCAGCGCTGGACCTTTTCAGGCGCACGGCACCTGTGCTGCGTCTGTGTGCCGTGAGCCAGCAGTGATTGTGGGTAAACATGGGGCCTATTGTTCATGCTCCTCATGGGACTCCGTTTCCCAGCCCTTATCTGCCGCCCCTCAGCTTCCGTACCTGCACACCATTCAACATGTATTAATTAAACAACAATGCAGGGGCCGTCTCTGTGGGGCGAGGATTACACCTCTGCTTCAGCCCTGATGAAACCAGAGGTCATTGGCTCAGCCTGGAGAGATTTACAACTCTGCCTCCAAACATATCTGAGACCACTTATGAGCTTTCCATCAGCCACTGCTAGATTGGATTATGTTGTATTGTTTTTAACCAGACCATCAAACAATGCAGCTGCTGTATGTTCCCAACTCATTAAGGAAAAATGAAATTCATTTGAATCTTGTGTCTTAATGAATTTTGTAAACCACCTTGCTGTGGAGAAGCAGGTGGGCAGAACCTGCTGTGCCTTTACTGGACTTTTGATTACTCACTGTAGCACTAATGAATATTCATTAAACAGCTTTCACGGATTACTACAGTCACAAATTATGATTTTGGTTTGTTTTCAACTATTTTGCAACTTTTGATACAAAACACAAACTTGATAATGATTTTATGTGATGTTTTCCAGTAACACTACAACAATGTTTTAAACGTTAACATTAGTTATGCAAGAATGTATTCATGGTAGGGCTGTTCTATATATCATCCTGTGTTCATCCACTATAGTCCCATCACTAGATGTGCAATATCAAATGTATAGGGATCGTAGTTGATCCGTACGGACCAGGCACCGGTTTGAAAAGCTTGTGATTCTCTGATTAATAGAGTGGTGCAGGTAGGCTATGACGTAACTTTGTAGGCCAATCGGGAGTTAGCATCACACTGGTTCCCTCGACAAAAACCCAAAAGGTTTTATTTTCCATAGGCTTTTGGATTATCGCATAAAAACAAAAGTTTATGATACTTGCACGTTTATTCCATCAAAATACTTTTCACAGATGAACACAGGTTTTATGAATTTTGAAGCCTAAATGCAGTCGCCAGAGGTAAAATGCTAAATGTAGGCTATAAATGAACTTAACCACTGTCACTCTTTGCCACTCAACCAAATCTTTCAGCTTTTATCTAAAAACATTTTCCCAGAAAGTTTGAGACAGAATAGTTTATAAGACCACAATTATAAGCATAATGAGACTGTAAAATCAGACTGAGTTTACCTGTTTGGTGTGAAGACGTTTAATGTCCCCGACAGCCTCTGTAGTCCCATTTAGCCACTTGTTAGCAACCACCTTTTTCAAGACACGTAACAACTTAATAAAAAAAATCAGGAGTGAGGTAATATTGATGCATTTTATGTTGTAGTATAAAATGTGAAAGTGTCTTGAGCTTGTGTTCACCAGAGACTTGTTTCAGCCAGTTAACCAAAAACCATTGACTTTGGGACGATGGAACCGAAAGTGCTAAAATGCAACACCGAATTCCGTTCTCTTTCTCGTCTAATTTGTGCATACATGCAAAATTTTGTCAAAATACCTCGGCGAGTTTCCTTGTAAACACAGTCACTTCTGGCTTATGTAAACGTGCAGCAACTATTCAGTGTTATTTTACATTTGATTATTCAGTTTCTGTACCTGAATACTTGGACTTGCCTGAAAAACATAGGCTAAAGCACTATATATTTAATTTGTATCTAATATAATTGACAGGTTGGTGAAAGAAAGAAGACAACCGAGAAAGCAGTGGAGGAAGGCCACAGAGATGGAAAGAGTGGGACTTGACGATTTGCAGGTTGAGATAAAGCAGCGACTGACAAAGCTGCGAAGATCAGAGCACCTCGGATGACAACGCAAGAGGAAAGAATGAACAAGGACCCTCTTCTACAGTCATCCCTACAGCTTTGTTAAAGGCCTCTTTGACCGGAGAAAAGAGAGGGAGTCTCAAAGTGCCCATAAAAGACCTGGAAGAGCACTTGAGGAAGACCTACTCTGATGATTGGAGGCATGAGCCAGTCACAGCAGGCGAGATCAGCATCAGCACCTGGGCCCAATGGTATCCTCTATAGGCTATATAAGAACACCCCTGGAGTCCTTAAATACCTCTGGAAGCTGATGAAGGTGGCTTGGCAGAAGGAAGTGATACCAAAAGCATGGAGAGGAGCAGGAGGTCCTGATCCCCAAAGAGAAAGACTCGTCATCCATCATCCAGTTTCGCCAGATCAGCTTGCTGAATGTAGAGGGAAAGATCTTTTTCAGTGTCCTGGAGCATGCCAATATCATCTGGCACCAGATACAAACTGCCAAAAAGGAACGGAGAGACCTACACGTGGTGTTTTTAGACCTTGCCAATGCCTTTGGCTCAGTCCCTCACAGGATCTTGTGGATGGCCTTCAACTACTTCGGCGTACCAAACCACATCACAGATTTGGTCAACAGCTACTTTCAGGATCTCCAGTTCTGTGAAATATCTGAGAACAAGACCACTGCACACCCCGGCTTGATCAACCTGTGGTGGGCCTGCCTCAGCAGAGGGTGTATTGTGTTAATGGGCCGAAACACCCTGTGATGCCTAGGTACACAACTGACGATGTGTCTCGCTGGTAAAGCCTTATAGAGCTGGTAAGTCCCGCCCCTTCCGCAAAACCCCGCTGGACCTCAAAGTTGAAAAACCGTCAATGCAAGTGAATGGGAGAAAATAATTATTTTCTGGTCCCGTTTGAATTGTGCCATGAATGTGAACATATGTTGTCTGTGAATTTTTTATATAACTTTTCGTGTAAAGAATGATACAATTTAGCGGGTAGAAGTTTGATACGGTTAGACTTTGTGTGAGAGCACTTTGTGGACTACAACTCTCGACGCGTTTGAAACGTCAACACCACTAGCACACGGACACTAGCTCACGGATCCCGCTAAACATGGCTGTGTCTTTGGTGCACTTCACCGCCTTCTTTCAGGGAGAGGACAAAATCGGTGAAGTTGGTGAAAACCACGGGTAAGTCAACTTTATGGGGTGACGTCACATAGGCGACATGTAGTCTTTCTCATCATGTCTTTTCCACAACTGCTAAACGAAGAATCATACCATATACTGTCAAACTCGTAACATGAAAAGTTATATAAAAAATTCACAGACAACATATGTTCACATTCATGGCACAATTCAAACGGGACCAGAAAATAATTATTTTCTCCCATTCACTTGCATTGACGGTTTTTCAACTTTGAGGTCCAGCGGGGTTTTACGGAAGGGGCGGGACTTACCAGCTCTATAGCAGCCATCCTTCAAGAACTCCAAAATTAGAAGTAGTTTAAATATTAGGGATTGCAACATCTAGTCCTTTCAACAAACTATTGTATTTATCTATGCTTGTAATTGGTTTATTATTTTCTATGCAAATTCACTGCCCTACAAAATCAGCCCAATAATTCTAGAAAGATTCATTGTTTCCAAATAGAGCTATTAATCTAGTTAAACTGTTTTCATTTCACAATATATATTGCAGATAAGCAAAATATCGCAATGTCAGTTTTAATTTTTTTTTTCCAGTAGCGTGCTGCCCAAATGAATGGTTAATATACTAACACATTTTTTTTGTTAATACTTTATTTCGATTGTCCACTCTAGACATCCCACTAACAATAATTAATTTTGCAACTACATGTCAACTAGCAGTCATTAGAGTATTGGTAAACTGTTTGCTTGATTTCTGCTATAATAATACATTTCATTTTGATGCTTCCAACAGACATGCTATTGACTTTAAGTAACTTGGCAACTATGTTAACTTTTTCTAATAACCTAAACCGAACAGTCTACTGATAATCTAATGATTAGTTGACATGTAGTTGCAAAATTACTAATAGTTAAATGTTTCAAGTTTGCCATCGAAATAAAGTGTAACCCATTTTTACATCTCAAGTTGTTTAGTTAATTTATAAATTAATAAGCATTTTTATACATTTAAACTAGATTCATATTTTTTTTATTAATACATTCTTGCTCGTAGTTACTTCATGATACCTAATGCATTAAATAATGTTAACAAATTGAACTTTATTTTAAAGTGCTACCACCTTACCCAGCTAATTAAATTAATAAAACATATTTTAATATTCTTAAAGTGATATTTTGCCACTCTCATAACAGTTCATAACCGTTTTATGTTTTGGTTAAACATTAAACGTTAAAGATTCGTCTTATTATAAATCTATATTACTATTGATATACAGTAATATGGGCATTTCTTCATATTTAGTTATATAATTCAGAATTTTAAAATGTGTAAATAGATCTTAATATTATACATTTTTAAGGTTTTTAATTTATTTCTTTGTGATAATTTTCACCCAGAGTAACTCCCCTTTAATAAATGCAACAGAGGAAAACAAATCTAATGTTTTAAAAAAAAATATAGCCCGACATGAGTAAATCACAGTTGAGAGAAAGAGATACAGCCCCTTTTACTGCCTGTAACCTGCAGCTATTGTGTAAACACTAGAGGTGTGTTTAATGGGCTCTTGCACATTGGCAGGGTCTGTTGCTCCAGTGCCGACAGGGGGAGAGCAGAGATTAGCAGGTAATGATGTGAATTAGAATAATGCAGCTTGTGACCGTCAGGGTGTAAACAGGCACATAAAAAAGCAATCACATGTGGGTAGCCGAGATAAGGGATTTACGACAGTACAAATTTGGTAATCCTATTAATGCGAAGCCCTTGACTCTTGCAATGGACTTCCTGTACCTCGTTCTGTAACACCAGGGAAAGGTTGTGAAGTTTGGCCAGAGAGTAGCAAGTTTCGACTATGAGAAAGGGAGATCTGTTGGGGCGGGTTGGTGCTTAAAAAGGAAGAGGATTGGATTGATGGCTGTTGTGTCATCATTGTCAAACTGCCACTCCAGCAGAGTGTGAAAATAACTCTGCTGAGAGCATTTGCAAACACACAGTCCCATAGCTCGTACCAGCATGACAGCTACAGACACACAGATACATTAAAGCGGACAACATCTCCCAGCCACGCCAAGCCCAAGTGGTTTGGGAACGATGAAAAATTCTTTGCTCTTTTGAACCGTAGCAGGCTGAAAAAGAGGTCCTCTTCCTTTCTTCTGCCATTCCAGCCGTCACCTTTTAGAAGCGAGAAGCGCCGTATCCGCTGAGGATTAACCCTCGAGTCACTCTTCCTAGAGGAAGTGCCACCACTAGCATTTCTCATAAAGTAATTGACTGTATGTCAGTGCCTGTCAGGGAAGGAGCCTTTCCATTCTGCTGTGCCTTGGCAAGCTCAATAAATCTTCTGCTGCTGGCATAGGTATGGAGATTCATTGTGAACAGCTAATCAGATCTGAAATCCAATTACTCTCGCCGTGTAGAATGATGGATTTTACACTGAATAAGAGGAGCGTGGGTTCCGTACAGGCGTATGAGTAATAAATAACTCCAACTCAAAGAAAAAGTTTCTCTGTTTGGTGTAACAAAAAAGGCAGGATTCTTCGATCTCACTGTGTCAATCATGTTGGTGGTATGTGTGCAAAAAAACCCTGTTAGAGGAGCTTCCTGTGAAATGAAATCCAATTTTATTTTTTACAATTTCTAGACAAGAATGTATGAATGTTTTAGAATTATATAACAAAGCATTAAACCTGGTGGCATTTAGGTTGAAGTCACAATGAAACAGATACCTGCACTGTGTGTATGTACCAGTGTAATAGATTGTCTATATATACACACACAAGTTGGACTTGGTTCTATGCACTGAAGAATTGTAATGCATTTTAGAAAATAGAAAGAAAAAGAAAGATGCAAAACATTTCATAAGAAAAAGATTTTGGACACATTATGCTTGCCAAATGTTAGTGGAACGTTCTTAGTTCATTGAACTTTGAGTTTGCAACTGTAATTACTCTGTTAGCACACTAAACCTGAGGTGAGCTGATTTAATACATCCACCTAAAATTACCAGTTGGTAAAAAGTAATTACACAAATTATTCAAAAGGTACATTTTGAAAGAGTTCTGGCATCATTTGTTTGCAGATGCCACTTGGCTTGATATTTTGTTATTTAATACAATTGTCCAAATGCTCTTTGGCATCAATGCATGTCATACTAAGAACATTTTAAAATGATTACTATTGAAGATGGAAACTTTACTTTCAATTATTGAACTAACTAGGATAACTAACTAAGATTTGTTCTAATGCAAATTAAGCTCAACATAAGAGTGATTTTAATTACTTTTAAAATGGGTAGTTACAATGTGCTTCTTATATTCTGGCTCAGGAAGTCTGTAAGGAAGTATTTCAAGTGTTTGTCTGGGATCTATGTATTATGTCCCCATAACCTGTGATGTCTTAGTTATGATGAGTCAGTGTTTTGTGGGAAAGCTCACTCTGTCTGTAGCTGCCTCAGTAAGAAATTGCAGACCGTATGAATTTGCTCTGAAATGCTCAGCAGTGACTCATGAGCTGTACATCTTGTGGACGTAAGCAGTTGAGTTGAAAAATTTACACACTGGCAAAGCAGACATTTCAGATCCACCAGTTTTACACAGTGCTGTAACCAGAGCCGACCCTGACCTCCCTGGGGCCTTAAGCAAAATTATGTTAAGGAACCCTCCTTCCTGACCAGTGAGCCATGTAAACCATTTGCCATCGCCACACAGTCACACCTGACACCTTTAACTAGTAAAAATTCCTGATATTAGAAATAGACATTGTTACTAGTAAAAAGTTAATTCTTAATATCAAGAATTCACATTTTAAATAACACAAATTGAATTATTGATATCAAAAATGCATCTTGTGAATGAATAAAAGCTAAAATTGCTTTCCATAGCATGTCACTGTGTTTTAAATGATGCAATACTTGATACTTGATGGTTATTAATTACTGAGGGATGTGCATCCATACTGACCAGTATGTCCAGCCAATCAACATTTTAAATTCAATATAGCCTATAAATCAATAGTCAATGTCAAGACACTTCATCTTGCATTATTGCAGAGTTGTAACTAAACCTTGACTTGGAGACTAGATAATCATTGTCTTGTTTTAAAAGTATGTGCGCGGCAGTGCGCCTATAGTGCCATCACACCCATATATTATACTGGTCCCCACATATGTTTCTGCTGGAAAGTGTAATACACATGACAGATAAAAGCAAATGTAACGTAGACACATGCATTTTCTTTAAAGCAGCTTTGAAACGAAATGCATCGTGAAAAGCACTATACCAATAAAGGTGAATTGAATTTAAATTAATTGAATGTGTGTGGAAACAACATGAATGTACTGAAATGTGTAAATGTGCATGTGCGATCGGTGCGTTGAGAGTGAACATAAACTGTTTGTTTGCGCATCAATAACAGACTCACGCATGCTTACTGAACTTGTTCTCTCTGCCATCTCTGATTTAATAAGCCTATGGTTTTCTTTATATTAGCTCTGTTTTGGACTGATTGTTTGAATGCATTTGCTTATTGGATAATTTGACTGAAAACTGTTCCAGATTTTATTTAAAATGATCTGATCGCAAATAGAGAAGCGAAATCGGGTTAAAGGGTTAGAATAGTAATTTCCACCTACTAGGATTGCAAGTGCTTACTGTCAGTCCAAATCCAATATTTGAGCATATCCTAGCCCTAGTTTCAATCATATATTTTATTATATCAGAAAATATTAAATTATATAAAAGAACCCAATTTGAAATTAATTGAACATACAAATTAAGAATACTTGGGATTGCGATGGCAATGTTTATAGCGTTAACAACTTTCACATTATCCTTTTTACTTACCAAGTACACTCATATTTTTTTCTTCTTCATATTATTAGATAAATGTATAGGCCTACTAATGTGAGTATAAACTTTCCCAGAAACCTGATCTTGAGTGGAGGCTATTGGTTTTTGGCTGATCTTATTACCAATGTGACGGTTCTCATCAATAGCATATAGCAGCTAAAAGCTATTACAAAGAATCCAAAGCCAGGAAAACTAGAAACTACACGGAGAACGATTGCAATGCTCCCTAATTACAGAGTTCCAAACTACCTCATCATGGACAAATGCCTTTCCACATTCCATGGAAAACAAGCAACACCTTTTTTATGGCCCACAATTTACAATCAGCGCAATTCCAGAGATGGGCTACAGGTCATTTACAATGGCTCTTAGAAATCAATGAACAGTTTTGCCACTGTGTGGAAGGAGCGAATCGTGAAATGCCTATGCTTTGAATATCAATCTGGTCAGCGTTGCATGGCAGAGGATGAAAACAACTAGTGCATGAAAGCCTGTAAATCACATTGTTAAAAGTTAATTAGCTTCAAATTACAGACAATATCATTAAGCCATTCACAAAAGTTTATTTCACTGATGTGTTTTTAATAGTTGTTTTGGCCAATGGGTTGTCTGAGGAATGTTTACTACTTTATTTTGTGTTGTTTATCTTTATTCCTATTTTAAAATGGTTTAAAAAGTTATATATTCAGGGGCAGGTAGGCCTAATACATATCTATTAGGGCTGTCAATTGATTAAAAATGTAAATGAATGTATTAAACATGATATGTTCATGATTCAGATAGACAGACAGAGCTATAAATTATTTTAAAATTATTCATAATTTAACATTTATCAGTATATTTTTTAAAGACCTTGAGTAATAATTGAAAGGTTTTAGGATTTGGAAGGTGATCAATGGACAGTTTTCACATTTCTGAGTTTAGTGTTCTGTAAAAATTGAGTTTATAGGTTTAGCAGGTGCAATATTTACTGTTGTTACCTCAGCAGCTGTATTTGAATCTGAATGTAATGGCAATATTTATACAATGCAGTTAATTCTGTCAACACTACTAAACATTTTAATGTCACAATTTGCATATTGCGGCATTAAACACTACAGGTTGATTCAGTCAGCAAGCAAGCTAACACAAAACAATCACACTCTCTGGTAATTGAGGTGCTTGTAATCTGATTCGTAAAACGGTACATGGGACACCGTGCTGTCTTATGGACTTCATGAACATTTACAGTATGTGACAGTCAATGCGAGACCGTGAGAACACTGGAACAGAGTGTGTAAGTGTGTGTCAAGTTAGTTTGGATAAAAAAAAAACATTGTTGGGGGTAACACAAAAGTATCATGAGTTACGTGATCAGATTACTTTTTTTCAACTCATTACTTTTAAATTTACCATTTTTATTGCTGGAGTAAAGGCCCCGATAGACTCATGGCAAAGTTATTTTTCGTTCTTCGCTTAGGGGTAAAACGAAGTTCGAAATATGTGACTAGTGATTTACTGTTGTATACTGAACAACTGATGCCGCCCACACTGCTGAGAGTGACGGTTAGATGAATATGTTAATATGAGCTGCGTGCTTTCCTCTCAATAACAAAATAAAGACACAACAAAATTAAGAAAACAGCTGATCATAGCAACATGGATATGTTTGCACGAGCTTTGCAATTTGGCACTCTAAGTCACGTCACCTTTATTTCTATAGCACTTTATACAACTTTGCCTTCAGGATTTGATTTGGTGAATGTATGCATTTAGATTACAATCTCTCAACTGGTGCAATTCATGTGAGGCTTAAACCTTAATACTCTTTATTTAAATCTCTTTACAACAACACTTAATGCACGATAACGAGGGAGATAATGACTTCACAAAAAAAGATATGCGTCAAATATAATCTTCTAAAAGGTTTCTAGGAAAGTATGTCACAGATGGTTTATGATTCATATCTTTTACAAGCTGCACTTTGAAAGACATTTTCATCATAATATACGCCTATATAGTATAATTAGTTTGATACTCCTCCAGTAATATATATTCAGTCTAAAAAACTCATTTGAATTCATTTGATTGCTATATGATTACTTTTTGCAGTCCAGGTGTCATCCGAGCCACTAATACTGTATTTTTTTTTAGGTTGTTAAAGGAACCAGGCATAAATCAGTGCACCATTTTCTGCTTGAGTGTCTTCAATATGGTCTCCTTGGTGACCAATTTATAGTAGCACAAATAATTCCCTCTGAATAGTGTAATGAGATGTCTACTAACGGGAGCTTTCTCTCAGTGGTGCCTTGAACACGAGGGTCTGCATACCTTTCACTTCCCTAACAACAACATCCTATGTTCTTCGCTTCCTTCAATTGCTGTTTAACAAATTCCTGGAGCTTTTCGAGCTCTGTAGATTAGATACAGAAGAGTATTTTTCCAGTCTTTTGGCCCTTTTGAAAGCAAAATCACGGCTCAGCAGGGTAGTTCTAATGAAGATGATGCTGAACACAAAAGCTCTTTGCTGTAGGCTTGCACCACAAGTGTTTCACTAGTTTTTTTTTTTTTTTTTTTTATCTATACAAGCAATATCACTCACATACACACTGTTACATACACACTCTAGTTCTGTAACATTTTAAGATGGCATTCACGTTTCTGAAAATTATGCTACTTTATAAGATAAATAATTTTAGCCAAATTATGAATTTTCCAAAGTTCAAATTTCAGTTGATTTTTGCTGTGTGACGAGTTAATCTCTGTCCCAGGAAAGTGGCCACTGCATTTATATCATTCAATTCAGACCCGATCACATCAACTGTATGCTTCAATTTAACAATTCTGGAGGAGCACTGAGTGAGACCCAGCATGCTCTCCTCTGTTACATCCAGCCTCGCTTCTTTAACCAAGGGTTCTTCAAACATCCTGAGCAAAGAGTCTATTTTTTTTCCAGTCTATGAATAATAAAATGTCTCCAAACTTTGAAAAGTCCATGACAAAAAGATGGTACTCCATTGAGATAAATGTTCTTGTGGTCCATTAAAAAAAGTGCAGCATCCATACCAAGACCTTTGACTCTTTGTAAAATAGTTTTAGCCATCATACGCCATACCAGATCTGCAGACCCTTTCGAAAACTTTTAAACAAATTGTAGGCCAAAAGCCGCTAGACTACTTTGCAAGTACACCATGCCCTTTCCACCCTCCTCTTTGGGCAAATAAAGAACACTTTGAGGTATCTAGAGTATTTCAGCAAAAGGCCAACAGGTGGATCTACGGCAGAAACTTTATGCCACGATGTCGATGCTACTAAATTATGAATTACTAGCTCTCTTACTCGAAAAGACATTTGTGGATGGATCCATTTCCATTTTTAAGTCTGCCCTCTATCTTTTCAACAATTCTCTGTCAATTATTCTGTTGTGCAACTTCACCAACATCACCTATGTATACTCTCAAATATTTAACCCCCAAATATTTAATTAAATAGTAAACAGGGAACTCAAACCACCATTGACCTTCAGCATACTTTCGATGTTATGGTACAAGACTCAAATCATTTCCACAGATTTTGATGTTCAATTCTGTAAAATGTTTTTTTTTCTTGGACAATAGAGATAAGTCTTACAGTATGTGCACCCCCACACACCAAAAAAACAAACAAAAAACAAAAAACAAACAGACACATCCAAACCATCTCATATTAAATGAACATAATCTAAACCAGAACTGGCACACAATAATAATGATCCAAATGAAAGACTTGCTCAATTGACCGTTCGCAAAAGCCACGCCCCCTAGTTATTGTTACTACGCCCGTCAAACAATTGAGAACCAGACACATAGCTATGGCTGGGTTGAGGTCCATACCGGTATGGTTTTGGAGTAATGCAGCAGACATATCCTCCAGGGCACAACAGAAAGGGCTGCAATGTGCAGTGGAGGGATATGTTCAAAATGTTAAAATAAGCAAAGACGGGAATATTACAACAATCGAGGCCAGTGCTTGAAGTGGGGGAAAAAAGGTGCCGGTAGGCTAACTGTTACTCTCTTGCATTGGCAAATCATGACATTTGAGATTAATACAGTGAAAAACAAAACTTGAAGATATTGCTGGTACAACAACAATTTATTGTTATTTATTAACAATATAAATGTATTTAAACAAGTCGTGTGTGTGTGTGCGTGTGCTTGTGTGCAAACGAAACTTCTCCAAGTCTGCAAGTCCAAATATAGGCTATGGTGAGTTTACTACATTTTATTTTATTAAATATATTTATGGTGAGATTATTATTTCATGTCAATCTGTGTTCATTTTGACCAAGAACCATGCGCTGTCACTTTAATTCAGCGCGTGCAGCACAGCAAAAATAGACTCGGTGCGGAAACAATTGCAGCATCCGCGTGCAGTGTGATAGCTTTACCTGTTAACATGGGTGCGGAAAAAAATACGCACTGCAAATGCACTGTAAACGCACTGTAAACGGACTACGGAGTATTTGTGAAACGGGCGTGACTGACGCTTATGTTATACGCTGACATATATGTATGCTTATTAATCTTCGAGGAATTTAGCTGTGAGTGAGGTCTCCCACAATGCTTAATCCATTGTCGGCATCTTTCCGCTTGGGTCTTGGGTTTTGCAAAGGCGAAAAAAACGACCTCTCCCGCTAAACTTTTGGGTTACCTAGTGTCAGACTTGCAGGTGCCATAGGCGCATCGTTTCACCATGTTGCTGAAATCGCAATGTTTGATGGAGGTCCTTCTCCTTAGTTACAGTTGCTGAGCTAGGATTGGACGAGGACCGTTCGAGGGCGGGGTTTTGCGAACGGTCAATTACTTCCCTCTTTCTGTTAGCCAAGGCCTTGGATAGAAGCTTCATATCAAATTTACTTACATGATTTGAGTTTATTTTGTTCCTGTATATTACACTTCTCAGAAAGTAGTGTTATACCTCCTCTTCTACAACTCAAAGTCAGTGAACCTTCTTTCAAACTCTCATTAAGAACACTTAACACTCGCCAAGTACAGACAAAAATCCTCTATAAAACTTCCAAAGAAGTTCATCAATACCAGGAGACTTCACAACCTACATACCTTAAAGAGCATTATATGATAACTGAGCTGGGACTGGGACTATAAACATGGCCCGTTATAAGATTTCTGGTGGGCCTAATTTTCTGCCAGAGGTCCTAGACATCTTGTTCCGATACATGCCATCATGGATTCGATCAAATACCAAAAGATACAAAATCAAAACCTGACAACCAGAAATCTTATAACGGGCCATGTTTGGATCTTCCAACAGGACAGTGATCCAAAAACAAACATAAACATAAAAAATCAAAACAAAAAAGGGTCACTGAGCACAAAACCAAGCATCTGCAATGACCGTCTCAGTCCCTGACCTGAACCCTATAGAAAATGAGTGGGCTGAACTGAAGAGAAGCGCCAACATGGATCTGGAAATCTGAAGGATCTGGAGAGATTCTGTATGGAGGAACGGTCTCTGATCTCCTGTCAGGTGTTCTCCAAACTCATCAGGCATTATAGGAGAACACTCAGAGCTGTTATCTTGAAAAAAAGGAGGTTGCAAAAAGTATTTAATAAAAGGGGGCAAACAATTGTTCCCAACGTGTTAAAAAAAAAAAAAAAAATCATAATGTGATTTCCCCCCCAGTTTCAATTCTTTTACTTCAATGCAAAGGTTACTTCTTTTCTTTTCTTTTCTTTTCTTTTCTTTTCTTTTCTTTTCTTTTCTTTTCTTTTCTTTTCTTTTCTTTTCTTTTCTTTTCTTTTCTTTTCTTTTCTTTTAAATAAAATATCTAAAGGATTAACAGTGCAGATTTATTTTTTACAGCCATCTTTGATAATATTTACAAAGGGGGCAAATAATTCTGACCAGCACTGTATAATTATTAGAATAATATATTAGAATAACTGAATGATTAATTAATCCATAAGGTTATGTTTGTTAACATTAGTTTAACTATAACTAACAGTGAAAAATACTAAAGCATTTATTAATCTTACTTAATATTAATTCCAACATCAACTATTATCCTAAAACACCAGAGTGAATGTAATGTAGACTGAGACACTATATCACAACTAAAAAGAGGATTAGGTCTCCTTAAAAAGCCATTTTTCTCCAACATTGGTTGGAGCTCTGTCAAAGTACACCAGAATAATGAATTTAGCTTTAAAATGTACAAATCAAAATGTTCTTTTCCACAAACAGTTTCCACTAGACAAGGTTCACCCCCAGAGTCTCACAAAATCCTGTCTTTAGCTAACTCTTTATTTAATTGTTTGGATAAAATGAGCATTAAATAACAGAGGATAGGATAGGTTCCATTTTATGTAACATGCAACCTTAGACATTAGGCAGCACACTGGTGGGCAACAGAGCTATTCTCTCTCCCTTCATTGTCTTTCTCTCGCCTTCTCTCGTTTCCTCCCATTCTTTATCCCCCCTTTCTTTTCTTTTTTTCCCCTCTGTTGGACAGAAGCAAGAAGTGTTTTTCATTTCCCACTGGCAGGTCCAGTGGTGCCGCCACTTTGCTCATCCTCCTGTGGAGCTTTTGACTCATCCTTTGGAATCCCCTCAGCAGAAGCCCAATGTTCTCGCTTCATCTCCATCCTGTCCGCACTGACTGATCCAATCAATATTCCTCACCGATAGGCTCGACTACCACACGCTCCAACAGAACAGATTTTTCTATCTCTTTCAACCTTGACAACCTCTAGTTTTGCCAATAAAGCTTTGAAGGATCAGCAGAGCGGTTTGTAGTTATTTGAAAAATGTACCGCTCCCCTAAAGGAGATTCTCAGTCATTATTATGTGTGGTGTGGTCAAAGTTTTAAATGTGTTCACCCTTGCAGTCTCACACTCTTTTTGTAAATCGTTCCGGATAAAAGCATCTGCTGAATGCCTTCAATTTCAGTTTGATTTATTTATTCTAATCCAACTAAAACCTACTTAAAATTGTAACAGGTTTTAAGTGGTTTTTAGTGGCTGACAAACTTGACTGATTGTCAGTGAGAAAAAAACAAAAACAAAACAGACACAACTAAACTAAGCCTTTTTGATGTAAAATAATTTGTATGAAAGGATTTGTTCATGTTTTGCAGTATAGTCATTTGTAGTAGTAAACAAATAAAATACATTGGTGAATTAGGCCTATTCAAGATTAAAACAAAAACATAATGAATGTCCAATACATCTATGATGGTCTGGCCCTAGATTTCTGGATATAGCCTAGTCAGATTCACAAATTTAAATTGATTGCATGCAATTAAATTATGTTGTGACAAAATGTTCATTTGCATTGCTCTAGCTCATTTTAATTACCTAAATTGGACAAGCAGCCAACATACAAATGAGTTCACTCATTCATTCACTCTCTCTCAACTGGTGTAGAACTGGTTAATACGGAGCCTCTAAACAAGGGACATAGTGATGGAAAAAATATGAGATGGGAGGAAAAATGATGTCAGTGCTTTTGTGTCCCCTCGCAATTGTTTTGAGTTCCTCCGAGAAATGTTGCTTTCGCTTCCAAAAAACTCAAAAGGTTTGTGAGTAGGCTAAATGTAAAAGTTTATGTGAGGGATTTTTTTCTTTCTTTTTTCTCCAATCTCATATTTTTTCTATCATCATGTCCCAGTAGGGGCTCCGTAGGTTTACCACAGTTTAAAACACATCTAAACCAGCTTTACAATAAGATTTTTCTTGGATGGATTGGGTATAAGAGACGGTATATGTATATTACCATAGTAATTTTTGGTCACCAGCATTAGCTTATTTTATTAGCAGAAATGTTATATAAATTGTGATAGTTCAATGCCAAATGAGAGCTGGCTGCTGATTAAAGTGCCATAAATTGAAATGTCAAATTCCCATCTTGACTTCAAAAAAGGTCATTAAATGCAAACTCCTCTGAGAGAAACTTTCACAGGTTGTCTGAGGTTTAGTATCTCAAATCCTTATCACAAGCTGAACAGCATGTCCCCTGTTCTCATGGGTCTGCTTGATCAGAGATTACAAAGATGAAGAAGAAAAATGCAATAGTTTCAAAAAACCCAGTGCAACGTTTGCTTTCTCGGGATAAAGAAAGCAAAGATCTTTTAAGCAGTTAGCTGAGAAACATAATTATTCATAACAGTCAGAATACCTATATTGCAGCAATCACTCTTAAACCTCAGAGTTCTATTCAAATGGATGTGCATGCTTTCTAAAATTGTATAATGTTCAGCAAGATTATCAGGATTGCTGAAAGATAATCACATAAGTCATCATGCAATATTCATTTAAAGCAAGCACCCCCACAATCTCATAAAGGTATTATGTCAGATGCACAGCAGCATGAAGAAAGCAATATCACAAATAAATGAACACTGTAATGAGTCGAATTAAGTCTGAAATTGCATTGTAATATACTTCAATTGTGATGTACTTCGCATATGCTTTATTTATTTATTTGACATTTTATGCATTTGGCAGTTTTATCAAAATCGCTCCGGGTCTCTTATTTTTGGTTACAACGAATGTTGGTTAGACGTCCTCGTGTGACGCAGTTTAAGTGGTTTTAAAGTGCTTTTCCTATTGCTAGAGACAATATGGACATATAATGCAGACCATTTCACATAATTTTTTGTTTATGTATTTAGAAACAAGTGTGACTGATGAACTGCACTATTTATACAATATTGGCATAATTATGTCTTTACTGTCTGAATGGGTAATTTAAGGTAGTTCATATAAAATATAACCTCTAATCATAGTGAAAAAAAGTCTTGGAAGTTAACAATATCATGAAGTTGTGTAATTATACTCAGCTCTAAAATTTTTTAATAGAAATTGTTTGTTTAAATCTAAATATATATCTATATAATCTATATAAAATGAACAAAATTATGACAAACCATTGATGCTGCTGTATGAACATAGCCGGAAACAAATGAAAGAGAATAAGGTAAAATAATTTAATATTTCATATGACTTGCGTGTGCCTGTATCTGTTTCTGTGCATATTGTGACGCTTGCCTCCAGGCATGTCACAAACCACACAAGAGAGGCATAGAAACAATTTTTTTTTTTTTTTTTTTTTTTTTTTATAATCAGTTTCCCTATTTTTAGCTATTTATAATACTCTTTTCTAGCATGAGACATACCTGTCAACCGATGAGAGAATACTTGAGAAAAGGAAGTACCATAGAGGTTTGCAGCAATGCCTTTCTAGCCCACTTATGTATATTCTTTATTAGGAATTTTTATTTTATTTTATTTTATTATCTTGATTTCTAGAGCTTTTTAACTGTCTGTTTTCCAAAGCAGATCAATAGATGGCACTGTTTTCTTTTTCCAGCTGCCCCATTGGTGTGATGGTGGGTGGGTTTTGTTGGTTGATTAACTAAATTTAGCCACCTCTCATTTAAAGAACCAGCACATTTGATGCTTTTCCTGAAACTACTCATGGCAACAGCATTTGCAGCAATCTTCAGTGAGATGCTAGTTTTGCATGTACCCCTCAAGAGGTGGGTATACCATTTATTAAAGGGGTCACGACATGGATTTTATTATTATTATAATTATATTGTTCGTAAATGTTAACTTATAATGCTAATTATATACAGTATATATATATATATATATATATATATATATATATATATATATATATATATATATATATATATATATATATATATGAAACATTTTTTTCCCAGTTACTTTTTCTGGTTAAATAAACATTACATTAAAAAGAAACCAAACAATTCTATTTTGTATTTTTACATCAACTATGTAATTAATGTTCTATTCATAAGTTAGCACTATAAGTTAGTTTTTTTCTAATCATTTTTACATTTATTCTAAAATAATAACTAAAGACACAATTTAACAATTTAAACAATATATTTTATTTGTGAACTGATGTTAAGCTGTTCTTTTTAATAGTCAGCTTATTTTCATCACTTATCAAGCTTGTGTTGGTCACAGACACGAAGATGAACCTTTAATTTCACCAAGCTAATTTCTCACTAAACCACTAAAGTGGTGATATTGGCTGAGCTGTTAACTTACTTTTTAATCATTCTTCCCATTAATGCATCATTTTGTTTATTCAGGCCGATTTGTGAATGCGCATGGAAAAAAGAGGTGGGATTTATTGCACAAACCAATCATATCCAATCATAACCAATTACATCCAACCAAAGCGCGATGGAAGCATTGGAAAGCGTGAGGTGGAAGCTTTAGGGCGTCTGTTAAAACTCAATGGACTTAGGGGCTGTTTACATGACACTGTTTTCAACAAAAAACGAAAAACTTTTTTTGGCCGTTCGTTTATACGACAACAAAGTTTTGGGTGCCTGAAAATGCAAAGTTTTGAAAACGGGTTTCAAAGTGCAAGTTTTTGAAAACGGACTGCGTGAAAAACAACAAAAACTCGAATCTCTAAAGACGATGACGTCAAGCACATGCGTATTACACTATACAGTTAATAGTGTTTCATCGCCATCTAATGGCCTGGCAGCAGAATACAGGGTTTCTGTAAGGGCCACTATCGTCAAATTCGATTGACAATTAGCATACAATTGGGATTGGCGGTATGGTTCTGTTCTGGGCAAGAACTCCCTGCATCCATGCAGCCTAGCATGGATAAGAGAAGGGAGAGCAGCAATAACCCCCTTAGGGTAAACAGAACAGAACCAACATGAATGTATTGGAGATATCATTAATTCAAGATATTTAAAGTACAACATGATTCGAGAATTTATTCTGATTCAAGGGGAATCAGAATGCCAAATCCTGACTGACGAGAGGAGGAGCTGGGGATGGAGGAGGGTAATTAGCTCTTGAGAAACGCGATAGCTGCTGATAATCCTGAAGGAGCTTATGTATACAGTGATAGGCGTCATATTCCTATGGGTAGACGTGGATCAGCTGAGAGTCAGCTGATGCGAACTTAAATAACGTGACCTGCCAGAACTGATGCTACGCTTGATTTCTGTCAGGACCACTATCGTCGAATATGATTGACAATTAATTAGCATACAATTTGGATTGGCGGTATGGTTCTGTTCTGGGCAAGAACTCCCTGCGTATCCATGCAGCCAAGCATGGATAAGAGCAGGGAGAGCAGCAATAACCCCCCAAAACAAAACCATATGCCAATATCCCCCAAACTGACAGCCCAAATCTGGATGTTTTTTTGTTTTTGTTTTTTTAATACCTGAAAAGCTTGAGCAACAGCATGTTACCAACAATACCGGAAAGCCTTAAGAAACAAGTATGTTGCCAATACCTGCATAAGCCATAGCAACAAGCATGTTGTCAATACCCAAAATGCTTAGCAGTAAACATGCATGTTGCAATGAATGACATGCCGCCTGAAATGAAGAAGTGAAAATTGAGATATCAAAATGAATCAGCTGCTTGCTTGTTATAGATCCGCAGTCGAGTGACGACTGTGAGCTAGAGATGAGAGATGGAGATTTCCTTTTCAATTATCTTTTTCATTGGAAATAAGTCACAATACTTAAGTAAGGTGGAAATTCCGGTTCACACAGAAACTTAACAGTCATGCCTTATTATACTTGGTTGTAGTTTACTTCTGTAGAAACCAAGAAAATATTAATTTTAAATATGAATCTTAAAAGTAAAACAACCATGTTTCCAATAGCAACTAACAGCTTTTAAAGTAAGCAGTATTCAATAGCCACTAGATAGCCTTTAAAACAAGCAGTGTTTCAATTATACATAAGATTATGTTTCCAGTTTTGATCTCGGACGTCTGGTCACTTTATATCATATATCGGAATATTCTATTACTGTTAAGCCCACTATGAATATTAAAATACGCCGAACCATGTGTCCTGTATCATAGCTACATGTATGACCTTTGCAGCAAAAAACCTGCGTAAAAAATCAGTTCGGTATTCAATGAGGTATGATTAAATAAATGCGCTGACAGCTCATTGCACTTGCCAAACAGATTACAGAGTGGAGCAGGTGACCGGTCCAAGATGGCGGCCCCACGGCCCGTCAGCCCCAGTAGACAGTAGCGGTTGATGCGGCGTCTACTCTCTATTATGTCTATAAAGATCGGGGGTTAAAGAAAATCCCGAGCTTCCCACTCGTATTTACGACATTGTGGTGGCGTTCATGTGCACTCAACTTGTAAATACGATCTTAACGAGACACTCTTCTCCGTCCCTAAAATAGAATCCAATGGAGTTACAAGGTTTAGTCACAAACTCTTTTTAATACTTTTCATCGGCTAAATATTTCCAAAACTCAAAGAGGGACATAATGAATGACCAATAGTAATGATTTAAAGGGCACCTGTTATGCAAAATTCACTTTTACATGGTGTTTGAACATAAATGTGGGTTGGCAGTGTGTGTACACAACCACCCTATAATGATAAAAATCCACCCAGTGCTTTTATTTAAATTCCCATAAATCATAAGCACTGTCCCAGAACAAACCGTTTTCAGATTCGGGGCAATGTGACATACTTTTGCACAAGCCACACCCACGACTGTTGACTGACACTGCAGTTTTAGCATAGAGTAAGCTAAACACAGTCCGCCATTGTTTCCACGACGGAGCAGCTGTAGACAAGAATGTCTTCTAAAGTGATTGGGGTTTTTTTGTTGATGGATGTAAGAATGAACATAGCAGTCTTCATTTACTCCCATTGTTACTCGAGGATGGATCAGTACCAACTGTTCGTGATCGAGCTTACAGTCTCCGGAGTGATAGGCCTAACATTACTGATCACGGCAGAAATGAAAGTGCGAGCGCACACTTTATGACAGCTCATCAAGTCGTTTTACGGATATAAAGTACCAGTTTATCAAGCACCCACTGAAAAGGTGTGTATATAGCCTATTTGTTTACTGTTAGTTGTAACGAGTGTTTGTGTAATTCGCTGTGTATGTTGATGATAATGAAAGGGAGAGAGTTTATGGATAAGACTTTAATGCTCACTTCTTATACTGTGTTTACTCAGCTCTTACAGTGATTTTCTGGAGTAAAACTGACGCTTCATCTTTTGTGTGATGTACAATAAACTTCATTAAACTCATCAGTATATTTTTTGGCCATCATTCGGGTGCGGCCCGCTACAACAGGCTTGTACTAATAGTGGATAAAAGCAAGATGAAAAATAAGTTATAGCCGTAATTAAACTAGACTATAGCTGTTTTATGTCTATATACCGCATGTATTCTCTGGCTCTGTGGGCATTATTGTCCGAACACCGCAACTGAGAGTTTCTGTTTTGATATTACCATTCTATGAGATGAGATGAGATTGTCCTGTGAGGCTCCGCCCTCTGTGCCGGCAGCAACAGCTCATTTGCATTTAAACTTTGGATACACACTAAAACGGTGCATTTTTCTGAGAAATGTAGAAGCACGTTCATCTACCAGTGGGTCTTTCATGGAGACTGTCCTCATGTGTTTGCAATTTGAATATAATAATGCATTTAAAAGTTGGTGCGCTTCACCAAAGGACGTCGCTCAAATGCCTCTGGGCGCAATTGGATAGACCTTAAACAAATCAGAGCGATCGTCATTGTGCAAAGCCCGCCCCAACGTTTCTGATTGGTGCCGCGATTTCGACGGATTAGAAATGGGCTTGAATGACCTCTTTGCCAGACTACTTGCAGAGTAAATCTAAATTTACCGGAAGTTGTCTGGGTTTTCCCAGGCTAGTAAAAAGTTATCTGTTGGGTATTTTGAGCTAAAACTTCACATACACACTCTGGGGACATCAGATAGGCTACTTATTTTACATCTTGTGAAAAGGGGCATAATAGGTGCCCTTAAAAAAAAGATGATAGAATATGGAAACACAAGGTTTTCGCATGACAGCTACTGTACTATATGAACCATTTAAACTACATTTTTTTTTCTTTTTTGTTGTCTATGTGTTCACAGCTTCACAGCCATGGTCACTATGATGAAATATTCCTCTGAATTCCTCAGACTATTCCTCCCTTTTGTGATCCATGGAAATAAGAGCCCCATACAGAACAACATTTGAATGAGTAATGTCTTTCATTTTAAGAGTCAGAGAGAGTGGAAAATATTCATATAAAACTAAATTATGAGAGCAAGTGACCACAAGTGGGCAATAAAATGCTACAGGTGTGTAGAATCCGATCCCTTTAAGGGCAATAGAGCAGACTTGTTTTCATTGCAGGCTTGTGTACAGACATGTCATTTGTCCTGTAAATGTACAACGTGTTAGCATGACCTTAGCAGCAACAGAACCAGACCCTCGTACAAATTCACAACAGGCATTGCAAGTTTTGCTGATCCAAAGCATAAACGTGTCCTTGAATCAGATGCACTGGTGTCACAGGGGCATGTTTGTTTAGGCTGGGGGAGGCGTGTTAGTGGGGGGGAGGTTGTAAGGTTGTGCTCTATGTAGATACATTGACAGAGAAAGCGGTGATTCAGGCACACCAGCTGCATTCATCACAGAGAATGTGTCAGCAGTTGCGTGAGGTGTCAGCAACATGAAGGGAACTTGCGTCAGCAGTTTTTCACTCTACGGGCCAGCGATGGCCCCGCACATTATGTCATGTTACGTTTTTAGATCGCATTATAAATCAGTTTACGGTCGTGCATTTAAGCATTTATTGTTTAAACGAACTTTCATCATCGGATCTGGGTGAACCGTAAAGTATAATGTGTAAAATAATTCGGAGAGCCTGGGGATGGTGTTTACATATAAATTGGGTCATATGTTTTAAGAGATCTATGGTTATAAACCTCTTCGCCATGTAAATAAGCAACCAGCTTCATTTTTCATTGGCCGCATAACTAAACAACGGCTATAATTGGGTTTGAGAAAAACATGCATGGTTCCTCGCTCCTGCACAGAATGCATCATACAATACTGATTTTATTGGACTATCGGGTGGAATAATTATTTATCACTTGAACTGGAACTTCTCCACCCAGGTCTTTAAATTGGCTGATTAAATGTGACCACCGGGAGTCATTTGCAAAGGATCGTTACAGTGCAGATATGATTTAAAAGCATGAAATATGTCAGCATGAATGCATCCATCAAATGGCACCCTAGGAATTATTATCAATACATCACTGAAAAGCCTTTTACATCCCAATCACCAATGAAATCTCTCTTGTGTGCTTTTCCACATAGTTATGAGTATGTGCACATGCATTTCTCTCACCAAGTATATATATTAAGAGCATTCAACCCTCTGGTGTTCTTCTTGTGGCGATCAAAAATGACAGATTTTTTCTTATTGTTATTTCAATTAAATGAATGTACTATATTGAATTTTGGGAATGTTTTTAAATTCATATTTATTATTATTATTAATAATATAAATTCAAAATAATGTATTATTTTACGGTACCAAATTGTATTTATGCAGTAGATATAATCAATTTATTCACTTTTTGAGCTAAGACCTGGAAATTAAATATCCAACTTATATTGTCATAAATATTGAATGCTTTAGAGAACATATTTGTTTTTACGTTTTGCACTTTTTTAAGTTAACTTTTTTTAAACCTTTTTTTTTACTTCAGCCATAATCTTCCAAGTGTCGTTTTTAAAAAGAGACCAAACTTAAAGGCAGAGGATAGTAGAAATCATCAGCATTGTATTACTTGTCAAAGCACCCTTTCACAATATCTGAAGTGTGTTTTTCCCATACAGCCACCTTCAATAAAATACACACACTGAATGTGAATTTTTATGTCTAGACTTGTGACCAAGTGTAGATACATGAATGCAAAGACATGGAGCACCAAGTGTAACCAGAGTTATTTTGTGCACTGAATGAATTACGTGATGTGAAATTTTCTAAAGTATTTTCTAAAGTATATTCTGCAGTTTACAGTTTAATGTATTTGGTTGATGAAAATAAAAACATCCAGTTGCTTTTCATCACAAAGAAATTTCTGTCAGGACCACTATCGTCAAATACAATTGACAATTAGCATACAGTTTGGATTGGCGGTATGGTTCCGTTCTGGGCAAGAACTCCCTGCGTATCATGGCATGGATAAGAGAAGGGAGAGCAGCAATAACCCCCTTAGGGTAAACAGAACAGAACCAACATGAATGTATTGCAGAAATCATTCATTCAAGATTTTAAAGTTCTACATAATTCGAAAAATTACTCTGATTCAAGGGACATTATAATGCCAAATCCTGACTGACGAGAGGAGGAGCTGGGGATAGAGGAGGGTAATTAGCTCCTGAAAAACGTGATAGCTGCTGATAATACTGAAGGAGCTTACATGTATACAGTGATAGGCGTCGTATTCCTACGTGGATCAGCTGAGAGTCAGCTGATGCTAGCTTGACTAACGTGACCTGCCAGAACTGACGCTACGCTTGATTTTCCACACAACATTTTAAACAAAACTGTTCATGCATGAAATTCCTTCCATTTCCTGTACATTTTATGACCCTTTAATTTTGGAGATAACCAAAAATGTATTTTGTGAACAAAATGCAACAAAATCAATGAATACTAAATCTTTAAATGAGATATGCATCTTGTACAGGAAAAAGGTTAAGTGAAATGCATTGTCCACTAAATGTTTTTGGTAACACTTTATAATACTGTTCTGTCAGTAATGAGTAACACAACATTAACACTCTATAACTACTATAACTAATAAGAAACTCTGAAGTAATAGTGCATAGTAGTTCACTATTAGTTATAACTACTATTTGTTTCATACCTCCCAAAGGACTAAGAACTACTATATACAGGTTCATAATTAATATAAACAATGCAAAATGCATAATTAATTCTAAAGTAAAGACCATGGTAACCCACTTGTAAAGACTCAAGTATACCAAATCCTTCAGAAGGAATTACTAATTATTTGGATCACAATTCTAAAATGAAAATCATGATAACTCTCTAGTAATGACTGAAGTCATTGTAAGTTTTTTAGGTTTTTGTTAAATATTGGATAGTAATGACTCAAGTGTTATAACATCCTTCAGAAGGAACTACTAATTATTTGGATTAGTATTCTAAAGTGAAAATCATGATAACTCCCTAGTAATGACTAAAGTCAGTGTAAGCTTTGAAGTTTTTGTAAGGTTTTGGATAGTAATTCCTTCTAATGGATTTGGTAACACTTAAATCATTACTGGTGGGTTACCACGATCTTCACTTTAGAATACTGATCCAAATAATTAGTAATTCATTTAGAAGGATGTAGGAACACTTGAGTCATTACTATCTAAACCAAAACCTTTCAAAGCTTACACACTAGCCTGGGGTGCGTTTCCCGTACAACTATATAGCTCGCTGCTTAACTACCATAGTAAGATGCATTGTTGGAGAAATCAACTAGCTAGTCATGACTGTTTCCCGAAACCGTATGTCGCAAAGTATCGTTCAATCACGTTGGTTATTATGACGTCTCGCACGTGGTGGACTAATAACTTATTTTAATTAATCAGTTTGAGATCGAATTAACGCTAGATTTTGTCATATAAGTTACAGACATGGCATCTGAAGACCATTTCTAATTTTTCTCAGTTATTTTGTTTTATTACCAGACTCAATATTTGGCTCGTTCTTACATAGTAGAGCACGTTCGCACATGCGCAGTCTTAAAAAATGGTGCTTTAAATCTCTTGACAAACTAAAAGACGTAAATTACATTTGTATGTATTCTAAATAAATAACACGGGTTGTACTGAATGTCAGCTTGCTTATTTTGCTAAAGATAAGGATTTATTCAGTCTACATCTCATGTGAACTAGAAACGATGCTTCTAACCACAGCTCGAGAGCTGTCGTTCTAACCACACAACTTTGCGATGCTGTTTGCGAACGTTCGTTGGAACGATGGTTTCGGGAAACACCAAATCGTTGAACTATGCTGATAACGACGGAACTTGCGACCATAGTTGGCTAACGATGCTTTCGGGAAACGCACCCCTGGTTTCCATTACAGATTTGCGTAAAACTTTTGTTTCCATTAACGGCGTTTCCATTAACCAATGTTATTGCGACTAAAACATTTTTTCAAAAATGAACAGTATTTATATCGTTGTTACCTCTTGAACACAACCACTTTCAAGTGATCTGAGGGCGCGGGCGGGTATAGATATATACACTAGATGTCGCCTTGGCTACGGTTTCGTTCCAATGAACTGCAGTAGCCAAGGCGACATCTAGACATATAAATACTGTTCGTTTTCTCACACAAACCGCTCGTTTCGTGTCTTAGGCCATCAATGTGTACTTACGATGGGGAATTATTTCATTTGGATGATGGGGAATTGTTTTAATTTGAACTCTGTGCATGCTCTTTGTGACAGTAACCATAGACCTGCATTATATGACTGACAGACAAGAACGGTTTGACCTAAAAATATCAAAATTGAAACTACTGCGGAAAAAAAGACACCTACATCTTGGATGCCCTTGAGGTAAGCTAAAACATACCAAAATTTAATTTCAAAGTGAACTATCCCTTTAATGACAAGGAAAGCCCCTTATACTTGGGAGCGGCCACGTATAATGTGTTTCTGGGTGTTTCTCCCTCATATCTGTTTCGAGGTCTTGATAAATTGTGGTATTTCTTTGTTGTTTAGAATCCAGTATTCCTGTAATTCTTTTGTCTTTATGAGTTTAATGAAGGACTCAGTCTCGTCTTCTGCCCAAACATACCACGCCATCTTTAAAGAATCGTCTTTTACGTACGCCAAGTGACTTGTAAATGCAAAAAAACAAATTCCATTGCAGTTTTGCGAAATATTCATTTTTAAAATTGCCTTAAAAAACACATTATGCGCAATTTGGAGAGTAATGGAAACGCAGCTACTGATTTCCATCAATATTAGAGAGTTATCTTACTTTTCACTTGGTCCAAATACTTAGTAATTCCCTAATGGGTTACCATGATCTTCACTTAGAATGAATTGTACATTTTGCATTAGTCACATTAATTATGAACCTGTTAATAGTAGTTCTTAGTTCTTTGGAAGGTATGAAAAAAATAGTAGTCATTGATAAGCTAATATTGAACTACCACAAAGCTTGGTATTAAGCGCTATTACTTACTAATTCGTCAATCAGAGTTTCTTGTAAGTTAATAGTAGTTACTAGAGTAATAATAGTGCATTACTCATTTTGTTCCTGTGTAGTTATTCATTAATGACGAAAAATTATGCTAAAGCTTTACCAAGGTTTTTTTTTTTGTTGTTGTTGTTGTTGTTGTTGTTGTTGTTGTTGTTGTTGTTCATTTCATGATTCAGCTTGTCACAAAATGCATTCCGCTTATTGTGAATTGTGCATTTTTAAATTAATTTCGCCTTTAAAAATTAACCAATAATAAGACTAATTTATGTAGAAAGTACCATAAAGGTGATGATACACAGGGCAACTTTTTGAGCAGCGATTGTTGCTTGGGCACTTTCCCATTGAAAATGGGCAATACATTTCTATCTGGATAATTTAGATAAGTCGTGGGCCCTGTGTCTCATCTGGTTGCCTGTTGACGGCAACATTGCCCAGCAACATTGCTCAAAAAGTTGCCCTGTGTCTCATCACCATAAGTGTGTTAGCTGTGGCATAATTAACACTGACTTCAAATATGACCTAAATAATCACAACACAGCTGTATTTCAGTAATTTTAGTACATGCATGGTTAGACTGGATTGTGAGTGATCAGTTAAACAATGCAGGTCTTTGTGCTGAAGGTCTTTGTGCTGAAATATGTGCAAACATGATGCAACTGTTTAGTTAATTCATCACTGAGTTTCAGTAAAAAAGAAATAAAACAAACAATTTAAAACTGCTTGTTCCTCCAGTACAAAACTAACGTGTGAAGAACCGTGTTAATAATTGAAATTCCCCCAAACCCATTGCTAGTAAGTTCAGTAGGGGGGCTCAGGTTTTGCTTTTTATTTAATTATTATATTTATTTATTTTGTTTTAAATCTATAGAGTTATCTGACGGTAAACATCTGCAGGGCTGCCTTTGGGCCAGGAAGCAAACGGTTGCCTAGATATGTGTCGGAGTGAGGAATTTTGAGCTGCTTCCCACCGGTAGAGACAGCATGACTGCTGTGTGCCGTTTCACAAGAATAAACCTGCTAACAAGACTCAGAACGAATCATATTACAGTTCAACAAAAACACTGTGAGTATTCTGTCTTAAAGCGAAGATACTTTTTCACCTGTGCTATTTAAAGCGCATGGGAAACCAGACTATTAGTTTAATGGCAGAACAACATGACATTATTACAGCAATGGATGGATTGGGGCATTTGCCTAGTTCTCCAGACCCGCAGAAGGCCCTGATGAGTTGCAGAAACATTGCAACTCATCAAACCTGTAATGCATATTTAAAGTTGCGATAGACTTTTCTTCCCTACAGTGTCTGAGTGAAATGGCTTCTCAAACAAGAAAAAAATGTAGGGCGGGGCTTGATTTTGTCCAACAGGAATTGATTGGATGGTTGTGGTTTTACTATTGGTTGATCTCATTTGAGTGAAAGGTTTTCCCCGCCCTCACGCCAAAAACATGTCATCAGAGAAGAGATGTCACTGCAAGAGGGAAGGGAAGTTATTTTGATTAAAAATTATAATTATAAGGGCACATGAATAAAAAAAAAAAAAAAAAAAAAAAAAAAATATATATATATATATATATATATATATATATGTGTGTGTGTGTGTGTGTGTGTGTGTGTGTGTGCACGGATTTAACGGAATAGATTTTACAAATCATTTATAACAAATACTGCAATAATCCATTAAAAAAATAATTTTAATTTTATGGTGACTTTAATGATTTTTATTTATTTATTTTTTTTGCGTCAGAGCAATGTAGAACGTTCTTTTGATTGATTTGGCAATAGCATAAATTGGATTAGATAGATAGATAATTAGATAATGCTGCTCAGGTCTGAGGAGCACCAAAAAAGAAACTTACTAAGACTTTGAAATTCAAACTGGAGAGGGACCTGAACTTTTGGAAGACTTTTCCTGGAGGAAAACAAGAAGGAAATCAACAAAGGTCTTTTTTTATGATATTATTTCTACATATTACTACATATTATTTATATTATATGCTTGTTTTTGTAACATCTTACGATATCATTGCAATTTCATGTTTTAGATGGAAACCTAATCTACAGTCAATGGCGTTAAAGAATAATAAACAATGCTTTGTGAACGTAAAATTACAGTGTTCTGTAATGTACTGTATTTGTGTCATTACATTCTGTTGGTGCCGGTTAGTCTTTGACATCCAATCTACACATGTGTCAGGACAAAACTGTATTGCTCTGATTTCTTATAATCAATACATATGCATATATGCTCTTTATAAAGAAGAACAAAATTAAAAAGTTGTGATG
Source organism: Scardinius erythrophthalmus (assembly GCF_964197995.2). Classification (NCBI taxonomy): domain Eukaryota; kingdom Metazoa; phylum Chordata; class Actinopteri; order Cypriniformes; family Leuciscidae; genus Scardinius; species Scardinius erythrophthalmus. The sequence continues at coordinate 24,401,726 of NC_138239.1, forward strand.
TGTCTAATAAATGCAGTTCCTTTTTCATACAGAGGCTACGTAGAAGAAGAGGGAGGCTTTGTCTGTAACATGTTCTGACAGTTAATTATAAAGGGAAGTATAGAATTTACAATTGCTTTACATTTTTTATTTCTTTTGTCATGTTTTAAAAAGCAGGCACATTCATTATCATCAAATTTGAAATGATGCCCAACTATGGTAACAATGGGAACAAAGTTATTTTATGGCAGTTTAAATGATTTGATGTCAGTTGTGTAGGCAGTGTTTCTATACACCGTGTCGGAAAACCATCACATAGCATACTTATCTGCATCATGGCCGTCACTGTTCGTGAAATTAATTAGCCTCAGTTAATTTATGAAGTAGCAAAGAAAGGCAATTCAAATTAAATTTCAGAACACATTGCATATGGGTGATTTATTTTATTCATATTCATTTTCTAACACTGTTAAAATGGGATAACTGTTGAGAATAGTCTTTTATTTGCATATAATTTATTCATAAAATGGTGAGAAATGCACGTAATCACCAAATTGTTTAGGCTAGTTGAAACAACATTTGTGGATATTTGGACTAGCCTGTTTTATGTATATATTATATATGTGCATAATTCTCAATATAATCAATGTATTTATTAATATAATTCTTAATATTTATGGCTAAAAACACATATATTGGATATACTATAATGTATTTTATTTTATTTTAATTTTTAATTTATTTTTACAGTGCAGAACAAAGAAAAATACCTGAATTCCAAATACACAGTTTATGTGTGTAGATCAGTACAGTAAATACTTTTGTTGTACATTTCAATATGTGGATGAATAATCATAGATTCATTTCTGGGCTGAAAACCATCTTTCAAAGTGTTAAATTCACAGAGATTGACGGTGACATTTGCCGAGAAGATTAACAAAGGAAACAGGCAGAGGATGTGAATATGTCAATGAGTCGCGGCGTAGTCTTTCTGTGAAATCATCTGACTCTGAGGCTATACAGGGAATAATGTGGCAAAGACTGGCGTATCTGAATTTCATGAGTCTTTGATGGGGACCTCGCTTTGATGGAGGTGATGAAAAACACATTAGAATTGAGACTGCTAGATTCTCTGATACCTGTGCTCATAAAAAAAAAAAAAAAAACTTTCTTTACCTCAAAATGTGTTTGTACGCAGTGTGTTCGGCTGAGAATGAGCGTTAATTTCTTTCAGATTCTATCTTTCAGTACCTAGGTTTTTTTTTTTTTTTTTTTTTTTATGAAAGAGGAACAGCCTTTAACCTGACTTACTCACTGACGATCAAACTGATTAGGAAGAACATGGCTGCTCTCTTCCATTCATAATCACCTTGGGACTAATTATAGAGATATAACCAAGACATAATCTAATTAGGTTTCACTTGGCGCTCCCATTTTGATGAATCCACTCTCAGGAAAAACACGCAGCTTTCCTCTTGAGGATGATGGTCAACCAGGGGCGTCATGCATAAAGTCATTTAGTAAAAGTAATTTTACCAGAAGGCTAAAAATTTATATTTTAAATGTGAAAAAAGTTTTGGGACGTATTCCCCCAACCTCCCGTAAGGCTATGTGAAAAATCGATGGTTCATGCGCGAATCGCCTAAACTGTGTCACATATTAGCTTAAAAACTAAGAAATTCACCAAAAGACGTCAACTGTGGGGCACTATTACTTTTTTACCCACAATATTCTAAGATTAGAGTAAACTTTATAGTCAAATTATAACCCCGTCCAACACCATAAGACTTTTGTTAATCTTTGGAACACAAATATTTTTCACTTCTTCATAGGCTCCTAGGTAATCGATATCTGCCCTCCCAGAAAAGTAGGTAAAGACATTGTTAAAATAGTCCAAGTGACTACAGTGGCTCAACCTTAAAGCTCATTTTCAAATGCTCATTTTCACTCAATCTCCTGTTAATCTTGAGTACCTATTGAGTAGTATTGCATCCTTCATATATCCAAAAAGTCTTTAGTTTTATTATATTTATAAAAGAAAGATAGGCTGTACCGAGTCTTTCCGGAAAAAAACGAGCGGCTGAAGGCGGGCCGTGTGGGCGGAGCTAAAGAATCCCGAGCGCTGTTCACTGTTTACTTGCTGTGCTAACGCACCGAGCTAACAACACACAGAGACATTTGAAGCAGTTTTACTCACCGTCCGGTTCCAACGCACGACCGCGAACCTTTATCATTGTGACTGCTCGATCCTTAAGCATTAGACGATCTGCAAATCCGTCGATCTGGGCTTTGTTTATAAAACAATCATCGTCGAAATGCAGGGAACAAACAGTCTTGCACAACCTCCGTTGATACTCTGGAAAAACAAACTCCATCCACTGGTCCCTTAACGCTGGGTTCTTTGGGAATCTGTGCAGGGTTGTCTTGCCCTGGCAACCAAAAACCCACTTCTTTGGTGACATTGACTTCCCTAAAGCCGAGCATAGCGCTTTGATGGGCGTACTGCTTTCGCTCTCTTGCTCTGGTCTACGAGTGCTTGCGCGCCCGCGTCCTTCCGGAGAAGTGCCCTTAGGTCCCGTATAAGGAAATTCCGCTACATCTGACGTCACACATGCCCATACTCGAAAAAAACTTTCCGAAACTTGTGACAAACCGGAAGGAGCATTTTTGGAACAGAAATAAAAACTCAGTATGCATGAAATAGCATTTCACCCCCCCTTTAAGTTTATCAAGTGATGAGAATACTTAAAAAAAAAAAAAGTGTGGGCCTCTGAGTGAGTTAACGTAACAGTGCAGTGCATCAGAACGTAGGCTCACTATTGGCCGACGCTGGTCATGATGGTGTGATGCGTGTGATGCTGGCCCGGAAGCACTGCGCTGTTACACTACGTGAACTCACTCAGAGGCCCACACTGAAGAAAATGAATAGTTGAATAAAGTCATTATTTTTTGTATTTTTTTTTGGCGCACAAAAAGTATTCTCGTCGCTTGATAAACTTAGGGTTGAGCCATTGTAGTCACTTGGACTATTTTAACGATGTCTTTACTAACTTTTCTGGGATGGCAGATATCGATTACCTAGCAGCCTATGGAGGAGTGAGCCAGCTCTCAGATTTCATCAGAAATATCTTCATTTGTGTTCGGAAGATGAACGAAAGTCTTACGGGGTTGGAACAACATGAGGGTGAGCAATTACTGACAGAATTTTCATTTTTGGGTGAACTAACCCTTTAATAATAAATCAAACTCAGATAATCCACAAGGAGTAACAGAGTGCATGTAACAAACAATAACCGACAATGAACTGAGGAAACACAACTCGAATAAGAACAGCTGGGATGATTAAATGAATATCCTAGGTAATAAACAACAGGCGGGAAACGTGAACAAAGACAAAAGGAAATAATTACAAGCAAACTAAAAGTCCATGAAAATGAAAACTTAACTGACAGTTTATGATAATTAATTATTGCTTGTAAAAACATATTGTTACATATATGTTAATATTACAACCTTCATAAATATTTAAGAAAGCTAAAACAGAAAACAGAGCAAAACATCAGAAACACCAAGCACATCTATCCTGCCTTCATCTTATTCTGTAATAGAAAGTCAATGTTTGCGCTCATGACTGATCTATCACCTGTGAGCGAAGCAGAGATTATTACTACAAATGAAGTGTGGCAATCAATAGCATCCACAGTACACACTCCTGCTGTGCAAACACTGTAGTCATGCAGAACTGTATACTGAATCAGAGCGCTTTCATATTGGGCTGTTTGATTGAACCATTAAACCGTGACTCCTTTAATCGTGCCCCTTGACCTTCACCATGCCATACATAACATAAACACCAATATATTGACATCTATAACCACATTTTATTCAATGTCTTTGAATTATTTTCACAAGTTTACGAATATAATAAACTCCATGAACTGCTGTTTAACGCTTTACTTTTTTTTACCCACTATGTGTGATTCTGCCCTAAAATGATCTCCAAACACGAGGTGTTGGTTGAGCATTGTTGTGCTTATACACTGTGAGATAGATTCAAGCTGTGATACTCATTTGCTGTGCACCAGAGTTGCACATGAATATTTCACTTCCAAAAAAAAGGTGCTGCCACACCATACCGAAACACATGGCAGCTCTCTAGAGTTCTCCAGCTTCACTTTCATTATTTTACCTCACTTTCTGTTTCCCAAACAGATGGCACCTCTATCAACGGAAGACAACCAAGTCCTGGGAAAGTTACCATTATTCATGTTTTTTATTCACAACAATAACCTTGTTTTACAGAAATGCAATTCCTTGTTGAAATTACACCACAACAGAAGCTCATAATCTGGCTTTGATATAGTAATGGTGTAAGGATAAGCTGTGAACACCAAGGCAAACTTATCAGTTATTGGCCGATAGAGATCTTTTAAATGTAATTAACTATACACATCCAATTATACAATGCATGCCTGGAAAGACCTCTTAGCCAATCAGATTCTACGACCTTAGCCCTCACTATAGTTGACCATTGCTTGAATGTATGCCACTGTGAATTTTTTTGCATTCACTTTATAATACTGGAATTAGTTTGCAACAGACTTATCAAAAATGTTCATGTTTGAAGCCAATACAATTATACAAGAACACATTATTCATTTAATTGGACTTTTGATACAAAGCCTTATAATTAGTGAGATGACTATTTATGATCACTTCCCCATGTGACAACTTTTTTGGTCCCATATTTTCCACTGTTTGTTCGGTAAGAAAACATCAATGGGTCAAACTGTTTTACAAACCTACAATGCCAGCTTATCACTGTTATTTTTCGCATTCAAAGGCATACAAAAGCAAGTCAGACGCATTTTTGAAACATGAGAAAGAAGCGATCAAGGTGTTCTAATCAAAAAAGCAGGCAATTATACACACAGCATCTTAAAATGACCTATCCATAGACCATCATAAATCAGCAGATGATTCCATTAATTCCAAGACCACACTAATTAATGCAAGTGTGTGCTGACAGTCTGATGATTGCAATTACTGGATAAATGGGCATTATTATGCAAGTAATTATGTAGCATTGTTAAAGAGCTTGACTGCTGTGAGTTCTGCGAGTTTAAGGGAAGCACAGAAAACATATCAACGGAATATTCAGGCCTTCTTTTCAGAAACAGAAGACAGGCAGCAAGAGATGCCAGTTTATTGCTGAGACTGCATGTCTCCATTAGACATGTACTGACGCACTTAAAACCTTGTGGTACTCATGTGGTTTTACCTTCATACATGTGCAATGTAAACAATAACTGGCTTTGATTTTACTGTGGTTAAGGGCATTACTTCACACTGTATGGTGTCCTTGACTGTTTTGAAAGGCTATTATTATTATTATTATTATTATTATTATTATTATTATTATTATTTATTGCCCTATGCTTAATCAGGTACAAGACACTCAACACCAACAATATGGCAAGCCGTTTTAGCTTAAATTGTACCCAGCGTTATTCGTCGTAATTGCATTTTTACTAGAATTCAATTTGAGAGCTCTACAACTCAGTTCTTACTAGCAGCAATTACAATTAGAGAGCTCTCTAATTTAATTATTACTAGTAAGAATTTAATTTACAGAGCTCTCTAATTCAATTCTTACTAGTAACAATTCCAATTAGAGAGCTCTACAAATGAATTTTACAAGTCATATGTCTCCATTGACTTCCATTCATTTTTAATTACGGAGCTCTACAATTGAATTGTTACTAGTAAGAAATTCCAATTAGAGAGCTCTCTAATTAAATTATTATTAGTAACAATTCCAATTAGAGAGCTCTACAATTCAATTATTACTAGTAACAATTACAATTAGAGAGCTCTCTAATTTAATTCTTACTAGTAGGAATGCAATTACAGAGCTCTCTAATTGTAATTCTTACTAGTAACAATTCAATTGTACAGCTCCGTAATTAAAAATGAATGGAAGTCAATGGAGACATATGACTAGTAAAATTTAATTTGTAGAGCTCTCTAATTGACCTATGGCTAAGCCACGCCCCCTCCACTCACTCAGAGGGCCTTAACTATGCATTGGAGGGTTATATTAATAATTTCATTGTTGAGAAGGTCGATGAAAAGCTAAGGTCTTTTATTGTTGAGAAGGTCGATGAAAGTGCGTCCTATTCGCTTTGGAAATGTTCAAGCGTCGAACTAGACGCGATACGTGCGAATTTGACGCTCTATTCGCGTTTGGTGTGAACGCAGCATATGAACAGGCTACTATGTCAAGATTGTAATGCTGGAATGAGTGTGTGCATGTGTCAGAGAGAGAGAACAGTGGAAACATAAAAACATAATCTATCATTTTGTTCATACAGGACATCATTACAACTGCAAAGTGTTTAGCCTACTTATATTTGTGTAAAACACAAAATTGTGTCTGGCTATTTACAGATACGCTAATGAAGCTAAGTGACATGATGTACAACGCAGCTAGAAGCTAGGCTAGCTTTATGTTAGAGATGTTAAAGATAACGTTCAAATACGTTGTTGACTTACCTTAGAACAGATGTAGACATCCTTGTTTAATTGCGTTTAGTTGGTGTTGTGGTCTACCGCATAACTTAATCCAGAGCAGACACTTATATCGGTTGAAATTTGGCTTGGGAAAGGGTAAAAAATACACACCGTCGCCCAGCCTCTCAGAATACCTAGTGTTGGAGTTGCATGTATCCCATGCACACCGTTTGACCATTTTAAACTTAAAATGACAAGAAAAAACATATAAAAACGAATGAAAACTGACTAACTGCAATGCATTTCATTGGACGTGGAAGCAGAGAATGTCAGAGTGTATGGGTTAGCTATGCGCACTGTGATTGGCTCATCGCGTTTGGGGGTGTGGCTTAGCCATAGGTCAATTGGAATTGTTACTAGTAAGAATTGAATTAGAGAGCTCTGTAATTGCAATTCTTACTAGTAATAACTGAATTAGAGAGCTCTCTAATTGTAATTTTTACTAGTAATAATTGAATTAGAAAGCTCTCTAATTGTAATTGCTACTAGTAAGAAATGAATTGTAGAGCTCTCTAATTGAATTCTCACTAGTAAAAATGCAATTACGACGAGTAACGCTGGGTACAATTTAAGCTAAAATGGCTTGCCATACCGGCAAATCTCCGCAAACCAGGAAAAAAAAAATGTATATATATACAGTACTATTTATTCAAAATAGAGAGGTAGTAGTTTATGTTTTTACAGATTTCTATTTTAAATAAATGCTGTTTAAAAAAATCGTCAAAGAATCCCCAAAAAGCATTACAAGTTATAAAATAAACTATATATATTAAGCAGCACAACTGTTTCCAATTTTAATAATAAATCAGCATAGTATAATTATTTCTGAAGGATCATGTAACACTAAAACTAGAGTAATGGCTGATGAAAATTTTGCTTTGCTTCACAGAAATAATTTATATTTTAATTTATTTTCTTTTTTATATTTCTATAGAGCTTTAATTTATTATTTCACTTTTAGTTTTAGTCATTTTTAGTACTTGTATAAATAAAGCTTATCTCAGTTTTATATAAAATGTTCATCTAATATGAGCATTTGATTTTTTTTCAGCCCTTTTTCAGTTTTCGAAACTGGTTTAGATTTAACAACATTTATATGGTTAATATTTCAATTATATTTTAATATTTTCATTGCTAGTTTTATAATGTGATTAAATCGACAGCTCAAATAAATATATAGCATGAAACTAAAACAAATATTGTAAAATATTGTAGCTTGGATTTGAGAAAAAGCATATAAAAAACACTTTTCGAATGACTTCCTGTTAGCAAAGCATCATTCTCTGCCAAAGTTGTTGTTTATGTGACATCTTTTCAGCGTGTTTCATCACACAAAGTGAGACTCAAACATGGATTCTCACACAGTTTGGGCTGTCGTGTTTGCAACCTGGGTCCAGAGAGCACACACCCCTCAACTTACAATTTCCTTTATGATGCAAACAAATCAATAAGGGCTTATTAAACATAATGTGATGCTAATGCTGCTCTTTCCTGGTGAAAAGCATTGTTGTTGTTCCTTCCTCTCGGAGCGTCTCTCATGTGTTGCTGGCGCTTTACAAGCCGTGTGATTTAGACAGATGGCTCTTCTCATTTGAGCTGACTGACAGCTCACAACCTGTCAATCATGCCAGGGAAGATAAATGTGAGAGAAAGGAGGCCAGTGAAGTGAAAGGCATAAACACCTCCCACCATCTTGCACAGGCTGCATGCTGGGATAGATTGTTCCTCCATCATTTGGGTTCAGAAGTGTCATATGTTCTCAGGTGTTTTTAAATCGGTGGACTTCGGTTAAACTGTGCCTTAAGCTTTTTTTTCTCGATTATGCTGTCGACATTTGATATTCTGTTACATATTTTGTTGCCCTGGTTTTGTTTTCACTTGGCAATATGCTAGTAGTTGCTCTTGTTGTTTTGTTGACCGTAATATGATTAGTATTGAGGGAACTTTTCCCATTCACTCGAAACCACCCACGTTCATAGTGTTAAAATATAAATACTGATGTGCCCATGATGGAGTGGATTTATTCGGTTTTGAGTGGGTTGAGGTACCATGCAGGATGTGTTGTGTGCCATAAGAGAGGTGTTTTATCCTCAGACAGTTTGGAAGATACTTATCGTTCAATCATTTACTCATGATTTTTTACAGCATGTGAAATAAACAAACTGAGAATGAAAGAGGCCTCAAAAGATTCAATATCCAGCGGTCTTCTTTCCTAATGATGTGTGCTTGTGTGTTCAGAGTAAACAATGGTGCTTCTGAGGAAGGCAGACAAACAACTTACACCATCGATACAGCTTTTCAAATGAATATAAACAAAAATAATTGATTTGTTCAAGACTTGAGCCCAATAGACTTGTTATGTGGGTTGTTCAACGTCAATATCGCAGCTTACTTTTATTTACTTGATTATTTAATATACTTTAATTGTAAAATATTTTTTGTGCAATCTATTCCAAAGTAGAAAAAAATATATAGAATTCTATTATTGAAAAAAAAGAAAAAAAAAGAAAATGCCATTGTGATGGCAAGGAAGGTAAAATAGCTTTGGTCTCCTTAGTGAATTGCTTCGGGAGCAACTTTAAAATATTGAATGCTGTATTTTTTATTTTTTTTATGGAAATATTTGTAGTAATGCACTGCATTTTTAATTTAATAATTGAAAACAATTACAAATATGTTTTAAATATTTTGTATTTATATTAAAATGTCTTGCACCTGCATAATTATTTATTAACACATGATCAATTAATGATGCCTCCGGGGCCGTTTACACGTCAGCGTTTTCAACTAAAAACAGAAAACTTTTTTTTCCGTTTGCTCTGTGTATACTACAAAAATGTGATTTTGTGAAAACAGTGACATCATGCGCATGCTATGCATTCTGTCTATAGGTATACACAAGTACTTGACAACCAAGACAACAATGGTGTACTACAGGATGTTTGTGCTGCTCAAGATACTGGGTTTGTAAATGCTTCTCCAGCAAAGGGTAGATTTATTGTTACTGCTCTGTAGAAAATTTCGTATGTGCACAGGCATGGCCGGAATGATGCATCGACATAATCAATTACGCACTACATATATTCATCCCTAATCCCTTGTCATGTTTCACACAAAACAAAACTCTATAGCAGATGCTAATGGCTAGTATGCAAGCGCCACTTAAAGGCTCCCTGAAATCAAAATTTAAGTTTTTTAGCTTTTAGTATGAATATGTTAGCCTTAAGGTTATGAATAAGCTAGTGTATTCCAAATCAATGACAAAATTCATATTTAGGAGATATAAGCATTCAAAATTTACAGTCCCTCTCTTACGCTAAAATAAATAAAGATTTTTATGACATCGCCACAGACTTCAGCCTCTCATCACATCTTCTGTCCAATCAAATGCTCTCTAGAATCTAAAGCGTCCCGCCCCCCTATGCTATAAATACCGCCTGGCCAAAGCGGCTGTTGACACGTCACAGAGCAATTTGGGTTGGAGATGTGTGTTCGGTTGCTCAAACGCTCGAGTTTTATTTCATTTTCCAACTGTGCCTTTCATATGGTTGCATTCATACAGCTCACAACTGCATTATCGACAAACCCGCGCTGAATGAACGGACCCGCACTGGACAACTAGTTGTCTGCCATGTCATATAATGTGAGAGCTGTATATTCATGACGGGTTTAGTTTACCCAAGGCTCAAACGTACTCTCTGCACTCGTTTACTAAGCATTTAAAGTCCACATTGGTTGTTTAAAATATCTGAAGGATGAACTCACGCCTCGATTAGACTAGTTTATTTAATAACATGCTGTCAATTGTGATAAAACATCCATTTTTGATACTGTCGCTGAATTTACCTTCGCAGTGGTGACTGTATCTCACTGAAATATCTTTCTCCTCAGCAGTCATTTTACAACAGTGCTAAAACACAAACTACCACAAACATACAAAAAAAAAAAAAAAAAAAAACATATGTGTACAGTGTGGCACCAAGAACTACATTAAACACCACAGAGAAGTGCTGTGTGAAACAAGTGTGCTGAAAACCTCAGAGAAAAACTCAGAAAAGCTGCTTTTCAGAAAGAGTGGATGTGGCGAGTGCAATGTGCCTGAAAATGTGCAGGCTCATATTAAGGCCTTGTCCACACTACTACATTTTTGTTTGAAAACGCATCTTTTTCTTTCCGTTTTGGCCACACTGAGACAGCGTTTTTGTACTGCGAAAACAGAGCCTTTTGAAAACGCATTACCAAGTGAATATGAATACTAAATTTTCATGTTGTAGTGTGGACTGTGAAAATGGAGGTATTTTTAAATGACACATTTTTAGTCATGTAACGCATTGGAACCGATAGATATGTATGTTTATACCGCTATTGTGCTATTCATTTTCACAGTGTTCCTTTGTTACTTTGTACACTCTTCAAATCACAGTCCTGCAAAGGTGACAGAAAATTGACTTGCAATTGCTATCCCGCGGCAAAACAAAGCAGTTGCGTTTTGGACCAGACATATAATGGTGACTGAGTGCGACCTGGAACGCATCAGTGAATGGTGAGATATTTTGCTAAATAAAATGATCCTGCCAGAAAAAAAGCATGAGAACTTTATGATGTCTGTTCTATCTGTATCATCTACGTGAGCTTTTATTATGTTTTATGCATGCACAGTAAGGTGAATGTAGCGTTTTCCAACTTTTCTGTGTGGATGAGAAACTTTACGTTTTCAAATGTATCCGGATTAATGTAGACCGACGTAACCTAAGCGTGCTTCCATTAGCATCTGCTCTAGAGTTTTGTTTTGTGTGAATCATGACAGGACATGACATGAACATAAACAGTGTTTAATCAACGTAATTGATTACATTGACGTGTCGTTCCATCCCTAGTTTCTAAAGTGACATCGCCAACTACTGGCATGCATAGGTTTTAGTTTACGTACTGTAGATCCGTGTGAACGAAGATCATTCCGTTTCAATGTCTGAAAGAAAGTCCTGTGTATACATAGGAAAACTTGACACATCTTGACACAGTCTGCTGTAATCAACCATTCCCTTGCAAATATGGGGGGTTAAGAGACCTTGAAATATAGTTTGCCTCTGTTTCCTATGGCAAAGTATGCATGCTCTGTTACTATCCAGTCTTCTTAAATTTTTATAAGTGAATCTGAAAAGTACTGACTTTAATGTGGCATATGCTGAGATATAATGAGGGGGAGGTTTTAAGCAGCAGAGCCCTTGGCACGATATACTATGAACTGAGAATGTACTCTGCCTTCACACTGGTTCACACAGCAAGGTCTCTCTGCTTTTGCACGCACAGAGCTGCTTGTTTGTCTCCTTGAAGTTCAAAGGTTTGCATCTGTGTCTCCAGCCGTACGCCTACCTACCGAGGGCCACCGAAGGCTGCAGGGAAAATACTTCCTCCTCCACACAATTAAAAAGACGTAATTAGAGTAAAGGGAGGTGATGGCAAAGGATACAAATAAGCATGATGACAGTATAATTACTTGAGATGACCAAGTATAGACCAACTGTCTGCTGTTTTTCCCATAAACAGATCCTTATGTAACAGTATACATATATAACAGTAACTACATAACAGTCTTGATCACTAGGGCAGTCAGAAGGGTCTGTGCATCATATGCAGCATAAAGGGAAATCAGATATACTCTCAGAAAAAAAGGTACAAAAGCTGTCACTGTGGCGGTACCTTTTCAAAAGGTACACTTTTGTACCTAAAGAGTGCATATTAGTCCCTCAAAGGTACATATTGGTACCAAAAGTGTACATATTAGTTCCAAAAGTGTACATATTAGTATAAATGGTACATTTTAGAACCTTTTTGAAGGGTACTGTCCCAGTGACAGCTTTTGTACCTTTTTTCTGAGAGTGTAGAATAAATAGATTAAGAAACAATAAATAATATTTCTTAAACAGTATCATTGTATCTCATCTGCCTTTAGCGTCAATGATTCTGGAGATTCTGCAACAAAGTATAAGCTCATTAAAAGTGTTCTGCGGACAACACAGAACAAAAATAATATAGAGTTATGTTATAACAATTTAAGACAAATACCAAGAACGAAATTTGTAAAAGTGTTATTATTATTTTTTCATTGAAAGGGAAAAAACACATAATGTAAAAATATGTATTTTCAGTCTGAAATGGTTCATTTGAAGATTCAGTCTCTCTGAACCCTTCCTTTCTGCAAGCATGCACTGCTCTGATTGGTCAAATGGCCCAGTCTGTTACAATAACTGTACAAACGTTAGCACTAACGTAATTATAACTGATGTAACATTACAGTTTGTGAACCAAATTTTTTTTCTGTTTTCTCCAGAGACAATTTGCATTAATCAACACAGTTTTAGGTGATACTGAGTCCACAGCTGATTAGCAGAACTATTTCAAGACAGTAATGTGTTAACAGAGACCTACTGCACTGGGTGAAGACCCCATAAAAAAATTATATATTTTGAACACTTGGTAGAAAAAGTATACATTGATAATTAATCATGCTTATCGGTTGTGATTCAGAGGAACAAATTGGTACCAATAAAGTGGGTACTGCCCCATCTTTAATGGATAAGCGTTTTGCAAATCCTGCGTTGATTTCACCAAAATTTGAGAAGCAATGGATTCGTCAGTAAAATGATGGGAGTTAAACTACTGTGGTATCATTGTAAAAAAGACATTTTTATCACTGACACTTCACAAACTCATCTTTTGGAAGTATTTACTTCTCGACAAAAATAACTACAATGTTTGAGAGTGGCTCAAAGTAGACATTGTTCACAGACAGCCAATGAAGACCGTAGGCGTCTTCTTATAGGAGACAATAACTCTATTTGTCGTGCACTTTGATCTTTAAAACTTTGCAAACCTTTTACATTCACATACAACTATATTACACACTGCATTAAAGGTAATATCTGAAAATTAATAATACGGGCTAAAGCAGCACAACTGTTTTCAACATTGATAATAAAAAAAAGGGTGTAAGGTACCGAGTGTCACCCCAAGTACTGGGATGTGTAGGCTCACTGACTTTAGATGGTGGAGGTGGAAAAGACGGTTACAAGAGCTCAATTTTTCCCAAAATAGAATAAAGTTTATTTATATTTTAACTCAGAAGTCAAGAAAACTAAATAATCAAAAATAAATCAAAATAGCACAATGCTTTTAGCTTTCAACGATAGTGCAGCAAACACTTTGTACATAGCCTCACAGCAAGCAAGTACGGAGACACTTCCGGAGTGAACGCTGGCGCTGTTAGCTGCCGCTGCTCCTGTGATGAAATTTTATCTTATTTGCTTTTATTAAGAATTTGTTTTAATTTGTTTTATTTTGTGCCTAAATTATTTGACCCTGCAAATTTACTATAAGCCAACGAGTATATTTTAGCTACCCATTATAGCAATTTTTTGTCTCTGTTGCTCCTGGTCGATGGTGTGTGTACCTGTTGACTGTCTGCACCCAGCGCCTTCAACTTGGAAATCACAATCATGAAGATCGCCGACTTACTTGGCCGGATCATTTGTCTGTGGGCCATGAAGATCGCCATTTGTTCTGCCTTATTCCATCCCACGGGGTCGATGCTTCAGTACTCGGCGGAGGAACTTCTCCAACTTCGGTTGCGTTTTACTGATCCTCCATCAACACTACGCTTTCATCCAGACATCACCGGCCAGCACCGTCGGAAATATGTTCACCGTGGATCCCGTCGATCCTACAGCACTAATGATTCGTGTAAAATACGGTCATTTTGGTCGCAGAAACCTCGTCCAACACGGAGGTCAGAGCGGATTGTTGACCACAGCGTCCTCTCCAATCTTAAAAGATCGTCAGGTATTGATTCCAGTAAAAACAACCTGTCATTTGGATTGCTTAACATCCGCTCGCTCTCTGGTAAAGGACCTCTACTACATGACGTGTTGTCTGACCGTAAGTTGGATTTTTTCTGTTTAACTGAAACCTGGCAGAAACACGGTGACTATTTTCACTTGAATGAGTCTGTTCCTCCAGGATATACTTTTATTTGTAAATCCCGCACTATCGGCCGCGGTGGGGGTATTGCGATTCTCTATAAGGAGAAATGGAAAGTATCACAATTGACTGTGCCCACATATTCCTCCTTTGAATGCATTGCCATAAAGATAAACGGGGCAATACCGACTATTCTCATTACTGTTTATCGCCCCCCTAAAAATAACTCAAGTTTTTTATCTGAACTTTCTGACCTTTTAACTGATCTGTGTGCCATGTCTTCCAATGTAATTATGTTGGGTGATTTTAACATTCATATGGACAATTTGAGAAATGCAAGTACATGTGATTTTTTATCTTGTTTGGACAGTTTTGGTTTGAAGCAGTTCGTGAATTCTCCTACTCACTCCAAAGGTCATATTCTTGACCTTATCTGCTGCTTGGGTTTAGCACCATATAATTGTATTGTTTCTGACCTGTCTCTATCAGATCATTTTCTAGTCTCTTTCTGTGCTCAGTTGACAGTTTTTAAGTTAAAGACGGGCCATAGTATCACTTTTCGGAACATTAAGAACATTGATGTCTCTAATCTTGCTGATGAACTGGCTAGCTTTTCAAACAAAGTGAACTTCTCCACTCCTGACGCTCTGATTTCCCTTTACAACAGTGGACTAACTGAGATCTTGGATGTTTTTGCTCCTGTTAAAACTCGGACTGTTTCTTTTAATGTTTCTGCTCCATGGTTTACCCCTGATTTGCGTCTACTTAAAACTAAGGGACGGAGGCTTGAACGTTTATATGCTAAATCTGGTTTAATGGTACACAAAGATATGTTGAGTGATCATATGTACCATTATAAGGAAGCTCTGCTTAAAGCAAAATCAGATTATTATACTAATATAATTGGAGCCAGCGAAGGAAACTCTAGATCTCTTTTTTCTTTAGTAAAGAAGGTTTCCTGTCCAGCAGATGCCATGCCTTTAAGCCTGTGTTCTACAGAACAATGTAATAATTTTATGACTTTTTTTGAGTCAAAAATTAATAAGATCCATCAGCAGTTGGCTATCAGTAATTTAGCTCTAAATCCTCTGAGTCTCTTAGTCCCACAAATGACTATACATTCTACTTTTAATTCTTTTACCCTGCCACCTACAGCAGAGATACGGGATTATATTCAAAGATCTAAATCTTCTACTTGTCAGCTCGACCCAATGCCTACTTGCTTGGTTAAAGCTTGTGTATCGTCACTGTCCTCATTATTCACTAAAATTATTCATTCTTCGCTTGATACCGGGCATGTACCGTCCTCCATGAAAACCGCTGTCATTACTCCAATTCTTAAAAAAATAGGGGCTGATCCATTAAATTTTGAAAACTATAGACCGATTTCTAACCTGCCATTTATTACTAAAATATTGGAAAAATGTGTCAAAGCTCAAATTCATGAACACCTGTCCAAGAATGCATTATATGAACGTTTCCAATCTGGATTTCGTTCTCATCATAGTACAGAGACGGCCTTGGTTAAAATAACTAATGACTTGTTAATAGCAGCTGATTCTGGTCTTCTGACTATACTAGTCCTACTTGATCTTAGTGCGGCATTTGACACTATCTCGCACAAGATACTTTTGGACAGGCTAGTATCTATAGGAGTCACGGGTACCCCCTTGTCCTGGTTTAGATCATACCTCACCGGTCGTAATCAATATGTCCAAATAAAAAACTATAAATCAAGGTCATTTAGAGTTAACTTTGGAGTTCCTCAGGGATCTGTTTTAGGGCCTCTTTTATTTATGATCTACTTACTTCCTCTTGGTTTTATTTTTAGGAAATACGGTATTAATTTCCATAGCTATGCTGATGACACCCAGTTGTATTTATCGTCTAAACCTTCTAGTTCTTCTCCTCGACCTGTTTTGAATGAATGTTTATCTGAAATTAAAGCTTGGCTTTCAGGTAATTTCCTCAAACTAAATAGTGACAAAACCGAAGTTTTATTAGTAGGTACTAAATCAACTTTGGCTAAATCTGATTGTCCTTCTTTTGTTATTGACAATACTGAAATTTATCCTTCTCAACAGGTCAGGAGTCTGGGTGTCATCCTGGACAGCACACTCTCCTTTGAAGCACATGTAAATAACATTACACGCGCCGCATATTTTCATTTGCGTAATATTAGCCGTCTTCGTCCTTCTCTCACTAAGAGCAGCACAGCAATTCTAATTCATGCGCTGGTCACTTCACGAATTGATTACTGTAATGCTCTTCTCTCTGGTCTTTCGACAAAACTTCATCGTAAATTTCAACTGGTTCAAAACTCAGCGGCACGTGTCCTGTCTAGGACTTCTTTACGCGAGCACATCACTCCAATTCTTCAACAATTACATTGGCTTCCAGTTAAGTACCGTATTGATTTTAAAATTCTGCTTCTCACATTTAAGGCTTTACATAATTTGGCTCCACCGTATCTCACTGATCTTTTAAACATTTATACTCCTTCTCGTTCTCTGAGATCGTCTCACTCTATTTCTCTTGTGTCGCCACGTATTCGCTTAACTACAATGGGAGCGAGAACTTTTAGTTTTGTGGCGCCTCGGTTGTGGAATTCGCTTCCCCCCAATATACGGAATTGTGACAGTCTTCAAATTTTTAAATCCCGTCTAAAAACTTATCTTTTTACTCAGGCTTATGTGTGAATTGCAGCATTCTTTTCTTTGTGTGATGGATGTAATTTTACTGTTTTTTTTTTGTTTTGTTTTTTTTGTTTTTTTTTATATATTGTTATTATTTCATTGGTTGTTTGCTGTAAGGTGTCCTTGGGTGTTCAGAAAGGCGCCTTCAAATAAAATGCATTATTATTATTATTTTTACTCACCCTCACTCTCCACAATGCAGAATGAGGCCCTCTTAAATAGGCCAAATCATTGTTTGTTTTTTTTTTTTTTTTAATATATTGTTATTATTTCATTGGTTGTTTGCTGTAAGGTGTCCTTGGGTGTTCAGAAAGGCGCCTTCAAATAAAATGCATTATTATTATTATTTTTACTCACCCTCACTCTCCACAATGCAGAATGAGGCCCTCTTAAATAGGCCAAATCATTAAGCCAAACTGGCCCATTCAGGGCCAATTGGACCATACCAACAATCAGGGTATTATCTTTAGCCTAAGGCCATAAATAAGCTATAAGCTAAGTAGAAAATAAACATTACATGAAAACAAAATATTATCATCATATCACTACCATTTTATACAACATTTACACCACCTATTCACACCACACATATACATACAAAACATTATTACAAACAAACACCCCTGTGAACAATGCTCTGCACCCTCTGCCCTGTGACAGGGATAAATACTGCCCCTACAGCGGCGCGCGCATCCGCATAGGAGCAGTCGAACCAGACCGGGATGCAGGAAATGTGTGAGTCGTAATATGTATGAATTAACTAGGATTTTAGACAGAAACAGGGAGTAAATGGGACATGAACTAGTGGGTACCGCACTACATGTCATGGAGGTGGTAAAGTAGGAAGTAATAAGCAGTGACAAATTAGTTTTGAGTGTTGTGAATGAACTCGCAGACTAACCGCGCTACAAACAAATCAACGCAAATGCGTTAATGGCGCATAGCCCCGTGCCAGCCTTCTCTTTAAACACAACCCCCTCTGTGTTCATTAGCCATCCACCTTCACAAAATAACACAATTAACCTAAGAAAGGCATAATTTTTATAAAGGAGCGTGCGGGTGTATGTGTGTGCGTGTACAAATATCCAGAGTCTCTCCCGCTCTCGCGTGTAACGCCATTCACAGTCAGTGCGGGAGTGCGTAACAGTGAAAAGTGAGGTTCACTTTCTAACATTTCCCTCCCCCTTTGGAGTCTCGCCAACAGGGTGGCGAGACAGAAAGTCTGCAACAGTATTCTGCTTGCCCGCTCTGTACTGCACCGTGAACCTGTAGGGCTGCAGTGTTAAAAAACAGCGGGTGACTCTAGCATTGGAGTCCTTCATGCGCCCTAGCCACTGCAAGGCGCGGTGGTCAGTCTCTAGGGTGAAGTCTCGACCAAGCAGGTAATATTTCAAAGTGTCAAGCGCCCACTTCACAGCCAGGCACTCAAGTTCTATGGCTGCATATCTGGTCTCTCTCGGGAACAGTTTCCGGCTAATATAAGCCATAGGTTTCTTGTCATCACCCTCTCCTTGGAGCAGCACCGCCCCAAGACCAACACCAGATGCGTCCGTCTGGACAGTGAAGTGCTTTCCAAAGTCAGGGCTCTGGAGAACTGGATCTTTGCACAGGGTCTCTTTTAAATCCAAAAAGGCTTTGTCTTGCTCCTCCCCCCATTGAAGCTGGGTGGAGCTTGACTTCCGAGTCAAGTCCGACAAGGGAGCTGCTCGTCGGGCAAAGTCCGGCACAAATCGGCGATACCAGCCCACCAGCCCCAGAAATGACCTAACCTCCTTCTTTGTCTGGGGCCTTGGACAGTCCTGTACTGCCTCGACTTTGTCCTTTTGCGGCCGGATCACACCACGACCCAGAACATGGCCAAGGTATTTGACCTCCTCTTGGGCTATGGTACACTTTTTTGGGTGGATGGTCAGGCTCGCTCGCTGAATGCACTGCAATATCTCACTTAGATGATGCTGATGCTCCCCCCTGGTGGCGCTGTACACCACTATGTCATCCAGGTATGCAGCAGCAAAAGAGTCTGTATCTGCCAACACAATATCCATAAGTCTTTGAAAAGTGGCTGGCACCCCCTGCAAGCCAAATGGCATTACCACAAACTGGAACAGACCCTGCGGGGTCCGGAATGCAGTGTACGGCCTGTCTGTCCTGGCCAAAGGCACCTGCCAGTATCCCTTGCATAAATCCAAGGTAGTGATGAAGGATGCTTTGCCAAGGCACTCGATCAAGTCCTCGAGCCTAGGCATGGGGTAAGCGTCAAAGTGGGACTGGGCATCCACCCGCCGAAAATCAATACAAAGGCGCATAGTGCCATCCTTTTTGGGCACTAGCACCACAGGATTACTCCACTCACTGGAAGAGCGCTCAATCACCCCCAAGGCCAGCATCTCCTCCACCTCGGCTTTGAGAGATGGCAGAAGACGCTCAGGAACCCGGTACATCCTTTGGCATATTGGGGTAGTGTCTTTGAGTGGAATGGAGTGTTCCACCACAGAAGTAAATCCCGGCTTTTCCTGAAATAGGTCAGGAGGGATGATTCCTTCTAGCTCCCTCTGCTGGTGGGAGGTCAAGTGGGATACCTCCAGGGTAGATGCTGGCTGACTGGTGCGGAAGTATTGCTCGGGACTCTCCTCTTCCTCCATCACCGCCTGCACCCGGAGTTGTAATCCAGGCTGTACGGCCCTCTCATGCCATTCTTTCAGGAGGTTGACATGAAAGGTCTGTCTGGGTTTTCTTCTCCCAGGAAGGTCAATTTCATAGGTGGCCGGACCCATTTTCCGCACCACCTCGTACGGACCCTGCCACCTAGCAAGCAGTTTGTTTTCCGAGGTGGGCAGAAGAAGCAAAACTTTCTGCCCTGGGTTGAGGTGCCTCTGCCTGGCAGCCTTGTCATACCAGGCCTTCTGGTGCGTTTGGGTCTGCTCCAGGTTAGCCCGCACCAGCTCGGTCATTTCCTCCATCTTGTCCCTCATTTTGAGGATATGCATGAGGACGCTGTGGGACTTGGGGGTCTGAGGTCCCTCCCAGGCCTCTCTCAGGACATCCAAAGGCCCCCTCACCTGTCTCCCATACAGAAATTCAAACGGCGAGAAGCCGGTGGAGGCCTGGGGGACCTCCCGGTAGGCAAAGAGCAAGTAAGGCAACCAGCGGTCCCAGTCTTTACCATTGGCCGCTACAAACTTCCTCAACATGCCCTTTAAAGTCTGGTTATAGCGTTCAACCAGCCCGCCTGTCTGAGGGTGGTATGGGGTGGTCCGGATGCCTTTGATGCCTAGCAAGATATACACCTGTTTTAATGTCTTTGACAGGAAGGCGGTGCCCTGATCGGTTAGAACTTCCTGAGGAATGCCTACCCTAGAAAATAGCTGCAACAGGGCCTGTGCAATTGGACCAGCCATAACCTTGCGCAAAGGAAACGCCTCAGGGTAGCGGATGGCATAGTCACAAATGACTAAAATGTATTTGAACCCTGTTTGGGTTCTTTCCAGGGGCCCTACAATGTCCATGGCTATGCGAGATATGGGAACTTATATGACTGGCAGTGGCTGAAGGGGGTAGGGGCTAGTTTTCCTCTTGCTGGTGAACTGGCACTCTGGACAGGATTTACAGTATTGCTGTACCTCACTATAAAGCCCTGGCCAATAGAACCTGGCTGCAATACGCTCATAGCTTTTGGTGTTGCTCAAGTGACCTGCCAAAGGGATGGTATGCCCCATGGCTAACACCCTTTCCCTCAACTGCCTAGGAACCACCAGCTGCTCTGCCCTGCCCTCTCCTGGCTCATGGTAAAGCAATCCCTCCTTCACTACGTAGCCTTCTCCAGACAGTGAAGTAGGCATCTCAGTGGACATACCATCTACTTGTGTGACCCTGTCATACGCTTTCTGCAAAGGGGGGTCTCTCTCTGCAGCTGCTCAAAATTATCTGGGACCTCACCCCAATCATCCACTGGCTGGGTAAGTTGTAGCTCTTCATTTCTCTCCATGGCGCCCACTAGCCTAGCCTGCCTCCGCTGTCTCCTGGTCTTCCGGCACCTTGTTTTGGCTGGAGGGGTATTCTCCCCCTCTGGAAAAGGCAACTCTGACAGGCTATTTGGCTCAGTCGACTCATCTGTCTCCTCTTTCTCAGGGTCCTGCGCTTGGCTCTGGGATCGAGTAATGACCATATTCACTGGCCTGCTGGACTGCACTAATTCTGGTAGCACAATAATGTCCTGGCCTATTACAAGATGGCTCAGCCTCTCCACCACACCAACCATCATCTGGTATGTCTGGCCTCTAATATATAGGTATACTTCGGCTGTCGGATACTCATGTTTATCCCCACTGACACACAGAACCTTCAGCTTCCTACCCTGCACAAAGTCCCTCTTCTCCACTAGGTGGGGCTGCACAAGTGTTTGGGTACTTCCTGTGTCTAGCAGGGCAGTAGCATCTTTCCCATTAACTAGGACCGGCATTGTCTGTAGCCTTCCCTTAAAACCATATTTTGCCATCTTCTGGACAGGGAATACAGCTACGGCTGGAGTGCTTGGGCTTCCTGTTCGGGCATTCAGGCTTTATATGTCCTTCCTGACCACAAAAATAGCATACCACCGGACCTCCGGTTCTTGGCTCTAGGCTATCTCTGGGCTTGGTTGGGACAAAATAGTTACGGGCCGGCAATCTACTGGGCTCACTAGCCTTTGCACCACTCCCCTGAACAAAGCCCTCAGACCTACCACGGGCTGCTGGTCTTGGCTGTGACTCCAGACGGAAGTGTTTGTGGCCCCATCGGGCCGCCATGAAGTTCTCCACCAGCTCAGCTGCCCTCTGACCATTCTGGGGATTGTGCTCCTTCACCCAGACTCGAATGTCTGGTGTCAGAGTGCGGAGGTACTGTTCCATTATGAGCATCTCGGCGATCTCTTCAACCGACTTATTTGCCGGCCTAATCCACTTCTAAAATAAATCCCTGAGGCGGGTGTACAGCTCACGGAGGGTCTCTCCTGGCCTGACATCCGGTTCACGGAACCTCCTCCGGTGCACCTCCTCGTTGATTTCATACTTGTGCAGTATTGCCTCCTTCACACTGTCGTACTCCATCGATCGGTCCATACCCATGGCCACATGGGCGCTACGGGCCTTCCCAGTGAGGTATGGCACCAGAAACACTGCCCAGTCTTCTCTAGGCCAGCGGTAAGCTGTGGCCAGCCGCTCGAACGTGGTGAGTCCCCTTCCTCGAACCTTGGAATGGCCGATCTGGCCCAGGCCGCTGGAGCTGCAGGTACTGCTGGTGCCACCGGCACCACTGGAGCTTGAATCGGAGTAGGGCTGCAACAAACGATTATTTTGATAATCGATTAATCTAACGATTATTAGAACGATTAATCGACTAATCGTCGATTATTTCGCCGACTAATCAGTAAGTTTGGAACGATTATTCAGCCTTTTCAATTAGTTAAAACACTGAGTTATACATATTCTAACTATAATATAAAAAAAAGAAAATCACTTCAGCTTTTGAAATGGTTTGTTTAATGAATTTTGAGCCAACTAAACAGGTCATTCTCTTTAAGTTTTCAGATTTCTGTCCAACTCAAATCACACACAAATGCTCTAAGCATTGGTTAAATATTCGGGTTCTCTTTCAATAGAAAAAAAATAAACAAAAAAAATTATCAGCTGCATTACAGACAAACTTAAACTGCAAACAATTATTATAAGAACACAATTTTTTAAAAAAATTGACTGCTGAGCTGACAGAGACATTCTCATTCACCTTTTAATTTACAGTATAAAAAAATAACTGACATGATATTCTTCATAACATCTCTTTTTGTAAGTCTTCATGAATATGGAACAAAATACAGGCAAGTGATAAGACTGTAATAACTAGTTACAATAATAAAAACAGCCCTGACTCCTAAGCTCGATCAAGCTTTATTCTATGCAAAAATAATCATCACATTACTGTAATTATATTATTATTGTTAATATTATTGCTATTATTAGTAGTATTGCATTCTCTAAAAAGAGATTTACTGCTAGTTATTTAGCTTCAGCTGGAGAATATTCACCTCTCACTGGCTCGTCTCGTGCCGGGTTTTTCCTCTTTAAGTGCTTTAACATGCATGTTGTGCTCCCGTGAAAAGCAAGTTACGCCTTGCATGTATTGCACACGACAGCATTCTTGGTTTGAAGTTTTGTGAAACTTTCACACACCTTGCTAGTTCGGATTCGTTTGCACTCCGTCAGAATTCGCGCTGTGTTTTCTGCTACCGCATTTGTAACGGCTGCATTACACTCTAGCGCTACAGCGCCGTAGCGGTCAAATCGCGATATTGCAGGCCCTTACATTAGGTCACGTGGGATCAAACGACTACTCGACAACAAAGATATTTGTCGACAATTTTTTATTGTCGACGTTGTCGACAATGTCGACTAATCGTTTCAGCCCTAAATCGGAGCCAGAACTGGAGCCGCTGGTGCTTGTGCTGCCAGCTGAACTGGCACTCCTGGTTGAGGCCCTGGTGGAGCTGTAGGCGGATGCCTCCTCTCTGCCTCCACATCATCCCTTAACTGGTTCAGCTGTATCTGCACACTCCTCCAGCGCTGCTCCTGCTTATACGCCTCCCTCTCATGTGTCTGCAGAGTCTTCTCCAGGAGATGACGCAGGGTTGCTAGATCAGTCCCCTCTGTCTGGTCTCCGCCCAATGCTTGGGCCCCAGAATCGCCATCTGGGAGTTCATCTGTCTCCTTCTCAACCTCCTTCGGGTCACCTTTGGCTAGCCGCCGATATGCCATTCTCCCCCGGGACTGGCACCGTTTTCCTCCTCTATTAGCCAGTGTCGGTCAGCGTACCATCCCACCGCTGCCACCAAATGTGAGGTACCAAGTGTCACCCCAAGTACTGGGATGTGTAGGCTCACTGACTTTAGATGGTGGAGGTGAAAAAGACGGTTACCAGAGCTCAATTGTTCCAAAAATAGAATAAAGTTTATTTATATTAAATCAGAAGTCAAGAAAACAAAATAATCAAAAATAAATCAAAATAGCACAATGCTTCTAGCTTTTAACGATAGTGCAGCAAACACTTTGTACATAGCCTCACAGCAAGCTAGTACTCACCCTCACTCTCCACAATGCAGAATGAGGCCCTCTTAAATAGGCCAAAGCATTAAGCCAAATTGGCCCATTTAGGGCCAATTGGACCATACCAACAATCAGGGTATTATCTTTAGCCTAAGGCCATAAATAAACTATAAGCTAAGTAGAAAATAAACATTACATGAAAACAAAATATTATCATCATATCACTACCATTTTATACAACATTTACACCACCTATTCACACCACACATATACATACAAAACATTATTACAAACAAACACCCCTGTGAACAATGCTCTGCACCCTCTGCCCTGTGACAGGGATAAATACTGCCCCTACAGCGGCGCGCGCATCCGCATAGGAGCAGTCGAACCAGACCGGGATGCAGGAAATGTGTGAGTCGTAATATGTATGAATTAACTAGGATTTTAGACAGAAACAGGGAGTAAATGGGACATGAACTAGTGGGTACCGCACTACATGTCATGGAGGTGGTAAAGTAGGAAGTTATAAGCAGTGACAAATTAGTTTTGAGTGTTGTGAATGAACTCGCGGACTAACTGCGCTACAAACAAATCAACGCAAATGCGTTAATGGCGCTTAACCCCGCGCCAGCCTTCTCTTTAAACATAACCCCCTCTGTGTTCATTAGCTATCCATACACCTTCACAAAATAACACAATTAACCTAAGCAAGGCATAATTTTTATAAAGGAGTGTGCGGGTGTATGTGTGTGTGTGTGTACAAATGTCCAGAGTCTCTCCCGCTCTCGCGTGTAACGCCATTCACAGTCAATGCGGGAGTGCGTAACAGTGAGAAGTGAGGTTTACTTTCGCACAAAGGGTAACACTTTACAATAAGGCTTCATTTATTAACATTAGGTACCATGAACTTATACTTCTACAGCATTTATTAGTTAATGTTAATCTCAAACGTTTTTAAGATAAACAATTGTATCTGTTAACATGAGTTAATGTACTGAGAACTAACATGAACATTTTATTAACTAACAAAGGTTAATAAATCATATAAGAATATATTACTTTTTGTTTGTTCGTGTAGTTAATCATTAAAGGGTAACTCTCGCCAAAATGCAACCTAGGGTCTTTTTGTTAATCTACCCGAGGCAAACTTTCGTTTAAAAGCATAATTAGGAAACGCCAAATATGGAAACGCCACTTTTAAGTTCGACCGTATTTTTGTTTTCGGTCAAATTGCCTTTTGAATGGGAGTGCTTGGGGCACTTCTATGATAGTATCAAAAATCGCTATTTTTAAAACACTAAGAAGGCTCGACACAACATGAAACTTTGCTCGAAGTATCATCAGGGGCTCTACACATGAACTCGAGCATTGAGAACATTGTTTGTGTACACAGAGTTTACTAAAAAGAAAGATTTTGAACAACTCACTGTAGGCATTTTGACAGTCAAAAATAGTCTATCTCCGAATGCAACGTAACAGGGAGGAGAGTAAAGCTCCTAAAGCTTAGTTCCATATAGGATAATTTGTTGTTTTGTCATTAGTGAAAATCAATATTGACCTTGTATTTGTAAAAGTATGCTCATATACTGTACAGTAAGAAGCAATACTAAAATTCAGAGTCAGTTCATTGCCATTCGGAGGTCGACTATTTTTGACTGTCAAAATGCCGGCGGACACAGCTACAGTGAGTTGTTCAAAATCTTTATTTTTAGTTAACTCTGTGTACACAAGCAATGTTCTCAATGCTCGAGTTCATGTGTAGAGCCCCTGGTGATACTTCGAGCAAAGTTTCATGTTTTGTCAAGCTTTCTTAGTGTTTTAAAAATAGCCATTTTTGATGCTATCATAGAAGTGCCCCATGCACTCTCATTCAAAAGGCAATTTGACCGAAAACGAAAATACGGTCACATTTAAAAGTGGCGTTTCTATTCAAATTATGCTTTTAAACGAAAGTTTGCCTCGGGTAGATTAACAAAAAGACCCTAGGTTGCATTTTGGTGAGAGTTACCCTTTAACTAATGTTAACAAATGAGACCTTATTGTAAAATCAGCATATTAGAATGATTTTATTATAAATTGTTATATTGTCATACTTTTTTTCAGGTAAAAAAAAAACAAAAAAAACTCCTTTTTTCTCTTCTCTTAATTGAAACTTTTGGTCAGTGTGAATCAACAGTGAATGTTGATCTGTGAAGATAAATTGGATCACTACTACAAACAGCTGTACAACAGTGAGAAGTGTCGTTTGGACTGAGTAAAAGGTTTAGAGAGAAGTGAGCTTTTGTGTGCATCTGAATGTCCTTAGATGGCCTGAAAACACAGTAAACAGTAGAAAGGAATCGGAAGTGCTATACTATAGGGGTCACTATGAACACTCACACAATAGTCTTTCTTGCTGTTTCTTTGGCCTGGTGATGTAGCAGTGTTGTAGTAAAAATCCCCTGGGACAGAAACATCACGCTCACTCTCCACATGAGGTGAACGAATCAATCTATCATGCACCAATCCTCCTAGCTTGCTACATCTCTTATATAACTCACTCGCGTTTCCCCATATCTTATTACAGCATCTTCCTTCATTTGTTTGTTTAATTAAGATAATGAATTTGTTGTGAAACACAGTCAAGGACGGAAGCCAAACCGATAACAGCATTTCACAGGTGACGGCACATTTATAATAGTGAAACGCTGTTCATGAGGTGTTGACAAAGAGGAAATTATTTCCAACCTCCACTGGCCTTTGATTAAGTAAGACTGAATTTGTAATCAACAACCTGATATTTTCCCAGCTTGTTTGTTTGTCTATTTAGAGCAACACAGATCATTCCAAACCAGAATCGCATACTAAGTACAATAACTAATTATTATTATTTTTATTATATATATATATATATATATATATATATATATATATATATATATATATATATATATATATATATATATATATATATATATATATATATATATATATATATATATATATATATATATATATATATATATATTGTATAGTGATATAGTGCAGTTTTAAAAACAAATCTTCTACTGAAAACAATCAATCAGTGGTTCTTGAATGGTTGCACTGTTACACTGTTACATGTTCCCAGCATGAAAAAAGTATGTGGTTTTTCTTAAATGAAAATAAAAATCATAGCAAAATAAATACACTTATCAACTTTTAAAAAAGGTGAAGATGCTTCCCATACATTTTTCTAACAGTGTTGGGGAAATTACTTACAACTTGGCATTGCTCCCTAAAAAAAAAAAAATGTCAAGCTACTTTGCTATTCTTTATGCAAAGGAATGTGTGAAGTCATTTTGAAGTCATTTTTGCTAATTTATATAGTTAAATTGGATCATTGAAGATCAGCAGCAAAGGCATTGTTTAATAAAGTGAGATTAAATACATAAAGTATATTTTTGTAATTAAACATTTAATTTTTGCATTGTTTTTATTCCTTTTGAGGAATACTGAATATTTTTTTGTGCAAGTGAGATGAGTAAATGCATATTCACATTTATTCTAGAACTACAATAACCATGTTTACACAGTGGACAACGTATCTGCCTTTACTCCCGATTTCTCTCAACATGGGCACAGGCAACACTATCTCACGACCAATTCGTAAGAATTTGTACGAATGATAAACAGTTGGCTAATTCGTATGAATTCGTACAACCTCACTCGTACGAATTTGTACGATTTGTCTAAACCCACGTGATGGGTAGGTTTAGGGGTGGGGTCAGGGGTAGGTCATCCGTATGAATTCGTACGAATTCGGCAATTCGTAAAATATGTACGATTTAGCAAAAATCTTAATAATTCGTACGAGTGAGGTCGTATGAATTCGTACGAATTAGCCACTTTGTTAAACTGTGACGAATTCGTCGTGAGATAGGGTTGGCACAGGAGAGGTGTCAGTCAGGTGTCAGATTACTTGAAAAAAGTAATCTGATTACATAACTTGCATTACTTGTAATGCGTTACACCCAAAGCAGTTGTCTAATATAAAATATGGGTCATGCTGTAGACTGTCACACAGAACCATCAGTATTTGACAGCATACAAGTCAAAAATCTTGCTTTCACCCTTTCGGCACTCTTGGACAACACTCTGCATCTTTGATTGTAGCTGTCCAGGCATTGCTTCTGAGAAAAAAAAAAAAGTCATAGAAGGGCTTCTATTTATTATTTAGTGTATGCTATTAGAAAACTTGCCCTAGTCCTCTCTGTAAATAATTGATGAACAGTTGTATAAGTTACAGTTAGCAGATTACCACCACTGGCATGGCACAGAGAAAGCCATAATGCTTTTATGGAGCTTAATTTCCACTGGATTACACATAAATAGCTTTTTTTTTTTCATGTAATTGAATTGAAGGATTTAACGGTAGCTCAAACTCCTCATTTCACACAAGTCTCTATGCAGATCAGTTAATTGTGGCACAAAGGACAAATAGGGCAAAGCTTCCTACCAGATTCATGCTCAATTAAATACAGCAAATTTTTTTTTTCATAACTTAAATAAAAAACAAAATTCGCCCATGTCAATCTTGTTTAATTTTTAATGGTACTGTATTAAAAGTAGATTTCCTCCAGACTTATCTGCCCGAGGCATATGAAATTTTAAATGCACTAATGCATTATGCTTCCAATATCTCCGCTCTCATTAATATCCATGATGCTCTATTGCCCATGAACAAAGACGTTTACACTGCTTGGGAAAAGCAAGTCATAACTGAGCTGCAATTGTCACATGAAGCAAGTTAAATGCATGGTGGTAGATATCACATTTAAAGCCACGGGTTATGCCGAGGGCATCAAAATATACATCATATTACTCGAATTTGTTGTGTTTTGCCACAAAAGCAGATGTGTTAACTGATTTACCATGCACCAGCTGAACTCACAGTTGTCAATCAGAGCAAGATAAATGAGCATTTCTTTTGCACTATCAACGATTGTTGCGTATTTCACAAAATGCACCACTAGACACTTGAATTCTGACCAAGTACCACTTAAATTTTCTTCAAGACCTATAGTTGAGGGGGAAACTATTTTCAATCAGAGAATGGGGCAAATGAGGATTTGGCGGTCTAAAGAAACAAGGCTGTGACTCGCTAATTTAAATGTCACGAGTCTATTAGCCCCGATGCTTCTGCCCTCTGGACTCGATGGGACATCGTCCCTCTCTGTGACATTTAATTGTCTGTTTGTATCATGTGCAGGGTGTAATATCACTACCAAAAATAGCCTGAGTGAGAAACGCACAGCTTTTAATAAGCATGCTCTTTTCAAATTCAGCATGATTGTTACATTTTAGGAAGTAAATGCAACAAGAATGCAATTATATTACATTTCTATATTAATTATATTTATTTACTTACTTTCAGGTCTACTTAAAATGTAAGTGGTTTCGGTTGTGTCAAAAACAGGCAGAATTTATACTGTATATTTATAAGATAACCTTTTCCGACCTCAAAGTTACTTCTTCACGGTACAATGAACTTTTTTTTTTACCTTAAAAGATGTGATGTCCGTGTGATATGACCTGCTTAGATGGAGTTCAGTCATCTTATAACTTCCTGACATCATCTCATACAGGAAGTGCTAGTCTAGACACTTTTCTTGGCACAGATAGCTTGGCAGCGCTGCCCCCACACACACACATAATATCCTCCCATGTTGCCTTTGTAAAGTTATATGCTCATCGGGTACACAATATCCTCACATAGAGACCAAAATAGCCCACTGGCATAACACTTAAGCGCTTGCTCATGGGAAAAAGAGTCATGTTTTGCTAATTTGGGGTCTTAATATGAGGTCTTGTTGATGATGCTGTAAGGAATAGACGACTAGGGAAATGGTGTGAATGAAACATTTCCAGCTCACTTGCTAAGCAGAACTATAGCTCATTTGCCATTTTCTCTCTCTCTGTGTGTGTGTGTGTGTGTGTGTGTGTGTGTGTGTGTGTGTGTGTGTGTGTGTGTGTGTGTGTGTGTGTGTGTGTGTCTGTGTGTGTGTGTGTGTGTGTGTGTAATGACACAAGGACTTAACCTTCAAAAGTTTTTGTAAAAATATACTGTACATGATTGTACAGTACCCATGCCACACTATCCTGACAACATACTGGAAGTAAGAGATACTATTAATGCATTTTACATACAGAACAACAGGGTTAAAATGCAAAGTAAAAAGTATTTACAAAAAAAAAAAAAAAAAAAAAAAAATCAAAAGGCCTTATCTTCATTTGCCAGACTGTTCTCATTCCTTTGAGAGTTTACTCTAATTGAGTATTGCTTGAAAGCAGTCCAAAATGATTTTGCTTCAACTAAGTATAAATGTCTATATTGAAGGTAGATTATGGAACTCTAAGAAGAACTGCAGAGGTGTGCTATTCGAAGATGGTCCTGTAAGTGAATTCAAATAGATTGTTAAAATAGTTCCATTTATCATACCACCGAATATTATTTAGGTTAAAAACAGCAATGCGCAAGGGCAGCACTTTTTCAGCAATAAATCTCACCGATAATGCACTTGATTCAAACCCAAAAGCTGTTCTCATCATTTCAAAATCCAGCCCTTGTTTGTGAGCTCTGTTTCTAATCCAGAAGGACTCTTTAAGCCCACACAGAAACTTCCACAGAATTGGAACATCTGTCATTTACGAAGTTACACATACTGTCCATTGCACTGTTTTGTTAGATAAATGTTAATAATAATGTGATCTGGCTCATACTCTCAAACTCATGTCTTTAGACCGTCCACAGGCTGTCTGACTATTATCATATCATATTGCACACAAAACTGGGAAGGTTTTTTTTTTTTTTTCAAGGAAACAATGTTATGTTTATCAGGGTCAGACATTTTATGGAAGAACTGTTCACTGGATTTACCAAAGTTTGCCAGGTTGGTGGCAAATCACATGGCTCTCCCCATAGTTTATCATAATGAACACTGTTTGCTATTCTGCATTTCTTTTCAAAGCACAATCATTTATCTTCCCCTTTGTTATTCCTCATTCTGCTGGAGGTTGTCATGGAAATCGAAGCAGACAAAGCTGCCAGACTGGGCTCCAATGAGGGATTGTGGGAGTTTGAGGTTGAGCTCAAAGGAAATAAGCATCAGCAACATATCTGTGACAGATGAGTCTAAGATTTATTCCAGGAATCCCTCTGATGGCAGTTATAATGGGCACAAGAGATGGTGTGTATTCCAGCATAAATATATAATATAATATAATATAATATAATATAATATAATATAATATAATATAATATAATATAATATAATATAATATAATATAATATAATATAATATAATATAGTTTGAATTGAACTGGCTTGGAGACGTAAAACAGAGTAATTTTATTAGCCCAACTAAATAATCATTTTGATTAATTGTGACTATCCTGATATATATAAAAACAAGTTTTCTTATTAGACTTATTTTATTTATTTATTTACCTACTTACTTACTTACTAAACTAAGTTCAGTGCTGTCAAATTAACCCAACCATCAAAACCATTCCCCGCCATTGACCGATTTTTCTGACTTTCCATGTTTTCACTGTTATTACTTATGCGGTAGGGGGCGCTGTCACACATCTTCTGTAAGAGTACTGAATCTCCGGATCAAAACACAGGAAAAAAAGAAGCAGAAACAAGCGATAAATTGTAGCATTGTATGCACATTGTAGTCTTTGACAAGAACACAATTTTCTCAACTTTTTGTTAAAATGTATTTATTTATTTATTTATTTATTTATTTATTTTTGAAACATACTCACATTCAAGTGTTTTTTTTAAGTATCTATAAAGAATAAAATGTAAAAAAAAAAAGATTTTTTCTTTTGATGTATTTCATGTTCAGATATTTATTCAACAAACTATATGGGGACCTTGACATTTTTGTGAAAATGATAAAAAATGCTACGGTTGCATTTCATATATCATATTGATATTTCATATATATATATATATATATATGAATAGTTCAGATGCAAAAACCTCCAAGTGCCATCTGAAATTTTCTTCTATAATGATCATTTTTATCAAGCTTGTATATTTAAGTTAAGTAATTTCACTCAAATGACAATTAATAGGTAATTTGCATGGCCATTTAAGTGAAATTACTGAACTTAAATATACGAGCTTGATAAAAATGATCATTCTAGAAAATTTCAGATGGCACTTAGAGGCTTTTGCATCTGAACTCTTCATATTCATATATATATATATATATATATATATATATATATATATATATATATATATATATATATATATATATATATATATATATATATATATATATATATATATATATATATATATATATATTTGTAACAATATAGTATAAATACAGAGCAGATATCTGTAAGACAGCATGTTACATCTGCCTTGACTTAGTTTGTGACAGACAGGAAAACATACTACAGATCTCTGACACTGACCATTGATTTTGTGTATTTGTAGCTGTCAACAGTCAAATCCCAAAATGAAATATAAGCAGCTTTCCTGAGGAGTAACATTATTTTCTGCATACAGTATAAAAATGTCACATTTTCCAGAGCACCACTGGCTACAACAAATCACAAACAAGATCCACTAAAGTGCATCATCTCCCTTAGATGTCTCAAATGGCTCAGTAAATGTATGGCAAACCTCATAATAACAATAATAAACATTTTGAATCAAAGTGGTCTGGAGGACTGGTGGATAATAGCAGCAAGCTGATAGCAGGGATTCTGGGTATACAAAGATGTCTGTGATGAGCTTTTTATAGCCTTGCCTTTATAGTTGAATGTTTAGTTACGGTATAATACAGAAATGCAATGAAGAACAAAGTCAAAACTTAATAATAAAAGATGATGAAGGAATGTAAAGGAGCAATAGTTTAATGAAATTTGATAACATCGTTCTGAACTTTAGAACAAACATTAAATCACATTCATAAAATAAAAATAAAAATCTGAGTTTTAATTAGGTTGAAAAGTGCATCCAAAGAAGGCTTTATTGTGGTTAAGATGATGTGAAAACCTGCACTGTGTTCATGAGGCATATTAATTGGACTATCATTTCAAGTCATTAAGCACAGTTCAGCTATTGCATTAATCTGATATCAATACAAAAACCAGCTTTAACGATCATGCAGTGTGACTCGAGAGTGCTCTTATTTCGCTTTATAAGAATGCAGATTTGTCCAGGTGATGGAAAATTCCCTCACCAATCCATCTCGTTGGTCCATGCACATTAATTAGGCACACTTGAGCTAAACGCTGACTCCATTCTTTTGCATCTCAACACCTTACATATATCTAGTGTTTTTCATGCAATTCCTAACAGGAAGTTAACTAACTTATCCAAATAAATAATAAAACTTGTATTTCATGATTCATTTATTGAATGGCATTGGCCTTGGAGAAGTTAACAATGTAATACACTCCCTTATATGTCACTACTCTCATCATAATAAAACAGGTAAGTCTTTCTTTCAATATAAAGTAGTGAACCATAATAATTGTGCTGTTTAAGTGTAAACTAGCCCCATCAGGGTATGAATTATTTCTAACACTGCTTTGCTAACTCAGAACTTAAGTTATGAACTTATTCATTTGGAAGTCATGAGGGTTTTACAGACTTTTGTTATTTAAACTGTAGGCATAAACCTTTCCACAGGGGCTTTGTCAAAGTGCAAGGAGTCAGTTTTTAACCTTCCTTTAAGTCTTCTATAGACATGGAATTAAAAAGTTGCTGAAGAAGCCTTTGCGTGTTGCTTTTATCCAGTTAAAGGTCCTTTCAGGATAATTTGACGTACTGTACTGTAAAATCATGTGATCATGTACAAGGAAATGACAGAGGATGTTGTTTGCATGTCTGCTCTTAACTATAAGAGGCCTTGTCACTGTAAATCTACTGTCACAGAGTAATATGATTAAAATTGTATTAACCCCTAGCTGCTTCTTTTTGATCTGCTGTGACTTAATGTAATGGAACACAGTATGATATTTCCTCAGCATGTTTGATGTGTTTCCTATTGCATTGAGTCCAATTTGATCATGTTAACTTGATGAATAAGTTATTTTATCTATCTACAGTATCTATCTATCTATCTATCTATCTATCTATGTATCTATCTATCTATCTATCTATCTATCTATCTATCTATCTATCTATCTATCTATCTATCTATCTATCTATCTATCTATCTATCTATCTATCTATCTATCTATCTATCTATCTATCTATCTATCTATCTATCTATCTATCTATCTATCTATCTATCTATCTATCTATCTATCTATCTATCTATCTATCTATCTACTGTTATACAGAATACAGATGCAATTTTAATAGTCATGCTGCTTAAAAGATAAAATCTATGATGGGCATTTAAAACATAGTTTGTTTGTTTTCTCTTCTACACTGTAATTAATGTTATGCTCTGTGAATCACTAATTACTGTGATTTTCTCTGGCAGTGAGGCAGACAGCAGAGTAAATGCACTGACAGCTATCAGCATGCATTTTGGGAGGAAGGGTGATTTCTGTTACAAATCCATGTCTTTTTGTCAGTGAGTTTTTCAATCTATGCTTAGTTTGTAGCGAATGCAGCTTGTTTAAGTGTTGCTTTGATGGAGTTGTACTTACATCTAAAGCAGCTGGTTAATTAACTGTGGATAAGCAATGCCACTCATTCAAAGAACTGAGAGGAACTATTGATAATTACTTGCATGGTGAAATAAATCAGCTTTAAATCTCGAGAGATTATGAGGGTAATCTTTTTTTAGAACCATTTACCTATTTGAGCTAAATCAATAAGATTTTTTTATTTTTTTAATTGAGTAAGTAATTAATACTTTTATTTAGCAAGGATGCATTACATTTATCAAAAGTGGCAGTCCAGGATTTTTTTTTTTTTTTACAAAACCACCCCCCAAAAATGTCAAATAAGTGTGTTGAACATTCTATTTGAACTATCTGAAAATGTATCTTGAGCACCAAATTAGTATATTTCCATGATTTCTGAAGGCTCATGTGACACTGAAGAGAGGAGTAATAATGCTGAAGATTCAGCTTTAACATCACAGGAGAAAATTACATCTTAAATATATTGAAATAGAAAACAGTTTTTTTCAAGTATAATGTTATTTCATGATATTCCTGTTTTTTTGTTGTTGTTTTTTGTTATTATTTTTTAATAAAATAAATATAGACTTGGTGAGCATAAGAGACTTCTTAAATATATAAAAAATATTGTATGTATCTTGTATAAGTATATATCCATAACAATTATGAAGATTATAGGCCAACAGTTAATTTTTTTAAGTTTATATAATGTTAAACTTACTTTGACAAATGCAATGGTAAAAACGTTGCACAGAGCTAAAAAAAAAAAAAAAAAAAAAGTGGTTCATATTATAATATTTATTCTCCTATGTGCATTTTCTAATTACTTCCCGTGTAGGTGTTTCTTACCTGACAAATTACCTGACAAATAGTCTCTTTAATCAGAACATAGAACAAGACCTACTTGTCTGAGTGTGTCTTTATCAAAGTTAGCAATGTGAACGGGAACTGGATCAAGCCTCTAATGAGGAACCGTGTTTGTTTACGCCGTCGAGTGCCAATTGTTCATCATCCATCCCCACCATGTCTTCACCTGCAGTTTCTCCTGCCATTACAGGCCATTAATCTTCAGCAGGAGGTGCAGTGATCTCGAGCTAAATATAGCTGTGTGTCTGTGGGTTTGTGCAGAGTTGCTGAATGAGTGATCATTGGTTCGAGGATTATTCCTCTGAAAGCTACGCTTCTTTTCCTCTTGTTCGGCCCATGGATCAGGCATCTGTGCAGGGGACTCCTTATTTCCATCTATCTAATTATTTTGTATTTATTTATTTATCTGTGATGCAGTTTGAGCT
Organism: Scardinius erythrophthalmus; assembly: GCF_964197995.2. Lineage (NCBI taxonomy): Eukaryota > Metazoa > Chordata > Actinopteri > Cypriniformes > Leuciscidae > Scardinius > Scardinius erythrophthalmus. Next base: position 24,437,951 of record NC_138239.1, read on the forward strand.
GAATCTTATATATGAAAGGTCATTTTTTTAATAATCGGTATTTACGATGAAAAAAATAATACTTGTAAGCTTTCTTATTTTACAGTTTTTCTCAGTCGCTTTGGTGCATTTCTCACATCACTATTTACATTTGCACAACAGTTAGTTCAACCTCCACAACATTTAGTCATTTGTGCACAAATTGCAAATACTTTTGGACATGCATCAATTGCTTTCATACAACTCTCTGCTGTTTTATAACATTATCATTTGCTTATTTCATGTCAGTCAAAATTAACTATACTTGTGAATGCTGAATAGTCATTCCATATAAAACTAATAGTCCTCATTTCATTGCTTGAATCATCACATACAAAAATGTTGAACTAGTTGTCAAAATCTGTCAAGCTAATTTTAAACATTTTTTAAATCTTTTATAAGTGTATGTTGTATGTTCAGTTCCAAATATGTACTGCAATATTGTGTACAGTTGTGCACAGCTCTACCCAAAGGGAGTTTATGTTTGTTGTAAATAAGGGTGTATTTTTTCTTTTGCACAATGCTGTGAACAAATTAGAATTGCAATGAGCATATGCAGTAAAAATGTGAAACATACATATTCAGTGTCTTACTCAGTTACCTCACTAAATACAGTAATGTGTAACTTTACTGTATTTTTCAAATGGCTGTGCAAATAGTATATAGTGCTGTCTTGAGCATTTTCAGGTAGTGTCACCAAGATCAGAATTTTTTGCATTGGAAAACATTTACAGAGTAAACTGTCATAATGAAAATATGACAAAGCCATTTGACTATCTTGTTCATAAACAATGGTGTCAGGACTTTTCATCTTGATGACACTGACACTTTCATTGACATGAATACTTGCTTTTGAGGAATGAGCTATCCATTTTGAGCAAGTGACCCGCTTTTGCAGGTTATCAACTAGGTTTTGCAGTTTGTACTAATTGTTTTGAGAACTGCATTAACTGTTGTGCAAATGTAAATAGTGATGTGAGAAATGCACCAAAGAGACTGAGAAAAACTGTATATATATATATATATTATTGTTTCTATGAATATCTATGTATATATGCATGTTTTTATTTAGTTAGTTAGCTAGCTTTAGTTATTTATTTAGCAAAATTTTTTTTGTTTACCTGCACATTGAGCTGAATAATATCTACACTGTACAAAATGATCGTGATTTTAATGGTAAAAGACCGTAAAAAATGCTAGTGTTAAAACTGTTAATTGGTTAACAGAATGTTTCTGTATATATTGGGAACAGCGATGGATCTAAACGTACATTTAATGTAATTTTACAGTAAAATATCGTTAAATTTACAGTTTTTGGAATCGAAAAAGAACAATTCATTGTATAAATCCCACATTTCCCTGCGTGACACTTCACATTTTATGTATTTTGTTGAAATTACTGTTTCTTCATTTTTTCTTCGATTTTTTAATCAGTTATGTACATTAGGGTTTTATGTTACATGTAATGTTGTTAAATTAATGTTTATTGCATTTTTAACATTTCATGTGTGTTATCATGATGGTGTTTAGTGTTTGTGTGAATGACACTGTGCAGCTTCTATATATTACTACTAACTTTCTTGTGGAAAAGCTGCTTGTGATGAGCTTTGATTCATGTGTCTCTCATCAGCACTGTGATTGGTGGTTGTCAGTGTATTACAATGTCACAAAACAGATATTAGTACTTCAATAGGTTGGTAAATTAATATATCAGATAATGAAATGTTTTTTTTTTTTTTTTTTTTTTTTTTTTTACTGTAAATTTAGTCTGTAAAGTTAAGTCTGTAAAACCTAAAATGTTGCTACCGTATTTTTACGGTAGATTTCTGGCAACCACAGCTGCCAGTTTTTTTACCGCAAATGTTACAGATTTTTTATTTATTTATTTATTTTATATTTTTTTTTTTACAGTGTATGAAATGTACAAATAAAATGTTCTTAATTTTATTTATTATTATGCCCTTAACTTATTCATCCATTCATCCATCCATCCATAGACATACAATATAAAGCTAATGGAAGGGCTTTCGGATGTCAGAGGGTTTTAACCTGCCTGCTTCAGTCACCGGGGAGCTGATTCTTATATTAATACAAAGCCGATTAAGTCTCCAGCACTGGCCCTTCACGTAAAAGACCTGCCTGGATTCAATGGCACCCTGATGTGATAGTATTACAGATATATGCTTGCTGACCAGACCATTGCTGTCTCTTTCTGTCTCATTCTCTGTCTTCAGTCAAGGTCAGGCCTGTAGCTTGACACCTCTGCAGATCTTCCCGTCATCCACATGCAGCAGTGGGCCATATTACAGCAGCTAACATTATATGCTGCAGAAAAATCTATTTTTATGACAAAATCAAGGCACAAGAATATAGTTATCATAGGGACAGATCTGCATACATTACTGAACAAATTGGCAAATATGTGCATATAACAGATGACAATCTCATTCAAAGCATTTAGTTTTGGCATGTGGAAAATGTAAATGCCAAATGTGACACTGTGTGATCCAGCGAAAATAGCTCTGGTGTTATGGAGTGAATCATTTAGTGAAAGCCAACATCTCCAAGAGAGGTGAACTGGATATACAGTATATATACACACACACACACACTTACATACATATATACATATATATATATATATATATATATATATATATATATATATTCATAAAAATTCAGATAGCACTTAGAGGCTTTTGCATCTGAACTCTTCATATTATATATATATATATATATATATATATATATATATATATATATATATATATATATATATATATATATATATATATATATATATATATATATATATATATATATATATATATATATATATATATATATATATATATATATATATATATGTGAAGAGTTCAGATGCAAAAGCCTCTAAGTGCCATCTGAAATTTTATGAATATATATATATATATATATATATATATATATATATATATATATATATATATATATATATATATATATATATATATATATATATATATATATATATATATATATATATATATATATATATATATATATATGTATGTATGTAAGTGTGTGTGTGTGTGTGTGTGTGTGTGTGTGTGTGTGTGTATATACTGTATATCCATTTCACCTCTCTTGGAGATATATACACATACACACACTCCCGGGCAAAATGGCTAAACACTAAGATTTTAATTTTAACCACAAATTATTGGTCAGGAAATTAGCAAAATTTAAGATAATGCACTACTTGAAAAGCCATTGCTGTCTCAGAAAAACATCAAAGACAGAATGAAGGTTTGGGCAGAATATGGGAAGTTGTGTGTGAAGTGATGAATCAATGAAACATGAGTTGCATGGTGATGTTACAGAGCGGTGCCTTCGAAAATCTAGTGGGAAATATAATAATAAATGCATTTCTACTACCGTAAAGCATGGAGGAAGAGTGTATTTTTGTGGGGAGCCTTTTTAGATGCTGCTATCGGTGAGCTACTTCACTGTGAAAAGTCATTTCATGCTTTGGACTACCGGAGAATATTGCAGAATAGCTTGCTTCCCACAAATGTAAAGTTGTTATCTAAAGAGGAATGATCAGATGTTATTTTTCAACAAGCCAATGCTCCTGCTCAAACTGCAGAGACATCAGTCCATCAGGCTCATGTTTTGGCCCGGTCAGAGTCCAGATTTCGACCCTAATAAATATTTGGCCTCATATTAAACTCAAACTAACTGGGAGACATCTGCTCATGAACTGTTTGGAGCCATCAACATTGAGTAGAACACTGACTCTTCTTACTGTAAAAAGCTGTCTGCAAGTTGGTAAAGGCTATTCTGTGCTACATTAGTTTATCTACAGCAATTCTTGCTAATTTCCAGACCAGTGATTTAAGTGTTAAAAGGTTAGTTCACCCAATAGTCAAAATTACTCACCCTCATGTCGCTCCAAACCCGTAAGACCTTCATTCATCTTCGGAACACAAATTAGGATATTTTTGGTGAAATCGGAGAGCTTTCTGACCCCTCCATATATAGACTGCGAAGTTATTACCACTTTCAAGACCCAGAAAGGTAGTAAAGACATCGTTAAGATAGTGTGTTATGAAGCGACGAGATTACTTTTTGCAGGACAGGGCCGATACCGATACTTTCATTTTTGGTACTTGCCGATACAGATACCAGTGTTTTCACTGCATTTGTCATTTTTAACTATATTAGATAGATAAATCTAAAGAATATGAATCATATTCATTGATTTAATTTGTTTAGCAAATATATATTTCCTTCAGTTATTTTCATACTTAATTATGCCTGTTAATATGTATTGCACAAGCCTCTGTTGCTTTGACTGTTCATTCTATTGCTCTATCATATTTTATCTTTTATTTAATAGCACAGCGCATATTTAAATTCAGGGCTCAATGCTAAGGATTTTTTCTACTGGTCCAGTTGGGTCAGTGCTTTATGTTAGGTTAGGTACCAGTGAAATATCACAATTCTAAATTACAATTTTGATACTTCAGCAAAAACTGAAGTGAACTGTTAATGTTAATTTAAAACATTAAAGACAAGTAACAGTCAGTAATAAAATAAGAAGAAATAATCCAATTACAAATAGCACAAATAAAAAACAATAAAACAAAGATACAAATGAAATAAGCAGTGCTATTCAGGTTTTCAAGTAGTTCTAACAGTAGTTTTCAGGTACAGAATTTAAAATGTGAAATAATACTCCATAGTCTTCACTGTATAATATAGTTATTCATTCTTGTAGGATCCCGATCAACTCAGGGCTATATAATGTCCCGTCCCTAATGACTACAATAGCTAGCAATATTTTGAAGTATTTTGAAAATGGCTGCCCTTGTATTCTCGACATTGTACACACTGTTTATCAATGACCTTTTTTTGTGAGACAGGACACAGGCTACTCATAAAGTTCAATATTTAAGGGTGATTAGAGGTATAAACCACATAAGAAAGCATCTCTTTCCAAAATACACTCACTTGCTAGTAGGACCTTCTTTCACAGTTCATTAACCTACTTTCATATGCACATCCATTCAGAAAAGCAATCTCAGGCCAAGATGAGAGAAAGAAAGGTGATTTCTTTGAAGGCCTGCACTCAGTCTGAAGGCTGGTGATAATGTACAGAGTCGACACTCTCATCACTGTGCTTCAGTGCAGCCGAATAACATTCTGGAATCAGATGTTTTTATTTGAAACAAGTCTGTGCCCTTCGGAAGAGAAGAATTACCTTTTCTTTCTTAGACTTTTAGTTCACTACTCATGTGAATAGAAGATTAAGCTTGGATGTGGGAGCACAACATTTTGCCAACGTTTGTTGTAAAGTTAACATTCAAAGACGTCTCAAATCTGATTCACTGGAATAAGGTAAGGGCCCAGCAAACAGGGATCGTTCTCAGAATGTTCTGACAAGGTTCTCTCAAAGTTATGAACAAACTTTCTTCCAGTAAGTTTAATGGACTAGTAGCACAACTACCTCCATGTTCTTCTTATTACTCGGGAGTTTCCAGTAACAGCGTTCAGTGCACCTACATAGAGCTGGTAAGTCCCGCCCATCCGTAAAACCCCAAGTGGACCTCTAGGTTGAAAAATCGTCAATGCAAGTGAATGGGAGAAAATAATTATTTTCTGGTCCCGTTTGAATTGTGCCATGAATGTGAACATATGTTGTCTGTGAATTTTTTATATAACTTTTCATGTTACGAGTTTGACAGTATATGGTATGATTCTTCGGCTAGCAGTTGTGGAAAAGACATAACGAGAAAGACTGCATGTCGCCTATGTGACGTCACCCCATAAAGTTGACTTACCCGTGGTTTTCGCCAACCTCAACGATTTTGTCCTCTCCCTGAAAGAAGGCGGTGAAGTGCACCAACGACACAGCCATGTTTAGCGGGATCCGTGAGCTAGTGTCCGTATGCGAGTGGTGTTGACGTTTCAAACGCGTCGAAAGCAGCGAAGAGTTGTAGTCCACAAAGTGCTCTCACACAAAGTCTAACCGTATCAAACTTCTACCCGCTAAATTGTAGCATTCTTTACACGAAAAGTTATATAAAAAATTCACAGACAACATATGTTCACATTCACAGCAAAATTCAAACGGGACCAGAAAATAATTATTTTCTCCCATTCACTTGCATTGACGATTTTTCAACCTAGAGGTCCAGGGGGATTAGCGTAAGGGGCGGGACTTACCAGCTCTATACAGACAGTTACTCATAAGAATGCAGATTCCTGGGGGTTGAACAAGATTTAAGTCAACATTTACGTCGTTAAAGTCGAGTCTACGTCGACTAGTCGCTGATGACGTCATTAATGACAAAATAAGCCTGAACCTCCAGCTGAGACTCAAACACGAGCTGCCTTGTGCACATCTATAGCATATGACACAACTTAACCGGAAATAAATGAGTTGTACTATTTCAAAACGGAAGTGCGTCACGAAGCTCAGTGCATGTACTGTAGTCCATGGAATGTTCGTTTAAAGCAATCTGGTCTGTAATGTTCTGAAAACGTTAGCACAAAAATGTTATTTATACATCGTTTATGGAATGTTTTTACCTTGTTCACAGAGTTTTTCAAAACAGCGCCACACTTTTGTGCAACGGCAGCGGCTCAGGTAAGCTAAGATCTAATTGGATGACTCATTTCATCGCAGGAGGACGGGGGAAAACAATTGAATGGAATGGAATGTCTCCTTAACTTTTTTCACAACATTTAAATAACTGAACATTTTGAACATTTTAGCTGGGGGCACAGACACTCCCAAACATTTGTAGCTGAATGCGATTTGCATGATGCAATTCCCAATCTCACAGGAGTTCTGCATTATGACGAGAATGCCAGAATGACGCCAGCATCTCTGCAATGCAGAAAATGCATTTGAGCACAGCACACATCTGGACATGTGCCCGGTCATGTTGTCTTCACTTGATCATCACTTGATAAATGACTCCAGCCATGATCACTAGCAAATGCATCCATTTGAACTAAAATCATGTTTACGGCCTGCTTTCCATGTGCTGTAACAGCATGACAATAATCGCACCTGGACAAAAGCGATGAGTTTTCTGAGTAAGGCACATTTTATAATGAGCCTAATTTACATCTGAGGCCTTTACACTAAAGAATGACTGTGACTTAAATATAGAGCAGCACTATTTCGGGGCCTTTAGTACCTGATAAATTTACATTACAGGAGGTTAGTAAACAAGACAAGAAGTTTTGTTGTGCTGAGTGCAACGGTTTCATTAACACGTTAAGGTTTTCATGTGTGCAATTAAAGATTTTGATGACTTGGAATTGGAAATGTAGTTTGTACATCTACACAGACAAAAAGCAATCTGTTTATAAAGCATTTAAGTGAAAGCAAGTAAACCAAATCAGCTGCATTGATTATATTTAATTTCTTAGTGTTAGTAGGAACATCTAGGGAAATAAGGAAATTCTTTAATGTGTTCCAGATCAATATGTTAATTATATGCTGTTTGGCATTCTATTAGGCGGCTATCAGCAGACTTATGTAATGCACTCTAGACTCTTCTAAATGACTGACCTTTCCTTTATGTCATTTATTGATCTCTTTAGCTTCACAATGGTCAACGATCACATTTTCTGCTGATTCCTTTCCATCTCCCACTTATGGTGTACCAACGTGTTTTGGGTTAAAGAGCCTCAATCAAGAAGTGTATGTTAACCCCAGCATTGTCCCTGCATTCACAGAGCACATAAAGCAATGCAGCATACTATATGAGCTATATAGAAAGAAAATACTATTGACAAAGAATGAGAAGATTCAATTGGCGGCTGAGAGGCCTTTGACGGAAGTCATTGATTGATTGATTGATTCCAGCCTTTCCTGGCCTTGCGATCACATACAGTATCTTACCATGGTTGTGGTACTATGGCTTTAAGTGAGCAGGAATACGACGCTGTTGGAAACACGACTCTTCAATGGCACAACACGAACAAACTGAACACAATACCTCTGCGTCTAACATGGCCCAGATTACAGCAGGATCTTTAGAGATTAAATCATGTCTGCTAAAGGGCTGTGAGCGGAATGCACTAGATAAATCACAGAGAATATGATCCTGCAAAGGCACACTCAAGGACAGTGGCCACTTTATTCTGTGCATATCATTTTGTTTTAATGGTAGGCAGCAAAGTGTTTAAACTGTTTGCGTTTTAATAGCATCTGTGTTGGAGGGGAAGATGAGCTGGAATGAATATTAGAGTGGTCTATTTTACAGCCCGCTCCTCGGGGGATATCCTCAGCCCAGCGTTATTTGTCACGCTCCGTATGGGACTTTAAAATATGGAGCCAACTTAATATGGTAGGGTTTATCCGTCGGCTGAAATGTAATCATAGCTGCTCATGTTGCATCTTGTAATTCACAGGTGCAAGCAGTATCATCCCAAATCTTAAACAACTTTGTAATATTGATCATTTAAAAAAAAATCTATACAACTAATATAATGCTGCTACATGTGCATTAAATGGTTTTATTACTTTCCAGCCAAGAATCGAGTATTCGGACAGACCATGGTATATTATAAACAACTGTTTAAAAAAAAGAAAAAAGAAAAAAGAAAAAAAAAAGGTAAAGAATAATATATATTATATATTCATAAACATTAAGATAAAGTGGAATTTATGATCAGACATTGGAGACTTCAAAGATACAGTGTTTACATGTGGGCCATGGTGAAAGCATGATTAGACTGAGTGCAAATGTGCAAACTTCATGCATTAAACATACAGTGCCTTTCTTAAAAAACTTTTAAAGCATTTCCAGATTATGCTGTGTAAAGAGCAATTACGTAACACTTACCATTAGAGACACCATACTGATGTACAAACTGCAATATGAATACTGCAAGGAGATTATTGCAAAAGTCATTTTTATGGAGCCCATAATTTCATTCAAATACAATACAGCTTCTTCTAATTCATTGTTACATATGTGCCCAGTTATGACTAATGACCTCGGAAGCAGACAAAGATAGTGTAGCAAACCTAAGTGCAGTTAACTTACAGTGAAAAAACAAACCATAAACAAGAACTTGGCAATAATCAGACCTTGCACATAGAACAGCAATTTACTTCAATACAGAAAAACTAGACATGGCAAACATGAAGGCTTAAATCCATGATTCAGGGGAACACATGACTATGACAACCAATAAGAACACGACACATGAAACACATGACCAGATCACATGAGGGGAACTGGGAATCACATAACATGAATTAACCAAAATAGTATACATATGATATAAATTAAATTCTATAAAGAGTCTGATAATGGACTATATTGCTGTAGCGTTGCATAATATAATTATTTACTGTCATTATTATAGATATCATAATTTGTTCAAAGTTGTAAATATTTTGATGCTTTAATTAGTGAGACAGCCAAAATGAGTTTTCTACTTTTTTCAGCAGTTGTACATCTAATATTGGAGAAAATAAGGTCATTATTTATAACCGGGCACATATGTAACAGCGAATTGGAAGAGGCTGTATTCTATTTAAATGGCCAGTTGGTGTTTATTTGCTTACATTCCAGAGAATCTGTGACTCAAACTTATGCAATTATAAAATGTGATGTCTTGTTGATAATGTATATACAGAAATATGCTTTTTTCTTTTTAATGTTAAATTCTGAATGATTTGGTGTTCATTTGTCATGTTGTTTAGAATTGTTGCTTGGTTGCCGCAAACAGCCAACAGTCTGGATAAAGAACTATATTACTTGGCAGATGAAATGTTTATTAGTGTATTTACTAGAAGCTGGTAATATGCCTGTCACAGTATAGAGAGAAGCAGACTGGTGAGTTACACAAAAACATGGTTTTATAGAACAGAGGCACGGAGTGGAACTGCAGAGATGACTGGTGAGTATTGATGTAGAAGAATTGGTACTGGATGTAGAACTTAGCTGGCTGCTAATCTTGGTTTCTTGTTTGTAGAAGAGGACCGTAGATGCGGGATGCGGGTGATCGGTGATGAAGTGCAAGGTATCTTCGAGGTAGAGTCTGTGTATTCACATAAAGACGAGACCAGAAAAAGAAGTGAAGGGGAAGTGTCTCTTTATAGTGAGCGTGGTTGATGATGTGCAGGTGCAGTGAATTAGAAATCCGGGGAGAGTGAACGAGTGGGCGGAGCGTGCTGATCTGGTGACTCCGTGACAGCGCCATACCTGAGCAGAGATACCAGTGTGTGGGGACCTTATGTCCTGCTTTTAGGCATTACATATTTTAGGCCATCATGATAAAAAAAGGAGGGGTGATATTATAAAGAATATCTTGACCGTGGGATAAATGACACTAAGATCCACCAGGAAAGCAGCAGAAGTTTTACTGATACTATACTGCAGTCTATCATGTAAATGACAAATTGCTAATAATTTGCATAAACAACCTGTGCTGCGGAGCAAGAAGCTGCTTATATGACAACTAAACTGCAGTCACCTATAATTAGGCAATGGCAGCTCCCTTTTTGTGTCATTTTTATTGTTTTTTTAACAGTGAATAAAATAATAATTGGGCATTGTATAATGAGTGTGTTGTGAAGTGAGTCTGTTAGTAGGCGTATGAGAGTGGATGTGCAAGGCTTTTGGCTTCCTCTGTTAAAATCTGATTATTTCAATAAAAACAACACGGGATCGTTAGAATGAAGACTGGAGATTATATTCAGATTTTAATTGACTCAAATGAGCTGAGCTGTGTGACAAACGAATTTCAGGGCTCATTGATGTGTAGACGGTTTTCACTGTGTGCAATGATCACAACAAACTGTTTTTTACAGTTCAAAATGTATACAAATACAGTTCACTCTTGTGTCCAGTGAATTCTTTTTAAAACACTAGAGGCACAAGTCCATTTTGTCATGTGATCTTTTAGATATGATAGAACTATTATCCAACTCAACATTAACCTAAAGGGCCTTTCACACTGAGCGTGATTAATGCCGAGTTCACGTTGCACGAATTTCAAAGGACTGCTGTATATGTGCCAATCACTGACCATTGACCTCCCACACACACACACACACACCACTCACTTACTCTGACCATGTGCTTAAGTTACTGACAATGAGAATTAGACATTCAGAATATCTACTTGCCAATAAAACAATAGCAATAAAACTGTTAGAAACCCCACCAAAAAAGTTGCTGTTTCTATTCATCATAAAACACTTCTGCATAGGGCAGAATGACAAATTCTGAGTGATGATCATTGCTACATTAGTGTTGTTAATAAATCATCTACATACTGACTGTATTTTCAGACTGAATGTGATGGATTATGCCTCAAGACACAAACAAGATTATACATTATGTTATTATCTAAAAAAAAAACAATTCATTAAAGCCTGTGTACTGTATTGAGCCAACAAGGTGCAACTTACAAGAAAATAAACTTAGCAATGCTATGAGCTATATTTGCTTCACAATAGTGCTTGTTTTTAAAGTTTTAATATGCACACTGACATATTCCCGAGACTCTTCTTGGAAGCATTAATCACAGAGGTGCTCTGTAAAATGTCATTGCAGTACTGAGAAGCAACGCTGGATATCAATGAGGGGTTTCATCTAAAGGCCAACCATTACAGTATACAAGATCCTTTAACGTTTCTATTGTTAGAGATGCTTTGGAAGATGCAGAGGCCTGCTAGGGCACCAAAGATACTCTACCGACTCAAGGGTCACTAACCACATTTAGTCTAGCAGGAGATACAATCTCCTGTAATATAGAGCATTTATATTCATAAGCTCCATTAATACTAATATATGCAAAACTCAGGTTGATATTTTTAGAGCAAGACCCTGCAATTCAAACCTGGGTTATTGCAGTGGCGAAAGACACCTGTCAGCATGGCGTAATAAGGAAGAGTTTCAATAATTAATGGAGAAAGGTAAAAGATACTCACCCTTCACTGATGTGCCATATTAATGAGTGATGAGCTCCTTTCTTGCCTGTCCTTTTCTGTAGGACAATGATATACACATAAATTCATAAACTGGCCTTAATAAAATAATTTTGATAAATATTGCCTTTTTATTTTGTTTCTATATCTCTCGTTTTCATGTATCCATTTAAGATTTTTAAAACAGCTTGGATCAAGATAACTGCAATTCATTTCAGCTCTTTGCCATGTATTTTTTCTCCATCTCAAAAAAAAGAATAAAGGTGCAGACTATCATTAGTTAATAAATGTCGGTTTTGAATTTTTGATCGAGGTGATATTATACATTATATTGGTTATCACATGAATAATTCATCATGCCCTATTAAGATTATATATAGATGTACATACTGTACATGTTTTACAGTAAAACACAAGAAATTAAATAAAGCTGGTCATTCATTAAGAAGTCTAAAACGAGAAGTTTTAAAGAAAAATGATTTCGTTATAAGAGAAGAGGAGCTACGTCGGGTCAGAGTTCACCCTTCCGCCGCAACTCGACTCTCTCTAGAAATCATAAACGGCTATTGCTAGAAGTCAGTGATTATAGTTTATAAAATGTAAATATGGATATTTTTCTTAAAAAAAAAAACATCGATTTGCTTCAGAGGGCATTTATTAACCCACTGGAGTTGTATGGATTACTTTTATGATTGAACATCTTGATATATTGAACACAATGACACACACTTGAAGTGAGTAATTAATCAAATTAACAACCATGAGGACAACTAACTAAGGGGCTGCTTACACAACACCGTTTTCAACTAAAAACATAAATCTTTTTAATGCATTTTGGCCGTTCATTTACACAACAACGGCGTTTTGGGTGCCTGAAGCGCAAACTTTTGAAAACGGGTTTCAAAGTGCAAGTTTTTAAAAAAAAATGCAAATCTTTGAAGACGATGACGTCACGCACATGCGTATTACACGTTCAGTCTATAGTGTTTCATCGCCATCTAATGGCCTGGCACCAGAATACAGCATTTTTAATCGTTTTTGCAGATCCGTGTGAATGGGGATCATTTTGACAATGGTGTCGCCTGTACGCGGAGAACTCGAAGGAAAAACTTCTCAGTTTTAAGCATATCGTTGTCATGTAAACGTACCCTGAGGTGAAATCACAAACAGAGTCCATAGCCGCGTTTCCACTGTCGGGCCAGTGCGAGCCAGGGCTTTAAACGGGCCGTGCCGGGCTAATAGCCTCGGGCTAATAGCACCGGGCCTGCGTTTCCACTGTCGGCCAGAAGCTCCACAGCACTTCACTAAAACACGCCCATGCCACCAAAAATACGACCTGAGGAGCTTTAGCACTCTCTTGACTCCCATACAGATATTTTCAGTCAGAGAAACAGAGGAAGCTCCCGAAAAAAAAAGTTGCTTTATTTTATGATAGTCCGGTATATAAAGAGACGAGACGTATAGGCTACTGACAGATAAAATAAAAACATGACTGTGATAGCCTTTATGATTGGTCTGATTTCTTCAAGCGTTCACTATGTTTTTTTACTATGCGTATCTTCAAGCGTTTACTATGGTAATGGTTAGCGCGCATAGTCTTTTGCATCACAAACAGAAGGCATTCAAACATGAACGCGAGTTAAATTATTTTAAAAGTCTTTAATGCTGACAGAATCATCCGGCACTGCCGTCTCCCGACTCAGGTGAACTCCGCCTCTGTTGGTAACCACTCCTCTAGCCCGAGCTGGCCCGCTTTGGCCCAAGGTATTCGCCGGGCCAGAAATCCTGGCCGTTGGCCCCGAGTAAGCCCCGATCAAGCCCCGGAAGTGACAGTGGAAACGCGACTGGCCCTGGCACACACTGGCACGGCCCAGCCCTGGCCCGACAGTGGAAACGCGGCTCGTGGTGAGAACTGAAATAAACATAACCAGTTAACACTGACACACATTCCATTTAGATGACAAACTTATGTTTACAACTTGGGGTTCTTGATTTCTTATGCCGGATTGCTGTGCATTCCAGCGCCACAGATACTTGAAAATGTGTAGGCCTACTGGTTATCAAATTTCTCTGTTTATTTCACTCACCAATACCATGCAGGGCTCCAGACTAACTTTTTTTATTAGGAGCGCTGTAGCCCCTGACTTAAAATTTTAGGAGCGCAAGCAGAAAATTTAGGGGCACACCTTCACATTTTCCCCCTAAATAACTATTACAGACAAATGCTTAAATAATAAATAGATTAAGCGTACAGAAATTATGGTGCAGTTTTATTTTAAGATCACAGGGCTCCAGACTAACATCTGAGGGCCGCGGCTCTAAGTTCTACAGAAAGTATTTGGTAGCACTGTGGGATGATAAAGCACTGAGCTAAATTTGAGGTGTATAGATAAAGTTAAATTTAATTATTATCCTTCATAATGTCTTAATATTATTTCAAAAGCAAAATGAGTGACAAAATAGATATTAGGGAGTGAAAATAGCCAATAAGCACCCTCAGCAGCTGTTTACAATGGTAATTTAGTCTTCTTTTTAAAAAAAATAAGTGTGAGTTTTCCTACTTCTTGAAACTTTCAGTTTTATAAATAGAGACAATCTTTAAAGGATGAACAAAAATGTTTTGGTCGACACATAAAAAAAAAATATTTTAATAGGATATAGTTTTGAAGTGCTGTAAAAAGATGTGTAGGCTACTTTCATAACCACAGTATACCATAGTTATAGTTATGTCTGGTTCAGAATACGCAATTTTTTTGTCTGTTACTATAGTCAATGTATCAGATTACACGATTTCGAGTCTCGACTCCTAAAAATCTTGTCATGTCCTGGACAAGAAACATTGTCAGACTACACATTGCTTTACGACCAGTCATCTCGAGCCGTCTCACACACATATTCACTCGCACATGTAGGGGAGACCGGGGATGGTTGTAACAATTTTGACCTTTCTGTCTATAGCTTGAAGTACTTTGAAGTCAGTGTGTTCAAAATGTGATCCAAACTAGTTACAAGTGTCTGCTATTAAATGACATAGCTATTGTCTTTGCAACACAAACAGAAAATGCATGGTTTAGTTTCAAACACGAGGAGTGAAATGTTACAATTCACCCCATAGTCTGGGTTAGTTGTAACATACCCTGGGGTGAGATGTAACATTACGATATCCACCGGGGTGATATGTAACATAATGAAATAAGGATTTTGACAAAAAAAATATTTTGAAAGGTTTTTATTCAACACTGACTTTTAAATATAACTGATGTGTGTTTCACTCTTAGTCTCAGTGTGTTTGTCACTCTCAATCATAGTAATTGACCATTTTAAATTGAACTTGAACAATTTATAATGGTTATAAACAAACATTGTTTGTTTGTAAGCATGTTTGTTACTGCCAGTGATAGTATTGGCCATAATAAAATTTAACACTTGAACATTGTGTGTGTGTGTGTGTGTGTGTGCGTGCGTGCGTGCGTGCGTGTGCGTGCGTGACTCTGTTGTTTCTCTGTCATAGTAATTGACCATAATAAAATGAACTTAACACTTGAACATTCTATTTGTGTAAACATGGTTGTTACTGTAAGTCTATAGTATTTGCCATAACATTTTTTGTTTCATTGTTGTTACAACTACCCAGAGTCTTGTTGTTACAACTAACCCAGAGTCATGTAGCCATGAACTAGCTCACCTTACAGCTAACAGGCAAAACATTAGCACTTACAACTTGCATGAAAAAAATATCTACACAGACACACAATAAACATAATAAAAGTTTGAGGAGTTTAACTACAAAGCAGAAATTCCCATAACAAAAACAAAAAAAGTAAAAAAAGTTACTTTTTTATCTCAATTTTTTTTTTCCACTCTAACATGTGCTGTGTCTGCCACTAGGCTCTACTTTTTCACATGTGGAATAAGAACTAAACTGAGGATGTGCGAAGTGAATCAGGTGATTTGTAACTAGTTCCTGATTGGACAGATTGGAATTGTTACAACTGACCCGTGTTACAACCATCCCCGGTCTCCCCTACACACGCACGCACACACTCTCACTCTCTCTCGCTCGCTCGCTCACTCACTCATTCACTCGCGCGCGCGCACACACACACACACACACACACACACTCATTCACTCGGAACCCTTCATGGAGGACCGTTAAAAAATTAATTGTCGTGATGTCGTAAACAAAGCATCGCAGACGCGACGTCGGTTGTCGCCCACTATGAACGAGATGAAATTTACTGGTCGCACATGTGCGACTGGATGTAAAATTTAGTCGCACACTCTCAAATTTTGGTCGCAAAATGCGACCATTTGGTCGCAGTCTGGAGCCCTGCCATGTGGTGTTATTTTTTGTATGCAATTTTGAAGTATATTTATGCTCTTTTTCCATAGTAGAACAGTTTATAGATCACATTTGTGAAGCTCCAAAAAAGGCCAAAGCCAAACCACCAGAAAAGCACCAATATGACTTTGGCTATCCAGTAACAGGTGTTTTTATTACACCTCAAATTCTGAGGTCAACATATAGGCTTGCTATTGTCTGCTTTTAATCTACTGTATCTCACCATTTCTATGTCCATCAATTAGGCAGCATATAAACGTGTTCCATAGGGAAGATTGAAGGTTGTCTAGCATTTCACCATTTTTATGACATAGTTTTTTTTTTTTAAAGTCACCATTCTAGATTGAATTTGTATCCTGAAAAGAATCTATCATTTAAATTGTAAGCTTTGGATGGTAAGAGCAAAGCATTACAATTCACGGCACGTTTATTCTGTATTCTAGGATAGCTATTAAATGAATTGTCGGATTCTTCATTTTCGCTCCTCTCGAAAAGTGAATGGGCCCTCATTGTTGAGTTTTGTTTGGTGTCAGAACAGAAACCATCAAATATTAGCTTGCCAACACTTCGCTTCAGGTGCTTTTATCACAAGCAGTAGCATTTAATGAGAGAGGAAAATGTGTTTCAATGGTGTGGCAAACATGAGTGATTTAATTTCAGATACAACACAGCTGGGATACTGCTGTAATCCACACCAAATGCAAACATGGCCATGGAGCTCTGCGGTTTTCCTAAATGGCGTTCCCTATGCTATGTTCGCTGCTCCCTATATGGTATCTGTAGAAGTTCACTTCACTTGACAAAATTTGTTCAATTGGTCACCAAACACAGACTTTGAGTAATGCAGAGTAGGAGGGATGTTTGTGTATTTTTTAAAATAAAATTATGTTTACATTAATATAATTATTTATATTTAAATTATTTGGCCAAATGTAAATTATTTAAATTTATTATACTTAAACCCATGAATTAAAAGTGCAGTAAGTGATTTCTGAGAAACACTGTTGATATTTGAAATCGACATCCAAACAAACACACCCCTCCATTTCTCCGACCCCAAAATAGCAAACACTCTATGCAACAGACAGCTCGTGCAAGTTATGATTCCAAACCAACTGTCATGATTCCTGTCTTGTGTTCCCCTTGTCTTGTGTGGACTTTTGTTATTTCCTGTTTTGTGCCATGTTTTGTAGTCCTTTGTAGTTTTTCTTGTTTATTAGTCTCCCAGGTGTTTATGATTAACCACACCCCCTTGTTATCTTGTTTAGCTTGTTTGCCTGTGTATTTAAACCTCTGTGCTTCAGTTGTTGGGTGTCGGTCGTTGTTTGCTGTAGCTGTTGTCATGTTTCTGTCCTGAGTTTTGTTTTCCATTGTTTGCCCTGGTTTTCCTTGTTGTTTTATTAAATTTAGTGCTTGCGTATGGATTCTCTCTCCGCTTCATTCCTGCATCATAACAGAACGACCGACCAAATGATGAATCCAGCAGCATTTTTGCCAGTGTCTCTTCCCCAGCCACCAGAGAGAGGACAATCTTATGAGGGGACCCGGTTGGTCATATTTCGTGGGATCCGTGGAGGCCGCAGTAGAGGAGGTGGTCGAGAGGAGTCCCGACAGCACTCTCCACTCTGGCCCCTCTTCGACCCTGGGTTGGGGATGTCCAGCCCAGGGCCCTATTCGCCACTGGTTCCGTCCAGCACAGAGCCATGCTGGTTTCCGGTGGTCCCGAGTCCGGTGGTCCCGAGTCCGGTGGTCCTGAGTCCGGTGGTCCTGAGTCCGGTGGTCCCAAAACTCCCCATCATCAGTCCAGCCGAGCCTGCATTTTACGCCAGTCCAGCCGAGCCCGCACTTCACGCCAGAGCTGCCGAGGCCAAGGCAGTATGCGTCGTGCCCGCCGCGCCTGTGACTGACAGCGTTGTGCCCGCCAAGCCTATGTTCAAGGTTGATGACTTCAGCGATCTTCCTCCTCTTATTGGGCCTGATGAGCCAGAGCTTCACGTCAGTCATGCTGAGCCAGAGCCAGAGCTTCACGTCAGTCCTGCCAAGCCAGAGCTTCACGTCAGTCCTGCCGAGCCGGAGCCTGAGCTTCACGTCAGTCCTGCCGAGCCTGAGCTTCAAGTCAGTCCCGCCGAGCCTGTGTCCCCTGACAAGATGGCCGCCGCCGAGCCTGTGTCCCCTGACAAGATGGCCGCCGCCGAGCCTGTGTCCCCTGACAAGATGGCCGCCGCCGAGCCTGTGTCCCCTGACAAGATGGCCGCCGCCGAGCCTGTGTCCCCTGACAAGATGGCCGTCTCCGAGCCTGTGTCCCCTAGCAAGATGGTCGCCGCCGAGCCTGTGTCCCCTGACAAGATGGCCGCCGCCGAGCCTATGTCCCCTGACAAGATGGCCGCCGCTGAGCCGGTGGTGTCTGTTCCTGAGCCGGTGGTGTCTGTTCCTGAGCCGGTGGTGTCTGTTCCTGAGCCGGTGGTGTCTGTTCCTGAGCCGATGGTGTCTGTTCCTGTTCCTGAGCCGGTGGTGTCTGTTCCAGTTCCTGAGCCGGTGGTGTCTGTTCCAGTTCCTGAGCCGGTGGTGTCTGTTCCAGTTCCTGAGCCGGTGGTGTCTGTTCCAGTTCCTGAGCCGGTGGTGTCTGTTCCAGTTCCTGAGCCGGTGGTGTCTGTTCCAGTTCCTGAGCCGGTGGTGTCTGTTCCAGTTCCTGAGCCGGTGGTGTCTGTTCCAGTTCCTGAGCCGGTGGTGTCTGTTCCAGTTCCTGAGCCGGTGGTGTCTGTTCCAGTTCCTGAGCCGGTGGTGTCTGTTCCAGTTCCTGAGCCGGTGGTGTCTGTTCCAGTTCCTGAGCCGGTGGTGTCTGTTCCAGTTCCTGAGCCGGTGGTGTCTGTTCCAGTTCCTGAGCCGGTGTCTGTTCTTGTGCCGTGGCCGCCCGAGGGGTCGTCTCCGCCTTGGCCGCCCGAGGGGTCTTCTCCGCCGTGGCCGCCCGAGGGGTCTTCTCCGCCGTGGCCGCCCGAGGGGTCTTCTCCGCCGTGGCCGCCCGAGGGGTCTTCTCCGCCGTGGCCGCCCGAAGGGTCTTCTCCGCCGTGGCCGCCCGAAGGGTCTTCTCCGCCGTGGCCGCCCGAAGGGTCTTCTCCGCCGTGGCCGCCCGAAGGGTCTTCTCCGCCGTGGCCGCCCGAAGGGTCTTCTCCGCCGTGGCCGCCCGAAGGGTCTTCTCCGCCGTGGCCGCCCGAAGGGTCGTCTCCGCCGTGGCCGCCCGAAGGGTCGTCTCCGCCGTGGCCGCCCGAAGGGTCGTCTCCGCCCTGGCCGCCCGAAGGGTCGTCTCCGCCCTGGCCGCCCGAAGGGTCGTCTCCGCCCTGGCCGCCCGAAGGGTCGTCTCCGCCCTGGCCGCCCGAAGGGTCGTCTCCTCCCTGGCCACATGAAGGGTCGTCTCCGCCTCGGACGCCTGCACTGCCTGCTCCGCCTTGGCCTCCTGTCCTGCTGCAGTATCCGGGCCCTCTTCCGCTCCACGGGCCTGGCCCTCCATCCCGCCCCCGGGTCCGCCTCCGCTTCACCACCCTCCTGGACTTTTGCTGAGGAGCGTCTGGAATCCGCTCATTAAGTGGGGGGCTATGTCATGATTCCTGTCTTGTGTTCCCCTTGTCTTGTGTGGACTTTTGTTATTTCCTGTTTTGTGCCATGTTTTGTAGTCCTTTGTAGTTTTTCTTGTTTATTAGTCTCCCAGGTGTTTATGATTAACCACACCCCCTTGTTATCTTGTTTAGCTTGTTTGCCTGTGTATTTAAACCTCTGTGCTTCAGTTGTTGGGTGTCGGTCGTTGTTTGCTGTAGCTGTTGTCATGTTTCTGTCCTGAGTTTTGTGTTCCATTGTTTGCCCTGGTTTTCCTTGTTGTTTTATTAAATTTAGTGCTTGCGTATGGATTCTCTCTCCGCTTCATTCCTGCATCATAACACCAACAGCATACAACAAAATATCTTGGTTCAGTGAAACAGCAAAAACCAATGTTACTCACGTAGCAAGCAGCAACAGGAGCGTCAGCATCCGCCTTCAGGCCTTCCCGTCTCTCCAGCGATGTAAGCTTTTCCAATATTAACGCGGGTCCAAGCTTTTTGTCTGATCGTAAACCTTCTTTCCTCAGTTATATATTCCTCTGCTCTGACCTTTTTGTCTTTGGTAATGTTTCAGCCACCTCTCTGCCGCATTGCTCACCCTCTCTCTGTGCCCATCATACCATTGCTAATTGGCTACAACAGTGTTTTGGTGCTCCGTGGATCAGTATGATCCACTTTGTTTTTTCTTCTATTTACACAGCCAGGACTATGTACACCAGATGCGACAGTTGCGCCGCGGCATCCAGTATAGACAGCAATCTGCTTTTGTCGCGTCGGTGTTATGCTAACCAAGGCTGTATTTATTTGATAAAAAAATGCAGAACAAACAGTCATATTGTGAATTACAATTACATTTTACAAAACAATGGTTTTCTATTCTATAATATTTTAAAATATAATTTTATTTTATTTCTATGCCGAATTTTCAGCAGCCATTACAATCTTTAGAGTCACGTGATCCTTCTGGAATTATTCTAAAATGCTGATTTGCTGCAGAAACATTTTTTATCAGAGTTAAAAGCAGTTGTCCTGCTTAATATTTTTGTGGAAACCATACGTGTTAGGATACATATGTTTACATCTCCTTTTCTGTCTATCTAATAATTTCTTGTACACCGTTTAGTCACATGCTCGTAAGACATGTGCTAGTTATTATCCATAAGGAACAACATTGCATATGGTATAATTATGAATGGAGTTGTTTGTCTCTCTATGGACACTTTCAGCAAAGCTGATAATCTCCTTTCTTTTCTATATGGACTTGTTAATATATTTGTTGGTTTTAGCCTGCTATATCACGCGCACTATAATGCGCAATATAATACTACATGCTTATTTCAGCCAAACGTTGTGTTTTACTAAAAAGGGGTTCAACTGATGGATGAATTTCACTGTCTACTATCTTCTGTGAAGCATAAAATGCCACAATGAGCACATTTGGGTGAGATGTGGGTGCATGTGCTACAACTAATACACCCATGTAGTGATATTCTCATTTAATTGGATGATTATACGAAATAGGCAAATGCCCAACTACAGAGTAAAATAAAAAGCCTATGTTTGTGAATCAAAACCTTTATGCTTTTATTTCAACATTTCCACTTTTAGACTTATTCACAGCCTATTAAAGCAACTGACTGTTCGCAAAGATCCGCCCCCTTTAGTTACTGTTGCTATGTCCGACCAGCCACGCTTCTCTCATGCCACACCATGTTCTCACGCAGTGAAAATTACATTGTGGAGCAGAGAGAACACTGACAACGCGCTGACAGACAGGACAGACCAGGTTACTTTTGATAAGTCTCACCTTTCAAATTTGGTCATTTTTTAAAGAAATTACCGTTTTGTGGCTCTTTAATGTGTCTGACAGATCGCTGTAGAGCCTCAGTTAAAGCTGCTCGTGAACCGATAATCTCTTCCTTCTACTTAATTTATAGCATCAAATAAACATGAATGAACACAAGAAGGAATGTTGTTTTAACCGCGGAAAGACGTCAATACACACCGTTTTTCAAGTTCAAATCCTCCAACGTTAATCGACTGAACTCTAACTTTAACACTAACTCTCCTGACTGCTTTGTCGGACAAAAATGGCGGATGGCAGATTATGATTGGTCAGATCGCCTGTCAATCAAATTCACTTTTGATGGCAAAAAGTCACATTTAGGTTGGTTTTAAAGCAGGAAGAATGGACTATTATATTCTGTACAATGGACCTCTGGGCTTCCTTTGAAAGCCATTTCACTGGCTGAAACAGCATAGAGCTTCGAAAGCTTAAGAGAAGGAGTCATTTGCATAATGCACACCTGCAGATCTTTTTTAATGTGTTTCAAAGTGCTTACTACCCCAAAAAACTCAACTTTAAATGAAAAGGGGCTTTCCAGATAACTTTACATGAAAGTTTTTCTCAAAGCTATGTGATTGCACCCAATTATTTATTAATAAGGCTCTTTCACAGCAACGCTCTAACTGTGAATGGGAGTTTTGGGTTCCTGTCACATCACATGATGATGGTGTTCACTACACAGACACTCCACTCTCCTTGAAGTTCTGAGAAACACAGAATAAATGATTTTCAGGCCACTCAAAAGGATTGTATCTCAAAGACTGTGAGAGAAAGAGACAGATCTATCATAATGAGATGTCCCTCCGTACAATCGATTAAAGGCAAAAATAGCATTCTTATTGTCTTTTTAAAAGCTCTTTCATAAATTTGATGGATACTTGCAAGTAGAAGCTTAATGAAATAAGCCAATTCAATTTATTTTTACGTTACTGAATCCTGTTATTGCTTAGCGAGATATGTGTTATTTGTCCAGTGTGATCTTGCTTCTTGCCATGCTTCTTGATTAGTGATGAAGTCCAATTCATTTACGTGAATTGTTATTTTGTTTCAAAGTAATGGATCAAATGAATGATTCATTCTTTTGTCATCACTATATTACACCAACACAAGTAAAAAAAAAAAAGTATTATGTTTATTGTTTATTGTTTTATCGGAACCTTCATCGCTGTTTCTGGACAGCACTATGGACTGTATAAACTCTTTATCTGTTTTATCGGAACCTTCATCACTGTTTCTAGACAGCACAGATGTATGAACAATGGATTGTTACCTTTGACCCTGTCAAATCTCCATTTGCCTCCGTCACCACCTTGCTCAGGCAGTCCTCCAGCTCCACCTCTGTTGGAGGTTTGCAGTGCAGTCACGTCGAGCCTCAGGTCCTTCAACCACCATCAGCGCCTCAGCGGATAGATCCAGTGGCTCCGCCTCCGGGCCCCAGATCATCTCGGCTGCGCCTTGACTCCTCCCACCTTCGACTCCACCAGACACCCTTGGCCTTTTGACTCTACCGGATTCCCTCGTCCCACCGGCTCCCTCTTGTTCAGTCGTCACACCACCTCCGCCACAGACTTGTGGATCTTCGACTACGCTCCATTCCTCCACCCCTGCGGCTGCAGCGGACTCCTCCTTCCCTTCGTGTACGCCTTGGTCCTCCACCACACCGGCATCGCCTCCTTGGGCAGTCTGGCTACACTTCAGACATTCATAGCCGTGGCATCGCCTAGGTCGGTCGTCTCCCAGTTGACGTCAGCCATCATTCCAACTTGGCTCCTCCCTCCCTCGACTCCACTGTGGGTTGTCGTCTCTGGGCTCTGGGTTTGTGCCATCACTGTAGCCTATCTACACCTTTCAAGCTTTGGCACACAAATTAGAGATGCTAAAATGTGCATATTAATCAATGAATCTGCATTGGTAACCCAACTTTACAACTTTTTTTAAAGTCCAATTTTTGTTCAGACAAATTATATATAATATACATAATCAATAGGCTGAAATGTGATGTTTATCATTTTATAAAACTTTTATTTTTTTGTCAAAACGTATTATTTGAAAGGAAAAGTTGTTTAAATAATTTTTTTTAATAGTCATTTTACAGTTTAGGATGTCATCATAGAGATTGTTGTTGTTTCAAAAGAACGTTACTACCGAAACAGTATTATATTCTAATATCAGAGTTTTCCAAAACGATTTCAACTGCTTTTTCGGCAGTTTGGAGTTTGCTGGTATGACTGTATGCATTTGCATGCTTTTTATTTTTATTTTGGCAAGACTTTTCAAAATAATCATTCTTATAAACCAGCATCATGGTATCATGACACAGCAGGCGATATAAAGAGAATAGTCATCAGGAAATGTCTGTCCACCCAAGTCATCCGTTTTAAAATTAGACTGTCACAGTTAGAAGTGCTATGGAAAGGGCATAAAAAAAGCGTTGATCTTTCTTATAACATTGCACTGATTTGTTATTTTCGCACATAAGTCAACCAAACCTTGTTTTTGCAGTGGTGGGTATTAATTCAAAGTATCAAAGCAAGGTTGAACCCCTGAGCAGATTAAAGAGGTGGAATGGCCTGCCAGAGAGTTGTCTGTCCTCTCTGAGCTGCTTGAGCTTGGGACGGATTGTGCTGAGACTAACCCAAAGTCCTACCCAAACCTCAAGCCTCAGCACTTAATCTCCACAATTGGAAACACAGCTGGCAGTGTTCAGGTCCTCATCCGGTCCAGCACATCATTGGGCTTGATCTCGACCCAGAATTGTCTGAGCCCTTTATTCCTACAAAACAGAAAAACAACATAGCATATACTATATTGTGATATAAAATGATGCAGTCATGCTCACAACTTCACATAATGCCGAATCTGCTAAATGTAAATTTTAACAAATAAGAGCGATCATACAAAATGCATGTTATTTTTTATTTAGTACTGTCCTGAATAAGATATTTTACATAAAATATGTAAAAATAACCTCGTTCAAAAGTTTATGTACCCTTGATTCGTAAAGGGATACTCCACTTTAAAATGAAAATTCTGTCATCATATACTCACCCTCATGTTGTTTCAAACCTGTATGAATTTCTTTCTTCTGCTGAACAGGAAGGAAGATATTTAGAAGAATGTCAGTAACCAGACAGTTTCTGGTCTCATTGACTTCCATAGTAGGAAAAAAAATATACTATGGTAGTCAATGAGACCAGAAACTGTCTGGTTACTGATATTCTTCTAAATATCTTCCTTTCTGTTCAGCAGAAGAAAGAAATTCATAAAGGATTGAAACAACATGAGGGTGAGTATTTGATGACAGAATTTTCATTTTAAAGTGGAGTATCCCCAATACTGTGTGTCGTTTCCTGGATGATCCACGACTGTTTTTTTTTTTTTGTGATGTTTGTTTTTGAGTCCCTTGTTTGTCCTGAGCAGTTAAACTGCACAATGTTCTTCAGAAAAATCCTTCAAATCCTGCAAATTCTTCAGTTGGCCAGCATCTTTTGCATATTTGAAACCTTTCTAGCAGTGACTGTATGGTTTTGAGCATCTTTTCACACTGAGGACGATTGAGGGACTCAAGCACAACTATTGAAAAAGGTTCAAACATTCACTGATGCTCCAGAAGTATTAAGAGCTGTGGGGTGAAAACTTTTGAACAGGATGAAGATGTTTTATTTTTTCTTATTTTGTTTAAATATCTTTTTTTATTATTATTATTATTTAGTACTGCCCTTCGGAAGCAACCGAAGATACAGGAAGACAAATTAAGTACAATTTACCTTGATCTTCAAAAAGTTTTCACCCCCCGGCCCTTAATGCATTGTGTTTCCTTCTGCAACCTCTTTTTTTTTTTTTTTTTTTTTCATGAGTTTGATTTCTAGGGAGCACACTAAAAAAATTAAAGTAACAAGGCATCTGCCAAATGTCTGTAAATGCTGCTGGCTAAATAATCTCAGAAAATACTACATTATGCTTTTATTGATTTTCTGGAGAGGGCCTGGGTTTTCATTTGGCTGACTTGACTAACATATGTAAAAAACAAAGGAACATCTTTCTTAAGAGTAATGGTCTTGACCTGATCTCTGTATTTTAATAGATTTAGCATCTTTTGCTTTTCTCTTGAGATGGCATTTTCCTAAAAGACGTAGCGTGTCCACGATGGTTCCTCTTCATCAAAGTTCACAGATAACCCTGACCCTCAATGCATCTCTCCCCCGTTGAGTGTCAATTGTCTGACTAGAAAAAGGCAGGTGGTTTGTGATCGATAGCAGAAGTGGGAAATCATCGCTGCCTGTTTGAGCTGCATCTAGGGAAGTTGCAGTGACACTGATGGAGAGCATTTGCTTTTTTAGCCACTCTAATGACTTGCATCGCTTTTCTTCGGCTCTAGCTGGTGGTTCATATCTGGCGCTGAGGTAATGTGGAGAAATCTTCTGCAAGCGAGCTTTGATCCACTGTGAGGGTTGAAAGAGAGTTTGACATTCATTCATGTTGTATGTGAGGGCAGGGATGAATCCCTTTCAGTCATGACCTCTTTAGTCTTTCTACAACAATTCAGAGCATTCATGTCAATACTATATTTTATACTGGGTGAGCAAACTGCTGTGAAACGAACAAAGAAATCTGGACTACTGTATGTCTAATACTTTTATTTTATTTTAGTTATGTTTAATTTTGTTTTATTTTTATTGTTTTATTTTATTTTGTTTTATTATTGTATTGTATTCTATGTTTTATTTTATTTTATTTTTTTAAAACCTACACTACATAACCAGCTACAACATGAAACTGACCAGGGATAATGCATATAAATCTTATATCCTAACCATATGTGACATTCATATAGATTTTGTTAATAATATATTATAAAAGATGTTATATATAACATATATATAAGATGTTATTATATATAATTTGCTTGTTTATATTTCTACACTGTCACTGACAGAAAATCCGCATTGCTTGAGGCTAAATCTGTCGCTTCAGTATCTTTACTGGGAACATCCTTGTAACTTGATTGATCACTTCGTGGAAAGGCATCTTAAAGTCATGTTAATCTAACAAGTTCTCAGTGGTGCTTAGTGGTGGATTCTAATCTGCAAACTATTAATCACAAATTTGGTTCCCATATAGATAACGGACTCCTATATTAGTCATAAATTAATAACAAGAACAGAACAGCTGCAGCACTATACAGCCTTTACAGCCTCAGCTGTATGTGTGTCAGGAGATTTAGCATCCAGATTCCTCACCACTATAGTGTTAATGCCAATCACTGAGCGTCAGGTTATGTCAGGATTACTGACGATGTCATTCAAGATTGACAGTAATCCAGATGCACTGAAACGCTTCCCTTCTGTGAGACGTGCACATGCATTGTGTATAAGGGGCAACGGCATGCTGATATAGTCCGCTCACCATTGAGATGATGCACATGTGATAATGTCATGTGCAGGAATATTAGTTTGCTGCATCCAAAAACCATTTCAAGCTGGAGTCTATGGCTCGTGGCTCTTCAAGCGAAAGACCTCTGCTCCCTACATCTCAATAACTGACATCTCACATTAGTGTTACAACATAAAAATACAGGGATATCAATATCATTGTTCTCATTTATCACAACCAAATCCATTACCATTAGGGCTTACCATTTCTTTCATTTCAGCATTAGTTTTACCATTAGTCCAGGGCCACAGCAAGGACATTTTTACAAGCGCTTTTGCCATTTTCTGAGTCACCAGACCCTTTGTAAGGAACCGTAACCTTACATATGAACATATAGGTTTCATTTGAACATTGACATTGGAATGTTTTAAGGGGTCTTCCTGCAAACAAACCTCCCAGGTCATCTATGCCTTTCAGATTTTTCTATAACTGCTGAATTTATCATGTAAAGATGTTTGGAAAGATTTTGAAAAGCTACATTTAAAACATTTACCCAAAGATGTAAATTATCTCCATTTATCATCATCATTGACCGCATTCTTCTTTTATGAACATTTTTTTTTTTTTTGTTAGAAAGTTCTCACTCCAAACTCAAAAGTTGGCAGTCCGGCATACTTAGATTCCACAATCAATAATGTAAATTATTTTGGCCAATCTGTAGGCTAAAAATGGCCTATAATGCAGAAATAGATTTCACATCTGGAAGAGAGGCATACACGTTTTTTTTTTGTGTGCATACGTTTGTTTTCTCTGAATCGCACATACACGCACATTTGAGAAATGATCTTAGATCAAATCTAGAACGGTTTCTAGGCAACATTTTATAAATGAGGCCCCAGAAACATAATTAAGCAAGCAAAGTCACATTTGATGTTGATGCACTGAGAACAGAAACTTTGCCTCTGACTTGATTTGACAATTCTAATATTTCCCTTTACTTTTTGAACTCACAAACTTTTTGGCCACGACTGCATTCCTGCGTTGAGTTACTGACAGCGCAACACCTTAGATGTCTCGCAGACTTAACGTGGATCCTGTGTGTTCACGCTGAAGGCCTCTTTGAAGCACAGAGCTCTCACGGCTTTGATCCTTCCTTTATATTTGCATCCCCCATTCCTTCCATGCAAGAGAGACTATTGTGGAGAAGAATGTGGTTAAATTACAGTCTCCTTAAAGTGCAAATCAATGCTAATTGAGAGGAATCAGACCGCCTACTTGCGTCTATTCTCATTAGTCTCCCCAGTTCTCTGGACATGACACACTAGGCAGAAACTAAACTACTTTCCTGAAGTGTGCAAGTGGGAGCTTTTAGAACTCTCAGCCAAGGCTTTGGGAGAAATCATCAAATAGCAGCTTCTGGAGTTCAACTACACTAATTGAATGATGGCTAAATGGAAAACATTTGTGCTTTGTCCAAAAAAAAAAAAAAAAAAATTGATTTCCAAAAAGAAGTTTGTATTTAATCAGAGATTAAGATCTATTGTTCAGACATGTAAATATACTTGGTAGATTTGATAAGTTGCACTGGGAGTTTGGTTTGGGCTTTCCAAAAATTCATTAATACATTTTTTACCCAATAATTTAAGTTAGAAAAATAAATTAAAAATGCTGGGTATAAGAAATCAAGAAAAACACCTTAATTGATAAATCGTGTTTTTGTGATTTTTTTTCTTTTAAAGTTAGAAATGCATTCATCCAAATCTAATAGAAATGTCATTAAGAACACTAAATCGGCTCAGAAATGAATTTATTAAGAATATTAATATTTGTTTTGCTTGATATTACAATTAAAAGATTTTGAAATTAATCTTTATTTTTTGCCACTTTGGCTGAACTTCACACATCTTCATTTTGTATGGGTGAATCTCATGAAAACAGGTTGCATTTCACCCCAAAATCAATTAAAGAGAACCTTTTTGTGTCTTCATTGTCACGAAAAGGATGTCAATGCAATGTTGCTAAAACATGAAGTCAAATGTATGAAGGGCAAATATGTACTTTACAATACCCATATTAATGTGTGCATGTACACTTGCATGCATACATTTCATTATTATCCTGTGCACAGTTGTACAAAGCTCAGAGATTATATATATATTTACACATATATGTATATGTGTGTGTGTGTGTGTGTATATATATATATATATATATATATATATATATATATATGTATGTGAGTTTTAAGCCACCATGTGGGTGCATATTGAACGTATTTCTTTTTAGCAGAGGTTCCAGATGACAGGCAAGCGGTTTTCATCTTCTGTCCAGCAATATAGGACAGATAGATTTAGATGATTTCAATGTCACGCATTTGTCAATAATTTATCATAAGCCAAATCTATCTGTTGTCCCTCCCAAGATAAATTAAAAGTTAATGAAAGGATGCTACATTATTTAAGAAACAAAGAAAACTGGCACCTTCCTCGACATGTAATTAAACAATTATTTCAGCTTGGCATGGAATATATGTGTCTTCAAGCATATATCCGCCTATTTGTCATTTTCTTGTTTTAGGTATATTAGAAGGCTGTCTTACAGACAGAGGGAGATGGAAAAGGGCTGATATCATTAGGTTTTGATCCAGTGACTATCTAATTTGAGTGAATTTTTCACCACCAGCAGAGATTATTGGGTGTTAACGTAGTTGTGATAAAAATAAATTGCAGTCAAGGTTGGCTCATGTCAGATATACTGTGTACAATGCATCTGGCACAAACCTAAACAGAATCTCAAACCTAACATCAGTGATTGAACCAAAATACATATTTTTGTTATGTTGTCGAGAGTATATATGTTGACGTGGGCTGAGAGGCTGTGTGATGTGCTCTGTTTACTTTTACTGTTTACTGATGTCACATTCATACAAAAAGGGATCAGGTTTTACCAACATGAATCTTCTTTATGATAAAATATATATATATATGCCATACTTTACACAAACAGAGTCTACGGACGCTTAGAATCATAATATTGTAATAACAATATATTATGTATTAGTTAAAACGATTTAACTGTATATTTCAACCATTTAATCTTGTTAATTTAATAGATTCTATTTATAGTTTACAGCTAAAAAAAATACAAATCTTTAATTTACAAACAGAAAATGATATCTTGTGGTGTCCCACATGGCTCGATTCTGGGCCCATTATGTATTTTTTTATTTAAAGGGATACTTCACCTCTGGAAAGATGAATGTGTATTTAAAATAGGTCATTTATGTAGAAGAAATGTGAAGAAATTTTTTAATTTGGAGCTTTTTAGACTGAGAAAAGCCAGAAAATGTATTTTTGGCTTATGTGGATGAAAGACAACAACTCCCAGAATGCACTTGCTTCGCTGCCCTAGGAGGCCACACCTACCGGTAAGAGAGCGCAGTTGAAAACAACAAGGTTAGGCTACCAGTGAGTCTCCGTGACGAGTCTGCCTGGGATTTCGAGATCGCCCAAAATGTCCGGGATTCGGCTTTTGCGTTCTACAGTCGCCATTCATCATGTTTACTGTGGCGAGCAGGACGAGGCTGACGGCCGCGGCAGATCTCGTATCTCTCACGGGGGTGCGGTAATTTTCTTAGCAATGTTAAAACGCACATCAACCGATCACTTGTTTAGCGTTCATGTAAACACTACATTCAGATTCACCAATCGGAATGAATTCAGTTAGATTGAAACAAGAGGTGTGCATGTAAACAATGAATGGCGACCCCAGAAAGGCTGCTACTGGCTGTAGTCTTTAGCCTCTGGCCAGAAAATCCTCCGATGACGCAAAATTATGATTTTTGCGTCATTGGAGGATTTTTTTCCAGACAAAAAAATACATAAATCTCTCGTCTCAGGGGGATATGAGGGTGGAAAGCACGGTAATTCGAAAATACTACAGGTTTTCTACTAATACAAAGCTTAATGCTAAATCCTGAAGTATCTCTTTAATTTACTGCTTTGTAAGAGAATGTATGCAAGGGTTTAGCCATAGCAGAGGAAAACCGAGTAAGATAAATGATTGAAAAGAAAGGTTACGACAGAACCAACGCAACAACATCATCAACCTATGTGTGTGCAAACTGCGCTAAAGACTACCACTCGCAAATCAGACAATTTAACCACAGTGGTCGCTGCTGTAAATGATGACTATCCCCAGTCACACCCATTGTCTTCTTTGACAGACGGAGCTGAAGAAAGAAGGCTTTCATTTGCCAGTGTAATTAACTGACATGCCATTTGTCATTGGTATGCAGATGATGTGCTACTCTATTTTTCTTTTTTCACTTGCATTTATGTGCACACAGTATATAGCGATTTATAAAAATTTATAAAGTGTATCATTATTATGAGTAGTAGAAAAGGTCATGTATTTACATTTTAAAATTGTGAAATTTCTCATTGTACCACGGTTTAGTAGACATCTCTATAAATAACGATTACGCTTTAATTTCCCACTAAAGAGTTGCAGTTCTCTGTGTGTGTTCACCCTTCCTCTCCCCTCTAATGAGCTGACACATTCCGATTAAAGACTGGTGACAGAAAAATTGGAGTGAGGGTTGTTAAAATGTCAGTGCCTTCGGCTAAATCTTTATGGTAGATTCACATGGGTACTTTGACTTGTGAGTCTCTCTATGAGACAATAAAGCTGAAGAGGGACGTAAGGCCTTTGAAGCCCGCCAACCGGAAACCATATGTGGTCAAAGAGATCTTCTTAAAGCTACTTACCATTAAGAGGGCTTAAAGGGGTCATTTTTTTATGTGAGCTTCTGCCACTCTGAGTCACCTGACCCTTTGTAAGGAACTGTAATGTAACCATTCACATGTTGGTGTAGGTTTCGTTTGAACATTGATGGGGACATTTTTAAAGGGTCTTATTGCAAACAAACCTACCAGGACATCTATGCCTATCATATTTTTCTATAACAGCTCAGGAAGTCTTGAATCAGATACAGCTGTCAGTCCACTTTGGCAATCCTCAGCTTAAGAGGATTGCCTGTGAAAAGACTGTTAAATTGTGAAAAAGAGTCAACTCCCTATACACATTTATAATGTCTATATATATATATATATATATATATATATATATATATATATATATATATATATATGACAAATTACACTGGACATAACAGACAATACTTCTTTTTTTTACATTTAACATGCACATTTTAATACAACTCTAATATTTTTAGATAATAAGTGTACTTTTACAGTAAAATATTGAAATGATTATGATTGTACCGGAATATGACATATTCACATTACCTAAACAAATAAACAGTAAGATAAAACATGGTTATTTTTTATTTAAATAATGTTTTATCTTACTGTTTATTTGTTTAGGTAATGTTTATTGAATTATTTTACTCTATTGATTTGTGGTTCATGGAAAGGCCAATTTTATGAACTGGTTTACCATTTGTCAAAGCATTTTAAATATTTTTGTAGTTCAAGTAGATTATATATTAATAATGAATAAGGCTATGAAATGTACAAATATACAGCTCCTACGATGCCATCCCATAATACCTGAAACATCACTCTATTTTTTGTGTATTACACGAATTGAAGCAGCATCATGAACATTTGGTTTGCGTTCAGAACGACACAAAAGGAATGGTTTAATTTTTTTATTTTATTTTACACAACATAAGAACACAGCTGATGTTGTCTTTCTGTACATGGATTTTTTTTGCGCCTTCAAACAAAGGCAAAATGTCACTGAAAAGAAAAAGCTTTGATTTCTTAAAAAATATCAATTTAATAACAAGTCCCAGTATCAAGTCCTTATATAGTTTTTTTTTTTCTTATAAGAGTTTCTCTATAATATGCAGGAAATGTCATTTCCTTGAATAGAAAGGCTTTTTTGTGAAATCTCTTATGTTTCGTTCTATCTGTGTAACTGACACAAAGCTCGTATCCAGTAGGAGCCCTCTGGTAAGAGGACACAGGAAGGCACCGATGCTTTCCTCTTACCGTGAAGCTCACCGTGTTCAGTGAAGATGGAGGCGTGTCTCTCTTAGGTAATGGATCCGGCTATGAGCGGCTAGCACCTCCCTCAAAGCAAATATCCACAGTAATCCATGGGTTTCCAGAAAACATTAATAAAAAGACGGCAGAAAATATGATTTGTAGATGGAAACTAAAGAAATGGTGCAAAACGTGCACATTCATACGATCACACACATTTATATACTATGAGAGCCTATACACACACACACACACACACACACGTACACAATGAGATGCAGGCACTCCATCTAGTCTCCAGCAGTCGTACATTCACACGGTGCTCTCTAAAATCCACTCTGAACTGGAAAACGCAGTTTTCTCGCTGTCTAGATTTGAGTTTGCCATTTGGACTAGCATCCCGTTTACAGACATACTCCGCTTGCAAAACACGTTCCCCAGCTTCTGCGAGCCAATGTAGCAGTGGTGTTTCGACAGGTTCTCGTTCAAAGAGTACCTGCGTTTAGCCCGCACTCCTTCAACGGGCAGTGTCATATACTTGGACGAAGTCGGACGAGCCCTCCTTAAAATCGGAGTGTCATTAAAGCGGGATGGGGGCGGAGGGGTTGGGACCGTCTGCTGAAGGGCAGTGGAGTTGTTTCGGTTGGTGTTTTGCGTCTCTGCGTTGGGTAGCGCCTCCACTTTGGGCTCGGTGGCGCCGGCCGTGGGGACGGGCTTTGGCGCTGGTTTGCGCTTTGGCTTTAGTGACCCTGAAGAGCCGGGTGTTGACCAGCTTAGGCAAGTGGAGGTGGAGCAGTCTGGAATGGATGTCTCTGAGGTTTGGGTTTGGGAATCTGGAGGTGGAGGAAGAGGCACGGCGGATCTCTTTTGGCATCCCTCGCCTGCCTCCATGCTCAATGCACCTTGTTTGGACGCAGACGGCGTGACGGTACAGCCCTGGGACTGCGCCCCGTTGGTTTGAGAGTGCACGTCGGTGACCGAGGTCCCCTTGGCGGAGTTGCCGGTATTGCACACTTTGTAGCGGATCATGAGGATGATGATGAAGACGAGGACGGAGGCCACGATTATGCCCCCGATGATGATGATCATAGTGCCACCCAAGAACTGGGACTGCATGAAGTGGCAGCGTAGATACTCAGACTCGGTGGTGAACTGCACACAGCCTACAACCCGCGTGGCCGTCAGAGAGGTCATGCCGTCGTCATAAATTGCAAGGACGCACAGGTCATACTGCGTCCCGGCAGCCAGGTTATTCACCAGGAAGTTTTTGCTCGTTGGGGGAATCATTCTGTTGGGTGAAGAAAAGAAGAGTGTTGGAATAAAACATTATAGGTTTCATTCATCAATAATTTATTAAACTGCTTTACACCTTCTGAACAACCTCAAGAGTGGTATCAGTTCATGCAAAATTTTAATTTACATAATTTTTCAGCGCAGCAGTAGCCCTGAGAGAGTAATCTCATATATGGATAAGGAAAATGAAAGTTTTATGTACTGTGACTTTTTCAACATTTTTACATCATTTGGCTTTTTTTATTTTTTTTTGCGGAACTTCTTTTTTTGCAGACCTGCATAGACAAATGCTTATTCAACTGATAAAAAGTTTCATAAAAACAGCATGTATTTGTACCTTTTTTTTTATCGATCATGGCATGTTATTGCTTGTCCATTACCCATAATTACATTCTGTATGTTGAGTTCCTTTTGTTGTAATATTATATGCTTTCACTATCATTCAAAGTGTGAGGTCAGATTTTTTTTTCAAGTCCACAGACTACAATTAAACTAAAATATACAGTAAAAAACAGTAATATTGTGAAACATTGTTACAACATTTGAAATAGAAATCCTTTTTTAACATTCTAAATGCATTTACTGTCACTTCTGATCAATTTAAAGGGGTCATGAATTAAGAAATCAAATTTTCCTTCATACTATAAGAATATCCAGTAAGTTTCAGAACTGAAAACTTCCTTGTTAGTCCAAAAACAGCTTTTACTGAAACCAAGCCCAGAAAACGACTCGGTTTGGAATGTGCCTAAATGAAAGGTAAAAGATTACGCCTACTTCTACATCATTACCACAGTAGCCCTGCCCACTGATTCGCACGTAATCAAGTAATAGGTAAATAACATGTGTGACGCTGACGCTAACACTGGATGCATAACCTTCCTTCTGACGCTGGATTTGCAGAATCAATAATTTTTTACTGTGTCACTATTGCTTTGTTACAGATTGTTTGATTTGTACTGATTATGTGTGCATGTCTAACCAAAATCACAGTGACCAGTGATTTTTGATATGTAATGATTAATGTACAGTCAGATGTTCTTTTTCTCAAAATTGGTTATTGCCGTTTGTGTCAGTTAATCAAACCAGTGAATAAAAGGTCAACTTTACATTGTTTTGCTTAATAGGATGAAAATAATCTGTTTTATAAATTGTAATTAAATTATATATAGAAAGCGATCAAATATTTATAATCAATAAATCTCTTATTTACATTGTGTTTGCACTGTTAGTTATGATGAAAGTATTCGTTAGAGTGCAGAAATCGAGTTACAATGACAAGATCCA
Source organism: Scardinius erythrophthalmus (assembly GCF_964197995.2). NCBI lineage: Eukaryota > Metazoa > Chordata > Actinopteri > Cypriniformes > Leuciscidae > Scardinius > Scardinius erythrophthalmus. Next base: position 24,473,662 of record NC_138239.1, read on the forward strand.
TGCATTCATGCGCTCAACATGTCTGTGATCGGCTACAATGCTCATCTCCTTTTATGTCACAATCTAAATATAATGCTATAATCAACATTTTTCACGATTGAGAGCTGTAATAGTAAAAACGTGCTATAAGAAGTTTTTGAGAGAGTTCCACATGTAATACTTATTTCATATGCAAAGATGTTAGCCTAACACAGCAGTGGGCGTTTCGATGAAGTCTCACAGCAGACACACCCCTTTAAACAGAGCGTTCAAATCAGAGGGCTAAAATCGGGTTAGAAAAAATGCCTTTTATTTATAAATTATGACAATTGTTGATGTCAAAATAATACTAACATTATAAGTGCACCCAGGAAACATGATGCATGCTTGCTGAATTATCTATAGTAGAAATAATAATAAAAAAAAAAACCTGAAAGGCTGATCAGGATCTCGATGCAATGCAAAATCCTCTAAATGGGTTAAATTTTCTAAAAAAAAATATTGTCTGAAATAAAATAAAGTAAAATAATGAATCAAACCATAATAAAAATAATACAAATGAAGCAATACATAATTTGTAAAAAAATATATATGGCATTACTTCAAGGGGTCAATTGTTATGATTCTTTTCATGTTCATGATTTTTTTCAGTTTTGTGTTCTGAATCAAAACCCACACGAATATACAATTTTCATAAGCTAAAAAGAACAGTATGATAGAGAAGTGGATTTCACATCGGAGGACTCTGCACAGGAACACACTAGTCCTAAGCTATTGATAAATATGGTAATGCTCAAGTTGCATTTTCATTTGTGCAGCAGATTTAAGCACACCACATGTGGAGAACCTATTATACTATCCTGGGCATGTTACAATAAACACGTAGAGCAAACTGTGATATCAGGACTTTATCTCTTATCTTATCCGTGTTTACTCTGCTGCAGACATGTTTAATCACATAATCTAGAGAGCGTAAGTCTGGAGCAACGGTAAATCTGCTTCGGTGCTGTATCTACAGGAAGTCCTGCTGTACTTGCAGGAGCCTGGGGTCTGCTATCACTCTCTGAACCGTTCACTTCAGACCTGAACAATGGCATCTCTTATCATCCTTCCCCACACGCCCCACCTGTCTCCTCTGCAGCCTGGCAAACATTCAGCTCATTCAGCCCGCTGAAAGAAGCGCTCTGTGATTTCCCATGCAAACCGACTGGATTTGGAGCACAAAGGTTCTCAGTAGAAGCGGCCTCGCGCCCCAGCCGGTCAGAGCGTTTCAGTATGCTGGGTGAGAGCGTCCACCATCATACATACAAATGAATTTTAATTGCAGGGTTGTTCTAAGTAACTCAGTGTGTGTTTAATGGTGTCAAAAAACTAGCTGCTAGGGTTATGTTTCACAAAATGGCTGAAAATATTTGCATCGTTCTACACTGCCATTGAGTAAGTCCTAGTTTTATGCAGTGACACTGGAATATATCCTCCCATTTGTAGATGCTTTATTGTTAAATGTAACATCTAATTAGCACACTGCCTAGACTCTGTTACTGTCACTAAATCTGGGTAGCATACGTTTTCTCTTTGTGGAGGAGTTTCTTGATACTAGCAGGCAGTTGGCGCTGTTAATGTGAAGACATTTGCAATCCTTGGCAATGACACAAAAAAATTGGGTATAAAAAGTACAACAAATTTAAGTGAAAGTATGGATACTATGTCAAAATTATACCAGTTAAAAGTCAAAGTATTCAGCTAAATGCATAGGCTACTTGGGTGAAAGTAAAATACTTAATATTTAATAGTAAAAAGTACTTACTTGGCTTTTGAAAAATTGCACCTTATTCCAAAGAAAAAAACGATTCATCTTTATAAACCTTTATCTAAATGTTTCACCTCTGAAATGACGTTCATTTTCGACAGACATCACAAACCACCAGAATACTTAGCCTAATGCCTGCATTGCAAGATCCAATCAATTTCTTATTGAATGCATTGAATACATTGAATGATAGATTGAATGATGAATGACATTTTATATTGACTTGAAGCGTAGGAGTGATAGTCGGAAGGTTTCCGAATGGCAAGAATCAAGATAGCAGACATCATCATTGTGGCCAGACACTTAACCCCAGGTTTGACAGGGGATTGTCTGTGTTATAAGTTCATAGCACTTTTCTGCAGCTTTATCGCAGGAACAAATTCCACTGGCCCTGTATGTGTGGCGAAAATTCGATTATAGTCTATGTTTCACTGCGGCCGGTCTGTTGCCAAATGTGTTAACTGAGAAGGGAGCACTTGATAACAACATGGGGTATCAGCCAGATGCCAGATCTCTATTAAAAAAAATAGGTTGAGATGTATCTGTTGTCTTTCTGTGGGCTTCATTCTCATCATTTGTGAAAAAGAGCTTCCCACACAATGTGCTCTGTACACAAATGACGAGGTAATGGCTTTGCTTCTGCAGTGTGTCTCATTGAACAGGGAACGCTCATGGCCAGTGTGTGTTATTGTAATTAGCCGACTGTGGCTCATTTACAGCAGCCCATTGAGATAAAGTAAGCCAAAAATGAATCTCTTTTTGATTCCCCCAAGCGAGTCTGCAAAGAACGTAATTACGAGAACGTATTAATGAGTACAGCATACGTGAAAGGAAATACTGTTCCGAGATAGCACTAAAACAGATTGGCTAACACACACAATGGTTTCTGAATATTATCAGTCATAAATTATAATGATTATTCAGTTTTACACTTTAATATGCTCTAGGTAGACACACTTGCTAATCCTAATCAAAGAGGTCCATAGATTTTATTCTGTGACCACTCTCCCAAGTGCACACAACCTCTTTAAACCATAAAAAGCAAAGCTGGGGGAAGTCATGGCCTAATGGTTAGAGATTCAGACTGGTAACCTAAAGGTTGCAGGTTTGATTCTCAATACCAGCAGGAATGGCCTGAGCACTAACTTGGATGGGTTAAATGCAGAGAACAAATTACAACAGCAGTATAACCTTCTGATGATTGTTTCTTAAATCTCTGGGAGGTCTAAATGGGATTTAAAAAAACGCTTATCCATTAAAGATAGAGTACCCACTTTATTTGGACCAACTTGCTCCTCAGAATCACAACCTGCATGTATGATTGATTATTGATGTATATTTTTTCTACCGGGTGTTCAAAATGTGTTGTTTTGTGTTTTAAATTGTGCAGGTATCAGGCTAACTCACGTTATTACTGTCTTACTGAAATAGTTGTGTCGAACAGCTGTGGGCCACTATTATCTAAAACTGTCAGTTAATGCAGCTTGTCTATTGTTGGTACTTCTATGAGTAATGATAAAGGATTTACAAACTTTAAAATTACATCAGTCATTTACGTTAGTGCTCGGCTAACATATGCACTGTTATTGATACAGTTAATGGTAAAGTTAACATGCACTATAATAAATTATAAATATACACATTGGTTTGTTGATGGACATAGTCTTGTTAAAGCGGAATTACAATTGCAACATCTCATTATGTACCTCAGCATATCACTGAGAAACTTCTTGCTCAAGTCGTCCTTGGGATGGAAGTTCAGGTTGAATAACTAGTTCTTCAAATGTTTCATAATCGGACTCGAGCTCAGATTGATATGGTACAATCGATGCCATCGTTTCTGTCTTTAAGCCTCCATTTTTCAATCATTGAAAAATGTTGTGATGTGTAATTTATTTTATGAGAAAAAAAAATATTTTTTTGACCTTTGATGCATGTAAACCTGTTGTAGGAGACCTCCAAAACAAAATCTTCAAAATAGCATAATAGGGGCACTTTAAGCTAGGAAAAGGAAATATATTTAAACCATTTTAAAGGACAAAGTTTAAAATAAAGTAATAGAAAATAAATGCTAGGGTACACTATGACAGATCACAACCACAAAAGACAAAAACACGGCACAGTCTAAAAGCAATGAATGGAATGGATTTCTATTCTAGCATTTCACGTGAACAAAAAGCATCGATCCATCCATCCATTAGAACAACACAAACTGGTGATGGATTTTTGTGCTAATGTACTGAATATTAGATCCCTTTTCACAACTGGCCTCTTTAACACATTGCTGCTGTCTCAAAGGGCCAAAGTCAGTTTGTTGTGTCTAATGTCTAGTGTAGCCTATATTAAATTGGCTTCCTAAATTACAATCTACAAACTCATTTTCAAATCACATACTAATGTATCTGGCTAATTTCCAAATGTTTTGCGCTTTATTATTCACATGATAACAATTATGATGTCCAAAATTGTACACATTTAGAGAAATACTGAAGGTATTTTCATGTTTACTTCTCATTGCTATTCTATTATCTACTAAAGTGCAAATCTGAAATGAGGGCATTCAAGAAGGTGGTCCATAAGTTTCAATAGTTGAGGCCATTTTGTTTATAGATCTAAAACAATGCAAAACTAAATTCACTGTATAGTAAGCACAATTCTAATTCAAATTCAGTTTTACTTCTTGGTTGTTTCACAATGGAAATATGTTGTCTTAGTTAATCTAATGGTCCTTATTGGCTTTTTTCTAAATGATGGTTGTGGAGTTTCAGTCTGTGAAGTCAAACAAGCAAAAAGAACAAAGAAATAAAAAACAATGACTAACAATTACTGTTTGAAATCCACTTCAAGAAATGGATAAACATTTAATGTGGATTCACCCAACAAGCAAAAATGACAGAATGAAAAGTATTTCTCACCTGTAAACAAGAGAGTCATCATAGGTTCCATTATACTGAATCTGAAACATACGTATTCCAGGTATATTCCTCTGGAAGTTAAATTTGATGAGTGCAGTAGATGAGGTGGCTTCTGCCATAACCACCCTCTTATCTGGACTGGTCTTGGCGTCGCCGGTGTGGTTGCTGCCGTTTGCTCCCGCCCTTGTTGAAGTGGAGATGTCAGAAGAGCCTGGGTCAGGCTCCTGGATGTTATTGGTGCTGTTATGCGGAAGCTTGATGATAACCAGCTCCACAGTCTGGTGGGCCTCCCCGGCAGGATTCGAGGAAATGCACGTGAAAGAGCCCATGTCCTTTACTGTGCTTATCAGGATGTCCAGCGTGCCGTTGTTGTAAACCAGCGTGCGTGACGTGTTTGAGACTAACTTCCCATCGGGAGATATCCAGTGGATGGCAGGTTCGGGATCTCCCCTGGCTTTGCACTTCAATGCTACTCGCTGGCCCTCCAGGACGCTCATCTCGTGAGAGTGGCGGGTGATGAGGGGCGGCTCGCAGAGGAACTCCTCCTCCGGGATGGACCAGAAATAGCGTCCAGAGAGATGCAAGGGTGTTGCGCAGGTCTCCAAGTCGTCCTCGCGATTGAGCCGCCTAAGCCACAGCAGCTCGCAGTTGCAGTGTAAAGGATTTCCTCCAAAGCTCAGAGCAAAAGAGAAGGAATTGAGAATGCCGGATGTGGCCAGAACCTGCGCCCGCTGGAAAAGCGGGTCTGGTGGAAGCTTCTGGAGCTTGTTGGAGGTCACGTCCAAGCGATTGAGCTTCTGTAGGAGGGAGAAAGTCCCCTCAGGAATGTATTCGATCATGTTGTGGTCCAGACTAAGTGTGTGTAGGCTGATCATCTTTTGAATGGCCTCCCAGGGGATGGTCTCCAGGTTGTTGTAGGATAAGTCCAGTTCTTCGAGGGCTAGTAGGTCATTAAAGGCTCCCATGTGGATGAGGGTCAGTTGGTTGTTGTTCAGAATCAGATGATGAAGCTTAGACATGCCACTGAAGGTCTCGTTGGATATCCGCGTCAAGCGGTTATGGTCTAAATGCAAGGCTCGTAGGTTCTCCAGGTCTGAGAACGCATGTGGAGTGATGTAGCTTATTGTATTCCTTGACAAAGTAAGATCCACCAGCTTGGTCATGTTGGCCAAGTCTTTCCGTTTTACACTTGTGACAAAGTTATCAGCTAGTCGAAGCTCCACGGTATGCCTGTCGATGTTGGGCGGAACAAAGAGTAGCCCTTTTTTGGCACAGAGTGTTGCGAGGTTGGGGGATAGAACTTGACAGACGCAGCGCTTCGGACAGATCTGGGCCTTCACTGCCATTCCGATAACCAACAAGCAGACAAGCAGTTTTTCCATTGTAAATCAGGTTTTTACACCTAGGGGAAAAAGAGAAAAAAAGTCAAAGGGTGTGAATAATATGCTACTGTGCCTTTGAACTACAATTTCAAGCAAAGCAGGCCTTTATTCACTTGGAGCATAATTGCATTTGTAGATGTTTATCAAACACCAGTGCTTAGCGCAGTCATAATGCATGAGATAACAGCAAGCCATTGGTTATCCTGCAGTTATTTCAGGAAGTGTGATAAACAGTTCATCTTGCACAAACAAAACCCCATGTCAGATGTAAGAAACCAGCTGTTTTGTAACACCGTATTAACATTCCCAACCTCAAAATCAGTGTTGCCAGATCTAAAAAAAAAAACCAAAAAAACAAACAAACAAAAAAACAAGTAACCTGCTCTGATAAATATAATCCAAAATAAGGGAAAATATACATATAATATAAAATAAGCAAGCCTTCAGACAGTGTATCTAGCATTTATAACTGGATTTAAAAGCATCTAGGCCTAAACATTGTCAAGTATAAAGAGCCATTTATACTGTGTGATATTAGAAAGGCTAATATGTGGTTACCAAAAATGTAATTATGGGCTTATATGTCATTGTGCCAAACCCAAAACGAATGAATACATGATTACCTGTAAAATACTTTAAGTTAACAGTATTTTTTTCTACCCAACATTTTCTTTTATAAAGGAACACTTAATGTGTTGTATCCTAGGACACAAACACAAACTATTCTTGAACAAATGCACATGCAAGGAAGGAGAGATTAAGAAATACATCTTTTATTTAGAAAACTACTGTATATGCATATTTGCTTGCAGCTTTCAGCTATCAGATATAAAGTGCAGTATTTTGAACAACAGGTGTGGAGATTTGATTAGTAGTCAATTTTTATTGTGATATGGCAGCTAATCGCTAGCTAGTCCAAATACATGACTGTAAATAAGCCCCAAAACAATAAAACACAGCCACCAGCCCATATTTATGAGCGACTTTATGAAAAAAAAAAGTAGCTTATAATAAGTGCTCATGGCAACACTACTGAAAATAGATTGATGCAGTCTCTAAAGGAGTGTGGGTTTATTTCAGGCAAAACACATGGCTAATAAACGTCATGCACGCTACAGGATATTTCAACACTTCAGTTTATTAGCTACATTAATTCATTCTAAACCAATATGCTATTTTCATCTTTGATTTCAAGTGTTTTAACAATATCTTCCTGTCTTACTTTTTCACACTTCTCTCGAAGGTGTGACTCATTCTTTCCAACTGTAGTGTCCTTCACTCTCCATTAGAATTGTGTGGGTGTGCAGAAGAGCTGTTTCATAATGACCGTGTGTGTGAACAGGGAACGCTTTTGCAAGACCCTGACCCAGTGGGGGCAACTGTATTATATTTAATTATATAATTACGCTAAGTTGACTATGTAATGACACAATACGGGGTCTAACAACTATGCACTCATAGAGAGTACTGCATTAAAAACAGCTATCATCAAATGGCTACAGCAGCTGACATCAGACTATGAAATTATGAGGACACTGTCTGAGCATTAGACCTGAAATTAACCGAAAAAGCATGATTGCAGACTGATTATGTCATCTTGTTGATAATGCTCTCTCAAATATGACAAGTTGTTATTATTTATTTACTCTTATGTCATTTCAAACCTGATATTGTCCTCTGCAGAACTCAACTGAAGGAAGTTAATAGAATATTCACGCTGCTGGTTTCTATACAATGAATGTGAATAGTGATATGAGGGGCTGGTAAACTCCAAAAATGACAAAACAACAACAGTTCTCTTTCATTATATGGGGCAAAAACACAGTGTCAATAAGTTTTTTGTATTATTTATACACTATTATAGTATTTATTTTGAATTAGCTTTTATTTTTTTATATTCAGTTGTCATTTTCATTTAAAGTTATAGGGCCCTATCTTGCACCCAGCGCAATTGACTTTGTACACCGACGCATGTATCATTCCTATTTTGCACTCGCGCAAAGCGCGCTTTTCCCTCCACAGAAGCACGTCGGTTAACTAAGAAATACACTTGCGCTCCCCGGGGCGGTTCAGCGCAAAGAGGAGGCGTGTTCCAGCGCAAACGTTCCTTCATGCTATTTTGCAGGTTTAGAAAACAATTGCGCTACTAACCAGGAAAAAATGGTTTAAAGTCAGTGGCGCGTTGCGCATGTTATTAATATGCTATTTTAAGGGCGCATGCTTGGCCATAATCAATGTAGCGTGTGCACAACGCGAATGCACTTTGATTCTCTCATCTACACAGAAGCAGCAGTTTTCATTTTTGCAAATCATAGCCTACATTATTACGATAGATAGATAGATAGATAGATAGATAGATAGATAGATAGATAGATAGATAGATAGATAGATAGATAGATAGATAGATAGATAGATAGATAGATAGATAGATAGATAGATAGATAGATAGATAGATAGATAGATAAAAGCATACATCTAGCTTACACATTTACCCAAATTATCATACGCCTTTTTAACCGAAGTTAATTTGGGTGGGTTTCTCCATCCCCAACGTCCCTGACGAGAGCGTTGCTCTCCTTGGCTGTGAACCGCTCCTGGCGCGCGCCTGGCAAATCCGCCGTTATAATAGGAACCCGCTTTAGAACAAACGCGTCTGCTCTTAAAGGGAATGTGAGATGACGCTCTGATTGGTTTATTTCACGTTACGCCCAAACCACACCTATGAATAATGAAGCTACTTCAGACCAACCCATTTTAGATTTGCGCCTGGCGCAAGAGTAATTTATCCCGCCGGGAAAATAGCAACAGCGCCAAGACCCGCCCACAAAGTTACTTGCGCTTTGCGCTTTGACACTTGCGTTTCAGATCGTTGAAATAGGGCCCATAGTGATTTATATACACTGTATATATATATATATATATATATATCAATAGCCATTTTGTCCGCCTGGAGCCAGGGATCACAGTGATGCTAAAATTGAGACTGTCTAGGAGTTATGAGCAATTTAGTAAATGTGGACATTATAGCGCCACCTATGGGCCAATCGAGGTCATAATTTGATAACCTCTCCTCGATTTTTGTACTACCATATGGCAAAGTTTCAAAGCTCTAGCCCTTACGGTTTGGGCTGCACGGTGCGTTTTAGCGGAGAAGAAAAATAATAATAAAAATCAGCACAATTACAAAAGGGTTTCAGCACTTCGTGCTTGAACCCCTAAAAAACATCAAGATCTATTTGTAGCAGACTTTTATTAAACTGGAACTCAAAACAAAATACTAATACTCAGACTAGAAAACCATGAGCAGACAGACCAAATGAAAGTGACGAGAACAGACAAATGAACTGAACAAAACACAAGGCTTAAATACCAAAGCAAACTAATCAACAAAATAAACAACAGGTGCAAATCATAATCACGTCAATGAAAAACCATAGAAACAAACAAACCCAGGAAACAGAATTACAACTCACAAAAAAAAACCAGACATAAAACATTATCACCCATAATAATTTCAGCTTTATTTCAATTAATGAAAATTATCTGTAATAGTTTTAATTTTAGTTACAATAACAACACTGGTGTCAACAACCTGCATCTTCTTTTGTTTTTCACATAAGAAAGACAATCATACAGGTATGAAACAACATTAGGGTAAGTACATTTTATTTCTGGGTATTTCTTTGAGTGAAAATGATGACGGAAAGATGACTTTTGAACATGTCTGGACAAGATAAAATACTCTCTCTTACGTGAATGACTCATCTGGTCATCCGGTTTTCGCCCAGTCACACAGCAAATGCAAAGATCATGTTCTTTCCAAGAGTGCAAATCTTCACTATTGTTTTTCATTCCAAACTGTGGACGGATGGAGCAGCGAGATTTGAGTGAACGAGAGATAAAGGGAGGGAAGTAGGAAAGAGCAAGAGAGATACAGAGAAATGTGATGCTGTAATGGAGACTGATGTGTTATGCATATGAACAATAGGGAATAGTATGTGGAGTGTATGATTCATGCCAATGGATCTGATTCACGAGCACTGGCTCTTCACCAGTGCAGTAAAGCAAAACAGGCAGATGTGCAGTATGTTTTGCCTCAAAATTAACTGAATAATGTTCCCAAGCCACACGGATACACAAAGGCCTATCGGCAGGGCGGTCTTGCTTCCTTCTAACTCGCACTGGGCCTCACCCCATGATTGGGACAGCTTATACAAATCTATCAGTGTACAAAAACTAATTGTATATATTTTTACTACTGTATGAGTCGGACACAATCCGATTCTTGTCATACTGTCTAAAAAGTTGAAGTAGGGTATAGTTTGGGAGGGGCTTGCACAGACAATTCCCCGTAATTGTAACAACAATTATCAAAGCAGCTGTTAACTTCACTATAGGTGACAATTCTGCCAGCTTTTCCTGCATTACCAGTAAGAGTGACAATGTTAGCACGGATGTTGATTAAACCTGTTAAGTTGTAACTAATAGCTGTGCTATATCCGTAAATACACCTCAGACAAGCAAAATGTGTTAATTTTAAGGCTGTCAGAAGATTTTTTTTTTTTAAATCACGATTAATTGCACACTTATGAAATTAAGCATACACTATTTATCTTGTTTAATGTTCATTTTGTCATCATTTGCTATATCCAGCAAAGTAAACCATTAGATTGAAGAGTTATTCTCAGAAAACTGTAAAATGTAAAATGATCTGATCGCAACCAGGGTTACAGGTGCTTGTGCCATTGTAGATGCTCTTGACTTCGAAGATCATTTAACTGTGTGACGTAAATTACCTTAATGACGCAATTTTGTGTGCTTCAGTAATTTATTTGCGTTACATTATTTTAACCCATTAAGGATTTTGAATTAATCGCATGCGTAACACATTAATGTTGGCAGCCCAAGTTAATCTATGTTTCTAAGGTTTCAAGCTTCCAACTTCCTGAAATCTTCTTTTTCATTATTTATTATTATTTATTATTTATCATGTATGCCTGCAGATCCTAGAATTAGCACATTCACATTTCCCAATTCTGTTACAAACTAAGATAGGACCAAACCAACGAACAATAGGCCTAATTAATCTGCATTTCATGCTTCATTAAGGGCCTCTAAGTGATACAAATAAATAAATATTTTTGACAGAACACACTACCAGTCCTATAAAAAAATGAAAATAACAAAACTACATTTATACTTTTCAGGCAGAACCCTAAAACTGTTAAAGAAAGAACTGACACACCTTCCTCCGAGCCCCAAGAGGTCGTGGATGACAGTCTGCGACATTATGCCTCACCAGTCTCATTCCCCCCGTCGCCAGACCACTGTCAGAGCAGGTGCTCATCCTTCCATGGCCTCCTCTGTTGGAAAGCGAAACTTGACCACACCCCACACCGGGACGCTACGCCACCCATGTCTGGGCCGGTCATTCCACATCACTGCCCCATCGTGGGTACGCCTGTAGTTCCTATGACCCCGCTGGTTCAGTTCTTGGGAGCCTGGCGAGAGCGAACGATCAGGCTCGGCTATGCGATTCAGTTCGCACGGTCTCCTCCCTGATTCCGGGGAGTCTGCTATACCATGGTGGGTGGTAATACCCCTGTCATGCGTGTGGAGGTCGCTGCCCTACTGGCAAAGGGTGCGATCGAAGCCGTCCGAGATGAAGTCTGGCTTCTACAGCCCCTACGCATTTGCTTTCGAGGGGCAGACATATCAGTTTGAGGTACTCACATTGCGGTCTCCTCGCATCTTCAAGAAGGACGTAGAGGCAGCCCTTGTGCCACTCAGGCAACACTGAACTATTTCAACGACTGGCTGATTCTAGCAAACTCTCAAGAACAGGTTTGTAAACACAGGGACCTGGTGCTCCAGCACCTCACCTGTCTGGGCCTTCGGGTCAACTGGGGAAAGAGCAAACTCTCCCCCGTGCAGAGGATCTCTTTTCTCGGTATGGAAATCGACTCATCGCCATGTACGCGCAGCTTGCGAGCGCACGCAGTCACTGCTGAATTGCCTGAGTCAATTCGAGGGCAAGAGTGCGGTCTCACTGAAGTTATTTCAGAGGCTCCTGGGACATATGGCATCGGCAGCAGCAGTCACGACGCTCGGACTGCTTCATTTGAGACCGCTTCAGCACTGGCTTTGCGATTGAGTCCCGAGATGGGCATGGCAACAGGACATGCCCCGGGTGCCAGTCACTCGGGCTTGTCGTCAGACCTTCACCCCGTGGTCGAACCTCTCCTTTCTACGAGCCGGAGTGCCCTTAGAATGAGTGTCCAGGCATGTTGTTGTGTCAACAGATGCCTCAGCCACGGGTTGAGGTGCCATGTGCAATGGACAAGCTGCCGTGGGCTCCTGGACAGGACCGCACGCCTTTGGCATGTCAATTGCCTCGAGTTGCTGGCCGTACGTTTAGCTCTGCACCGCTTTTGGACATTGCTGAAGGGCAAGCACGTACTGGTCCGTTCAGACAACAAGGCGACAGTAGCGTACATTAACCATCAGGATGGTCTGCGCTCCCGTCGTATGTTGCAACTCGCACGCCATCTCTTCTTATGGAGTCAGAAGCACCTGAGGTCGCTTCGAGCCATTCACATCCCAGGAAAGCTGAATCGTGCAGCCAACGAGCTCTCACAACTACGGCCATATCCCAGGGAATGGAGACTCCATCCCCAGACGGTTCAGCTGATTTGGAAACAGTTCGGCGATGCACAGGTAGAACTGTTTGCCTCCCCAGACACTTACGACTGCCACTGGTTTTACTCCCTGACCGAGAGGACCCTCGGCACGAATGCAATAGCGCACAGCTGGCCGCAAGTATGCGTTTCCACCAGTGAGCCTTCTTGCACAGGTCCTGTGCAAGATCAGGGAGGATGAGGAGCAGGTCCTTTTGATTGCGCCTCATTGGCCCACCCGGACTTGGTTCTCCGAAATGGTGCTCCTCGCGAAAGCCCCTCCTTTCTCAGAGCCCTTTGGCACCTACCTCCCGATCTCTGGAACCTGTACGTGTGGGTCCTGGACGGGACACGAAAGGTTTGAGTACCCTACCACCCAACCAAATGTGTAGGTGGTGGCTACCATCACTTCAGCTAGAGCCTTGTCCACGAGACACGCCTACGCTCTGAAGTGGAACCTCTTTGTCACCGGGTGTTCTTCTCTCTGAGATGATCCCAGAAAATGCCCGATCAGGTCTGTGTTCTGCTTCCTCCAAGAAGGGTTGGAATGAAGACTGCTTATGTGGCTGCGATCTCTGCGCACCACGACCTTGTGGAGTCTAAGACGGTAGGAGTCTAAGACAGTAGGACACCATGACCTGGTTATCAGGTTCCTTGGAGGTACCTTAGAGATAAATCCTCCACAACCCCCACATATGCCCTCTTGAGACCTTGCAGTGGTTCTATCTGCACTGCAGAGAGCTCCCTTCGAGCCATTGCACTCAGTTGAGCTTAAGTACCTCTCTTTGAAGATGGCACTCCTGGTTGCTTTGACCTGGTAAGGGACCTGCGGGCATTTTCCGTCGACGAAGCATGCCTGGAATTCGGGCCGGCTAACTCTCACGTCATCTTGAGACCCCGGCCTGGATATGTGCCCAAGGTTCCCACTACTCCCTTTAGGGATCAGGTGGTGAACCTGCAAGCGCTGCCCTTGGAAGGAGGAAGACCCAGCCTTGGCACTGCTCTGTCCAGTATGCGCCCTTCGTGCTTACGTAGACAGAACGCGGTATTTCAGGACCTCAGACCAGCTCTTTGTCTGTTTCGGTGGGAAGCTGAAGGGAAAGGCTCTCTCCAAGCAGAGGTTGTCTCACTGGATAGTGGACGCCATTGTCTTGGCTTACCAAGCGCAGGGCCTGCCATCCCCCCTAGGGGTGAAGGCACACTCCACTCGGAGCGTTGCTTCCTCTTTGTGTTAGCCTGGCCATTTGCTCATGCTAGCCTCATGACAGGGAGCTGTGGTTTGCACAGGACACTGGAAGACAGCCGCAGTGGGAGATTAGATTGGGACCCCCATTTAGTCAGTCACTCGTAGTGACTGACTGAAAAGGAACGTCTCGGTAATGTATGTAACCCTCGTTCCCTGGAGGAGGGAACGGAGACGTTACGTCTGCATACCACTACGGCTGTTCCACAGAAGCGGCCGGGGCGCATAGGTTAACAGGTAACATAATGCCAGATTGCTCCTCAACAGGTAACATATTGCCAGATTGCACTCACAGCTACTTTTATACCCACGGTGTTACAGTTCACGATGCAAATTCCGCAGACCCACGGTATTTTCATACCATTGACTCGTTTTCTAATACTCGAAGGTGATAGGGCTCTCTAGTGAAACCTTCAGTGAACGAGGGTTACGTACGTACGTTTTTCTTCCCATCCAGTTTGAATACATGTCGTTCTATACAGAGCTGTATAAGTTGTCGGACTGGGAATTATCCGTTTCTTTACCAACGCTATCAATGGCTAAATTAATGAGCAGGGTATTCCTGCAATATCGGAGGCTGCAGTTTCAGTTCTGCAGTGCTAGAACCACATTTCTTGTTTTATTTATATTTTTATTTTCAATCCTGTATTTTGGAGGATTTTGTATTTTGTATGATCCTGTATTTTGGATGATTTTCGAAGATTTATATTTTGAAACTGTTCAGGCTTAGCATCTGGCTATAATAGTAATGCTACCATACTACTGCTGCAGTATACACTATAGTGCACATACTGCACAGTATGCACATTTTCTGTATGCATAGAATACCCAGATGACCCATTACATCCCACAATGCACCAGTGTAATGGATGACTCAGTGGTAATATCAAATGTGATGCATCTCTTTCTTGACACAAATCAGACTGCCAAATGCTAAGACTTCTTTACACCAAAATCAAAATGCAAATTCACTTTATTATTTATAAGATGAAATAAAGCATGCTAAGGGAACCACAGCACATAAGCTTCAATTTAAAGATGACATCAGCAAGCTCATCGAAAATTAACAGCAAACTACTGACCCAAATACTAGAACTATTAAAAAAAAAAAATTCTATTAAATTCTGATTCTATTAAAACCCTATCTAGTCTGAAACCATACCAAACAAAAGACTTCTTTGTATCAAAGTATTCTAAATGACAAGTGACCCTACTGAATATCAAGTAGATGATGCATGCACAGCAGACTCTCATGAAAAGCCCAATGATAGCTAGTGTAATGAGGAAGCTTTAGAGGGCTGTCAGTCACTTTGACAGGAAGCAATTGCCGTGTACTTCACTGTGAAGAGCAGCCCCAAGACAAACACTCGCTAATCAAGCATGTCTGAGCAAGTATGGATGTTTCACCCACCACAGTCATTAATGAAGTGAGGTGTTCGGTTAAACAATAGCTTAGTCCCGAGATGGGAAACTTCATAAACAATGTTTCAAGAAAAAAAAGAAATAAAAAAAAAAGAGAGATAATTGCTGCATGTTAAATAGTTTTTTTTTTTTGGGGGGGGGGGGGGGGGGGGCAAACTGTATAATATACAGCACAGTACTGTTTATTGCACATTATGTACATTAAATCTGATATTATTCTGATGTACGATATACGTTTATCTTCACCAGTGTTGCACAATTAAGCAAGACCAGCATATTTTCATTCAGCGATAAAGATGTGGATCGCTATTCTATGCAGCCATTTCCGATTTATTAGCTGACTGATTTTTTGTTTACACATGCATGTGTATTTGTGTGTGTAGCAACTGATTGTTGACCTGCGAGTGACAGAGAGAATGAGAAAGACATGATTATCATACATCATTCACATGGTAAAAACATACAAACTTCTCTATAATTCACATTGGCCATATTTTACACACAATGCACACATGAATTTTTAAGCATGTTTTCCTCACTGAAAATATTATAAATATTTAAGATGTGTCAACACAGCAGAGATGTGAAGCAGGATACGGGCATAAAGAGAGAAAAAGAGAAAGATTCAAAACTCATTCTGTGAAAAGATTTGCAAGATTTGCATTTGTTGTTAACGAGGGGGTCATGTTTTGGCTAGTTATATTTGACAGTTAACCCTCTTGGTATACGTATGACATAACTACAGACAAGAAGCATTTTCAGTACACTCAGTACAGATTTCAGAACATTTCATCAGTGTCCAACTTTTTTTCTCAAATTGAGGAGTTCTATAATGTCTGCATTAGTACAAAGTACATTAGACCTCCTTGGTTAAATCCAAAGTGACAGTATGAGTACAGATGGGCTAATAAATGACAATATACAACATATTTGCAATGACTTAACTTTTTTTCAAAATACAGTAAAATTGTCTTTTCTTAATTTAATTATTTTTTATAAAATAAGAAAATGCAAAATGCCAAAATAAAGGTTTTGTCTGATTGATTTTGAGCCAAAAAGTTCAATCTCTCCCACTTTCGCTTATGTATGAATTAAATGATATAACCGCTCATCTCTGATCTCTTTATGATAAATTCCAGCTATATTTACAGGCTTTGAGATTGCACAGGAAGATAATCTTAAAAATGATCAAAGCTAAACAGATTCATTTGGACAGTTACTGTATTTCCAAAACCACTAAGCAAAATGTTGCACAATGTGAAATCCCATTTCTGGCCCATTTGCACTGCGAACAGTGATGCACTGCAGATGCCAGACTAAAGATGTTTTTGAAGAAAAATGTGGAGACTTTTGCTCCAACAGCTGGGAGGGAGGCTGACTTGTTCTGGAGGATGTAGATCCACACTTCAACAGGAAGAGAAATGGAGCTGCTTTTTTTCCTTGTGCTAAGTGATGGCAGCAGCATTTTTCAGGCTGCTTATTCAAGATTAATCAGTACCTAATGGCAAAAACAGAGTGCTAAAATCTCCATAAAAGAGAGAGGGGTACAGACTGAGAGAGATGGATTGAAATACAGAAAGGGAAAAAAGAAACATCAACACATCCGCAGTAGCTGCCTGGAGCAATGACCAGCCTAAGCATCACTCCCACTGACACACACACACACACACAGGAACACAATAAGACAGAATCCATACCAAACATCTCTCCTTACTACATTCTCTCCATCTTTTTCTAACATTTCCTTCTGTCTAGCATTTTCCCCTAAGCTCATATATTGCCTGCCCCAACTTTCTGCTTCATCCCCCACAGGAAAACAAAAAAACACAAATGAGATCTTTTGAATATCTCAGCTATTTCTTCAAGACATACAATAAAGGCTTTTGCTGACAGAACTTTTCTTTTACATAAAGACTCTATAGTTTGGAGAGATTACTAGAGTCAGAATATATCTCAATAAATCAACAGGAAAGAGACATTATAAATGTGATTTTTTATATAATATTCTAATATTCTTTTTCAGTACCCAAAAATTTATATTCTGTCTTCATTTTATTGTTGGAAACCCGTATGCATTTCTTTGTATGAGATATTTTGAAGAATATGGGTAACAAAACAGTTGATGGGCCCCATTGTATTATTTTGTTTTTTTCTTCATACTATGGAAGTCAGCATCAACTGTTTGGTTATCCATTTTCTTCTAAATATCTTCGTTTGTGTTCAGCAGACAAACTAAACTCATACAGGTTTGGAACAACTTGAGGGTGAGTAAATGATGACAGAATTTTCATTTTTGTGTGAACTTTCCCTTTAATATCTGAATTGTTTATTCAAGATGACAGTAAGATTACATGAAGAATGTAATCTCCATGTCAAGACTCCACAATAATTTTGGAAAAGATATCTACAATCCCACTCCCCCTTTTTTATATCTAAATTGTTTTTTATAATATTTGTAATCTGGAATAAACTATATAGCTATTAAAAAGCTTAATAGTAAATAGTGCTGCACGATTAATCGTATCGCAATCGCGATGTCAAGCCTACGCGATTATATGACGCAGAATGCTGCAATTGTATATTAAATAAACAAATTAGCGATGTTAACGCAATTAACGCAGCATCTGTTAATTTTTGGCATCCTTTGGCTAGTGTTACATGATCCCGCTCTTATTCATGCAAATGCTCTTAAAGACAAAACGCGCATTCATGCGCGATAAGACAAAAAAGAACGCGCTGTCAGTGAACAGATAGACGCGCGCCAGTATCAAGTTCTCTTTCGGGGTAGAACGAACAACACATGTATGCCAAAATGAACGAGCTGCCTGTGAATGTCCTGACTGTGACACACAGAAAGACTCGCGCTAATATCGTGCGTGCGCGCACACAAAACAACATGCCAGAATACAGTTCTCTTTCGAGCTTGAACAAACAATAATACACACATGCCAAAATGTCTTTTTGTCGAGTATCTTCATAACATAAGAGTAGTCTTATGATGAACGTGAAGAGTTGTGACTCGTGAGAGAATGAGGCGCGTGTGAGATCCGCGTCTCTGACAGCAGCGACTGGTCTTAAAGGGACAGTACATAGTAGCCACTAATTATATCTGTCGCTAAAGTTAATCAAAGAACAAAGGGAACAGAGAAAACACTCACTGCTCTTGACTAAAGAACTTTTTTCTTTAAGCAGATTATCACTAATCTGTGTGCATTTATTTTCCTTGAGAACCAAGCAAGTTGACTCATGAAACCATTTGTTTATTATATCGCATATCGCAATCGCAATATTGACCTCTATTATCGCAATATGACATTTTCCCCAAATCGTGCAGCCCTAATAGTAAACAACAATTTAATAGCTTCTCAGATATTTAAAGACCCTAGTAATCTAACATGGAAAAAAGGATCTTTCTAATTTAATAAACTGTGCTCATATTTACTCAAAAGTCAGGGATTTAAATATGAACTTAAACATATCTCATTAAATAATTTGAGTTACAATATCCAAACAAATTATATTTGTCTTCTAGTTTTTATTCCTTCTAAGAATTACATAAGAAACATCTGAAAAAAAGTTGATACTTTAATGAACTCTACAACTGGGAACTTGATTATGTCTGAGTTACAAAAGAGCGTCCTCTAAGTAACACAATTTTCCTTTGAGTGATTTAACATTTTTTTCCTTTGTATCTCTTCTGTTCCCTGCCATTGTACGAAAAGATGTCAAAATAAAGCAATATTTTACACCTCTTCCTGCTCTGCCAACTTTACCCAATTTTCTGGAGTTACGCTTTAGAAAACCAGAGTGCAGCAATCAGAGTAAATCTGTGCTCTGGAAAGATAACCAATTGTTCAGCTCTAATCAAACCTGAGTAGGGAAGAAACCGTGTGACTGTGTGTGCGTGTCGGAGACAGGAACAACAGCTCGACAGAAAGAGAGCTGGGTCACTTAATTGGATGAGAAAATGAATTCGGCGTTGCATACGATGGGATGAATTTTAATAAAGCACATGAAGCTTGTGACACAGGACAGATCCTATCAGGGGAATCTCATTTCTCTTTTGGTCTCTGAGTCTGAGCATAAGCAGATGCATCTATGCCCACTGACCCTCTTAATGCCACTCTAGCTGGTTATTATATGTAGGTGTCAATACCATCAGACAGTAAGACCAAGAATGGTTTAGTCTGTCTGAAGCCTCAAAAAACAATTTTTTACATTTTCTGAAGTGTTACAGTGGTGTTACCATACTTAAAGGGATACTCCACTTTTTTTGGAAATAGGCTCATTTTACAACTCCCCCAGAGTTAAACAGTTGATTTTTACCTTTTTTGAATCCATTCAGCTGATCTCCGGTTCTGGCGGTACCACTTTTAGCATAGCTTAGCATACATCATTGAAGTGGACAAGACCATTAGCATTTCTCTCAAAAAAATGACCAAAGAGTTTTGACATTTTTCCTATTTAAAACTTGACTCTCTGTAGTTACATCGTGCACTAAGACCGACGGAAAATGAAAAAAAAAGTGGAGTATCCCTTTAAAGTGTACTGTTAGTACCAAAAAAAAAAAACTTTAACTGCAATAAAACCACCACAGCAACATAATAACACTAATGTTCCATGACAAAATGCTACAAAAACAGCTCAACAATGACTCACAGATGAGAAATTCTGTTCCTAATTTTACATTACTGAGAAATAATAATCTAGTTAATTAACCAAGCTTTATAGTTGCTAAGCAGCACACAGTAACCACTTGGCTCATTACTAGAATTCAACTGATGTGCAGTCACAGGTATGCATATACTAATCAGCTAATGAAAAAAGCCTTAAAAATGACTTATACAATGCAGTTTTAGAACCAGAACTATAATAAAGTGGTTCCCTATCAGTCGCTCACGTTACGTCGAAGTGTCGACGTAATTGGAATCACTTCAGGGAGCCTTATCATCTTCGAGTGTCTACAGAACGAGCCAATGAACATTGCCGTGCGTGAACCGCATCATGCACCCCACCCTGCGGGTATAAACAGGAAGCGGGCGCACGCACTCGTTGTCATTCATTTCGGAGCCGAGAGGTTATTTGACTTTATGAGTGATGTCTCCTTTAGGTAAAAAAAAAAAAAAAAGATTGTGCTCAGATCTGCCAATATGTCAAAGTTTACAATCTAAAGTCAATACGAAGAAGAAATAAAATGAATGTCAGAAATAAGAAAAGAAAAGACAATGACACCTCATATTTTTTATCACATTTTCCTATTAGTTTTATAGTTCTGTACTATTACTGTGTCGATAATTATCTGTTTGTCTCTCCTAGGAAATTTTAGAAGAGA
The DNA here is from genome assembly GCF_964197995.2 of Scardinius erythrophthalmus. Classification (NCBI taxonomy): domain Eukaryota; kingdom Metazoa; phylum Chordata; class Actinopteri; order Cypriniformes; family Leuciscidae; genus Scardinius; species Scardinius erythrophthalmus. The sequence goes on from NC_138239.1 coordinate 24,494,422, forward strand.
CAAAGTTAGCATCTAAATTAAACATAACCGAGATCCTTAAAATCTCCTATGCCTTGACAGAGCGACCTCTGTGCAATTGCATTCTATTCTCAGGTGATTTAAATTGGAAAGTGCACCTAACCACTTAGAAGCATACAAGAATTGAGCCAATGCTGTATGCCAACAAGCAACCTGAGACTCATCATGACATGACGACAAGCGCGTGCATGCTGGCATATGTTAATAAGGTCTCTGTGTGGGATCATGTGTCTGATGACTGAAGCTCAGCGGGACCTGTTCTGTTCTGTCTGGCTGTCAGTGTTTGACCCAGCAAACACACAAACACACACACGCAACCCAAGCTTTTTCCTGGTGACTCTCACAGCCCCCCCATAGCCTGCCTCTCATAGCTCATTAGAAGATCCTTCACCTCCCGCTGGTCTTCCGCCCACCTTGGCCGCTGATCACAACCATAGGAGAAAGCCATCGGCTCAAGCTGGGAGAGGGGAGACTAGCCGGGCGGGTGTGTGGACAGAGAGAAAGGCCTCCAGATACTTATGCTGGACTGCCACCACGACCCCGCCGCTTTTGAAGCAGAAGACCCAGAACTCTTTGATCTGTAACAGAGCATCTATAGCACCTCCGCTGGGAAATGAGTGCAGAAAAGATTGGTAACCAGAGGGTTATAGGTTGAAATCCCTCTTCACCTTATTATGGTGACACTAGTCTCTGCCACACAGACCGCCCACAGACTGTTCACTGACCGCCTGATGCATATTGTACAAATAAATGGCAAAATGTCAAGCTAATTTCTGATTGGCTGGCTTAGGCTATAACTTCTTTGAATATGGGCAAATCTTTTAAAGCTTAGGAACAAGTTCGACTCTTGAGTACAAAGTTGGCAATTCCTTGATAACCTCACCCATCATGCCTTGGCTGCTCTGGTTATCCTCACTGTATATTAACAATAAAACAAAACATGATATAAAACACCACCCTGCCTCTTTTCGTTTTCGTTTTTTACAAACTCAAACTAATTAATAGCCACCAAAATGTGGTTCACGCAACACGTGCGCATGTATATTCATAACAAAACAAAATATAAAACATATCCCTGCCTCTTTTCGTTTTCTTTTTAAAAATATGAAACATATTAATATGTGATAATATGTGCATATATACTCTGATTATCTTCGCTAGATGTATATTTATAATAAAATGAAATAATACATAAAACAAACCCTGTATCTTTTAACAACAATTATCTATCTGTAATGTGCCTAATGTACACAGTAAGAGCATGTTTTTGTGTCACTGTGCTACTTGAGAACATTTATATGAATAAAATGGGTTTTTGCACTTAAATAACATGTCCTTAAGAGGCAGTGTTTAATGAATTCAACCTGAGGTTTAAGAAGTATACTGCTTCAAAATGGGGCATTTATTCAACATGTTATTTTTAAGGAGCAAGCACTTCTTTTATCACACCATTCATTTAAAAAAAATGAGACAGTTGGATATTTGCAGATGATAACATTGTCTCTTTCAACCAACACTGAACAAAGAGAGTGAAATTACATAAACACTTCACTACATTAATGGTAATCGTTTAGTGTTATTGTGATACATTTACAGACAAAATGGCCATAATAAGTTAATTGGATCTCCAGCACTCATACGCAGTACAATCGGATATATGGCAGCCCTCACCATCATCAAAGGCAAAATAGCAATGGCAGATGAGATGAAAAGCATTTGTGATGTGTGCTTTCGAACATATATGCCCAAGGCTGAATACTTTTCTCTGCCATTCAGTGTTAATAAAGGGTGAGGCCTTCATTCTTTCCACCTGATCTGACCGCTAGATCCATGGCACCAGGGCTTAACAGTGTGGATATCTCTCTTTCCCAGAAATCAAAGTAATTGATCCAGATTTAGGGTTTATATATTATATATTTTTTTTATAGACAAGACTGTTCTCCTGCTCTAGTCCAAGTCTGTTTAATGGTATAATGCACAATGGCTTAAATTTTCATACAGTATCAGTACTGATTGTGTCACATCAGTGATTTTATGTAAGCGTTTCTGCTAATGTTATATAAATGACTAATACATCAAGAGCGTTCGCAGAAATTGCTATTGAAAATGCGTTGTGTCCTCATAACCTCTGCTAAATCTTTCAAGCAGATGTATTTCAAATCCATTATAGATACAATAATCTGCGAACAAGTAAGAACCAAACGAGGCATGCTGCCAATGAACCGAGATGCTTTTAATGTTAAAAGTCATAATTGTCAGGGATATATTAAAGGTCTTTATCAAAACTAATTTGTCTTAGAATTGTAGACCCCATATGATTCATTCATCAAAAATAATTAAATGTCACAACGATACATAACGCATCACACTTCTAGGTCTTTCTACATTCACACAAACTTTGTGCTGTGTATGGGGTGGGCGTGCTTGTTTGGTGTTTCACTTGAATGTACTTGCCACTAAAGTGTCTCTAAGTATGTAAAGTGGAGCAAGCATCTTATCTCTGAGCTGAGAGCTGGCGTTCACAGCTGGGAAAGCTAGGCTTTATGAAGATCAATAGTCCTCTCCCTTTCTCGCTCTCTCTCTCTTTGGCTTTTCTCTGTCTCAAAGTGAAGGAAAAGAAAACACACTCAGTGAGGTGATTACCTCATGCATGAAGTTCACATCACCCTTTCAGCCAAGCAAAGGTTTATGGGATTACAAGAAAAAAGCCATGGAAAACAGGAGGATGAGTACAGGATAACTGTCTGTGCACCTCAAAGGAGAGGTTAAAGATGAAGCAATCGTCTTATGTCAGCATTGACATTTGAGTTAATGCCGATATGAGTGTCCCTGCAAATATTTGTAAATATTATAACTTGGTCCAATCCATTATAGAATATGTTAAATCTATCAAGCCTTTGCAAAAGCTTAAAATCCAGGATATAAATGCTTAAAGCAGTTTGTTTGAAGAGTGATAAGTCACTGTTCCATTGGAGTAATGGTGAACAGGTGAAAAGGTAGATCTCGCTATGTGATATTACAAAAAAGTACCAATATGGTCTAGTAGCTCAGACACGACAAGCCAACGGACTGCCCACAGATGCTGTAATTTGCAAAGTGCACTCAAAAAAGCAAATGGTTACGAAAAAATCAATTGGCTGGCAGTTACACAACTTTGAAACCAATACATGTACAAAACTGTATATTTTGAATGGTAGAAGTTAGGGCTTGGTAAAAAATATTGATTTCTCGATTTTAATCGATTCTCAATTTTACGAACCGATATCGATTCTTAAATCCCAAGAATCGATTAGTCATCCTGTTTTCAGTTGATGAATGAATGTAACATTGTAACGTGCATCCCATCCAATAAATCACAATAATCTTCGTGCTTTGTTACTACTGATATGAAACAAAGTCTCAGATTTCAAATTACGTCCATTTTCTTACAAAATTCTAAAACATAAATACCGTTTTGGCGCTGTGGCGTGAGATCGCTCTGGCGCAGCTCAGCTCAAGAGAAGCAGCACATAATCTTCTCTTCCGCCTTCATACCAGTTGCAGTGCAAAATAAACATGGATGAGCACCTGAAAGTGTGTTAAAAGATAGAGTACAACTATCATGTATCCGTATCCGTCACATGGAATCGCTCAATCAGTGTTTCAACCGTGGAAAGACGTCAGTAAAACAGCTTGTAAACAATGTCATGTAACGTCACATTTACCTCAGAAAAAACATATCCAGTGACATAAACTTGTTAGTCAGCTAGAAAATTAACTCTAGAGAGGAGCATTTTGCTATATGCACCATATTACATATTCATTATGATTTTTACTGTTCTTCAATATTTAATGCATGTTTGAATAAATCTGGCAAGTTTTTACGACAGCCAACATTTAAATGTTTATATTTCATATAACTTTATTATTATAAATATAAAGTGTTTGTATACAAATCAGTTCATTTTTACCTTTAATATTATAGTAGGCTAATGAAGCCTAGTAGGCCACAACTGACTCCCTTAGTTTACAGCATTAGTTAAGAGATTTGTTTGCCTGCCATGTATTGTACCTGATATCCAAAATAATCAATAATGAATCGAATCGAAATCGAATCGAATCAAATTGCAAGCTTGTGAATCGAAATCGAATCGAATTGTGAAATTTGTGTCAATACCCAGCCCTAATAGAAGTGTCTGTCAAATGATAAATGTAAGTGACTTGGCTGCTACACTTTTTGTCTGGTATTCTAGTAAAAAAAAAATCAACTTGATTTACATCAACCCTCTACATTGCGGGTAAATCGCTTGCACATGTGATTAAATATCATAATGTCTATCGTTAGCCACTGGTATAAATTGTTAGTTGACAATATTAGCCACTAATAAATTGTTAATTTCACTTGCCGATGATTGAGTTAGAAGCTAAGAATAAGTTTAGCACAGATATCACAGATATATTCTCACTGCATTTTGTGTCCTATGACCGCTTTGCATAACAATCTAAGATATACATTTTTTTTAACATACTGTAAGATGTTAAGTCTTGTTTTCAGATTTCTTAATATCTTAATTAATAATTGGATTTACTGGAAAACAGGTTAAAAATACATATATATTGCAATATATATTTTGCATTGTATAATAAGTGCTTCAGAGGAAAAAATCTTATTAAGATACTCAAGAGTTTTGTTTCAATCTGACCACAAAGTCTACACACATTTTCCACTAGACTGATGTACCTTTATTTGAAGGTATCTATTATTAACGGCATCATTGATTTTAGATTTGCTCATCCCCAAATGTCAAAGCAAACAGTGGTTGATCATTTTACAGCAATCAGCTGTGTGTGTACATGCGTGGATATTGACCCAAATAAGCTACATTGTGGAGCAGACTTCATGGCAGAAGTCAAAAGTCTTGTTTTGGCTAGACCAGGGATGGGCAACTTCAGTCCTAGAAGGACTTTGTCCTGCAGAGATTATCTCCAAACCCCAATCAAACACACATGAACAAGATAACCAAGGTCTTTAGGAAAAGGTCTTCAACTAGAAAGCTACAGGCAGGTGAGATTTTATCCGGGTTGGAGCTAAACTCTCCAGGACCGCAGTTGCCCCTTCAATGGGCTGGATTAAGCAGCTCTGGACTCTAACTGATTCTCCTGACCTCCACCCCTGGAAATGTGAATAAGGAAGAACCTAATCATAATCCAAACCCAAATCCAGACCTAAAAGAACTCTGTCAAGGTGTGCCAGACCTCAGAGAACAAACAGCCTTATATAAACACACCACATGGTAATGAGCTCAACCAAACACTCAATGCGGAACAACAATAAAATAAATTATTCAAATCCAAACAGCAACCACAACTGAAAGTGGTAGTTGTTGTGATTTCATGTTTCTTTGAGTATAAATAAATTACATTGCTGTGCATGCAACAATGCATCAATACGCACAAACAGGTTCACGTACATGCAATAATATACAGCCATGCCACACAGAACTGACAACTAAATGTTATTAGACCAACATTTGTCCCATGGTGCATTTTTTTTTTAGATCCCTAAATCCTCTTGTCTCACGAATAATCGTTTGCAGTGCAGGGGTCACATGGTTCCTCAAAGGGTATGAGAGCAGCTTAACCCTAAATGTCTCCGTAGAGTTGATCATTGCCATCTGTGTGAGAGTTGGTGTGGTTTGATACACGCCCTTCAGCTATCCACAGAGACATTAAAACCTGCAACAGATGGACACGCCACAGCTCTATCAAACAGAGGACAAGTACACACACAAACTCCCGGTTCGGAGAAATAAGCGTAAATAAGCACATAATGCGGCACGCAATGTATGACAACACCGACATCTTTCTGCGAGCTCATTACTTTTTGATACGCCTGGATGACTTGTCCTGCAATTGAAAATCACAGAACACTACAAAGCATTATATTGTGCTATACTCTGAGCAATGCTCATTTGTATTTACGACAGTATAAAAAGGCTCTCAAGCAGGCTCTATGAACGTCTCAAAAGACATCTTTAGATGTCTTCTTGTTTTCTCTGAAGAGGCTAGAACAGAACGTGGGGGAGAAGATGAACAAATATCTCATGGGGCATGACTGGCACCAGCGTGTGTTTTTTTCAGGGCCTGTTCCATCCTATCCTTCTCTCCAGCAGGGCTCTGATCTCATTTGCCTCTCGGTATTGATTTTGCATTTAAGGATTAATGCCGAGTCTAATGGACAATCAGTCGGAATAGCACCCCACCTCCCTCTCAGTCTTCTCGGCATCATGAGGAAGGGACCATCGAGATCTATAATCAATTTGTTTTGCAGCAGTGCTTGCTGTTGTTTTTGGCAAATCATTGGCTTGTCTTTATCACTTAGAGCTGAAGTTTAAAGATGCTCTTCAAGCACATAATTTTCATCTGAATTACATTTTAGTAGCTTTGTTGTGCTTTTGTCATTTTTATCAGTTTTTATAGTTTTATATGTTTTTTTAAGCCGTGTGTCCACCACTGCTGAAAATGCCTAGCTGTGGGCGCTTGAGAGTGTTTTGCCAGCGTTGCGTTTTTTTCAGTTGAGACACTTTGCTTGTTATGATATGGAATATCCGCGAAAGTGTTACTAGTATCTCATTTCACACATATTTTGTTTCTGTGTTGATTCTATATTAAAATGTCAATACAATGTAATGTATTTTCTCTGGCTCGTTTTAAATGATTTTGTTCCGTTATTATGCTTGTTGTTGTCATCTGTTGACGTTGTACAAGCAGAATGTGGCGGACGCGGTTGGTCGGTGTGGTATTAGTCCCGCCCCTCCTCCACTGTGATTGGACGGTTGGGTAAAAAGTCACAGTGATGAGCGCTGCGTTTTACCCAAAGTTGAACATTCTTCAACTCTCGACAACCTGTAAAAAACACCGAATGCTCAGCGCTTCAGCGTGAAAAAGACGCTCAGCGCCTCGTTACGCTCATGGCGTTTTAAAAACGCGGCGCTCCCATTGAAAACAACTGAAAAAACACGCCAGCCGCATAAAAAAAAAACGCTTTGGTGGACACCTAAGTCTAATATTTATATTTTAATTTATTTAAATTACCAAAAACTTAAAATTTTTAATAGTTTAACAATAAGAGCACTGGTTCTGTCATCTCTAAAACAAATTTACTTTTTACCACATAACACAAAACGAGATCTTACAGAGAATGTCTGAGCTTCTGTATTACATATGACAAAAAGTAAAAAAAATAAAAATTAAAGTAGTCAATATGATAAGTGCACTATATTTTATATGTGTGGTGAACAGATACATTTTAAGTTGTTGTGTAACAAATGTACAATATGTTTCCATTTGTTACTACATTAGATAACATGAACTAACATTGAAAAATACTTCTAAAGCATTTCTTAATCTTAGTTAATTTCAACATTTACTAACACATTATTAAAATCAAACATTGTATTTGTCAATATTATTTAATGGAACTGAGCTAACATGAACTATATTAAGTTTTTATTTATTTATTTTTATTTACCAATGGTATATAAAAATAAAATAAAAAATACTGTAACACGTTAGGATCATTATTTGGGATGTTCCGATCAGGATTTTTGCAGCCGATACTGATTGCCAATTTGTTTTGCAATCACGATCCCGATCCCGATCATTCAAGTTTATATAAGTAATAATTCAGCTCTCTGTTCAATGTCAGTGTTTTTTTTTTTTTTTTTTTTTTTCCAGACAAGTAAAACCAGACGTTATTTACAGTTATAGATTGTTGTTTTTATATCGAGAATCAAATAAATAAGCACAACAAATTTTAATTTTACAATGAACATTTGAATAGGCCTTCAAAAACAGGGTTTATGCAAAACACTATGTTAGGATACTCTGGCTTATTAAAGAACCTACGAGACTTAATGTCAAACCCATAATTACAACCCCATAAGGTGTAATTAAACATTGTCCAATATGTGACTGAGGACAAAATAAAATAGAAACACTACAACTCCTAAATTACCAAAATGAGTAGTCTGATACAAAAATGATCAGGAATATTATTCAGCAAGTGCTAAGTAATTGTGTCCTTCCTTCCTACATCCTACTTAAGTAGGTAAGGCAGGATTCTCTATAAATGCTAGCTTTTCTGCATTTGGGGGGAGGTCTATTCCTCTTCTCTTCCAAAACAAATGTGGCTGTACTATAGAGTTGCTCAACATCAGCACTTCAAGAACTAATAATAGAAATACAACATAAATTGCATAAAGTAATTAAATGTACAAAAACAGTTCATTATCTTCACAAAAATGATTTAGTTAAAGCAACGAGAGACCATGTGATTAACATTAATGGCAAAAATGACAGCAGCTTTATTAGCCTGCTTCCACTTTAACTGAATGCACCAATACTCGCAAAGACGGGCATTTAGATACACAAGTGTGTATATTTGACTGTTCAAACCCAGTAAGCTAAGTACTCACGCGCTGTATGAGCCGCAGCTTTATGTGCGTGTGTTCCAGGTGTGTGCGCTGACTGCGCTCAGAACCCATCTCTCAGATAGTGCGCCCACATATCAAATGAGCACTGTTTCACTGCGTCAAATCACTTGTTCTTAAATCAGAAAGGAATAAAAACGAATTGTTTCTTGAGACCGCGTAATAACTCCACACCCGCGATGAGATGAATGCGGCGCTAAAGTCAACTTAGGACCACATAGGATAGGACCACTATCGTCAAATACGATTGACAATTAGCATACAGTTAGGATTGGCGGTATGGTTCTGTTCTGGGCAAGAGCAGCAATAACCCCCTTAGGGTAAACAGAACAGAACCAACATGAATGTATTGCAGATATCATTAATTAATTTTAATGTACAACATAATTAGAGAATTTTAGTCTGATTCAGGTGGAATCAGAATGCCAAATCCTGACTGACGAGAGGAGCTGGGGTTGGAAATTTGCTCCTGAGAAACACGATAGTTGTTGATAATACTGAGGAGCTTATATATGCATACAGTGATAGACGTCGAATTCCTATAGGAAGATTCCTGGATCAGCTGATACGAGTTGACTAACGTGACCTGCCAGAACTGACGTTACGTTTAATTGTAGGTCTTCCAGGAATTTAGCACAAAAGTTCACTACCTTCACAAAACTTTTCGTCCTTTTAGCTTGACAATGTAAACCACCATTCACTTTCCTTGTACAAAAATAGAAGCTAGCGGTAATTCTGCCTAAGATCTCTATTAGGTTTTGTTCAGACTGCAGAAAAATTGGATTTTTTCCACAAATCAGATCTTTTCAGACAGACTGTCCGCACTATTAATTGCAAGTGATCAAATAAGATTTATGAGTCTAGACATAACCAACACATCTGCATGGATTGCTTTGGTAATGATGCAGACGTACCCATGTATGTGACAAGGCTTTCAAAACAGATGCAGGAAAATTAGAGGTGCATAATTTCGCTCTCTTAATAAGTGCCCTGTCGAGTCACGGCTCAGAACTCCTCTATCGCACAAGAAAAACTAAGACTCATATATATTGGGATGTTCCATGCTGTAATCACAGCCAAAATCTACGGACACAGTTTGAATACTCCTTCATTTTCATCACCTGTTTTGATGTTAATGTTAAGAGTGACGCAAAAGACAATTTGAAATCTGATTTGAGCAGCCAGAGTCTCCAAACTGAGACTAATCTGTAAAAATCTGACTGGAATCACATTTCAAACCACCTCCAAATGTGGTTTGAATTAAATTTGGAAAAAAATCAGATCCCATATGTTTTTTTTTTTTGCTGTGCAGACTTTCAAAACCCCATCTGGATACGCAAAATATTGGATTTTTGGTGGTAGTCTGAATATAGCCTTAATGTTTCTATCATGAAGTAATGTAAATAAAATGGAGTGGGAAAGACATCAGGGTAAGAAAATAATGACAAAATGCAAATTTTTGGTGATCTATTCCTGGGTGAACTATTCCAGGTGGGATCTAGTAAATGTTTAGCTCAGTTCTCACTAAAAAGAGAGCGTTATAAAAGGAATTATGGAGCAGCATAAAAATGATCCACTCTGCACTTTAAAGCTGATGATTTTGTCTATGCAGCTTTGCACTTGTCATTTGTGCATTGTTTCTCTCTCTCTCTCTCTCTCTCTCTCTCTCTCTCTCTCTCTCTCTCTCTCTCTCTCTCTCTCTCTCTCTCTCTCTCTCTCTCTCTCTCTCTCTCTCTCTCTCTCTCTCTCTCTCTCTCTCTCTCTCTCTCTCTCTCTCTCTCTCTCTCTCTCTCTCTCTCTCTCTCTCTCTCTCTGGTCTGGTTGAGCCGGCTGCCTCAGCTCATCTGGGTTCTCCAGCACCTGTGTCGGCTGCACCTGGGGTCTCTGCAGATGGACTTTCTCCCCCCTCTCCCTGGTGGGGTCTCATCCTTGCCACTCTCCAACTTGAATCTAAATCGCACTGCCCGTGGCTATGTCTGGCTTTTGCGTCTCAAACATTCCCCACCGATTCCCCTCTAGTTCCTCATCAGCAAAGTTTGGCTGCGAGGCACGAGGTTGAGGCCTTTTCTGATCAATGCTGCACGGATTGAGTGCGCTATTTCACTTTCAACCTGCCTGTGGCATTCACACATACATGTTCTAACACACACACACCGCCAACTGTGCCAGTGGTGCAGCTCAGGTCGTGCTCCCTCCTGCGATCCAAACCAAATGATGCATGTCCCATTATTCAGCGAAGTAGGTCACAGTTTATACACCACTGGCTCACACAAAAAAGAACAAGTTGCCCATATCTGGGACATGAAGAGAGACAAAAATCTGTTTGTTTAAGATTTCAAGCTTACACCACTTACGTTTGTTCTCTCAGAAGATTGAGAGGTCTAGCCAGGACAGGTTTCTGTGATGTCGCTCTCAATTATGTCACAAATTCAGTCTCAGTGGTCCTGTTCTGACAGCCCACCAGCCACTGTCCAACACACACTGACTAAGGAGACATTCAGATCACTTGTAAGGCCCATTAGAGCCACTTGCCAAAAGCAAATTCAGTGACTGAGTGTTCACCACCGATGTTTTGTCCAGTCTGAAAGCTCTAATAGATTAAGAGAGAATCTCTGCTTACAAATACAACCGGCAAGCTTTCTTGAAAGGAAGGGTAGAATAAAACTACATCAGTTCACAACAACAATGAGAATTTGTGCTGACTCTCCACCTGCTTTATTCTGCTCTTCACTGTCATCTGGATTAGGGGGTTTCAAACTTTTTGATGCCAAGGACACCCTTTCTAATATATATATATATATAAATATATATATATATATATATATATATATATATATATATATATATATATATTAGGGCTGTCAATCGATTAAAAAATTTAATCGCGATTAATCGCATGATTGTCATGAGTTAACTCGCGATTAATCGCAATTTTTTTATTTGTTCTAAATGTCCCTTAAATTAATACTTTTCAAGTTTGTTATACTCTAATCAACATGGGCATGGATAAATATGGATGCTTTATGCAAATGTATGTTTATTATTGAAACCATAGTCAACATAGAGCATGAAGACGAGACCACTCGCGTAGCTACGGGTGGGCCTGGGTGGGCCTGGGCCCACCCACCTGTCAGTCAGGCCCATCTAGTCACTCAGTGGCCTCACAAGGTAGCCTAGGAAATTATGTTGCGATTATAACAATTTTGACCTATAAAAATAAATCTTAATGTTTCTTGATTCTTGTTTGGTTGTCATGGTGATGACGAAATGCCCGCGTAGCGCGCAGACTCGGATGATTGCGAACAGCCCATCCCCCCTTCACAACGACGAGCACATTTCACAGAGGGACACTGAAGTTTAGCTAAGGAACGTTATGTTAAACTAAAATGAAACAGAGCAACAAGTTTGTGTCAAAAAGACCACGGCCACCAGCCACCACAGGAGGAAGATAATGCAGATGTTCAGGAGAATTGAATGAATCGTTGGACTATAACGAAATCATTGCAGTGTTCAACTCTTAAGGGGGTCGCACACTGGACGCGCAGCGCCGCGTCTAGGACAACTCTCACCTGAAAATCCGAAAATGTCAGCAAATTTAATTCAAGCAGCTGATTTCTGTACATGAATATAAAACTAAACGTATATTGCAGCCCAGGGTGAAGTCAGATTCATTAACTACGATTTGAGACAAATAAATGTAAATTTAATATAAAACTATGTAAATAGCGCTCTGTGGCGCGGCAGGATTTTGAACAAGGTCCTGAGCCGTTGCTGGGCGCAGCGGACAGACACCGCCGGTGTGTGTACACTCAGAGAATAATGTGTTCGAATTTAAAACTGTGTGCGACCCCCAGCCCCGTCGTCTCCTGTTATAAGCTAGTCATCAAAAGTAAGCCAATCTACGTTTATGTAGTTGCCTAGTCAATGTTGTTTATATAACGTGGTTTATGTGGCCGCTGAGCCAGACTATGACCAAGCATTGTTTTTGGTTTTTACACACTGTCCACTACTGTCCTGCTGCTGATTTGATGATGTTGTTTCGCATCTGTCAGATGCGCGTGTGTGTGTGGTGTGGCCTGGCCGCGCGCAGTGGAAATGCTGTTCTTATCGTTCTGTTCTTTATTAACACTGCTTATGATGACTTACATGCTTGTGCTCTGATTAAACTGTGGTGTATTCAAGCAGGTGTAGTTGTGTTGGCCTATTTTGATAACAGATGCATTTTAGGCTGTGCCCACCTGATTTTCTCTGGGCCCACCCACATTGTGATTCCTGGCTACGCTACTGGACGAGACATGTTTCAAAGGTCATAGATGTTTTTCAAAGAACTTGTTCATGTCTATTAGACACATATAGAAAGAACAAATAAATACCAGGTTCCCATTACTTCTCTTTCTTTGCACTGAGCAATTCACTAACACAAACATGTTTAGATTTTTGCATGACAGGGCAGCTCTTCTGAAAATGCTAAATGTACATTTACTATTTATTATTACATTAGTGTGTCTCTCTATGCCCATTTTGATGAAGCTAAATTCTCAATAAAACTGTTTTCTTTGGTATATTTTACTGTTTCTGTTGTCAAACAACGGAATGAATATGAAATAGTGACTGAAACGCGACCCATTAAGACATAACCAGCTCTCAGCGCGCGCGCGAGAGAGAGAGAGAGAGAGAGAGAGAGAGAGAGAGATAGAGAGAGAGAGAGAGAGAGAGAGAGAGAGAGAGAGAGGGGTGCGCGCGTGCTGGGAGAGCAGTACCGACCGGCGGTACCGGTAGATTCTCAGAAACTAAATATGGTTTGGGCGCTTTTTTGAAGGGAAAAAAATCGCTAAAGGGGTCTGCAGTGTCGCTAAGTTGGCAACACTGTGTATCTCCATTTCTCCAACTAGGGGTTGGGCCACGGGTCAAACAGAAAATACGCGCTGCGTTAATCGCGCGTTAAAAAAATTAGTGCCGTTAATATGATTTTGCGTTAACGCGTTATTAACGCGCTAACTTTGACAGCCCTAATATATATATAACATAAAAACATTTCTAACAATATAAATCGTTACCATCACCTTTTATCAATTTAACGCATCCTTGTTGAATTAAAGTACTAATTTCTTTAAAAAAAAATAGTTATTGTTCCCAAACTTTTGAACGGTAGTGTATATTGTTACAAAAGATTTATATTCTAAATAAATACAGTTCTTTTTAACTTTTTATTCATCAAATAATCCTGAAAAAAGTATCTCAGGTTACAAAAAAAATATTAAGCAGCACAACTGTTTCCAACATTGATCATAAATCATCATATTAGAATGATTTCTGAAGGATCATAAGACACCAAAGACTGGAGTACTTGCTGATGAAAATTCAGCTTTGCATCACAAAAATAAATGACATTTTAAAGTATATTAAAAAAGAGAACCATTATTTTAAGTTGTAATAATATTTCATAACATTACTGTTTTTTTTTTATTTTTTATTTTTTTTATTGTAGGCTTGATGAGACTTCTTTCAAAAACATAAAAAATAGTAACGTTTCCAAACTTTTGACTGGTACTGTATATATATATATATATATATATATATATATATATATATATATATATATATATATAAAACCAATATATGACCAAAATCTTCTATCACGGTATGTGTAATTTTATTTCACGATAATGATAACTTTCACAATATAGTTATTTTAGCTTTGAAAAAGGTTTTTATGATATCAACATTTTTGATACCATTGAAATTTCATAATTTTTATCACCATTTTCAAAATGATTAAAAAGCAAATACTAGCCTAAAAAATGCTCAGGCTTACTGAAGACAGGTAAACTGATAAAGAAAGAGCAAAGAAAACAAACTACAATAGAACAAAGACACAAATGAAATAGACCTACCTGAAAAACTTGCACTAAAACTAGAAATACAACATAAAATGTATAATCACATGTATTAAAAACAGTGCAGTCTTTACTGTGTTAATTTAATGTACATTCATTCTAATTTAAAGTTATAAAAGTTATTCAGTCAAGAACAGTAAGAGATTTTATCTCTTTTTTATTGTTGTTTGATTAGCATTTTATAATGACAGCAGGCAGCCTAAATTTGGATGCTGTCACTTTAAGACCGACTTCACGGATTTAATATACTTTTGCATTTTTTCTCTTAACTGTTTACGTTGTTCACTTAATACATAATTGACTCTGTTTAGTGTTTTCTTTCAAATTCATGGTCACTTTGATACATAGGTATGCGTGTTTAACCGTTCAAGCCCAATTAGGTGGCAAAAAGCACTCAGTTCAGCTGTCACGCGCTCCATGAGCAGCGGCTTCAGGTCACACGTCCCTCAGAGAGAGCTGAGAAACAGTCTCTCAGAGAGCATGTGGATATACTGAAATGAGTTGTCTTTCGCTGCTTACTGCGCTTCAATGGTTTAAAATCACCTGTTTTTAAACCACAATGCTTAAAAACTCATGCGAACGATAAGCTTCTGTGACTACGTAGCACAGCAACGTCACATAAGCGTAACCGCAATCTCTACCGGTTGACAAATTTCTACCGGTTAATCGTGTCTACCCCTATATCGTCTACAAATATATATATATATATATGCAGCTTTACATTTTTATAGTAAAAGACCCATTATATAATGCACATTATATGCATATATAAACACACACACACACTCATATTATGTAAGCATTATTCGTACTCCTATAAAAAATAAGTCGATTTATATATATATATATATATATATTGTTTCATGTTGTTTTTGTTTCTAAATCAACTATTAATCCTTTCGCACGTATAATCACACCGGTGTGATCAGTCTAGGCTGATAACTGGAGCGTACGATCACACAGGTGTGATTGGAACAGTTAGTGCATCACGTGATCAACTGCTAAATTCAAATGTGCTTTCGGGCGTTGGCTGGCGCTGAGTCAGAGACAGGCGCACTCAGCGCTGTCATATATCAGTGTTTTCAACCACATAATGTTTATTTTAGGTTTCAGACATATAAATTCATGTAAGTACTAAAAAAGCAGTACATTTAGAGTTTGTAAAATACACAATGATGTCTATGGAAGAGGCAATAATAATCCTTTCCATTATAATTAGACACGTTTTATTCATATCGGATACACATTGTGTATGTAACTTTAAAGTTTACTCAGTTCTTCTCCCAGTTCACCGGCCACTTACTTTCATGTATTTCAGGAGAAGTGGATGAATTCACGTATTGTAAATCCAACAGATCCGATTCTCTGAACTGTGGCACAAACTAACATGCACATACAGCTCAACTAACGCGATCTTTATAAAGGTGTTTAAACAACAAAACACATCCACCTGCATATACTTGACGATCGAAATATCAGATATGTCATGCCATAGCTAACACATTTGTGAATATTTTGAATAAAAAAAGGAAACATGACATAAAAGCAGATCATCATACATTCATCGCTGTTGTTGCTGCGGTGTGTCAAGTGACAAGGAATGACGCATCACCATGGAAACCATAAAGTGACACGTTCTAAATAACGGTCGCCTTGAAAAACTCACGCTGGGGGGTCAGCCAGAATATTTTAAACTTACGTGTGAAAGGGTTAACCTCCAACTAGTTTTTGAAAACAGAATGAAACAGTAATAATGCAAATATGTCCATTTCTCTTTTCTAAAATGTTCCACCAACACTCTACCACCTCCTTGCAAACCCCTGGTCTGGATGCATCCAGTGAAGAGTTAGAACACTGTAGTGAAAACACAGTATATGATTACATTGCTATGCGAATGAAGATTTGTTACATTCATGTGTTGCTTCAATGAATACTAATCCTAGCATCTCAAAACCCATCTCAAATGGTGACCACAGGGGGAAAAAACAACACAGTATTGATCCTACGTAGAGCATTCATCCAAGCACTGTTCTCAACCTTTCTATGGTCATATTTTTGACTCTGAATAGGCCACTCTGCTATGAAGTGCTGCCTGTGATAAATATTGAAACTTTTATTGTATTAAATAGCCCCTGGTCTGAGATGATGATGTACGATCCACATTCAGGTCGCTTACGATCCCTGAATATGTATGAAAAGTCATACAATTTAATGATGCTTTACCTTTCCCAAACGCAGTACACACTGGGATGTCTGTCTGAGGAAATACAACAATCTACCCTTTGTAAATCCTATAAAACATGGATTAAACTATGCATGCTTATTACATGTGGACAGTATTGGTGCCGTATTTCATGCAGAATTGGCTCACGTGGGTTTCAGCCACAAATGCTGACAACGTGGAAACCATTAGACAGGGAACAAATCACAGAGGTGTGTTATCAAGAAGACAAAATAACCACCCCCTAAGGGGCTTCCTCCTTTTGTTTTGTGCAATGTGGCTCCTGATTATCACAGTCTTCGTGTTTTCTGTGTAATAGCTGACGGCTCACAGAAACATCTCAGTAATTATATGTATTTGTGTAGGTGTGTGTGTGTGTGTGTTGTGTGGGTGTCCCATGTGAAGAAAAGCTCTGTCACTCTGGTAAGTCGTGCATAACAGTCAGACAGAGCTAAAAGCATTCGCTCCCATTGTGATGTTTTCCATCAGAATATGCCACAAGCGCTACAGTTTCGAATCATTACGCATATATGCACACACATGCGGGACAAGGAGGGTTTCAGAGGGCACAGCACAAAGAAAACCCTTAATCATCAATACGCTGCAGCATCCTAATGACTTGCTTCCTCTGAAGGTCAAGGCAACAAGCAGCAAATTATGGGTGATCGGGCCAAGAAAGCACAATATGGAGCGTGAATGGAGATGAATGCACTCTAGGTTTATTCAATAAATGCAGGGGATAATTATGGGGTCATTAGGATTTAATGATACTGATGATTGTGTCCGTACTCGTGCAGCACAAAACACCTGGGGCAAGATGAGATGACACTGGTGTATCTCTAACCTACGAACACTTTTGGGGACAAGCTTGCTATATAAAAAAGGTTCTATTGTACAGCGATCTCAACACTTATGCAACACTAAAAAGTATGGAAAGTATGAATATCACTGCATTAAATAAAATATTAATAGGCCTGTCGCGAAAACTATATCGACTTAATCGCACAGTACAAAGTTACTCTAGATATGTACTGTTGAGGCATCTGTGCCTTTGTTCATATGGACATCTTTGACTGCTAAGTAGGGTTTGTGTTATACAAATAGTGTGCATCCCACCTTACTGAGAAAAGAAGGTCAGGAGGAAAAAAGTCCCCACAAGCGCTTTTTTGTTATGTACAAAAACACTTTAAAACTGACTTTATATTAACATGTTTGTTTGTTCTGCTTGCTGTTACTTAGAACTTTTTGTTAACAAATGTTTTTTATTCAAGTTGTATTTTATTTAGGATATAGACATTTCAATTCCAGTATCTAAATATTCTTAAGATTTAAATGTAATTGGTTATTTGCAAGCATATTATATGCTTATGCTGTTAAATGGTCTTAAAAAATGACAATAATATAATTTATCGCAATTATTACTGCGACAATATATCGCCGAACAAAAAGTAATTATTGTGACAGAACTAAATATGAAAAATATTTATAGTACAAATAATACAGTCAGTGTTTTTGACATTAAGAATAAAATAAAATACATGTTTTGTATTACAGCCGTTAAATCTGTGTATCTAGGCCCTATTGCATATTCAATCCTTAATACCATTCCATAACAGACTGATGGAAACATTTAGTCAGGTCAACTGTCGACTAGATTTAGTCGACTAAAATCTGCTAATATTTGTTCTACTAAAACAAAACTAGACTAAGACTAAAAGACTTAAGACTAGACTAAGACTAAAACTCTTATGATATTTAGTCGACTAAAACTAGACTAAGACTAAAAGATTTTAGATGACTAAAATGTGACTAAAACTAAATGGTGTGTTATTCAAAAGACTAAGACTAAGACTAAATCAGAATTTGCTGTCAAAATTAACACTGAATCCATGTAACGGAATGAGTTTCAGACATATTTAAGGGTGAAATACAGGTGTCCAAATAGTTGTGGACATTTAAGAACAACACAAGTCTATATATAAACAGGCATGTGTGATTGTACATGCGTTTTACTGAAATATCTGAAGTGGGCAGACATTCCAAGATTTTTAAGACAGTTACCACAGTAACCAAGGCAGTAGCCATGAAGAGCAAAGCCTTGAGTGGATTTTAATTAAACTTAACACTGCTAATGCACAGATGAAAGTTGTTTTTGCCCCTGCTTGACAGCATCATTCTCACCTTGATTTTATTCTCACACGGCAGTCTACTATCTTTATCTCTGTATTAACTAAATTAGCTATAAAACCAAGTGGCGACTCTGAATGTAAAATGTCTGGAGCTGAAGACAAAGAAAAAGTTGTATAAGGTTACGAAGCATTACAAGCACTGTTATAAAGCAATCAAGAAATAAGTTAATCAGCGGAGCAATGTGGAATCATTAAAGATAAAGTGGATCAAAGAGAGACAATGAAAATGCAGAGGGAGTAAAATTATGAGAGGGAAAGCCAGAGAGAAGACGAGAAAATAACCTGGAGCCTTAAAACAATGCATACATTATGGCACACCTCCAACGGGAAGCGTGACATCAAAGCTATGCTAATGCTCACAAACAGCTCGGAGTGATGCAACCGCCACATGCGATCTCTGTCACATACCACCAGAAAATATAGCAATCAAAAATAAACACGTTAGTACCTGGCTGCCACACTGCACATTTCATATGTGCTTAGCTAAACATTTGGAAATGTTTTG
Source organism: Scardinius erythrophthalmus (assembly GCF_964197995.2). Classification (NCBI taxonomy): domain Eukaryota; kingdom Metazoa; phylum Chordata; class Actinopteri; order Cypriniformes; family Leuciscidae; genus Scardinius; species Scardinius erythrophthalmus. The sequence continues at coordinate 24,513,723 of NC_138239.1, forward strand.
ACATCTAAATGCTTTTTTTTTTTTTTTTTTTCATGCAGAAACCAAGCAAATGAAATGTTTTCTGCTCTGGGGGGAGAGAGAAGTAAACCTCAACACACATTTGCCACTCACAACTCTACACCTCAATGGTTTCTAGTATGATTTGTGCATAATAAACTGCAGATCTTCATGCGTGAAAGTAATTACGATGATTTGAATTCCTTTCTCTTCTTTTTAATTGTTATTTCACAGTTACTGGACCAAGATTAATCACTAAGTCTCAGCTTTCGTGACTGCCTACATTGCGTCTAATGCATATTGCACACACACAAAAATGGCAAGATGTATTAACAATGGCAATAATTGATCTAATTAGCTGGCTTTATGCAATTTAGGTACCAGGTCGATAAAATACTTTTTTTAAAAATCAATACTTATTACTTCTGTATGGAAGCTTGTTTCCGCCACTGAATAATAAATAAATAATAATAATTGCGACTTTTTATCTCACAATTCGGACTTTTTTTCTCACAATTGCGATATATCAAGTCAGAACTGTGACTTTTTTTCTCAGAATTGCGAGATATGAAGTCAGAATTGCATGAAATAAAGTCGCAATTCTGAGAAATAAAGTCGCAATTGCGAGATATAAAGTTGCAATTGCGAGATATAAAGTCGCAATTCTGAGAAATAAAGTCACAATTGCGAGATATAAAGTCACAATTCTGAGAAATAAAGTCGCAATTGGGAGATATAAAGTCAGAATTGCATGATATAAAGTCACAATTGCGTGTTATAAAGTCAGAACAGAAACTTTTTTTTCCCTTAGGATTGGACTTTATATCTCACAATTGTGAGTTTATATCTCAATTCTGAGAAAAGATGTCAGAATTGCGAGATATAAACTCGCAATTTATGTGTTATAAAGTCAGAATTGCGTGATATCAAGTCGCAATTGCGAGAAAAAAAAGTCAGAATTCTACACGCAATTCTGACTTTATATCTCGCAATTCTGACTTTATAACACGCAATTGCGACATTATTTCACGCAATTCTGACTTTATATCTCGCAATTCTGAGAAATAAAGTCAGAATTGCGAGATGTAAACTCGCAATTGTGAGATAAAAAGTCGCAATTATTATTATTTATTTATTATTCAGTGGCGGAAACAAGCTTCCATACTTCTGAGTTCTAACCACAAAGTTAAACTTTTTGACAATTGTACAACCATTTATGGAGTCATTATTTGAACGAGCCATTTGTTTGCTTCTAACTGTCACATAAAACAAACAGTGACTTAAAGGTCTATAAAGGTCTATAGCTTCCGAAAGGAGAGACTCTCGGAAGCTCACGTAAACATTTATTAAATATTCAGAGATTTGTTTTTCTGATATAGATGTGTATGTGCTGTAGGGTGACCAGATGAGATTGGCTGAAATTCGGGACGGGGGGTGGGGGGGGGGGGTGGGGGGTTGTTTGGGGAGGTTTTGGGGTAGTCCTACTATGATATTAGACTACATAGCCTATAATAAAATGAATTTTCAAACCTGAACCAAACATATTTTTATTCAAAGATCAACAGTCTGTCATTAATATTTAGTCTGCCACAAAAAAAAACAATATTAAAGGGGTCATATAATGGTACATGCACTTTTACAAGTTGATTGCACTGAAATGTCTGTTGGCAGTGCCTGTACACAACCATCCTATCATGATAAAAATCCATCCAGTGGTTTTGTTTTAATCTCCTTATATGTTTGACCATCTCTGAAATCAAGCCGTTCGATATTGTGACGTCATAAGATCGTACGCCCCTCCCGCTATTGTGATTGACAGCCGTGTTTCAACACAAGACCCGCCCTGAGCAAGCTGTGACAGCCGTCGTCATAGTAGTCCGCCATTGTTGATATGCTGGAGTAGAATGGCGTCTAAGCGATTGTGGTGTTCTGTTCTTAGATGTAATAAGGAACACAGCAGTCATTTGGATGTTCCTAAATCCGAGCCGTTGAAGAAGCAGTGGCTGAGTTTTGTTTTTGAAGCGATATGCCCAAAGGATTGACGCGGGGATTCCCTCACGGGGATTCCCCACGATCGTCTGTGCTTTCATGTTTGCGCGAATCATTTCACACCAGACAGCTTCACAAACGAGAAAAAACGGATCGGTACCAACGTGTTCCTGCTGAACCTCCAGAAGATGTGAGTGTAATGTTTTATTAACCTTTATATTAGTATTTATATTAATCTTTGCGAAATTTGCAAACCTTGCTGCAGGCTTCACGATGAATGCGTCTAAGGTTTACACTCAGGGTACATTACGGCATGTTTTCTATGTACGACGTTCTCAATATAATTCATAATCCCACGTTTATAACGAATAACACGTGGTTATTGTGTTAGATACGGTCAGAGAATGTCTAATACGGTGTACCCACAGAACAGAGGGGCGGGGTGAGCAAAGCTCATTATCATTTAAAGACACATGCACTGAAACGGCGTGCTGAAAACAGAGCTGTTTTTGGCCAGGTAAAATTAGTGTTTTCTTACAATACTAATGAGAATTTTTAATTAAAGTATATTACAAACTTTTAATTTAGACCCTAAAGAATCATATTAGCTTGTACAAAAATGGCATTATATGACCCCTTTAAAATCATGAACTCAAATGTCATTGTGACCAAAAAAAAAAAAAAAAAAAAGACTGTTGTTGGCTAACAGTGCGTAAATCAGACATTTCAGGCTATAAGTCTAACGCTAATAAGCCTTATGCCAAAATTATTATTATGACGAAATTGTCGGTCATTAAATAAGAAAACTAAATAATTGTGTAGATGATTTGCTTTGTGTAACCCAACATCAGACATTAGGCCGAAGTTTTTTTTTGCACACATTGCCGCGACCAATCAATCACTCCTTTACTGGCTGCCTGCACATTCACTGTCCTCGCGGCTGCGGCAACTCGCGCTCGCTTATCAATGCATTTTAATTCGCGCCTACGGTATCTTTGTTGAACTTCAAAAAAAGAAAAAGATGCTGCAGCCAATAAGCAGCCGGCGGGGGCTGGCTGCAGGACGACTCAACCTCCACGGACAGTTTTTAATGTTTTATCAGACAATATAAGAATTTGCTTTAGTATAATTTTCGGGACAATTAGGACCGGATTCGGGATTCGGGACAACAGCTTAGATTTCGGGACTGTCCCGAATTTTTCGGGACGTCTGGTCACCCTAATGTGCTGAATGTTGATGGTAAATGAGTATTATAGCCTATTATTGCCTTTCGGTTACTCATAATATAAAAGAAAACGCTATACTTTTTCCCATACCGTTCACTTTCTTTGTTTAACAGTTATCTCTAGTACAGTATTAGATATGACTGTTAAAAGAGACGCTAAACTGTGAAGCGGATAATGTGAGCGCCGTTTTGTGAAGTCAGAGTATGTTGTACATGTGTGCTGAGCAGAGATCTGGGATGAGCTATATTTTGCTTAGAGGTATGTGTGCAATGCAACGTTCACTGAGCAGAGATGGTTCACTAATGATGATACTTCAGTTGGCATGTCCTTCACAAGGAAAGAAATGTTTCAACTGATGCAAATGTACCACTAATGAATACGCAGAGGATAGTTTCTTAATATGGAAAGTGGATTGTACCATGTGTAAGCATGAGGTATACGTTCCATTTTTAAACATAAGCAACATGTTTTTCTACCTTACAAGGAAGTTGTAAGTCCCAGAGTGGTGTATATAAGCTGAATCCTTACTGTACCACCCCAGATAAACATAAAGGCATGATGGGGTGAGAGGATAGAGAAATGGGGAACAGAGAAATCTAGAATGAGGACCTCCTCACCTATAGCCTTATTCTGCTATGCCTGTTTCTCTCTGTCAGACACATGTATACAAATAATAAATAAGATATCTCTTGACAAAGTAACTGGTGTAGCTTCCGTGATTCAACAATAGTCTTAATAAATAAATAATAATAGTAAGAGTAATATGTTGCATTTAATAATAATAACAACCAAAAAATATTGTTATTTGTGCATGAGTGAATATAGTGGCAGTGTAGAAAGTGTTGATTTTAATAGAAGAGATGTAGTTTTGTCTCCTGCCACTCGCTTGCTAGGTCAATTAGATTTAATGGCAGATACATCACCAGTCTTTGTTTCACAACCTCCTAGTTTACAAATTAAGAAATGCTTGTTAGCATGTGATAGTTATTTTATCCTCGAACAGAACTTGTCTAACCTCTCATGGTGCTTTGACAGACATTTTAGGATCTCTAAATCCTCCCAGGTGCTCATTGTTCTCGGTGGCATCTCTAGAGACGGTGATCGGCACCTCTGGAGTGACAGACGGCCTTTGCTCAGCTCATGAGTCTGCCTGCGCTGGGACATAAACTCACGGTGACAGCCTCCATTCAGGCCTCCCAGGTGTCTCCTCTAAAACAGCTATTCAACCTTTCAGCTCCTTAATGAGAATCAACAAAGCATCAAAGCCTTTCTAAACTCCTGTTTCCTGTCTTTCACTAAATGGATCTCTCTTTTTGTAGCACATGCAGAAAGAATGTCAAACAATGGAAACTATACACTTATTTTTATTGTATTTGTAGTTGACATGATATTTCAAGTGTCCTGCAGTATGTCATGCCAAACTTTACCTAAAAACTTTTTTAAACAACGCATTATTAGACAAAATGTCGTAATTTTCACACCGCTGCAGTATACACTGGTTGGAATCTAGGTGGCGCTATGATGTATTTTTGTTTAGCCTACACAATTTTTTTTAATATATATATATATATATATATATATATATATATATATATATATATATATATATATATATATTAACTAAATAAATAAATAAAATTGTATTTCTCCAAAATTTAATAATTTATCATGTTGGTTTAAGTTTCTTGTACCAAAAATCTATTTTTATATCTAATTTATTAATTATGACACTTTAAGGCCGTTTACATGACACTGTTTTCCTACTACGGAAAACTTTTTGTGTGTTTTGGCCGTTTATTTACATGACTACTGCGTTTTGGAGACCTGAATACACAAACTTTTGAAAACGGGTTTCAAAGTGCAAGTTTTTGTAAACGACACCGTCTCGGTGTAAACTACAAAAGCTTGAATTTGTGGAAACGGTAACATCATGCGCATCCTTATTACGCGTTCAGTCTATAGGCGCGTAGTGACATCGCCAACTACTGGCATAGCATGCATAATACAGCATTTTTAGTAGGGATGTACTTGGATGTGTGACTATGATTGGGTTATTTGAGACACTCATATTGCATATTAATAATCCAGCAGCTATCTTATTTTTTCAACAGTAGGTCTATGTTTATGCTTTGAAAACACAGGGATGCCTGGAATCACTTGATAAAGTAGATGAAAAATACAGTTAATTGCAAGATGTGCAACACCATTCTATGCATAATATTATAATAAGAACACTATAGAATTCACCATTGTGAATTTTGTGTTTCAGCGAATTGCAACTGGAGGAGCGCATCCCAATGGGAGTAACAGGTTCTGGCTAGCAGGTAACAAGTTCAGTTACATTTGCGTCCTTTTGTGCAGATACAAGTTGTAATGTTATGTTTATGTTGTGTATCTAGGACACTGATTCTCAAAGTGTGGTACGGCTCCCTCTAGTAGTACGCAGAGGAATCACCTAATTTCGGACGTACAATCACACCGGTGTGATTAGAACGGTCAGTGCATCACGTGATCAGCTGCTAAATTCAAATGTGCTGGCACCAAGCGGCAACCTCACTGTCTCTCTCTTGAAACCAACACGTAAGTGAATTGGTGCAATTCATCGACAGGCCGCTTGAGGCTGGATGCAAAAGTGAGTCAAATCGGTATCTCCCCCATGTTAAAATGCTCAACTTTACAGCAGATTCACGAGTTCACACTTACAAATAAGTCAGATAGAATAAATGCGTATTTGGCGTGCTGTCCGAGGAGAGGGCTCCGGGCTCGGTATTCGGCCCGAACCCAGAGTACTCCCCCCGTATTCCTGGCTGTGAAAGAACAAGCCAAGAGTGAGGAGTCGGGGTGGTGGAGGGATGCTGAAAACTGTCAAGGAAGTTAGATGAGTTGACAGAGTGAATATATATGCTTCCTCTCATGCTGATAGGGTAGACATGGTAATTGTTTGATGAGTTGATTGATTACTTGATTATTTGAACGTGCTCCTCCCGAACTTTGTTAATAAAACATCATATAAAATATGTTCACAGCCTGATGCAAAAAGTGGTTTTGGTCTATATAGCTAATTTTGCCCTTTATGACAACTGTAAGGGGGGTGAATTATTTTATAACTCATCCATTTAAATCATATTAAGCCTTAAAGTAGGGTGACCATACGTCCTCTTTTTCCCGGGATTTGGCTTTAGCTTTCTGCAGTCACCATTTATTAGGTTTACATCCCTTTTGTAAACCTAATAAATATATGACAAGCGCTCAGCGCTTGTCATATATCACAACTATTCAGTGTTTTTAACCACATAGTGTTTATTTTAGGTTTCAGACATTTAAATTCACATAAGTTCTACAAAAACACTACATTTAGAGTTTGTAAAATACACACTGATATCTATGGAAGCGGCAATAATAATCCTTTCCATTATAATTAGACGACACGTTTTATTCATACCAGATACACATTGTGTAAGTAACTTTAAATTTTACACTACTCTACTCCCAGGTCAGTGGCCACTTACTTTTAAGCGTTTCAGGAGAAGTGGATAAATTCACGTGTTGTAAATCCAACAGATCCAATTCTCTAAACTGCGGCACAAACTAACATAGTGGCGCCAATCGCGCATATAGCTCAACTAACGCAATCATTATAAAGGCGTTTAAACAACAAAAAACATCCACTTGCACATATTTGACAATCTGAATATGAGATATTTCTATAGCTATATGCTATATCTAACAACTTTCGGAATATTTTGAATAAAAAAGGAAATAAAAGCAGATCATCATTCATTCAGCGCTATTGTGACTGCAGTGTATCACGTGACAATCAATGACACGTCACCATGGAAACAATAAAGTGATACGTTCTAAATAACGATCGTCTTGAAAAACTCACGCTTGGGGGTCAGCCGGAATATTTTAAACTTATGTGTGAAAAGGTTAAATATAAATCAATGTATAAATGAAACTGCTTCGTTTTTGAGCTGTGTTTAGATGTAGTTGAATAGTTAGGCCTACTACACTACTGGTTAATATTGGTCATTATAGTGGTACTTGGAGAGCCACATATTTTCTGAGGTGGTACTTGGTGTAAAAAGTTTGAGAATCACTGATCTAGGATATCTGATTAATCTCATTTAGGATGTGTCATATAGAACGGGCTTCAGTTTACAGGTGTTTATTCCCTCTTCAGATTCACCTCATGCAGCTATTCCTTTTAGATGTTTATTTTTTTTAAAAAACATTGATGCGTTATTATTAATACTCAAGATATGTTTTTCTAGTCATATTTTTGTATTTTGATATACATATTTTTATGACATATTGTTATTTGTCAACATTAATTTTCAAAAAATTCATTTAAAAAAAATTCATTATCGCCATGCCGGACACGACCCACCCAGAGTACTTGTTTTTGAGACCTATCAGTACTAGAAATGAGAAACTGACAAAAATGCCCATCTCGAATTTTGTTTTCTGTAAGTGGAAAGGGAATACTTATATTCTTATATTTAAATATTTATATTCTGTCATCATTTACTCGTCCTTGAGCTCCAAACCAGAATGGTTATCTTCTGTGGAATGCAAAAAGATACATTTCTTGAATGAATGGGAAGTTTGAAAAAGTCTATCTTTATGAGATGAACAGAAATTTCAGTTCTAGTCTATAATTTCATTCCTAGTTATGATTCTAGCTGATTTTATCACCCATTACATCACCAAAAAAAACTTTGTTTTGAAAAAGCATTTTCCTCTCAAGAGATGGAACATGACCTGACTTTAATTACATCCAGTTATCAATGAAAAAGTTTTACCTTGCAGTAATTAACATTCAGTTAGTTTGACAGAGAAAATAACTAATACAATTTTTTATTCATCTCATCTCAAAGAATTTTTTTTTTCATATTAAACTGGTATACTTAAAGTCTGCTAAATTGGAGCAGCTCATTTTAGTAGTGCTGAAGTTCAACTAAATATATATTTAAGTATACTTGATCTATACTTGGTGCTAAAGTGGAACTATTGCAAGTATACTTAAGGTACACTTTAAATATCTTGCATTTAAAGACTGATATTATACAGAGATCATACAATCCTTATTAATAATGATATTAAAATGATATACATTTTAGGCTTAATATTAAGAAATGTGCATTGTGCAATAAAGAAATACTCCAAATAAAGTTTAATTATAATTTTATATCAGCAAGTCTTAAGTGATATGTCGATAAATATGTTAATGGTTTTGAAGTATATATGAAATAAATAAATATATTTTAATATTTAATATTTAATAGATTTTGGTATAGTTTTCTTTTTTTTTTAAAGGTGCTGTATGTAGTTTTTAGCGGCCTCTAGCGGTGATGTTTCAGATTGCAACCAATAAGTTTACAAGCGCATGCTCTTACGCATGCTCGAATTTATGAGCGAGCACTGTGGGTACCGGCCAGACTGAGACGCAACCGGACGTAACACAGCATCCCACAACATGCTGGAAACTCAGGTAAACTCCCACTGCAACGTTACAATAATAGGCTACTTTTATCAGCTTGACGTTGAACTAATGCTCCATGCTCGTACCATGATAAGTATGGAACCCTATCAACCGTGCCGAATTCTGTCACTGCAAGCACCACTTCACATTTTCTTCAGGAAATGTACATTCTAGGTTTGTAGATAAGGTTTCTCCATTATTCAAATGCCCTGCCGATGTTGATCCGTGTTTTTTACCCGAAGTTCATCCGATTCACGTCTGGCCTTACGAGCTTCAGCATAATTTTTTTTTTTTTTTTTTTTTTTTTTTTTTTTTTATTAATATGGAGTTTGTGTTGCAGTCTGTGTTTTGCTGGGCGCAGGTCGTTTCTTAGTGTTATCAGACATGTCATAAGTTGTATAAGTCATAAGTCCATGTCATAAGTTGCAGTGTCGTCGCTGTTGAGTGCAAAGTCAGTAGGCTAGACGAGGCGAGACTCAGGCTCGGGAGCGCGCATGCAGATGACGTCACTGGCGGTAAATCCGACCCGGGACCTTCACATAAAAATAAGAATACTTGCTTGTAAAAACAATGGGTCGTACATTAATATTAATATTAGCTCAAATGATCTATAGGGAATTTTAATAATTAATCATGAATATGATTAATATTTTGTATGTTACAGTTACATTAATTTATCGCAGCTGAACTAGATTGATATATGAACGATTACCATAACGGGTTATGGTTCGTCATTAATACATCAATTGTTCTTATTTCAGCTCGAAGTTATGGGATAACTTTAATGGAATTAATTTAGTTATCAAACAATCTGTTTGTCCAGCGAACAGATTGTACGTAAGATTAAATTAACTCTCAAGGAAAATTATCCTTCTTACAAACACGAGAAAGAGTATCTTTTCCAGGCCTTGAAAAGACACTCTCGGTGTTTGTAGACTAAAATTAGGTTACTTAAATCGTAGCCAAGGTAAAGCATATAGCTAAGATCGAACATTTCAGGGACTAAGTAACATGGGCAATTAAAACAGAGTCAGTCAAGGACATATGGAATTTAATAATTAGACTAATACTACATCGAAACTACGAGTAGCCTATACACAGAGTAAATACATATTTACAACAGAAACATACGGATGAAAACATTACAAGACCAAACGGATAACAGATGAGATAGGGAGAGGATGAAAGGGAGAAAGTGAAACTAAAGTTCAGGATGAGAGAGATCACCGAGATGCTCTCTCTCATCGCAAAAACACAGGTAACCTTTTGAGAGACAGCAAGGAATCAAATCACATTAAAAGTTCAATAAACTTATCTTGCAAAATGGTTCTCTTTGTTGCTGAAGAACGCAGAGTTCATGCGTGTGTCCTAAGACCATCGTGCGTGTGTTTCTTTAAGAAAGCCGGGCTCGCGCTCTTGTGTCTTCTGGTGAGCGCGGTAGCGGGGTTTTCGAAAGAGTCTTTCTTTCTGAGTTGAAGTTGTCTGCTGCGTTTGCTTCATGGAGTCCGAAGACGAAAATAAAGAACATACTTAAAGAAAATTGAAAACGCTCCCAAAGGGAGCCATAAGGTCTTCTCGCTGACGAGGCGGGTTCGTGAAAGTGCAGGAACAAAAACAAGACGAAAGGAAATACAGAACAGAACTGAACGGAACGCGGAGTGTAACCGCTTTTCTAGGGCACAGGAATTTCACTCCTCCCTGGGGCTTGAGCCAATTGGAATGCGAAATTCCAGGCGGGAGAAAAGTTCTTTGTCTCACTATGAGTTTGATTTGCATGTTTTATGGCAGTCTTAGGATCATGCCATTTCTACGTTAAACAATTATAACTGCAGTAAAATGCATTTTATCATAATTTGGTATCCATATCTTTCCTACGGGTATATGGAGGTTTAATTCAAGACCAAATTTGGTATGTTTAAAAGCTACGGCCTAGAAGTACCTTCTTACTCTGTAAGATAAGTATTAAAAGTTCGATTAACTGGGAATAAGACTAACCTAAAATGTGATGTGCATTTACAAGTGGGAATGAAAATTAGACTTTTTAAAAAGATCCACATGGCATATCTATGATTGAAAAAGGGTGCACATCTGAGACATTATTCCTTTACGGTTTACAAGAATACAAAAACCCATCACAGAGAAGAACAATCATGAAAAAGAGAAATTACATTCAGGCTTACATATTTCTTCAATGGTTATACATATAAAATATCTAGGATGAACACCTAATTCTGCTCTTCTGGCTAACATTCCGTTAGGTAATAAAACACAGTTCCACACAGGGGGGAAGGGATTGCCAGAGAATGTTAGTGAACCCTCTCTAACTAAAACACTATTGATTAAAGAATACATTTCAAAACCACACCTCTAGAAAATCATAATTATATGGTCAAACGAATTAATAAAACATGCGTACAGGAAGATCAAACCCAAATCTGAGTTACATACATTAAAACTATATTTCTATAGGAGGATGTTTGTGTGTGTGTGTGTGTGTGTGTAGAAAGTTTCAAGTTTCGTTATCTCTCTGTGGTCCAGAGAGGGGAAAAGGGGGGGTTTGGAATGTAGAACTTTGCAAAGTGAAGAGAATGTATGGACTTTTATTATTCTCCAAGGTGCAATTTAGATCGTAAAAGTCAAGTTGTTCCAGTCTTTATGGAGCCTGGCGTATGATTTGTAATTTCGAAGTCAGGAGGTTACAAGCTCTGATAAGCTTAGCAAAGAACGTTTTGGGCAGGAATGTGCTTAGAAAACACAGAGAGTCCGAATTTGTTAATTCAAACCAACGACGAATGATTCGATAGCCAATGTTGTTACATTCCCCCTTTTCGTCCGGTGAAGTCCGTGTGGACATCGTCGGACGACAATCATCACAATGGTCACATGGCAGGTGAATCATGACAGTCGTGTAGCAGGTGGATCATGACGGTAGGAAGGCAGGTGGTGCTTGGAGCTGAGGATTCAGCTCGATGAGGTTCGGCGTGGTCTCTGACTTGACGCCCCCCTTTCTGGGGATTCCGTCTGAAACCTGCAAAGGTGCACAGCTTTCGTGCACTTGGCTGCATCGCATCTCGTTGAGTCTTCTGTACAGGATGGAGACCAACCTAGTGTTAGGGTGTGGCTGATTACCTGCAAAGGTGCACAGCCCAATGTCGGCGGCGTTCCAGCCTCGGACCGCAGATGAAGTGTTCAGAACGGGCCGTCGAGCCGGTGCTCGGAGGGCTTTGTTGGCAGGAGCAATGTCCATGAGTTGGGACCCCCTTTTCTCACTACGGAGTTCCAGTCCTGGATTCACGGTGACGTTTAAGTTTTTGGAGGATGGTAGTTTCAGTGCTGTCTGGTACTCTTTGCTGGGAAGCTGGTACCATGTCAGGCCATCAGGGTGTAGGATGACACCTTTCAGTACTTGAAGTCCCATTTTCTGGTTGAGCATGTTGACACGGCTGGTTGTGTCATGCTGGTCGTGAGTGACAGTGGCGGTGTGCACAGGTGCGTTAGCAGACCACCTTTCACCTACAATCTCTGCTTGCGTCTCTGTCACTTGTGTGTGAGGCTTAGCTTCGGCAGGGCAGAGATAATGAATGTCTTTGGTTATAGTGCACAGGTGCAGGTTTGGAGCTGAGTACGGTTGTGTGTCGCCATCGTGGTAGGCCACCACGTCTGGAGGGCTTATCTTGATGTGGGTGTTGTTTTCCCAAAACCTGACCTTGCAAATGTCTGTAAGTCTGTAGACTTGGCTTGACTCGATGATAGGCGGATTTAGGAGAAGGCCCACTTCTCTCTGCTCGGGATCGACGCAGAGTGAGATGGTGCTACCCAGAGAGTAGGCCAGGTGTTTTTGTAGAAAGTCAGCTGGCATGTTGATGGCGGAAGCCAGCACAGTTAGCATCAGGCTTAGTATCAGGTATGGTGGGATTACACCTGTGGCTATGCTGTCATTGGAGGAGCTAACCTCCCACAGCATGTCTGTCGTTGGCACTGTAACCAGCTGAGTCTGGACAAAGTCACTCTGTAAGACAGTAAACTGCGGCTTCATGGAGTTTGCGGTCTGGTTCGCTGCATTTACACTGGACACACCAATGTTAAACAGAGTTCTGGCAGCAGCTCCGGTTCTGAGCAATGCTCCCAGGAACTGGCTGGAGTGGTGGTTGGTGCTTAGGAGTCCCGATTGTGCGACAGTCACTTTCTCCAGTTGGTTGAGCATGTGTTCGACCTTGGCCTCGGCTTGAGAGAGGGAGTCCTCTGTCCGTCGGACACTTGTCCAGATGTATTGGGCTACGGAGCTGGGGTAGTGTGCTCTGTAGACCGGGCGGGGCTGAATGAGTCGAACATGCACTTGCTGGGTGTAGGTCCTGCCGTCAGTGATCTGGGGTCTCGGTCGTTCCCTCGGTGGCAGCTGTCCTCTGGTTGGCTGACAGTACAGCATGGCGAACCACAGCAGCAACCTGGTACAGACAACAGGGTGAGAGAGAGAGAAAGGGGAGGAAGAGGCCAGCAAGGGTTGTCTTTGATTGGACAGGGCAGTCTTTTTACTTTGTGGGCGGCGACTGGGTTTAGTTCGCCTTGGCCCATGTTTTGCCACATCTTGCTGTCGGCTTGTCGCTTGCTTCAGTGTCTCGTTAGTGTCTCTGTTGTTGTGTTGTGCAGCACATGATGCGTTATAGATGAACATTAGCCGTTTATCCCCCTTTGTGCGCCGTGGCATTACATGCCTTGGCATAGTGATGTCAATCGGTGCACAACTCATAATGTTGTTCTGTACGCGCAGCATGTGCGTTGTGTCATGCACTGGTCTGAGGCACTGGTTGTCAGTGAGGTCAGACGGCGTGTGAGGGTGGATAAGGAAAGTCTTTATGTTGCTGACAAAAGCCCGCATGTCCATTATGGTTGTCTTTTCAAATAGCGGAGCCAGCGTAAGCGGCTTTGAAGTAGGCAGTTGAGCTTGTAAAGTTCTCATGCTGTGTGTAAGCTTTTCAACCTCTAGGGTGGGTGGGTGGGTTGAAAGTGACCACAGCTTGTTGTTTAATGCACCAGGCTTGGCAATGGCTTGAATGAGGTCATGTCGCTGCAGGTCAGTCATGACATTGAGGCAGCAAGTGTCAAAGTCTTTGGTGGGCTGTAAGGTGCAGGTTAGCGGATTCGAACCTTCAGTTGGTGCTGAGTCTGTGTCTTTTTGGCTGGCTGTGGGAGTTCCCATGAACTCTGTGACCTTTGTGACCTGACCGTCTGGCTGTGACTGGAGGGGGCAAAGTTCTCGTACTTGGGCCCAGACTTTGAGCTGTTTCAAGTCCAGTAACGGTTCAAAACGATCTAGAAGGTCTCTGCCGATGAGGAACGGAAAAGTGTCCATTTTTGAGATGAACACGGGATGGACTAGACTCAAAGGACCAATCGTCAGGTGAATGTGGGCTACCTGTTCGAGCCGGATGTCATGTTGACTGTATGACTGTACGTTCAGTTCACAAGTTTGAGGTGTAAGAGTTCGGTCTTGTCTCTTAGCTTTAAATTGGAGTCTTTGGAACAGTTGATTTGAGATCACCGTAATGTCCGATCCTGTGTCTATCAGGGCTTCCATGCTCACTTCCTTTTCCAACGTGATGTTCAGGTAGAGTTTTTGGGCCACCCCCTTTTTGATTAGGTTGCCCAGGAATGTTGGCATGGCAGGTGTGACGGTCGTTGGGTGGTTAGGACCGGTCTCGTGTAGCTTGCTGTGGAGGCAGTTAGACAGAACAGCGTTTTCTGGTACCTTGGTATTTTGGTACCTGGTGTGAGGAGGTGTGCTGTTTCGTTCATGGTGTGCAGCTGTCAGCTGTGAAGCTTGTGTGATGCTGTCACGTTGTGATGTGACAGTTAGCTCTGTGGTCTGTGGATGATGAGCAGTGTTCGAGGTGCTTGGCTCAGTCAGATGGCGGACAGACGGTTTGGTTTCAGTTCTTATGCTTAGGCATAAGATGTCTGGCTCGTCCTTCTTGTCTTTCTTGCAACGTTTCTGGTGAAGAAGCTCTTTCAGCACCTTTAGGATCTCTGCTGTCTCAGACGTGGATGCACTGTGGTTATCTGATGTGAGCTCAGGCTTGAGCTTACCAGTGTCGTGTCGAGAGTGGTTCCACTCTCTGTCGGGGCTTGTTGTCCTGGGCGGTGGAGATCGGCTCTTCTTGGGTCGCCGGCCGGTTTCCCGGAATCTTTTAGAGCGCTCGCTCTGGTGCTTTGGACGAGCACCACTGCGATTGTGTTGCCCTCTGCTGGTTTGGAACGGTCGTGACTCTCTGTAAAAATGTCTGTGACTGTGGTGTTGTGGGACACCCTCTAAAGTCAGTTTTGAACAGTGTCCAGAGACAGAATAGATTGTGGGGTTTTTCACAGTCTTTTCAGAAATAGTCTTTTGCTTGGTGTAAGCTTTATGGGCTAAGTCACGCAGCTGTTGGGTAGACATGGCCCGTGCATCGGCCAAAACCCCAATATGATGGGATAAGTTTGGATGGAGATTCCGCATGAAAAGAGTTCTAAATGTAACATCCTGTTCCATCCCTGGCTCATTCCGTGCTCCGAAGAAGACTTGTCGGAGTCGGTTGTAGTAGGTCTGGGGGTGTTCACGCCGACCTTGTTTGAGGTCTACAGCAGCGATGAAACCTTGATCGGAGTCTGGATCATAGAATTCACTGATCAAAGCTTGCCGTAATTGTTGGAAGTCCGTTTTGACAGCCTGTGGTTGACGGTCTAGAAAACTACGAACATCACTACTAGCCGTTATTCTTAACAAATACAATTTGTCCCAAGCCGTCATGTTGGCGACAGTTTGCACGTGAAAGTCAATGTCTCTTAAATAAGCATGAATGTCATAATGTCCTGCAGAATCTGGATCGAACATAGGAATGTTTCGAGCTAGCTTGTCAAGTTCTCGGGGGGTCGTGCCGTGGTTAGTGGCATGGGTTTTCTGAAAGGGTCCTCCCCCTTTTGCTGTTGACAGATGGTCTTGGAAGCTGGCTGGTGATGTCTTGAGCGGTGGGCTTACATCTCCCTTTTCAGCTCTGGGTTCTTGGCTGAAAGGTGCGGACCAGCTGGTCAGGGGAAACTCTGTGATGTGCGTTTCTCCGTTCCAGCCACTCTGCAGTCTGTAAGAAGGTTTCAGTTCTGCATGAACAGTGTCAAGTTCATCTTGGAGCTCGTCTCTCTGCAGAGTAAGCTCGCTGATTTTAGCTCGGGCCGTTTGCAAATGTTTTTCGCAGGCCCTGGCTTTTGCTTCTGCTTCTTTTAGTTCAGTCTCGGCTCTCTCTAGGAGAGCGTCACTTTGTTGGAGTTTTTCGTCGAGTTCTTTTCTGGTTTCTCTCTCCAACTGTTCTCTTTGGTCGGTGTCGAGGCGCAGATCTTGCAGGGCATTTCGAAGTCTTTCTACTTCTTTCTGTAGCGCTGGATCTGTGGCGTCCTCTTTCTCGCGCTGGTTCTGGGTCTCGAGGAGGAGCTGATCTAGACGACTCTGGGTTCGGGCCTGGTCTTTCCAGGCCTCCTCCACTTGAAGCTGTAGCGCTGCTGCTTGCTGCTCCAGGTCGATGTTGCGCCGTTCGCTGAGCCTCGCCTGGGCGACGACGTTGTGGGTGACGCTGCTGACGATCCTGGCCCAGTCTTTGTAGTTGTAGCTTTGGGTAGGATCGTGTGTTATCAGCTCGTCTAGCTCGGTGTCCAGTTGCGTTTGGCTCAGATGCTGCAGGTCACTGGCGTCCTTGGGCAGGAAGGGGGTAGTCATTGCTTTCAACCATGTCGAGAGGCTGCCCCCGTGGACTGCTGGACTGGATGAACGGGACATCCTGGCTCACTGTGGGTGAGAGAAGCACAGCACACACAAAAAGAGACCAATGCAAGTTCGTTCTAAGGTTAACGAGCTATACTCATACGGGCTATGCCGTTTATGAGAATTTTGGGGCTAACTGATGCACAGTTAGACAGTTCCAATTAACTTGGGTCGACAAAGGACCTGCAATGGAAATTTGACAGGCAGTAGCCTAGCGGGTCACGTGGTGACACTGGCTGCTGGTTATCACTCTACTATTTAGCTTCCTTGGTGGCTCTCACAGGTTACTGTCTCTAGGTGAAATGAAAGAACCAAATCACAACAGAACAAAGGATAGAAAAGACTGAGGTAAAACAAAACACTAGTGATGACTAGGTCTGAAATTAAATAAACAGAATAGTAACACAGTACGTGTTCAAGAGGATAAAGAGACCTAAGCTATTACCACTGCTAGGGTTTGAGATAGGCCAACAGGTGAGTGGGGCTATCGGGGTAGGAAACCTAGGAAGATGGTATGGCTTAGAGAAGAGATGGGCCAAACATCTAGAATGTACCCAAGGGAATATCTAATCTTTTGTGGCTTAGACAGGAAAGGGGTTTTACTAAATTTAGTTTACCTGTGGTGAATTGAAGCCGCTCTGGTGGGACCCGTGGCTCAGTCAACCCCTCCGACGGTTCCCAACACCTGACCGCAGTGTCCTCAGGCAGCTTCGTTATCTCCCTGTACCTCGCTGCGCCCTCTCAGACAACTTGCGACTTTACAGCACAACCTGGCAACACCAAGGTTTCCCCGGCCAGACAACACGGCAAAATTGGGTTTTAGCCCGGAACTCTCTTGAAGAGTGGCCCACTTTTAGGCCTCAGTTCGGGTTTATTGTCCCAAAATTGCTTTGTGTGTGTCGGCTGGCGCGGTTGACCTTTGGAGTGCCAAATTGCTAATGTCACAGTTGCGTGCCGCAACGATGGTACGGGATTTGGAAGTGTCCGAAACAACACGTACGTCAAGTGTCAGTAACGCCGGTTGGGCAACCTCACTCGCGGAAACCAACCCGAGATGACTGCAACTCCCCACAGTGCTCTAGTGAATGCCACCTATAAATACACAACGGATAAACAAGTGAAACTTAAAGTGAATTAAGGCTAGTTTGTTTAAACCCAAAATGGATTAATTATTTATGTGGCAATAAGAGTCAAAGGTTTTACTAAATAATAATAAAATGACAAGGAAATTATGATAATGATGGTAATTATCAAAATAACCTAACCCAAAAGAGAGATAGGAGAAAAAAGTAGAAAAAAAAAATAATAGAATAAAAAAATAAGAATTGAAAATCAAAATCAAAATGAAATGGCAGGATGAACCCAGGAGAAGAGGCAGGCCGCAGTAGTGTGTTTTCACCACAAGGGGGCGTGCTCCCTCTCTGTGCTTAACCTGGCAAACCGAAAACTTAATTCATATTAAAAATTCAAAACTTGTTTAAATTAAAATTTAAAATAAGCATGTAAGGAAATGTATAGATCAGAATGATATCTTATACTAATCCAGATACCCTAAAGTATCAGTCCTATTTATAAAAATAATCAGGAGAGAAAGACGATATAAAAGAGTGAAACGAGGAAAATAGTGATGCCGACTTAGTATCCACAAGGCCACACGATGGTGCTGTTTCCTTCAAGTGGATGTAAGTGGCTGAATGCACAACTCAATTTAAATTTAAAATTCAAACTAGTTTAATAAATGAGCATGTAAAGAAACGGAGAACTCAGAATAATATCCCATAATAATTAATAGTAACAGTGAGGTGTTACAATAATTATAAACAATCAAAAGAGAAAAGTAGAAATAAAACAATTCATGACAGGATTTGAAAAGAGAGAAAAGAGAGCTGAGTGGACCGACCTAGCGGGAGGCGGCCACTAGGTGCCGTTGTTTCCTCTAAGGGAATGGCTGAGATTTAATCTAAGTTTTAATTCAAATCTTGTTTGAACCAAACTCAGAGTAAATGTATCAGTTAAAAGCAGGAAAATGGTCTAACACAAATTAATATTCGCCCGAGCAAAGCTGTAAATGCGAATAGTTATTTAGAGTTTAGACATTAATTCACAGGGAAAAAAAAAAAACTTCAGCAGTAAAGAGAGCGTTATTTGATAACTGGCCACAAGGTGGCGTAATTGCGCTCATGCAGGCTGACGTCAGTGGGAGGCGGCGCTCACGCAGGGTGACGTCGGTGGGGGCGCGTAATTTGAAACTTCTAAACACTTAACGAACGCCCTCTGGCGTTTAGTTAATGGAATTACACCCAATTTCCATGTAATTCAGCTTTTCAGATCGCGTAACGCGCTGATTTTCTGCAACAATCACAAATTAGACAGAGGTCTCGGCGGACCTTTTGGTGCTATTAATACTGCACAAGAGAGTATGGCGGGGTTTCTTCGCCGCAAATACTCAAATGTGGACAACAGGAATTGTACGTCTGTTGCACTCCCATACGCACTTTATCAAAATAGCACTTTATGATTTAAGTGTGTTGGTTTAAAAATTGGGTAGCTAATCCATTTTTTCGACCAGGAGTTTTATCGTTAATTTTTGAATATCACTGTGGTTCACCACAAATTCAATAACGACATTTGCATGCAAGGTATGTTTAGAAGGAAGCTCGCTTCAAAACATATTTATTAATACCGGTAATACGCACGTGAGAATTCTTCGTTCACAGTGATTTAAAACAAATATTAGAAATGTATCAACTGCAGAGATATTTCTTCATCTCTTAACTGACATTTGTAATATTAAATAGGCTACTGCAGTGTAGCATTTAACAGTGCTAAAATTGTTTAGGCATATTTTAGCAACTTGTTAATATGTAACGTTTGGCCTACTGACTTTGTAGTCAGCTGGAGAGTTTGAGCGCGACTCATTCTCACAATTCACAAAAACGCGCGTGTAATGTTACAATTATCAATAGCCATAATACACATTTAACTGAAACTGAATTTGCCCATAAACAAAGTTTGAAATGCCCGCATTCTCCACCAAAACTGTAAAAACAATGGGTCGTACATTAATATTAATATTAGCTCAAATGATCTATAGGGAATTTTAATAATTAATCATGAATATGATTAATATTTTGTATGTTACAGTTACATTAATTTATCGCAGCTGAACTAGATTGATATATGAACGATTACCATAACGGGTTATGGTTCGTCATTAATACATCAATTGTTCTTATTTCAGCTCGAAGTTATGGGATAACTTTAATGGAATTAATTTAGTTATCAAACAATCTGTTTGTCCAGCGAACAGATTGTACGTAAGATTAAATTAACTCTCAAGGAAAATTATCCTTCTTACAAACACGAGAAAGAGTATCTTTTCCAGGCCTTGAAAAGACACTCTCGGTGTTTGTAGACTAAAATTAGGTTACTTAAATCGTAGCCAAGGTAAAGCATATAGCTAAGATCGAACATTTCAGGGACTAAGTAACATGGGCAATTAAAACAGAGTCAGTCAAGGACATATGGAATTTAATAATTAGACTAATACTACATCGAAACTACGAGTAGCCTATACACAGAGTAAATACATATTTACAACAGAAACATACGGATGAAAACATTACAAGACCAAACGGATAACAGATGAGATAGGGAGAGGATGAAAGGGAGAAAGTGAAACTAAAGTTCAGGATGAGAGAGATCACCGAGATGCTCTCTCTCATCGCAAAAACACAGGTAACCTTTTGAGAGACAGCAAGGAATCAAATCACATTAAAAGTTCAATAAACTTATCTTGCAAAATGGTTCTCTTTGTTGCTGAAGAACGCAGAGTTCATG
The DNA here is from genome assembly GCF_964197995.2 of Scardinius erythrophthalmus. NCBI lineage: Eukaryota > Metazoa > Chordata > Actinopteri > Cypriniformes > Leuciscidae > Scardinius > Scardinius erythrophthalmus. The sequence goes on from NC_138239.1 coordinate 24,534,046, forward strand.
CGTGTGTCCTAAGACCATCGTGCGTGTGTTTCTTTAAGAAAGCCGGGCTCGCGCTCTTGTGTCTTCTGGTGAGCGCGGTAGCGGGGTTTTCGAAAGAGTCTTTCTTTCTGAGTTGAAGTTGTCTGCTGCGTTTGCTTCATGGAGTCCGAAGACGAAAATAAAGAACATACTTAAAGAAAATTGAAAACGCTCCCAAAGGGAGCCATAAGGTCTTCTCGCTGACGAGGCGGGTTCGTGAAAGTGCAGGAACAAAAACAAGACGAAAGGAAATACAGAACAGAACTGAACGGAACGCGGAGTGTAACCGCTTTTCTAGGGCACAGGAATTTCACTCCTCCCTGGGGCTTGAGCCAATTGGAATGCGAAATTCCAGGCGGGAGAAAAGTTCTTTGTCTCACTATGAGTTTGATTTGCATGTTTTATGGCAGTCTTAGGATCATGCCATTTCTACGTTAAACAATTATAACTGCAGTAAAATGCATTTTATCATAATTTGGTATCCATATCTTTCCTACGGGTATATGGAGGTTTAATTCAAGACCAAATTTGGTATGTTTAAAAGCTACGGCCTAGAAGTACCTTCTTACTCTGTAAGATAAGTATTAAAAGTTCGATTAACTGGGAATAAGACTAACCTAAAATGTGATGTGCATTTACAAGTGGGAATGAAAATTAGACTTTTTAAAAAGATCCACATGGCATATCTATGATTGAAAAAGGGTGCACATCTGAGACATTATTCCTTTACGGTTTACAAGAATACAAAAACCCATCACAGAGAAGAACAATCATGAAAAAGAGAAATTACATTCAGGCTTACATATTTCTTCAATGGTTATACATATAAAATATCTAGGATGAACACCTAATTCTGCTCTTCTGGCTAACATTCCGTTAGGTAATAAAACACAGTTCCACACAGGGGGGAAGGGATTGCCAGAGAATGTTAGTGAACCCTCTCTAACTAAAACACTATTGATTAAAGAATACATTTCAAAACCACACCTCTAGAAAATCATAATTATATGGTCAAACAAATTAATAAAACATGCGTACAGGAAGATCAAACCCAAATCTGAGTTACATACATTAAAACTATATTTCTATAGGAGGATGTTTGTGTGTGTGTGTGTGTGTGTGTGTGTAGAAAGTTTCAAGTTTCGTTATCTCTCTGTGGTCCAGAGAGGGGAAAAGGGGGGGTTTGGAATGTAGAACTTTGCAAAGTGAAGAGAATGTATGGACTTTTATTATTCTCCAAGGTGCAATTTAGATCGTAAAAGTCAAGTTGTTCCAGTCTTTATGGAGCCTGGCGTATGATTTGTAATTTCGAAGTCAGGAGGTTACAAGCTCTGATAAGCTTAGCAAAGAACGTTTTGGGCAGGAATGTGCTTAGAAAACACAGAGAGTCCGAATTTGTTAATTCAAACCAACGACGAATGATTCGATAGCCAATGTTGTTACATGCTTTCAGAGGTAATAACAAAACCCGCAAAGTGGATAATTTTATTGTGAGATTACAACCCCTTCACACACAGGCAATAAAAAAAGGATTCGTTTTGGTAGAAAAGCTACATACAGCACCTTTAAGTTATTATTTAATTGTTATCTCATGTCATCCCTGGGTTACGTGCGCTTCCCAGCAAGTACTTTTTGTATTCTTTTAGATAAGTAAATGAAAAACAACCGATCCCCATAGGTCGGACAACAAGCCCCTATAAACACAGGCCAGAAATAGTTTGTGGTGTGTGATAAATCACAGGCTGATGAGAGAGCGGTGTGGTGGTGCATTTGTATTCCACCCAGCTGTTGGCAGACTTATATCTGCTTTGAGCCTCTCATGGCCGTAGTGAGAGGGAGAGAGACTGCATTAAGCCATTATAGTCTGACATTCACCCTGAATACAGATGTGCATACATCCATTTTAGTCCATCATTTAGTGTCAATATGCGCAGGAGACAGAGGCCAGAGGAGGTAATCATATATGCAATAAACGCACCTACCGAATCTCTATCTTCATCAGCTGGGCCAAGTGAAGTGCAATTAGGGTATCTTGGCGTAGGACACATCGCCTAGCCACACTATATAGTTTGTGCTTGTGTACGCCTGTAGATAAGCAGCCATTTTCATTACCAGAAAATGGTGCAAGAATACAGAAAGAGCTTTAATGCACTCTTTACCACTTAAGTGAGTATATCAGGCATTCCGGGTGATACTGTCTCCTTTTAAAGTAGCAGCAGACCTCTTTTATGACTATATCTGCTTACTTTAGTAAGATCCACTTACTGCAAGCCAAACCTGGCCAGCCATGTTTGCAGCAGGGGAGCTGTATCAGATGCCACCCTCTGTATCAGACGGTGTTACAGTGTTTTACTCACTCAGATCAGCTCAACAAAGTCACTCCTCTGCACTTTACCTTAAACTCTTAAAAATAAAGGTTTCAAAAGTTTCCTTCAGTGATCAGTTCTAAAATACACATTGTTTTAACGTGAAGAACATTCTAATAATCTAAGGGTACGTTTACACGACAATGATATGCTTAAAATGGAGTTTTCCGCGCACAGATGACACCATTGTCAAAACGATCCCTATTCACATGGATCCGCAAAAATGTCTAAAAACCGTGTATTCTGCTACCAGGTCATTAGATGGCACTGAAACACTATAGACTGAAAACGTAATATGCATGTGCGTGACATCACCGTCTTCAGAGATTTGCGTTTTTGTTGTTTACACAGACCGTTTTCAAAAACTTGCACTCTGAAACCCGTTTTCAAAAGTTTGCGTTTTCAGGCACCTAAACCGCTGTTGCTGTGTAAATGAACGGCCAAAGCGCATATTTTGTTTTTACGTTTTTAGTTGAAAACGTAGTCATGTAAACAGCCCCTAAAAAACGTTTCCCTCTATACAGTAGGTGCTTTTGCATAGTTTCATAGTTCCAATAACTATTGGGAGAAGTACCCGCTTTTTGGCATGTTCGCACCGCAGGAACTGTGAACAATTTCATTTATAGGAAGTTAGGAACGCCTCCACGAACATGGAAAACAACAAAAGATGGACCTGACGCCGAAGTCCAGGCACTTCTCAACGTTTATGCTAAGGAGGAAATCCAACGCGAATTTGAAGGGATCAAGCAAAACATGATTATGTATTTCTGCTCAGCTAGTGACATTGAGCATCAACCACACGGCAAACTCTATAATACTTTTTTCGTATACCGTTTACTTTCTTTGTATAACAGTTCTTTGTATTAAATAGGACTGTTAAACAGAACGTAATCTAATGATCAGGAGAATGGGAGCGTTGTGTGCTCAGAAGCTGGTGTTCTCAGCGCTGTCGAAATAAATGTCCACCATGTCATCAAAATATAAGTCCCGCACAACAACCAGAGCGGTAGGACGTAAATCTCCCCTGATAGAGAACCTTTTGTGCAACAGAAAGGTTCTTCATGAAAGGGTAACTCTCGCCAAAATGCAACCTAGGGTCTTTTTGTTAATCTACCCGAGGCAAACTTTCGTTTAAAAGCATAATTAGAATGGAAACGCCACTTTTAAGTTTGTCCGTATTTCCGTTTTAGGTCAAATTGCCTTTTGAATGAGAGTGCTTGGGGCACTTCTATGATAGCATCAAAAATCACTATTTTTAAAACACTAAGAAGGCTCGACACAACATGAAACTTTGCTCGAAGTATCACCAGGGGCTCTACACATGAACTCGAGCATTGAGAACATTGTTTGTGTACACAGAGTTTTCATAAAAAGAAAGATTTTGAACAACTCACTGTAGGCATTTTGACAGTCAAAAATAGTCGATCTCCGAAAGTGAATGAACTGACTCTGAATTTTTGTATTGCTTCTAATATGAGCCTTTTTCAAATACAAGGTCAATATTGATTTTCACTAACGACAAAACAACAAATTATCTGTGAATTTATAAGGAAACTTTAGGAGCTTTCCATCTTTACTCTCCTCCCTGTTACTTTGCATTCGGAGATCGACTATTTTTTTTTCCTAGTTTAATAATTTAATAATTTGCATTTAATAATCTAAGAACCCTTTTCCACTATAAAGAACCTTTTTGTGCAAAGGTTCCATTGATGTTAAAGGTTCTTATTGTAATGCCAATAAATAACCTTTATATATTTAGTTTTAGTGTATGCAGAACATAGAAAGTAAACATCTTGAATGTGACAGTAGAGCTAATGCTGCTAGTCATGTGAACTTACACACGTGTGATTAATTGTGACACCTGGATCAGATTAAGGTCATCCATGCCGTTAATGGCTCTTCCTCTATGTCTGTAATCTAAACACATCAGAAAAGACCAGGGGTGTGTCTCAATCAACTCCTTAGCTTGTGAATCAATATATTGTATTCAAGAATTCGGGCACTGGTAAGGACAGTAAAGGACGCTGGCTCACTACTCAGTACAACATCACTACTGGTATTTATGAACAACAGCAGAGCATTTCTTTCTGACATTACTTGCAATTTTATTTAAAGTATATTAAGATAAATACTTTACATTTCATCTAATTATAATTGTTCGCTAGAGTATGTTCATTACCCGTCTAGCGATGTATGTTTATGCTTAAATATAATAAAATAATTATTTGTATTTTTAAAAACATCTATCGCACCATCTTGTGTAGTGAGTTGGCTCACTTGATTTCAATTTTGTGCTTCTGAACTTCCGTTAAGGGAACATAGTGAGCAACGATGCTCCCTCGTTTTCATGATGCACTGTGGGAGTTTTTTAGGGAGCGAATGTTTCAGTGCCCTGGAAGGATTCTGCGATTGAGACAGCCCTTAAAATGGCCGACTCCCTGATCAGTGCCCTGAATACTGAACTAGGGAGCTGAATGAGATGCACCCCAGGTCTAATGCTCAAATGCACTCACAAAAATAAAACACTTCCTTTCTCAGAACACAACACAAATATTTATCCCATTTTCACCTTGTGAATACAAGACTAATATTTGATTAGATTAGACATGAGATTGGCATTGCAGAAAATCCCTATAACAGAGATCAGAGAAAACAAATATTCCAAGCCAGTTCTGTTCGGATGATGAGGCTTAAATAAGTGCAGTGTGGATGCATGGGCTACTTTAAAGAGATAGGCCTAGCTTTGGTTAGCTAAGAACTATTAATCTTGTTATGGATGACACAGGCTTTGCTCCATACAGAGGAAAGCAGAAGGTAGCGGCGATATGCTAATGCAGTTGACAGCTAATGCACGCTGATGATTTATTTCTAGATCAGAGAGGCCTGATGAATCTTCAGTCACCAAAGGCTTTCATTGGCACTACAACAACAAACAACTGCACAAACACTGCATATCAACACTTCTATAATCTTTTGACTCCGTTAGTGCTTTGGATCACAAAGCTCATTTTATGGTCTACTCCACTACATTTATTGGAACTCAGTGTTAATTCAGTACACATGCGGATGAAAATCATGAAATCTGTCATGAATATGCACAAAGATTATATTTCACTCCTATATAAAACAAAAACAATACTAACTTTATTTTGCATTAAAGATTTTTTATGACCATTTGCATCGACATGAATACATCGATTATCTATACATCAACTAAACCCAAGCACATGAATACATCGATTATCTATACATCAACTAAACCCAAACACCATAACTCATCATTAATTTAATGTAGTGTTGTCAAAAATATAGATTTTTAAATATGTATTGATACTGAAATATCTGAAACAATTCCCATACTCATTTCCCACAGTATCGAATCGACCAGTACCTGCTGTGCTTTCTCACACTCTTCTCTCCGACAGCGAGTTGACACACAACCGGCTCCTCTTACTCACTCGGCATAATTTTACTCATCCTCACAAGTTTCGTGCTCACCCAGAATGCATGCACATAAAGCTGTCTCTCAAAAAGCTTGAGAGTCGTGAGTATCAAATTGGTTTATGGCACTTAAATGATCAAATACACACATAATTATGTCAAAAGGCCCGTCTTGGCAAGTATTCATGTAAACAGTTTTTTCCCCATGGTATCAAAAATGGTATCGAATATCTATATTTTTCAAGGTATCGTATCAAAGTTAGACATTCCAGTTTTGTGAAAAAATAAGTTATAGTATTTTTGTAATGAATTTAATTCATTGGGGTTTAAATAAAATGATTTAAAACTAAATTTAAACATTATTTTTAGAATGATGCTTTGTATTTTTTGTTACAGTAAAGAAATTTGAAGAAAAATATGCTATCTGTTAATAAAAATGTCACAGTGCTATACATCTTAAAGGGATAGTTTTAATTTTAGTTTTTAAAAATGTTAATTCTGTCATAATAACCACATATAGTTACAAACCTGTATGGCTTTCTTCTGTGGAATAGATATTTTGAGAAATGTCTCAATGTTTTTTTTTTTTTTTTTTTTACATACAATGGAAGTCAATGCCCAGCATTCTTCAAAATGCAGAAGAAAGTCATTTGTAAAATGATAAGTACATGATGACAACATTTTTAATTCCAGTCTGTCTGTCTATCTATCTATCGTTCTATGACCTAGTTTCCTCACACATGTAGATGTGGTAGATGGTAAATTACTTCATATTAAATATATAACCAAAAAGAAAAAAACATTGGGACATCTTGAACATCATTAAAATTATGCTTTGATAAAGTCCATATGTCTCATTTGAGCTGCAGCACTTACAAATGGTAGGGAATCCACTAGAGTATTGATAATAGTATTATGCTATTATTAGATTAGATAATTCGTTTTTTTTTTTTGTCACTTCCTCTTCCTTCTGGTGATTTATTTCCTGTTTTTACACTTGAAGGCTTCTAATTCATGATCATTTTTTTTCTGTTCAAGTCTCAGTAGACCACATCTACCACTGTCCAGTACAAGACACACACACACACACACACACACACACACACCATTTCCTCTGAACACAAAAGAAATTCTCCACTCTCCAACACATACACATAACTAATGGCATTATAGCCTCATTGGCCTTTGTACACAGACTCTATTTCTATTCACAGCTGTCACTTTTCTCTTGCTTAAAGCAGCAGGGTGGCAAGATCAAAACAAGGCACCAGTGCCTCAGTGACAGCTCATTATCACAGACAAACACCCCCTAAAGTGACTCCCACTCGAACCTCTGCCATTTTACTTCACCGCCTCTCCCGTCACTCTGACAGCAAGCACACTCTCCCCATCTCCGAACGCCAGCACTCCCGAATCCGACATTCAGAACGCTTAGTGCTGATCGTGACCTCACTGTGGCTATGTTGTGATTATATGCTGCTTCAAAATCTGGCTGTTTTGACTGGAATTGTTTCAGTTTACTTCTCTCGCCAAACATTTCCTGAATGCCTGCCCAAAAGCTTTTTACATCCCAGTGACTCTGCCCTCTGCGACTCAAAAATAGCTTCCAGAAGATTCAGGTGGTTCCTCACAGCATCTGCAGAAACACTGCTGGGTTGTTTTAACCTGTGCAGACCTGCAATAACAAAACAACAACAACAAAAAAAAAACAAAAAAAAAAAAAAACCTGAGGAGTACAGTACCTTTCTAGGGAAAATATTGGCATACATCTTGAGCGGCATGCCTCAAAAGTTAGATATGAGGTCACGTGCACTTAAGGTTGGGATTTGACCTCATATCCATTGTCTAATCTTTACTGACATGTTTACATTCATCTAGTTGAGTCACAGATCTATTGTGTTTAATTCATCTGTCTTAGCTGACTGAATTCAGAGACAGGTCAGGCAACAGATGGCCACCCAAGCCTGAAAATACTCTATACCAGTCAGAGCAGATATACTATACAAATCTCCCACAGAAAACAACATGGATGATTGACTGAGAGATGTGATTTAACCTTTTACTTCATGACATCAAACAAAGTCATACAAACTAAAAGAATAATAAACATAGGATTACCCTTTACTCAACCATACACATATACATAGCTTTCAGGTTCCTCTCATCTCTATATTTAAAGCAAAAAAAAAAAAAAAAAAACAGCACAGGAACAAACCAGAGACATGGCTGCTCCTCCAGACAGCTGTAAACAGAGGCATATTAGGTTTCACCATCTCAGCACAGCTAACATGTCTCCTAATTCCTCACGTGCAAAGTCACACATGTAACGCCTATCTCAAACAAGCAGCTTACATGCATATGACTATAAATCAACTAAAACTTGCTGTGATTGCGACCTGCTAGTTGCATAATTTCAAGGAAAGCTCAGTTTTACTCTGCACTGCAAAATAACTCAATGAGTGTGATAATCTTTTTTTTTTTCCCCTTTACAATTCCTTACTCAAACAATCATGCAAGCTGTGGGAATCATTGCGCTCTTGCTGTCTTCTTGGCTCCATCTCATCATATCATGGGTCTAAGCTCAGCAAGAGTAATTAAACAAGTCTGAAGGACTTTCTGGCATTCTGGCACCACATTCAACAACACAGCGCAGGAGATTTAGGAGCTGTCCATGGTGCTGGAAAACGTGCTCATTTCAATGTTACGCAATGAATGGAAATCAATGCTATATAGTAAATGTTAAAATGGCTGGTTACTGTCAACCACAAGGCCAATATGCAAGCAGCTTCATAAAACAATAACACATTAAATATGCAGTTTGTTACTGTACTGTAATATGAATATGCAAATATAAAGTATATAACCCTCTTTCCTCATATACAGTCTTGTCAGCATGACATAACCACAGTTTCCCACACCCCTATCCAGGAAGACAGTGCGCTCGGCCCTAAGAGCTGCTGTGTGAGCCATAAATTGAATTATAGCACCACCAGCCAGTGGAAGAGGTGCTGCAGTTCAGTTACCCATCTACTCTGTGTGAAAAAAATATACAGCAGCTTCATATCAAACAACGTATCTTGTATTGGCATTTTGTGAACTTAGGAACAACAATATATATTAGCAATTGCATTTATTTTCAAGTAATTCAAGACAAAATTGCACATTTATGTCAAGGAAACTGATGGAATTTTACTTAATTTAAAATAAAAGATATATAGAAAGATTGCATATTACTCTGCATTTAGATCTAAAATATTGTTTAGAACATAAATTATATATAATTGAAACTTTATATAAAGTGTTTAAATAATAGTAAAAAAAAAAAAAAAAAAAGAGTTTCACAAATGAAGCATGTGGGGATAATTGTTTTCTTGTGAGAACATTATTTTTTTTTTGTTTAGGATCATCAAAAAGCTGCATACAACTCAAACATCTGAATATATCCAAATACCACTGCGAAATGGTTACAGCAGTTCATACCTCTCATATATATATATATATATATATATATATATATATATATATATATATATATATATACTGTATGCTAAAAGATGGAACTATAGGAAGACAACTCCAATCTATAAATTCACATATTTTACAATATTTTGCAAAAATAACAATATTTTAGAAAGACACACTTTTTTTTTTAAATACCACTTTTAAGCCAAGTTCGCATGACTGGATACGCCTTTTGTATCATTGACAGAATATGTGCCAATGTTGAAGAACATTACTTCATTGCTTCTGATAGTGAATATTTCACAAAATAAATAAATAAATAAATGAATACATACATAAATAAATAATAATAAAATAAAATAAAAATGACAGAGAATGTCACTCTTATTGTCATCACTACTTAGAATAGAGCAGATTACGGATGTGGGTGCATATAAAATAATTGATTTTGATCTAGTCTTTCAACATAACCCCCTCCACCGCCCAACACACGCACACGCGCGCGCACACACACACACACACACACACACACACACACACATATAGCTACACAAACCCATCCATCCCATTATCTGAACTATACAAGCACTCAGACCAAATCATGGCTTTATATTTAATGCATGAACCAGATACAATATGCTGTGATAAACCATCTCAATGTAGCTATTTCTCATTTTTGAGCGCAAAATAAAATATTATACCTGAAGATATATATTGACCTTGTCTAAAAACCAAAGCCCGATCAGCCAAAGACATCTAGACACTCTGAAAAGAGATTCGGACTCTCGGCACCAATTCTTTAAGGTCGAGAAGGGACAGTTCAATGTGACAAACCATTCAATATTCAGACTGAAAAGTTTACCTAGCAGAAGGAACACCAGTCCTGCTTGAAGCACCGAGGGTCAGAGGAACCGAATCTTCTCACTTGTCATATTTTCCCATGTTGTGCTCCACTGGATTCACACTAAATTCAAAGGTGCGCGTGATATGAAGGCATCCAACACCCCAAAGCCCATATCCAAAACCACTAAAATCCAATGGGATATTTTTTTTTCCTTTCGAAGTAATGGATTGATATCCCCAAATAACGTACTGAGGGACAGTCAAATTCCTGCGCAACGTGCCCAACGCCCCTCAAGGAAGCTAAGTACTTGTTTTCCCCTCAGAAGCGCGGAAGCTCGTGCCATTCTCCTCCCGCCCGTCGACGCACCTCGCTCGAGCGCGAGCTTTCGTCCGCATTAAACCCGGGAAGTCAACTCAAATCTCAGCAGGGAGACCTTCACACCACCGCACCTTTACAAGTACTTCCCCCCAGCTTAATCCACACAGTCACTGACCGACTGCCTTTCGCGCCAGCCCTCCATCCAAAAGGTATCAAAAGTGTCTTCTCCTCAGGCTGCGTACGCTCTCCACACGCGACTGAAGATGGATTAATAACTCGAAATTTCTCCGATAAGTCGATATAACACACAGGATGCTAAAAAATGTAAAGAGAGGTCTAATTAATTGCACATGAAGCGGGAAGACGGAACAAATTCCTCATAATAACGGTCGAGCTGTTTAAACAAACTAGTTTTGCACCAGCCACTGTCTGGGATCATCCGTATAACGGCTGTTCTCTCTACCCTGCTGTTTGGATTGGGAGAGAGAATGCAGGACGTCATCGCGGATTGGCTCAGACTGACGCTCGCAATACTTGATACGCGTGTCACTCTGCGCCCCTCAGTGAGAAGTGCTGTTGATTTAGGGTTCGAAGATGACAGAAAAGGTAAAGAAGACCACGGACTATGGCAAGCTGTTTTATCGTTTATTCATTAGAACAAAGTAGCCTAGTATAAATTTCGTTCTTACTTAAAGTTTGTTTTTAACTACTGTAGTAAGTCAAGGTTGACTATATCTGCAGCCTCAAAGCTAGCAGTCATCAGTTGGAAACAGGAGCCTAAACCCCTGTGTGGCAACAGCAGCAGCGCGAGATTTTGGGAGAATGATCAAGCAGACTAGAAACAGTGTAGTAGCCTACCAAATCATTCTCATGTTTATAAGTTCACCCAAAAATTAAAATGATCTGCTATTATCTATATTTTTTCACCCTCAAGCCATCCTAGATATGCAGTTTAAACAAATAGGGCTTCGCTTCAGAAGGCCTTTATTAACCCCCTGGAGCCGTATGGATTACTTTTCTGATGGGTGGATGAAGTTACTATTCAATCCCATTATAAAGCTTCGAAGAGCCAGGATATTTGTTTCAATATAACTCTGATTGTGTTTGGCTGAAAGAAGAAAGTCATATACAGATGTCAAAAGTGAAGCCCAAGAAATGAGAAAATATTAACAATGATTCAGAATTTATGACTTGGACGTATTCATTTTAATTTCAAAAGCAACTTTTCTTTAGATATTATTATTAGGCAGGGTGCGAATTGGATCCCCCTGAAGGATGTCAAAACAAGATGTAGGAATTTTGAAGATAGCAAACTGTTTGTTGCTGAAATATCCACAAATTCAACTCCAACAATTAAATAAGAGCACACTGTTTACCTGCTACTGAGATGCAAGTGAAATTTGTGTTTATTACTTTAGCAACAGTAAGCTCCCTGCACGTTATTTTTCAGAATCATGATTGGTCGATTTCATCTTTAATATCAAAACAAAGTGATTAAGAAGAAATCTAACAGTTAAAAAATGAGACACTAGTGTGTTTTCCAATTGTAATTGTAATCTCACTAGTAAAAAATAGCTTTTTACTTGACATTTGTAATGATTAATCAGAAAGGCTACTACTTTTCCCCATGTACGTACTATACATATTAGAATAATTGGAATAACTGGATAATAACTAGGTACTAACCCTGAACATACCCCTAAAACTAACCTTAACTCACGTAGTTACCTTATACTACCCAGTACATTCTTAGGTAAGTATACTAATATACGTAAGTGCAAGTAGCGTAGAATAAAGTGCAACCAAAAATCTTAAGTTATTGGGATAGTAGAATACATACTAATAAAGCTAGAATACATTTTAGTAAGAGTTGGGACACTTACTTAAAGTGCCTAAAGAACAACTACTAGTAAAACTGGAATGCATACTTAAAAAAAGTTTGTCATCATCATCATCATCATCTTCTTCCGCTTATCCGGGGCCGGGTTGCAGGGGCAGCAGACAGTCTAAGCAGAGATGCCTAGACTTCCCTCTCCCCAGACACTTCCTCCAGCTCTCCCGGGGGGACACCGAAGCGTTCCCAGGGAGACATAATCCCTCCTCTAGGTCTTCCCCGGGGTCTCCTCCCGGTGGGACGCGCCCGGAACACCTTCCCGGGAAGGCGTCCATGAGGCATCCGGAACAGATGCTGGAGCCACCTCAGCTGGCTCTCGATGTGGAGGAGCAGTGGCTCTATTCTGAGCTCCTCCCGAGTGACCAAGCTCCTCACACTATCTCTAAGGGATCGCCCAGCCACCCTGCAGAGAAAGATCATTTCGGCCTCCTGTATCCGGGATCTTGTCCTTTCGGTCATGACCCAAAGCTCATGACCATAGGTGAGAGTAGGAACGTAGATTGACCGGTAAATCGAGAGCTTCGCTTTACAGCTCAGCTCCTTCTTCACCACCACAGACCAGTACATCGACCGCATTACTGCACACTCTGCCGCAAACCGTCCCAGTGCATGCTGAAGGTCCTAGTCTGATGGGGCCAGCACGACAACATCATCCGCAAAAAGCAGATATGCTGTCACATATTGACAGTATTTTGAAGAAAATTTGAAATTACAGTGTTGTAACTATTAGGATAGACCAGTAGCAAAGGAACAAGTAGCCTAAACGAATGAGAAAGTTACCTTCTGTTTTCTAATTAAATAGTACTATAAAAGGAACAAATGCTAATACAGCTTGCCATAAATGCACATGATACTGTCTGTATCTAACTTCCGTTCCACGTATAACCCTCAGCCCTGTCCACGGAAATCCAGCAGATGGTCGGGATTAAGAACGAGCCTTACGTGGTCCGAGTGCTGGAATGTTTCATGCAGTGAATGCACTGACATCAGTGAATGGAGCAACAGTTGATTAAGCCATAAAGGTTTGAGTTGCTGCTGCAGTAATACCGCTTTCACACTCGTGTTGTGTGGAACAGGAGATCGATTACTTACGATCATACTAATAAAAGCGTCACCGCTGCATTTATCTCTGCGTCAAGAGTTTGCTCACTACATACACAGTAGCTTGACATTTCAGCCGTCAATATCGATGCAACTCTTGTGCTCTATGCTGTAATTTAAAACACTCACAAAGATGTCTATTAACAGTTTCCATAAGGGCACATATGTGTATACAAGCCTAACTGCTGCTACAAACATAAATACTCTCCACAAACCACTTAAGGTTGTTGAATTGTGATTCAGCACAATGGGCAGTGATTTCAGCAGTTTTGCTGTTTTTTGTTAATATCTTTAAGACCACACACACATACACACAGACATACACACGCACGTTGGGTTTTCATGTTTTATGGGGTTATTCCATAGACAAACTGTATAGTATACCCCCTTACTAACCCTAAACCTACCTATCAAAGGAAAAACAACATTTTCAAAAAACATTACTTAGTATGATTTATAAGGCGTTTTTCACAACAACAACAAAAAAAAATCCTCACAAGGACAATAATTTTGGATATTGCCATCTTACTGGGGACATAATGTATGGTATACCTTAACCACACACACACACACACACACACACACACACACACACACACACACAGTTGTTTGTATATCTTGACGTTGAATTTCCATAGACGTAATGGTTTACTGTATGCTGTATAAACTGTATATTATATCCCCCTATACTCTAACTCTAAACCTACCCTCACAGAAAACTTTCTCATTTAAAAAAAAAAACATCCCTTGGTATTATTTATAAGTTGCTTTCCTTATGCCAAACAATGTCAAAATTCTCACATTTTACTATCTTTGTGGTGACATTTGGTCCTCTCAGTGTAGGTTAAACAAGAACACACACACCTTTCTAGACCAATATTATTTTCAGTATAATAAATCAGTTTTTGAGTCCTGGTATACCAAGTGTTAGACACTGATGTAACTGTAATTCAGGTTTGCCCCCTTTCACCCTCTAAGAGTTGTCTGCAGTTGTGTTTGAACTTTTCCTTTGACGCCACAGTTAAAAGTAATCTCACTGAGGTCCTTGTGGAATGGTCTGTGAATCGTAAATGATTCACAGTAAATTATGTGTTCATTAAAACCATTTGTACATGCTTGAAAAATGTTTGACAGGTATTTGACTTTTTCACTCGGTTGATTGTCTGGGCAATTCACTATTCTTTGTGTCATCAGCACGCTCCATAAAGTCACGACCGGTTGTTTCGCTGCACTCTGTATAACTACATGCGAGTAGAACATAGCATTAAAATGGTTTTATGTGCTGGATCAATTTATTTCGAAGCACAGCATGCATGCAAGAGGTCTGTTAAGATGGGGGAGCTGTTGCACTGAACACTATATTGCTATGGATTATTCAGTCCAGGACTTCCTGCAGAGTCATTTATTTGCAAGGCAAAACATGTTACAGTATATGCTTTCTCTAAAGGGTGAATTACAAAATGGCCATGAAATCTCCTTATTTGTACTATTTTATTACCTCTCATTTTGGGTGTTCTCTTTCCAAAGTAAACACTTCCACTCAGCATTAAACAGCCCATCAGTATCTGCCCTGCAAAATAAAAAGCCCCCCTGCTGATCATCTCATAATCAAGCTCTTGTTTAGCTGAATTAGCACTTACTTTAATTCACTCTGAAAAGCCATAATGATGATTTTGGTTTGCCAATGCAAGGCCATGTTTACAGAATTTATAATCCTGAAATTATAAGAAAAGAGCTAGTTAAACTTAATTTCAAATCATTTTAAACATGACATTAAATGTATATGGATTTCTATACAGATATGGACTAATGTTTTAGCTTTAATAAGACTCATGAAGGCTACTGGCTGATTAAAATGGTAGTAGTAGGTTACTGTGCTGTAAATTACTAGCACCTTTGCAATGAATGGTGAAAGCACTATTGTCATTTAATTATCAGCTCTCTAGAGAGGACAAATATACTATCTATCAGGTGTCTTCTGATGGAAATCTGTCAGTTGTCAGGACCCAAACAACAGTGATTTGACGTGACATACAAATTAGACAGCAGATAGTCCTAGTGGGCAGAAAAAGGTTGTGGAACGCTGCCTTTACTAGAAGGGAAATAATTTGTAACTCTTTTGATTCCCCTTGAGATCATGTCTCCTTTTTAATGACTAATATGTTAATTAAAAATTTTTTTTCTACCCCCTTCAAACAAAAACAGATGTGAGATATCCCCTACGCAATACCCATGTGCTTGTGCTCACACATGCGTGACCTGCGCTCTATTGTGCCATACCCTGTCACATCATCAGAGGGAATGAAACACCTTTGGTGTAGCTCCTAAGGGACACTTTCATGCTGCTGATTTGAGATTCTGTTCTCCTGAGACCGCCTCTCTTGTAATCATGCTATGAGTCTGCACAGAACAATCTTCTGTTTTTAGAAAGACAGAGAGAGGATGCTAATGACTCTGATGGAGTGTAACTAGCTTTAATTTTATGCAGAACAGAAAAGTACACAGTCTGAGATGAGGGTTTCTTTATGTGTTACGGATGCCCGTCCTGTAGATATACTGCTCTATGATTTAAAGGTTTCCTGTGTCATTTTCTTTTTCAACCTCATGTTATTTCAAACATTGAAGTGGGGGATGGGGGTGGGCAGAGAGCAATTATGGAAGCTATGGAAGGGTGAGGGCATTGCTGGGCATGAAATGTCAAGGGTATCATTGTAGCTTCAGCCGCAGGGCTAAGAAGGGTTTTATGTCATAAGTACAGAGACATTGGGCGTGTGTATGTGTGTGTTCAAGTTCAGCGTGTGTGACAGGTCATGTGCTTTCTGATTGAGGGTGCTATTTGTTCACTGTGACACAGAACCCATTTTGTTCTATTTCCTCCATGTGCAGGAAAATTCCTCCAAGCCTCAGCCCACCTGCAGGTTACCTTTCCCTTCACGCAGCCTGCAGAGAGCAACCAGGCAGAAATCTCCCTGAGTCACATCATCTCCCCCTCAACCCTCCGGCACAGCCACTGTCCAAGACAAGCAGAAAAAAAAAACATTACAGGTAAAACGAGTAAGAACCTGAGGATTGATTTTTTTTGGCAGCGGTCTCATTTATACTTAGCGCTTAATCTTGTTGATTGTATACTGTAGGCCAACACATCTTCAGTACAGCCTAATAGTAGCCACAAATGGTAAAGTATGGCAGGTATTTGCATACTGGTGAGTAAGCAAATATGACACATGCATGCACATTTGAGCAATATTACTAATTGGAAAAGGAGCAGACCATAAAGTGATTTTGTTAAAGTAGTCTATTACACATTCTTTCACTTCAAGAATGAACAGCAAATAAAAGGAAAATTGTCCCCACACCAGGTATCAAACCTGTCAGCTAAGAACAATAAACTGAGGCTACAATTGGCACAGGCTCACCAAAATTGGACAATAGAAGATTGGAAAAATGTTGCCTGGTCTAAAGAGTCTTGATTTCTGCTGCAACATTCAGATGGTAGGGTCAGAATTTGGCATAAACAATATGAAAGCATAGATCCATCATGCCTTGTATCAATAGATCAGGCTGCTGCTGGTGGTGTAAGGGTGTCAGTGATATTTTCTTGGAACATTTTGTGCCCCTTGGTACCAACTGAGAATCATTTAAATGTCATAGTATACTTGAGTATAATAATTGTTGCACCCCTTGATGACCACAGTGTACCCATCTTTTGATAGCTACTTCCAGCAGGATAATGTGCCATGTCACAAAGCTGAAATCATCTCAAACTAGTTTCTTGAAGTAGGCAATGAGTTCTCTTTGCTCAAATGGCCTCCACAGTCACCAGATCTCAATCCAATAGAACACCTTTTCAGTTGTGGTGGAACGGGAGATTCACATCATGGATATGTAATGTAATGTTTCCAGCACCTTGCTGAATCTAAGCCATGAATAATTATAGCATTTCTGAAGGCAAAAGGGTGTCCAACCTGGTAATAGCAAGGTGTACCTAATAATAGCGCATTTATCGACAACCTAATCCACAATAATATAACTCACTGAACAAACTGTACTTCTATCCCTCACAGCTTATTTTGTGTTCACATTGAACAAGGTCCATGTTTGCAGGGTTGATGCAAACATGCTACATGAAAGACGTAAGGGCAACGGCCCACACGAATCATAACACTCAATATAGCTTTAAGAATGTAAGTACAACATTTAAGGCCCCAAAATAATCTCAACAAAGTTATTTTCACTCTTCACATAGGGGTCAAAAAGTTGGATGTTTGAATGGTTGTATGTTCAACATATCAAGCCATGTAACGTTTATTTATATAGTAATTCATACTTTACTAGCGTACTGACCTCTGCAAATTGAACAGAAGAAAAGAACTGGAGAAGATTTCTACGCCAAAGAAGGTGACGCCTCAGATCACACCTACCTATAACATAATCGTCATGGACCAATGGGAGTTTGAAGGTGTTTACCATTTGGCAAGCTCCTAGCAAACTTCATTTGGGCCTGATTTTGTTCAAAATTACGTCTCACCAGTTCATTCAGGGCCTTGAAGTTAAAACAGCCAATCCCTTTTTTTATAAAGTGTGTTTGTTCTAGAACTTACATGCACATTAACAGGAACAGCACAATCATGTCAAACAATTTGGGAGATCAGAAGCTGCCCAGGGTTGTTACTAAGATGACTGTCGAGCGTTAAGCGCTGTATTTCCATAAGCAACCATCAGTACTATGTGTTGCATTTCTTCACACACTTCTCAGGACTGCTTGTGGCAGAAGGTCTTATCATTTTGTCTGGTTAGCAGAGGGCAGCTGATATTACCATGCAGATGAGTGCTGGCAGCAATCTGTTCGCCCTCAGTCAAAGCGGAGTCTCAACACCTGCTTGAGATTCCTGCTTCTCCTCCCTATCTGCTGTTCACCGCGTGTCATGTCTGGGGTTGTTCACCGCCCCTTTATAATTGGATCTTGCTCTGTAACTTTCTCCCCCTGCAACCATTATTTTGTAGGAGCTTTGTGAAAAAATGTAAAAGAATTTACTGCTTGGAAAGTACAAGAGAAAAATGAGATGTTCTTTTGCACTCTGTATTTTTTGGGTCTTCCCTTGCGGGGTATACTGGAGGGATTTGTGGAAAGAGAGCAAGCTCAGTAGTTCTTAAGAAATAAAGAGACAGACATCTGGTTGTGGTAGAATGATTCCCTTGGGGTTTTAAGGATCATGTACTTACACAGTGTCTCTACTGTCTGGACAGGTTCTTCTGGGACTATTTATGTTGTTTGAGGTATAGGTGGACATCAGTCTCAGCCTCAGACAGGCACGACAACCGTATGATACATGCTGCTCACAAAACTGGCAATCGATTTCTCAATTTAGTAAGCTCTAATCTGATTGGTTGGATTTACACAATTTTGAGGGAACAGCACAGTGCTTTTTTATCAGTCTGTTTGGAAACAAAACACATTCACAAGCCCTCCGATTGATACAACGATATTTAAATTGAAGGCCAGGAAGTTGAATCAGAATTTTAATCACAGGAAGAGAACTTTGCTGAATTGTAATTCAAGAAAATCAGTCTGGGAAATTAAGTGTTTCCCCATCCTAATCTACAAAAGGTATTTTATTAAATATGTATATATCAATATATATATATATATCAATATATATATATATATCAATATATATATATATATATATATATATATATATATATATATATATATATATATATATATATATATATATATATATATATACATATTTAATAAAATACCTTTTGTAGATTATGTATATATATATCAAATAAATAAAATTTTCTAGTTAAAAAACTGGATTGTCAAGAAGAGAAATTAACTCAGTTTCTAATTACTTTAAATTTACTGAACTATAATTCAAAGAAATGTAACACATGTAATGAATTATGGGAAAGGAAGTGGTGTAAAAAAGTATTTTTTTTTAAATATATAAACTAAATACACATTTCTGTGGCATTTCAAACAAGTTTTATCACGGCAGCATTTACATTTTGTCTAGACAAACTTTACTTTTTAACAATTACAGTTGAATTTATGTGAACTTCAATTCAATTCCTTACATTCAAACTGCAATGGGAATTTCCATTTTCTACCTCAATTCAAATCTAATTCAAACTGAAAAACCGTTAAAACCGAAATTGGAATTTAAAGGGCATTTTCAATTCAATTCTGAATCTATTTCAGATAATCGCACCCTAAACACCAGTTAACAAAAGAAAAAACAGAGTATGTGTGGCAAGCAGGACACGGCCGTGAGAATGCAGCGCATGATGTCACCATTTTCACAAATTCACGTTTTTGTTGTTTACATGGAGATGGTAAAGGTACCATTTTCAAAACCTTGTACTTTGAAACCCGTTGTCAAAAGCTTGTGTTTTCAAGCCCCCAGAACACTGTTATTGTGTAAATAAACGGCCAAAACGCATATGTCACAGTAACGAGTCCCAATAACGAGCATAAAAAAGTTTTCTGTATTTAGTAGAAAACGGTTTTGTGTAAAAATACCATTAAGCAGTCACATGGTATCTTCCTGTGTACTGTATGTACAGTATACAGTATATAAGCTGCATTTCAGACTAGACCTTTTTCTAGATGAACATGAGTTTCAATACCTAATGACATATTCAAAAGTCCCAGATTTAATTCTAAAGAGAGTACAGTTGCACAGAATTTTACAGCCCCATAGTGCGTGTCTGATTGACCATAACTGATGCTGACACAGTTTTGTAGAAACTTCCAATTCCCTTTAGCGTCACCGTCCTGCAAAAGCTTATTAAGAACTAAATCTTATATTGGATTCGAATCACAGAATGCATGTATAGGCATTTGGTTAAGAAACGTAAGCCTCGGTTCTAAAACCATCCATATAACAAAGGCAATGAGCGTGTCTACTGATGCCGCTAGATAAGTCAGGCAGCAATCTATTGATGCACAGCATTGCAGGAGAGGATGCATCTGTGGTGGTTTTTAAGGTCACGACTGCATCTTTCTGCTGTTCTGTTTATATGAATAAACAAAAACAATATATCAAGCTGTCACATTCACTATAAAAAGCCACACCGGTTTTATTGCTGTTTCAAGAGCCCCAGCCAATGCCCCAGTTCATCCAACGAAAAAGAATAATTACTTTGACTAGCGCACCATGCATGTTTCAAACACAGTGCTGATGGTTAGGTTTGGCTTGGTTACTACTATGGCTAAAATTTTACAGTCATGTACAGCTCAAGTGATTCACTCAGAAATAGCTGGTAAATGGCAAATGCCAGGATCATTTCAACTAGTTGAAATTGCACATTTCTGACATTTCTGAATTTTCTGAAAAAGAAAATTACTGCTGCATGCTAGACTCAGAACTTTGAATTCTTCCACATCCGATTGAAAAGAAATAACAAAACGTCACTTTAATTGCCAGTATATTGGGGAAAAAAACACCAACTTCAGTGAGAAGTGTCATTTGATGGCAGTTAAGTTGGATGTCTGCCATTCCAGTGATTATTTAAGTAGAAGAATTCCAAGTTTCGAATAGTCTAGAACATAAAATGGCAAATGGCAAACCGCATACCTTCCATGCCAGCTAAGATTATACTATACTAGCGAATAGCTTTCTCCAGGTATTATATAGACCTCAGTGGTTAGTAATCCTTCTGTGATGGATAATGGAGGATAATGTTTCTAAGAGCTTATGGAGCAGATCTTGCAGCTACACTTTGGAAATAGGAACAGAAAAGAGAACATTTAGTTTCCTCACTGAAAAATGACATTATGGCATTGAATCGGATGGGGTCTGAGAAGAGTAGCTCAAAGTGTGGCCTTTCTCCCCTTTGCTAAACATCTAACCCCCCTTTTTGAAGAATGGAGTCAAGGATTAAATTGTGAAGGTAACCTTCCTGAATCTCCATGAGGCGGATCTGATGAGGGATTGTGGCTTGGTGCCGTATGAGGTCTGGAGTGGGGAATAAAGCATTAGTAGGGGGGCATAATAGTAAAGAGGTTTTGTGATGCAACGATATCATGGATAAGCTAGCACAGCAGGTCATTTCAGCTTTGTAGCAGCGTTTAGATACCAAACACAGGGAAATCATGAGCATTAAAGCACACTGGCAATGACTCATTCAAAGGTAGCAGCAGTATTTCAGGGTAGTGTCATCCTGATTTGTAGGTATTTGAACATAATGTGTACACACACACACTGAAAGGCACTAAAATGTACAATATGGGCACATTAAAAGTAAACCCTATGTACAACTGTTGAGATGTACAAATGTTTATTAATCTGAATCTGGTCAGATCTGGAACCTTCACCATTGAAAATAACATGAAAAAATCCAGGACTCTCATGGCAATAAAATGGATAAACTGTCTGAGAAGGGCAAAATAATTACAAATTTACTCGATACAAATGGGATTATTAAATTCAAAGACATTTTAACTCTTTGTTTTGGAATTCAGTTATCAAAGCTCTGAAAATTTTAAATAAATTGAATTAAACTAATTTATTAAAAAGACAATAAAATCATCGATCCATCCATCTAGCTATCTACATGTATCTAGTACACCAATGCAATCGGTGTCTGTCTAGTTGTGAATTTTTTTTTATGTGTGCTAGAGCCACACTTTGTACGAATACCTATGAATATTAATGAGATCATGTTGATTATTTAAATGGCTGAGCCAACATATAGCAGAAGGAGACCATCTGATAATTCGGCACAGTGGAAAGAGGGTTCATGTGATGGGCACATTCATTATTAGGCCAAGGCTAGTAAAGAATGTGTGTGATGGGGCCTTGACATGCCCAATCTGTCAGGCATGGCTTAGCCTGCCTCTTTGACACTTGCCTAAAGTGTTTACAGAACAGATCCGTTTGCTATTCTCCTTGGAATAAATGCCTGATTAATCCAGTGATCAGCTCCAGATTCCAGCACAACGCTAGTAAATAAACACACACACAAGCTCTGACACACACAAACTTATCCTCAAACGCAAATAGGACTGAACCGCCAACTATTAGCTTTCACCTTAGAAAAAGCATATCTTCTAATGAGTTCAGTCAACAGCTTTCTTTCTTTTTTTCCCCTGTTGATTTTCTTTTTTCCTGTTTTTGCAAACATCCTCCCATGGTTCATAAACCAGACATTTATGCCGGTTTCATCTCCATCTGAAAATAAGGAGTCAAGAACTCTATTTATGCATGCTATTCTCCTTATCCCTCTATGGCATGACTTTTTATTTTGGGGAGGAAAAGATTTTACCCCATTTTTTGGGAGCTTGGGGATCCCTGATAATATATCCATCATAAAATGTGTTCCCTCCTCCACCCCTGAACAAAATATTGGTTTGTTGCCTCAGGGTAACAATGTGCTACGAGGGTACTAAAACACCAAGGTTTTCTATATAAGTGGAATAAGGAAAACAAGTAATATATTCATTAGAACACGTTTTATTTTGACAAACATCAATAACAAATGGTTCCAAACAATCAAAAAAAAAAAAAAAAAAAAAAAATGAACAATCAAATAAACAAACTACTACTAATTACAACACCTCATGAATAAATGTTTCTTACATTTCATATAAACATATTAACCAACATCTGAATGACTGTGTGTGTGTGAATGTGTGGTTTATTGATTATTGTTTGAATCAGTGCTTCTCTTTTTGACAAAGCATATTCTGCTTTCATATTATGTGTGAAACCTCAGAAAGCAGTTTCTGATGGATGCAAAACAGAGGTAAACATCACATTTCCGGCACTTGGCTTTTGGTGTACCTGTGCACCCTGGTACCTTGCAAATCCCTTCTTTTCAGCCATAATCATCCAGTGGACTGTGGCATCCAGGTACACATCAGGGACTGGAATTGGAGCAGCGGGTCCCTTTCTCCTCTTTTCCTCATGCAATTGTGGAACAGGGGCGACCTTTCTTGCGCTCCAGGCTCTTTCTACTTTTGCATAGGGCTTCAGCAATGTAGGATTTGAAGGTATATAGCTTCATATGTTCATTCTTTCTCATACCAGTACCTGCACAATCTCTTCGGTAGAGTAGCCATGTGGTCACGATGATCACATCCAGAAAGTGGAACACCAGCCGGTGGTACCACTTCTTTGATCTGATTTTGTTCCGATACAGTGCAAGCAGCGAGTCGAGCAGATCCACCCCACCCGTATTCTTGTTGTATTCTTTCACCACAGCAGGGCAGGGGACTTTGGTGATCATCTTTTGCTTGCGATCCCACCTGTCAGCCTCTGTGACTGGATGGGCTCCAGTGTAATCACTGAGAAGGGTCACTGAGCGATTATCGTACCATTTTACAGCATGCAAGGTGGTTTCTCCAACTATGGCCATCTTCTGTCCCGCTCTTTTCAGCTCAGCATCGCACATCAAGTTGACGCCTGGTAGCCTGTTGCCACGAACAGTACCAGTGCAGTGAATTCCCTGCTGAGCCAGTGTAAGCACAAGAGGGACACTCATAAACCAGTTGTCGAAGAAAAGCTTGAAGTTCTTTGGCTTGGGTATAGGCTGGGCCAGGCGGAGGACAGCATTGCCACTTGCTCCCACACCTGCTAGCTCACGGGGTTGTACAACTCTCCCTGTGTAGATTTCCAAGTTGTACGGGACACCATCAGAGCCAGCCAAGATGAGAATCTCGTAGCCCCATTTCTTTGGTTTTGATGCTTCAATCTGTTTCTTCCCTTGAATGGGACCATCTGCTCATCATCAGCCAGCTTCTCACTCATTGGGAGTGATGTCAGTTTTGAGGTTAAATGAGTAACCAGTGGTCGGATCTTATGGAGTGGCTCATTATTAACCTACTGTCTCTCTTCATTGTCATTAAAGTGCAGGTGTTTTTTGATGGCCTCCCATCTATTCAGTGTCATGGTGTCAGCTACTTGGGACACTCTGCAGGCTTTATTCCAAAACATGCGGGTGCCTGGTAAACCAAACAATGACATGTACACCACAATCCCCAGGAACTGCTACAATTATTTTATGGTGAGGTAAAGCGACTTGTTTGCATCACATTGTATCGCATACAGATTTGACTGCTCTACAGTTACTTCCAGAATGTCTTCAGAGAAAAACTGCTTAAAGTGCTGGAGGGGGGACATGCTATCATCAGATGTTGGAAGCAGGTCCTGCCATTCTGGGTAAGCATTGAAGTGTGCATTCACCCCACGTGTTCTCCACCGGGGTAAGCGTGGAACATCAACCTCTTCTACATCTTCATCTTCATCCTCAGACTCTGTCTCAATGTCAACAGACAGGCATTCTCCTAAAAAAGACAACAGGAAGTGTGTGTCATATACCCTTCATCATACAATGACATGCATGCAAACAAACATACACACATCACACACATGTTACTTTGCTTACTGACCCCTGACCTCCAAACTGCCTCTCAGGGATTCAGTCTTCCTGACTCTCCTCAAGCTCACTGTCCTAACTGTCAGAAGGAATGACCCTAACTGCTTGATCATGTTCCTTCCGCCCGTAAAATGTTCTTGTGTCCATTTCCTGTATCAGTAGATAGTAAAAACATTGACTATTGGTACGTTCAAGTTATGTCAGAAATATTGCATTTATGAGTTGAATGCTCATGAACTCCCAAATTGTTTTCAATCATGAAAAATGTATTTCTTAATGCTGACAGTTCAGCTGTTCGTCAATTAATCAATCAATCAATCAATTAATCCATCCATTATTCAGTCTATCCATTCATCCATCTGTTACAAATTAAGTAAAATCTCTACTCATAGAGGATGAAACCATCCATAACAATTAACAGGGATCCGATCAACAAGATCCCTGGGGCCTATACCATGAAGCCGGTTTAGATGGCTAGTCAGGTGTGTTTCAGTTTAGTTTGCGCCAACCCTGGGTTTTAGGTACCATGAAAGTGGTTTGGCTTTTAGCAGTGTTCATCGCCATAGTAACTTACGCTCCATGGCTAACCTGGTCCGGGGCAGGTTATGTTCCAGGTAAGATGTTGCAAGCCGAACTTGGACCAATCAGCTGTGAGCAAAGTGATATGTCTGATGTGATAAAGTCACTCCACACGTTTCTACTCCAAATTAAAGGTCACTACATTACAAATGATTTTTACAGTTTTTTTTCAATTGTTTACACGCAATTTTGAAAACCGGGTTCTTTTTTCTCAAAACAGAATCACAATTATCCAAACACCACACTCAATTTGCATAATTCCTAGATTGTTTGCAAAATGACACACTTCAGTCAAAACATACACACTTCAGTCAAAACATATACACATATTTGTGAAAATGCTATTAGTTTTCATTTAACCAACACAGTCCTCAATGATCAGACACTATTGCAGCCAGTTACACACAGCTGTGATAAATATAAAACACATTTGTAAAAAAACTAATTTTAGGAAATAGCATGTGCTAGATTTTTGGCCAGACATTGTTATGTAAGGGATAATTTAGATGACAAAAAAATGTGAATGTACACAAATAGGCCTACTATAAACTTACCAAGCACTGCACAACACTGACGCTGCAGACTGAATATTTCAAGTATTTATTTCAATACTTACACAGTATTTCTTACCATAATCAGTTACAGTAATCAACCAACAATGAAATCAATGAAACAAATAAAATCTGTAGACAAATACAAATTACTGCATGAAGTACATACACTTTGACTCTGAAGAAAAACTACTGTAAAAGCAACAAGAATACTGTAACTATTCATCATCTCTCCATCTGGCTGGATCAGGCCATAAGATTTCATCCACATCACAGGCTATGTCTTCATTGGCATAAGTCCTTCCCCTACCTCTTCCTCTACCTAGGCCTCTTCCTCTACCTCCTTCTCCTCTTCCTCTACCTAGGCCTCTTCCTCTATATCCTTCTTCTCCTCTTCCTCTATCTCCTTCTTCTCCTCTTCCTCTATCTCCTTCTTCTCCTCTTCCTCTACCTGGGCCTCTTCCTCGACCTCCTTCTCCTCTTCCTCTACCTAGGCCTCTTCCTCTATCTCCTTCTTCTCCTCTTCCTCTACCTGGGCCTCTTCCTCTACCTCCTTCTCCTCTTCCTCTACCTCCTTCATCTCCTCTTTGAGCTCCCCCTCTCATTCTCACTCTTCTTCTTTTTCTTCTAGCTCCTTCCATTTTTGTTGAAGACAGGTGAACTCACCTGCTGCCTTTTATAGCACACCTGAGTGCTGCGTTTTCAAATTAGCACATGTGTGCTTCCACACCTGGTGGTTGTGTTTATCCAATTCGTTCATTAGTGTGGTCATTGGCAATCCGGGGCTTTGTAATGACAAGGAAGTAACCTCACAATCCTTAACTGTGTCTAAGGTGTGAAAATGTGTGTAGAGTTTTACAAATCACTGTGTGTAATGTTTTGCAAAAAGGGTGAAGCAGACATTGTGTGTAATGTTGTGCAAATCTGTGGAGGTGATTTGCTCCTTGGAGTAGAATTTTGCAAATTGTGTGGAAATTTTTATTTTAGTGTGTAAACAATCGTAAAAAACTGTAAAGACAACATTTTTAGTAATACTTATTTAGAACAATAATTTTGTATGATTTAGATATTATGTAATTATTATACCATTAATCGATCACACATGTACAATTTTAGTTGATCAATTATTATTACGCACAGTTTAAATGAAAAAAAATATATAAAGGTAATATAAAATATGCTTTAGAATCAATAGATAAAGCTATAAAATTACTACATGTGAGCTCAAATGTTCAATTCTATCTATACCTTTATCAACTGTATAAACTAACTTCACAACTTTTACTTGCACTGATATAGCAAGTAAATTGTATTGCACCTTCATAGACAGCTATTTTCTTCTTGCTGTGTAAATTTGTTTAACGATCACTATGTACAGCGTCAACAATGAACACATCTGTCCATCAAGGAAGCCATGAGAGCAGGGAGCTGTAGATCCATGGTTCTGAAGGCTTAAGTATAGCGGCAATCACTCCCGTCACTAATCAGGTCACTCGTTAGCAGCTCCATCTTCCCCACCAACACAAAGTAAATACATTCACATGTAACACATCCATCCAACTTTGCCTTTCTAATTCATCCATCTAATTTATAAAAAGTTCATAATCCGTATTTCGTTTCAAGGTGTAAAAGTAACACAATTTTGGGTGCACATCAATAAGAACAATGTAGACGACCTCTTAGTTCCCACCTTTCTGAATGTATGTGAAATTTCATTCAAAGTTGAGGGAACATGACCACTGTACAAAATGAGCAGGAATCAGAGCGTGTAGCAGGTTATCTCGGGATGACACAGTCTGGCACCCATAGAATGGCAGAGCTCTCGCCACCAGTGCTCACTCGCTCACCTCTGGAGGAAAACAAAAGACCTCCTGCTAATGAGCAGCACAGGTGACAGGAGAGATAGAAAGCGAGTCAGAAATAGAGACGGACTGCGTATGAGTACTGTCACGTATGTGTGAATGAGAGAGCGGGCAGGAAGCGCACACACACACAGCCACCTGCCACTCGATGCTGCGGTTGAAGCCGTAATGAAGCATACAAGCTGTCATGCTCTTGTAGCCTGATAAACACACTGACTGAACAGCAGTGACAGTCCCATCCCTTCCGTGATCCCTCTCACCCTAGGACATTCACAGCCACGGCACCGCAGTGATTGTTTGCTAGGAAAGAAAATGTTGTCATTATTTATTCACCCTAATGCCGTTCGGAACCCCTCTGCTGTTATCTTGTCTCTAAAGAACAAAATGAGTACTTTTGAAGAATCCTAATGCAGCTTGTGAACATACAATGGCATACAATAAAACCATTCATTATGAGAGCATTAGATCAGGTAAATCATAGACAAAACTACATATATATACTATATAACTATATTATTATCATTACAGTGTTCTGTGATGTTTACACTCATATTTATCTCATTGTACCAGCTGTATAGTATCACTTATCTGGATTGTTTCTAGCAGGAGGGCCAGCTGTGCTTTTTGAGTTTCAGAAGGTTATGATTATGTGTAGCTACAGTATGTGCATGAGAGTACTGCTCCGACATAATGTGTTTTTTGGCAGAGGGAGGTGAGAAACAGCTGTCTTCTCACCTGCTGAGAGACTCTGGCACTCATAAACTTGTGAAACCTAGCAGATAAGAATAAAACCTAATACATGCCCTTGTGTGATGGTAAAACACACGACAGGGGAGCACAGACAGGATATCAGCAGTTTTTCTTTATCCTACAGACATAAATAACCGTCCCTGTGACCAAGCACTTCAGGGAGTCGCGGATCTGATTTACACCAGCATTCAACAACAAATCTCTACGTTGTAATATTATAGAAATATATATACAGTATAGGTCCACTTATAATATTAGGCAATGATTCTTGCACTTGCAAGTCATAATTGAGTTTTACACAATTTATTTACCCCGCCCCCTCTCTTTATTTAAATAAATTAATACTTTTATTTAGCAAGGATGCATTAAATTGATGGAAAGTGACAGTAAAGACATTCGTATTGGTACAAAAACAAAATACATTTCAAATAAATGCTGTTCTTTTGAACTTTCTATTCATCAAATAATCCTGAGAAAAATATCACGGTTTCCGCAAAAATATTAAGTAGCACACAACACTGTTTTCAACATGATAATAATAAGAAATATTTATTGAGTACCAAAACAGAAAATGTTCAACTTTGTCATCACAGGAATAAATTACATTTAATTACATTATTATAAATCGTAATAATAATTAAATATAGTACCATTTCATTGCCTGCATTCACAAATTAACTTATTCACAAATGCAGTCTTGGTAAGCATAATAAACTTTTTTTTTTTCTTTTTTTTTAAATCTTACCTTATGACTGGCTTGCATTTATGCATATAGAATGAGTAACAAGGCCTCTGTCAAATTTCTAAATACTAAATAGGTGTTTATATGTCAATGTGGGATGTCATATATTAATATTTTGATGTCCAAGGTTTTTATTTTTGGGACATAATAAAAATCTAAAAAAAAAATAGATGAACAAACAAATAATTAAAAATAATTAATATACTTAAATATATTAAATATAATATTATGTAATGTCATAAAATAATACAACCATATTAAATATCTGAACAGTCATGACATAACATTATAAATGACCCCTTTTTTGTCGCTTAGGTTCCCATTTCCAATCTTGATGGATTACATACAGGACTTTTCGTTGTAAATATCTAAATCTACATTCTTGATTGAATTCTTTCATTTCAAAATAACAAGTGAAATCATGTTTTGCATGACATATGTCCATGTGTATTTATACTGTGTATATTGTTCTTGCATTTGGCTGAATACTATACAATGTACTTAAGAATTACATGCAATGCTCCGGATGTAAAATATGGATGGTACCATCTGAAATAGTATCTAAGATTCATCACAATGATTGCTTTTGGAGCTTTTTTTTTTTGTTTTGTTTTGTTTTCTGTCCAAGCTTAAGACAACATGCCCTAAACACTGCACGTCGGCTGTGCGACTATGGGATTGTGTAATATGGCATCCCATGGGGATTAAAGGAAATTTAAGATATGGCCGAACAATCAGAGAGCAGAGGAAGCTCGAGTGCTCATGTCAGATGGAGAGGGGAATTTTACAGCCCACTTTGGAAGATTGTAAATCGCAAAACGGGAGAGCAGGGAAGCAGTGTTCACCGTTTCACATTTCCCACTATTTACAAGGCATAATCTCCTTCGCTCTCCATTCCAGGTGCTGACGAATGACCCTGGCAAGTGCAGAGGCAGAGAGTGCCCTGTTTTCCTGCACACCGGATAACTTCACCTAAAACTGGGTGCTGTGGCCAGGCCATTTAGCTGCCAGAACACGGATTAGCTCTCTCAGCCGTTCAAGTGAATGGGCAGGTGCAATCTAGACATCAGGACACCTCAAGGTGTACGGTCAGGTCTCAGTGAGTGAACAAGCATGAGTCAGAAGAAATATACATGTGCAATTCAATGTCTGCAATTACAGAATAGGAGATTCAGTCATTATTGGTGTTCAGTCAATCAGAGATATGAATCAGCAATGCCTAATGCAGTGTCTGCTCACCTAATGCATCATTACTGACAATTTTATGTTACCGCATGTGAAAACTGCCTCTACATATTACCATAAACCTATGACCTTTAGTATTTGTAAACAGAGTTTGAAATTGGCCTATAATGCAAAACAGGATTTACTGAGAGCGGATAAAGATATTTAATCTTCAAAGACAACATGAAGAGCATTCATACTGCTTTAACCTTTACGTATAATGTGATGAGTGAAATAGAAAATTATAAGCTTCATTTTTTTTGGGGGGGGGGGGGGGTTGGATTGGATTGGATTGGATTGGATTGTGAAAAGTAGGTTAGAAGAGTATTGCTTAATATTGTTTTTCCACACACGCAAGGCCAAGTTTATGTCAGTAATAAAAAAAAAAAAAAATTGATCTAGAGGTAGACATAAAAACAAAAAAAGATTAGACGGTCACATGACTTTATATCTCAGTATGGTGAACCGATTTGAATGGTTACGTAACAGGATTACATATTATGGCTTAAAGTTTGTTAAAAAAAAAAATCTTATGCTCACCAAGGCTGCATTTATTTAATCGAAAATACAGTAAAAATGGGATTTTTTTTTAATTCATATTTCAATATAGAGTAACTCCTTTCTATTTTAAATATGTTTAAAATTTTAATTTATTCATGTGATGGCAAAGCTGAATTTTCATCAGCCACTGATATTTCTAATATTATCAGTGCATAAGAGACAGTTGTGCTTACATATACACACATATATATATATATATATATATATATATATATAGATAGATAGATAGATAGATAGATAGATAGATAGATAGATAGATAGATATACTATATACTGTATATAAGGGTTATAGTACTAAGAGTTGCACAGCATGTATATTCTGATGCTGCATTAGTCTTCAGCTTTCAATTTAAGCACTTCAGCACTGAATTTCTTCGATAATGCGCAGTTAAATTTTGTTTATTGCATTTGTTTTTCATTGCAATTGTTTATTGTAATTAAAATTAATCTCACTGTCGCGAGAAAAACAACTTCACAAACAGTTTACAGACTTATTTATGTTCTGGAAAAAATATCATACATTAATGATAGGGCATAGGCAATATCATAATGCATTGCCACAAGCTCTGTTACAATAATAAAAAAAAAAGATATCCAGATTTGCAGTTGAGGTGAAAGAAATGTCCATTATAATTTCCATTATTATTCCATGTCCATTGTAATCTCATATTTCGGGGACATTCTACAATTATGTTGTAGATATTTAGAACATTCCAAGTTGGTCACTAATGACTTTGTGATACTACCCTAGAAGGCAGATATCTAGGTTTGGATTAGTGCTAATAACAGGACAAATCAACAGTCTATTCTAGCGTTGGCAGGTTGTCTTCCAGGAGACTGAAAACATTTATTTAAAGGTGACAGGGTTGAGGTGACAGGATTTTCAGGGATAGCTGTGATAAACAGCTTTCTTAGACTTTCTAGAGAATCTAGAGAATCTGTCTATCACAAAGGGATTTTAAGGCTCATGATACAAACAAGTGTTCTTTATGTACTGCAGCTCGGTTTGATTTTCTCATCCTATCCTTTGACCTTAGCAGCTCTCTGCACCCTCACATATGACCTCCAAGACTTTGTTTGACAGGAGTTGTTGATTTGTGACTTTGTGGATGCTATAAAAGCAATAAAGCATGAGAGACAGTGATTTGCCTCTGTTAAGCTGTGTTGTTAGGCCCTATATAATGCTGATTTCCCCCCCTTAACCACGGAAAAAAGCATTTCAGCAGATGGCTTATTGCTTTTACAGAATCCAGAATGGCAAAAATCAACATGATATGACTGACATGAATGTTCAAAAATAAAACTTAAAGGGGTCATAGACTGAGAATTCAAATGTTCCCTGATCCTTTGACAGTTAAAGCTACACTGTGTAGGATTTTCTCCCATCTAGTGGTGAAATTGTTTATGACTACCAACTGAATATTACTTTCTAGCCCCTCCCATTCCGAGGGCGTTTTAACTCCTACGGTGGCCGTATTATTTCAAATCTGCCGGCAGTCGCGAGTAATCTCCCCCTCGCATTTGTCACGGTGCCACTGAGTGTAAAAATGCGAAAGGCGAAGCTTGAATTTCCAGGTATGTGCCTCTTTGGCTAATGTATTTTGAAGATGGAGGCGCAACATGGCTGCCGCCATTCGAGCGACTCGCTCCTATGTTTTCTAAATGGCAGATTCTACACTTACGAGAATACTTGATTAGTTGGTAGAAGTAATTACACATTAATGAGCAAATATCATTTTGAAAGAACAAAGTGTTTTTTTTTTGCTAAGAATCAACTTAAAAAATTACACAGTGTAGCTTTAAGAGTTTGTTATACTATAAAAATACCCTAAGTTTCAAAACTTGTGACTGTCTCAGCAGTGGATTATTTGTTTATATTCTGTGTATTTCACTGTGGATTATTTGGTAAACTGATCTGTGATCAGTGATTTATGATGTAATTATTCAGGTTCAGACAGATTGTCTCTCAAAATATCGTTCAATACTGTTTATGCATCAGTAAATCAAGCCAGTGACTAAACAACCAACTTCACGTCGTTTCTCTTAGTAGGATAAAAAATAAATTAAACTGTGATTAAATTATACAAAGAAAGCAAACAAAGAACGCTCCCTTTCCAATTGCCCTGTTTATCTGGACACTTGCCAAAACTCAATGAAATCAATCATCACAAAATCATGACGCTGTTACAATGTACAGTACAACAAAGCTCTTACTGTATTTACATCGTGTTTGCATTGTTATTTGGTGAAAGCCAGAGGTGTAAAGTCCAGGTTCAGAAAGTAAAAGTCCTCCTCAGTAGCTATTGTTCCAATCACCTGGATTTGCTAATTAGCACAGTTTTTTTAGCCAGGAAAAACAAATTAGTGAAATCAGCTGGCTAAGTTCATGGGTGGAATAAATGTATGGCAGGACTTTTACTTTCTGACCCCTGGACTTTACACCTCTGGTGAAAGCATTCGTGAGAGTGCCGAAATTGCGTTGCAATGATAAGATCTTTTCATACGCGATCAACAGACTGTCTGTCATCTGCTCAATGCTCATCACTGCAACCTTTCATGTGATGGGAATAGATCATTATGATTAATACTTTTCACGATTCCTTAATCTCGATAGCTGTAATAGTAAAAACATAGTAAAAGTTTTAGAGAGAGTTCCAAATGTAATACTAGCTATTTCATATGCAAACATGTCAGCCAATCACAGCAGTGGGCATTTACACTGAAGTCTCACAGCAGACACGGCCCTTAAAACAGAGCGTTCAAATCAGAGGCTAAAATCAGGCTTGGAAAAATGCCTTTTATTTATAAATTATGACAATTTTTGATGTTAAAACCATACTAAGATTATAAGGGCACCACAGGAAACATTATCAAATAATAAAATAATCCAGTCCATGACCCCTTTAATGAATGGCAATAAGCACAAAAAACAACACTATAAAAAACACTGGGTTCATAACAACCACATTTGGGTTGTTTTCAATCCAAGGGCTGGGTAAATATAGGACGTTCTGTCCTATATTAACATGTTGGGTTAATTTTACCCAGCAAATTGTAGTTGTTTATTTAACCCAGCATAATGGGTTGATTAAACCTAACATAGTTGATTCATTTTTACTATAATACTGGCTTTTTTTTTTTTCTTCTAAGACCACTGCCCTGCGTTTCACTCGTAGCCGAAATATGCGGTGACTCCATAACCTGTCAATAAACAATCAGTGTACAGTTCTGAGAACATATTTTAACACCACACGTATTTATATTCTGAATCTTTTTTAATAAAATCATAAAATTTTATGCATCAGGCGTTTCCATCACGCGAAAAGACTGACGCGAGTCAGGCGACACTAGTGTAGGTGTATGCTCACCCCCTGTATGCTGCTTTGCTTAAAATTAAACGATGTACAGCACAATAACGAATTCATAGATAAAATTAAATCTGAATACAAACCTGTATTTTACCGAGAACATGCACCAATTTGACAGAGCTGCACTGCTCTCTCCTGAAGAGGTCGTAAAAAGCCTGCGATAAATAACCTCAATCCCTGGGTTTTAAATCTGACCCAAGGTCTGGGTAACACAAGAAAACAACCCAAACACTGGGTTGTTACGTCTGACCCAGGAGCTGGGTAACACAAAAACTACCCAAATACTGAACTAACCCATAAAATGACCCAAAAGGCTCAACCCAGTATTTGGGTAGAAAAAAATAGCCCAATTTTTTTTAGAGTGAAGTCTTTAAGTCATCATGAAATTAAAATTGACTCTTTTCTGTCTCTTGAATACCCTTTTAAAATGTACTCTTTTCTGTCTCTTGAATACCCTTTTGGGTTATGGTCTTGGTTATGGGGTCAAAATCCCCATAAAGATGCTTACTTTTTCTTGTCCCCATGAGTAAAAAAAAACAAAAACAAAAACGATCATACTACAATCATACTAAATAATTGTTATTTGAAAATGTGTTTAGTGTTAAATGTTTAGTGTTGGTGTTAGTGTAAGGGGATACAATAAACAGTTTCTACAGTATGATAATCAT
Organism: Scardinius erythrophthalmus; assembly: GCF_964197995.2. Taxonomy (NCBI): domain Eukaryota; kingdom Metazoa; phylum Chordata; class Actinopteri; order Cypriniformes; family Leuciscidae; genus Scardinius; species Scardinius erythrophthalmus. The sequence continues at coordinate 24,569,186 of NC_138239.1, forward strand.
TATGTTTATGGAGAGTCCCCACAAAGATAGCCAAACAGAGTGTTTGTGTGTGCGTGTGTGTGTTTGTGTGTGTGTGTGTGTGTGTGTGTGTGTGTTGTCTGAAAGGATACAGCTCATTGGTTGTTTGAGGGTTTCCAGTAAATCTGCTAGCTCTGTGTTCAGCTGTGGCCACAGGCTGCTCTTCTCTGCAGCATCTGTTCCTGTCACATACTGTAATCTTCCATGCAACGCTGACCTTACCCCATCCACACCAAACACTGGCCAGAGATGATCCGCAGTCCAGAGGGAATCTTGTGGCCAGCGCATGGACAGTGGAAGCCCACCATAGCTCTCCTTCCCCTGAGGTCCCCTAGAAAACATGGCAACAGAGATGTATAGAAAAATAGTACGCTGCTCAACTGTTTTCAACATTGATAATAATAAGAAATGTCACATGAGGGATCATGTGACACTGAATACTTAATTAATGATGCTGAAAATTCAGCTTTGCCATCACAGGAATAAATTACATTTATTAATTGAGCATAAATACTTGTAAGCCCGACTCAATTGGCCCAATGGAGGCATCCGGTCAGCGGTTTAAGGTTTTTGCACGTTACTGTCTTTCCTCGTGGCAAAGTAATTTGATTAAATGAAATACATTTTCTCATATGTATTAACTCGTTATTTCATCTGACTCCATAAATGAACAGGTTTTAATGATATCTGTGCATCATTAAATGTGAGTGAATGTTTGACTATTCTTTTTAACTCTTTACTGAAAATAATGTCAGAGTCTGTTAGAATAAAATCAAATGTTTAAAATGTATTATGTCACGTAAATGTATCATGCCAATTTCATAATCAGTTCAGATAATCAATACAATAACATATGATGTTATTGTATTGATTATCTGAACTGATTATGAAATTGGCATGATACATTTGAAATTTTCATGATGCCATCTGAAATTGGCATGATGCCATCTGAAATTTTCTTCTAGAATGATCATTGTCATCAAGCTCGTATATTTAAGTTCAGTAATTTCACTTAAATGACAATGAAAATAGGTAATTTTCATTGCCATTTAAGTGAAATTACTGAACTTAAATATACGAGCTTGATAAAAATGACCATTCTAGAAGAAAACTTCAGATGGCACTTAGGGTGTACTCACACTAGGCACGGTTGCCATGAACCGGGCCCGAGTACGATTGTCCCCCCTCCCCACTCCCCCTCTGGCCTGCACTCACATAGGGTTTCAGCATTCATGCCGGAACACGCTTACGTCATTATGGTGCAACGGTTTCGGGATAAACAGGAAGAGCGGCGCTCTCACTGAACACAATGGAGTCCATCGCTCTGGTTACTTTGCGGATAATTTTGAGTCGTTTGGTCCACATCCCTCTCACAGCCTGTTGTTAAACAGATCTATCGCCTTTGTGGCACGAAAATTTTCACGTAATCGTGCTGCTCGTATGAGGAGGTTTGCAAGGTACCAGCTGAAGCGCAGCAAGGACTTTGCAGCTTTGATTACGGACTACAGTTCCCGACGTCACGCGTCCTGTTCCGTGCTCCAGCACGGTTAGCGCTCACACTGCATGCGAACCGCGCCCGAGTCCAACTGAACCGTGCTCTGGCCCACCTCTTCCAAGCGGGCCAGGGCCGGCTAATCGAGCCGCGCCCGGGCACGGTTCGGAGCACTCACACTAGTCAAACGAACCGCGCTTTGGTGGTCAAACGCACTCGGGCACGGTTCAAACTGGCTAGTGTGAGTACACCCTCAGAGGCTTTTGCATCTGAACTCTTCATATATTGGAATGAATAAATCAACTGTTACAAAGCCCTTGAAAAAATAACAGACTAGTTTTTCAAGATGATACATGAAAATCACAATGTTTGGTCTAGACTGTGAATGTAGTGGTATGTATTTTATTTCCATGAATACATGTAAAAATATAGATGCATACAAGGTATGGTTAAACAACAACAACAAAAACCTAGAACAAAGTCAGCATGAGGCTTTGTACAACAAGCATGCTACCTTCAACCCCAACCTCCAGGAGCTTCAAAATGATCAAATCCACATAAAATTATGAGAGAGTGAGAGTGAGAATAAACAGAGAGTGAAATGTCTGTTGCTCATGTCAAACAGTGTGCTCGTCTGTTTCAGAAGAAAGCTATCTGTAATGACTTCTGACAGTCAACACAGCCTTTTTTTGTCTACAACTAGCAGTCTAGGTTACATGGAAAAGTCAGTCTTAAGTTTGTTGTTTTGCTTTTATCCTTCTTTTATATTTTGCACTCTATATAGTGTAAATTGTCATCTCCATACAGTACCGTAAGACAATAGATTATTTTATACTTTTATACTAAAGATAATGACAAGCTTAAATTAAAAGGAAATTGTCTCACTGGATTTTTTTTTTTTTTCAGCATTATTTACTGGCCCTCATGAAATTTCAAAGCTGTAGTTTCTGACTTTCTTTTGTGGAACGCAAAAGAAAATATTTTGCAAATACCACAAGGATATTTGTCCATTGGACCTCAAGTCCAACACCTTAACCACTTAGCCATCTTGGTTGGGACAAGGCTTTTTATTTTCACTCCAACAGAACCTTTTGATATAGCCTTTATCGCTGTATAGAATACTATACAAATAATATAATTTCAAACTCAATCTGTGATAAGAAGCCACATCTGTCCACAGAAGGAAGTTATTTCAAACTGGTTGCCATTACGTGTAATTGTTCTTCTTGTATGCAGTGGTGTGATGCAACAGACAGACAGACAGACAGGCAGGCAGGCAGGCAGGCAGGCAGGCAGGCAGGCAGGCAGGCAGGCAGGCAGGCAGGCAGGCAGGCAGGCAGGCAGGCAGGCAGGCAGGCAGGCAGGCAGGCAGGCAGGCAGGCAGGCAGGCAGGCAGGCAGGCAGGCAGGCAGGCAGGCAGGCAGGCAGGCAGGCAGGCAGGCAGGCAGGCAGGCAGGCAGGCAGGCAGGCAGGCAGGCAGGCAGGCAGGCAGGCAGGCAGGCAGGCAGGCAGGCAGGCAGGCAGGCAGGCAGGCAGGCAGGCAGGCAGGCAGGCAGGCAGGCAGGCAGGCAGGCAGGCAGGCAGGCAGGCAGGCAGGCAGGCAGGCAGGCAGGCAGGCAGGCAGGCAGGCAGGCAGGCAGGCAGGCAGGCAGGCAGGCAGGCAGGCAGGCAGGCAGGCAGGCAGGCAGGCAGGCAGGCAGGCAGGCAGGCAGGCAGGCAGGCAGGCAGGCAGGCAGGCAGGCAGGCAGGCAGGCAGGCAGGCAGGCAGGCAGGCAGGCAGGCAGGCAGGCAGGCAGGCAGGCAGGCAGGCAGGCAGGCAGGCAGGCAGGCAGGCAGGCAGGCAGGCAGGCAGGCAGGCAGGCAGGCAGGCAGGCAGGCAGGCAGGCAGGCAGGCAGGCAGGCAGGCAGGCAGGCAGGCAGGCAGGCAGGCAGGCAGGCAGGCAGGCAGGCAGGCAGGCAGGCAGGCAGGCAGGCAGGCAGGCAGGCAGGCAGGCAGGCAGGCAGGCAGGCAGGCAGGCAGGCAGGCAGGCAGGCAGGCAGGCAGGCAGGCAGGCAGGCAGGCAGGCAGGCAGGCAGGCAGGCAGGCAGGCAGGCAGGCAGGCAGGCAGGCAGGCAGGCAGGCAGGCAGGCAGGCAGGCAGGCAGGCAGGCAGGCAGGCAGGCAGGCAGGCAGGCAGGCAGGCAGGCAGGCAGGCAGGCAGGCAGGCAGGCAGGCAGGCAGGCAGGCAGGCAGGCAGGCAGGCAGGCAGGCAGGCAGGCAGGCAGGCAGGCAGGCAGGCAGGCAGGCAGGCAGGCAGGCAGGCAGGCAGGCAGGCAGGCAGGCAGGCAGGCAGGCAGGCAGGCAGGCAGGCAGGCAGGCAGGCAGGCAGGCAGGCAGGCAGGCAGGCAGGCAGGCAGGCAGGCAGGCAGGCAGGCAGGCAGGCAGGCAGGCAGGCAGGCAGGCAGGCAGGCAGGCAGGCAGGCAGGCAGGCAGGCAGGCAGGCAGGCAGGCAGGCAGGCAGGCAGGCAGGCAGGCAGGCAGGCAGGCAGGCAGGCAGGCAGGCAGGCAGGCAGGCAGGCAGGCAGGCAGGCAGGCAGGCAGGCAGGCAGGCAGGCAGGCAGGCAGGCAGGCAGGCAGGCAGGCAGGCAGGCAGGCAGGCAGGCAGGCAGGCAGGCAGGCAGGCAGGCAGGCAGGCAGGCAGGCAGGCAGGCAGGCAGGCAGGCAGGCAGGCAGGCAGGCAGGCAGGCAGGCAGGCAGGCAGGCAGGCAGGCAGGCAGGCAGGCAGGCAGGCAGGCAGGCAGGCAGGCAGGCAGGCAGGCAGGCAGGCAGGCAGGCAGGCAGGCAGGCAGGCAGGCAGGCAGGCAGGCAGGCAGGCAGGCAGGCAGGCAGGCAGGCAGGCAGGCAGGCAGGCAGGCAGGCAGGCAGGCAGGCAGGCAGGCAGGCAGGCAGGCAGGCAGGCAGGCAGGCAGGCAGGCAGGCAGGCAGGCAGGCAGGCAGGCAGGCAGGCAGGCAGGCAGGCAGGCAGGCAGGCAGGCAGGCAGGCAGGCAGGCAGGCAGGCAGGCAGGCAGGCAGGCAGGCAGGCAGGCAGGCAGGCAGGCAGGCAGGCAGGCAGGCAGGCAGGCAGGCAGGCAGGCAGGCAGGCAGGCAGGCAGGCAGGCAGGCAGGCAGGCAGGCAGGCAGGCAGGCAGGCAGGCAGGCAGGCAGGCAGGCAGGCAGGCAGGCAGGCAGGCAGGCAGGCAGGCAGGCAGGCAGGCAGGCAGGCAGGCAGGCAGGCAGGCAGGCAGGCAGGCAGGCAGGCAGGCAGGCAGGCAGGCAGGCAGGCAGGCAGGCAGGCAGGCAGGCAGGCAGGCAGGCAGGCAGGCAGGCAGGCAGGCAGGCAGGCAGGCAGGCAGGCAGGCAGGCAGGCAGGCAGGCAGGCAGGCAGGCAGGCAGGCAGGCAGGCAGGCAGGCAGGCAGGCAGGCAGGCAGGCAGGCAGGCAGGCAGGCAGGCAGGCAGGCAGGCAGGCAGGCAGGCAGGCAGGCAGGCAGGCAGGCAGGCAGGCAGGCAGGCAGGCAGGCAGGCAGGCAGGCAGGCAGGCAGGCAGGCAGGCAGGCAGGCAGGCAGGCAGGCAGGCAGGCAGGCAGGCAGGCAGGCAGGCAGGCAGGCAGGCAGGCAGGCAGGCAGGCAGGCAGGCAGGCAGGCAGGCAGGCAGGCAGGCAGGCAGGCAGGCAGGCAGGCAGGCAGGCAGGCAGGCAGGCAGGCAGGCAGGCAGGCAGGCAGGCAGGCAGGCAGGCAGGCAGGCAGGCAGGCAGGCAGGCAGGCAGGCAGGCAGGCAGGCAGGCAGGCAGGCAGGCAGGCAGGCAGGCAGGCAGGCAGGCAGGCAGGCAGGCAGGCAGGCAGGCAGGCAGGCAGGCAGGCAGGCAGGCAGGCAGGCAGGCAGGCAGGCAGGCAGGCAGGCAGGCAGGCAGGCAGGCAGGCAGGCAGGCAGGCAGGCAGGCAGGCAGGCAGGCAGGCAGGCAGGCAGGCAGGCAGGCAGGCAGGCAGGCAGGCAGGCAGGCAGGCAGGCAGGCAGGCAGGCAGGCAGGCAGGCAGGCAGGCAGGCAGGCAGGCAGGCAGGCAGGCAGGCAGGCAGGCAGGCAGGCAGGCAGGCAGGCAGGCAGGCAGGCAGGCAGGCAGGCAGGCAGGCAGGCAGGCAGGCAGGCAGGCAGGCAGGCAGGCAGGCAGGCAGGCAGGCAGGCAGGCAGGCAGGCAGGCAGGCAGGCAGGCAGGCAGGCAGGCAGGCAGGCAGGCAGGCAGGCAGGCAGGCAGGCAGGCAGGCAGGCAGGCAGGCAGGCAGGCAGGCAGGCAGGCAGGCAGGCAGGCAGGCAGGCAGGCAGGCAGGCAGGCAGGCAGGCAGGCAGGCAGGCAGGCAGGCAGGCAGGCAGGCAGGCAGGCAGGCAGGCAGGCAGGCAGGCAGGCAGGCAGGCAGGCAGGCAGGCAGGCAGGCAGGCAGGCAGGCAGGCAGGCAGGCAGGCAGGCAGGCAGGCAGGCAGGCAGGCAGGCAGGCAGGCAGGCAGGCAGGCAGGCAGGCAGGCAGGCAGGCAGGCAGGCAGGCAGGCAGGCAGGCAGGCAGGCAGGCAGGCAGGCAGGCAGGCAGGCAGGCAGGCAGGCAGGCAGGCAGGCAGGCAGGCAGGCAGGCAGGCAGGCAGGCAGGCAGGCAGGCAGGCAGGCAGGCAGGCAGGCAGGCAGGCAGGCAGGCAGGCAGGCAGGCAGGCAGGCAGGCAGGCAGGCAGGCAGGCAGGCAGGCAGGCAGGCAGGCAGGCAGGCAGGCAGGCAGGCAGGCAGGCAGGCAGGCAGGCAGGCAGGCAGGCAGGCAGGCAGGCAGGCAGGCAGATAGATGTGCCTTTACATGCACATGAACTTTAATGACATCCAATTCTTACAGTTTTTTTTTCGATTGCTAAACGACAGTGGGCACAACTGGAGTCACATGTGCAAAACTCTAACTACAGTCTGCACAGCAGCAGTTCATGTGGACCAAACTCTAGTTCCCTTTCGTGGTCACTCCGAGTTACGTCGGATGACGACGATTGGGGTTTCGCTTAGAAGCCTATCACCTTCGAGTATATAAAACGAGCCAATGGCAATGAAATGCCATGGGTCTGCGGAATTTGCATAGCGTATCTCCGCCCACCGCAGGGGGTATATAAGGAAGTACGCTGCAATATGCAGATATGTTTTCGCTTCGGAGCCAAGTTCAGTACTTCACTCCACAAGCCTTTTGAGTGTCATCTCAAATCTCTTCGAGACGAGCGGCTCTTCAGTGTGTTTGTGTGACGGCGCTTTCCAGCGAGATCGCATTTCCTGCTGCTGATTTGTGCAGTAATCTGCCGACAGTGAGTGTGTTTCTCCCTGGGCGCTTCAGCACTCTGCTGAGCTTTTCCACTCTCTAAAAGAGCTGCACGCGGCACGTCTTTTTCAAGACGGTTCGCCCGTGTATTTTCTGGATGTGTGTGCGCACTGTGCGGTCATCTGCCTAACGGTCGCGAGCGCTGTTTTGCGTGTTGGGCTTAATCACGCTTGGCAGCGCTCGTTGATGAGTCATGTTTTCATTGCAAAAAAAAGAAACTAAAAAAAAAAAAAAAAAAGCAAAAGAAGGGAACATGACCATCGCGATGTTTATAGATCAAGACTCAATGATCTCCATGTGAGTAGAGTCCCCTCTGCCACACCCCAATTTATCTCTTCCTCGAGAAGGGATACTTTGGCTGGTGGCCAGGGTGATCTGAGGGTTTGGTGTGGCACAACAACCGACGAGTCAATTCCTCGGGCCACACCCCCCTCCACATCGCAGACCATGCTCTCACAGCATCACAAGGTGGGCTTGATTCCTCTGGAAATGAAGTTTCGACTGCGTTGCCTCCCACGGGAGTGCCATCGTTGCCGGGACCGATCCAGAGCTGTCAGCCATGCTTTCCCGGGCAGCTGAAAGCATCGGCTGGAGTGGCCCCGCCCTCCCCCCGAGCGCTGTAAGCTTCTCCCGGACGTGCATCAGGACGCCTGCGCTGCGCGAGACTCCACGTGACTTTCGCGGCTCGCGGGTGTCCTCCGCCTTTGCTGCTTTCGATCGCACGGTGATCATGGTCTGTATGTTCCTCGTCACTCTCGTGGCACGGTCATGCAGTACTGTGTGTCGCCTGCGCCTTCGATGCAGTGCTGTCCCGGGAGTTCTGTCGAACCGGCCGCAGTGGAACGCTAGTCCTTCCCTGGCCAACCCTGGCAGAACGCGGAAAATTTTAACCACGCCCCTATGCTGGGACGCTATGCCTCCCATGCCCGGCCTGGTTGTTCCGCCGCGCACACTACTGACCTCGCTCTCGGGCGACATCGGTACCTGCGTGTTCCTGGGTCAGGTGATGTCCACTATGTGGTCCAGACATGGGCTTAGCCAGGTTGATGTGGTAGGGTCTGAGAATTAATTTTCTCAGCTCCCCCATGTCCCAGGCTGAGCTCTTTGGCGGTGTGGCTTCGGCCACCTGAAGCAGACTCAGGTTCTGTACCGATGGTCATCCATCCATGCGGTCTCCTTAGTCTTCTTCCCGCCAAGGCCCCCTCCATGCGGCTGCTCCCCTCGGGCCTTCACCAGCTCTGAGTAGGAGGAAGTCGCAGGAGGGTGGCGCTGCCCCTCTCCGCCCCTTAGACTGCCACGTCAGTCTAAGCAGCACCCTTGAGGCGGGCAGCCTGGTCGGCGGTGGGGTTGAGGACTGCGCCCAACAGTCTTCGATCGCTCCAGAAGCGGACTGAGGCTATGCACTGACGGTCATCCGTTGGTGTGGTCTGCTTAGTCCGCTTCCCGCCGACGCCACCTCCATGCGGCTCCTTCCCTCGAGCCTTCACCGGTCCGAGCACGAGGAGGTCGCTGGAGGCTGGCACCGCCTGTCTCTGCCCCTTAGCCGGCTAACACCTGGCTAAGCAGCACTCCTGAGATGGGCAGCTTGGAGGGAGTTGGGAGCAGGACCACTCCTTCCCCCAGTGGAGGGCTGGGGGAGAATCTTGTTCTAAAGAACTGATGCTCTTTCTCTGAGCTTTAAGAGGCAGTGGATGACAGCACGCGCCGCCCACGGGCCACGCTCCTCTCATCCCCCCTCTGTCGCCAGACCCCTGCCAGAGCACGCCCCCGTGGGACGCGCGCCCTCCCCTGGCCTCCTCTGGCAGGATGCGGTTTATGACCGTGCCCCCGCACAGGGCCGCTATGCCACCCTCGCCGGTGCCGGTCATTCTGCCTCGCTGCCCCACCGACGGTACGTCTGTGGTTCGTATGACCCCGCTGGTGCACTTTCTGGAGGCCTGGCTAGAGCTTCCCAGACTGTCCCGCTGGGTCGCGAGAACCATTAGATTCGGCTACGCGATTCAGTTCGCGATATCTCCTCCCCGCTTCAGGGGAGTCCGCTTCACTATGGTCGGGGGCAATGCCCCTGTCATGAGAGCGGAGGTCGCCACCCTACTGGCGAAGGGTGCGATCGAGATTGTCCCTCCAGCCGAGATGAAGTCCGGCTTCTACAGCCCCTACTTCATTGTACCCAAGAAGTCCGGTGGGTTACGGCCAATCCTCGACCTGCGCGTCTTGAACCGCTCCCTTCACAGGCTGCCGTTCAAGATGTTAACGGCCAAACACATCCTCCAGTGTGTACGGCCGCAGGATTGGTTTGCAGCGATCGACCTGAAGGACGCCTACTTCCATGTCTCCATTTTACCTCGACACAGACCGTTTCTACGGTTTGCTTTCGAGGGGCAGGCATACCAGTACGCGGTTCTCCCTTTCGGGCTAGCCCTGTCTCCTCGCGTCTTTACGAAGGTCGTCGAGGCAGCCCTTGTTCCCCTCCGGGAACACGGGGTTCGCATCCTGAACTATCTCGACGACTGGCTAATCCTAGCTCACTCTCGAGACCAGGTTTGCGAACACAGGGACTTAGTGCTCCGGCACCTAGCTCGTCTGGGCCTTCGGGTCAACTGGGAGAAGAGCAAACTCTGCCCCGTGCAGAGGATCTCTTTTCTCGGTATGGAGATCGACTCGGTCGCCATGTGCGCGCAGCTTACGAGCGAGCGCGCGCAGTCACTGCTGACTTGTCTTCGTCAGTTCGAGGGCAAGAGTGCGGTTCCACTGAAACTTTTTCAGAGGCTCCTGGGGCATATGGCATCCGCAGCCGCAGTAACGCCGCTGGGATTGCTTCATATGAGACCGCTTCAGCTTTGGCTTCGCGATCGAGTCCCGAGGTGGGCATGGCAACACGGCACGCTCCAAGTCCCAGTGACTCCAGCCTGCCGTCAGACCTTCACCCCATGGGCGAACCTCAATTTTCTACGGGCCGGAGTGCCCTTAGAACGAGTTTCCCGGCATGTTGTTGTATCAACAGATGCCTCCAACACGGGCTGGGGCGCCATGTGCAATGGTCATGCTGCCGCGGGCTCCTGGACAGGACCCCAGCGCCTTTGGCATGTCTATTGCCTCGAGTTGCTGGCTGTACGTCTCGCCCTGCACCGCTTCCGGGCGTTGCTCAGGGGTCAGCACGTACTAGTCCGATCAGACAATACCGCAACAGTAGCGTACATCAACCATCAAGGTGGTCTACGCTCCCGCCGTATGTCGCAACTCGCTCGCCACCTCCTCATATGGAGTCAGAAGCATCTGAGGTCGCTTCGAGCCATTTATATCCCGGGACACCTGAACCAGGCGGCCGACGAGCTGTCTCGAGTTCGGCCTCTCGCTGGAGAATGGCGACTCCATCCCCGGACGGTTCAGCTGATTTGGGATCAGTTCGGCGACGCACAGGTAGACCTGTTTGCCTCCCACGACTCGTCCCACTGCGACCTGTTTTATTCCCTGACCGAGGGCACGCTCGGCACGGATGCACTGGCGCACAGCTGGCCGCGGGGCCTACGCAAATATGCGTTTCCCCCAGTGAGCCTCCTTGCGCAGACCTTGCGCAAGATCAGGGAGGACGAGGAGCAGGTCACTTTGGTTGCCCCGTATTGGCCCAACCGGACCTGGTTCTCCGAACTAGTACTCCTCGCGACAGCACCTCCCTGGCCAATTCCTCTGAGGAAGGACCTCCTTTCTCAGGGACGGGGCAACTTATGGCACCCTCGTCCCGATCTTTGGAACCTCCACGTGTGGCTCCTGGACGGGACGAGGCAGGTTTGAGTACCCTACCACCTGCGGTGGTGGCTACCATCACTTCCGCTAGAGCATCGTCCACGAGACATGCCTATGCGTTGAAGTGGAACCTCTTCGTCAACTGGTGTTCTTCTAAACATCAAGAACCCACGAAATGCCCCATCAGTGTCGTGCTTTCCTTCCTGCAAGAAGGGTTGGAGCGAAGGCTGTCTCCCTCCACCCTGAAAGTGTATGTGGCCGCCATTGCCGCCCATCACGAAGCAGTCGATGGTAAGTCTCTGGGAAAGCACGACCTGATCGTCAGGTTCCTGAGGGGAGCCAGGAGACTAAATCCTCCTCGTCCGCCCCTCGTTCCCTCTTGGGACCTCTCAGTGGTTCTAACTGCCCTGCAGAGCGCTCCATTTGAGCCTTTGCAATCAGTGGAGCTTAAGTTCCTGTCAATGAAGACAGCGCTCCTGGTTGCATTGGCCTCCATCAAGAGGGTAGGGGACCTGCAGGCATTTTCGGTTGACGAAGCGTGCCTGGAATTCGGGCCGGCTGACTCTCACGTGATCCTGAGACCCCGGCTTGGATATGTGCCCAAGGTTCCTACCACACCCTTTCGAGACCAGGTAGTGAACCTGCAAGCGCTGCCCTTGGAGGAGGCAGACCCAGCCTTGGCACTACTCTGTCCAGTACGCGCCCTCCGTGCTTATGTAGACAGAACGCGGTGTTTCAGGACCTCAGACCAGCTCTTTGTCTGTCATGGTGGGAAGCTGAAGGGAAAGGCTCTCTCAAAGCAAAGGTTATCACACTGGATAGTGGATACCATTGCGTTGGCATACCAGCAGCAAGGTCGTCCGTGCCCCCTTGGTGTGAAAGCCCACTCCACACGTAGTGTGGCTTCCTCTTGGGCTCTAGCGCATGGCGCCTCGCTAACAGACATTTGTAGAGCTGCAGGCTGGGCGACACCCAACACATTCGCGAGATTTTATAATCTCCGAGTAGAGCCAGTTTCTTCTCATGTACTCGCTTCAACCAGCCGGTGCTAGATTCTGCTCAGGTGTCTTCGCTTGCTCGCCATTCCCATCCACGGACGGGATACGTGCGATATTTTCCTCAGGTGAGTCTGATAAGCTCTGAGTTTCCTCCAGCACTGCTTATGTCAACGCCTGAGTTATGCCAAAATTCCATACTCAGCTTTTGCGCTTGACTAGGTGCCACCATGTGCATGGTCCCCCCTCTGGGCGACCCCCACATGTGTATTCCACTGTAAGTCTCCTTGTGAGCGTGTGTCTTTCCCTTGGCAAGCCACCTTGCCACCCCTGGGGTTTAAAATTCCACCTGCGGCTGGACACCTCAGTGATCTTCCATATGCAGCCTCTGGCCATATGTGTATTCTAAGTCCCCCCCATCAATGGCTGGGCATGATTGCATATTTCTCTCTGGAGATATGCTTCCCAGTGTACCTTGGTATCCCTGTGTTAAGTAGGACTCCTTCGTTCGTGCTAGTCTCACAACAGGGAGCTCAGACTTACGCAGGGCACTGGAAGACAGCCGAGGTGGCGTGATTAGACTGGAACCCCAATCGTCGTCATCCGACGTAACTCGGAGTGACCACGAAAGGGAACGTCTCGGTTACGGATGTAACCCTCGTTCCCTGAGTGGGAACGGAGACGTTACGTCTTCCTGCCACTTCCGCTGTACCGCTGAAAAACGCCTGAGTTCAGTCTCGGCTCCTCAGCGAAGACATATCTGCATATTGCAGCGTACTTCCTTATATACCCCCTGCGGTGGGCGGAGATACGCTATGCAAATTCCGCAGACCCATGGCATTTCATTGCCATTGGCTCGTTTTATATACTCGAAGGTGATAGGCTTCTAAGCGAAACCCCAATCGTCGTCATCCGACGTAACGTCTCCGTTCCCACTCAGGGAACGAGGGTTACATCCGTAACCGAGACGTTCGTTTTTCATTGCTTGAACAGAGTTTTCAAAACTCTACACACTTATCCCATGACTTTAACCACAACCTGCACAACACTGTGGATTTACAGCACTTTGTTCAAATGCTAACACACTGCTGTCAAAACTGTGAACCACACATTCAAAACAGAATAAATTTCAGCCTTGTGCCTTTCAAACACTGCTGATTGCAATTTCAGCTGAAAGGCTAAGCAGGTGTCTTGTTTTAGACTTGTTAGTGAACACACACTCATTTTGACTCATTTTGGAAATGGAACAAGGAAGACGGGTTTTGATGGGAACTGATGTTGATGAAAGCCTGTGGCCTGATGCTAGAGAGAGGCAGGATTAGCCCCTCAATTATTTGTTCGAATTACAGTATGTACTTTTAGTTTCTGCCTTTTTTTCTCATTACTGTAATTCCGTAAATTACTACCGACTATTGAAGCAAACTGCTAATTTTCATTTACCTTCAAAAATTGTCATGTTCTAAATTTTTTAATAAATCATGTGAAAGAATGTCACTCTTTTCTTTGAAGAAAATATTACTTTGTATGAAGTCACTGAAATTGTTCAAACTTTACAGTAAAGATGAAAAGTTTGTATTTTCTGTATTGGTGTTTGATGCTAGTGTTTTTACTCTCAGTGTGTTCTGAGTGACAGTGTGTGTTATCTCAGTGAGGGTTGTGCATAGTGTTTGGCTGCACTGAGCCTGTTTTGAGCCATGTGTTAAGAGTTGTGTTGCTTGGAATGAGTTTTGCAGGTGATGTGAACAGTGATGTGTTTAGCTCAGGTGACTGTTGGTAGTGCAGACTGTAGTTAGAGTTTTGCACATGTAGCTCCAGTTGTGCTCACTGTCATTTAGCAATCGGAAAAAAAATGTAATCCGTAGGGTTTAATATGGAGTTGGCCCACCCTTTGCAGCTATAACAGCTTCAACTCTTCTGCGAAGGCTTTCCACAAGGTTTAAGAGTGTGTTTATGGGAATTTTTGACCATTCTTCTTGAAGCGCATTTGTGAGGTCAGCCACTGATGTTGGACGAGAAGTCCTGGCTCCCATTCTCTGCTCTAATTCATCCCAAAGGTGTTCTGATCGGGTTAAGGTCAGGACTCTGTGCAGGCCAGTCAAGTTCCTACACTCCAAACTCGCACATTCATGTCTTTATGGACCTTGCTTTGTGCACTGGTGCGCAGTCATGTTGGAACAGGAAGGGGTCATCCCCAAACTGTTCCCACAAAGTTGGGAGCATGATGTAACGACACTGACAGTCTATCCGGCCAGATGCTCTGAATTAGCGATTCCTGATTGTTTCTCTCATGCTAAAACACCTATGAGCATATACCCAGAAAGGCCTAGTTGACTAGTTTTCTGACACAAGTGTCTACAAGCAGGCCCTGGTTAATGTTTTACACGACTTAATGAAATAAACGAACAGGCCCCTGTTTGTTTCTCATACTATCACGTGCTGCGACCACAATTCCCTTACTGTGTCTAACGTTTGTCCTTTGTGTACTGAAGGCAAAATTACAAGACTTACCCCATTCAGTTGTTTTGGACAACTAGGACTATCTTGCTTCTCTCAGCAAAATTATATGATGCCTCAGGCTGTCAAGTTAGTCTGCCCACAGAACTACCTTTGTTTTTGCCGAGTAACACATTTTCAAATAGCCCCCAACCCCTCACGTGGTATGCACCACGAGATGCAACCGATGCTGACCTCACAGATACACGCAGACACGCACACTACCATATATGGACTTCCACTAGTAAAATCTCATTTTACCAACTATTACAACTGTGTAAAGAGTGTTCTGGGTGATTTGCATGTTCCCCAGAATGATATTAGAGTAGTTGTGTTTTTGAATTACAGCAATGTAATCTTAAACTGCCTTTGTGTCCACAAATAATGTATCTCTATGTTGCTATCCTTGTCAATAGTCGTTCTTAGTGTTATTTTGATCCCCTGGGCATGAAGAAGAAGATTTTTGATAAGAGACTGTGATAAACGTTATGGTTCCATGCGTTTTAATTCCCCGAGCATAATATCACATTTTGCCCCTCGTGATTCCACACGAGGGTCGGGCGGCATTAACACACCAGGACAATCTTCCTGCTCTAAACTGATTCGTCATCCAGAGAAAGGGGACGGTACACGGGACACTGATAAAAGCCAAAACCTTCAGTTTCTTTACTCTCTTCTCCCTCCTCCAAAACTCTGGAAACCCAAGTCCGGACCGGCTTCGGCCTGCTTCTCTTTTCTTTTCTTTTGTTTCTTTTATGTTTTTCTATAGTCTAGTTTCGTTTTCCTATTCGCCTCGGTTCATTCACGAGCTGAATGAATTTAGCCTGAATCATTCCCGGCAACTGCACCTTAAAGAAAGAGACTATTTGAACCTCCCGCGCTCGCGCTCGCATGGAAGACACAGCACGCGCACGCCTCCCCTCACACGACTCACGCTGCTCTTAAAGACACGCAGGACCCTGCCTTCCTTCCTCATACAAACAGAACCATATGCAAGTATCGATTATTGAATTGAACTTTTAATGTGATTTCTTTGTTGTGTCTTAAGGGTTACTGTCTGTGTTTTTGCCATAGCCAACTGCGATCTCTGATCGCAGAGATTTTTGCTTTCACTTCCGATCTCATCTCCCATCCTTCTCTCTCTCTCATCCACTCTCTCTTAATCCTTGTCTGGCATTCTATCTTTTTCTAACTCTGATCATTTTATTCTCTCTCACTGTTATTCGTTATCTTGTATTGTTTAACTGTATTTTATGTATATAATAATCGTGTGTATTGTGTAGTTTGATATATTCCTTAGTTCGATGTATTATTAAATTCCATATGCCCTTGACTGACTCTGATTTAAATGCCCATATTACTTAGTCCCTGAAATGTTCGATCTTAGCTATATGCTTTCTCTTGGTACGATTTAAGTAACCTAATTTTACAAACACAGAAAGGTGTCTTTTCAAGGCCTGGAAAAGATACTCTTTCTCGTGGTTGTAAGGATAATTTTCCTTGAGAGTTAAGTTAATCTTACGTTCAATGTTTGCTGGACAAACAGATTGTTTGATAACTAAATTAATTCCATTAAAGTTATCCCATAACTTCGAGCTGAAATAAGAACAATTGATGTATTAATGCCGAACTATAACCCATTATGGTAATCGTTCATATATCAATCTAGTTCAGCTGCGATAAATTAATGTAACTGTATATGCAAAATATTAATCATATTTATGATTAATTATTAAAATTCCCTATAGATCATTTGAGCTAATATTAATGTACAACCCATTGTTCTTACAGTTTGGTGGAGAACGCGACGCATTTCAAACTTTGTTTATGGGCAATATTCAGTTTCAGTTAAATGTGTATTATGGCTATTGATAATTGAAACATTACACGCGCGTTTTTGTGAATTGTGAGAATGAGTCGCGCTCAAACTCACCAGCTGACTACAAAGTCAGTAGGCCTAACGTTACATATTAACAAGTGCTAAAATATGCCTAAACAATTTTAGCACTGTTAAATGCTACGTACACTGCAGTAGCCTATTTAATATTACAAATGTCAGTTAAGAGATGAAGAAATATCTCTGCAGTTGATACATTTCTAATATTTGTTTTAAATCGCTGTGAACGAAGAATTCTCACGTGCGTATTACCGGTATTAATAAATATGTTTTGAAGCGAGCTTCCTTCTAAACATACCTTGCATGCAAATGTCGTTATTGAATTTGTGGTGAACCACAGTGATATTCAAAAATTAACGATAAAACTCCTGGTCGAAAAAATGGATTAGCTACCCAATTTTTAAACCAACACACTTAAATCATAAAGTGCTATTTTGATTAAGTGCGTATGGGAGTGCAACAGACGTAGCCTACAATTCCTGTTGTCCACATTTGAGTATTTGCGGCAAAGAAACCCCGCCATACTCTCTTGTGCAGTATTAATAGCACCAAAAGGTCCGCCGAGACCTCTGTCTAATTTGTGATTGTTGCAGAAAATCAGCGCGTTACGCGATCTGAAAGCTCTATTAGCTTTGAATCACATGGAAATTGGGTGTAATTCCATTAACTAAACGCCAGAGTGCGTTCGTTAAGTGTTTAGAAGTTTCAAATTACACGCCCCCACCGACGTCACCCTGCGTGAGCGCCGCCTCCCACTGACGTCAGCCTGCATGAGCGCAATTACGCCACCTTGTGGCCAGTTATCAAATAACGCTCTCTTTACTGCTGAACTTTTTTTTTTCCTGTGAATTAATGTCTAAACTCTTATAACTATTCGCATTTACAGCTTTGCTCGTGCGAATATTATTTTGTGTTAGACCATTTTCCTGCTTTTAACTGATACATTTACTATGAGTTTGGTTCAAAAAAGATTTGAATTAAAACTTAGATTAAATCTCAGCCATTCCCTTAGAGGAAACAACGGCACCTAGTGGCCGCCTCCCGCTAGGTCGGTCCACTCAGCTCTCTTTTCTCTCTCTTCAAGTTTACTTCCACTTGTCTCTTTTAACTATCTTAATAATTATTGATGAGACTTCACTGTTATCACTAATTATTATGGGATATTATTCTGAGTTTTCCTTTTACATGTTCTTTACATGCTCATTCAAATTTGATTTAAACTAGTTTGAATTTTAAATTTAAATTGAGTTGTCTATTCACCCACTGGTATCCACTTGGAGGAAACAGCACCATCGTGTGGCCTTGTGGATACTAAGTCGGCATCACTATTTTCCTCATTTCACTCTTTTATATCGTCTTTCTCTCCTGATTATTTTTATAAATAGGACTGATACTTTAGTGTATCTGGATTATTATAAGATATCATTCTGATCTTTACATTTCCTTACATGCTTATTTTAAATTTTAATTTAAACAAGTTTGTAATTTTTAATTTGAATTAAGTTTTCGGTTTGCCAGGTTAAGCAGAGAGGGAGCACGCCCCCTTGTGGTGAAAACACACTACTGCGGCCTGCCTCTTCTCCTGGGTTCATCCTGCCATTTCATTTTGATTTTTATTTTCAATTCTTATTTTTTTTTTTATTCTATTATTTTATTTCTACTTTTTCCTATCTCTCTTTTGGGTTAGGTTATTTTGATAATTACCATCATTATCATAATTTCCTTTTCATTTTATTATTATTTAGTAAAACCTTTGACTCCTATTGCCACATAAATAATCCATTTGGTTTAAACAAACTAGCCTTAATTCACTTTAAGTTTCACTTGTTTATCCTTTGTGTATTTATAGGTGGCATTCACTTGAGCACTGTGGGGAGTTGCAGTCATCTCGGGTTGGTTTCCGCGAGCGAGGTTGCCCAACTGGCGTTACTGACACTTGCCGTTACGTGAGTTTCAGACACTTCCAAATCCCGTACCATCGTTGCGGCACGCAACTGCGACATTAGCAATTTGCCACTCCAAAGGTCAACCGCGCCAGCCGACACACACAAAGCAATTTTGGGACAATAAACCCGAACTGGGGCCTAAAAGTGGGCCACTCCTCAGGAGAGTTCCGGGCGAAAACCCACTTTTGCTGTGTTGTCTGGCCGGGGACACCTTGGTGTTGCCAGGTTGTGTTTTAAAGTCACAAGTTGTCTGAGAGGGCGCAGCGAGGTACAGGGAGAAAACGAAGCTGCCTGAGGACACTGCGGTCAGGTGTTAGGAACCGTCGGAGGGGTTGACTGAGCCGCGGGTCCCACCAGAGCGGCTTCAATTCACCACAGGTAAACTAAATTTAATAAAACCCATTCCACTTACTATAAGCCACAAAAGATTAGATATCCCCTCGGGTATATTCTAGATGTTAGGCCCACCTTTATCTCTTCTCTAAGCCATACCATCTTCCTAGGTTTCCTACCCCGATAGCCCCCACTCACCTGTTGGCCTATCTTAAACCCTAGCAGTGGTAATAGCTTAGGTCTCTTTATCCTCTTGAACACGTACTGTGTTACTATTCTGTTTAGTTAATTTCAGACCTAGTCATCACTAGTGTTTTGTTTTACCTCAGTCTTTTCTATCCTTTGTTCTGTTGTGATTTGGTTCTTTCATTTCACCTCGAGACAGTAACCTGTGAGAGCCACCAAGGAAGCTAAATAGTAGAGTGACAACCAGCAGCCAGTGTCACCACGTGACCCGCTAGGCTACTGCCTGTCAAATCTCCATTGTAGGTCCCTTGTCGACCCAAGTTAATTGGAACTGTCTAACTGTGCAGCAGTTAGCCCCAAAATTCTCATAAACGGCATAGCCCGTATGAGTATAGCTCGTTAACCTTAGAACGAACTTGCATTGGTCTCTTTGTGTGTGTGTGCTGTGCTTCTCTCACCTACAGTGAGCCAGGATGTCCCGTTCATCCAGTCCAGCAGTCCACGGGGGCAATCTCTCAACATGGTTGAAAGCAATGACTACCCCCTTCCTGCCCAAGGACGCCAGTGACCTGCAGCATCTGAGCCAAACGCAACTGGACACCGAGCTAGACGAGCTGATAACACACGATCCTACCCAAAGCTACAACTACAAAGACTGGGCCAGGATCTTCAGCAGCGTCACCCACAACGTCGTCGCCCAGGCGAGGCTCAGTGAACGGCGCAACATCGACCTGGAGCAGCAAGCAGCAGCGCTACAGCTTCAAGTGGAGGAGGCCCGGAAAGACCAGGCCCGAACCCAGAGTCGTCTAGATCAGCTCCTCCTCGAGACCCAGAACCAGCGTGAGAAAGAGGACGCCACAGATCCAGCGCTACAGAAAGAAGTAGAAAGACTTCGAAATGCCCTGCAAGATCTGCGCCTCGACACAGACCAAAGAGAACAGTTGGAGAGAGAAACCAGAAAAGAACTCGACGAAAAACTCCAACAAAGTGACGCTCTCCTAGAGAGAGCCGAGACTGAACTAAAAGAAACAAACGCTAAAGCCAGGGCCTGCGAAAAACACTTGCAAGCGGCCCGAGCGAAAATCAGCGAGCTTACTCTGCAGAGAGACGAGCTCCAAGATGAACTTGACACTGTTCATGCAGAACTGAGACATTCTTACAGACTACAGAGTGGCTGGAACAGAGAAACACACATCACAGAGTTTCTCCCGGCCAGCCACCCCAACCCTTTCAGCCAAGAACCCAGAGCTGAAAAGGGAGATGTAAGCCCACAGCTCAAGACATCACCAGCCAGCTTTCAAGAACACCCGTCAGCAGCAAAAGGGGGAGGACCCTTTCAGACAACCCATGCCACTAACCACGGCACGACCCCCCGAGAACTTGACAAACTAGCCCGAAACATTCCTATGTTCGATCCAGATTCGGCAGAAGGTTGTGACATTCATGCTTATTTAAAAGATATTGACTTTCACTTGCAAACTGTCGCCAATGTGACAGCTTGGGACAATTTGTATCTGTTAAGAATAACGGCTAGCAGTGATGTTCGTAGCTTCCTAGACCGTCAAACTGAGGCTGTCAAAACGGACATCCAACAATTACGGCAAGCTTTGATCCGTGAATTCTCTGATCCAGACTCCGATCAAGGTTTCATCGTTGCTGTAGACCTCAAGCAAGGTCGGCGTGAACACCCCCAGATCTACTACAACCGACTCCGACAAGCCTTCTTTGGAGCACGGAATGAGCCCGGGATGGAACAGGATGTTACCTTTAAAACTCTTTTCCTGCGGAATCTCCATCCAACCTTATCCCATCATATTGGGGTTCTGGCCGATGCACGGACCATGTCTACCCAACAGCTGCGTGACTTAGCCCATAAAGCTTACACCAAGCAAAAGACTATTTCTGAAAAGACTGTGAAAAAACCCCACAATCTATTCTGTTTCTGAGCACTGTTCAGAACTGACTTTAGAGGGTACCCCACAACACCACAGTCACAGACATTTTTACAGAGAGTCACGACCGTTCCAAACCAGCAGAGGGCAACACAATCGCGGTGGTGCTCGTCCAAAGCACCAGAGCGAGCGCTCTGAAAGATTCCGGGTAGCCGGCCGGCGACCCAAGAAGAGCCGACCTCCACCGTCCAGGACAACAAGCCCCGACAGAGAGTGGAACCACTCTCGACACGACACTGGTAAGCTCAAGCCTGAGCTCACATCACATAACCACAGTGCAGCCACGTCTGAAACAGCAGAGATCCTAAGGGTGCTGAAAGAGCTTCTTCACCAGAAACGTTGCAAGAAAGACAAGAAGGACGAGCCAGACATCTTATGCCTAAGCATAAGAACTGAAACCAAACCATCTGACCGCCAGCTGACTGAGCCAAGCACCCCGAACACTGCTCGTCATCCAAAGATCACAGAGCTAACTGTCACATCACAAGGTGACAGCATCACCAAAGCTCCACAGCTGACAGCGGCACACCCTGAACGAGATGGCACACTTCCTCACACCAGGTACCAAAATACCAAGGTACCAGGAAACGCTGTTCTGTCTAACTGTCTCCGCAGCAAGCTACACGGGACCGGTCCTAACCACCCGATGACCGTTACACCTGTCCCGATGCCAATGTTCCTGGGCAACCTCATTGAAAAGGGCACAGGCCGAAAACTCTACCTGAACATCACGTTGGAAAAAGAAGTGAGCATGGAAGCCTTGATCGACACAGGATCAGACATTACGATAATTTCAGTTCAACTGTTCCAAAGACTCCAATTTGAAGCTAAGAGACAAGACCGAACTCTTACACCTCAAACTTGTGAACTGAACGTACAGTCATACAGTCAACATGACATCCGGCTCGAACAGGTAGCTCACATTCACCTGACAATTGGTCCTTTGAGTCTACTCCATCCAGTGTTCATCTCAAAAATGGACACCTTTCCATTCCTCATCGGCAGAGACCTTCTAGATCGTTTTGAACCGTTACTGGACTTGAAACAGCTCAAGATCTGGGCTCAAGTACGAGAACTTTGCCCCCTCCAGTCACAGCCAGACGGTCAGGTCACAAAGGTCACGGGAACTTCCGCAGAGCCCGACTTTCAGGTCACAGAGTTCATGGGAACTCCCACAGCCAGCCAGGAAGACACAGACTCAGCACCAACTGAAGGTTTGAATCCGCTACCCTGCACCTTACAGCCCACCAAAGACTTTGACACTTGCTGCCTCAATGTCATGACTGACCTGCAGCGACATGACCTCACTCAAGCCATTGCCAAGCCTGGTGCATTAAACAACAAGCTGTGGTCACTTTCAACCCACCCACCCACCCTAGAGGTTGAAGGGCTTACACACAGCATAAAAACTTTACAAGCTCAACTGCCTACCTCAGAGCCGCTTACGCTGGCTCCGCTAGTGGAAAAGACAACCATAATGGACATGCGGACTTCTGTCACCTACATACAGACTCTCCTTATCCACCCTCACACGCCGTCTGACCCCACTGACAACCAGTGCCTCAGACCACTGCATAACACAACACACATGCTGCGCGTACAGAACAACATTATGAGTTGTGCACCGATTGACATCACAATGCCAAGGCTTATAATGCCACGGCGCACAAAGGGGGATAAACTGCTAATGTTCGTCTCTAACGCATCATGTGCTGCACACCGCGGCACCAGAGACACTGATGAGACACTGAAGCAAGCGACATGCCAGCAGCAAGATGTGGCAAAACATGGGCCAAGGCAAGCTAAACCCAGTCGCCGCCCACGAAGTAAAAAGACTGCCCTGTCCAATCAAAGACAACCCTTGCTGGCTTCTTCCTCCCCTTTTTCTCTCTCTCTCCCTGTTGTCTGTACCAGGTTGCTGCCGTGGTTCGCCATGCTGTACTGTCAGCCAACCAGAGGACAGCTGCCACTGAGAGAACAACTGAGACTCCAGATCACCGACGACAGGACCTACCCCCAGCAAGTGCATGTTCGACTCATCCAGCCCCGCCCGGTCTACAGAGCACACTACCCCAGCTCCGTAGCCCAATACATCTGGACAAGTGTCCGACGGACAGAGGACTCCCTCTCTCACGCCGAGGCCAAGGTCGAACACATGTTCAACCAACTTGAGAAAGTGACTGTTGCACAATCGGGACTCCTAAGCACCAACCACCACTCCAGCCGGTTTCTGGGAGCGTTGCTCGAAGCCGTAGCTGCCGCCAGAACTCTGTTTAACATTGGTATGTCCAGTGTAAATGCAGCGAACCAGACCGCAAACTCCATGAAGCCGCGGTTTACTGTCTTACAGAGTGACTTTGTCCAGACTCAGCTGGTTACAGCGCCAACGACAGACATGCTGTGGGAGGTTAGCTCCTCCAATGACAGCATAGCCACAGGTGTAATCCCACCGTACCTGATACTAAGCCTGATGCTAACTGTGCTGGCTTCCGCCATCAACACGCCAGCTGACCTTCTACAAAAACACCTGGCCTACTCTCTGGGTAGCGCCATCTCACTCTGCGTCGATCCCGAGCAGAGAGAAGTGTGCTTTCTCCTAAATCTGCCTATCATCGAGTCAAGCCAAGTCTACAGACTTACAGACATTTGCAAGGTCAGGTTTTGGCAACGCAACACCCACATCAAGATACGCACTCCAGACGTGGTGGCCTACCACGACAGCGACACACAACGGTACCCAGCTCCAAACCTGCACCTGTGTACTATGACCAAAGACATTCATTATCTCTGCCCTGCCGAAGCTAAGCCTCACACACAAGTGACAGAGACGCAAGCAGAGATTGTAGGTGAAAGTTGGCTTGCTAACACACCTGTGCACACAGCCACTGTCACGCACGACCAGCATGACACAAACAGCCGTGTCAACATGCTCAACCAGAATACGGGACTTCAAGTATCGAAAGGTGTCACCCTACACCTTGATGGCTTGGCATGGTACCATCTTCCGAGCGAAGAGTACCAGACAGCATTGGAACTCCCATCCTCCGAGAACTATAACCTCACCTTAGATCCAGAACTAGAACCCCGTAGTGAGAAAAGGGGGTCCCAACTCAATGACATTGCTCCTGCCAACAAAGCCCTCCGAGCACCGGCTCGACGGCCCGTTCTGAACACTTCATCTGCGGTTCGAGGCTGGAACGCTGCCGACATTGTGCAGTGCACCTCTGCAGGTAATCAGCCACACCCTAACACTAGGTTGGCCTCCATCCTGTACAGAAGACTCAACAAGATGCGATACAGCCAAGCTCACGAAAGCTGTGTCCGAAGGTCTCAGATGGAATCCCCGGAAAGGGGGTGTCAAGTCAGAGACCACGCCAAACCTCAGCGAGCTGAAGCCTCAGCTCCAAGAACCACCTGCCTTCCCCCATCATGATCCACCTGCTACACAACCATCATGATCCACCTGCTACACGACCATCAGGATTCACCTGTCATCAGCCCATCGTGATGATTGTCGTCCGATGATGTCCACACAGGGACTTCATCCGACGAAAAGGGGGAGATGTAACGACACTGACAGTCTATCCGGCCAGATGCTCTGAATTAGCGATTCCTGATTGTTTCTCTCATGCTAAAACACCTATGAGCATATACCCAGAAAGGCCTAGTTGACTAGTTTTCTGACACAAGTGTCTACAAGCAGGCCCTGGTTAATGTTTTACACGACTTAATGAAATAAACGAACAGGCCCCTGTTTGTTTCTCATACTATCACGTGCTGCGACCACAATTCCCTTACTGTGTCTAACGTTTGTCCTTTGTGTACTGAAGGCAAAATTACAAGACTTACCCCATTCAGTTGTTTTGGACAACTAGGACTATCTTGCTTCTCTCAGCAAAATTATATGATGCCTCAGGCTGTCAAGTTAGTCTGCCCACAGAACTACCTTTGTTTTTGCCGAGTAACACATTTTCAAATAGCCCCCAACCCCTCACGTGGTATGCACCACGAGATGCAACCGATGCTGACCTCACAGATACACGCAGACACGCACACTACCATATATGGACTTCCACTAGTAAAATCTCATTTTACCAACTATTACAACTGTGTAAAGAGTGTTCTGGGTGATTTGCATGTTCCCCAGAATGATATTAGAGTAGTTGTGTTTTTGAATTACAGCAATGTAATCTTAAACTGCCTTTGTGTCCACAAATAATGTATCTCTATGTTGCTATCCTTGTCAATAGTCGTTCTTAGTGTTATTTTGATCCCCTGGGCATGAAGAAGAAGATTTTTGATAAGAGACTGTGATAAACGTTATGGTTCCATGCGTTTTAATTCCCCGAGCATAATATCACATTTTGCCCCTCGTGATTCCACACGAGGGTCGGGCGGCATTAACACACCAGGACAATCTTCCTGCTCTAAACTGATTCGTCATCCAGAGAAAGGGGACGGTACACGGGACACTGATAAAAGCCAAAACCTTCAGTTTCTTTACTCTCTTCTCCCTCCTCCAAAACTCTGGAAACCCAAGTCCGGACCGGCTTCGGCCTGCTTCTCTTTTCTTTTCTTTTGTTTCTTTTATGTTTTTCTATAGTCTAGTTTCGTTTTCCTATTCGCCTCGGTTCATTCACGAGCTGAATGAATTTAGCCTGAATCATTCCCGGCAACTGCACCTTAAAGAAAGAGACTATTTGAACCTCCCGCGCTCGCGCTCGCATGGAAGACACAGCACGCGCACGCCTCCCCTCACACGACTCACGCTGCTCTTAAAGACACGCAGGACCCTGCCTTCCTTCCTCATACAAACAGAACCATATGCAAGTATCGATTATTGAATTGAACTTTTAATGTGATTTCTTTGTTGTGTCTTAAGGGTTACTGTCTGTGTTTTTGCCATAGCCAACTGCGATCTCTGATCGCAGAGATTTTTGCTTTCACTTCCGATCTCATCTCCCATCCTTCTCTCTCTCTCATCCACTCTCTCTTAATCCTTGTCTGGCATTCTATCTTTTTCTAACTCTGATCATTTTATTCTCTCTCACTGTTATTCGTTATCTTGTATTGTTTAACTGTATTTTATGTATATAATAATCGTGTGTATTGTGTAGTTTGATATATTCCTTAGTTCGATGTATTATTAAATTCCATATGCCCTTGACTGACTCTGATTTAAATGCCCATATTACTTAGTCCCTGAAATGTTCGATCTTAGCTATATGCTTTCTCTTGGTACGATTTAAGTAACCTAATTTTACAAACACAGAAAGGTGTCTTTTCAAGGCCTGGAAAAGATACTCTTTCTCGTGGTTGTAAGGATAATTTTCCTTGAGAGTTAAGTTAATCTTACGTTCAATGTTTGCTGGACAAACAGATTGTTTGATAACTAAATTAATTCCATTAAAGTTATCCCATAACTTCGAGCTGAAATAAGAACAATTGATGTATTAATGCCGAACTATAACCCATTATGGTAATCGTTCATATATCAATCTAGTTCAGCTGCGATAAATTAATGTAACTGTATATGCAAAATATTAATCATATTTATGATTAATTATTAAAATTCCCTATAGATCATTTGAGCTAATATTAATGTACAACCCATTGTTCTTACAATGAAATTGTCCAAAATGTCTTGGTAATAATTCATTACATTTATATAATAATTAATAACTAACTACCACTTCGTGGTTGAGTTGCCTTTGCTCCCAAATTGCTACCACTATAAACCATATAAATACCATAAGGCTGGGACAATAAATTGATGCATCGCGATTCGTGGATCAATTCCAATATTTTCCAAATTTCCAAACTCACGCTCAAGTGCTCACGAAGAAGTGCGATTGTGTGTTCGGCTGAGTCTGAGAATTAACTTGCACCTCAGAATGCTTTTATGACGCAAGATTAATGTAAACAGCTTTATGAATGATTATTTTATAGAAGGTTCAAGTGGTGTATGTAAGGCATGGAAGCAAGCAGAGTACGGTGTTTCTAAAGTATGCAGTGTCATCTGCTGTTAAAAACTAAGCTTAGAATCAATTCGAGAGAGAATCGCAATGCATTCGGAAAATCTCTGAATCGATCCAGAATCATTTCTCAATGCATCGATTTATTGTCCCAGCCCTATAAATACCACAAACAGTTGACCGTGGAATATTTAGAAGTGAGGAAATTTCACGAATGGACTTATTGCACAGGTGGCAACCTATCATGGTACCATGCTTGAATTCACTGAGCTCCTGAGAGCGACCCATTCTTTCACAAATGTTTGTAGAAGAAGTCTGCATGCTTACTGTAGGTGCTTGATTTTATACAACTGTGGCCATAGAAGTGATTGGAACACCTGAATTCAATGATTTGGAGGGGTGTCCCAGTACATTTGGTGATAGATAGATCAGACACTGAAAACATAGTAAAGAACAAAATATTCGCTCTAAAAACGACATAAAATGGAAAAGACATAAAATGCAGCGCATGGGGACTTGAATTTGTAAATCGTTTTTAATCGATTAATTTACATTAACCACTGTATCTTAAAAAAAAATAAAAAGCAGTGCATGTGAACTGTAGTTAACCCAGCTTTCCACGGACATCAAAACGGGTGGTGGAAGCTCTGCCAAGACCAGACTCTCTCTCTCTCTATTGGGCATGTGAAAATCAAAATGGCAGGGCTAGTTGGCACTCCAGGGATGCAAAGAGGCCACGTGTTGGGCATGTGAGAGAGAGGAGAAGCTGCAATGCAGACATACTCTGTTTGTTTTTAGGATTAATGTCCTGTCTCTGCAGGTCTCATGTTTGCACAGCCAGAGAATGAGTGAGGGAGTGAGCAAGAGAAAGAGAGAGAGGTCAGGTGGTACAAAGGAAGCTACAGTCCATGTCCCTTCCATGAAATACTCTCTCGCATGGGCTCAGTTGAGAGGGAAATCCTCCAGAGCATTCCAGGTGTCAGAGGCAGAAGTCTGACACCAGCCAGGATGATGACAAACTCGAGCTGCATGGCAATGATGCTGATATGAGTATCACACTCTGTCTGGAATGGGAATAGAGAGAATGG
This sequence comes from Scardinius erythrophthalmus, assembly GCF_964197995.2. NCBI lineage: Eukaryota > Metazoa > Chordata > Actinopteri > Cypriniformes > Leuciscidae > Scardinius > Scardinius erythrophthalmus. Next base: position 24,596,654 of record NC_138239.1, read on the forward strand.
AACTGGCTGAGGAGGATGAGTGGATAGACATGCATATGTGATATGGGGTTTGTAGACCTCTAAATATCAAATAATGGGGTCATGAGCTCGCCGGCTATTGAGGATAGGAGTTAGTGCAGCCTGACTCTCATTTTAGCACACATATTAGGACAGAAATTACACAATCTGTGTCAGTTACGTCGGTTTTTTCAATGCTGGAATAAAGATCTGATGACTTTGATAAATGGGAAAAGCTCTTTACTATTTCTAGGCAGAGCTGGGTTTACAGTATACTAAAAAGACTGGTTATGGTTGGTTTGGTGCTAGTTTAACTGTTCTCCAACTTTGTCTTTCTGTTGAAGGTGGTTGACGGATGAATGTAAGTTAGTCGTCATGAAACGGAAGTTGTGAATGCCTTTTCTTCCCTAATGTGACGTATATACAAGTCTTCTTGAACATTAAAAAATGTAGGGCGGGACTTGATTTTGTCAACTGGGAATTGATTGGATTGCTGCCATTTTCCATTGCCGCGATGTCATGTGAGGGGAAGTTTTGATTAAAGATTACAAGGGCACATAAGTTAAGAAAAATAATGATGTGAATCATGTATAATAAATACTGCAATATTATTAATAAATATAATATAAATATAATATAATAATGAGAAGGGTCATAGCACTTGCATATTGTTGTCCTACTGTTAGTTTAACTGCTTCTATTGTTCTCATTTGTAAGTCGCTTTGGATAACAGTGTCTGCTAAATGAATAAATGTAAATGTATTACATTAAAATGAGAATAGCCCATTCTGATTTCATGGTGACTTTAAAAGGGGGATTCACTGCTCGCAAGATGGACTTTTAATAAGACTTGGCTGCAGTTGAAACACTTTTTTTTATATAATTGTGCTACATGTTACATGACTAGAGTAAAAAAAAAAGTGTTTTGGCTGTCTGTGAGTGGGAATAAAAATGCGGAAGTTTGATCTATAGTTTTAATAAAATCCCTGGTGCTATGTCAAAAGTGTGTTAAAGGTGCATAGCGCAAGATTCTGAGTTTTTGCAGAACTATGCCACCTCTGGCGGCAAGCAAAACTGCAGCCAGAGATGTGCACGCTCATGGACCACACGCACACGCACGCTTGCACGAGCACGAGCTGTACATAACCAAAGGAGCATCAGCCGCAAATCTTTTGTTTACAATCATAATGTCTTCAGAGGTAATACAGTTATAAATCTGCAAGTCATTTTAAATATGTGAAAGGAAAGGCAATTGAGTAAATTACACACTTATGTGTGAGGGGAAAAACGTGGGTAGTAGAAAACTTTGTTTTTTATTTCCATCTATCTCCATGTTGAACTGTGTTATGTGTTTACTGTATCCACTTATGATTGTATTATTATGGAAACACGTTCATGAACAATATAAGTTGTTACTTTGTAAAAGCTCAAAGCTACACAGTCGGTCAAAAAAGTACACTCAATTGTCTCAAGGTAGGCTAATAAACAATTAAATGGCACTATGACGTTACCCTAAAAGCCAAACAGGCTAATCCGCCGAAGATTTACGGGTGTTTAGCCTGTTTTATTGATCTGCTAAGTAGCATATTCCAATAGCAATACATCCTAATTAAGCAGTAATTTGCTCAAAATTTGTGTCTAATTATCTAACTTATATATCAGCATTTTATATCACACTCAAGATATTTGAACTGTTTTAATCGAATAGCAAATCATTAAACTACATGTAGTGTAGAGTTATTTAGTAGATATTTTGCCAGGGACAATACACACTGATGAACATTTATGTGAAATGTGTCAATACTACAATACAACTGAGCATCCCGTTTGAGCCCTAGAGCAGACCGGAGATCTCTCTATTTGTTGAAAGCCTTCCCTATGTTTACTCTCGTCTTATTCCGACGCCTGTCTGAGTCCAATTTGGCCCTTTTGGTTGCACTAGACAAAAGTTTTCTTTTTTTTATCTTACGTGGAGTTTGCGTTGGTGTTTGAAATGAACTACAAGCAGGTCTCTTACAATCCATCTTCTACGGAGAATGCCGGCGAATACACAAACCTGCCAGACATAGCTATGTGAGCGTACCGTGAACGCGCATGACGTCACGCCCAGTCTAAAATTCCGGCCCGAATCCCTCTTATTTATTTTACTTTACAGGATTATAGAGACAATCTCAGTGATCAGAGAAGGGCTCATTCAGCCCATCAGGCAATTGTTTAAGCATGTATGGGTTAGAAAACGGGTATTTTTAACATGAAAAGTTGCTTAATGCACCTTTAATGTGTGTTTTTGTCAATAAAAGTCTATTGGATGATGCAAAATGACAGATTTTCATCACAGGTAACGTGTACCGTACACATTTTATGACAAGCATTCATAAAAATCTTCCACAGAAGAAAGAACAAAAGTCTTATAGAAATGACATTAATTGAGTAGCTAAAGTTCGTTTTTGGGTGAACTGTTCCTTTAAATCAGGGGTGGGGAACGTTGATCCTGGAGGGCCATTGTCCTGCAGAGTTTAGCTCCAACCCTAATCAAACACACCTGAAGCTAATCAATGTCTTCATTATTACTGAAGTTGCAGGCAGCCAAATGTTTTTATCAGGGTTGGAGCTAAACTCTGCAGGACAATGGCCCTCCAGGATCAACGTTCCCCACCCCTGCTTTAAATGATAAGTTTCCCGATTTTCAGCTTTGTACTGGTTTTTTTTTTTGTTACTATGTCGGTAGTATACACAGTGTTGGGTAAGTTACTCTAAAAAGTAATCAATTACTAGTTAATAACTCAGTGTAATAGATTACTAAAAACTCTTTCTAAAAAGTAATGCATTACTTAATTATTTACTCACCCTAATGTCGTTTTAAACCCATATGACTTTCATTTTGTCTTGTATGATGTACAAAGCTTTGTACTGTTTTTTTTTTTTGTTACTATGTCGGTAGTATACACAGTGTTGGGTAAGTTACTCTAAAAAGTAATCAATTACTAGTTAATAACCTCAGTGTAATAGATTACTAAAAACTCTTTCTAAAAAGTAATGCATTACTTAATTATTTACTCGTTTTAAACCCATATGACTTTCATTTTGTCTTGTATGAGACAAAACATTATTTTTCTTAATGACTGCTTTTAGAATATAATGAAATTAAAGGAGAGGTGGGCATGTCAAACAGTAGCCTGGAAATCCAGACCTAAATCTAAAAGATTAATGGTCTGGCGTCGGCATTTGAAAATCTCACTGCACGCAATTGGATAACACTACGACCAATCACAACAATAAACCCCATACGCTTAGCTACCAGCGGAGCTAACTGGTAGATTATACTCTTACAAAACAGCAAAAACGTCCTTCTTGCAAAGGAACGATTCAAGCGGCGTCTTCTGTTCCTGTTTTAAATAAAAAGCCAAGTCTAACTTGTTCATTGTAGCGGCCAAAGCCATTTCAAACAACTGGTATTCAGTATCTTGCAATGTTTACTAATGACTTCGACGTCACAGCGCTTTCGTCATCTCGCCTCTGGCCCGCCTATATCAGATAACCTGATGTGATTGGTGCAGCTCAGATCGAGGGGCATATTTAATGAGCATCATTACTCGACACCAGAGTAACTCACTGAGCAAATTCAACTTGTGCTCTCGCGAGAACTCTGGATTACCAGGGTAGTCAAACAGCACAAAAGCACCATAAAATAGCATAAAAATAGGTGGGCTTTATTCCTTTTCTGAAAGACTTTAAATTTCATCATATGTCTTTAGAAGACTTAGAAGACAGGTGTACCTATAAGGCTTCTTCATAACCAGCAAGACATTTTTCTAATCAACAGACTACAACATCAACTAGACCAGCATAAACCAGCTTGGACCATCATGGAAATTCATTTTCATTTCAGCAGGGCATGTCTTAATATAAACCATGCATAATTTGAAAAGTGAGCAGAGACACACGGCTTCCTCATGGAAATGCTGCATTTGTTTTTTCGCCTTCCAATTCCATCTTCAAAACAATGCTGCAGACATTCGTAAAATTAAACCTGAAGGTCCTTACTGCGCCCTCTCAACTCCCATCAGCATCTGCCGGTGACAATACGTGTGAACCACAAGCCATGAAATGAAATAATAAAGACATGTGGCCTTGAAGGCAGGCTTGTTAAGAGCACATTTCACAAATTTGCACCGGTGCATTCACAATAATTCTGTTGAAACTCTTCCTAGATGCTCGTAACAAATCTTTGATCACATCAAGAGCTACATTATGTATGACAGTGTCTTGCACTTACAGAGCTGGTGTCTTCATTTGCTTAGCCACATATTTATGTTTATTTCAAACATAAGCTACAACATGTTGTCTTCAAATATCACCCGACCAACACAAACAGGAACAAAAACCAAGGTCATTTCTTCCACCGCTTCGAGCTGGCTTCCATAACTGGTTAAAGGCACGCAAACAATCACATTAACGGGTTTGTGTGCTCTGTGCATCTATAAAAAGGTTAGGCATTAATAATAAATAATTTGGACTTCAGGCTTTATCGGCACACATCGTCCTTGACAAGCGCTTTTGATTGTAATCATTCACCTGCCCTTCACAGAAACCTCAGAAAAATCACCCAGGATATAATAGATATGGTGCTAAAGGGTACTGCTTGCAAATGGATTAAAAGAGGGGAGAAGCTACCATTTAACCTGGAGGACATGGGATATAATCATTATATTTTAAGAGCTTTGTTTTGCTTTACCAAGGTGAAAAGAAAATGCTGGCTGCATAAACTTCAATATCAAACCGAAGCCTTGGTTGCTTGGTGGCGAAAAATGCACAACTTTATGCAAATAAGGTCTTAATGCAAAAAACGTCTGTCATAAATGTCGATGGTGTTTATATTACATTGTTACAGTACTATATTTACATATTACATATAACTATATTTAATTCAGATTTCAAATGCAATTTGAGCAGATTTGGTCCATCTGCATTGTTTTATAAAGGGTCATATTATGTCCTTTTGCAAAGTCTTGATGTAGTTCCCTTTCAAGGGAACTCCCGTTGCGTCGAGAATGACGCTATGGGGAACGCTTTGCGTGATGACGTCTTGAAGCACATGTAAAATCAGTCCAATGGTGTGGCGGAACGTCAGAGGCGGGTGACGTCACGTACCAGGAAGCTATAAAAGCCGGCCCGAAACAGAAAACGAAAGCTTTCTGAGTCTTCAGTTGCGCTCTGTGTTGAATCTGTCCGTTTATTTGGTGTTGTCTGTCTATATATCTATATATATATTATTCAGTATGGCGAGCAAGCAGCAGTTTAGAGTGTGTGTCCATCCCTGCCCGCGTTATTTAACGGGAGGTGACACACACACTCTTTGTGTTTTTTGTTTGGGAGAGGAGCATGCCCAGTCAGCACTCGAGGGTGGTGACTGTGTGCATTGCTGTGCGCTTCCATTGCGGACGCTCCGATCCCGTTTGGCTCGGTTCAATCCCGACCACGTTCCCCAGGGCTCGGGTCCCGCCGCGGCTGAGGCTCGGCGGCGATCTCAGACGTGGGGTTCGCAAATGGATCTGTCAGTGAATGTTGAGACGGGCTCTGCCTTATCTCAGCCTCTTACTGACAGATCCAGTGCCTCTCATCAGGGTGTGGAAGCACGCGCGGCGGTTTCTTCCCCCCCGGTGGAGGCACCAGTACTGCAACTTTCCAGCTCTGAGGAGTTGGATGTTGTGAGTATTGATGCTGAGTCTGAGGATTCGCCACCTCAGTCTCATGCGTTTGAAGAATTGCTTGATGTTATTACTAGAGCTGTTGACAGACTTTCGATTGAGTGGCCAGAGGATAGGCAGGACGTTCGTTCGAAAAGTTCTGCCATCTCGTGCGCAGCCCCAGCGCAGGAGCCTGCCGTTTTTCCCCGATCTCCACACCGAGGTGTCGAGATCGTGGGGGAAACCAGTGTCTTACAGAGTTTATACACCACAAACATCACACTACTCCTCAATATATAAATATAAAGAGTATGGTTATGGGGAGATGCCGAAGGTGGAAGAGACGCTTGCGGGCTATCTCTCTCCAGCAACGGCATCTTCCCTGAAGGCTCCTACACTCCCCTCTAAGCCAGTTAAAGTAACATCTTCCCTGGTTCATAAATCATATGCAGCCGCTGGTCAAGCCGCAGCGTGTCTGCATACGATGTCAATCATGCAAGCATATCAGGCTGAATTATTGGGGGATTTAGAGGAGGGCGGGGGGATTGGTCCTGACACGGTGGCCGAACTACGCAGAGCCACAGATCTGTCTCTCAGGGCCACCAAGGAGACCGCTAAATCTATCGGGCGGTCTATGGCAGCCCTGGTGGCCACTGAGAGGCATCTGTGGCTCAATCTAAGTGATATCAAGGATAAAGAAAAGCATGTCCTCTTAGATGCTCCGGTCTCCACTGTTGGTTTGTTTGGCGATGCAGTTAACGTTGCGGTAGCAAAATCACAAGAAGCCGCTAAGCAAGCAGCTGCTCTCCAAAAACTTCTTCCCCGCCGTTCTTTCTATGAGGCTGCTGAGCGGGAGCAGCCTCACTCCTCTAAAAAGAGCGCTGATCATCGTGCCACTCAGAAACAGAGTGTGTCCTCCCGTGCTCCCCCACAAAAATCTCGGGGACACGGAGGGCGCGCTCAAACCCAGCAGTCTTCGAGGGGTAGAGCGGATCTGCGGACCGTTATTACCGCCAAGAAGGCTGCTGGGAAGAAATCCTGATGTCCGAGGGCTCAGGACAAATGAGGGTAGTCCCCCCCGAAGCAGAGCGGTTAACACCTCTTTTTACGGTGCCCGTCTCTCTTCGGTACCCTCAGGGGACCGTTCTGCCAACCCTGCCGCCTCAGGTGTTACAGGGCGCAGCGGTCTCCGGCGAGGACATATCTCAAGGACCACCCGGAAACGTAGTGGCCTCGGGATGCCCGCCCCCTCCGAGGAGGGTGTTAGAGCAGTCTGTTCGGTCGCTCCCTGCCGGTGCGCCGTTACAGGGCGTCGAATTGACTGCTCAACGACAACAAAATCCAGAAACCAGTCTCGAGAGGCTGGTACCTCTAGTAGAATCTTTGACAGCGTGGAAGCTACTGTCAAATGTTTCTCGTTGGGTCCTGCAGACCGTAGAAAAAGGGTATCAGATACAATTCAAGAAACGCCCACCTCGGTTTATGGGGGTCCTGCCCACAGTGGTGGGCCCCGAGCAGGTTCTGGTTATGGAACAGGAAGTAAACACTCTGTTAGAGAAAGGGGCCATAGAATATGTACCTCCCTCCAACAGGGAAACCGGGTTTTACAGCCGGTATTTCATAGTTCCGAAGAAGGACGGGGGATTGCGTCCCATTTTAGATCTTCGAGTTCTGAACGAGTCAGTCATGCAGCTCAAGTTCAAAATGTTAACATTGAGACAGATCGTGCCACAGATCAGGTCCGAGGACTGGTTTGTCACGATAGACCTCAAGGACGCATATTTCCATATTTCCATCCGTCCGTGTCATTGGAAGTTCCTGAGGTTTGCTTTCGGGGGCAAAGCATACCAATATCGTGTTCTTCCATTCGGCCTAGCTTTATCACCCCGCACTTTCACCAAATGCATGGATGCAGCTCTGGCGCCGCTGCGCCTCCAGGGTATTCGCATCATGAACTACATCGACGATTGGTTGATTTTAGCTCAGTCGCATCAGTTGGCGGTTCAACATCGAGATGTTGTTCTCGCCCACATGAAAGAGTTGGGGTTACGGCTGAACGCCAAGAAGAGTGTGCTTTCTCCACTCCAGAGGACCACTTTTTTAGGCGTAGTTTGGGATTCAGTGTCGATGCAGGCGCGCCTGTCACCGCTACGTATAGAGTCCATCCTTGCAGCTGTGAAAAGTGTAAAGCTAGGCCAGCTACTCACTGTCAAACAGTTCCAGAGACTGTTGGGTCTCATGGCAGCAGCTTCCAACGTGATACCTTTTGGACTGCTACACATGAGGCCCCTGCAGTGGTGGCTCAGGACCAGGGGGTTTTCCCCGAGGGGCAACCCATTTCGCACAATCAGGGTCACGCGGCGATGCTTACGTGCCCTGGTTATGTGGAAGAAACCTTGGCTCCTGTCCCAGGGCCCAGTGTTGGGAGCTCCTTGTCGTCGCAAACTGCTAACGACGGATGCTTCCCTCACGGGTTGGGGAGCGATCCTGGAAGGTCGCTCAGCTCAAGGTCTGTGGGAAGACCATCATCGTTCCTGGCATATCAATCGCCTAGAGATGTTAGCTGTCTTCCGGGCTCTGAGGAGCTTTATCACAGATCTCAGGGGACACCATGTGCTAGTACATACGGACAACACGTCGGTAGTCGCCTATATCAACCACCAAGGGGGTTTGCGCTCGCGCCCGTTATCCAACTTGGCACGCCATATCCTCTTGTGGTCCCAGGGGAAGTTACTGTCACTCAGGGCAGCTTACATCCCCGGGGTCCAGAATATAGGAGCAGACACTCTGTCGAGGCAGGGGCCGAGGCCCGGGGAATGGAGGCTCCACCCCGAGGTGGTGGAGCTTATATGGAGGGAGTTCGGCCAAGCACAAGTGGATCTGTTTGCGTCTCGAGAGACGTCTCACTGTCCACTTTGGTTCTCCCTCACGCATCCAGCTCCTCTGGGACTGGATGCTATGGTTCAGACGTGGCCGAGGCTACGTCTGTACGCCTTTCCCCCAGTTGCTCTGCTCCCGGGAGTTCTGGAGAGAGTTCGCAGGGACCGGGTTTGCCTGCTTCTTATAGCCCCGCGTTGGCCGGGCAGAGTATGGTTTCCCGATCTGGTCTCCCTCCTCGACGGGCATCCTCTGGAGTTACCCGTCAGGAGAGACCTTCTGTCCCAGGCAGGGGGCTCAATATTTCACCCCCGCCCAGAACTGTGGAACCTGTGGGCTTGGCCTCTGAGGGGGCCCAGCTCATAGAGTCAGGTCTCTCAACTGAGGTTGTTGAGACCATTCTACAGTCCAGAGCTCCCTCCACGAGGAAACTTTATGCCCTGAAGTGGAGAGTCTTCACTTCTTGGTGTAGTGACCGTCGGTTGGACCCAGTAAACTGCCCAATTGGTACAGTGCTGGAGTTCCTGCAGGACCGGTTCACAGCAGGTCTAACCCCGTCCACTTTAAAGGTTTATGTGGCGGCCATAGGTGCTTACCACATTCCTTTGGGTGGAATGTCTGTGGGGAAAGACCCTTTGATATCTCGTTTCCTTCGTGGCACTTGGAGGCTGAGGCCTGCAGTTCGCTCTAGGGTGCCACCATGGGACTTGTCCATTGCGTTACAAGGCTTGTCCCTGGCCCCCTTTGAGCCAATTGAGGAGGTTCCTGAGAAGTTTTTAACGCTGAAAGCTCTTTTCCTTCTTGCTATTTCCTCTCTCAAGAGAATAGGGGATCTCCAAGCGTTGTCGGTTGCTCCGTCATGCTTGGAGTTTGCTCCGGGTATGATCAAAGCATTTCTTCATCCAAGACCGGGCTATATCCCCAAGGTCCCCACTAATGTGGTCAGACCTATTGTTCTGCAGGCCTTCTGTCCTCCTCCCTTTCAAAATGCGGACCAGGAGGCTAATAATTTGCTTTGCCCTGTGCGGGCGTTAGACGCATATGTCCACAGAGCTGCCCTGTGGCGAAAAAGTGATCAATTATTTGTGTGCTTTGGGTCCCCTAACAAAGGAGGTCCAGTGTCTAAGCAAAGGATGAGCAAGTGGGTGGTCGAGGCTATCTCACTTGCTTATGAGGCGGCTGGGCAGCCTTCTCCTTTGGCTGTCCGGTCGCACTCGACGAGGAGTATGGCGGCCTCTAAGGCCCTTATTTCAGGAGTTTCTTTACAGGACGTCTGTGATGCGGCAGGCTGGTCCTCACCGCACACTTTCGTCAGGTTTTACTCTCTGGATCTAGACTCTGCTCCAGGGTCTCATGTTTTGTCTTCCTAGTGCTGCTCTCCAGATTACACACAGGACAGACATTCGTAGCTATGGAGGCGTTGGTATAGACGTTCCCCATAGCGTCATTCTCGACGCAACGGGAGTTCCCTTGAAAGGGAACGCCTCGGTTACGACTGTAACCTCGGTTCCCTGAAGAGGGAACGGGCGTTGCGTCGCCTTGCCATATCTCCTTCATGCCTGTCAGCTCGACTTCAGACTTTTACGAAGCTTTCGTTTTCTGTTTCGGGCCGGCTTTTATAGCTTCCTGGTACGTGACGTCACCCGCCTCTGACGTTCCGCCACACCATTGGACTGATTTTACATGTGCTTCAAGACGTCATCACGCAAAGCGTTCCCCATAGCGTCATTCTCGACGCAACGCTCGTTCCCTCTTCAGGGAACCGAGGTTACAGTCGTAACCGAGGCGTTTTTTAGGGGTCTGCAAGAATAGGTTTTCATGCTTGAATGTTCAAAAAACAAAATTTTAAAATATTTCACATTATTGCAGCACTTCTTTTCCCAGTCTGTCAGTAACGCTCTGTTTAGTTTCCTGTCTCTATGACTACGTTCACACTGTCATTCTCAATATGATTATTTGTGTATCTGATTGGAATCTGATCTAAAATGATTGATGTCCAAACTGTGTATCGCAACTGTTCAGATCCGATTTGTGTGTCCATGCCGGTCTTTAGTTTTCCGGAATATCTGCACTGGTTTCTATGGTTTTCTCAATCAGCTCCTGAGCTTGTGAATCAGTATAGCCTCCACGCTGGACAACTGAGTCCTCTGAGGCAGCGGCAGAACCGCAGGAGGCTGGTGTATTGTCTCTGCCGGTTTCAAAACATTTCTCTGTTATATTGTCATTTTCTGCTCGTCCGGCACTTTGCAACAACAACCTTGTTTCTGCAGCGACTTTCAGCATGTTTCCTACAACAACATTTTTACATCTTACGTGACGTGAGAAAGTCACATAAGCCACGCGAAATCCGATCCGAGCAGTCAGATAGAAATGGATTTCCATAAATGCTATAAAGTAGCTTGAAACGGATTTGTAAAAATTCATGGGATTTTTGGCCGTTCACAGATTTCATTTCAATCGGATATGCACAAAAATCGGACTAACAGTCTGAACATAGGCCACGAAGCCCCTCCTTCATGCAAATCAAATAAATCAATGATCTCTGATTGGTCACCTGGATTAGTGTGTTATATGATTGGTCAGCCGCATTTTGAGCGTGTTTCAGAAATGTTACACCTAGACCCGGGGTGGAAAAAACAGCATCTCTTAGACATGGCGACAATACGCTACTACCACAACTCGCTCCCTTTTTTTGTGTATGCTTTGAGTCGGAATAATTTAATTGAGGAATATTGTGAAATGTAGGTTCACAGAAGACAACGTAAGACTATTTCAGGGGGGTTCAGAAACAGTGCTCACTGATTTATACCTTTGGAGTGGGCTTTGTGCTTCGTTTAAAACATGACTGCACTGCTTCTAACTGTCTTTGAATGCAAGAAAGCATTTCTAATATGACTAGCACCCGCATGCCTTTCAGCAAATCACAATGTTACTGTGCAAGATATGTCTAAATAATACTCATGAGTCAGATTTATAAGGATAAGAATGTGTCCCTCCCACTTCAGATACTCCCTAGAATAAAAATATTGACAGGGATGTAAAGGCATAGGAAAGCTGCAAGCATAAGCTGTATGTGAATCATGTATCATAGTGAGTTCACATAATGCTCAGTTAGAGCTCAATGTCAGCTTCTATTCGTCTTACCTCTCTCCCTGACCACATCGGCTCCTCTGGGATGGAGTTCATGCTTGACTGATACTTCTTTAAAGAAGATGTCTTAAAGCCTGGTCTGAGGGGCACGCTTTCATTCCAACAAAACCAAATGGACTTGAAGGCGTTGGTATTATGTTTACGGCATTTAATGGATTACAGTACATAACAAAATGTACAAAAAAAAAAATCCCACTAGTGACAAGCCAGAATCCAATTTATTTTCAGTGCTCCTATTGAACGTATCAGAAATACCTTCAGAAATGTCAAACATGTCCTGAGAGTTGCAGTTTTCAGAAGGAGAATGTTATTATTCTGTGATTGTGGTGTGATACTCTCATTCTTGGGTGCTTTTCTTAGTGTGTCTGATTAAATTTGAGATCTCTTAGGATGCGTGACATGACTGTGTCCTCACTTTTCACCTCGCTCTATCTCTTCTCTTTCTACCTCACTCTCTCTCTTTCTCACACTTACTCTGTCCCATGCTGTTTTTGGATAAAGCAGAGGCTGGAATAGCTCATGAAATGCTCTACTTCCCCCTGACACTTTTAGAAATGGCAGTGAAAATTCATAAATATTCATGTTCCACCACTGCTTCATTGTGCTGCACATCTACAGGGGTGATAGAGAGAGAGGTTTTCTATTAGCGGCCTTTCTGCTCAGATAATGTTAGGTTCTAAAGAGAAGCATTTTGGAAACTGGCTACATGGGCACCTCCAATCAAGAAGAATGACAGGAAAGAGAAGGAGCAAGGCCGGTAGGAAAGGACAGAAAAAACGTGAGTCACAAAAGCGATCGGGCGGACTCAAATAAATCACTTGAGACATAGCAATGTTCATGCTGACTTCTGCAGAGAGTCCAGCAGTTATAATCTGAAATGATCATACAGTGCTGTTTATCAGCCAAACTCTTTCATATTGTGAAGATTTTCGCTTTGATTGAAAATTTGCTTTTAATTAAAGATAAAAGTCACCCCAAAAAATGTTTTAATTATTTTTCTCATTACTATCATCATGTTGTTCCAAACCTGACTTTCCAAAAATGACTTTCTTTCTTCTGCTGAGCACACACAAAAGAAATATATATATATATTGAAGAAACAACACTGAAACACATTTATTTTCATTGCATAAAACATATTCTTTAAAGCCTGTATTACAGAAACATCCTACTAATCATATTCTATCTGTTTGGTAATTTCACTTAGGAAACACAACTTTTTCAAATCTTTTTCAGAAAGGAAGTTTCTGTAATACAGGTCCAGCATATCTTATTTTGTGTTCCACAGTGAATTATGAGAGAATTTGTTTTTTAAATTATCCCTTTAAGTGATATTATACTGATAAAATACACAAAAGACAAAAAAGAGACCAGAACAATATTTAAAGACCATAATATCATAAGCTGACGTCCGAAACTTGATATGTCCCTACCAATTTGTATGTGATATACAGTACAACAAAAGAGTAGTATGTCCAAATTAGGGGTTGAACGAGGGGTTGTTGTTTTTTTAAGTTGACATTTATGTGATGGAAATTGAATCGACATTGACTATTTGCTGATGACGTCATTAATGAACAAAGCCTGAATCTCGAGCTGAGACTCGAACGCGTTTTTCTTGTGCACATCTATGGCATATAAGACTCTATAAGACAGCGCTGATCACAAGGCTATTGCTCCTACACAATGGCTTATTTTTAACAGTTCTTTTATCTTTGGGTCATTATATTTCTCACAGATTTCTGCTCGTTTTAAATCGGATAAAAAAAATTAAAAAAAAAGTAGCATAGTAAAGATTACATTTAATGCATTAGTAAGAGAGCGAATGTGAATTAATTCTACCTGGAAGCATCTCTCTACTAATAGTGAAGCTGTGGGTATTAGTTTCTAAGATGCTAGATCTTTTCAGTTTCTAAGCTATTTTATTGATAAATCACAGAACAGTGTTGACAATATATTTCTACGCTACTGAATGTTTCTGTGTGCGCGCAATCTGCATGTGATGTGCACGTTACTCTCTGTGTGTGTGTGTGTGTGTTACAATGCAGCATGCATTAGTTTAGAACAGAGATTAACTTACCTGTACAATAAGCTGTTAGAAATGTGCATTCACCCGATCAATTTTGAGTATCCAGATCGTATAATCAAACATATCTTCTAGAGTGCTCTTTGAGTATGCATTTATTTGTCATTTTAACTGTTGGGAAAGGAGCATAAAAGTGGACTTCAAAGATTTCTTATCCTGTTGCGCTATCTATAGGCCATGATCAACGACTAGTCGACATCAAGCTTAAAGCGCCATGGCAGAGCATTAAAGTTAAATAGTCTGTGCAACCCCAAGTCCGAATACATTGGGCCACATTTACTAAACAGGGCTGCGTTTCCCAAAAGCATTGTAAGCCTAAATTGATCGTAGAGACCATTGGTGGCAATTGTTCTTCGATCAACTTAGGATGCTTTTAGGAAACGCAGCCCAGGGCAAATTAGCCTGTGAGTGCAAATCAAAAAAGCACAGATTGGAGTGGAAAAGAACTTTCTGTGTGTTTTAATGACAATGTTCAAATTAAAGAACACAGACACAGCCGGATCATAATGACCAACGCAATCTACCAAGAGCAGCTCAAATTACTGCATAGCAATATGCTAAAAACACCATAAAAAGCACATAACAATGCCCTTGCACAACACCTTAACAACCACATACTGCAGAAAGTTGCTGGCAACTACCTGACACCCTAGAAACCGCATAGCAACATGCAAAAACAAACACCGTAATGGCGGTGACTTTTACATAGACAGCCACACATTTTCTTCAGGAAGTTTAAAATCTAGTTAGGTTTATTACTGATTAAAAAAGTCTGATCATTTAGAAAAGTACACACCTCACCTTAACACTCCCTAATCCTAAACATGAGCAATAGTCATAGTTATGTCTGCTTTGGGGAAACACCACAAAGCAGTACACAAAAAAAATGACTTATTAAATTCTAAAAAGCCATCTTCAATTCCATTATTAACCAACAATAGGACAATGGGAGAAAATCTGAAGTCATCCTTCTAAAGCTGACCTCACCTGTGGTAAATGATTCAGAATGTACACTAAATGGGGATGTCTTGTTCAGGGAGCAATTTTTCTCCAATTTACTAACAAACACAACACAAAAGCATAACCCAAAATAAACTTAATTGAACGATATGGGGTTTTGAAAGCTGGGTAGATGAATTTGAATTGGAAAACTTAATAGAAAATGCATTTAAAAAAAAAAAAGTTTTAGTTAATGTATCAAACAGGATGCAGTATTATATATTGTAATTTGAATTTGAATGTAAGTAATGTAAATATAAGAAATTAGAATTAAACTGAAAAGAAATTAATTGTAAATAGAATGTAACTAGAAAATAAATGTAACTAGAAAGCAAAGATTGTAGACAGACGGACGGACGGACGGATGGATGGCAGACACAGACAGATAGTCAATCAGCAAATTCCTTTTCCTGTCATTCCAATTGAAAATTCAAACTCATGAATTAAAGTATTTTAGTGCAATTGTCTCTTGGTAGAACCAAGCCAAATTCATCAGATTTGAACATTTTAACATGTAAATCTGTATGTAACGAAGTTTAGATGTTTCGGGAAGAAGGAGGCGGGAACCGGCGAACATTCAACAATATTTAATAAATAAAATGACACAAATACAAAATGAAAGTAAAAGCCAGCAGCCCCTCACGGACGACTGCTGGCAACACAAACCAAAAACAAAACATCAACTAAAAATCAGGCCTGTCCTCTCTCGCTCTTCACTGTCGTCGCTCCTCCTTTATGCCTCCGCTCCTCCGTGAGAAATGCGAGACCGGTGCGTCTCACAGGTGTGGCTCATCATAATCACGCCACCGGCCTCGCGCCGTCCTCCCACGGCCCTCGACCTCGTCCTGCTCACCACAATGTAATTTAAAGTGTTATCAATAAAATGTCTGAATCAGAGAGTCATGCAGTTCTGTGGTCATTTGTGGTTGTGAACCATTGCTGTGATGTAAAAGGAATCTCATTCGTCTCTGCCTGCAGTCTGTCCAGCAGTTCTGGTTCAGTACTGATTTTCTATCGATCTTCTGTCTCTTTCAGAGCTCACAAGACACTACGATAAGTCTCGCTGGACCCCCCAACCATCTTTCTGTTTTTAGGGCCCTGCTTTTTGCCCTGGGGACTGAATGTGTGTTAAATCATTCCTGACCGGTCATTGATATAAAATATGTCAATTGTAGATCTCTCCCCTCTCCCTCATTTGGGACATTGATTTAAGCCAGGTGAAAATCTGTCCCACTAAATAATTTGTATTGCTCCTCTGTCTTTGGGACATCCTTATTTTCTTTTCATCAGATTAGAGACCTGGCACTGCTCAGGTCTGTAGGTTACTTGGTGTTGAAGTGTTCCCAGAGATTTCAACGTAATAAGCAGCTCTATTATGCACAAGGCCTAATCACAACGCTTGGTATCAAAACCAGAATCTATGCATGGCTGGGAACAATAGAAAGAAAAAAACATTATGTGTTGAAATACTGTTGTCCGTAGCATTTGCAGAAAGGAAAAGGAAATATTCCACAAGATTATCCAAAACTGAATGTCAAACAAAGCTAAGTCAGCCCTGAATCTACAACCATCTACATAATGACATCCTGCAGACTTCACAGAGATTATTCCAGACTAACACAGGTTTAAAGGAATACTTTTCAGCACAAAATGACCATTCTTTTATTATTTACTCACTCTCATTTTATACCAAACGCATATGCTGGTATTTTTCCCATAGAACAAAAAAACAAAACAAAAAAAACAAAAAAAACCAAACATTGAAGTATCTTGCCATACGACTGTCAGTGTCAAACCCTAAAAACAACAAAAAAGCACTACAATTAAATCAAAAGTATAGCCTATACAAGTCTTCTGAAGGTCTGTGTGAGAAACAGACTGAATTTAATTAATTAATTTATTCCATAATCAGAAGCGGTCAATAATTAGGGATTATGGAGATAAAGGGCCATATTTTAACGATAATTTTTGCGCAATTGCACTTCCGAATCCACTTTTGCTACTTTAACGATGGGAAAAATGGTAGGTGCGTGTGGCGCTTGGTCTTAAAGGGTTGTCCCTATTCTCTTATGGCTCGTTTCCACTGAGCGGTACGGTACGGTACGCTACAGTACAGTATGGTTCAGGTCAGTAAACCATGAATCGGCTTGCGTTTCCACTGCCAACAGTACCCTTACTTGATAGGCGTGGTGTAGCCTATGCCGGAAAGAAGCGTTCGACGTCATTTTCGCGCGAAGCAAAAAACGACATAAACAACAATGGATGACATACAGCAGATCTTGTTCTTGCTTCTCGACATGTTTGTCACAAGAAGTCAAGCGCCGACATTAAGCGTTTCTCAATACCATGTACGCAAAGTTCGGACTTGCCAAGTCCGACTCAGGAGAATGACTCCAGAGGACGCGAATCCGGTAATTCTGCAAATGGAACAGCGCGTTCTTGAAAGCATCACTCAGCTCGCTCTGCTACTCCGGTTATCTCTGTACTGTATGTATATTGTAGGCAACAATAAAACTAAATATGTTATAAAACACTTCTCTGCCTCTTTTCGTTTTCATTTAAAGAAAACTTAAGCAACGCGTATTGATTATATTCACTGCATGTAACATTAGCCTATTTATAACAAAACGAAATATAAAACACAACCCTGCCTCTTTTCGTTTAAATATAATATAAAAATATTAAACATTTTAATATAGTCCAGGCAATATGTGCATTTGTACTAAACAACAGATGTTGCTGACAGTAAACAACATTACAAATGACAAAATGACAAAACTCAACCCAGTCTCTTTTTTGTTAAATTTCAGTTTTATCAATATTAGCAATTATAAAAGTATAAGTAAAAGGTACAAGAAGCTATACAATATGAAATAAAGCAAACAATTCAGTCAAACATACAAAGTCAGCACTCTAGTCTAATCTTACAATGGTAAAGTTAAATAGCTTAAATATATGAAGTTATGAAACTTCACTTAGCCCTCAGCCAAAACGAGTGGTCAGGGAACAAATGAATGATTCACGAGTCCAAATATTGACGAATTAAGACAAATTATATCTCATGTTTAACCACTACTGAGACGTCAGAGTCAGCGGCAAACGTCAGAATGACTAGCCTAACTACATGAGCGCCGAGCGCCCGGTGATCGCCTGGATTTCACAACCTGGATCAAAATTTCACAAATCTTTATAAATAAACCACAGATTTGAGCTTTAAACAACTACATTCTCGCCTGAAAAACTCAAAACTACATTTCCTGACACAATAACAGTAGTATTATATTTCAACTGTATATTAAAAAATGGCGCTTCTTATGTTCTCATTCCCCTTGTAGCACACGCAAGTGACGATACTCTGTCAACCAATCAACATTCTGCAGTGAGTCTAGCTCCACCCTTTAGTACCGTACCACTGTGTACCCCAACGGAAAGGTACCGAAAAAGTGGTAACGCTCGGTGGAAAGAGCCATTAATGAGTAATGGGTGTGTTTTGGGCGTAACGTGAAATAAACCAACCAGAGATTCATCTCCCATTCCCTTTAAAAGCCAGTTGCACTCGTGCCTTGGCGGATCGCTATTTATATGACGGAATTTGCAAGCAGAAAGACTGAATGCTTCTCCAGAGCACAAACGGATCTGCTTATGCTCGAGGTTAAAGAGCACGAGCAGACCATCTATTGGACAAGCTGGATTCCACCATATTGTAATCCTTTTATTTTTAATATTTGGCTAGTTTGTGTGCTGCTGCGAATCCCTGTGTGTGTAATAAGCAGTGTACGCGCATTGTGGACCCGCCTATAGGCGCACATTTGCCTACTAACACGCCCTTTAAATAACAAAATAAATAAATAAATAAATAACTCGTTTTCAGACCAGTGCTTGGGCGCATAAATAGGCGCAAATGCAACAACGTGGCGCAGGAAGTGAAAACGATAACTGCGTCGGACTGAAACTAGCAAAAAACACTTGCGTCGTGCTTGGCACTGCATTGCGCTGGGTGTATGATAGGGCCCAAAGTTAGTAATATTCATGTGATCTAACATGAGGACCTTATGAAGTCTTCATCTCATGTGAATGTACATCATTTTAAACAAAATAACACATTCAGTACTATTATGACTCAAAAATTACTGACTGTATATTTAATATTTGTTAGATTCCCATGCTTTTCTATGACTTTGGTGTAGTTTACATAATTTCCGTGCCACTGTTCACCTCACAAAAGAAGTGAAGGTAATATAACACGTTTAAATGATACACTCTGCAATTAAATCAGAAACTGCTCAAAGTGAATCCATTATTAGGCCTTCAAGTGGTGCGGATAATGATACCTCAGTCTGGCTAACTCATTACTAACCATTTAAGGCAATAACACAGATCCAGAAAAAAAGAAATGCATTACGGTATGGCTGTCTTGATCAAACACATCATAGCAGTTTAAATGTTGTGCAAACTCTAGTTTAGAGACATTTTCTAAATAAATATGGGGACATTTTATTATTATTATTATTATTATCATTATTATAATAAATTAATGTAATATTTTTTATGTTTTTATATATATATATATATATATATATATATATATATATATATATATATAGTTTTGAAATGACATAAGGGTGTGTAAATAATGAGTAAATAACCTTTTTAACTCTGCTTTGCATCTTTTCTTGTCTTATTTCTCATTTTTACGATTTCAACGGACAGTATGGCATTTTTCGCCACTAGGGGTCGCTAACCTATTTACAATAACAAAGGCGTAGATTGATGACGCAACATTTGCTAAGAATTATGGATCTTGTCATCAACGTCAAGCCGACCGATCTAATAATGTTTATGGATGACTGAATACATCAATGTTTTTATCATGACTGTGATATGAAGCAGTTCGGGATTGCTAAGAGACAGCTATCAGCTCCACACGCGACGCGAGTCCCGCGGATATAAAAGGAATATGGACATTTCATTCTACCGAACTACACGCAGAATTACTACTCACAGGTCAATTTATTAGACAAATTAAACTTGTGAGGTAACGCAGCGCTGTTTCACTTGGTCTAACATTACACTATCACACTAAACTGCATTTGAATGTGTTTAAATGTATGTGTTAGTTTGTCTGTATGAGACTAGCAGTAAGCTAGATCAACATTAGAATAACATACAGATCATATTCTGACATTTTATCATTGTTGAACTATATAACATTGATTAGTTTTATGTAAATGTGCTCACCTGTTTAATAAAGTACATGTAGGAGCGGTCGAAGTCTCGGACGTGGAGCTCTCGTTTATATACTGTCTATGGGAGCTCTAGGCATCTCGAAAACACCGCGCTGATATTGATTCTCGTTTTAGTTCTCCTTTTTTATCCAAAGTCTGCTTGCCATGGTCCATAATGTTTGAACGAAACAACAACAGCGTGCAAATAGACATTGTGAACTGCAAAGTTGTCCGCGTCTGTCGCTTTAGTTACTATCAGAAGCTCTGGTTCATAGCTCTGGTTGCTATGGCAGCACGATCGGAAACCAGGGACAACGCGGATATGACGTCATTGACGGCGACAAAACGGAAATAAAGAAACAGGACGTTTCTCGAATTAAATTACAAATTTCTCCTGGTTTGAAAGTTGTTGGAAACAGTCAGGATAATGCAAGTACACAACTAAAAAATATATATAAGATAGATATAGTGATTTTTGCTATTTTTAAAGCAAAAAAGTTATATATTGTGCCTTTCAGTATACCTGTCCACACGTGCCATTCTGTCTCACTCTACAAAAAGCTCCTCATTGGACCCAGAAAACACTCATCTGATGTAGTAAAACACCTCAATCTCAGAGGAGCTCGGGGCAATGGGCTGTAGGAAAATGATCATGATACATGTTCCTGGAGATCATTGCTTTAGAAATAGCACGATAAACGATAAGAGAGATAGGATGGAGACATCACGATATTGATGACTGACATTTACAGCAGCTAATGGGGCTTTAGACATCAAGTTAGTTTCAATAGAGGTGAAAAAAAGATAAATTGAACTGAATGTTACATTATTTAGGCCTGTTTCATTTTAGGCACAGGGTTCGATTGGTTAGCTTGGGCAAACCACGTTTATGTCAGGGTTGTGTTGTCTTTGTTTCATGTTTCTATGTTTGTCTTGTGTTTGAGCACGTGGGTCTGTCTTTGTTTGTGTTTGCCATGTGCGCCTCTTGTCCCACCTCCTTGTTTCCTGTTACCACGCCCCCTTGTTTAGTCCACGTCTAGTCTTCGTTTCACTAATTGTGTTCACCTGATCCTCATGTGCTCTGGTCCCTTTATATTGTTCCTCTTTCCCTCATATCTTTGCTGGTTTGTTGTATGTGTTGTCTTCCTCCCTCCCTCCCTTTGTTCTAGATTTTAAGTCTAGTCAAGATCTAGTTCTTCCAAGTTTTATTTTTGGTTTCTCACTTGTTTTTTTTTTTTTTTTTTTGATTAATCTTTTATTTCTTTTCTCTTTAGTTCCCTACAAGGTTGGTGTCTTGTTTTATTTCTTTTTGAAAGTTTCAGATATTTATATCTAGATCTTATGTTTATTTTGCTAGATCCTGTTTTTTCAGTATTTTGTTTCTTTATTTTTCTCTAGTCTCATTATCAGTCTTATTTTTATTTTATTACTTGTTGTCTTGGCCTGTTCAGTCTTGTCTCGTGTTGGTTCCTTGGTTCCTTGACTCTCCTGGTCTGGCAGCTAGCCTGGTGCTACGTCCAGTCTCATCACCGACTGTCAAGCCTCTGATTCCCTGAGCCGCTACCTTGTCTCCATCTTTGCCCGTCATGCCTTTGCTGTCTCATCTTCGACCTACCTGTTCTTCAGTGGTGTGCCCTGCCCTACTGTTTGGACTGTATTCCTCCCTCACCTATATTGTGCAGTTACTTGTCAATAAATAGCACCCCTTGCTTATTCTGCATCTGGGTCTTCCTTGTCAGAATTCCTGACCGTTTATCTGTGGTTTTATTGGATGTGTGGTGAATTATAATAGGTGTTGTATTTGTTTGTTTAATTCTGTCATTATTCACTCACCAATTTTTTTTTTTCAAACCTGTATGCTTCATGCAGCTCTTTTCATGCAGAGATAGCTTGTAGTAATACAATGACTTAAACACTGATCAATGCTATCTCATGACCAATTCGTGCAAATTTGAGTGAGTACGAGGTGGCTAGTTTAGGGGTGGGGTCAGGGGTAGGTCATTCATACAAATTGGCAATTTAGCAAAAATCTTTTGTATTAGCCACCTTGTAAAAATACGAATTGATTGGGTTAAACTATTATATGGAGTTGCTTCGAAATGTCTAATTTATGTTTCCTTACGTGACCGTTACAAAGACTTGACGGAAGACTTTGTTTGGTCGTTGTTTTGAAAATTGTGCAAATGTCAGTAATCAAACTAGCCAAAAGAAAAACGAATGAATCGGTTACATTTTCACACCTTTACTCTGAAATAATGCTGCATAGCTCTATCTGCCCTTCTGTTCCCATCATGCGCAGTTTTTCTCTTTGAGATGCACTGCAGACCTGCTGTTCGGAGAAATATGCCGACGTAAAAATGATCAAGCGCAGCTAAGTGCTCCCTTCTACCTCCTCAGTATCCAGTGCATCCATTATCACTAACCTTGACCTTTCCTTGCTGCGTTCTCACTGTCAGAATTCAGTTTAGGTGCATTTTAACCGCATGGTAATCGGGAGCAATAAAGACAAGTGGTCATACTAAGTTTGCGTGAGGTTCTTCAAACTCCACTTGTTTAATACATCGCTCTCGAACGGTTTCCCTCTTTGTGTAGTATTCTCAGATAGCGTTTCTGCACAGCATGAGCTCTTAAAGCTGTCACTGAAGGACTGTGATAAATGATTGCACTGTACTAATAAACTGAGTCTGTCTTTTATAGAACGTCTCCACCTGCACAAATGCTCCACACCTCCTCTCGTTTTCACCTACAGACCTAAACCGGTGACATCCCCATCCATTAATCATATGGTGTGTTTTTTTTTTTTAGATAGATAGATTAGATAGATTTTTTTTTTCTTTCTACTTTTTTTGTTCTCTTTACTCCATAGCATGTTGTGCCCTGAAGGTGCAGCAAAATTCACAGATGTTGTACGCCTGGATGTTATTATAGTAAAATTAGTTTAATAACAAACACAATATTCTATTGGCCAGTGAGTGATTAGACTGTCTGAATGGCAATGTCACAATAAGACAAACTTATTATATAAATTATACAAATAGCATGAAATTATATATTGTTATTGTGGCAGCATGGTGTTCCCAGAATGTGTCTGTGAAATTTCAGCTCAAAATACCCACCAGATCATTTATTATAGCTTGTCGAATTTGCCCCTTTTTTGGATGTGAGCAAAAACGTGTCATTTTAGTGTGTGTCACTTTAAATGTAAATGAGCTACTGCTCCCTGCCTCCGTTCAGAAGACGGCCGATCCTTTACACGAGCTTCCGATACACCATAACAAAATGTAAAGTTTACTCATCCAAAATCTCAGCTTTTAGACTGTACCTGGACGTTTCTGAATTGTAAGATGATACATGTATGTAATTGTTGTGGAGTTACATTAATTCATCTCATCGACTTGCCTGTACCGTCATGTTTAACTTTTACACAAGTTGACACAGTTCCCTGAGCAGAGATGGCAAAAGTACTCACTTCCCGTACTTAAGTAGAAGTACAGATAAAAAATACTTTGATTTAACTTTACTCAAGTAAAAGTAACAAAGTACAGGCTTGGAAAGTTACTTTAAAAGTAAAAGTAGCCTTGCGAATGACAACCATTTTTTATGCAAAGCTACCTGGACCACACAAATGTTACCAGAGTGCAAGCTGAGAAACTTAAGTGGATTTGGAAAAAAAGGTTCTTTATATGCCATTGCCTACATTTTAAATGGACATAGCCTATATGATTATTGTGACAGACTGGGACTCCAGGTTAATAAGATTCTGACTGAGTAGCAAGATGTGATTCTGTGAGAATTCACAGATCCAGTTTCTCTTTTTTAATCTTCCCCTTAACATTTAAAGGAATCTACATGTATGTAATGATTTGGAGCGAATGAATGCCGCCGAATCTGCCGAGTCGTCTTGTAGTGGTGCGTTAAGTGCAACGTATATTCCCATCCAATTGACAGTTCGCAAAGACCCGCCCCCTTTAGTTACCGTTGCTATGTCCGACAAGCGACGCCGTTCTCACGCTGTGAAAAATACATCACAGACCAGGTTATTTTTTTTTTATGAAACAAAGTCTCACCTTTCAAATTTAGTCATTTTTGAAAGAAATTTTAACATATACCATTTTGTGTCTGACAGATCGATCAGTTAAAGCTGCTCGTGAACCGATCATCTCTTCGTTCTAGTTAATTTATAGCATCAAATAAACATGAATGGACATAAGAAGGAATGTTGTTTTAACCGCGGAAAGACACTTCGTTTTTCAAGTTTAAATCCTCCAATGTTAATCTACTAACTCTCCTGACTGCTTTGTCAGACAAAATGGCGGATGGTGGATTATGATTGGTCAGATCGCCTGTCAATCAAACTCCCTTCAAAGGGTTTATGACGCGAAAAATAATAACGGTAACTACACTGAAATTTGATTTGATTTGATCATTTGTAGATAACATTCGTAGATCATATGCCTTGATTCTTGAAGTGGTAATCTACAAATGATGTGTAACACATTTAAAAGTGATAAATAGTTTACACTTTAGATTAGGGGACGCAGAAAGTGTTGTAAATGATTTATTCATGCGTTTACACATCTATAACAGGTGTTGAACACTGTAGTGTGTACTGCAATGTAAGTGCTGACTGGTGAGGGTATAGACAGCTGTCTTCTCTGAAACACATGGAGCATTTAAACACTGTGCACCTGATGTGAGCAAAACATACAAAAAAGTAACATCATTTATTAAACATTTATGAAACACATAGTCATGTTTTGTAAATGATTAGTTAATCATTAACTAATCAATTGTAAATGACTTACAACTGAATCTACAAAACATACACACAATAATGAACATATTACTTATTAATCATTTATGAACGCATAGTCATGTTTCATAAATGATTAGTTAATCATTTACAAATCACTTGTAAATGACTTGTAACGGAATTTACAAAACATACTTAAAATGTTAGTATATCACTTGTTAATCATCCATGAATGTTTTGTAAATGATTAGTTCATCATTAACTAACCACTTATAAATGACTTACAACTGAACGTTATTATAAAGTGTTACCGGTTATATTATAATAAGAATACTTCCATCAGAAGGGGAGCGAAATCTGATCTGCTTATTTTCTGACATGCTTGCAGAGAAAGGCTATCAAAAACAAAGTTACTGGGTTGTCACTTTTCACGTTTTCTGGGTTGGTAGATGCACCGGGGACCCGATTATAGCACTCAAATTTCCATGAGACGTGTGTAAAACATTGGTAATGAAGGATGCAGGGCACTTTTCAGTGACAAAAACACATTATCATACCTGTCTGCAGCTGTGCCGCATGAGATATTTCTTTTTTTTTTTTTTTTTTCTGAGACGGATGACAATCATGTATTTATATTTGCAAACAACAGCAGCAACAACAACAACAAAACGTTAATGTGCTTTTAAGAATTAAGTCATGTTTTTTGATGAGGAGGCTCAGCATAATTGCACATCCCTCCAAACTAACATGCTCATAAAGCTCCTTAATGCAATTAGCAGGTTAAAAGCATCTGCCAGGACAGCCATGATGCTCAGAGATGCAGGCATATCCTGAACATGAATGGAAATAATCAGCCCTTCAACCAACATTTGAATATGTGTACCCAGGGAAAAATAAATAAATGCATCATGTTTGAAACCAATGTCCTTCAAATGACTGCATCCTCGTGACTAAAGATGTTTGACAAGCAAATAGATTGTGTTTATCATACAAAACAAGTCTGCTGGCGTGAATGAACTCAAATTCAAATATGTACATCAAATGATAGATGCACAAACCAGCATTCAAATTCAATAAATCCAGTTTAATTCTGTGATATGCAAGTCCCATTAAGATTAAGTCACTATAGAAAAAAACAATTTAATTTAGCCCTACTTGACAGTCAGGAAGTGACAAGAAATCTGCAAGTTCTGTCAAGCCTCCATCCACATGTAATGAAAATTTTAATTTGCAAAGCTACTTTGTTTCATGCACCGTTAAGTGCTTTATCTATGAGCCTAATCTCTTTGCAAGAATCACTGATGTCACTGAAAACCGACATTTCCTGAATCACAAAGAGCGCGGGATATCAAATTAATATCCCCGGAGTGTTAACAAGAATACTAAAGAAATTGATTGAAAAAAAAAAAAAAAAAAACTTAACTAAACAGTTCGAGCTCATTAGAGTGAACATTAGGTTGTGAAGTGTATTTCTAGTATTCAACAGAAATGATCAGTGTGTCTGTGTGAGATTGTCTGGTTTTTGTATTTTGATGAGCTCATTTTCATCAACCAGTGATTCATTTATCAAACAATCTATTATGTTCTATTAGTGAATACCTTGGGAAATTAATTGTTAATTTGGAGTCAATTTAGATTAAAATTGAACTTGCATGTCAAACGGCGGTATTCTTCGGCCATCATTCGAACTGGAAGGCAGTCTGACTGATAGTGCTACTGGCATTTCCCAAGTCATACAGGAAATGGTGTGTATTCGCAGAGTGTGTTATGTTCCACAAGCCAAACTTTCCCTTAAAGCTTCATCTTTATTTTACATAGTCTATGTCTCAGTTGTCCGTGAAGATATCAATCAGAAGCTCATGCAGTCAGGATGAAATGTTATGAGTGGCAATTGGTGTACTGCATGACCCTGAGATTCACACTAGGAGGTCACACTTCAAATGATCTATCTGTGTCCTTTATGCAATATTGTACTATGCTGTTTAAAAAATACAAATGCTGCAAGGTGAAGAGTGACTTTTTTTTTTTTTCATTTAAAAAAAAAAAAACTTCTTCTATCTCAGAGTTTAAGATCTGTTTGTCTAAACTTATTGTAGATGAGATACATAAATAAAAAAAATGACACAACAATGACACTGAAGTACCCACAGCTGAAAAAAAGGAAAAAATACCATGAACAGACATACTGAAAGGACTATGCATCGTAGGCTACTATGGTAGTTAAGCAGCGATTTACGTCATTGTTCGGGACGCGTTTCCCGAACAACGACGTAACTCGCTGCTTAACTACCATAGTACGATCAGGGGGCCAATGTTTCATAAAACACTGAAGCTTCCCCGGGCGCCGCCATTGATTAGCAGACCCCCACCTGCTGTTTGCATTCCATTGACTCCCATTCATTTTGGCGTCACTTTGACAGCGAATAACTTTACACCTGAGACGTTTAAAGACTCAGGACATTTGTCCATTATTTATTTCTAAAGAAACACAAAAATGTATAAAAGGCTCCATTACCTTGTATCTTACATTATGGCCCCGTAGAAGCAGTTTTTGTAAAAATAGGCTAACGATTGTGTCATAACCACTCGACTCTCTGTCGCACAGTAGAGAGATTACCGTATGGACAGGAAGAGAAGCTCGCGGGCAATCGGGGGGACGTGGAGGCAAAATGACAAAATAATTAATCAGAATACTTAGCAAAAGTTGCTCCTAGCTTCTAGCTCATGGACACCTCCTACTCACGCTCTCCGTCACTGCAAGATTCGGAAGGGAATGATTCAGATTTCTCTCGGCACAGCTACTAGAAGACAGACGGGTTGCTCACGTCACATCTACGTCGTCAAGCTCAGTTTGAGTCTGCGCAGTACGCTCAGCCATCAGGAAGTGAGTGCTTCTAATTGACTTCACTTTTCTCCATTGAATCCAATGGGGTCGCTGTGTCCATTTCTTTTATTGTCTATGAGTATGATGCATTGTTGAAGAAATCAGCTAGTCACGACTGTTTCCCGAAACAGTATCGTTGCAAAGTGGTCGTTCAACCACGTTAGTTTATGATGTCACGCACGTGGTGTAATAACTACTTTTAATGAATCTGTTTGAGATCGAATTAACGCTAGAAGTTTTGCTATAAATTACAGACATCTGAGGACTATTTCTCATTTTTCTCAGTTATTTTGCTTTAATACCAGATTCAATCATATGCTCGTTCTTAGTAGAGCACGTTCGCACATGTGCAGTCTTCAAAAACGGTGCTTTAAATCTCTTAAACTTAAAAGACGTAAATGACATTTGTATGTATTCTAAATAAAATACACAGGTTGTACTGAATGTCAGCTTGCTTATTTAGGCTTTAAGGATTTATTTAGTCCACATGTCATGCAAACTAGAAACTATGCTTCTAACCACAGGTCGAGAGCCGTCGTTCCAACTACACAACTTTGCGATGCTGTTTGTGAATGTTCGTTAGAACGATGGTTTCGGGAAACTCGTTGAACTACTGTATGCTGATAACGAAGGAACTTGCGAACATAGTTGGCTAATGATGCTTTTGGGAAACGCACCCCAGAGCAGTCAAACTGAAATGAAATAAAATAATAAATAAAAATAATCGTGTAGTATGTCATAAAATAAAATAATTTAATGTAATTTAATAAAAAAAAATTGAATAGATCAAATAAAATAATAAAAATAATAAAATAAAATGGCAAAAATGGCATAAAAATACCCAGAGCAGTCAAACTGAAATTAAATAAAATAATGAATAAAAATAATCCTGTAGTATGTGACCAAATCTTTTAAAATGCAGCCTTTAGATTTCTTCTATTCTACATTTATGCAGGGCTTTTTTGCTTGGAAAACAGAAGAAAGAAAACAGTGCTGCTTCAGTTTGAGTACAGTTTCCAAAAGTAATATATTTAAAAAAAAAATACTGGTTAGTATTGAAGAGACGATAACAATAAAGCCTGCTTGAACACAAAAGTGAGTTTTCATTCTTCACTGGCATATGGCTACAAAAAAATTGTCCTAATGTAATATACAGGTTCAATGCAATCCAGTTTCTCTTTTGATCTTGACAGGAAATGGTTTTCTTCACAGAAAATTAATCTTGTTTCAGAATAACCAAGCGTTTAATGTAAACAAAGGTATGCATTTTGAAAAGAACTAAATTATCCCTCATACATCTTTGGATTTGATTTGATTTGAACTCCCTGTCGTGGTACACAAGAGTACGATGGGAGTGAAGCAATTTATAATGTGTGGAACTAATATCAGAGAGAAAAAGAAAAGAGATGAAATGAATCGCTAGTAAAATGACGAATACTTTCCTGATGATGAGGAACAAATCACGTTAATGAGATATGCCAGATCACGATGAAAAAAAAGAAAAACATCACATTAGGCTGTAAGAGATCGCTAGCCCCAGTTGCGTGTAGTCCTCATTTATATTCCATGTCTGTTACGTTTCTGCTAATTACAGGCATCAAAAATACATACTAATAGTGGTATAGTGCAATGAAAGAGTTTTTAATTATGCATACTTTAGACTGGAGGATGGTTTGACTCCAAGACCC
This sequence comes from Scardinius erythrophthalmus, assembly GCF_964197995.2. Classification (NCBI taxonomy): domain Eukaryota; kingdom Metazoa; phylum Chordata; class Actinopteri; order Cypriniformes; family Leuciscidae; genus Scardinius; species Scardinius erythrophthalmus. The sequence goes on from NC_138239.1 coordinate 24,626,000, forward strand.
CTTGATCTTAAACTTGTAATGCCGTTCAAACCAATTAATTTTACCAACACAGGAAACATTAACCAACATTTCTCTGGTTTTTAAAAGTGTTCACACACTCATGACCGCAATAAATTAAGCCTCATGTAATTGCAGGGTTCCTAGTTTAATATCAATTAGGGATTTTAATTATTATGGTTTTACATCAATATCTGGTGGAAGCTTTCCATTAGCATTCATCTCAAAGGCTAACACATTCTCACTCCCAACTCGTCGAATATTGATGCTTTGGTGACCTCTCTGTGGCACTTTTTAATGGACAGGGTACACCGTTTTTCGACATGCAGGTACTCCATTGCTTTCAATAAGAAACCTTTGCCATCAATACACGGACACGATGCACATGGGAATTTTAATCACCATGATGAAATATGTATTGGTGTATAATTTCAATGTAATTTCAACATTTCAATCCACCAGCATATTGTATTCACAAGTTTTTTTTTCTTTTTTTTCTTTTCTTTTTTTTTTATCTACAGTACACTATCTTTTATTTACTCTTTACATGTTTGAGCATGGAAACCTAAACCTACCCATTTATACAATATAAAACACATCATATAACATTTATAATTTTTTTTTTAAAAAGTAAGAATATTCCAAGAGTTCCAAGGGCAAACGATTGATTTGTGTGAGGAACAGACTCAAAAGTGATCACTGCCATGAAGCTCATTAAGCTCATCCTGACACATTCAAAAATCACCACCAGAAGAAGCATTATGTCAGCTTTGATTGTGAAAAGGCATTGGCTCTCGTAAGTCTCGTGACCAATTGCGACACGCTAAAGTTTGCGCTTGTTGTATGTACGTACATAAGAAGGGATTTTTTTTATCAGCTGAGAACTTGTGAAGTGTTTATAAAATGTGTAAAGGAGTCGAAACAGCGGCAGGAATTTTTCTGAGCATTTAGAAACAAAATTTATGAGGCAGTTGTTGTCATATTTCATTGGTGATTACAAATATGAAATGTAATCGTAAGCTTGGTGAACAGCTTTGGAGAATTTGATGTTTCCCCATTCAAAGAGATAGGAGATACTTGTATGACTGAAATAGCTGCCTGAGAGGCGTTTTAAAGATGGCTGCCGAGTGAAACGACTTGCCTTAAAGGGACTTTGGTAATACACACAATTCTACCGCTATATTTATCATTACAAAATAGCAACCTGAAACAAAGGCACAAAAGTTTTTTTGTTTTTTTTTTCACAATGATAAATTGCTCTCTCTTTCTTAGCGTTGTACCCGCTCATTTGCAGGGTCCGCTTCACACACTCGATTTGGCTCAGGTTTTACATCGGATGCCCTTCCTGACACACACACACACACCTAACCTGTATGTCTTTGGACTGTGGGGGAAACCCATGCTGACACAGGGAGGACATGCGAAATTCCACACAGAAAGGCCTCCCGGCTCAAAGCCAAACCGGGGATCTTCTTGCTGTGAGGCGACAGTGCTACCCACTGAGTCACCATGCCACCACTGCACAATGATAAATTGCATTTTAAGTAATTAACTCCAAAATAATCAGCTGAATAGCGAGGGAGCGATTCGCGAAAACACTCATGAAAAGAATATTCGTTTTTTGTTTGGTTGGTAATGTATTTGCTTCGTGAGACACAAATTACTTTTGTGTAGCCTAATGAATTCATCAAGAGCACCATCGCATGGAGAAAAAGTGTCTGGAGTGTGGTCACCGACCAGCCGAGACATAAAATTGCCTGTGAATTGTACATGAGACGATATAACAGATATTTGGACTTGTGTGCCCTCGAGAAACGTAAAATCACTTGCCAACTCCACATGGGTTTATTATGCTGCAACAGATTCAATTCTATAGACACACTATAAAAGCATTACACCAACACAGCTCCAATAACTCAAATGATTCAACAAACATTGATTCCCCCAATTGACTGGCTATAACACGAATCAGTGTTCTGCTTTATCATTCTGCACAAGAGACAGAAAATATCATTACGAACTCAATAATACACATCATAAATATGATACTATTGAGATTGTGTGAGGTAACTAATACCAAGTCTGTTTCATACCACACGGCTCATTAAAGGAATGGGCTTCAATAGCAGTAAGCTCTATCAACTAAATTTGTATCAATGTACATTAGTACAGAAAATAATTTCGATTCATTCCTCAGTTTTAAACAGTATACAAAGGCCATCCAGGGAATAAACATTAAAATAAATACTGTTATAAAAGTACAGCCACAATACTTAAACTATATCCTGTACATATTAGCATGACGCTGGTGTATAGTCTGAGACTAGTTTTCCACTTCTACTCCCGGTTTCAAAGCTTAAGCCTAGTCCTATACTAAAATGCATGTTTGAGCTGCTTTAACTGAAAGCAACTTGCACTGATATATCTTAAAATATGTCAGTGCATTGTTTTGTCTCAAGATACTCACCAGTAAGGTTTTTTTTTTTTTTTTTTTTTTTACGGCATATTTATAAAAGCTACTAAAATGCCCTAATTGAACTAAGCCATAGTCCTGGCTTAATCTAATCACTGTCTGTGAAACAGGGCCCTAGACTAGTAAGTGCTAGGGCTGGGGGAATTGTTATTTGGAATTAATGCAGTATTTTACCTCACAATACTGTATCCATATTATCACGCCAAAAAACAACATTTTTAGTGTATTTTTATTTTTTTATTTTTTTTACATTAAAGGGACAGTTCACTCAAAAATAAAAAAAAAAATCTGTCTTTTTCTCACCCTCAAGTTGTTCCAAAACCGTATGAATTTATTTCTTCTGCTGAACACACTTTTTTTTTTTAGTTCATTTTATTTTGAAGAATGTCAGTAAGCAAACAGTTGATGGACCCCATTGACTTGCATAGTATTTCTTTTTTCCATAATATGGAAGTCAGTGGAATTCAAACAGGTTTGGAAAAATTTGAGGGTGAGTAAATGATGACAGAATTTTCATTTTTGGGTGAACTATGCCTTTAATATTTTGGGGGAAATGTGATTCTCTCACAGAGGAAATATGTGAGCTGAGTAAAGGTATTGTATCAATAAAATCAATGCACAATTCTTGTTTTATTATTATTATTATTATTATTATTAGTAGTAGTATGTATGTATGTATGTATTAAATTGTATTATGTTTTCATAGTGTTATTTATTGTTTAGTCCTTTTTATGTCACTGCAGCACAAATAATTGTCCTTTTCTAACAAATCAAGTTGAAAGTCTTTCTATTTGACCCAAAATCCTAAATCAGGCTGATTTAGGAATAGGCTATAATTGCACTTAAGTGACTTTCCTGGTTAAATAAAGGTTAACTAACACAAATGCTGACTTGGTGTTCAAGAAACATCTCTTATTGACAATGTTGGGAAAAAAAGACGTTGTGCTTATTATTTTTGTGGAAACCATGTTAAATGTGTTTTTTTTTTTTTTTTTGATTCTATAATAAATAGAAAGTTCAAAAGAACACTGTTTATTTGAAATAGTACAGACATTTATAATGTTTCAGAAGACAGTTTTAAAGATCTGTCTTTGCTGAATAAAATATTAATTTCTTCAACCTTGTATATTCCACACACTGTCGATATAGAACAAAATGTTTTAAACCTGGAAGATTCATTCAAGTAGCTGTTTGACAATAAACAAACCTGTAGCTAGTTTCCTGTAGCTCACAGGAAGAATGTTGTAAGAGTAAACAACAACGCCCAAATCACTCCAGTTAATAGCTGTCTAAGCGTGTAATGTGAAATTGCAAGCATTTATCGTGTAGATTTATCGTGTAGTCTCTCAGTGTAGATGTGCGAAAACAAACGTGCTGCTTATGGAAACACGTGCAGTCACATGCAAAATGTCAGTGGTGTGTTTTTCCTACAGGCTTCGTCCCTTGAGGACCAATGGGCTTGAGAAAATGGATGGCGTTATAAAGCAGTGAACGAATAGGATGGAGGGAACATGTGAAAAGGTGTTTTGACCCTTGGGCTCTGCTTTTCTGCCCTGATGGGTTTGAAGAGACCCCCACTCCTGGTGGTCACTGGCTTATTAGCTCTGCCTCTCACCGCCACTCGCCAATGGGGTGATTATGGGCCATAACGGCAACCGTGTGTGAGGGCCCTCATTAGAGAAACTAATGGACCTCTGTTTGAGTGTGTGTGCAAGGGAGATAGAGAGAGAGAGAGGGGGAGAGAGGGAAGGGTAATGACAGAGACAAAGCGATCTGATGAAATGACAGCCCACACACAAATCTGTGTGTATATGTGTGTGTTTATGAACAAGAGAGTGACAAAAAACAGAGCTAGAAACAGAGACAGAGTGACAGAGGTGATGACCGGAGGTGAGTGAGATGATTAAGAGTGTAAATGATGAAGAAGGGAACCATAATTATCGTTTCCTGCAAATGTAACTGCAGCTCTTTTGCTCTTAATTATGCATCTGGCGAGATGTTGGGAGTTCAAAGGTATCGCTGGTATACCGGCTCCTCTGTTAGCGAGCAGCTGTAGAATTACCATACATTAACAGGCCTATAGTTCCCACCGCACAGTTTTACTGAGCTCAATCACACTCTAGCTCACTGGAGAACCTTCTCAGTACACATTAGCATATTGGGACATATATATATATATATATATATATATATATATATATATATATATATATACACACACACACACACACATATATACTGCATGTATGGGGTCAGTAATTTATACTTTTATGTAGCAAGGATGCATGAAAGTGCGCAACAAAATTAAAGTAAATACATTTAATGTTACAATAATTTCTGATTGATCAAGTCAAACCGAGGACTGGTAATTTAAAAATGTGAAAATTCAGTTTTGCAATCCCAAATTACATTTTTAAACATTCATGTGGAAAACAGATATTTTAAGTCTTACTGACCCAATTCAAATTATACTCTCTCTATTAACAGGATATGTATTATGCTAATTATCATAGAAAACTCATTTCAACATAATTTCAACTCTCAAAACTAATGGTGCTCCTATAAGGATTTTTTTTAAGCTGATCACCGATTGTGGAATGCAGGAAGCAGTGTCTGCCGATATGATCACCGATACCGATCTATTCTAAGCCTTCCTTTTATCATGTACAATTATTTGTAGGGATGCTCCAATCAGGATTTTTACAGACATTCATTCAGGGCCTGAATTTTTGAAAGTTTTTACAATTGTTGCACAATAGCTTATAGACAGCACAAGCCTGGTTTAAATCTCAGAATTGAATTTACAAAAAAGACAAGTAAATAGTCAGCAATAAAATAAGAAACAATTGAAAAGCAGCACAAATAAAATAGAATAAAGATAAAAAATGAAATACAGTAGTAACTAACAGTAGTATTGAGGCAAGTAATACTAAAGAAATTTAATAAAGAATCTAATGTAAAATAATACTTGATGGTCTTCCCTGAATAAATGAAATCTGACTGTTCATGTTCATACTTAAGATGGTAAATTTTGTACATACATTTTCATGTATTTGACCATTTAAGCACAGTCACAAGCTGTTTGTAAGGCGGCCTTATGTGTGCCTTAACTGTCTCTAGGAGAGCTTGCAATTGCTGAGTGGTTTAAATACTGCAATGCTTAAAAAGAAACGCAAATTATAAACTTTAGTGACAATGTGACACTGCCTCAATTGTGCAAGTGACAATTCCTCTCAACTGTGCAGCCTGCAGCCTGCAAAGTGGTGATATGAAGACATTTGCACATTTTGAGATGGAGAGAGAGTGTGGATAGTGATTCACTAACGCTGTTTGTGAAATTACATCTCACAAAAAGTTTTCAAATTACTTTGTAAGTAAAGAAATATAAAGAAATATGAATTGTACCTCACCTTCAGCATTATAGGTATTTTACCCACGCCGGACAGAGATTGAGCAGAGATTGATACAGTGCCACTGCATGTTATGCCATATCTCTCAAGGCAGGCTCGCGTCTTTATTGCGTCGTCAGCACGAGATCCGTTTATGAGATCAACCTTTAGAGACCATCGAACAAACTTCCCAATGCGATTACCGGCTTATAGCGATCGGTAGCCGATCAATCGGAAGACTCCTACTCAAAACAAGCAAAAATTGTGTGTAAAGTAATGCAATTTCAATGGGGCATGAAATATTGTACCTGGGATAAATGTTAAAAACACTTTGTTTGAAAGTATAGAGACATTACTTATTTTATTAATCCTGTCATAAAGCCCCAAAACCCAGTATATGATTCAAATTATTATTTTATATTAACATTATTATAATTCATTTTGAATAACTGAGGGTCTGATGTAATCAATATTATACTGTATGCATGCTGCCAAAAGTGCTTCAGAACCTGGATAGAGCTTGTTTGCTTTTCTTCCTCAGTTCTAGAGAAAGTCATTGTAATGTTTACTACAGTATTGAATTCTCCTGAGAAACAACACATAAAAACATGATTTTAAATGCATGAATTTAAACTTTAAAACAGCCTACTACTAGTGAATCAATACAGAATGAGAAAAGTTTGCTGTAACATATTTCAGAGGAAGACATTACAGTTTTGTTGGGTGACAAAAAAATAATAATATAATTATAGTGCTATTACCATCTCATGAGTTCATAGTGCTGATTAATTTTGCCTTTCAATCCTATACCACCTGAAACCACAAGAAACACTGTATCACAGCTTCCACGAAAATATTAAGCAGCAGTTTTCAACATTGATAATATGAAGAAATGTTTCTTGAGCATACAATTCAGCATATTAGAATTATTTATGAGGGATCATGTGACCCTGAAGACCAGATTGAGCTGAAAATTCATTTTTGGAATCATCAATCATAACCATCACAATTTTATGAGAAGGTTAAGTTGTCAAGGTTTTGGTGAAACTTACACCACTGTTCACAACATCTACTTTCTTCATCCACTTAAGTTTAAGTCTTAAACTCTTATCTGACATTTACTCCAACATAGGAAACTCTTAACTGCTTGATTCTCTTGACAATGTTTCTCTTCTGATCAGACGAATTGACTACAGTTCTTTATTTACCAGACAGCAAAATCACAGTTATTCTTCTATTCAGCTGATCAGGCTGACAGTCAGGCAGTGTCAAGCTGCTCTTTCCCTCGCCCCAAGACCTTGAAAACGTCTGTCATGTGTCCTCTGCTTCTCTTCTTCTTTTTTCCTTTCTCTCGCACCTCTGCCTGCCCCTCCTCTACCCTCCTTTACACAGAGATAGATTTCTCCTTGTCGCTGCCAACAATCTGCAATGCTCGGAGGGGGAATGGATAACTGGGAGATTATCCATTGTGATGAGAAACATTATTTTATTCTTCGGGATAAGTGCAAGCAAAGTCATCTCTGATTCCCAGCAACAATCAATCTGCCAACACTTATTGCTGGGCGGTTCATAACAGGCTTCTGCATTCATTACCCACGGCAAACAGTGAGCGATGCCGATGAGACCCGCATACGAAAAACATCTCGCCTGCTTATGTACACAAAATTAGGCCCGTTATCCCGATCTGACCCATCCAGATCTCCCGTAAGATCTCCTCCTCCAAACACGAGCACCATCCGTTCTTATGTATTGGTTATAGTGTTTCCCTACCCACATGATCATTGTGATTCTCATATCATAGCATTAGCCTCAAGATACCAGCACTTTCCAATGATTTAACTGTTTGAATGAGAATGGAATTATTATTTTTTTTTTGTTTGCAAATGTGACTCACATAACTAATGCTTTTCCTCTGAAAGTAACCGAATGCATTCTGAAATGATACATTGCAAATTCTGCATAAATACAGGAAAGATTGTTTCCATTAAAGAAAAGCTAGGCAGCAACATTTTAGAAGAATCGCCATGCACAGTGTGCCGTCTCCGTATACTCTGCATGACTTGTGCTGGATTAGGTTTGAATATATTTATGTTAAAACAAAACCTAAAAAAGCATTTTAATGGCAAAGCAGCAAGGGCATCAAACATATGTTTTTAAATGAACCAAGGAAAATGCCACTAAAATAGAGGTGTAACAACATATTGTTACAATACATTGCAATTAGGGCTGTCAAGCGATTCTTTTTTTTTCTTTTTTTATGTAATTAATTACATGATGGGGCAATTAATTAACCTAATTAATCACAAATTAATCACACAACAAATCTGGAAGAGACATTACCCCCCAAAAGACAATTTAAAGTCATTATTGTGTTACATTAGAAAATCATAGAAATCACAAAAAGTAGGCTAGCTTAAAAAAAAAATAATAAATAATAATAATATATATATATATATATATATATATATATATATATATATATATATATATATATATATATATATATATATATATATTAGATGCAACATAGAATTTATTACACATAAACTTTCAGGCTTTAACGGCTATAATTGTGATGACAGAATTTTCATTTTTGGAATATACCTTTTTTAATTAGTTTTTTTTTATGTAAATTTTATGAAATAATACTCTAATAAGGAACTAAAACTGTAGGTCTAGGTGTTAAGATGTGTTTTGGTCAATCGGCTCACAAGTAAGGGAGACAGCGTCTCTTATGTCCACTTTCAACCACTTTTTCCAGATTTCTTCGAGGGGAGGATTTATGGGTGGGTAAATATATGGGCTTTTTCTGCCATCTCTGGAAGTGTGGAAGCTCAAAACGTTTTTGGACCAGTTTACACCTGTATGTAGCTTACTCTACCATATATGTATCATAGTTCACCCAAAACGAAAGCTTTGGCAGATTTAATTTAGCATCAAATATGGAAGGAATTTGAGCTTCCATGTTTTATTAATTATTAAAGTCCCCCTCTAGTCAATAATTATATCCCTTAAAACTCATCTTTGATCACCAAAATGTAAATGTTTGTTCCTTGAAAAATGTAAGTCTAAAAGCTTAAATGGAACTCTACCCCCTTGCCTCATTTAGTATATGTGGTTCTATGAATATGCAAATTAGCCCCGCCTCCACTCACTCGCACCAGCTCAGAGATCCACTCGTTGACGATCTCTCGTTGACGTGATTGGTTACAAGGTGATATCAGAAACACCCGCGATTTCAAACCAGGTTTTTGTTCACTGCAGCTTTAAAGAGCAACTTGCAGGTTAGAAGACCCAACAAGTCAATGTATAGAAAAATAATGTAGGAACTAGATTTTCTTTAAAAAAAAATTATAAATATGCTACAGTGGCTTCTGGAGTCGTTTTTGTGAGAAAATTTTACTTCCGCATCTGAAAATGGGCGTGACGGGCGAGAGTCGTGACGTAGCACGAGGGAGAGCGGTCGATTCAAACAACAGGGAAATATGGATTGCAATGACATTTCTGACGCTGGGGAAATTGTTTGCGGAGCACAGCCATACAATTATGAGCCTGCTAGGCTGCCAAGAGAGCAGGGACAGGCCAGGATTAATGTTAGACAGAACATATTGGAACTTACAATAACAGAAACTAAGCTTTGATCAGGCGTTTGTCATGCTCATTAATATCCGCCCAGACTAACGTTACGTGATATAACTTAGCAGTTTCTCATGGAGAGACAGAGAGATATTTATTCCTGATACATATTTTGTTCCATAGGTGCTTGTGTGGGAAATGCGAGGCAATGTTTACAGCTGAGGAAAGTCAGTGTTGCAGGGAGGTGGATGCATACTGGGCCTTAGTGGAAAATGCCAAACTTCCATGGTTGCAGTTAGTGTTACTACAGTAAAGCCATGGTGAATGTTGCTGATCTATGGACACTGGATAGTTCGTTCATTCATTGCACAATGTTTATTCCTGGTTTTCACGTCAGCGCTGTTTGATCCGTTAATAACGGAGAAATGTGAATATTTCTCACTAGATCTCGCAGCGATGTTATTACTTCAGTGGCGAATTCTTTATTTACTGGATCTCGCAGTTAGGCTAACTTACAGTGTTGCTTGATCAGGCTCGCGCTGCACTGGTCCAAACTGATAAACGGTCCACACAAACATAATAACGAGTAACTGTTAGCTCAGTTTCGTTCCGCTTACATTGCGTTTGCCAGTTGATGTTGTGCTCGCGCCTACATGCGGCGGGAGAACCCGAAGATGCGTGCACTGAAGGAACCGCACTAGCTCTGAGTCTCACCCGGTTCTTACTTCGGTATCCCATGTTGAACTCCTTCATATCGCCGGGACGATAATCCTCCGATCTGAAGTGAACGCTACACACGACCGCGTTTTCCGAAGCCGACGCGGAAGAGAAATCCCGTCTCTTCACCTGCACAACCCGCACCCAGGCACGAAAGATAGCACCGTCCTTTTTCCTGTTAGGAAACCGGTGGACTCGATGTCCTGACAGGCTGGAGTTTTTGCAAGCTCCACAAACATATACATTTACCATGACGATGATAAATTGAAATACAAAAACTACTGAAAACACACTGTCTCACGACCGCTCTTACTGAATACCAACCCACTCTGCACTGAGCTGCGGCAGAGCACAGCACACGTCTCCCTCGTGTGACGTAAAATGACGCGATGTTGAAAAAAAAGCGGTTTGTACGAGCAGTCAAAGAAACGCTCACTTTATCTACTAAATTGGTGTCATTATGTCATTTTAAAACATTTTAAATCCTGCATTATCTTTTCATATGGTATTTTCATACACGGTTATATATTCATTTAGATTTTTTTTTTACCTGCAAGTTGCTCTTTAAGGAGAAAATACTCAGCAATGGTGCTGACTTATGAATTTGTACATGGTTTGTCTTAAAGCATACTAAAAACACCACATAGACCTATAAACAACATTAAAAGCTTGATTTTCACCACAGGGGGACTTTAATAATACATTTAAATAAGACTCAATATTTAATTAAAAAAAAGATAAACATATTTCAAACTTTCTAAATGTATGTAGGGGCAGCATATGTGTATAACATAATTCTGTATTTTTTAGCTTTGAATAAATATATATATATATATATATATATATATATTTTGTGTGTGTGTGTGTGTCCCTGTGAATGGGGGAGAAAGTCCAAGCCTATTCAAGTCCACCCCTGATGTAATACCAAATTTAGCATTTTAATGAATCATTATGAATTAGCAGTAATAATAAAATGATAATAACAATTTTTTGCCCAATGTATTCTTACACCCCTACATAAATAAATAAATAGATAAATAAACAAACAAACAAACAAACAAACAAACAAACAAATAAATAAATAAATAAATAAATAAATAAATAAATAAATAAATAAATAAATTAAATGAGTTTGATGTGACAGGAGTTTGATGGTGTAGATGGTGACAAAATTATTGCTTTACAGAGCTAGTGATCTGCAGAAGGTGTGACATGATTGCTCTGACAAAATTTACACCTGTGAATGTGCGATTTATGGCACATCGTTTTACACAAGGCAAGGCAAGTTTATTTATATAGCACATGTCATACACTATAGTAATTCAAAGTGCTTTACTCAGAAAGGAATTAAAATAATCACAGAATAAAAGCAAGGAAAATTAAAACAGTTATAAAAGGAAATATAGCTGCAAGCAGCCATTACCGGGGCCAAGCACAATCAGATGACAAGACATGCCAACATTGCTGAAAGTGTCAGACCAACTGCAACAATGAGCAATTAAAGACATTAAAGAGTATTTTAGGCCAAATGCCTGAAAAATCATAGAAACAGTAAATAAAAATATGATTTAATGGATTATCACTTTCAACCAATAGGTGGCGCAGTTACAAACCTGATGTGATGCGGTCAGAGTGAAGTGACAATGACACATACAAAGTTTGGTGTCAATATGTCAAGGCATTGCAGAGATAAAGCCTGAATAGTGCCTTTGGCATCATGCCTCAACTTTGCTGCTGCGGTATACGAAAACGGTTTCGTCAATCGACACGAAATCAATAACTTTTAGTCGGCACGGTCTGGAGATGATACGATTCGATTTTGGTGAAAATCGGACAAACGGTGTAGGAGGAGTTCGAAAAAGTATGTTTTGAATAAAAATCAAGATGGCGCACAGGAAAATAGGCCAAATAAGGAAAACTTGGTATCTATGTTCTCGGCTTGACCCAAGGAATGTAAGAAGACCAATGGCATTTCAAAAGGCAGATGTTATCAAAAGTAATTAGCCTTTTTGTCAATTTTGTTATAACTTTTGACCACAAGGTGGCGCTGTCTCGAAATATTTTGGGTACCTTCAGGGTATGGTGCTGATGGCACATACTGAGTTTCATAATATTAAACCAATGCATTTGTTTAGTATAGCATTTTATTTCACAAAACTGTATTGAAGTCTATGGGAATTTCATGTTTTGTTCTATTATAGCGCCACCAAGAGGCTCAGTCAAACCATTTTTTTTACATGTCCTCAGAGTGAGCCCATACATATGTGTGTCAATTTTGGTGAAAATATCTCAATTCACTTCGGAGTTATAGACATTTATATGAAAAAACACGAAAAAAATGACTGACACATGACTTTGATTGGAAATTAGTACCCCTAAACATCAATATTTTCGCATTTGGGCATTGGCGTATAGCTATCGACCTATGTTTCCAAACTTCTGACGGTGGTTTCGTCTCGATCGGACTAGCGGTTTCGAAGATATAGCCAAATGTTTTTTAAGCGCTAAATCACAACGCTACACAAACCGTAAGGCGAAACCTAGCATGTTTGGTATCGTAGGACTCGGCAACGATTCAGGAGTCTAAAAAGATGAGTTTCGTGAAAATAAGTCGATCACACCCAAAGTTATAAGCATTTGAAAAAAAAAATTCACCACTAGGTGGCGCTGTTTCGAAACTTCTCACACTCCTTCAGGACATCGTGCTGATGACCCATACCAAGGTTCGTAACAATCCGTTCATGCGTTGTTAAAATACAGCATTTTAGCACAAAATTCAAAATGGCCGACAGTCAAATTGGCCGATATGGCAAAATTGGATATCATTCGACTCGGCATGACGCCCTGAATCTATCAAGACCAATTTTATGATTTTTGGACAAACTGTTCAGAAGTTAAAAGCAAAAATAGCCATTTTTCATATCTCCGGACCTGTAGGTGGCGCTGTGCCGAAACGCAGCATGTAGCCTCAGGTCATGCTTGTGAGTACATGTACCAAGTTTGGTCTGAATACGATAAACCGTTGCGGAGATACGGCCTTACGACTGTTTTTGCAAGCGCTACGTAAAATTTGTTCGAGCGTTTATCGAAAACGGTTTGACGAATCAACAAGATTTTAATAACTTTTTGTCACCCCTGGCTGAAGATGATCCGATTCAATTTTCGTGCAAATCGGACAAACCGTCTAGGACGAGTTCGAAAAAGTACCTTTTTAGGAAAATTCTAAATGGCGGCCATGTTTTTATGACGGAAAATGACGATATAGGGTGCAATCGAATCGTCATGAGCTCAGGAATCAGAGGAAAAAAGGATTTCGCTGATTGGCCTTACGGTTCAAAAGTTATTAGCAAAGTAAAAGTGAAACTTTGGACAGGTGGTGGCGCTAGAGGGAATGACTTAGAAACACCAAAATTGGTGTACTTAATGTTGGGACTGTCCTCTATCAGAATGTCAAACCAAAACAACTTTCCCGCAATCGGTTCTATGGGCTGCCATAGACTCCCATGGCGGAAGAAGAAGAATAATAATAAGAACGGGAACAGATACAATAGGTGCCTCCGCACCTTCGGTGCTTGGCCCCTAATTAAAAGAGATATAAAGATGATACAGTTATAAAAAAAAAATAAAAGAGTAAAAAGATGATACATAAACTTCTCATCTGGAAAAACACTGGTTTATCTTATTTTTCACAGCTCCCAGTTTTACTCTGAGATTTCCCCATGGTGATTACACTGTGTCTGTAGTGTTCTTTCGGCACGCCTAAGGAATCTATTCGACATCTCCAATAAACAACTTTTTATTTTCAAAAACACTTTTTGGAAGTTGCCTTTAAAATCTACTTGGTTCAAAATGTGAGCTTTGACTGGGCATGACCCTTCTGCAGAGCAATGTGAAAATCAGTGCTGAAATCATGCAATGCTCCATATTTTAAATTCTCTGTTATTTCAGAGCAGGAAAAGAGGTGACTGATCAATGTCTTTGGTCCACAGGCCACTCTGTGAAGTCATGCTAACAATGCCAAAGTTTAATATTAAACAGTTAGGATCAATCCCATTGCATCACATCTCACCATTGTTGCAGTGGATTACATCACTGTCACTCCCCATTTGTTTCTTCAAGTGTGCATCAGTTATTTTTCTCAATTTCACTACAATCTGGTTATACTTGAAATACTCAAGAGCTTCAAGTAACACATCTCTGTCTAGCAAATCCAAGCTATTAGAGGTGAATTCACTAAATAGTTTTGCAACTTAAGGGAGACAAAGGTGTACAAAGGGAGTATAAGGTGACTTCATGTGCTCAAGTGCTTTTTTCTTCTTCTTTTTTTACCCAGAATATCACTATTAATTCATTACAACAACAAAACCAAATTATTTACATCACAGCAACTGTTCATTTGTAGCCTGGATGCCAGCCGAACTTAGCCCCGCCCACAACAATTGAGGTCGGGAAGTTCGGTCTGGACTTGATCCGTTGTGGAGCAACTATGCTTGAACCAGAGCTGTTCGGACCAATCAAATTGTCAGGGCGGGCTTTAGATCAACAGTAACGTAATCATCAGGGGCGGACTTTACCATTAGGCAAAGGTCGGCAATTGCCTTGGGCCCCGAGCTACCTAGGGGCCCCCAAAATGCCCTATTAACTTATGCTTATGTTTTTTTTTTTATTTATTTTTTTTTTTATATATTTCTAAAACTCCATTCGCGAAAAATGGCATCAAATCATTAGTGTCGCAGACAGGAGGGGGCCCCCCGCCTCACTACATTGGACTATTCCATTATCTCACTTTTACTGTGCATCTGCGAAAGCGACAAGGCTGTGCCAAAAAACTGACGGAGAAAAAGAAGTGATTGACAGATAGAGTGTACAGAGTAGTAGACTGAGTAAAAATGAAGCGAAGCTAGCTACCCAAGCGGTGCTGAAAAAAGGAGGAAGCGGGAGGAAAGCAAAAAGTCCGAAAAAGTGCGCGGCGCGAAAGATAAACAACACGCAGTAACAGGAGGACTGGGAAATACACAAACAGAGCAAGACGAGTCTAAACGCGAAAATTTAAATTTTCGAAGTTACCCAAGCGGCTCAAATAAAAGAAAAAAAGTGAAAAGACGCCGATAAGTATTTGGGAACGCTGCCAAAGATGACAAACTTTTTTACGGCTACTGTTGGGGATACAGATCAGGAACAACAACGTCCAACGCACAGAAAAATCGTGAAGCAAAGAGGACACGGAGATTGACAGACAAAACTGAGCAGTTTACTTATGAATCATGATATTTAAAAAAATCTCAGCTCTCAGATTCTGTCAATTCTATTACGAAATTCAAACAATAAATGCCGTTTTGCCGTATTAATGTGACGTGACAGATTCCTATAGCGGCACGTGAACTGATCATCTCTAGCTAGTAAATAAACACGAATTAACAATGTTGAAATATACAGTATAACTTACCGAAATGTATATTCCTCATTCATAATATCGATCAATAAGTGTTTTTCAACCGCGGAAAGAGGTAAAACAGCTTGAGAACAATCTTCACATAACATTTACCTCAGGAAAGCCATTTAATTGGCTTGAAAAAAAAAGAGCTATAGCGAGTATTTGGCTAAATATGTGTACTATCTTACTTATTTTAACCTTAAATTATACCAGCTGATAGGGTTTTTTTTTTCTTGAGAAAAAGTAATGCCTGTCTTGTGAAACGTTACCTAATATTTATCCAAATGAGTCAATATTGAATCAAATCACAAGAATTGAATCGAAATGGTGAAATTTGTCAAGCAAAAAAAAAAAAAAAACATGGCTTACCAGAAATTGTACCATGTAAACATTGTAACATGTTTCTGTTTAGGAGTAAAGAAGTGTATGTAGGGTTTAAAGGGGACGTTTTTTTCTCCTCTCTAACCTTTACTTCCCCATAGATTGGCTTTACCTGCCTATCCACCATTCAGTCGGTACATATTTTTTTCATTCTCTTTTAAAGATTGGATGGGGAGGGGCCCATAGCCTACCTTCGCCTTGGGCCCCCGATTTGCTAAATCCGCCACTGGTAATCATCCACGTCACCAAAGAGCGCTTATGTTGAATTCGTTTACAACAAAGATGACTGCCGCTGGAGAATTGAGATGTGTAGATTCCGGCATTGCATCTGTTATTGAAGATATCGACAGGCTCAGCGCATTCATTTTAAAAGAGGAACAGAGAACAGAGATCAAGGCATTTGTCGATCAGAAAGATGAATGAAGAACATACGTCACTTACTCTGTTGCTCTGATTGGTTGTAGGTCTATCCAGTTGAGTGCAGAGGCATTTTCTTTCCTGATTCGGTTAAAACACGTCCCTTAATCACAGCCCAATGGAGCAGCATCAGACATTAGAGCATATTCTGACTAGAATTTGAGTATGACGATGTCAGGCTAGTTCTTTTAAGGACAATTATCTCATTTATCTCACTATCTGAGATATTTACTCACAATCGAGTTCAAAGTCATAAATCATTTTGATCGACTCATTAAAAAAATTGAATCATCCTTAATGAATCATTAAATTCATAGAATCATCATTAGTTCATGAATCAGAGATTGCGACATGCGCCGCGTTCAGACATTGCATGTGGGAAATATTGGCATGACCTCTAACAAGATTGATGAATATGGATGGATTTAAAATTACTCTAACTCTTCCTTTTCTTAGAATCTTATAAGAAAAGGTTCTAAATAGAACCTTAAAGGGTTCTGTCATGTGCTTCATATAGGGGTTAGGGGTTCCCATCATGGAACCACCACTTTGTGAATTTAGTTTTAATTAATACATATTGTTTTAATTTATTTTTATTTTTTTATTACATTTTATGAATTAAACAGCTCATAAACAGACTTTATCACTAGAACAAAATTTAAATAATCCATTAGACATGAAAGTATTACTTTTATTACATAGTACTACTATAAGTAGTACTACTAGCACAGTCGGAATAAAAAAAGTCACATGTAAACCATAGATCGGAATAAATTTCCCAAATCTGATTAAAATTGAATTCGATTGTAAAGGGTGGTTTAAAAGCCTTGTTTTGGGTGCGGGATGGGGCATTTTTACTGCTTGATAAATATAAGCAGCAACGCACAATGGTTCATGTGCTTGTCGTCTCCCTATTTAGGACCCAAAATAGATAAATATGAAGTCTGGTCTTAAAAAAAAGAAAATAAGCAATATAGGAGAATAGGATGTGCAAACGGATTTTGAACGAATTTGTGAAAATGGTGACGTCATGCACATGTGTATTACTTGTTCAGTCTATAGGTACGTAGTTTCTTTACAAAGTGACATCGCCAACTACTGGCCTGGCATGCATAATACAGCGCTTTTAGATGTTCTCGCCAGATCCGTGTGAACGGGGATCATTTTGACGACGTTGTTTTTGAAAACGCAAAGGAAAAACTTTTCCATTTTTTTAGTACACCGTTGTCGTGTAAGCGTATCCCAAGATTGAGAGAAAAACGCCAGGTTCAAGTCTTTCGTGTTCTGAATTGAAGCGTCTTTCTGGATTTTTTTTTTTTTTTAATAAACAATGCTTTGTGATTATTTTAGAAATTATTTATTTTTACCTGTGATTATTTTAGGGATTTATTTATGACATACATTCCTTGCATTTATATGGTGACCGGGAGGGGACATGTTCGGTTCACTTAGTTTTGTCGTGGCCACAACATATAAACTCCTGGGAATGTGATAATATGTTGTTGCCACAATATATTAATTTGTGGGAACGTCATTAAGTTGTGGGAACGTGATAATAAATTGTGGCCACGAGATCATTTTTTTGAGGTAACGACATCATTATGTCATGGCCACGCGATGTAAAGTCATGGCCTCGATATCATATGTTGAGGGAACGATATATTTTTCTCGTGTTATGTTGAGGGACACCGGTCAATACTGTAACCATATACAGCAGTAGGAGATGGAGATGACTGATGAAATAACATTTTACTTTGAATTAGGAATGTCATATAAAGATATAGTGCGGTCTCTGGCATTAAGACATGGGTACATATAGTTGAATGGGCTTTTTCGTTGGAAATTTGCTGGCTTAAATGAAATACTCGGGCCACGAATAAAGTTCCTTTTAAGGCAATGAACAAAAACAAATTATGAGAAACTTAAATTAACAAATAACAAAGTAAATTATGACCGGGGTAAAAGGAGGAGCCCGTATCGCGTGTGAAGATTCAGTTCCCACGTTATAAAACTGGTAGCCACGAGAAACGGATGCCATTCCCTCAACATATTAAGTCGTGGCCACGAGAAATGGATGTCGTTCGCTCAACATACGATCTTGTGCCCTCGAGATATTATGACGTTCCCACGACTTAATATCACGTTCCCACGAGTTTATATGTTGTGGCCACGACAAAACTAAGTGAACCGAACATGTCCCCTCCCAGTCACTGTACATTTATGATTATTCTATGGATTATTTATGACATACTTCCAATGCATTTCCTTCAGTTTTCCAACATTGTTTGGCCTCTGATCCCCGAGATCTCATGCTAATATTAAATTCTAAATTCTTAAATTCATGTGTACATGCTGATATACACTTTAATATTCCCCACCCTCCCATTTATTTTTCCATGCCTCAGTGTCTCTAGCTCATCTTCTTCTTTCTCTCTGGTCAAGCATGCGGCGCAGCAGACGTGCCTGATGGTGTTAAGTTTGGCTGTGGTGTGAAACCAGCACTCCAGTCTCATGCTACCTAATTAACCTGGACTAAACGCAAGATTTGAGAGCCTCGGAGGAGCGAGACTGAATGTGCTGCCGTCTCACCGTGACCCATTTATTGCTGCAGTTTCGGAGCTCTATTAATAGCATACAATGCAGAAGTGGAGAACTATACCACCCAAAATGAAGGCTTCAGGGCGAATCATTCCTTTACCATTGTGATTACATCTAAAGACGAGAGACAGAGGGGTAAAATAAAAGAAACGTATAAATAATGTTGTTTCATCCATGGAAGAGTGCATACTGGGCTTTGAAAGTAAGAGATTCCTTTTTTACCAAGCTAAGACAATTTTGTTTAAAGTTGAAAAGAAAAAACAATCCTTCAAGATACAAGACTTTAGCAGCCATGTCCCTGATTTAAAGTGAAGCCAAATTTCTTATTTTAATTAATACAAAAGTTGAAAAAAAAGAGAAGAAAAAAAGTTGGCTTTTATTATAAAAGACAAATTTGCTTTTATTGTCTCACACTGAGTTTGCAGTAACAAACTAATTGTCATTTGTTGACATCAGGTCTTCTATAAACATCCACATTGCATGTAATCACATAATATGCATTGGAAAACTTTACAATAAGGATTATGTTCTTTTTTATGTTCACTCTTAAAAGATTAAAGATTGATACATGTTGTAAAAAATGTCATTAATGATAAATGCAAGAACTTATTTTAATGCATTAACACATATTGTAAAGTTTTATGCATGCAAGAACATTTCAGAACATTTTGTTCTTGAAATAAAATTTACTTGTATCTTAACAACTTTTTTTTGGCTGTCAGGACAAAATTCTGATGGGTGGGCAGCTTTTCCCCCAAGTCCAATTAGCAGGCTAGAACTTCATACCCTCATCATCACAAAATCTAATACACTGTTCCTAGACGACATCCCCCTTATGCAGATGGATCCTGGAGATAAAGGTGATATACATACAGTAGGTGATATGTATGTATGTATATTCATAGGTGATAGTTTTTGCTTTTGTTCAGCACAAGTGGACCTGACATTTCTTGCATAATTAAATCGTTTTTTTTTTTTTTTTTTTTTTTTTTTTACATAATATATGATGATCTTATAGGCAGAAGTGACCACTTTTTCCATGGTGTTGAATTAAATAACATTAAATGACTGTTAATTGAATTGAATATTAATCTATATTAAACTTTATAGACCATAGTAATACTAATATCAAGAAGCCACACATGCATACTGGCATCTGTCTATACTATATACTGTTATTTTTTCCAGATATTCACTTTATCCACAAATTAAAATAACAAGCGTGTCACAAGTAATGACTCAAATCCAGCTTTCCAGATTTGGCAATGTGTGATTAATCTGACTTACACGACACTAAAATTCAAGTATGCGTTTTGCCCGTTCATTTACACGACAATGGCATTTTGGGAACCTGACAAAGCAAACTTTTGAAAACAGGTTTCAAAATAGAAGTTTCTGAAACCTATACCGTTATTGTCTCCGTGTAAACTACAAAAACGCGAATTTGTGAAACCGGTGACGTCATGCGTGTTTCTTTACTAAAGTGACTTCGCCAAGTACTGGCATGCATAATACAGCATTCTTAGTCGTTTAGGGACAGATTTACTAACAGTTTGCACCAGTGCAAACCCTCCTTTGGTGTTAAAAAACTGCTGTCAGGATTTACTACAGACACGCAGTGAAAAATTAGCGCTGAAAAGGTGAGGACAGGGTTATTTTTGTGGCTGACCTTATTACATATGCATTTGTAGGAGTTTCCCTTTCATATGCAAAATTTATGGGAGGAGAGTATTTAAATGTATCACGCAAGGTGATTTACTAAGGTTTGCGCTCGCCAATTTACTGGTATGTGCGTCATTATTTTACTGCAACAAAAAAGGCATGATTTAAACCACACGCTATCTGGCAGATTGCGTTGGTCATTATGGATTCGGCTGCGTCTGTGTTCTTTAATTTGCTGAACCGTCACACACTGAACCTTCCACTCCCATCTGCGCTTTTTTGCAATTGCGCTCTCACACTAAATTGCCCTGTTTAGTAAATCTGCCCCATAGTCGTCAACACTGTCATCTTTTACGGTTTTCCATCTCTTCCATTTTTTAGTACATCATTAGCCGCGTTTCCATTACCCTTCAAACTGCGCAAATTGAAATTGCGAATTGAAAATACGCTCAATGGAATCACGTCAATTTCGCAAAACCTCCCATTTATCGCAAAAAAGTTTTTATGCTCGGATGAGGTGGTTTTTCAGGCAATTCGAAAAAGAAATATTTCGCAAAACTGCAATGGAAACAGTTTTTGCGCATTTACAGGCCACCTGACTTAGAAGGCGCGGTGTGTTTGGACAGAATAGCCTACGAGACAGAGTTGTTTATTGAATTCATAAAAGACAAAAGAATGACAGAAATACTGGATTCTAAACCTCAAAGAAATGCCACAATCAAGACCTCGGAGCAGAAATGAGTGAGAAAAACCCAGAAACACTTCATATGTGCCTCTCACAGACACAGTATAAGGGTCTTTCCTTGCCATTAATGCTTGGATAACTCGCCTACGTTTCCTTCCATTAATAATAATAATGTCTAGTGCGGTACGTGGCTGTGATATAAACTTACCAACGTCCGTTGCCATGATTTTTGGAATGACTTATCGCGAGAGGAAAAAAATACGTTTTAGTTGCATAACCTGGGTTAATCGAAACGCCGTCATTTCGCAATAGTTTTTTATCGATATTTAGAAAGTTTTGCACAAATCTTTAATGGAAACGCGGCTATTGTTGAATGCATCTTCTCAGATCAAGATTAATGTGAGACAGGAACCTGTTCAATACAAACATCCTGACATGCATGCAGAAGGAAGCTTCACGTTTTGCTTAAAACGAGGCACAAGGTTTGAAAACTCCTGTGCAAAAATATTTAAATGAATGAGTTTTAGCTTTTCCTTAGGGGTTTGGGCTTTGCTTTCTCATCTGCAGGGCCTTGAATTCTATATCAAGCTTTTGGAAATTGGTTTTATTCATTCTGCCTTTTTCCATCTGACTTCCTGTGAGGCCAATGTAAGAGATGGGCTAAAAACGGATAATACTTTGTAGGCAAAATAGAGATTGCCAATGAAGCTGAATAGAGGAAAAAGAAAACGGTAACAAGGCAGAGGGGAATATTGTTCAGTTATAGTCGTCCTTTCTCCTTTGATGTCAAAGGAACGATAGTGAGGAATTGAGTCAATATGCTATCAGTCTAGAAATGTCAGTAAAGTATGCCACAGTATCTACCGCAGGTGTGAATCTATTATAGGATAAATGCACAGACCTATCTGGCCCATATCTCCCATGATTCTTAGTCTTATCTGACTCTGAATAGGTCTGAGACTGTACCCTGACTCTAATCTCTTCTTGCATACATGGGGATTAACCTTTTGCTCTATCACCATAAAACTCTGATTTTCAAGATCCCTGAATGTGCTAAAAATGATTTATTTTTTCAATATCTCAGTCATAAATGCCCTTAGCAAAGGCTCAGGGTTGTTGTTGCTGCACTGCATCAGTAATTGTAATGCAGCTGTAGTCCATGTGAACGTCGAGGCCCTTTTGGTGTCTTTCACACTGCAATTGGGGCCACTGCTGTCTTTCCTCCGGCTCAGATGTGAAAGGACTCTCAAGGAGAAAAGATGTTGGTTTTTCCTCTCTGTTTCCCCCGTAAAACAAGCTATATACTCCTAGTTCATGTGGCTTTGTCTTTTTTTTAAACAGTGACTGTCATGTGTGTCGGAAACGCTGATAATTAACATAATATGTACCTTTACTGGCTTGCATTAAAAGAACATTTCAGATACAGGCTACAATTTCGTGTAGTTTGTGTAGTTTCGTGTAGTTTCACAAGTCAAGATGCCTTTTTTACTTTTTTACTCCTATAGAATGCAAAAGTTAACTTTACATTTGTGTTGCATCTTTAAAGTTAAAAATAAATAATTAAAGGTAATTAGTACTTGTGAATAAAGAAAAAAAATATTGTTGTTTATAAATAAATACCCAATCAATGCATTATTTGAATAAACAATCAACGGTAACGCTTTAGATTACAGCCCGGAAAGTACTGCGTAATTAAAATGAAATTACAGTGTAACTTTCGGTAATTACAGTGTACCTATAAAGTACTTACGTGTAAGTATAGGGGAACAATATGTAAAGTCTTGGGAATAAAGGGGTAACAACCAGGAAAATACTGCGTAATTAAAATGAAATTACAGTGTAACTTTCGCTAATTACAGTGTACCTATAAAGTACGTACGTGTAAGTATAGGGGAATAATATGTAAAGTTTTGGGAATAAAGGGGTAATAAACAGGAAAATAACAAATTATTTAGGCAAATTATTTAGACTAAGTATTTTAGAATCTTACTTTTGGGAGCAATTTAGTGAGTACATACACTGCACCTTTTTGTAATAATAGTGTATAAAAATACATAAAGGCTTTTTTTAAATTATTGGGTACATATCAGTGCATTTTATAAAGTAGGCTAATTTGTTATTATTGCAAAGGTGCACTGATTAAGTTTCAAGGCAAGTAAAACTATTGCAACTTTTTTTTTTTTTAAATGCTGGGTAAATATACTGTTGTTCCATGTAGTTACAGGGTAAGTATGACATTGCGGGCTGTAAATTAAAGTGGTGCTTCTTACCCTCTTGTTCCATGTAGTTACAGGGTAAGTATGACATTGCGGGCTGTAAATTAAAGTGGTGCTTCTTACCCTCTTGTTTTATGTAGTTACAGGGTAAGTATGACATTGCGGGCTGTAAATTAAAGTGGGGCTTCTTACCCTCTTGTTTCATGTAGTTACAGGGTAAGTACAATAAAAACACATGTACACACACACACAATCTGATATCACTTGGAAAACTTTATTTGAAAAACAACTTATTTCAAAATGGATTTACAGCACTTTGTTTCTCTTGCTTGGTTTCCTCCTCCTCTTGTTCCTCTTCTTCTTTTTCTTTCTTTCCACTGATAAATCTTAAGAAGGAATCCCATCATGACATGTCTCTTGCTATTCTGTAATATGTGTTAAAAGAAAATACAGTACAGAAATGTCCTCACCATTTACTCATCTTTTACCCTCATTTCATCCGAGATGTATACGAATTTCCTTCTTCAGATTAACACAAACAAAAGTTTTTCGAAAAATAAATAATCTCTGTGAATGCATAGGCTAATGCAAGCTCATGTGTTCCTAAAAGTTGACAACAGCACATACAACAATAACTACAGTAATCCATACGACCCCAATGGATGAATCAATGTCTTCTGAAGTGAAACGATAAGCGTTTGTAAGAAAAATACCTAATATTTTACATTTTTAAACTGTAGACTATCGCTTCCGACCAACTGTCACCTGCGCGTTCATGAGAGGGTTGAGTAAAGCATGACGTAAGCGCACGGAAAAACCGAATGTCGAATTATTTTTTAATTTTTTTATGTTTTTATTATTGCTCACAACAAAATACAAACAATAACAGATAATAATAATGAAAAACAAACCATGCAGAAGAACAGACACCAGTTCTCGCGCGAGTTTCACATCAAACTCCCGCGAGAATGCAATGAACGCTTAAAGCTTCACCAAACGCGAAGCCAAGCCATTCAAGCCGACTCTCATGCACTCGCTGGCGACAGTTGGTCGGTAGCGAAAAGATGAGTAAATTATGAGAACATTTCTGGGTGTACTGTATTTTCTTTTAATACATAATACAGAATAGAAAAAGACTCCTTAAGATTAGGCTAATCAGTGGAACGATAGAAAAAGAAGAGGAGGACCAAGAGGAGGAGGAAGCCATGCAAGAGAAACAAAAAAGGACAAAACATGCTACTTTCTGTCAGGACTTTAGTATTTGAAATGAAAAGTTGATTTTAAAAAAAATAATAAAGAATAAGAAGTGTAACATGTTGTAAATCTGTTTTGAAATAAGTTGTTTTTCGAATAAAGGTTTTCCAAGTGATATCAGATTGTGTGTGTGTAGGCTACATGTGTTTTTATTGTACTTACCCTGTAACTACATGAAACAAGAGGGTAAGAAGCACCACTTTAATTTACAGCCCGCAATGACATACTTACCCTGTAACTACATAAAACAAGAGGGTAAGAAGCACCACTTTAATTTACAGCCCGCAATGTCATACTTACCCTGTAACTACATGGAATACTTACAGTCTAAATAATTTGCCTAAATAATTTGTTATTTTCCTGTTTATTACCCCTTTATTCCCAAAACTTTACATATTATTCCCCTATGCTTACACGTACGTACTTTATAGGTACACTCACTGTAATTACCGAAAGTTACACTGTAATTTCATTTTAATTACGCAGTATTTTCCTGGTTGTTACCCCTTTATTCCCAAGACTTTACATATTGTTCCCCTATACTTACACGTAAGTACTTTATAGGTACACTGTAATTACCGAAAGTTACACTGTAATTTCATTTTAATTACGCAGTACTTTCCGGGCTGTAATCTAAAGCGTTACCCAATCAACACAGATGTAACTATTTTAATCATTTAAATGTTTTTTTGGCATCTTTATAATATCTCAATCTCCAGATTAAATGAACAATTAAAGGTACCTTGATACTGTATCACATCTCAATGTCAAATTAGTGTGAAACACAAACAACTTAAGCTAATTATTTAGCTAATTATAATTTCACAAGCTAATTAATATTCATGAGCTTAGTCCCCTCCTTCATTATTTGCCACAACCTGTTATTTTACCACAAATCTTCACCACCCTGTCTATTGTGCTGCCAATGGGAATATACAGAAACACAAGATCAATTATACGGATGGATGAATATATAGAAAGTGAGAGAGACACCAAGAAATATGACTGAATGATTCAAATTTGAGTCTGCAAAGTCATAGAAAACCGAACTTCCAGAGGCAACATGAAACACCAGCTGCCGTATATCAGATCAAATTGACTTAAGTGTCATATGTCCCAGTAGATAAGTGATTTATTATAGTCTGATATTAAAGCTTAACTGAGATCCATCATTCTACAGTTTTATATGACAATCCTAACCTCAGCCATTTGCCAGCAAGACAAGATAAAACCTAACCACATGCAGATTCATATCAGAGGAGCTTTTACTGGAATTTCAAACAGTAAGCTCATACCTATCCAATAGTGTAGGGGGTAGGCCTATATTATGAACTTAACAGTAAAAAACAGTAAACACTGAAAAAACATCCAGGGCAAACTTTAAAAGAAAAAAAGAAAAAGATATTATACTTTGCGTGAAGTATTTTTGAGTATTCTACATGATTTTACCTGTGACTACCTGTGAAACTAAATAGAACATTTGCAGTCAACATAAATTGTCAATGCACTGTTGCTTAGTAACAAATAGAAAATAAAAAAAAAACTCAACATAACAGGAGAAGCATGGAAGTTACAGAACGCTGTGGAATTGCTGATTGAAGTGCAATCAAGAGATTTGAAGGAGCTAAACAAATGCACAGAGACTGTAATATTTCGCATCAACAACTGTGAAATATTTACAGAGATTTACAAAATCAGGTCATCAAACGCTAATTACAAACCATTGTTCTCTCCAGCAGTGCCATAACTATTGTTTGGGAATAAGTCCAGAAATGCTTGTTGGGCCACTTGCCATCTCCACCCACCCACAAGACTGAACGTAAAACACAGGGAACTATAGCTTTGTACTTTTCATTACTGTTCTCTTTGTGTCTCTGGCCCTTTCTACTCCCTTTAGACGCCCTGTCTCTGACATACAGCATATACATCTCTCTTTACACATTAATGTGGGGGGAAAACAGACCATTAGGAAGTGAGGTACAAAAGGTTCAGGGCCATAGGTTGTCTACTCTCCTGTGTGCGCAAAACATACGACATACGATATATATGGTCACACTTTAGATTAGGGTCCAATTCTCAGTATTAACTAACTATTAACTAGTACTTTTTGTCTCAATAAACTCCTAATTATTGCTTATTAATAGTTAGTAAGGTAGTTGTTAAGTTTAGGTTTTAAGGATGTAGAATATGGTCAGGCAGAATAAGGCATTAATATGTGCTTTATAAGTACAAATAAACAGCCAATGTCCTAGTAATATGCATGCTAATAAGCAACTAGTTAATAGTGAGAATTGGACTCTAAACTAAAGTGTTACCAAATATGTATACAATGTGTTCAAGAATGTGCTAACTGCTACACCATGGATGGTTCTGAACTTTTGAAAGTTTCAATTGTGAACAAACTGTCCCAGAAATCTGCCCATCTGTTTACAGACTGCAAAACAAAAATAATTGCAGGTTTGATCACAATTTCCCTATACATTCCTACTGTGTCCTAAGGCAAATATACATTAAAGGGATAGTTCACCCAAAAATGAAAATTCTGTCAGTAATTACTCACCCTCATGTTGTTCCAACCCCGTAAGACCTTCGTTCATCTTCGGAACACAAATTAAGATATTTTTGATTAAATCTGAGCTCTGTCTCACTCCTCCATAGGCTTCTAAGGGACTGAAACTTGCTGGCCCAGAAAAGTTATTAAAGAGATCGTTAATATAGTCCAAGTGACTACAGTGGCTTAATCTTAAGTTTATCAAGCGACAAGAATACTTTTTGTGCGCTAAAACAAACAAAAATAACGACTTTATTCCACTTTTCATTTCCTTCTCTCTGGGCGTCGAGTCTTTTCCCGTAGTGTTTAAAGGAGAACTTGGTAGCTTTTTTAACTTAATAAAACTGTCTAGAAATCATTTGGATGGTTAAACAACCTGTTCTGGTGATATTGGTGACTTTCCCCGCTCCCCCCAGCGTTCCCAGGCGGAAAACCAACCTTGCAACTTGTTCACTACCGTCCCGGCAAGATAGAAATTGGAAGTCTCGTGAGAAGCGAAAGCGAGAACGAGAACGAGCGCGAAACACAAATCGCTTTACGGCAATTCGACATAAACACACACGCATGTATGATGTATTACCAGATTACCCACCTCGATAGACATAGCTCCACGCGATACAGTTGGCTTGCTCCGATCAAAACAAACGCACATGAGCAGCGGTAGAGAAGGGGAGGAGGCCGCCGCAAGTGAGTTTTTTACGACTGTGTTGTGAAATATACGCCCCACCACAGCTGTAGGGGGAGCTCGTGGGGAAAACATGCGACAACAAAAGGGAAAATCAGCGAAGAAGTGACTAGAGTTCGCTAGAGTTGCCGAGTTCTCCTTTAAGCGTAGCACGTCTGTATTGCACGTCACCACGTAGGCTCACTATTGGCCGATGCTGGTAATGTGTGTGATACGTGGTGACGTGCAACAGACGCGCTACGCTTAAACACTACGCGAAAAGACTCGAGGCCCAGAGAGAAGGAAATGAAAAGTGGAATAAAGTCGTTATTTTTGTTTGTTTTAGCGCACAAAAAGTATTCTCGTCGCTTGATAAACTTAAAGGGGGGGTGAAATGTTAATTTTCACTCAATCTCCTGTTAATCTTGACTACCTATAGAGTAGTATTGCATCCTTCATATCTCCAAAAAGTCTTTAGTTTTATTATATTTATAAAAGAAAGATAGGCTGTACCGAGTCTTTCCGGAAAAAAACGAGCGGCTGGAGGCGGGCCGTGTGGGCGAAGCTAAAGCTGTGCTAACGCGCCGAGCTAACAACACACAGAGAC
Organism: Scardinius erythrophthalmus; assembly: GCF_964197995.2. Lineage (NCBI taxonomy): Eukaryota > Metazoa > Chordata > Actinopteri > Cypriniformes > Leuciscidae > Scardinius > Scardinius erythrophthalmus. The sequence continues at coordinate 24,654,621 of NC_138239.1, forward strand.
ATTTGAAGCAGTTTTACTCACCGCCCGGTTCCAATGCACGAGAGCGAACCTTTATCATTGTGACTGCTCGAACCTTAAGCATTAGACGATCTGCAAATCCGTCGATCTGGGCTTTGTTTATAAAACAAGCATCTTCGAAATGCAGGAAACAAACAAAAACACTTGCACATCTCCGTTGATGCTCTGTAAAAATAAACTCCATCCACTGGTCCCTTAACGCTGGGTTCTTTGGGAATCTGTGCAGGGTTGTCTTGCCCTGGCAACCAAAAACACACTTTGGTGACATTTTGCTCTCTCGCTCTGGTCAGTCAATGTCTCTGCTCTGGTCTACGTGTGCGCGCGCGCTCTTCCGTGAGAAGTGCCCTTAGGACCCATAAAAGGAAATTCCGCCACATCTGACGTCACACATGCCCATACTCGAAAAAAAAACTTTCCAAAACTTGTGACAAACCGGAAGGAGTATTTTTGGAACAAAAATACTCCTTCAAACGTACAACTTAATTTTTGAAACTTTGTCCATGTTTAGCATGGGAATTCAACACTTTAACAGTGTAAAAAACTCAGTATGCATGAAATAGCATTTCACCCCCCCTTTAAGATTAAGCCACTGTAGTCACTTGGACTATATTAACGATCTCTTTAATAACTTTTCTGGGCCAGCAAGTTTCAGTCCCTTAGAAGCCTATGGAGGAGTGAGACAGCGCTCAGATTTAATCAAAAATATCTTAATTTGTGTTCCGAAGATGAACGAAGGACTTACGGAGTTGGAACAACATGAGGGTGAGTAATTACTGACAGAATTTTCATTTTTGGGTGAACTATCCCTTTAAGCCTTCAAATAAATAAATCAAAACAAATTAAGTGTGTCGTTTTTTCAATATTAAAATAACTGTTCCTATCTCAAATATAATCAAACCATTTATAGGATAATTTACCCCAAAAGCGTAACACAACTGTGTTTTGTTAACAAGTGACAGATATGATATGCTACATTGCACAGCATGGAGTGCAAATCCACACACAGCAACTAGGCCTACTGTATGTCTATGGTCTCTATAAGGTGAGCACGGCCGGTGCTTTTGAATACTGTTAGATGATAAAGCCTAGTATCTGTGTCCCTCTGGTCTGTTTGGAAGACCACTGATGGTAGGTATGTAGATGGATGGATGGATACCCTGGTGGGAAAAAAATGCTAAGTATACTTGCAGTCAGACTAATTTAGTATACTTCAAGTGTGTTAATGATAAGTTAACTTTAAGTGTATTTAGTGTACTTTTTTGTACTAAATTGGACCAACTTCAAGTATACTTAGTATACTTAAGTATATGCCTGTGTAGGGACTAATTGCATGCTTGATTAGTGATATTAAAGTGTACTCTATGTCACGGACTTGGTTGGTGAAAGGAGCGAGGACTCAAGTGCAGAAAACAAATGGGTATTTATTAACAAAAGAAATAAAACACTACAAACAAAAACTCCCTGTGGGGGAAAACAGGACAGGCATCAGCAGGAACGGGAAACACAAGGAAACTTAGACAACGAACCAGCACAGGACTGCAAACACAGGGAGACTAAATAGGAAGCAAACAAAAGAGGGTAACGAGAAAGGCAGGTGGGGAAAATTTATCAATAATCAGGTAATAAGATGGGAGGGGCTAGACAATTGACAGGAGAGCACATGGCACAAGGAAAAACAAGACAAGCCATGTCCTCACAACAAACCAGACTATACCCAACGCATGACAGACCGGGAATGCCAGAGCTCTGTCACCAACCCAAGATGTAACCTAAACAGAAGTGACAGAACTCTGACACTTTATTTGTGTTACAAGTACATTACATGTGTGTGTATGTATATATATGTGTGTATGTATTATATATATATAATTTTAAAATATGTATTTTCCATTTTTGTCTTTTATTAGGATAGGACAGTTGCTAGACAGGAAGTGGGGAGAGAGAGAGAGGGGACGGGACTGGGAAAGGTCCACGAGCCAGGACTCGAACTCGGGTCTCCCGAACCACAACAGCACTACATATCAGCACACTTGCCCACGAGGCTATAGGCGACAGCCGAAAGTGTATACTAAATATAAAATATATATTTTTGAAAATATACTAAAGTACAATTATTTTAAAGTGTGTTAAAAGTATTGTGAAAATAGGTAAAGGCATGATGCTATACTTTTAATACATTTAAAGATTTTTGTTAGTATATTTGCAATGTACTATTGAAAAAAAGATAGATAGACAGACAGATAATCCAAAAATGTGTTAACTATAATTCCACAGAGATGGCAGACAGTGCATATCCATGTGCATAGCTGCTTGTTTGTGTCTGGATTTCAGAAAATACATTTGGATTAAAGTGCCCTTGACATTACAGGTAATCATGCTGTTGGGGAAGCTGTTTACCCGGCGCTGAGGGAATTCAGAGTGTCTTTCTTTTTATAGCGCACAGCAAAAGATGGCATCATTCCAGAGTCTACATGATAAAGAGCGGTAATTCTCACACCACCACCATCACCGTATATATTCCATATTTGCAGTATATGCATTTACATGCATTCACTTGCTTTGCATGTCAAAGTATATGAGGGAGAGAAATATGTAAATTTCTTATAGAGCTGGCTAGATACTGGTCCATCGAATAAATTATTGAAATATTAGAAAGCTTGCTGTGTGCTTAGAGGAGCACTGAATATTCCAGCTAAACACCCACACGCTCAAATATAACCCACTTTCATACAGCCAATCAGTCATATGTGCGTGCCCGACTCCACTGTGCTAAAACAGTGTGCCTTTCTGACATTTAATCAAGACGACAGCTGCTAAATGAAGCCAGAATTCTCCACTAAAAGACTTGATGACATAATCAAGTTGCAAAATTGAGAAACGTCCCTCTTCATCCATAGATCGTGAATGTCCAGTTGGTCTTGGGTAAGACTGTTATTCATTTCTTATTCTTTTCATGTAGGGTTAGCGATTACTGCAGTGACGATTAGTTAAAGCAGGCATGAACCGCTTGATATCATCAGGGAAAACTCACCATCATTAATTCATACTGATGTGATGTGACTGCATGATGATGTGATTATGTCACTGCAGCAATTCAACATGATGGTGATGATGAGGATTTCATGATCATGTGTCTAGATGTCACAATTTCCATTTTCTGGGGTTATGTTTGTTGCTAAACTGTCAACTTTGTTGTTTTCATTGCTTTTCATCACTTGTATCTAATAACCCGTTTGCAAGATCTTTCTGGTTTACATACTATACATGATCATAAAAATGTCCAGGCCATAGGTAATTCTAAATATTTGTTACACTGAAAATGTACAATATATATATATATTGACAACATATGCATATGTGTGTACATTATAGTTCAAAAGTTTAAGGTAAGTAATACTATTTCTTTAAAGGAATTAATACTTTTATTCAGCAAAATGCATTAAACAGATCAAAAGTGTCAGTAAAGGTTTTTTATAGTGTTACTAAATAATTATATTTCAATGAAATACTGTCATTATCAAATAATTTCCACAAAAAATACTGTTTTCAACATTGATAAAAATAATAAGAAATGTTGAACCAAATCAGCATATTATAATTATTTCTGAAAGATCACGTGACACTGAAAACTGGAATAATGCTGAAAATTAATTTATCTGTAAATAATGGAGTGAACAAGTCAGAATAAGACTGACTTTTTAATGTCATATTTATTTATAAACAACATCCAAATGGGACTAATACATGTAAATTCATCTGTCCACTTTGCATGGCTGAATTTATTTAAAGGTATCATCAAAGCTCAACAAGTGAAACACATTGCCAATACTGATTTGTGAGTGTGTTTACGCTCTCATAAAGATTCAGACTATTGTGATAGTTGTTAAAAAAGCAAAAGCCCAACAAAGGATTTGTAAATAATGTTCCCACTATGTACAAACAGTTACGAATGCTAATGAGATCCCGTTGGATCACAAAATACTAATTTTTGCAGGATTAATCTGAGATTTGAAGTGAGGCCAAAGGTAAAACGGTCTTCGCTTGCAATTAGAGCTGTTAAGTAACAAATATCACACAAAAGAAATAGCTATTAAGTTAACAAGCTGTTGTGTACTTTACCAACCATACATTCTCTTCTATTTCAAAGATTTGTGTGCAGTTACAGATGTTTTTTTTTTTTTTTGACACTGCCTGTGAAGCTGTCGGTTAAACGATACAGATCCTTACGCCAACACTATATTAGCGACACTTTACCTCTGCGGAAAATGTGCCTCCATCCAGAATACTGTCCTTTAACCACTCACAACTGCCAACAGCCAAGACACTTAACCCTTGTTCACTTCAGAATTGCTTTAAGGCAAGAAAATAAACCCTGTGAACTCATTTCACAAGCTGTCAAAGGTTTTAGCTGCAAAGCATGACCAGAGGAGAGGCTGATTTCCGTCATTCTGACATGAAGCTAATTTTAGTTTCAACTCTCCCGTTTGATACACTCCAAGTTTTCTGAAGCACTTTACACTAATAATGTCCTGCCATGTTTCCAGAGACAAAGTTAAAACAATTTTTAGGAAAAATCTGAATTTCTGACTTGTGATGCAGCCTGAATCATAATCACACCGTCTTTGTTCGTTGGCCAGAGGAGAACACACCTGACTAAGCATGCTCTCACCCAAGGTTTTTTTCTCTCTATTCTGTCACCTGATGGAGTTTGGGTTCCTTGCCACTGTTGCCTCTGACTAGCTTAGTTGGGGACACTTAATATTCAACAATATTGATCTGTCTGTACTGACGCTGCTGAACTAATTTAATAATAGATGATCTTTACAAATGAATCAACTGACTGAACAATATCCTAAATTCATAAGAAATGCATAATTTTCCTGTTATCACTGTAAAGCTGCTTTGAAACAATCTGTATTGTATAAAGCGCTAAAGGTGACTTGACAATCAGTTTTCCTCAAGACAACAGAAGATTTCTTTTGATAATGACAGGGTGCAATGGAGGCTTGTGTCTCCATGCCACCAGTGGATACTGCTGTGTAATCAAAGGTCTCCATGTCTTATTAATTATCTGTCATTTCCCGCCTTTTCTGTCCCACAGAGAGAGATAATTGGCATAATTAAGGATACAGGAGCCTCAAAAAATGGTTGCCACCAATTTTTAAACATTTTGGGTACTATAACTGCATTTCAACTATGGCTCACGATGGTTGACTAAAACCCTTTAAAAAAATTGTCTTTAAATGTATCCCCTTAAATTCATGGCCAATACAACCACAGGCATTCAAATGAATGCTTCTGGATGTTGCAGCATTTTTAGGATGTTCTGCGACATTAAAAATATAGTCAGTAAACTATGTATTAGTTTAAATAGTTAATATTAATAGTTGATATTAATAAACTCTATAATTATATTAATAATATGTACATGACCTGTCAAATGTTTGGAATAATTAGGATTATTTTGCAACGTTTTTAATGTGTATGTCCCCACAAAGTTGGCAATATCCAAAATCCTGTCCTTGTGGGGACATTTTTGGTCCCCATGAGGAAAAGAGTTTCCTGTTTGCGGTAGGATTAGTGTAAGGGATAGAATATGTGGTTTCGATACCACAGAGAAAAAATAATAGTAGGCTAACTAAAGTAAAAAGTTCTCAAGCAATATTGAACACAAGTAAACAATCGGTAAACAAAATTTGACAAATACAATAGAACAAATTTACAAATTAAATAAAGAGTGATAGGTTTTTCAGGTAGGTATAGAAGAGAGAAATACAACATAAATTGAAAAAAGTAATCAAATCTAAAATAAAACTGCAATCTGAATTAAATACACATTGATATTTATTATAGCAAGTTATTCATTCAAGATCAGTGAGTGATTTTCTCTTTGTCTTTTGGTGTTAGATACATATTAATGGCATTCAGAGTCAGAGTCAGAGTTGCTTTATTTGTACCCGTAGGTAAATTAAGTTCCAGAGAACAAGTTTAGGCAGTTTCTCAAACATATAAACGATAAACACCATACAAACAGAACAAGACACTAAAATCACACTAAAACAATTATTATACATATTATATTAATTATATTATATATTATTATTCAGCATCTGTATATTAGGCTACAGTCACTTTAAGAGCTAAAGCACATACTCAACATATTGGCATTCCCCAGCTGTTTACCTCAACCAGGGTTCGAAAAGAGGGGGGTCTGGGGGGGTCCCGGACCCTCTATAAGTCATTAGGGACCCCCCATAAGAATTTATTTTTGGATTTTGGGGGGTCCCCGACAAATGTATTTTAACATTAAAAATGATTGTGAAAATTCTAGGTCTTTAGTGACGTTTTATATTTATAACAGTAATTAATTTATTTCCTAGCGCGAGGCAGCAATCAGGGCAGCTATTAGCCGAGTGAGTTCCTATACAGCGTCACAGATTGTTGTTGTGGTGCTCCCGCAGATACTTGCTGTAGCTGAACGCGGCAAAACGAAACAAAGAGTGAAATCCTGAATGAAAATCCTGTAAGTGCGGATTTTTTTTGCGGACTTCGATTATATTTATATCTCCATAATTGCTTATAGTAAAATGTTAGGAGTTCGAGTTCCTATATCAAAAGTTGCATTAACTAGATACCCAGTGTAATGATTAGAAGAGTACGTTGCTAGCTGTAACGTTATGTTTTTGAAGCCAAATGATCTGCCAGCTAACAGCAGACTATGGAAGCTTGTTTCCGCCACAGAGTGGTAATTGCGACTTTTTAATCTCACAATTGCGAGTTTACATCTCACAATTCTGACTTTTTATCTCAGAATTACGTGATATAAAGTCTCAATTGTGTGTTAAGTCAAAATTGCGTGATATAAAGTCGCAATTGCAGGTTATAAAGTCAGAATTGTGTGATATAAAGTTGCAATTGTGTTGTCAAAATTGCGTGATATAAAGTCGCAATTGCGTGTTATAAAGTCAGAATTATGAGATATAAACCCGCAATTGCAAGAAATATACTTGAAATTCTGACTTTTTTTCAGTTTATATCTCACAATTCTTACTTTATAATATGCAATTGGGAGATATAAAGTCAGAATTACATGATATAAAGTCGCAATTGCGTGTTATAAAGTCAGAATTGTGAGATATAAACTATTCTGAGGTAAAAAATAAATAAATAAAAAAAGTCTGTCTTTTTTTCCTTAGAATTGGACTTTATATATCACAATTGTAGTAATAGTTTATATCTCACAATTCTGAGAAAAGATGTCAGAATTGCGAGATATAAACTCGCAATTATGTGTTATAAAGTCAGAATTGCGTGATATAGCCTAAAGTCGCAATTGCGAGAAAAAAAGTCAGAATTCGTACTTTACAAGACGCAATTGCGACTTTATTTCACGCAATTCTGACTTTATAACACGCAGATGTAAACTCGCAATTGTGAGATAAAAAGTCGCAATTTTCTTTTAAAATGTTTTATTCTGTGGCGGAAACAAGCTTCCATAGCAGACCTAGCAGCTAGACTAGTTATTCAAAGCTAGCATAACAACCTATTTTTCCAGTCAGTGATTACGAAAGATAACCAGGTCTGTGAGTTGATTAAAGTGAATGTGATTTGAGCATGAATGAGTATACATGAGAGCTTGGTAGGCTATCTAGGAAGCTAATATTATTGTTCTTAATTTAGAATCCTGCATCATGGAGAGAAAAAGAACTTGTAACTTTGTTGCTCCCGAGTTAGAGGTTTACCTGTTAAATTATAGCCACTTCTCCAGACACCACTACAATACTGGGCCTAGCCCAAACCAAGAAAAACATCCCAAGACCATTATCCCACCTTCAACATTGGTCCATATAATTTTGCCTACAGTATATAGTGTAGCAAGGTAGTCTTCAGATTTTTTTATAATTTAATAATTAAATTTTAGGGGACCCCCCAATAGTCCTAAGTCATTTCGAACCCTGACCTCAACTCAAGATATAAACTGATTTTTTTCATGTAAATACTCAAATTTGTACAATTTGATATTTTAGAAAGCTCAGAAAGCTGTCTTTTGTGGCATATTGCACTTTTAATAACTCTTTTTAACACCAAGCATGTCCTGCTCTTTGATACTCATTCGTCCATGTTCCATTATCGCTCTTACTTGTTAAGAACTCCTGCATGGATATATAAAGGATAGAGAAAAAGTTGCATTGACTCACACTTTATATAACCTATACTATATATATATATATATATATATATATATATATATATATATATATATATATATATATATATATATATTTTTTTTTTTTTTTTTTTTTTTTTCTTGCCAGTGCTGTTTTATTCCTTCATGTTAACTGAAGAAAACAAAATCTGAATGATGTTCTGTTTTAAACTTAATCAACAAGTAGAATCAACCACAACATCCTCACTGTATCTTGTTCCTTATTAATGCAGAAAATCCGCTCACCCAATGTTAGATGGAGTCATACAGCTGCAGCTCACGGGCATGAAATTTGGGGTTTTGGGGCCTGAACTAGTATTTTTGTATTTTAAAAAAACAAAACTAATCTTAAATGTATATAAATACAAATTAAATTTGATTTTATTCTAAATCCTGAATCTTGAAAACTAATGTTTCTAAAAGTTGTACACACCAAAATGTTCCTTGCACACAGTATGCAAAAGTACTTTGAGCTGAGTTTAAGCCACCAGTGATGAGGAGGAGCAGATGAGATGAGATCTTGACTGAGCCTGAGAACTAAGACTGTCACTCACACCTCTGATCCTGATCCTCACAGACCCTTTCCCTGCAATCAGCCTATCTTAAGGTATCTGCCAATGAAGTCACAATGACTCATTTTTCAATCACAATATGTTGCTAGTCTACACGTTTAAGAATCAGCATATAATAGTTTGTTCTGGCCAAGAATCACCACTTCAAAATTAAAATACTGTCTGACCAAGCCAGCAACTACAGGAATTGCATCATGAATTTGCATAATTTCTTTAGAGAATCAAGTGCAAAAACAATGCACAAGTGCTTTCAATTGTCAGTAAACAGCCCTCAATATTTTTGATACCACTGCAATGTTAAAAATAATTATAATGAAAAAGTTTTATAGTCAATCACCTACTTATATGTATAGACCACTCAAAAAATGTGGGGTCTATAATTTAAATGGTTTTTTTTTTTTTTTTTTTTTTTTTTTTAAGAAAAATGATTATGCCCACCAAGGGTCCATTCATTTAATCAAAAATACATTAAACAGTGGTACTGTGAAATTATTTTGATTTACACAAATGGTTTTCCATTTTAATACATTTTAAAATGTAATTTATTCCTGTGATGGCAAAGTTGAATTTTCAGCATCTTTACTCCAGTCTTCAGTGTCACATGATCCTTCAGAAATCATTCTAATATGCTGATTTGCTGCTCAAGAAACATTTAATTATCAATTCTGAAAACAGCTGCTTAATTTCTTTGTGGAAATTGTGAATGAGGATTGTCTGATGAAAAGAAAGTTCAAAAGAAAAGCATTTTTTGAAATTGACACCTTTTGTAATATTCTAAATGTCTTTACTGTCACTTTTGATTAATTTAAAGCCTCCTTGTTGAATAAAAAGTATTAATTTCTTTAAAAAAAAAATTACTCTATATAGGTTTTTTTTCCCCCCCTCTCAATTGTTTCAGCAAGTTACAGCCAGTAGGTGGTGATGGTCTTTAGGAGCCATCATTGACTCTTTTGCTCATCGATTTGCTCAGAAAACACCTTGAACAGATTCCAAATGCCAGCCTATTCAGATTAGAGTTTGTAAGATTGATAAGATTTGCCTTTTTTGTGTGCATAAATCAGTCTGCGGGTGCACCATCTGAGACTAACATGTTCCCTTCTTCTGTCACACACATACTATAAAAAAGATGTGCATGATAATAAAGAAAACCGTTTCAACGCCTTCAAGTCAGTTGAAAAAACACTGTGAGTGAGGGAGGGGGGGATAAAAAGGAGGAGAAAATCAAGCTTAATATGCATGAGCCACTGCGCTTCTGTGAGAATGGAGTCAGAACAGGCAGTTGCCGTAATTCTGCATCCCTGCAAAAGCCAGCTGCAGTCTAAATCAAAGAGCAATCACTGTCCCTGGCCTGGTGAACAAATGAGAACAATACCCAGCCCTGATTAGAGAGAGCGTTTGAGGCTCAAAATGGCAGGCCGTGATTGCAAAAGAGGTGTCAGTTATCCAATCACTTAGCCTTTACCTCTGCAGGTATTTAAGAGGAGGAGGAGGGAGAATCAAGCTGAGAAAAGGGCATAAACAGCAGGCAGATTTGGAGGGCGTTAATGAAGATTGAGTCACCGTGGAGGCACAGCTCCTGTCTGAGCGGGTACAAGTCTAGGCTGTGGAGATAAAAGTCTTTCAGATAGTGCAACTGCAGTTTTTGTAACCGTCTAGCAGATGTGGGATAACATTCGTCTTCCTTTTTTGTGATCTGAGCTGGGTTTTATCTGGGAGAGATACGTCGGGTCTTGCCCGTCGAGATACTGTACTTTGTAAGTTGATAATTAGCCCAAACCTCAGTCTATATCATAATTTTCCACAAAAGATCAACCCCAGAATGATTCAACAAATGATGAAACATTCTTTGATAAAGAATGGACATTATCGTAGTGAGAGATCTTGGCCTCAAACAAGAGCTTCCTTGCTTGAAGAAACTTTCCCAACAGGATATCCCCTTTGAAGAAAAACCATTAACAAGACAGTGTGAACAAAAATAGATTCCCCTCTTTGTGCAAAAACAGATGCTCTTGTTTCAGCATCTTAATGGAATCATTTCTTCAAAGCACTCCCTTTCTGCATATCTAAAACTCGCTAGTCAAATAAATCCTCTTTCTCCTTCACAAACCTCAGCGCTTTTAGCATCTGCTGCTCATTAGCTTCTAGCAGCTGTACACGGGGAACCGTCCGCCGTGCTGATTCCGAGTAAAAGTGCTGGCGTTGTTCTCCTACGATTGTTTTCCTGGCAACGACGGGACAGAGGAACAGATTGGTCAAGTTGATGACTCCATCGAGGTTATAGTTTACAAATGACACCAGCTCCCTGGGGTCAATATATTTTCCCATTCCTCCCTAGTGGGCCACCAGATCCAGATCAAAACCTGGTTTTAACCAAGCCAAGTGCCTGGATGGATGAGCTGGAGGAAGTGAAGTAGAAAATCAGGAGGCTTTTAAAAAATGAATGTACCAAAAGGAGCCGTCTCTATTTTAAAACAATGACAGCTCTCCTTAGTTGACTCAAAGCGTCTGATAAACAAAGACACGCTATGTGCAGTCCTGGAAAACAATGCGTCCAGAGAGAGTCACATGCTGTCTTTAAAACCTCTGAGTCATCCATATTTTACAGGGTCCCAAAACTGAGGAACAAAAGGAGTGAGGTAAGACTTAAAGTGAAATCTGGGGTGCTGAAGGCTTATTTTAGCTTAAAAACAGACTTGTGCAGAGATACGAAATTTCAGTCACACCACTCCTGCTTCTCCAGAATCCCCTGAGAATCTGATTTAAGACCTATGATCGTTTAAAGTTCTGGGTGAGGAGAATCTATCTATTCTGGGGTAATCTTTGAACTATGTTGTCTGCGAGTCGAGTTTCTTTAACAAAGACTCTTGATTCTTGTTGCTGTATAGCTTTATTCTCGGTTCTGTGCTGTACGAGTCGTACGAATCATTAAAAAAAGAGCAAAAGTCTTCAACAGAGTAATGCCAAAAACTCATATTGAACCTTGCCTATATTAAAAAAGGGAAATAACATAATTTATGATCCTCTTTAACATATTTGCCCAACATTCCAGGATGGTTGCGTTGAAACGCTACTGAAACAGAGAAGACAAACTGTTTTTGAAAATTGGTATTCTTGTAGGCTATAGTCTAAAACTGTCAAAAAAGTCTAGTCATCATTGCAGCTTATTCCAGCTAAAAATCTGCAACTTAGACAGGAATAATAACATAGCGCATGAAAATGAATTTAGATAGTGGGCGGTTGTACATAAATGACCATAAAAATAGTGTAAAATGTGTATACAGTAGTCTTACCATAGGTAATAAGTACAGACTATTTCACAGAAATAACTCAATGAAAGCTGAATATACAGTTCTGCACACAGATATCTAGTTAGCTTGCTACAAAGTGCCACTAACCTTGCACACTTTGTCAAGTCCTGGTGGAAATGATGCGGTGTTAAGTTGCGTTAAGTTTTTTTAATGTAGCATCTGGACCAATCAGACACATATTTAATGAATAATCCAGTAAACTCACTCTCCCAACAAAGGTCTATGAAACTTCCTCCAAAATTAACATCCCAAATGAAGCTAACACACTGACAGAACCCAATGTCCTGTTACAGGACACTTTAAAGACTGATAAGACTTTTTACGACCCCAAAAGGAATTTGCAGAGAGTTGTGACTCTCACTTAATTTTTGCTGAGAAGGAGAAATAAACACTTTTAATCCTATATATTCTATATATAACCACTTGAGAAATGTATAAACGTATCTAATTTCACATCTCATGATTTTCCTTTTATGTGGTTTGGCCTATGTATTCATTCAACTCTTTTGGATTCATGTTTCAGACTTGCATACTATGGTTAACCAAAATCATGTGTAGCATGTTTAGTCTCTATAAACTCCCATCTTCGTCCCCCATTTGTTAATTTACATTACATTTTGCTAACTTTGTGATGCATTAGTACTATAAGAATCTTGAAAATTCTTTTGTTAAACACCCAGTCAAATTACATGTTCAAAGGCCTGCTTGAACAAAAAGTTATAAAGAAATTCCCTCTAAAGGGAACAACTTCTTATTGGCTCACAACCCTCCAGAGGGTGTGACATCTTCACGCTTTAAAAATCACTGATCATAAGATCACTTCTCTTAGTTCTCTTGGGCCCTTAGTCCCTTTCTGAAATCCTGATGTGAAGATGATGCTGAACTAGAAGTTTTCTAAGTACCCCCAAACTTGTGCCAGGCTGCGGCCTTGTCTTTCCATTCACCAAAGATCCTCTGACTCCCACTGGTTCTCTCTCATCAAGACCACATCAGCAAAGATCAACTGGAGCTCAACAAATTGCATCAGGACAGTTTAATTCAACTGGGCAAGACATGCAAGTATCAAACTCAATCTCATTATTTTATACATTAAGTATCCTCTGAATAGTAATGTACAGTAAGAAAGACATTTCCCATGCCACGGAAATGTACATTTCTTAGAATTAATAAACAATTAACACTGAGTGTTCACGGCACAAAAAGGTTAATTGATTGTAATATTCATTTTACTACATTAAATTAATTCTATTAACTGGATCCAAATATTCATAATCAATTATAACAAGTTATTATTGATTATTAATATCTCTTAGAGCTAATTTGCTACATTAATAAAGCTGAAACTGGAATAAAATAAAATATAAATATTAGATGAAGAACCTAAGGGGCGGTCACACCACACTTTTTGTTGCATTGACCTCCATATGACTTTCATATGCATGCGAATGCTGTACACCGAATATGCAAGCTCATGCGAAACCTGCAAATTCGTATCAATACGATTGACCAATAGAAGATCATGTGCTGATGATCATCATCATCATCAACTTGGCTGAATCAAATTAATGCACCTTTTTTTTTTTTTTTTTTTTTTTTTTTTTTTTGTAAAATGGAGTAGATTGTATATTTTGTCACTTTTGGATTTATTATTATTTGTTATATGTTACATTTAAGTTCATAAATAAGATTCCACAGAGTGTGATGTCATATCACAACTGTTACAGTGTCCGTACAAATTTTTCGTGCTCAAAGTGTGACCATGGCATTAAAGAACTTGAAACAAAATTAGAAATGTTGCCTTGGCATTAACTGAAATAAAATAAGGTTGAGGTACTTAAATAATAAAACTTAAACTGACATAAAAATAAATTTGCTAAAACACATACATACATTTGCTAAATATTAGGGGCTGTTTACAAAATACTGTTTTCAGCTAAAAACATAAAACTTTTTCTGCGTTTTGGCCGTTCATTTACATGACAATGGCCTTTCGGGGTCCTGAAAATGCAAACTTTTGAAAACAGGTTTTAAAGTGCAAGTTCCCTTTCGAAAGGGAACTCTACACTACGTCAGAATGACGCAATGGGGAACGCCTCAGGCGTGACAGGTGTCTGAAATCAATATCAAATCACGGCAATCACATTGACCGGCGACAGCCCGTGAATCATTAACGTGAATGATTAACATGCGACCTGCAAGTATAAAAGGGCGCCTTGCAAACATGACAAACATCTTTTCGTCTTCAGGGACTGTTTTGTCTGGTCTTAATGTCAAGCATTAACGGCAATTAGAAAATGAAGCGCACACTTAAGGCAAGTCCTAAGGTAAAGAATTTCATTGTGTTGACCCGTGCCCAAGGTTTTTGTTGCCGGGTGACACACATGAAATGTGCATTTTCTATCTGAGTGAAGAGCACGCACGGGACGCTCTCGAGGGAGCGTCCTGTGCAAATAAAAAAAAAATAAAAAAAAAACCTCTCAGATGCGTCATCGACTGACGAGAGCGTGTTGCAGGTGGATGACGGAGACGTTTCTCCTACTGGTACTGCAGCGAGTGCTCTTCAGGACGGGCAAGAAATGGCTGATGAGGATGAATTAGATCCAGAGCCTCGTCAGCCATCCTGCCCCGTGTATGCTGAGCTGGTGGTTGATATGGGGCGCGCCGCCGACAAACTTCAGTTGCAATGGCGGCGCGCTCAGGGAGAGATCGCTCGCTGCAGGCTTGACGATCGATTTCTCCCTGAACATATGCCACCAGCTCAGGTGAGCCTTCCTTTCCTTCCTGATCTCCATACTGAGATCGAGAGGGCTTGGAAGAACCCATGCTCTGCTCGTATTCACTGACATCAGCGGGGTGATTTCGCTGATGTTGAGTGGATCGGGAAGCATGGGTATGTGTCGATACCGCCGATTGACGAGACGTTCACAAAATATCTCGTGTCGGGGCGGGTGTCGACACTTAAAGCTCCAACCCTGCCATCCAAACCGCTTAAAGTATCAGCTCGTTTGAATGGCAGAGCATACACGGCAGCAGGTCAGGCCGGCGCTGCTCCCCATACCATGGCGGTGCTGCAAGCTTACCAGGCTGACCTGCTGTGGGATCTCGACCAGGGGGCGGGGCTGTCCCCTGAGGCGGTTGCTGAGCTGCGTCGAACCACAGTTTTGTCTCTCCAGGCCTGCTGCCGCGATCGGCCGATCGATGGCAGCGATGGTGGCCACGGAGAGGCATCTGTGACTTAACATGGCTGATATCAGGGAGAAAGAGAAATCCTTTTCTCCTCAATTCACCAGTTTCGCCTTCTAAACTTTTTGGCACCTCCGTGGATGCGGTGGTTGGGAAGTTTAGAGAGGCGAAGGCACGCTCAGCTGCTTTTGAAACATGTATACCGCTGAGATCCGGGTCCAAGCCCAGGCAGACGGGAGGCCCTGGTCCCTCTCGGTCCGAGGACCGTAGACAGGACCGGAGGTCCAGTGTCGCCTCTCGTGCGCCCCCTCCATGGAGGAGTAGGACACAGAGAAGGCGAGCCTCCCGCAAGAAGAGGGATCTAAGGGAGGTCATCCAGCGCAAGCGCACACAACGTGAGTAAGGGTTGATCTCCCTGGAGGGCCTTTTTCTACCAGCCCTCTCTCTCTTCCTGACTCCCCAGGCGTTCTTGCTACATCAGGCCTGGGGCTGGGCCCATGATAGAACTATGTTCTGTTGGCCCGCCTTGGCTTGATTAGTGTGAGCGCCTCTTTTAGGCATGTAAAAGTGGTGGACCCCAGGTTTTTGTGAATCTCTGGTGGAGTCTTCACTCCGCATGCCGCAGGTGAGCTGATTGGTCTTTTAAGAATATCTGTGTGTACAAATAACACTGACATTTATTTCTCTACAGACCTCGTTCCCTGTATAGACCTAGGGAGTCGTACTGGCAAGGACGAATAAGGTAAAGTAAGTTTTGGACTTCAGGGCCCTGAAGCCTCCCCTCAGTTGGTGGCTGGAACGAATTAGGGAGAAGCTCAAAGAAGATTTGGCTTCCGTGCTGAGTGTGTGATGGCCTTCCGGTCATAACATTTTTTATGCGTGGTGGGCCGCCGCTCATTTCTGTTTAGCCTCAGGGCTATTAGCCACCCAGGGGTAGAGTAGTTGGTCTTCCTAAAAAAAAAAAAAAAAAGCTTTTTTGTTTTAGGTTTAGACTGACGCTGGCGCTTCAGATAGATCTTATGTCTTACCTATCAGTTTGTGACATTGATATCCTGAGTACTTATCAGGAGCTCCCCTGAGCTCTGTAAGGTGTCAGTAGGTTGAGTGTTTCACAGCCTCTCAATCAAGTTGGCTTTGGCTCCTCTGAGCCCTCAGGTAGATCTATGCTTATGGGTCGGCCCTAACCCGGGCCGCCTCTGTAGCTGGCCTAGGCTATGTTTGGGATGTTGGAGGCGTTCTGCTAAGTATAGCTGCCGCATTCATTATGTGTTAGGCTTCCTCCCCTAGATTTCAGCCTCCTCCCTTAAATGGGAGTTGTTGGCCAAGGCCCGCCCCTTTCACTGCATTCAGGGGTGATAGAGTAATGCAGGGTGGTAGTTGAGGTATGATCCTTCAGGCGGGTCAGGCTGTCTTTCGCTCTGCGATGTGATAGTTTGCCAGGCCCTGCCGAAACAGAGCTACTTGTTTTTAGGCCTCTAGAGCTGGCTCCACTCAGCCCGTTGAGCTGAACCGCTCGAACGATGGGTGAAAGTTGGTTGGCTTGCAAGCAAGCTCCGCTCCCCCAGGCTGGGCACAGGACAAATCCCTGTCACCCTTTGGAGCCACTTGCAGGCCCGCTCCCTGTCTAACATTTCAGGGGCATATGGTGTTACTCCCCCGCTAACGCAGGGTAGTTTTGAGTAATCCATTCTCAGCTCTGTATTATCTACCTCACACCATGATGGCTCCGGTTGAGCAGGGAGTTCTAACTACATTTCATTCCGGTATTTGAACTCCGCTCCCTTGAAGCCAGAGCATTGCCATGAGCTGATGCCCATACATTTAGTAGGTAGGCCCTTAAAATGGGGCCTCCACTAGGCAGAGTGGCGTATGTTGTACTCCCCTGCTATGAGGGTATTGCTTTTTGCTGAGTACACTGCCTTTGGCAATGTGATTAGGTACCAGGATGCTGTAAGCGCTGTAGTAACAGTTTTTCTGCCTTGAAGGCTGCACAGTTAGGTAGTAGGCCCCAGCAGGCCTCCTTGACTGGGTAGCGCCTAAGATAGGGCTCCTAGGCCAGCTCACCTTCGGTGGTTGGCCCTGGTAGTTCGGGCAGAAGACTCACTAACGAGTAGTAGGTCTTAACAGGCCTCCTCGGAGGTGGGTCACAAAATTGTGGGGCATACACTAGGACAAAACTATAGGAAAAGTTTTTAATAGTATGGTTCCAGCAGTGTTCATTAAAGTAGCAGAAAGACTCGCTATCAGCTAGTAGGCTCGACCGGGCCTCCCTGTTAGGCGAGTCCCCAGCAGCAGTCACATCCAGCTGATTAGACTGTTTCAGGAAGTAGGCCTCTTCAGGCCTCCCTGAAGATGGGCTCCCACATTTTTTGTGGGGGTCAGGTAGTAGGCTTTACTAGGCCTCCCTGAGGGCTAAATCCCTCATACTGTGGTACTAAGTGGCCCTGAGGTTGAACTATCAGTTAGTAGGCCTCATAAGGCCTCCCTGAAGGCAAAGCCCCATAGACAGTCAACTGGACTGCCAGTCTGGCCCAATGTCAGCTGTGGTTTTCAGGTAGTAGGCCTCTCCAGGCCTCCCTGAAAGTAAGCTCCTTCATGTCATGGTTCTCTGGTAGTAGGCCTCACCAGGCCTCCCTGGAGTTGGGTTCCAACATACTTTGAGTTTCCACTTAATGTGGTTTTTCTGGTAATGGGTAGTAGGCCTCTCTAGGCCTCTCTGTAAGCGAACTCCCATGTACTGTGGTAGGCTTCACTAGGCCTCCCTTAAGTTGAGCTCCCACGTTTTGTGGTTGTCATGTAGCAGGCCTCTCCAGGCCTCTCTGTAAGTGAACTCCCATGCACTGTGGTTATCAGGTAGTAGGCCTCACTAGGCCTCCCTGAAGTTGAGCCCCCGCATACTGTGGTTGTCATGTAGTAGGCCTCTCCAGGCCTCTCTGTAAGTGAACTCCCATGCGCTGTGGTTATCAGGTAGTAGGCCTCACTAGGCCTCCCTGAAGTTGAGCTCCCACATACTGTGGTTATCATGTAGTAGGCCTCTCCAGGCCTCCTTGGAAGGTTAGCTCCCACTTACTGTGTGTTTCCACTTAGCATGGTGTTTCAGGTGGTAGGCCTCGCTAGGCCTCCCTGAAGTTGAGCTCCCACATACTGTGGTTGTCATGTAGTAGGCCTCACCAGGCCTCCTTGAAGGGTTAGCTCCCACTTACTGTGTGTTACACTGAGCATGGTTTTTCAGGTAGTAGGCCTCTCCAGGCCTCTCTGAAAGTGAGCTCCCACGTTTTGTGGTTATCAGATAGTAGGCTTCACCAGGCCTCTCTGTAGGTGAGCTCCCACATACTGTGGTTGTCAGGTAGTAGGCCTCTCCAGGCCTCTCTGAAAGTGAGCTCCCACGTTTTGTGGTTATCAGATAGTAGGCTTCACCTGGCCTCTCTGAAGGTGAGCTCCCACATACTGTGGTTGTCAGGTAGTAGGCCTCTCCAGGTCTCCCTGAGTAGTTTCACTGTGGGGCTGGGTTTTGTAAGCTAGTGGCCGCTTACTTTCAGTTTAGCAGACCTTATCAGGCAGCTACCGAAGGTGAGCTTGCGCCCTGGATTGACTCAAGTTTGTATTCTCTGCTACGGGTTCCCTCCTGGAACCTCTTTATCCTGCTACAGCCTGGTTGCCTACCAGGTAGATCTAATGCTCCCCTCACTGAGGGTCAGTATGAGTATGTGGTCTCCTGAGTCTTATCAGTCGGTCGTAGGCCTCTCATGAGGCCTCCCAGTTAGATCAGTCCTTAGGCCCTCACAGGCCTCCTTAGTGTTTTGAAACACAAACACTGGGTTGATCCGTGGATCGAGTAGAGAAACTCCCCTCGCTGGCAAGGGTTGTAAAGCACCATGCTGAGTCATACTCTCCAGGATATCCCGTCTCTGAGATCCGGTCTGAGTGGTTCACTGCCTGCTTCGCAGTCCCTCGGGTTGGATGCCTTCCTAAAGGCAAGTGTCCAGAGGCTCTGTCTTCGGACAGACAGGAAGTGGCCAGACTGTAGTGTCTTATATGGTGACACCAGGTCAGGCCTGCCTGGTGGCATTTCAGGTGGCACGTTCCCCTGAATAGTGACTGGCTGGGGTTCCCTCAGGTTCCCTAGCCACATTCCCTAGAAGGGACCCCTTCTAAGAAGTTGAAGTTGTGGTCCTAGGCCCTTGAGCAGGCCCAGGTAGACCTTTCACTAAACTATGTTTATGGAGGTTTTCTGTGGTATCATATAGCTTGGGCTATGACCGTAGGGAGTGCTGTCACTGACAGCCCAGTGTGACCTGGGGGTGAGTGGTTCTAGCGTTCATTTGAATTGCCGGTTCTGACAGTTGTCACTGCCATTGGGCATGCACTCCCCTTAGCATGGTGGCGTTAGTATATCGTTCCCCATTGCGTCATTCTGACGTAGTGTAGAGTTCCCTTTCGAAAGGGAACGTCTCAGGTTACGACTGTAACCTATGTTCCCTGAGAACAGGGAACGAGACACTACGTCTTCCTGCCATGCCTCGGGGCCTGCCTGCAACAGTCCCTTCAGACGATAGGATGTTTGTCATGTTTGCAAGGCGCCCTTTTATACTTGCAGGTCGTATGTTAATCATTCACGTTAATGATTCACGGGCTGTCGCCGGTCAATGTGATTGCCGTGATTTGATATTGATTTCAGACACCTGTCACGCCTGAGGCGTTCCCCATTGCGTCATTCTGACGTAGTGTCTCGTTCCCTGTTCTCAGGGAACATAGGTTACAGTCGTAACCTGAGACGTTTTTGAAAATGATACTGTTAAACATTACCAGCGCGTAATGTTTCTTTACTAAAGTGACATCACGAACTACTGGCCTGGCATGCATAATACAGCATTTTTTTTTTGACGTTTTTGTGGATCCGTGTGAACGCGGATCATTTTGACCATGTTGTCATCTGTGTGCATAAAACTGAAAATATAAAAAAATTCAAAATATTATCAAATAAAAAAAAAATATATAAAATAACAGTGATCTAACCTTTCTTTCTCTCATTCTGTTCCTCTCACTCTCTTTGCAGGAGCTGGAGAAGTTGGGAAGAGATCCAGATCAATTATGTGCTGGATGAGTCAGCAAATTGATTTTGATCAGTGCACAATGGGAACCAGGAAAAATGATGTAAAAGAAAATGCTAGAGGTCTGGGTATTTGTGCATTGTTTTTTTTTTTTTGTTTTTTTTTTCAGATCGATGGCTGAATTATTATTTGGTAGAGGGCTCTCTGTGCAGCTTCAGTGTTGATAACAGGAAAATACTTCAAACATTAAGTCATCTTTATGCTTATATATGTGCAGAGGAAGTTCCCTGACTAGCCAATGCCATGGCATCACAACGATCAAGGAGACGGTCAAGTAACTTGTGATTATGAGCTTGACAAAGATGTTTGCATAAACTATTACACTTATCACAGAAATTATGACCAGACGTGACCGCACTTTTAGTCTTACTTATTACACGTAGATCTCTTGTTTTCATGTCAGTTAAAGCTTATTTTATCACATTCACTTGTTCATTATCACTTCTCATGAAGGAGTAACTTTTTATTGTATTACATTACAGTCATTTTTATCTTTTGTTGGGTTTTTATTTATCGACAGAAGTCTGCTTGATGTTTTTTTTTTTTTTTTATCTCTGTGATTTTCTAGGAAAGACGGTAACACTTTATTTTACTGTGTCCTTGTTACATTATGTTACATGCACTTACAATAGTATTAACAGTTAATTATGCATAATTACATACAACTAACCCTCAACCAAACCCTAATCCTACCCTAACTCTATAGTAAGTACATGCACTATTACTCAATACTTAAATATATAATTACACTGTAACAATGACTCAATGACAATAAAGTGTAACTGTAAGGAGTCTCTGTTTGCTTTCTTTCGATCAGCAGTACAGTGTTTTTGTATTTCACAGTTAGAATGATGTTTAATTCAAGAGCAAGAAGGAAAATATCACTAATGAAAGGAGCCTCAAAACATAAGGTACGATTATTGAGAAAAGCAAGGAAACTTTTGTCCCAGTTTACCATATTCACATGATGTAAGACACATTAAGATCATG
Source organism: Scardinius erythrophthalmus (assembly GCF_964197995.2). Lineage (NCBI taxonomy): Eukaryota > Metazoa > Chordata > Actinopteri > Cypriniformes > Leuciscidae > Scardinius > Scardinius erythrophthalmus. The sequence continues at coordinate 24,676,009 of NC_138239.1, forward strand.
TAGTTACAATGAGGTTCAAACTAAAAAGAATAGCATTACAAGAAAAACAATGCAATGTAATGAAGATATGTCACTCATAACTGGCTAAAATTGGATTTAAGGTCCTGCACATTAAAAACAGGTTTTCTCAAAGGGGTCATCAGATGCAAAATTCACTTATATATGGTGTTTGCATATAAATGTGTATTTGCAGTGTGTGGACACAACCACCATACCATGAAAAAAATCCATTCACTCCTTTCTTTTTAATCCTCAAAAAGCCTAAACACTATATAATCAAGCCGTTTGGATTTTCTGAGCAATATGATGTGATATTGCTCATGCTCCGCCCACGACCACTGACGGACTGTCCCGTATTAGCATTATTCTGCCCTCAGCCATTTGTATACTGTCCGCCAAGGCAGCACTTTACTTGTCTTGTGTCGACACCCCCCACGGAAGAGAGGGGTAGGGTGAGCAGTTGCTCATTATCATTTAAAGGGGAACTAGGTACAGGGAACTAGGGAACAGTGTTTTTTTTAGCTTAATTTACCTTAACTGAACTGCTTTGGAGTCATTGGAATGGTTATATGACTTTTTTCGGATTGAATGGTGGCCGTCTCGCTTCCCCTTAGTGCCTGTGAGCGGAAAAACCATCCTTGCAACTTTGGGCCGGCGAGCCAGCCTCAGTGTCAGGAAGTATCGCGTGATATCAGGTCTTGCGATGTAACGAATTGCTTTACGGCACTGCACACATACATTCATATGCTAGCCTTCTATGTATCATCCATACCTCAGTGGACATGGCTCCATGCGTTCACCGGCTTCTTTGAAAACAAATGCACATGACCAGAGGGAGAAGATGGGAGGGGGGAGAGTCGCCAACGAGTTTTTACGACAGTGTTGTCAAATATCTATTTCGAAGCTGTAGGGGGAGCTCTATAGAGAAACCTGAGAGCAAAAAGCGAGAAAACAGCGAATAAATTGGCAAAACGGCATAGAACCGCTTTAAAGACACATGCAGCGAAATGGGTCGCGGTGAACAGAGCTGTTTTTTACACAGCCATTGAGTAATTTTAACCAAAGTATGTTACAAACTTTATGTGAAGACCCAAAGAATCACCAACTTGTGGAAAATGTGCATCCGATGACCCCTTTAACATTGTGTAACACTAAAACATCTTTTGTAGAAGAAATTAAATTGAGTAAACCAATTAAATTAGAGATGTCAAATTAAATCATTTGAATCTTTTGCAGTTTACAACTATGAAGTGATAGCACGTTATGCTAAAAGTCTTTTTTTTATGCAAAATAATAAAATAACCACATAAAGATTCTGGAGTTGGAGCAAAGCACAAAACGGAAACTGTTCTTGAACTGAAGCAGAACTCAGAACAATTTGTACTTACATTAGTCCTTACTCAACTGAAGCACAAGCACATTAAACTGACTACATAAATCTCTTCTAAATGCCAACAAACAAGTCTTCTTGCACAAAAAAAAAAAACACATAAAACAACACACACAACAGAAAATAAGCACACTTTAAAGCTCCAGTATGCGACTTTGGTATTTGACCACAAGAGGGCGCAGTTTCAACAATAACAAAAGGCGAAGCTTGATGACGCTATGAAGGAGGTGACGATGGGAGATGTCGTTTTTTTTAATGCGTTTTCACCATCTAGCGATATATCTACATGGAATTAATGAATCATGATCACGGATGAGGTAATTTATTCGTTTTTGTATTACCTGTATGTCTGATCGTATTATTTTATTTCATCATAATTAATGAACTGCAAGGAACGTGAAATGTTATGCTATATTATCCCGTTACAACATACAGCTATTTGTCAAATGATTTGTTTGGTTAATGTTGTGCAGTTTTACGTTTTTATGGTTAATGCCGTGTTGTGTAACGTGTTCAAACCAATATCTAAAAGTAAATTTGAACGAACGTTTGCAAGTAATGACTAAATATTTTTTTAACATCATATCCGATTGTATTTAATTGTACTGCCATAAGCTCGGTCACCACACGTGATAAAAAGCCTTACCAAAGTACAAAGAGCAATATAACTTTGTTTATAAGTGCTATTATTGACAGTTGCATTGCATGTCTTACCTGTCTATCAATACACTCGCGAGACCAGAGTCTCGGTCAAGTCCAAGATTGACGCGCAGCTCTCTCCATCTCGAAAACGCCTGGCCGATATTTATCTGGGTTTTATTCCTCCGTTTGTCACACAGTCTGAGTGTATCCGAATATGGACGCTTTCGTTTTGTTGGCACTTCCATACTCACCAAAGAGTTCGTGATCCATAACAGCTATAACCATACAGTCTATGGCTATAACGCTTTAACCACCACTTCCGCATTTGACCATGCGATATTCCGGTGTGGTGGGTCATATTTTTTATTTTATTCTTTTTTTATTCTTTGTCAGACGTCTGGTCTGTATTGTTTATTGTGATAAGAAAAAAAAACTCAATAAAGTTGTTGTAAAAAAAAAAAAAAATCCGGTGTGGTGGAATATCCTATCACATGGTCCACACCGGAAAAAAGGGATATTGCGTCACTGAGGCGCGACATTTCTTTTCCGGGACGGCCAGTTATTTAAAATCGGAATTTCTCTGAAATAAAAAATCTTTGGAGACTTTTGAGATATTGTAAGTACACAACTGGAGGAAATATATCACACTGTGCAAGTTATTTTTGGAAATTTTATTACAAAATTCCTACATATTGGAGCTTTAATTTCATAAATGTAAATTATATGTGACCAAAAAATATACATATTAAAAAATAAACATATTGGTGATGATTTACTTAATCTCACGTTGTTCCAAACATGTATGACTTTCTTCTAAGCAACAAAAAATATATTTTTTTTTAAATGTCTCAATGTTATTTGTCCATACAATGCAAGTCACTGATTTTCAGTCATACAGTTCTAATTGCATTTGTATGCACTTTTCTCCACAGTGTACCTATATAGGTCTATGGCGCTTTACAGATCACTCCCTGTTTACTCCCTGGTTAAACATGACCTGGGAATGGTTAGGATTTCAAAGTCCTGTCCCTACATCCTCAGCACATGCTCCGCTCAAGCAAGTTCTTAATTGCACTTTTCTATAAACCTGCCCTGGAGGTAAAACAAGAGCTCTGAATAATTTATCGAAGTGTGTCAGACAATTTAGAAGGGGATGTTCATTTAAAATTTAGAATCAGAAGACTTTTCATTAACCTCCTGCCAAACAACCACGGAATTGTAATTAAGAGATGAGGTGCGGCTGATTGGCAAGGCTGACATTCGAAAGGTGAAACGAGTCAACGAGAACGGAATATTTTCTTGTTGTACTTACGGTCGAATACTTAAGGGATTAGAAATCAATGAAACAAATTCCCCCTAACATGCTTATGGAGGGAGGCAGTCATAATTACTCCAATTAGGCATTCTGCATGAGATAAAGGGGTGTGTGTGTTTTTGAAGACTCATGTATAACATGAGGTCATTGTAAAGTCCACAGTCATGAAGACATTGCCACTGTAGCTGGACCTTGTGACCTGCTTCTACCAGGGGAACAAACTACATTTGTAAGCAATTCTGATAAACGTGATCACTAGTGTTCACTGGCCACATTATACTGTCTTTACAAATACATCTCTTCTCAGAATGAGACACCATTGTCGTTTAATTACTAGAAGTGCATGTTCTAAATGGGTAAATCTCATGAAAACATGTCCAGGTCACACATTCTGCCTGCAAAACAAGGTACTCGTGGCATGTACCAGCAGGGGTAATTAGACCACCATGCAATTGTAAACATGCACTATGGATTTGGCAGACATTTCTATAAAGTCACTTACACTACACATTATCAGTTCATTCCCTGGTCCTATCAATAGGGAGGGGAGGGAGTCTCTCCTAACTAATGCTGTATACAAGAAACCCTCTCATTTGGTACATTACTATAATATTAGAAGTCAAAAAAAAATAAAAAATAACAACAGAGCTATTATTGAAATGTATGCGTGTAGACAGGCAGATGAAGACAAGGATGAATAAAGTTCCAACACACGGTTTAATAGAATAATCCCAACAGGTATGAGTCTAAACAGGCAGCAGGATACACACAGATAACTTGAAACGTAGACCAAACAGAGAATGAATGTGAGGGATGAACTTATAGAGTAAACACAAACAAGGATAATTAATAGAACACAGCTGACACGGATTAACTAATAATGACTGTAACCAAGGAAATAGATGAGTGGCAGGAATCTGAACAAAGACATGTGACAAATGACAACAACCTGAAAGTCCATGAAAACAACACTAAACAGAACATTATGTGACAATTATATGCAACCACTATTTGTTTGTAGGTAGGCTATAATAATAAAATAAATAAACACTGAAATGTTTTGTATAAGGTAGTTTTCATGAACTCAATCTCAGTGGTGTGGTTCCATCTTGGACCTGCGAGGAGTAAATCCCTCCTGGGCGGTATGAGCCTGTGGTTCCACCTCCAGCCTCGGAGCGCTCAGATCCACCTCGACCCATCGCCCTGGCTTCTGCGGCACCTTCCTCCCTCGACTCTAGCCGTTCGGCCGTTTTTTTAAGTCATGCAGACCTGAAATTTTAATTTCAGTCAAGACATTTACACAGAATGACTAATTACTACAAGTGAAAACTAAAAAACTGTAAATAAATTGGCAAAAAAATCAAAAGTGCAACTTTACTAAATATTCATGGCCCAAATACATGCTGAGAAGAGGGCAAATGTAATCTAAATATTACAACAGAAAAGCATCAAAATGCATTTTTCCTGAAAGTTGTAAGTACTTCAGTACAGTATAAGTAAACCGAACAAATGTAAAAACAATCCAAACCTTTGGTGATTTTTTTCTCTATTACTTAGGCCTACTCTAAAAAACAATTGTTTTACAGTGTGTCAAATCCCCAGAACAAGACACTTGAATGAACATGCCAAATGTTTTTCAAGCAACTAGAATACACAATTTTATGCTTTTGTTTAGCTTCCAGCTCTTGTAATTAGTGCTAGCGGTGGTGTTAATGCTGCAGTTTCCTCTCACTGTCTGTTTATCTTCCCTTCTGACCAGGCTCTTTCTGTTCATGAGCATGGCTCAAACTCACATTCTCAAGCTGAGTTCCTTGGCAGACACTGTGAATCTATGCACTACAGTAAACATCATACTACAACCTATAAATTAAATATCTGCACTCCCTATAAGTTGGTAGGTCTCCTCTGACTTAAATCTAGTAGCTGTTCAACTGAAACTTCTAAGAATAGACATAAGGTTTAAGAAGCTTGTATGGGGAGAGAAACTATTTCTTGCTGCTAAAACATTAGAAATGACCTGCAGCATGGAAAGTCAGAAAAGTTTGAAACTGTTTGTAAAGATGGATTTGTTGCTGTGGATAAGTATCTCATGGAATATACATTGACAATATGGTTTGGAAGTATAATAATAAGTAAGTAAGTAAGTAAGTAAGTAAGTAAGTAAGTAAGTAAATAAATAAATAAATAAATAAATAAATAAATAAATAAATAAATAAATAAATAAATAAATAAATAAATAAATTTATTTATTTATTTATTTATTTATTTATTTATTTATTTATTTATTTATTTCCAAATGTATAATTATTAGATTTTACATTAAATATAAAGGGGACATGTTTATAATGTATTATTTATGTTATTAATGTAATTGAATTATATATTTATGCTTATTCTAAATAATGATTACATATTTTTAATAAAACATATTATAAATATAATTTGTGTGAAATTAAACAGATAATAATGTTTTTTTTTCTATTATTATTATTATTATTATTAATAATAATTTATGTATAATCTTCATTTAATTAACATAATATATATATATATATATATATATATATATATATATATATATATATATATATATATATATATATATATATATATATATATGTATTAAGTATTTATTAGTGTTCCCAGATTTTACATTTATTTTATAGGGTTTATAATTTATTTATTTTTAATTAAATATTTATAATTATTCTAAATAATAATTTAATAGTTTAAATAAAAATATTATTTTGTATAATATTATTAACAATATTAATATTTTATTAGAATATTATTTGTGTGAAAACACACATACATACTTGTGCCATAGTTCTAACACTATTTTTGGCAGCTATGTGACACCACAGATCAAGTTAGTCATGGCCCACTCCGGTCAAATGTTATGGTAAGAGCTGCACATCAGTGCAGCAGTTCTAGCTGTGTGCACTGTGTAAATCCCTTAAGCATGACCGGCCGAATATATGATAGGGCTTCTCCCATCATGCTGTGCACTAAAGGAACTGAAAATGCTGAGTGATGCTTGAGCAATCAGGAACAAGCGCTCTGTCAGAAGACTGTCTGAGGAAGGCTGGGGCGTCACGGCCAGGCGAGTGAGTCACAGCGGGGCCAGAAACAGCATGCTGATGTCCAGACTCTGTGATTCATCTGTCATACCAAATCATAACTCTGCCTCATGTGTTTCTGACCAGAGAAAAGGTGCATCCGTGAAGCTCTTTGGTGTACAACCGGTGGGGCATGATCAAAAAAGTTGCAGGTTGGAAACAAAGGTAAATGCTAATAATAAAATGCCAATATCATGCTGAGATACTAGTTTTGCCGTTGTGTTGCATTGCCCCTTGATATTCAATGTAAAATGTGGGATCTGAAGCACCAGATTCAATAACCACTGAAGTAAAGTGAAGCCTCTGTTAAAAAACATTCAGAAAGCAAGGTTTTAGTGCCCATGCACAATAGGCGACTCTGCGATCAACAAATAAATATGAATCACAGAGCGCATTTTACTGTGTTCGACTAGGATTTAAATACTATTTGCATAATCCGCCAGGCTCATGATATTGTTCTTAATTTGGTTTTAAACGGCTTAAGGAAGGATCACTGCTGTGTACCGTTTCACAGTTGGTTAATTTGGCACCAAACGAGCTGTGTTCCCACGTTGATCGCTTGCCATAAAGTTTGCCCAGTGGAACCGATGCTTAATTGTTCATCAAGAGTTCTGACTGAGGGCAGCGCTGGGGAACATTTCTTTCAAAAATAACTCTAAAATCTTGTATTACTATTTATAAAAAGTAGCTGTTATTTTGCATGGAAAGGAACATGCTGATTTAATTTTGCATTACTTTTTCTGACCATCAGCTGACTGGGACTATTTTTCCTTTTTTCTTTCTTGGCTTGCAGGCATGTATTTTTATATTGAAGTGCTACTTTGCTGCATTTATCATTTGAAATACAGTAGTCTGCATGCAATGACATTTATGCTATAGCAGGGGTTTTCAAACTTTTGAATGCCAAATATAATAGAGGTGTAACAATACACATATTCGTACTGAAGATTTCGGTTCGGTATGCATTGTTGTCTTAACCTCTCCATGTGCAGAACTTCTATGTGGAACTCCAGTTTCCCCCTTGGAAGGAACAATATTGTTTATACTGATATACTCTGATGTTGTAAAAGCATAACAAAGGACACAGAGTGAGCTGCGGCTAGAAAAGTACCCATCCAATTTGTCTTAAACATGAGACTTTGTCTTAAGAGCTTCAAACTAAATCATAACCCTACATGGCTTGCACTACTGTCAGATGGCGTGTGTTTTTTAATACGTTTGAGATGCATTTTCCTTACTGTACAACTAACATCTTATGGTTGTGTACTTGAATGTTACCAAATTCACGCAAGTACTTATTTCGCATAAAGGATCATTCTGTCAGCAAGCAAATCTGGGTTTAATATGGCGTCAAATGGTGGACAAAACATATGCAAGTGAATTACAACAGTGTGAGCACCGTGTCAAAGCTCGCAGGTACAATGTTGACATGCACAACTCTCAAATCCCAAACTGGAGCACAAAAAAATATGATTGTGCGCACAAAATAACAAGTCGCAAGCAAGAAATAACAGGTTCCACACACTGAAATCTTTACACACAGGAGTCAGGTTTGACACTCAGGGGCGGGGCTCAAACCTTCCTGTTAACAAAAGCTATTGGCTGCTTGCCAAATCGCAGCTTCTCTGAAAATCTTATTTTGATTGGCTGCTTGTATGCCGTGAATGATGTCCTCTTGTTCCGATTGGCTGTTGTTGGCCCTCTCCGAACAAAGACACTCAAAACAGAAAGCGGGATCTGCAATGTGTTGGGAACGAGATGAAAGATCTTAAGAAGGTAAGTTTTCTTTCACCTCAATTTGTCACCAATTCATACATGTGTTTATATGTAACAGGTATAAAAATTATACTGTTAAATACAGTATATGTATCATTTAGGTAGAATTAACACAAAATTGTTCATTTACAAATGCCTGAGTTTTTTTTTTTTTTTTTTTTGATACAAGGATGTCTTTTGACTTGATTCTTCTAAAATGGTTGACCCAAGTTTGCATTTAAGTGATTTAAGTATTTAGATCATTCTTACATAATTGACTTGTGTAACTTATAGATAGTAACCCAGCCAACTCTTGATGTTATAAACTAAAAATAGCTAGACGTGTGCATTTTTTTTTCTCCATGTAAAGTGTAAATAATTAGGCTAATAGATGTACAGTGCTATGCATAAGTTTAGACACCCATGCTAAAGTTGACTAAAAAGAGGAATAAAAAATCATCTTTTGGAAATTGAACTTAATGCCTTAATTAAAAAAATTAGGAAAAATCCAACCTTTAAGGGCACCAATTTTCTTTGTGAATGAATAATGTATCGTAAATAAATAAATGTTCTTCCTTAAAATACAGGGTGCGTAAGTTTGGACACCCCTATGTTAAATTCCCATAGAGGCAGGCAGATTTTTATTTTTAAAGGCCAGTTACTTCATGGATCCAGGATACTATGCATCCTGATAAAGTTCCCTTGGCCTTTGGAATTAAAATAGCCCCACATCATCACATAGCCTTCACCATACCTAGAGATTGGCATGGAGTACTTTCCATAAGATCATCTCTCAATGCAAATCAAACCAGCTATTAGGCTAACTGAAATAAAACCATGCCAATCTCTAGGTATGGTGAAGGCTATGTGATGATGTGGGGCTATTTTAATTCCAAAGGCCAAGGGAACTTTATCAGGATGCATATTATCCTGGATCCATGAAGTAACTGGGGTGCGTTCTCCGATAACGTTGTCTCTTAGCGCGCTACGAAGACTCAAAAGGTACACCTTAACTACAGGTATACCTTGTGTGTTCTCCGAACTATACCTTAGGATGTTGCTTAAGTTAAACCTTCTTAAGTTCGACCTTAGCAGGCGCTGTCCATGGTGGAGGCGCTGAATAGGTTGATATCGATGCCTCGATGATCGATTGTGCGCTCTTTCCTTCACAGCGGTATAGGTAAAGTATTGAGAAAACAATGTTCTTTATAAAGAAGCGTTTTAGAAATAGTACAAACTGCATTTATCGGGGCTCTTTGAAATATGTACATGCAGAAATAAATATGAGTATGTGTTTATAATTTAGCAAGTGTGCAATCCCAAACCCTTACGGCCATAAGTGTGTTAATGTTCTCCACAACGTATGCTGATTATCCACCAGCCATGTAGTTGACATACACTAACTGGCTCCGCGGACGGCGCCGTCTTTGATTTAAAACAAGTACTCGCTGTCTCGCTGCCATAGCTATAAAGTTTGTGTAAACTCATCTTTCTTTATATAGACTCCTAAGCCTTTTCTGTCAAATGGTTCGCCAGCTGATGTGCCTTAGGATAGTAATTAAAAAAGCTAACAACCATTAGTGTATGGAAACTTTATTAATGAAAACACTTCCATACACTGGGTGTAGGCTATAACAACTTTATTTTATGTGTAAAATTTTAAAGTAAAGTAAAAATGTAATTTTAATACTAAATCAGATTTTATATTAAATGTTCATATAAAATTTTCTATGTGTAATTAAACTGCGATGTAAAAAAGCTTTTTGCGTAGTGGTGGCCACTAGCGGTATGAACCGTCAGCAGCGATAAGGTATAGCTAAGAGCGCTCCAGACCAACCTTACGAACGTATGACTTACAGAAGGTATACTTAACTAAGAAGGTTTCGGGAAACACGTATTAACGATAAGGTACTTCTTAAGGTACAACTTAAGAACGACGTAGCGTTAAGGTAGTTTCGGAGAACGCAGCCCTGGCCTTTAAAAATAAAAATCTGCCTGGCTCTATGGGAATTTAACATAGGGGTGTCCAAACTTATGCACCCTGTATTTTAAGGAAGAACATTTATTTATTTACGATACATTATTCATTCACAAAGAAAATTGGTGTCCTTAAAGGTTGGATTTTTCCTAATTTTTTTAATTAAGGCATTAAGTTCAATTTCCAAAAGATGATTTTTTATTCCTCTTTATAGTCAACTTTAGCATGGGTGTCTAAACTTATGCATAGCACTGTATTAAAGATATTAACATTTTCCTTTAGGTCAATTTGGTCAGTTGTTTTCTCACAACATGCTACTTCTTGCTTAATAGCGATATTAGAGTCACATGAGCAGAAGAAGCATTTGCAGAAACCAAATTTTCAATAATTTTATCAGAAAGGTGGCCCACTCACACAGCCTCTCATATGTATTTTTTTTTTTTTTTTTTGGATTTATAACACTTTTATGGTTAAGGCAAAAGTAAAGTAAAGGTGTCATTCATTTACACTAACGGTATTATTTTAAAAGGTTGTTTACTGATACTTATTTGTCTTTGTGTTCTTAGGAAATTCTGAGATTTCTTTCAAGACTGCTGTCCAAATTAGAAATAGCTTTCATAAGATCACCAGTTGATCTTGATTTCCTAGAATTTACATGTCGTCAATAAATGTACTTATTTCAGATCCTGTCAAGACATGTTGATGTGCCATCACAAGTCATCCAGGCCCTGCAGGAGCTCTTTTCCCTTGTCAGATATCAAATAGAATGTACTGTCCCACAGACATAAGTAACTACTTTGGCTGGCAGGACAGGGCGTCCAAAATATAACATTGAAATGGAGACTTTGTCTGAACTTTGCAAACTAAACTTCTCTGTACACTACATTGCAAAACTTCTCGGTGTTTTGTGTTGCACTGTCAGTAGACGAATGAGAGAGTTTGATGTCTGAAGTGGATTCGATAGGAGTCCTGTCCAGAATGTATGGATTGGGATGTGTGGTACGCTGCACATATTCTGTGAGAAGGCCCCTGTCTCTCTGGCATGTGGATACTAATCACAAGTTAGTAAGGTTGGGCCATTGTCCATTGTCATACACTTTTATGAGATTTTTTTATTTATTAAAATAAGATGTTAAAATCTTTTGGTTATGAAACATTAATAGTTAAAGGCCTGGTTTCACAGACGAGGCTTAGATTAAGTCAGGTCTTAGTTCAATTATGGCATTTAAGTATAGCTTTTATAAACATTACTGGTGTGCATCTTGAGACAAAACGATGGCACTGACATATTTTAAGATATATCAGTGCAGTTAAAACAGCTCAAGCATGCACTTTATTCTGTGGTTTAAGCCTTGTCTCTGAAACGGGCAAAAATGTCATATAAAATATAAACTCATGTTTACTTGCATTGTATAAGTAGAAATCCAGATACAAAAATGCTCATTTTGTTTCAAATCCCGGCTTAATAAGTACAACATTGTCATTTTTGGAGCAGTGGATGGATACTCCAGGAAGGTAAGGGCTCCTGTTGTTTTTCTTCCATCATTGCAGTTGTGCTAATTCTTATATGATGGATGGTTGTATCACCAAGTTCATGTGTTACAGATAATGTGCTTGAATGCTGCAACAGATAATCGTGCATTGATAGCCCTTTGCTTCTTCAAAGAGGCAACTAAACGATATGGCAGCACAATATATACTGTTAAACTATATGCAATTACTGGTTGGGTAAAACACATTTCTTTATCTTTAAAGGAGCTTGCAAACCAAGCAAGCATACTCAAGAAAGTCTTAACGAGATTCACCAAAAATGAAAATTGTCTTAAATTTACTTATCCTAATGTTGTTTTAAACCTTTATACATTTTTTTTTTTTTTTTTTTTTTCAGAACATGAAAGAAGATATTTTGAAGAATGTTGTTAACCAGACAGTTTTGGTTGCCATTGACTTCCATTGTATAAAAAATATAGTGAAAGTCAATGGAAACCAAAACTGTCTGGTTATCAACATTCTTAAAAATATCTTTTCATGTTCTGAAAATTTTTATTTTTTATTTTTTTATAAAGGTTTAAAACAACACAAGGATAAGTGGATGATAATATTGATGATATATGATTTAATGATAATAAATCCAAAAGAACTCTCATCTATGTAATATAAGTCACATGGTTCAGTTAAGCTGTTATGTTACATCTATGTTTTAACCTCTAATTTCATCTTTTATCAAACTTAAGGCTCTCTATTTGTTCTTCTCTACTTTTCTGATATAGAGGTAGATTGTTTTTTTCTCTTTGCCCTCATTCAGTGTTCCTAATTCTCCAACTAATATTTCATAATTTAATTCATTACAGAGTCAGTGCAGATCAGGAGGTGGAGAATGTGGAAATAGCAAAGTTATGTTTTCAGTCCGTGGAACTGACCGTGGGAGCTTTATGTTTGGAAAAAGTGTTCATAACCAGAGGTGCACCATATCACTCTAAAATAAATGTAATGATGAACAGAAAAAAAAAAATTTTTAGACAATTTTAAGATCTGTCCAGGGACAACGGATGAAAAATAGCCTTTTGGCTAATTCTGGTGCATTTGCAGAAATGCTAATTAATGTACACTGTCCCTGTCAAATAAATTAATAAATAAAAAATAAAAAATATATATATATATTTTTTTTTTTCTTTGACCACTTCTCTTTAGTTATTTTAGCACTGTTCTCACATTGAACGTCTATGGCATGATGTAAGGGTCTCTGTCACCTCTAAGTACTGTGATACACTACAAAGCCTGGAGAGAGATCACCTACTTGATTTGTCCTCTGCCAAGGACATTTTTTGTGTCCACTTTATATTTCTACCTAAACTAAAGGCAGATTTTTGCTGCTGTCTGGAACCACCATCCACTCCGCACAGAGGGAAATTTGAGCCCAGGTAGAAGTGGCACATTGGATTGATGCAGACACAGATTGATCAGTGTCTCTGAAGAAAAAAAAAATCATATTTTAAAATAATTTCATTATTTAATATTATGTATCTGTATTATTATTCTTTATTAATATTCATTATCAGTTGTATTATCCTATGGAGTTTTATATGCATGTGTTGAATGCATGAGGAGACTATAGGGAGGATCACATGCAGTGGCGGAGCCAGAGGGGGGTCCGGGGTGGCACTGGACACCCCTGACATGCGATTGGCCACCCCGGGTGCCACCCCAAAATTTTATTTGCTACTGGCAGTTGCTGATGCTGCTTTAAAAAAAAAAAAAAATTACGTTCGCCGGCAGTGCGGCGCGCGCGCAGTTTTCAAACGGACGAGCAGAGGACGAGAGATAGTTGCAAGATACCGAACTTCACCGAATAAGAAAACATCATATTTGAAGTAAGTTTTTAAGGTTTAGCATCAGGGTGGTTTGCTCCGAATAGCCTACATTAGGCCTAATACACGCATATGCAGTAGGCTACCTTGCCGTTACAGTATACAAATGTTCTAGCTAATGAGGATAGGAGATCAAAACGCAGGCAAAGAAGAGCAGAAACAAGTGATATCATAATGCGATCGAAGCTTTATTGGTGTAGTAGGGTGTTGATGGACTCGATCTACTGTGTTTTGATCATCATTATGAATCTGATCTAGATGTAGTCTTTGATAAAAATGCGATTTTCTCAGCTTTTTGCTCATGTTGCTTTTTATGAAACTTGCCAACATTCAAGTGTTGATAAAAAAAGATGCACAAAGTTTTTGTCTGTTCATTCTTTTGGTATGTTCAGATATTCATACAACAAAATATTCTGGGGTGCCATGAAATTGTGAAAATTACCAAAAACACCTTTTTTTTTTATATAGGCTACTGCGAGAAAGAGTTAAGATAAACATGTTGGTAATTGGATGATGATGATTAGAATATAAATATGATTGGAATCATATTTTAAATTTGTCATATTTTTGAACAGGGTCAATTAAACATGAAAAGAAAGGGAGAGATATCAGATTACTTTTTAAATAAGCACAAACATAGTCCAGTCATTTTATGAAAAAAAGGTTGAACAAATTGCAACGGAAGCAAACTCAAATAATTTTGTATCCTCAATATGTCCTGAGTAAGGAAAAAAAGTCTAGAAGAATCCCATTAGGGGAAAGTTTCGAAAACTGTTTCTGGGGATTCACTTTTTATTTTACTTTTTGTCCTTACCATTGTCTCCTGTTCTTCCCTCAGACTCGTCCCCCAGAAACAGTCCCACAGACCCAGTCCCAAAACCAATCTCTTGCTTCTGTTGAGTTTGCTTCTGTTGCAATTTGTTCAAGGTTGACACCCATTTTGGCTTAAAATGATTAACAGGCAGATCAGGTGCAAACAGACCCCAGCCCTTGCATCACCACTGGCTAGTCAGAGTCAGTGTGGTCAGACTTCAGGACCAGCAACAGGTCAGAGCATCTACCAGACACAGGCAGTCAATCACATACCCAATTCAGGAATTTAAGTTGAGATGATTTTGCCAGATTAAAAGGATAGTTCACCCAAAAATGAACACAAAAAAATAATTATATTTTGAAAGAATAATTATAAATTATTATAAAGAAAGAATTATGTTGTATTAAATCTTCCTAGGATAAGATTTTATATTGATGGGCAATACAATTGTTTACATTTTTCAAGTACAATTAAAAAAAGGTTTTTTTTTGTAAATGTGAGTTTTTTTGTAAATAAACGCAGCAGTACATAACAGACACATGCTATGGTATCTTATCTCCTTGGTGCTAAAGCTTTGTTTTCTGCAAATATTTTGGATGTTCAACACTTATAGACACAAACAGAGTGACCCAATTTCTTCCATAAGCTTTTCCACTGTGTGTGTGTGTGTACTGTGTACCCCCGAAAGTAGCAGTGGCCACCCCCTGGCCACCCCATGTATAAAACTCTAGTTCCGCCACTGATCACATGTCAGACAGGGGAAAAGCAATATTTTGCTTAGAGGTGTGTGTGTAATGCAACATGTTCACTAAGCAGAGAGGTTTCCACTAATGCAAATGTATCACAAATGTAAACACCAACTGTAGTTTCTTAATATGAAAAGTGGATTGCACCATGTGTAAGCATGACATATACGTTCCATTTTTAAAGCTCAAACAACATGTTTTTCTACCTTACAAGGAAGTCGCTCAGTGATGTATATAATCTCAACCTTACTGTACTACCCCAGAGAAACTAAGAGATGTGAGGGAAGAGAAACACGCAAACACAGAGATCAGACATGAATACAACATCTTCTCAAAAGTTTCTCTCCTGACAAGAATAAAGATTTTTCTTGGCAAGATAACTGGTGTCCGGTTCCGTGAATCAAATAATAACGGGGGAAAAAGGCTTAATTCCAAGTCTACAATTTCCTAATTTATTTGCTCTCTTACTCTATTTTGCTGCAAAATAGAATAGTCAAGAGCCAGACATTGATTGGGAAGTAGCAGCAGACCATAACGGAGAAAATGTGGATGGTGCAGTATTGGTCCCAGAGTTTGAGTGTCCCTTGAATGAGGAGGAACTAGCAGAACTTAACTCTCTCATACACCAGAGTGATCCCAACACTCTGCTTACAGACCTTTATGTAATCTGTAGTGAGTATGTGGCTGGCAGGTGCAACTTATAGTAATTTTAATGGAATCCTTGGCTTTAATGTAACAGTTTAGAGTCGCATATTTTTTCACAAGTCTGTTAAGAGTATTAATATTCCAGTTCTGAACTGGGATGACAATTCTTCAGTAACACTGATTTGAATAAGTTTGATAGAGCATAAAGTATGGTAATTATTCTATACAGTGTATGTCAACATAATATGCTGAACTGGTGCTAATCTCATATTGTACATTAAATGACACAAAATGAGATGTCTATCAATAAATGCAACTTTTCAAAATTGTACTTGCAAACAGTTCATTTCATGAATGCTGTCATAACAATTCAGTTAGTTAAATAAATTTGTATTTTGTCATAACAATCTTAAAACCTTTGCTACTTGTTACTTTTATTACCAATTTTTTTGCCTCCAGGTGGCAGACAATTAAAAAAGGTATTATATCTTTATATTAATAGTAAATTCAATTAATGAGATCATTAAATGTTAAATGCTGTCATAACAATCTTAAAACCTGTTACAGCTTTTAATACTATGCATCTAAACTATTCAACATTGCAGCACAATGTATCAAAGGGTTAGTTCACCCAAAAATAAAAATTGTCATTAATTACTCACCCTCAAGTCGTTTCATACCCATAAGACATTTGTTCATCTTCAGAACACAAATTAAGATCTTTTTGATGAAATCTGAGAGCTTTCTGTCCCTCCATTGATAGTCTACGCCAGGAATTCCCAAAATTTTCCATGACAAGGCCCCCCCCCCAATACCACTAGGCTCTGTGTGTGTGTGTGTGTGTGTGTGTGTGTGTGTGTGAGTGAGTGAGAGAGAGAGAGAGAGAGAGAGAGAGAGAGAGAGAGAGAGAGAGAGAGAGAGAGAGAGAGAGAGAGAGAGAGAGAGAGAGAGAGAGAGAGAGAGAGAGAGAGAGAGAGAGAGAGAGAGAGAGAGAGAGAGAGAGAGAGAGAGAGAGAGAGAGAGAGAGAGAGAGAGAGAGAGAGAGAGAGAGAGAGAGCATATTAATGGGATGGGTGGCTTCTACACAGTTTGTCAAGTCTGGGCTTTATGTCTGTCAGTGCAACACGCATGTCACTCTCCACATTTACACTTGCTCTGTGTTTTGTTTTAAGTACTTTTAAAGTTGAAAAGCCTCAACTTTTGAAAAACTCACACAAGTAAGTGGTTGCAAAAGGAAGAAGGCGTTTCAGAGCACTCTCAGCTAGGATGGAAAAGTCATTTCTTACATACATCCAGTAGTTAGAGAGGGAAAGAGCCTCAAATTTAATTTTTTAAATCCCATGAAGTAGTCATCTCAATCAGCTCCTCCTGTGAATTTAAATCCAGACAAGAACCTACATCAGGGGCAAATGGGTTCCTTACCCAGTTTAGATGGTCGTTGTCAAGGTCAAGGAAATAGTCTCTGAAATATCCCTGGAGGTGCTCCAGGTGGGATTGTATCAGTAGAGAAATGGTGTCCAACTCACCACCAGATGACAGCAGCTCTTGGTGTAGTAGTGGGAACATTTCTGTAATTCCCTCCTTGAGCTTGTTTGACCACAGTGTAATCTTCAGGGAAAAAGCACGCACTTAGTCGTGCATATGCACTATGCATGTGTCACGCCCTTGCATGCTTTGGTTAAGCACATTCAGATGACAAAAAATGTCAGCCATATATGCAAGTTTGAGAATCCAGGCTGCATTTTTAAAATGGTCAGCCAGCTGATGTTTCTCAGACAAGAGAAACTCAAACTCTGCAATCTCCCTCCGTAACTCATACACACAGTTCAAAACTGCCCCCCGTGAAAGCCAGCCTACATTTGAGTGAAGCAGCAATCCATCAAAATGGGCTCCAATTTCTTTACACATGAGAGCAAACAGTCTGTGTTTCAAGGGGCGGGCTTTAATGAAGTTTACTACGTGTATTATGTCCTGTAGTGCCTGATTAAGCTCGTCATCCAACTGTTTAGCCACCAGTGCTTCTCGATAGAGCATACAGTGCATGAACGCCACATCCAGGGCCTTCTGTTTGATGAGGGCCGTCACCCCACTGTTCATCCCAGTCATAGCCGCGGCCCCGTCAGAACACACACCCACGCAACGAGACCAGTCAGGTCCATTTGAATCAATATATTCGTCCAACACTTGAAAAATCTCTCTCCCCAGTGGTTCTACTTTCAAGTGCTTTACAAAATAGTATTTCCTCAACGAACATTTCTTTGGAAATAAATCTGATGTACACAAGCAACTTGGCAGCATTAGCCACATCCGTACTCTCATCTAGCTGCTGTGCGAAATATTCGCTAGCTCTCACCTGGTCCAACAATTGAGCAGACACATCCTCAGCCATATCACCAATACGTCTGCTCACAGTGTTATCAGAGAGTGGTACAGCGTCAATTTTCTTCACAGCAACCTCACCCAGTAGCTCTTTACCAATGTCTTTGGTAGCTGGCAGTATCAAATCCTCCCCAATTGTATGCGCCTTCTTAACTCACGCAATGTGAAAGGAAGCCAAAAACGATGCCCTCAATGCTCTCTCAGGGACAGTAGCTTGCCGCACGAATGTTGCTGACTGCCTGGTCAACTGTTCTTCCTTTCTTTTAAAAAAGTCGATTGATTTTTCGGCCTCTGCTGGATGCTTCTGGTTCAGGTGACGTTGAAGTTTCAATGGTTTTAAACATTCGTTGGAGAGGATCTCGAAGCAGAGAACACATTTGGGGCACTCATGTCCATTCTTATGCGTGACGCAAGTAAATCCATACTATATGTATGCTGCCTCATACCTACGAGTTTTACTGGGCCAAGAGTTCGTTTTCTGATTTTTTTATCCAAGGTTTCGATAGCTGCCTCGTCAGGTTTTTTCCCTTTTAAAAATCTATCCATATCCATATTTCATAACAATATTCATAATAATAGAAATAATTTTATACATGTATAAAATTTATAATATTTTTTTTTTGCTTTAATTTTTTCTTCCAACTTGTTGCGGCCCCCCTGGCACCCCCACTTTGAAAACCACTGGTCTACGCAACTACCACTTTGACACTTCATAAAGTTCATAAAAAGATCTTAAACAAATCCGAGAACATAAAACCGAGCGGTTAATTGAGCGGTTTAGTCCAAACTTTTGTATTAAGTCCTGTAAAAAGTTAATAATGCGGCACTCTCTGTGGCGCCGGAGTGATCCTTCTTCGCTGAATATGGGAGCCAGGCCAAGCTCTAGGAACTCTGCATCAACCAAAAGAGTTGAGGAGAGAAACTTGTATTTTATCAACAAGTGATACATCAAAATACTTTATCTTAGACAATGGCAGTAAAAACCTTTTTCAAGTATCCTGGTACAAAGAGCTGCAGGCAGGTCTCACTGTGTTGTGCCAGCAAGTCCTGGACACCGTACAACTTCAGCCCATCACAGACCTGCTGCAACATTGGAATTATCCTCACTGCTGTGTAGAATGATAGCACTATATTGAAAAAGACAAAACACTTTTTACAGAAATGAAGAACTGAAAATTAACCACTGCATGCATTAAAGTTCAATGACATACTCAATTATGTCCTTCTTCCGCTCTGGGCCAATGGCCCCAGTATACCCGCTTGTTAAAATTCTGTCAGACAAGTCTACCATAGCATTTGTGTCTGCACCATCAACCTGAAAGGAGACAAATGTCCTAGCGTTAATATTGCTGTGAGGACTAAAGCCAAATGTTTAGGGACATCCCCTTTTAATTAACATGTTTGCCTATTCTATTAGCTACAGAGAAGACATCTTAATGCAGACCGCCAGCCAGAGTCCATCATCTAACATCAGTGTCTTAACTTACTAATGCTCACATCTAAATATAAGTATTTCCATGCAGCTACAAAAAAGCAAGTAAAAAATATAGCCAGAAAAGGTGTTATAGCAGCAACGAGTACTAGAATAATTATTCTGACTCGACCATATTTGAATGTTGGTTGTAGCAACAATGGGTTGTACATTAATATTAATATTAGCTCAAATGATCTATAGGGAATTTTAATAATTAATCATGAATATGATTAATATTTTGTATGTTACAGTTACATTAATTTATCGCAGCTGAACTAGATTGATATATGAACGATTACCATAACGGGTTATGGTTCGTCATTAATACATCAATTGTTCTTATTTCAGCTCGAAGTTATGGGATAACTTTAATGGAATTAATTTAGTTATCAAACAATCTGTTTGTCCAGCAAACATACGTAAGATTAACTTAACTCTCAAGGAAAATTATCCTTCTTACAAACACGAGAAAGAGTATCTTTTCCAGGCCTTGAAAAGACACTCTCGGTGTTTCTAGACTAAAATTAGGTTACTTAAATCGTAGCCTACCAAGATAAAGCATATAGCTAAGATCGAACATTTCAGGGACTAAGTAACATGGGCAATTAAATCAGAGTCAGTCAAGGGCATATGGAATTTAATAATTGGACTAATACTACATCGAACTAAGGAATACAAGTTCTACAATTTACACGAGTAAATATGTATGTACAGGACACGTAAACAAAATACAAGACTAAACGGATAACAGATGAGAGAGGGAGAGGAAGGGAGAAAGTGAAACTAAAGTTTCAGGACGAGAGAGATCACCGAGATGATCTCAGCATGGCAAAATCACAGACAGTAACCCGTAAGGGACAACAAAGAAATCACATTGTAAGTTCAATTCAATAATCGATACTTGCATTTGCTGAAGAAGAGCTCCTTTAAGAGCGGGACGTGTTTCCTCGTGTCTTCGGGGCGAGCAGACTCGCGCGCAGTTTAAAGGTTCACTGAAACGTGAAGTGGCCAGAAACATGATTCAGAGTTCAGTTCCCTTTGTGGAGGGAGTAACGAATATGAAAATAAAACTTAGTAAAGAAAATAAAACGGAGATGAGGACTAGGTCCCATGGAGCCAGGAATTTCCTCAGACGCAGTGCTCGTGCACGTCCTCAATGAAGAGGAGCGCGCGCCGCAGGATTTTCAACAGAGTCTTTTCCTTTGAGTTGAAGTTGTCGGCTGAAGTTCGAAGACGAAACAAAACTAAAAGACTTAAAGAAAATAAAATATAAAGCCCCCTAAACGGGAGCCATTGATGGTCTCCCTGATGAGGAGGGTTCGAACAAGCAGGAACAAACAAGACGAAAGAAAATACCGAACTCAACTGAACGGAACGCGGAGTGTTCCGCTTTTCTAGGGTAGCGAAAAATTCCTCCTCCCTGGCGCTTGGGCCAATTGGAACGCGAAATTCCAGGCGGGAGAAATTTCCTTTGTCTCACTTAGGAGTTCGATTTGCATGTTTTATGACAGTCTTAGGATCATGCCATTTCTACTTTAAACACTTATAACTGCAGTAAAATGCATTTTATCATAATTTGGTACCCATATCTTTCCTACGGGTATATGGAGGTTCAATTCAAGACCACATTTGGTATGTTTAAACGCTACGGCATAGAAATGACTTCTTATTCTGTAAAATAAGCATTAAGAGTTCTACTAACAATCTAGGAATAAGATTAACCCAAAATGTGATGTACATTTACAAATGGAAATGAAAATTGGAACGATACAGAAAAGATCCACATGGCATATCTATGATTGCAACAGGGTGCACATCTGAAACATTATTCCTTTAAGGTTTACAAGAATACAAAAACCCATCACAGAGAAGAACAATCGTGGAAAAGAGAAATTACATTCAGGTTTACATATTTCTTCAATGGTTATACATATAGAAAATGTAGGTGTAACGACTATGGCTCGATGGGTAAAAATGGACTTTTAATTTATATACTAATTAAAAGTGAAAACACTTTCTAAGTCCCACAGACTTGGCAGACTCTGTAACTGAATCCCTTTTACGACCCACTTCCCCCTTTCCACAGTGTGAGCTTCAAAGACATTACTGACATTCCGATCTCAACAGAAAACCCGCTCTGAATCACACACACACCAAACCACTCTGAAACTCCTAAAATACAAGTTACACACACGCATGAATCATTATCAAAATGTTTTTATGTAGTTTTCTTGTCTATGGGTTGTGATGGGATAAATTGAGATATTTATGCACCTCTGCAGATGTAATGGACACGTGTGTTGATACATTTGAGATGTATCTGTTTCATTAACTGATATTAATGTCGGGTATGATATCCTACGGATCGTACTGAGCTTCTTTATACAGAAATATAAACTATATTCCGCACAAATGTTTATATTTCTAGACATAATGTGGTATTAAAGTTTTAATGCATTTTTCTGTGTACAATCAGAAGAGGCGTTCCTTCACAAACAATGAAACCCTCCCGCCTCAGAACCGAAAGATTCCATTGGGTCCCGTCATGAAACAGGGCGTTACCCCGCGCTGCTTTAAAAACCACAACACAAGCAGACGCCTCTCTCTCTCTGCTCTCACACGCTCTCACCCTCGTGACTCCGAACTCTGAACTCTGCACTCTCACCCCTCCCCGCACCACGAGCAGCGGAGCGGAAGAGGGGACAGGGCCTTCATCTAAACAAACCGCGGATGTAAAAATCCATTCTCGTCCTGTAACCAAGTTTTCTCGCCCTTCCCGCACCGGGAAGAGACTTCCGTACCTCTCGGTAATGTTACATTCAGTGAGTTTTTAAGAACTTCACGCGAAACGCAAGCCTACAAATCGATGAGACACGGTCCAGCCAAGATACGCACGTGGTCCCGAAGCCCAGCTTCACACAGACAAAGGAACAGAATCGCAAGTAACGTATCAAATGATCTCTCTCGAAGCGGCTTTCACAGTTGTCTCTTAAAAGGTTCTGTTTGTGAATTACCATACTTTCTCCCTCACTTTCTTCCTATTTTCATTCTGATCAAGTCATGTTTATGTTTGTTTGTTTAAACGTTCGTGTGTCTTGTGTAATTTTACGTACGTAGATTAGCCTATATTACTTCCTATATGCATATAATCCTTTGTGTGTCATTTTTGATTAAATAAATCTTTTATACTTTGACTGACTCTGTGTTACAATCCCACCAATGTAATTGTCAATGAAATTGCGATAAGATCTGGCTACTAGCTCTTTTTTTTTATTCATAAACCCAGCAATTTGCATCCACGGCCAGGAGAGAATTTGTCTGAGTTTTGATAATATAAATATTCCTTCTTAACTGGTATAATCAAAGTATTCGCTGGTCGAATGACTGATGAGAGACCAGTTATAGAACGAAATATTTTTGATAATTAGCAGGTAATGTAATAGCATATGTGAAATTTATGAATTATGACTATGAGTTATGATTTTAATATTTCCCCAAATTTGAATATTGCTCGAGCTAATATTTCATATATGACCTAATTACGATTGTTACCAATGAACGCTACATAGGATTTAAGTAGGGTTAAAGATTAACACTAACTCTGCTCCTAAAATCTCTGTCGCTGGACATTCCATTAGGCAATAAAACACAGTTCAACACAGGGGGGAAGGGATTGCCAGAGAATGTTAGTGAACCTTCTCTAACTAAAACACTATTGATTAAAGAATACATTTCAAAACCACACCTCTAGAAAATCATAATTATATGATCAAACAAATTAATAAAACATGCATACAGGAAGGTCAAACCCTAATCTGAGTTACATACATTAAAACTATATTTCTATAGGAGGATGTTTGTGTGTGTGTGTGTGTCTGTGTGTAGAAAGTTTCAAGTTTCGTTATCTCTCTGTGGTCCAGAGAGGGGAAAGGGGGGGTTTGGAATGCAGACTTATCCTCCAAGGTGCAATAAGGTGTCGCGAAGGACCATTTATTGCCGACTAACTGGAGCCAACACAACTGATTTACCTTCGGGGGTTCAGAGTGGGACAGCAAGAAGGAATGTGCGTTTGTGTTCTGATTCAATGAGCCATGATTCATAGCCAATGTGGCTACATGGTGTTCCGATGTGTATCTTAATGTATTTGATCTAATTTGTAAAAACCTTTTCAATAAGCTCTATGAGCTCTGGATCGGTGACATTGTCTTTGGACATTTCATGCTTGTCTATTGCTCCTGTGCAGATGTAGTCATAGCACCATTTTTTCTAAAACATTTGTTGGGGGGGTGGGGGCTCCTGCAGTAACAAAGAAGTGAATATGTTGAGCATATTGAGGCAACATACTGTAAGTAATGTGTTGATGTGTGTTTAACTAAAAAAATGCATTTTAAAAGCAAATTAGATGTAGAATTACATACATCATTTTACCTCAAAATATTTAGCATTTGTATAGAAATTGAAAATGCATGACATTGAGACATTGTAGCAGTATTCCATTTCACAGTACACTGATCCCTACTTTTGCACAATAAATCTATTTACTTACTGCTACCTACTTGAAGTGATCTTTCTGATAGTCAGCAATGGAGTATTTTGGGGGTTTTCCACGGTCTCCTCCCTCAAAGAGCTGAGCCTAAATTCCTTTCACCATTTCTGTTCAAATGGAAAGTCAGCAAATAGATCAACAAAATTAATTAGTAAGTTACATTGAGGCAAACTAGCATATACTGGTTAGGAATTCTTTCCGAAGAGCTCCATTGTCAATCCCATACTCTCCTAAGAAATGAATGCAAAGAGTATTCTTTGGAGAATATTTTTTTTTGCCGCTTCCACTGGACTATGCCCCTCTCGAAAAGTTCTCCTCTCATTACACTGATATTAAATGCCAATGTGCTGTCCACCCAGCCAGCAAGCTGTGTGATTATGTCGGATAAACTACAAGACCAAACAGAAAAGGCAAATATTTGCCAAATGCAATAAAGACCTTTGAAAGAAATATCACAGGTCAGACAGATGCCAACAGATATCTTGCATTTTACCTTTTACACGGTTTCTCCTCCCTTGTCTTTTCCCTGCCTAGTTTGTCCTCCCAGTCAAGCTCTTTTTCAAATTCTCCCAAATGGCTGCAAAGACAACACAAATGCTCTGATAGCAGTTGTTCCAAATAAATTTAGCTTTATTTTAAATTGTCACAAACCCTATCACCACAGCTGCTTGCAAAAACAAAAATAAATGACAGATTAGGTGGGTGCGGGCGAGGGTGAACCTCGCGCCGGGCTGTACAGTGCGGGCTCGTCAGGCAGCGACCACTCGAGGCCGAGGCCTTATACGGCCTACGCTGTCCTCGTCAGCGTCCTCACCGTTAGGTCCACCAAACCTAGCTCCTGGAGCAAATTGTGAAACTCCCGAAACCCTCCGGAGGGTCTGGTCTTCCCGAGTACAGCGACAATGTCCCCTACGCAGCTGTTTCTGCTCTCCAGAGCATATCTAATCTATGTTGAATTGGCATTATGGCTTTATTATGTCTAGACCAGGGGTGTCAAACTCAGTTCCTGGAGGGCCACAGCCCTGCAGAGTTTAGCTTCAACCCTAATTAAACACACCTGATCAGCTAATCAAGTCCTTCAGGCTTATTTGAAAACTGCAGGTGTGTGTGTGTTGAAGCAGGGTTAGAACAAAACTGTGTAGGGCTGTGGCCCTCCGGGAACTGAGTTTGACTCCTGTGGTCTAGACCAGTGGTTCTCAATCCTGGTCCTGGGGACCCACAACCCTGCACAGTTTGTATGTCTCCCTCATTTAACACACCTGATTCAGATCATCATCTCGTTAGGAAAGAGCTCTATGAACTGAACTGGGAGTGTCAGATAAAGGAGACATATAAAATGTGCAGAGCTGTGGGTCCCCAGGACCAGGATTGAGAACCACTGGTCTAGACCATTGTAGCCCTCTGCATCAGGTGCCAACACTGTCAATGATCGTTGGCCGGATCCCCCTTTTTGGTTAAAATAAAGATCTACATAACTTACAGAATACTGAAAACATATTTCATACAACCCCAGTGGATGAATCAATGTCTTCTGAAGCAAAACGATAGGTGTGTGTAAGAAAAGTACTAATAAACTAGTTTAAACTTTTTAAACTAAAAACCATTGCTTCTAACTGTCATTTGACAACACGTAAATTTCAGCACATTGTGAAGTGCAATCAATGCAATCGGTGAAGTGCATGGTGTGAAACTCGTGAGACGCGAGTGAGGACCAACACTTCTTGCACATTTCAAATATTAATAGTTTAAAATATTTTTCTTACACCTATCAGTTGTGAAGCAAGAAAGTGGATGGGATGGCAAGATGGTTAGACTTAGTAATTCATTTTTGGGTGGAATATCCCTTTGACTTAGCCTACCTCTGAGGGGTCAGTTTCTTCAGGCACACTTATGGTCCTTCTCCAGGACTCGTGGCTGTTATTTCTGCTTGCGACTTAATTTGTGTGTACAATCATATTTTTTGTGCTCCAGTTTGGGATTTGAGAGTTCTGCATGTCTACATTTTACGTGCGAGCTTTGACACGGTGCTCACACTGTTGTAATTGACTTGCGCACTGTGTTTATGCACTTGAATATGTTTTGTCCACCATTTGACGGCATAGTTTAACTTCACAGACTTCAATAAGCGAGTGCCGGAGTGCACATGCACATCAAATAGACTAAACAGATTAGAATGGGAGCACATCCATGATGCAAATCTTCTGTTCCACAACATCACAAAGGTGCTCTATTGGATTGAGATCTGATGACTGTGGAGGTCATTTGAGTATAGAGAACTCAATGTCATGTTCAAGAAACCAGTTTGAGATGATTTGAGCTTTGTGACATGGCACATTATCCTGCTGGAAATAGCTATCAGAAGATGGGTTGTGTGGTCATCAAGGGATGGTCATGGTCAACATCTCATCAACAATACTCAGATAGGCTGTGGCATACAGTTTAAACAATGCTCAATTGGTAGTAAGGGGCCCAAAGTGTGTCAATAAAATATGTCTTGACACCATTGCACCATCATCACCAGCCTTAGTGTCCTGTTTTAGCTGTCCGGAGTGGATCCCGGTGTGTTCCTCTGCTGCTGTAGCCCATCTACTTCAAATTTTGACGCGTTGGGTGTTCAGAGATTCTCTTCTGCACCTCGGTTATAACAAGTGTTATTTGTGTTACTGTTGTCTTTCTATCAGCTCGAACCAGTCTGGCTATTTTTCCTCTGACCTCTGTCATCAACAAGGCATTTTCACCCACAGAACTGCTGCTCACTGGAGATTTTCTCTTTTTCAGACCATTCTCTGTAAACCCTAGAGATGATTGTCAGTCATTTATCAGAGAAAATCACCTTTCTCTCCCATTCTGATGCTCAGTTTGAACTTCAGCAGATCGTCCATGCCTAAATGCCTAAATGTCCATGCCTAAATGCCTAAGTTGTTGCAATGTGATTGGCTGAATAGATATATGCTACTCACACAGTAAACATTTTTCAATTGCATTTGTCAGAATAAAATAGTAAAACATGAAAGAGCTTTTCTTTCATATATTGATATCCGAGTGAAAAAAAGATTATTGAAAAAGAAAAAAAATGTGGTGCAGGATTTGGTTCTAACGATCAGCTGTTGATTGGATGGAGGCTGAATGCCACTCTATTGTAATAAAGGGGTGGGTTTAAGAGGACTAAATGGTTGGACAAGTCTGACATACATCACCAAAGAAAAGTCTCTCATTTCACTGGAAGGTCAAAAAAAAAAGTCATGACATTTTCATTAAGAGGTCAAAAAAAAGAGAGAAGACATATATGCATAGATGAATTGTTAAGATAAATAACATGCATTTAGAAATTGACAGGGTGAATTTTGATTTCACGCCAACTTTAATGCATTTCTAAACTCATCCTTGAAAAAAATGCATGTTACTGTACCTTTTTGCATCTTTGCCTATTATGTACTCGCCATAACAACATGTTGGATCCTCATTTATCATGTTCTGTCTTCACGGGGGCAGGGTCACGCATTTCAGATTAAAGAGAAATATTCATTGAAATGTATCTCACCTCTATTTTTTTCGACTCCTGCGAGAGGGAATGGAGCTTTTGATCTCTGCAGCAGCTGGAATTTGAGTTTGAGTGAGAGAGGTACGTGGAGCGGGTTTCAATCAGCGCTGAGCTCGCTGTCGACCCTCCGCTCCGTCTCCACAGCCTGCCGGCGGCGTGGAACACGGCAGAGAGGCCACGCACATGACATACCATTCATTATTAATTAATCACTTAATTGCCTGGCAGACACTCTCATTCTGAGTGACTTATGATGACTAATACTTCCAGGGCTTTTGCTCGTCTGTGTCCTCTGAGGTTCAGTCCGGCAGATTTACTTAGGCTACGGTCACACATTGACTATTTACTAACAAGTATCAATGGTCCTGTTTACACAACAGCTTACAGAAGCAGACTGAATTGTCTGTATGGATGAATAACCAAAGTCAATTCAATTTGCTTTTCCTGTTGTGAATAATAACAGGTGCGTGGGTGGGTGATAGAAAACCACATGGGACAATGTGTTGTATCTGACGAGAAGGTCGACTTGAGCTTGACCAAAATTCTCCCGATGTGGTGAAGTCTCCATTCCCCAGGCCTCAGCCCCTGCCTTGACAGGATATCCGATCCCTGATTTAGATGCCCCGGAATATATACTGCCCTGAGAGACAGCAATTTCCCCTGGGCCCATAGGAGGATCTGATGAGCCAGTTTGCAAAGGTGACGTGACCTCAGACCCCCCTGATGGTTGATATAAGAGACCACCGATGTGTTGTCCGTGCGGACAAGTAATACGTGCCGGTGACAATTGTGCCCGCATCGTTGTCGAATCCCAATACACACCTAGAAAAGTGGTCCTTTGAGACGGGAGGAGCACACTCTTCTTGGCGTTGAGCCTCAACCCCAGCATCTTCATGTGAGACAGAACGACATCTCGATGCCGAACTGCCATCTGCTCGGACTAAGCTAAAATCAACCAACACGCAGATGCCCTGGAGTCTCAGGGGAGCCAGAGCTGCATCCATGCATTTAGTAAAAGTGTGGGGTAATAAACCTAGGCTGAACGGAAGAATCCGATACTGGTATGCTTCGCCCCCGAAAGCGAACCTCAGGAACTTTCTGTGATGAGGATGGATGAATACATGGAAGTAAGCGTCCTTCAAGTCTATTGTGACAAACCAGTCCTTGGACTGAATCTGTGACACGTTCTGTTTGAGTGTAAGCATCTTGAACTTCAGTTTCTGAACCTTGTGGTTTAGTTGGCGCAGATCTAGAATAGGACGCAACCCCCCATCCTTTTTTGGAACAATGAAGTAACGGTTGTAAAACCCTGACTCTCTGCTGGGAGAAGGAACCCTTTCTTTAGCCCCGTTTCGCAGAAGAGTCTGTACTTCCTTCCACCACAGTGGGAGATTGTTTCTTCTTCTGATTGCTCCTTCGCCTCCTGAAATCTATCGACGACAGTGTTTACAGCGTAGCCGAATAGACTCGAAGGCGAAAGCGGAGCGTCCAAAAGAACAGATCTTTCTCTATCCTTCATATCAGATAAATTCAACCATAAATGTCTCTCCATGGCCACCAGGGCTGCCATAGACCAGTCTATTGATTTGGCCGTCTGTTTGGTGGCCCGGAGAGACAGATCGGTTGCGCGACACAATTCTCAAACTGCGTCAGAGCTGACTTCCTCACAATCATCCATGTCCCTAAGCAGATCAGCCTTGTATGCTTTCAAAATTGACATGGTATGCAAGCACGCCGCAGCCTGACCTGCTGCCGAATATGCTTTACCCACCAGCGCTGAAGTGGCTTTTAATGGCCTGGTGGGTAACGCTGGGGCTTTTAATGATGATGCTGACTCAGGAGAGAGATAGCTCGCGAGAGTCTCTTCAGCCCGAGGCATCGTCATATAACCATGATCTTTAATACCCATAACATTGCTGTAATTAGATGTTTGAGGATTAAAGACACGATATGAAACCGGTTTCTTCCACGACTTCGACACCTCAGTGTGGAGATCGGGGAAAAACAGCAAACCCCGACGAGGAGGCTGTGACCTAGATGGTAAATATCTTTCATCTAGTAAACTTTTCTTTTTATGTTCATCTTGTTCCTCGGCTGGCCAGTCAATATTTAATTTGGCAACAGCGTCACAACCTTCATAAGCTCCTCATTAACATAGGTATGAGATGGCGAACTCTCATAATCCCCTGCATCAATGCTGACGACATCCAATTCCTCAGAACTGGATAATCACAGCATTGGTGCCTCATCCCGGGGAGAAGATACCACAGCACGTGCTTCTCCCTGAGATAAGGCACTGGATCTGGCAGGTGAAGGCTGAGATAGGGCTGGGGCCATCTCAATCCCCGCTGTCAGATCCATTTGGCGAACCCCAAGATGTGACTCGCACCCTGGGGAGCGCGCACCAAACCATCCTCCTCGAACCGAACCATCCTCCTCATCCTCCAGCTTCTCGAAATGCTCACAGTCAGCTCCCTCGAGAACTGACTGGGCATGCTCCACTTCCAAACATGCAACACAAAGCTGATGTGTGTCCCCACCCATGATAAAACGAGGGCAGGAAACAACACAACACTTAGATTCTTGCTTACTCGCCATATTATATTATATATATATGTATATGTATATATCTTTCTGTGAAATATTGTGCTTGCAATGACAGACAATAATAAATAGACAGGGACAGTATACAGAGAGCGATTGCTGAAGGCACAGAAGCTAGTGCGGTCTGTTTTCATTTGTGCTTTATAGTCACCCACCTATGACGTCTCGTCTTTCAATTATTATACACATGCTTCACGACGCAATTACACAGGGGCGTTCTCACCGCGTCTTGACGCAGCTTGAGTTCCCTTGAAAGGGATGTTAGAATACTGTTCATCGACTTCAGCTCAGCATTCAACACAATGATCCCACAACAGCTCATCAACAAGCTAAACTTGCTGGGCCTTAACACTTCTCTCTGTAATTGGTTTGTGGACTTTTTAAGTGGAAGACCTCAGTCAGTCCATGTCGGCCACAACACCTTGAGCACCACTACACTAAGCACAGGGGCCCCACAAGGTTATGTGCTCAGCCCGCTGCTCTTCACGATGACCTACGACTGCACTGCCAAGTTCAGCTAAAACCCTACCATCAAGTTTGCAGATGACACGACTGTGGTAAGCCTCATCAGCAAAAACGATGAAACGCTCTACAGAGAGGAAGTGGCACAACCGGCCGAATGGTGTGGTACAAATAATCTGTCCCTTAATGAGGGAAAGACAAAGGTGATTGTTATGGATTTCAGGAGAAACTGTTGACCTCCCACCGACTATCGGCAGCTTCAGTGTGGAGAGAGTCAGCAGGACCAAATTCTTGGGGGTGCACATCACAGAAGATCTCACCTGGACCACCAACACTACATCACTCTCCAAGAAGGCCCAACAGCACCTCCACTTCCTACACCATCTGAAAAGAGCAAGTCTCACTCCATCCATCCTTACCACATTCTACAGGGCCACCATTGAGATTGTGCTGACCAGCTGCATCACTCTCTGGTATGGGAACTGCGCTGTCCACAAGACCCTACAGTGGACAGCGCACAGCTGCAAGGATCATCGGTGTCCCTCTCCCCTCCATCCTGGACATTTTACTTGCACAATGATCCAGCAAAGCCACCAGCATTGTGAAGGACCCCACCCATACTTCTCATAGTCTCTTCTAGCTCCTGCCATCAAAAAGTCAGTGCTGGAGCATCAGAGCCCGCTCTGCCAGACTGCTCAGCAGCTTCTTTCCCCAGGTTGTGAGGAACCCTGTTCATACCCCTACATCCTGAACCAGAAACATTAACACTCCCACCCCACCCCTCGCTTAAAAGTGCCGTAAGCCATTTTTGAAAAACGCTGTTGAAAAGTGGGTTGGACCAAGCACCAAAACACACTTGTAGCCAATCAGCAGGAAGAGGCAGCGAGTTCATATCGGAGAAGCTTTCCAGCGCTGGAGAGACCATAACATGAAAACGGATGCCGAGGTTGCTTTATTTCTTCTCGATACATGAAATGTATCTCGATATCAAAAAAAACTTATATCATTAACTGATATATTGTTATTATACTAACCTACACTAATATCTGTTTTGTACCTTTGTAATACATAGACAACCACCAAAAACAGGTGGTGATGAGAAAGACTTTGCATACATGATGGAATATCATACATCTCACAAGATATTTTGGCAAAAATGATGTGTAACCAAATTCAAGGTTATTTTGGCTAGAAGTGGGTTACCCATAGCCAGACTATATTGGGTCTATGGTTAAACTAGATGGTGAAATGACGGCAAATGTTTGCTAGGATACTATGTACAAGTTTTCAAGGTAATTTGGTCAATTCCCATGAAGGGAACATACAGATGAATAAAATATATTGCTTGAATGCACTGAGAGTGAATGTGTAAATATAAATGTGTAAACAGCACAGCCACTAACCCATCAATTAAAGCCCATATCATTGAAAGAGGTCCAGACAGAATATGGTTGCATAAACTAATACAGCAGGGACAATGAAGACAATAACTCAACTACAATTCCCCCCAGTGCCAGAAATGCAGTCTAAACAGTTATTTTTAGCTTATGTCATATACAGCAGTAAAAAAAAGTTATAGAGTCTCAGTAACAAGCCCTACCAGTCTAAAAATGCCGCCATACTCCTAAAGAGATTTTCCGGGTTTGGTACAAGCTCAGTTCATTCACCACCATTTGTAGCATACTGTGTGACATTACTGTCACGGTTGATGAATTCATTGACTCTTCCTTGCGTTGTGTTATGTGTGTGTGTGTGTGTGTGTGTGTGTGTGTGTGTGGTGTGTGGGCGTGGTCGCTGATTATCCTCGCTGAATCAGCGGCAGGTGATTCTCATTTCCAGTGCCTATTTATACTCACCTCGTGCGTCTTGTGTTTGTCAGATCGTTGTTTGTGGATGTTTCCCATTCTGTTCTTGTTTCTCCTCGACTCCTCGTGCCAAGCACCAAAACACACTTGTAGCCAATCAGCAGGAAGAGGCAGCGAGTTCATATCGGAGAAGCTTTCCAGCGCTGGAGAGACCATAACATGAAAACGGATGCCGAGGTTGCTTTATTTCTTCTCGATACATGAGTTTCAAAAAAACTTATATCATTAACTGATATATTGTTATTAAACTAACCTATCTGTTTTGTACCTTTGTAATACATAGACAACCACCAAAAACAGGTGGTGATGAGAAAGTCACATGATGAATCAAAACTTAACGTAACAAGCAGCTTTTCAACAAGCTGCTAAGGTAAATATTCATATATACAAGGTGCACACAGTGTCATTCAAATACTAAACACTATCACGTCAACACACATGACAATGCAATGAACATTAATTTAACAACATTAGATATACAGAAACAAAAAAAACCTAATGTACATAAATGATAAGAAAAAAACTAAGGAAGAAACAGTTATTTCAATGAAAATACATCAAATGTGAAGTGTCATGCAGGGGATTCTTGGATGTCAATTTACAGTTTTTCACTGTAAATTACATAATGACTTGTTCTTTTTCACTACCAAAAACTGTAAATTTAACTAAAGCCCTATTCGCACGGGATTAGTATTACCCCTGGACCTCTGTAATTAAGAAATTACCCCCTGACGTTTGTGTTTTTGGTGGCTCATTCACACGGGCAAATAAATGTTCGTAATTCCCTCGAGTTTACGGACTTTACAGCGTGTGCCCACCCATTCACACTTCACTAGCTGAACGTGCTGAAACGAAGGGCTGCAGTATTGCAATTCAAAAAAATAACTTATTTAAAACCAATTTATTAGAGAAATATATTATAGAATATCATATTATTGTATAAATATATAATATATCTTTTTTCTTTTATCGTTTATTCTTTGTCCATATTTACAACAAGCCTGCCTGAAGAAGGTAGCCTATTATAAATACCGAAATTTAGGTCGGTATTTATAATGTCGCGATAGGCTTGTTTTTCTATTCATTTTATTTGGTTTATTTCATTTTATATCATTTTTACTCTTTCACACTTTGATTTCTTGAGATACTTACAGGATGGATGTCTTTAGAGGCCGTGTGAGACAAAGAAATGCTCCACGATACAGACTACTAAGTTACACTACCACAAAAAGCGTCCAAACTTTCCAAAAGAGCTTCCATGTTGCGCCAAAATGCTTAATTTGACGTTTCCATGACGGTCCGAGTTGAGCTTCCGGATCACGTCTTTACTGTAGTTTGTTTTCTCTTTTGCAGCACTTCATAGTTTTTATTGGAGAAAAACTATAATCGGATTGGAGTAGAGCATATCGAGAGATTTTATTGTTAATATAGTTTTAATACAGACGTAAAATGGACTGTTAAACGGCCCATAATGGTTATTACGTTCTTTAGGAAACGATAGGCTCTCAGAAAAACAGCCCACATCACAGACATGGGGATTCGCACGGGACTGGTATTATCAGAGGACCCGTGTGTTGGCCGAAATACGGTAGGTAATTTTCGGGGGAATTTTTACAGACATGGCAGATTCGCACGGGATAAAAATCACAGAAGACCTCTGTGATTATTACAAATTACCGGAGGTCCCTAGGTAATACTAATCCCGTGCGAATAGGGCTTTAAAATTTAACCAAGATAGAGAATGTAAACATGACAAAGAAATGTAACGTCCTGTTCTTGTCCATTTTGTTGGACTAATTACTCTTTTGTCCAACTGTGTTGACTAATCACAATAAATTTGTCCTCCTGTCATTCAAATCCGAATTCCAATTCAACATCCAGTGGGTATGGCCATTTAAATTCAAATTCATACTCATGAAAAAAATAGCCAATTGTTCGATTCAGAATTTTGCACAACCCTGCAAAATAAAAATAAAAAAGTAAGAGCTATGCTCTCAAAATATGTATGGGTTGATGGAAACAAACTACAGTCACCAAAAGTCATCCCCAGTATATTTTCTCCCATCTTCATATAGTCTCACTTTAGGGTTCAAAGACTTCAGGCATATGTCCTTCTGCCATATGT
Source organism: Scardinius erythrophthalmus (assembly GCF_964197995.2). Classification (NCBI taxonomy): domain Eukaryota; kingdom Metazoa; phylum Chordata; class Actinopteri; order Cypriniformes; family Leuciscidae; genus Scardinius; species Scardinius erythrophthalmus. The sequence goes on from NC_138239.1 coordinate 24,710,777, forward strand.
CTCAGTACAGTTATGTTATAGCAATGTTAATGCTTTATGTAAGTGCTTTGAGATCCAGATGCTGGTGTAATTTCATGGAAAGTGATTTATCCTTCAGTACACAAAGTCTGAGATCACAGCGAGGTATTTGTATGCTAACATGAGCTAATTAGCGTCCTCTTGTTTTTACCAAAATGGGCTCAATTGCAAATGTTGAGTGGAGTTAATTCTGGTCAAAAACCACTTACTGAAAAAACAAAGAGGCCTCAGTTAAGAGTGCATGTGGTACACTGAGAGCTCAGTTTTACACTGGAGTTAACTCAAATATTCACTTGTTATGCAAGAAAAGCCATTCTGTTGTTGGGGAAAGGACAGAGAAACCCTAATAATCCAGTGAACTCCCAGAATAAGAGTTGCAAGCAAGATGTTTTTGTCATGACAAAGTAAATTCATTTTAATAAAAATTTGACAACATCTTTATTCAGCTATGTGAATTAACAAATGAACAACCATTTTTAAATATCTGGTCCTTCAGCATAGTGTTACATAAGTAAGTTGAAGCTCTAAAAAACATGAAGACTCAAACAAACAAAAACTTCATGGCGAGTCATGCTTTCTGTCCTCAGGGTATAATAGACCACTTGATCATTATATGCCAGCAAGCAATTTTGCATTTAAAAGACATCTAATAGCCAACCAAATACAGCCCTCACGTCTAGGCTAAAACAAGGCAAAATTTGGGCTGTCAATTAAAATTAAATAGACATCTAACCATAGCCCAAGTATAGACTAGTCATCAATTAGATAACACGTCAAAGAAATTAAACCAAATACCTTGTAATCAATGTTGACTTTGCATACATGATGGAATATCATACATCTCACAAGATATTTTGGCAAAAACTATGTGTAACCAAATTCAAGGTTATTTTGGCTAGAAGTGGGTTACCCATAGCCAGACTATATTGGGTCTATAGTTAAACTAGATGGTGAAATGACGGCAAATGCTTGCTAGGATACTATGTACAAGTTTTCAAGGTAATTTGGTCAATTCCCATGAAGGGAACATACAGATGAATAAAATATATTGCTTGAATGCACTGAGAGTGAATGTGTAAATATAAATGTGTAAACAGCACAGCCACTAACCCATCAATTAAAGCCCATATCATTGAAAGAGGTCCAGACAGAATATGGTTGCATAAACTAATACAGCAGGGATAATGAAGACAAAAACTCAACTACAATTCCCCCCAGTGCCAGAAATGCAGTCTAAACAGTTATTTTTAGCTTATGTCATATACAGCAGTAAAAAAAAGTTACAGAGTCTCAGTAACAAGCCCTACCAGTCTAAAAATGCCGCCATACTCCTAAAGAGATTTTCCGGGTTTGGTACAAGCTCAGTTCATTCACCACCATTTGTAGCATACTGTGCGACATTACTGTCACGGTTGATGAATTCATTGACTCTTCGTTGCGTTGTGTTATGTGTGTGTGTGTGTGGTGTGTGGGCGTGGTCGCTGATTATCCTCCGGGAGAATCAGCGGCAGGTGATTCTCATTTCCAGTGCCTATTTATACTCACCTCGTGCGTCTTGTGTTTGTCAGATCGTTGTTTGTGGATGTTTCCCATTCTGTCCCTGTTTCTCCTCGACTCCTCTTGTCTCCAGCCTGTGTTCATCTGGGAGATTGTTCGTAGCAGTTTGTCTTCACATCTCGTCTTCACTGGGAATTCACCTCACTCATCTGACCGTGTTCTTCGAGTTGCCCACGCAAGCCTGCGTTGCCAACGCACCCATCCCTGAGTTCTTCCCGCTGATGCTGAGTGAGATCGTGAGACCTGCCTGCTTTGGACTGAGACTGTTCTATCATCTTCCTACTCTTTCTGAGTCTGGTTCCTCGTATTGTTCAATAAAGAACCAGTTTTACTTGCTATTGTCTCCTCTGTTACTTTACGTCACGGAACGATCTGACCCACATGGAGGCAGCAAGCACAACCGAGCTTGCGGATTACTTCGCTCACAGCTCGGCTCGTATGGAATGGCAGGAGGAGCATCTCGCCGCTACTGGACGAGCGGTTCAGGCGTTGGTAACGCAGGTGTCCGGGCTCACCCAGCAGATACAACAACTGACGATGCCCACCGCCGGCTCCCCCCACTCCTCCCGCATCCGATCGTCAGACTGAGCCCCGTTTACCGACGCCTGAGAGATATTCGGGTGAGCCTAACTATTGTAGAGCTTTTTTGACCAAGTGCTCTATGTTCTTTGCCCTTCAGCCTCAGACATTTTGCACTGAAGATTCGAAAGTGGCTTTCGTGCTTACATTGCTGTCTGGGCGTGCGGCTCTGTGGGGGACGGCGGTGTGGGAGAACCAACGAACATGCTGTTCCTCGTTCGCGGCACTCTCGGAGGAGATGAAGAGGGTGTTTGACCGGGCAGTCACAGGGACAGAAGCGGCTTGCCAGCTCACGGACATCATCCAGGGAGAAAGATCCGTCGCTGACTATTCCATCGAGTTCCGCACCCTCGCCGCAGAGTGCCGCTGGAACGAGGAGGCGCAGTGGGACGTCTTCCTGCATGGGCTGGCTGACCGCATCCAACGTGAGATCTACACCCTGGAGCTACCCACGAGTCTCACTGGATTGATTGACTTGGCACTGCGAGTGGACGCTCGCCTGCATCGCCTGGAACAGTGCACCCGTACGACTCCGGTTCACAGAGTTTTGGGAATCCCTCAGCCCAGCGGTCGTGATGCGGTCAGCCCCATCGACGATCACGAGCCCATGCATGTGGGTCGAGCCCGGCTCTCCCGGGAGGAGAGGGAGAGAAGGAGATCCCGAGGGTTATGTCTATACTGTGGAGGTTCGGGTCACTTTCTCAATAACTGTCCCGTAAAAGAGAGAGCCCGGCAGTAGAGAAGAGGATTCTGTCGGGCGGAGTCTCCATCCAGAAACCCTCTTCCACTCTCCTTCCGGTGAGATTGCAGTGGGCAACTCACACTCATCATTGTCAAGCACTTATCGACTCCGGAGCGGAAGGTAATTTTATGGACTGGTCTCTTGCACACAGACTTCAGATACCCACCATACCACTTACCAACCAGATCTCCGTCAACGCACTCAATGGTCAGGAGTTACCCACTATATCTGACACCACCATTCAGTTAATGCTCATCACTTCTGGCAATCACTCCGAAGAACTGTCATTTCTGCTTCTGGACTCTCCTCACATCCCCATTGTCCTCGGTCATCCCTGGCTCGTGCAGCATAACCCCAGGGTTGACTGGGGACATAACTCCATTTCTGCCTGGAGCACTGAATGTTATGCGTCTTGTCTAATGTCTGCTGGTTCGTCTTTGTCCAGTTCTGTTTTGCAGGAGGATTCGGTGAATTTGTCAAACGTGCCCGCAGAGTACCTCGACCTGAAGGAAGTGTTCAGTAAGTCCAGAGCTGCTTCTCTTCCTCCGCATCGTCCCTATGACTGTGCCATAGATCTTCTGCCAGGTACGTCTCCGCCTAAGGGCAAGTTATACTCTCTTTCTACTCCCGAGAGGGAGGCCATGGAGAAATACATTTCTGATTCTCTGGCATCCAAGTTCATTCGACCTTCTTCTTCTCCAGCGGGGGCGGGGTTCTTTTTTGTGGGGAAGAAGGACGGTTCCCTGCGACCGTGCATTGATTACCGAGGGCTGAACAACATCACGGTAAAGAATACTTATCCTTTGCCGTTGATGTCTTCAGCCTTCGAGCGGATGCAGGGAGCCTCCGTCTTCACAAAATTGGATTTACGTAATGCTTATCATTTGGTCCGCATCAGGAAGGGAGATGAATGGAAAACCGCTTTTAACACCCCCAGGGGGCACTTTGAATATTTGGTCATGCCTTTCGGGCTTTCCAACTCCCCAGCGGTTTTTCAGGCACTCGTCAATGACGTGCTGAGAGACGTGGTAGACCAGTTCATATACAGTATGTCTACCTGGATGACATATTGATTTTTTTCTTCGTCTCTCCAGGAACACGTTCAGCACGTCAGACGAGTGCTTTTTGTCAAGGCGGAGAAATGCGCTTTTCATGCACAGTCTGTCCCTTTCTTAGGTTACATCATCTCGTCTGAGGGAGTGTGTATGGATCCTGACAAGGTTAAGGCTGTGGTGGATTGGCCAAGTCCAGATTCCCGTAAGGCCCTACAGAGGTTTCTGGGGTTTGCCAATTTTTACCGACGTTTCATTCGTAATTTCAGCCAACTAGCCGCTCCTCTGACAGCCTTGGCCTCCCCCAGGACGACGTTCAGGTGGTCCGATGCAGCCGAGGCTGTATTCGCTAACCTGAAGAGCCGCTTTGTTTCTGCTCCCATTCTTATAGCCCCTGATCCATCACGTCAGTTCGTGGTTGAGGTTGATGTGTCAGAGGTGGGGGTAGGTGCGGTACTCTCCCAACGCTCTTCCACAGACGACAAGATGCACCCTTACGCGTTTTTTTTTCTCATCGTAACTATGACATTGGTAACAGGGAGTTGTTGGCGGTCAAGTTAGCGTTAGAAGAATGGCGACATTGGTTAGAAGGGTCGGGGGTACCTTTTATAGTCTGGACTGATCACAAGAATCTGGAATACATTCAATCCGCTAAAAGTCTCAATTCCAGGCAGGCTCGGTGGGCTCTTTTTTTCGGTCGTTTTGATTTTACTCTCTCGAACCGCCCGGGTTCCAAGAACATCAAATCCGATTCTTTATCTCGTATTGTTGATCCATCCGAACGCCCGTCTACTCCCTAGTGCATTTTACCCGAGACTCTATTCGTCTCCACACTCACATGGGAGGTTGAATCGAAGGTCAAGACGGCCTTAGAAGGGATAACGCCTCCGCCCGGTTGCCCACCGGATCGGTTATTTGTGCCGGTGGTGTCTAAAAATCCTTCCTCCTGGTGCCAACAACTTTCTATGGTGGAGTACGCGTACAACTCGTTACCAGTGTCATCTACGGGCCTATCTCCGTTTGAGTGTAGTTTAGGGTACCAGCCACCAATTTTTCCTAGCCTGGAATCCGAAGTCGCGGTTCCCTCCGCTCACACCTTCGTCAAGAGGTGTCACCGTACATGGACCAGAGCCCGTGAGACTCTGCTCCAGGTAGGGGCACGCACCAAGGTTAAGGCCGATCGCCACCGGTCAAGACCTCCCGTACACGTCGTCGGTTTCAAAGTGTGGCTTTCTACCAAGAATATTCCTCTCCGCTCCGTTTCGAATAAGTTAGCTCCTAAATTCATTGGCCCGTTTCCTGTCACCAAAGTCATTAGTCCGGTGACAGTCCGACTCAAACTTCATCCTGCGTACAGGAGAATTCATCCCGTGTTCCATGTGTCCAAATTAAAGGCCGTATTTTATTCTTCCATTAATCCGCTGGCCCCGGTTCCCCCACCGCTGCGACTCGTAGATGGGGAACCTACTTATTCGGTAAATCGTATTCTGGACTCGAGATGGAGGGGACGCGGATTTCAGTATCTGGTGGACTGGGAAGGTTACGGTCCGGAGGAGAGAAGTTGGGTTCCTGCTAGGGACATCCTGGATCAATCCCTTATTGATGATTACAATCAACAGGTAGGATCTCCTGGGAGCGCTGGGGGTACTGTCACGGTTGATGAATTCATTGACTCTTCCTTGCGTTGTGTTATGTGTGTGTGTGTGTGTGTGTGTGGTGTGTGGGCGTGGTCGCTGATTATCCTCCGGGAGAATCAGCGGCAGGTGATTCTAATTTCCAGTGCCTATTTATACTCACCTCGTGCGTCTTGTGTTTGTCAGATCGTTGTTTGTGGATGTTTCCCATTCTGTTCCTGTTTCATCTGGGAGATTGTTCGTAGCAGTTTATCTTCACGTCTCGTCTTCACTGGGAATTCACCTCACTCATCTGACCATGTTTTTCGAGTTGCCCACACAAGCCTGCGTTGCCAACGCACCCATTCCTGAGTTCTTCCCGCTGATGCTGAGTGAGATCGTGAGACCTGCCTGCTTTGGACTGAGACTGTTCTATCATCTTCCTACTCTTTCTGAGTCTGGTTCCTCGTATTGTTCAATAAAGAACCAGTTTTACTTGCTATTGTCTCCTCCGTTACTTTACGTCACAATTACCAATTAACTTCCATTTTCCCCTCCTTTTCTTAAAGGTGCTATGTAACTTTGTTTTTTTTGGTTAATTATTAACAAAATTCAAATAATGAGTCAGTACATCATCAATCCCTTTCCCGTGTTTTTTCTTACCCTGATTCACTATGGTAAGGCTATTATAAGTGTTGGAAAATGCTGCATTATTTGCAGTGCTAGCCCAGTAAAGGACTAACATTGTTGGATTATACAGCCCAATTCTGTACACTTGCCCAACATACAGCTTTAGATGACGGGACACTGAAATCGTTATTCTGGATTGGGGAAAATTACCATCAACCGGTAGATCTACCAGACATGACGGCAGGAACATGGAGGGAGACCATCCTCCGCTGTCTGGAAAGTGTGTGTCCCCAAATCCACACCAGCACCTGCATCAGCAACCCCAGAGCCCAGCCCACATCCACCTTGCGACACGGAGCGGCAGCCAGAGTCCCCAACAGACGGAGTGTCAGCGCCTGCCACGATGAAACTGCCAACGCAAAGAGAAGAGGACATGAACACCATCGCACCGGATCCTGAACCCGTTTCGTCTTACCTGGCCTGCGAGCTGGCCAACCAGCCTGTGACACAGGAAATATTAGTGGAGTTCGAGAGAATAGAGGAGTTCCCTGCCCACAACCTCGCCACTGTGAGTGAGTGCATACTGGACTTGGAGATAGATACGTTGATCCCACCCTCCCTTCCTCTTTTACCACGACTTATAGTTCCAGCCTTGTCTTCGTCTACTCCTGTCTGCCCTATTGTTCAACCTTCACCTCCTCACTACGTTGGGGATTCACCTGGGGCATCCAATGAGGCATCCTCGACCGGGCTGGAGGATTCCCTGGCTCCACCTCTGACTGCTGTCCCTGCCACTCCACTTCAGCCCATCGCCCTAACTACTCCGCGACATCACGGGGATCCCACAACCTGCAAGCTTTGCCTGTGTCGACATTGCCGGCCCTTCCCCATGGACTTGCGCGCCTGCCATTATGCTCCGGCTCTCCACCCCTGCGGCTCAGTCAGGCTCCTCCCTCCCTCAGGCTCCACGTCACTCCTCAGTCGTGCCAGTTCTGCCACAGCCTTCTGGTTCTCCAGTTCCACCTCGGGGGGTCATTTGCGTACCACCATGGTTCCTCCATGGGGTGCTACCTAGGCCGCGCCTTCTCGAGGGGGGCGTAATGTAACAGTTATGTTCTGTTAGTTTCGTTTTCATGGACTTTTAGATTGTATTCATTAGTTCCTGTTGTCCTTTTTTTGTTCCCCACTTATGAGATGCTATGGAGATTAATTTATCATCACATGTGTTCGTCATTAATTACCCTTGTCTTTTTTTGTATGTAAGTTGCTGTGTTTTAGTTCTCTCTGTCAGTTCTTGTTCTCATCATACACTGAGTTTGGTTGTTTTTTGCCCGTGTTAATAAAGCCTATTGATCATATTTCGTCTTCATCTTGTTACTGTTTAACCACGCTTTGCCAAGCGTGACAGCCACAGAGCTTGTAATAAAACGAGAATCAATATTGGCTAGATTTTCAGAGTTGGCGAGAACTGAGGGATTTGAAATGTTGTAAAATCAACGGGGAGATGGCATTTTTATTACTCAAGTAAGGTATTTTATTGAACAAATAAACTGCTATATGTAGCTCTGTAACAGAGTTCATTATAAAGCATTATCTACAGTGAAGGGTCATTTCATTATGTCTGTAGCGCTGTGCTGGAATTTATGTCATGGAAGTACTATGTCTATTAATGGTTATACTGTAGCTACTGTAACATCTTCAGCTCAGCTTAAGATCCTTTCCATCTAAACTAGTTATATCTCTCAAGCCTAACAGTAAGTATTTTATTTGTCAGAACCTTAAACTGTAATTTTTTTTTTTTTTTGGTAAATAATATTCCTCCCACTTAATCAGGACTGTGGGTCTTAGATTAGTTTTCCCTTCTAGCATGTCATTCAAGGGGAAATGAACATTTCTCTTATATCAGATGTATCCTGGAGGACGGTTTTCTGCAGTTGTGTGTTTTTACCATAGAAAGTTTTATCTGAAAAATATTTTCTTCTGTTCCCAGAAGCATGAGGATTGATTATTAGTCTTGTTGTTTGATCATGAACAGCATCGTCTTTGTTATTCCAAATTTAACAAGCTCTATGTGAAGCAATGTGTGAGCTCAACCCAAAGCCGTCAACAAGAAACACTGTCTGGAAATGTCAGAGACAAAGAGAGAGAGAGAGAAACAGAGGGTTATGGGTTGTTTTTCAAGTCACCTCTTTCTTTGTCTGTCTCTCGCTTCAAAAAACAATACGATTCTAGCAGGTTTCATCAGGATATGCTTCACTTATATTGAGTCATGCTCTAAAATGATTGAACATATGTGAGACATTACAACTACACCACGCACCTCTACCTATCACTCAGACAAATTCATTTTAAACATCAGGAGGTAAAACAAAAATCACAGATACATATATCGGGCATGTTTTTTTTAAGCCAACCTCAAACACCAAAAAGCTCTTCTTGAATGGTGCAATAGAGGAACATGCTTTTAGAACTGACAAGTTTGTCAACAGCAGAAGCATTAATGTCTCTAAGGCAAGTCGGTTCACTCAGCGGCCATATTTGTAAAGCCTCTGGGTATCTATTTGCAGCCATGCAAGGATGGCTCCTATTTACTTGAATGGGAAAAGAACAAAATGTACATACAGAAACAGTTTGTCAAAATTACATTTCAATAATAAAAACAACAACAACAACAACAACAACAAAAAACACAACAAAGGTATAATATGGTGTTCCTCTTTAGCACAAAGCATACAAAAAGACTACTACTACTACTAGAATTAAGAAATTAACTAAAAATTAATCATAATTTTAACATAAAATGCAGCTAAATGCACTCCACATAAATATATATAGCTAGACAAGCAAGGCAACAAGGACAAGACACCACCACCACCAACAACAAACAACCATATAGATTTTATTATATTTTTGATCTGCTTCCTTTTTCCTATGAATCCTTTGAGCTGCATTTTAAATGTAAAAAAAAGTGCTATATAAATAAAATATATTCTCTTTCTCATTATTGTTATTTTCATCACACGAATAATAATTATAAAAATGTAATGATAATAATAAATAACGATTTAGGCTTTTTTATTTATTTTTGATGTACTTCCTTTTTTCTATTCATATGAATAGTTTTAGGTGCATTTTATATATAAAAAGTGATGTACAAATAAAACTTCTTCAAAAGTGTTGTATATAAAAAATCTTCTGCTTCTTCCTATTCTTTAATAATAATAATAATAATAATAATAACAACAATAATAATAATATTTATTAACTATTTATTTAGGAACCATTTAGGCTTTTGTGCTCTATTTTTTATTACTATGCAATGTTTGAGCTGCATTTTATACATAAAAATTGCCATATAAATAAAATCATATTATTATTAATATTAATATTAGTAGTCGTAGTAGTAGTATACAGTAGTAGCTGTCACTCTCACACACTTTTGTTTTCAGTCTGCACTGTTTTCCCTTAGTTAGTTAGTTGTCATGGCTGTTATTCAGTGTCGGTCATCATCCTTGTTTGCATGTAGTTCTCTTGTTTCTGTTCATTGTTGTTGAGTCTCATCAATGTTTGGATGTTTTGTGTGCTACTCTCAGACTGTGGATTTATTAAAGACTACCCATTTACCTTCGTGTTTGTGTGTGATCTAGCAACACAATCTGAGACAGTACTGGTATCATCATTATTATAATAATTATATTATATTATTATGATTAAATAATTAGTATTATTATTGATAATAATAATAAAATAATAATACACATTTCAAGTTGCATTTTGTGGGCCATCACATTCACAGAATAATCCCAATTGTGGAAATTTAAAATAAAAGTGGAAAGTTAGAAATGTAGGCCAGGGTTGAATCGGAGAAAGGCTAAAAGGGGGTTTATGTCAGAGAATGGTTCTCCACTGGGGGTCAAATCAGCACATTTTCCTGCTCCAGTTTCCCGTCATCACAAGTGCTGCTGTCTCACATTGCAGGGTAACACAATTTGACAGCAAAGACAAGAGTTGACACTATGAGGAGCTTGGAGGTTTTGGAAGGTCTTGGAAGAGAGGGCAGAAGAGGAGAAAGAAAAGAGGAAGGGAAAGAGCTCAGAGGACAAGAGAAGAATTCTCAATGGACTATGCTTCTGTAAACACCTTGCCAGTTTCCCCCATCACATATAGTGCAGCGCCTGGTCACATGCTACAAGTGTAGCTGCTCATTGGGATTCTGGAATGGCTCTAATTCTAACCTTTCTAACTGTAATTAAGTTAACCTTATTTTTACAACAATGCAGAGAGCCTAACATAATTTAATTAATTCCCATGGGCTGTAGTGGAGAGACAGATGTGGGCATAAGCCAGAGACACAAGGGAACCGGAGATGAGTGGATTTTAAGCTGTCTTGGGCTTGTGCGTCCAGCACTTAAACGGATACAATAAGGTCAGGCAGTATGTAGAGGATGTGTATAGGCTATGACAAGCATACATACAGTGAGGAAAATAAGTATTTGAACACCCTGCTATTTTGCAAGTTCTCCCACTTAGAAATCATGGAGGGGTCTGAAATTGTCATCGTAGGTGCATGTCTACTGTGAGAGACATAATCTAAAAAAAAAAAAAATCCAGAAATCACAATATATGATTTTTTAACTATTTATTTGTATGATACAGCTGAAAATAAGTATTTGAACACCTGTCTATCAGCTAGAATTCTGACCCTCAAAGACCTGTTAGTCTGTCTTTAAAATGTCCACCTCCACTCCATTTATTATCCTAAATTAGATGCACCTGTTTGAGGTCGTTAGCTGCATAAAGACACCTGTCCACCCCATACAATCAGTAAGAATCCAACTACTAACATGGCCAAGACCAAAGAGCTGTCCAAAGACACTAGAGACAAAATTGTACACCTCCACAAGGCTGGAAAGGGCTACGGGGAAATTGCCAAGCAGCTTGGTGAAAAAAGGTCCACTGTTGGAGCAATCATTAGAAAATGGAAGAAGCTAAACATGACTGTCAATCTCCCTCGGACTGGGGCTCCATGCAAGATCTCACCTCGTGGGGTCTCAATGATCCTAAGAAAGGTGAGAAATCAGCCCAGAACTACACAGGAGGAGCTGGTCAATGACCTGAAAAGAGCTGGGACCACCGTTTCCAAGGTTACTGTTGGTAATACACTAAGACGTCATGGTTTGAAATCATGCATGGCACGGAAGGTTCCCCTGCTTAAACCAGCACATGTCAAGGCCCGTCTTAAGTTTGCCAATGACCATTTGGATGATCCAGAGGAGTCATGGGAGAAAGTCATGTGGTCAGATGAGACCAAAATATAACTTTTTGGTCATAATTCCACTAAACGTGTTTGGAGGAAGAAGAATGATGAGTACCATCCCAAGAACACCATCCCTACTGTGAAGCATGGGGGTGGTAGCATCATGCTTTGGGGGTGTTTTTCTGCACATGGGACAGGGCGACTGCACTGTATTAAGGAGAGGATGACCGGGGCCATGTATTGCGAGATTTTGGGGAACAACCTCCTTCCCTCAGTTACAGCATTGAAGATGGGTCGAGGCTGGGTCTTCCAACATGACAATGACCCGAAGCACACAGCCAGGATAACCAAGGAGTGGCTCTGTAAGAAGCATATCAAGGTTCTGGCGTGGCCTAGCCAGTCTCCAGACCTAAACCCAATAGAGAATCTTTGGAGGGAGCTCAAATTCCGTGTTTCTCAGTGACAGCCCAGAAACCTGACTGATCTAGAGAAGATCTGTGTGGAGGAGTGGGCCAAAATCCCTCCTGCAGTGTGTGCAAACCTGGTGAAAAACTACAGGAAACGTTTGACCTCTGTAATTGCAAACAATGGCTACTGTACCAAATTTTAACATTGATTTTCTCAGGTGTTCAAATACTTATTTGCAGCTGCATCATACAAATAAATAGTTAAAAAAATCATACATTGTGATTTCTGGATTTTTTTTTTTTTTTGATTATGTCTCTCACAGTGGACATGCACCTACGATGACAATTTCAGACCCCTCCATGATTTCTAAGTGGGAGAACTTGCAAAATAGCAGGGTGTTCAAATACTTATTTTCCTCACTGTACATACACATACATTTAATATATATATATATATATATATATATATATATATATATATATATATATATATATATATATATAAGGACACTAATACCAGTCAGCCATGTTATGTAATTTTGTCTGTTTAAAGCAATGTTTCGGGTTCAAGCTGAGCCCTTTTAATGGCATTTGTGGCATGTATATTATGTTATACAATAAATACATAGGTTGTGGTACTCAACAATACACAACAATTGTATTTCAATTTTTTTGAAACTTTTCAACTTTTATTGGCACTAACAGCCAGACATTCACATTTGAACCCTTTTTAAAGCCATTTTGTGCTTTAACATTTTATTTACTGCAGTTCAGCTGGGGCTTTGTGATTTGTTCCTGTCTCTCACTCTCAAAGTGTGACATGTTTCAAATTTTCCATTGCGTTGCTCTAATCAAAAATGTTCTGCACCATTCCATTTTATTTCCAGTCTGCATTGCCCCATAACCATTATACCTCTTCTACCCTCCTTGCCTTTTCCTCACAACAATAAAATGTGCTAGGTAATTCTCATAAAAGAGCAAGTATACATCTGGGAGGACTATTCTAATTTATGTGAAATTAATTGAGGAAAGTAGGCTTTTTCATGCTATGCTCATTTAGGAAGGCATAATTAAACTTGCAGGGAAAATAATGATGTGGAAAAAGAAATAAATAATGTGGGCAGTCAGCCAGTACAAGGCACAAAAAGCTAAACTGAAGGTTGGTGAAAATAAACAAGGGCTTTACGTTGGCTGACAAAAGAGATGGCTGCTTAAGGTCATGCCCTGTGTAATTTGATTTTCATAGACCTTAGGGAGAGTTATGTTCCCAAACAGTGTCACTTATGCCTGGAATGGTGTTAAAGTTTGTCCAAAAAAGATATATGTCACAATCAGGCCTGAGACTTTCCCAGGATTTCACGGCAAATGCAACACAAATGACAACATGTTGAAATGGACGCAAATGAGATTTGAGAGCAAATGGGTGTAATTTGCATGCATATGCACACATAATGTGCGTGAAATCTGCGAATGAATGTTTTCACAAACAAAATATGATTCACCTAAAACTTTCGTACTAAAATGTATTCTAAATTTTTGAAAAAAATTAGGGACAACTGAAACCACACTTACGCTAGCAATTGCTAGCAATACTGCTAGCCAACATCTGTGTTGATGTAGTAAAAAAAAAAAAAAAAAAAACTCTGTATAAGTTCTTGTTTTCAATATTTAGAGCCAATATCAGACAAGCAAAAGTTCTGTTTTCCCGAATATCAGCACAGTTGCAAATGTGATATTGATTTTGTACAACAATTCAATAAACACTAAGTAAATAGGCTATAAGGTGACTTACATTTTAGACACAATATTGACACTATTGTCTGTTTTTCCTCTATTAGGTCAATTAAAATAGTTCCAAACAGTAGAGCATCTCTGAGCAACAAAGTTTGTTTAGTTACTGAATGAATCTGAGTTTTTTGAATGAATCATTTTAATGAATGACTCAAACACTCACTCACTTCGTTCCGGAATGAATCAGCCATTTTGAAGGAATTGATAGGGGCTTTGACTGTTTCTTTGAAACTTGCCTCTGAATTGCAAAAGCCGCCTCTCGTTGCTATAGCTGTGTGAAGCTGACTGAGTTAGTAAAAAATACTTGAGATATTATGAAATGCCAAAAGTGATTTAGATGTTCTTATGCAAAGCAATAATCAATATAAAAATATTTATTTGTAGAAAATAAAATCAAATAATTAAAAAAATTACAAGTAATATTCAAATATTATTTGTATATAATAATGTAGCCCAGTGGTAAACTTATAGTGTAATGGGAACCGGGTGGGTTATGATTAATCTATCTTACTCTCAAAAACGAGTCACATGACTATTAAAAAAAGTAAACGTTTATTTACTTTAAATAAATAATAGGAGGCACTGATTTATAAAGAAGGAAATATCAATTCATTTTACATAATTAAAAGGAGATCAATATTTGTGCTTTTATTTCATGACCGTAAGTAAAACTAAAGTTTAAAGTTTATATTATTTAGCTAAATAATATTACCAGAGGTTTTATGCAGTTAGCCTTTTATTACTTTATTCTTACAGTTTTTATGTTACTCATTTTATTGGTCATTTGAGTAGTCACGCTGTAAAGTTGATAGTGGTTGGCTGCAGGTATGTAAAAGGTGTAGGTACACGTGGCCCGGGGAAGAGACATGTGTGAGGAAGTGCTGGAAGTTTTTTTCTCTCTTCTCGTTGGACCGGGGAGGAGCACAGGACGCGGGCGCGTTTGAAAAAAATATAACGCTAGAAAGAGTGAGTAAAGCCGATGAAACTGAACTGGGTGTTCAGATAAGAGGATCGCGGACTCGGGGTGTTGTTGAGCGAGCGACTGAGTGAGAAACGAAGCCGGAGACCCGTCTGACGGAGCGGGAGAAAAGGAGAGGTAGCGTGATCGACGGTAGCCGAGATAGCTAGCCACGTTGGGCTTATGTTGGCGGACCTGTCGGTTAATCGCAATGCACGTGAGCATCCGGACCGAATTTCCACGCTCTCAATGTGTCTCAAGTGTTTGTTCAGCGCACTCAATGTTTTGCAAGACCAACACAGGCCTGCAACGTGTGTTTTTTTTCTTCGTTCAAAACGTTACCGTGAGTAAACTGGAACGTGTGTGAATGTGTGTGTGAGTGGGCCCACCACTGCATTTGCTAAGACTTGTTTCAGGACACTTGGCGGTTTTTTTTTTTGTGTTTATTGTAAAGTTCTCTGTGTATTCTCGATTGTTAGGAAAGAGCTAAGGGAGGGGAACTTTTAGATCATTTATTCTGGTGTAACAAGTGTGAGTGAAACTATTAAGGTTTCTAGCTACATTTAACGAGGCTATCATTTAAGTGTCTGGGGAATTTTTTTGGTTATTCATTTTGTATATTCGTTGATATTTTGTTTTGGGGAAAGCTTTTATATTCTATTTACCAAATTCTTTTATTTAAATAAACCAGGGCATTAACCCCTTTTTTTTGCTAAACTAAAAACTATCTCTGGGTCTCATTATTTTAAATATTTTATTGTCAAAAGGTTTTACAACTTATTAGAAACTTATTAGGTGCACCTTCGTGGTATCCACCTGAACCCCACCGAACCCAAACACCCACCATTCTCATGTAAGTAACGCTCAGAGTGGCTGTACGGGTGCTACATAAATAAAATGGAGGCACCGCTGGGATAAATTTAGTTCAAAAGTAGTTTTAAATCAGCTTTAACTTTAGTTTGACCCAGAGATTTAAATAGTTTGTTTAAAAAATAGTTTAGAACCAAAAGCTGGCTAGCTGTTAACATACATGTAAAACCATATTAAAGAGTATCTATTGTGAAAATTTTAAAACTACAAAAGTAGAGTTCTACTAAGCATTTTAAGTCAAGAAAACGCAAATTAAGCTTTATTTGTGTTAAAATACAACTAAGACCTACCAAACTTTGTTCTGACAAGTGACCACTGTAAGTGCACAACCCGTGGGGATGGCTCAGTTGAAGAACTGGTGTTTTGGAGAAGGCATAGACCCGGTGAAAGCCTTGCTAGTTAAAGATGTACCTCCGGAAACTGAAGTTGGTTTCATTGAAGAAACAATGCAGACTATCAAAGCACTCGGGAGAGTCAATGTGATAGGAAGAATGTATGACCCACAGTCTCAAAGTTTAACTGTGCTATGTGAGTGCAGGGAGAATGTGAATGCAGACGCCATTCCTCTTGATGTTGTTCCGGAGGGGTTTGCTATGACCTGGAGAATCTTTGGACCTTCTAAGCAGGAGGAGGAACCCCAAGCTCAGGCCGCCTGTGATGGTCAAAATGTGCCGCTGCCAGATTCCAGTCTTCTCTCCCCACTTCAAGCGTCCACTCCTGAAGCTATCATTCGAGCAGTTGGTGATGTCCTGCAAATGACAAGCAAGCCCACAAACGGTGACAACAATCTTTACAGAAGACTACGCACTTTCTCAGGGGTCATGCCCACACCCCCGGGAGAGGAACAGTTGGAAAACTGGGTTGAACAAGCCAGACTTATGATTGAAGAATATGATCGCCCTGAAAGAGAAAAGAAAATGAGAATAATGGAAAGTGTAAAGGGTCCTGCACTCGAAATCCTCCAAGCTGTCTGTTTCAACAACCCATCTGCAACCTCTATGGACTACATTGACATTCTCGAGACCACATTTGGCAACCCCGAGAGCGGTGAAGAACTTTACTTTGCCTTCAGAATGTTGTGTCAACACCCCAACGAGAAACTCTGAGTTCCTGAGATGCCTTGAGAGAGTCCTAAATAAAGTTGTCCAAAAGGATGGACTCCAGTCATTGGCGGCAGACAAAGCACGCCTTGACCAACTCATTAAAGGGGCCATCAGGTCTGACATGATGATACTAAATCTCGGATTGAGAGACCGCAGAGACAGTCCTCCCACTTTTCTCGAGCTGCTGAATGAGATACGCCTGGAGGAGGAGCATGAAGCTTCACGTCGCAGACTCCATCCACCCAAAGCCGTTTACGCCAAAAGTGCCACTGTGACCTCTGACACAGAGTTAAACTCAGAGCACAAGTAAGTGAACTCTCTGCCCCCGCCGCCCTGTCAAGTCACCTTGCGATGAGCACACTGCTTTCAGTCACTCCGGCGGCAGAGAACTCAGAAGACAAGAACATTCAAGCTTTAAAGAAAGAAGTAGTCAAGCTCCGAAAGCAAGTCTCTGTCATGTCAGTCAAGCCCAAGTACAGTCCTGCTACTGAGTCCTGCCCACAAGAGACCCAGTCAAGACCCTGGCAGCAAAGACCCTCTACAGCCAGAGACCCAAGTGATTTTTTCTGCTATCGCTGCGGTGAAGACGGGCATTTTGCTAACAAGTGTGCCTCTCCCGAGAACTATCCCAAAGTTATTCAGAAACTGCTGCAAGCTCAAAGAAAGTCCAAGCAGAACCGCCATTCTGATAACGAAACCAGAACCAAGACCACAAATGCAAGCGTCAAGAGAAGTGCGGTAAATGTACAGAGCAACAGTTTGCCTGAGGGACTCGTGGGACCGCCATCTACTGCTCTGGTCAGGATCAATGGCAACCCCTGTACAGCGCTGATAGACAGTGGATCTCAAGTTACCATCATCTCCGACAGCTCGTATGCCAAACACCTGTCACAGATCCAGTTAAACTCTGTGACCGGTCTAGCCATATGGGGCCTAAGTGAGTCAGAGAGCAGTTACCCGTACAAAGGTTACATCCAGGTTGAGTTGGAGCTGCCACAAAAATCTAAGTCCAACAAAGTCAAGTCTGTTCCTGTCCTGGCCCTGGTGTGCCCTGATCCACGTTGCTCCGAGACTATACCTGTCCTGATCGGCACAAACGTCAAGGGGGTTCAGCCCTTCAAGTCCAGAACAAAGAAAGAAGACCTGGAGAATGTCAACTCAGTCGAAATCCAAGTTCAAGAGAAAAAACACTTACCCATTCCTGCAGGGATGACCGTAAAAGGCAACAAAGACTTGCCTGTGGCTGAAGTTAAGTGGTCTGGGCCTGGTCCTCTCAGCATCCCTCCTGGCACTGAATACGTTGCTATCTGCAAAGTTAAATAAATACAAGACATCGGAGACAGCATACTCATCTTTGAACGAGCCCACTCACCTGCTCTTCCTCCAAGTGTACTTGTCCAGCCAACTGTGTTGTTCTCCAAGATGCTAGATCCAAACAACTTCCTGGTGCTCCTGCGTAATGAGTCTCTGAAGCAAACTGCCATTTCAATGGGCACCGTGATTGCTCACCTTCACGTCGCTGACATTGTGACGGATGCACCAAACCCTAAAGTCGAATCTGTTCCAGCTATGGATCCTTCTTTGTTTGACTTCAGTGAGTCACCCATCAGCAAAGAGTGGAAAGAGAGGCTGAGTCAAAAGCTGGCCAAACACTCCCAGGTGTTTTCTATTGAAGAATGGGATGTCGGTTTGGCTAAAGGGGTAGAACATCACATCCGTCTGAATGACAACACTCCCTTCAGAGAGAGATCTCGACGTATTGCCCCTGCTGATTTGGATGACCTTTGGCGTCACTTGCAAGGTTTGTTGGCGGCTGGGATTATACAAGAATCAAGAAGTCCATATGCTTCACCGATTGTCCTTGCACGTAAAAAGAATGGTCAACTTCGTATGTGCGTTGACTACCGCACCCTGAACCGGAGAACTACCCCAGATCAGTACACTGTACCACGTATCGACGACGCTCTCGATTGCTTGTCCGGCAGTAAGTGGTTTTCAGTGTTGGATTTGCGCAGTGGCTATTATTAAATCCCAATGGCAGAGGAGGACAAAGAAAAAAACGGCTTTCATCTGTCCTTTGGGGTTCGTCCAATTTGAGCGGATGCCGCAGGGGATCACAGGGGCCCCTGCGACATTTCAACGGCTCATGGAAAAGGCGGTTGGCGACATGCACATGCTTGAAGTCATCGTCTATCTAGATGACCTCATTGTTTTCGGCTAGACTCTGGGGGAGCATGAGCAAAGACTCCTCAAAGTCATCGCTCGTCTTGAAGAAGCTGGACTCAAGTTGTCCCTCGACAAGTGCCAGTTCTGTCGCTCACAAGTCACCTATGTCGGGCACATCGTCTCTGAGAACGGCATCGCCACAGACCCAGACAAAGTTGAAGCAGTGACGCGGTGGAAGCAGCCAACCGACCTTTCTTCTCTGCAGTCATTCCTGGGGTTCTGCGGCTACTACCGCAGGTTTATAAAAAACTACTCCATCATCGTCCGACCACTTACAGAGCTGTGGAAAGGGTATCCTCCCACCCAAAAGAATCGAAAGTCTGCCTCTTTATCAGACAAGACCTACTATAAAGTCAATGAGCCTGTTGGTGACCGGTGGGACCAGCCATGTTCAGAGGCATTCCAAAAGATCATTCACTGCCTCACAAACGCACCGGTGCTGACATTTTCCGACCCCACCAAGCCTTACATACTTCACACTGATGCCAGTTTTCATGGGCTTGGCGCTGTACTCAACCAAGAGTACCTCGAGTGTTTGAGACCTGTGGCTTTCACCAGTCGCAAGCTGAGTGCATCCGAAAAGAACTATCCAGTGCACCAGCTCGAGTTTTTGGCACTTAAGTGGGCAGTGGTAGACAAGTTCCACGACTACTTATATGGAGCACAGTTTACCGTGAGAACTGATAACAACCCCCTAACTTATATTCTCATGACTGCAAAACTCAATGCGACTGGTCACCGCTGGCTCTCAGCACTCGCCACGTACCATTTCACACTGCAGTACAGGCCTGGTAGCAGCAACATCGACGCCGATGCCCTGTCACGCAACCCTCTTCCAACAACAGAAGAAGGCTGGCAAAGCGTACCGACTGAAAGTGTTCAAGCTCTGTGTAAGCAGATCAAGTGCCGTGAAACTCCGACAGAGTCCACAACTATTGCTGAGTCACTCGGAGTGTCACCTGATGGTATACCAGAGTGTTTCGTCTCCCCAGTTCGGTTGGATCTCGGATCTTTGAGTCAGTTCAGTCACAAAGACCTGGTCACCGCTCAAGTTGTTGACTCTACTATCGCTCCAGTGAAACAGTCACTTCGTGGTGGTCCCTCATTCACCAGCCCCGACAATCCAACTTCTGTCCTGTTGAACAAAGAAGCAAGCAAGCTGTTCATTCAAAACAATCTGCTCTACAGAAAGGTTGAGAAAAATGGAACTGAGGTAAAGCAGCTGGTACTGCCCAGAGAGTATGTCCCGATGGTCCTGAGATCTCTGCATGATGAGTCCGGTCACTTGGGCATGGACAAGACCATCGAACTTATCAGAAATCGGTTCTATTGGCCGAAGATGGGAGTTGAGGTTGAGCAGTACATCAAAAACTGCGGCAGACGCATCACTCGCAAAGCCCTTCCTCAGAGAGCTGCTCCCTTAAAACAGATCACCAACCAAGGCCCTCTAGACCTCGTCTGTATCGATTTTCTGTCACTTGAGCCAGACTCCCAAGGTTTTGCCAACATCCTTGTAGTGACAGACCACTTTACTCGATACGCCCAAGCTTTTCCATCTAAAGACCAGAAGGCGGCCACCGTTGCCAAGATACTGTGTGAGCGCTATTTTGTACACTACAGACTCCCTGCCCGCATACATTCGGACGCAACTCAAAACGACGCAACTGGTTATTCGCCCTACCTGCTAATGTTCGGCAGAGAAGCTCGCTTACCGGTAGACATCTGTTTTGGCGTGACCGAGGACAACCAAAAGACAAAGTCCTACCATCAGTATGTTGCTAAGCTCAAGAAAGATCTCCAAAGAGCCTACAGTCTTGCAACAGAATCGTCAGACAAGAACCACCAAAGAAACAAAAAAGCACACGACAAGCACGTCAAAGAACAAGTCCTTGACAAAGGCGACAGGGTGCTACTGAGAAACTTTGGGGTCACAGGCAAGCACAAATTGAAATGCAAGTGGCGATCCTCACCATATATTGTTATGGAGAAGCTACCCAACTTACCTGTATATAAGATCAAGCCAGAGAGAGGCATGGGAGCAGAAAAGACTATTCATCGTAATCACCTGTTACCCATTGGTTATCTGGTGAGACTCCCTGTTGACGAAAGGGAAGTGGGGCCACAACAAAGACCTGTGACCAGAGCATTTCAGCAAAAGACAAAAGAACTGGTTCAGACAAACAACCACGATGAAGACGTGTCCTCAGAATTAGAGTACGACGAAGTATACCTGCCAAGACCCATTGAGTTAGACTGGGAAAAGTTGCTGACATGTCCAGAACTGTCCACAAAGCAATCCAAGCCAATCGGCACCGAACCTGAAAGACAAGCTCAAGACCCGGCTGAGACAGAACCAGTGGTCAATGATCTTCCAAACCTGCCTCCCAACGCTGATCCAGAGGTCAACGTTCTAGAAGAGGGAGCAGACGTCAACCCCTATCCGGCCACTCAAGCTGAGATTGAACAAGTTGAGTGTTCAAAAAGAATCACCCGTCCAGTGGTCAAGCTGAGCTACGATGAACTTGGCAAGCCCTGTGAATACCCTGTGACAGTCCTAAGCCATGGAGTATTGGTGGGAAGTGGACTCTACGGAGACTCCAGAAGCAGTCTATGTCGAACTTTCTGGTGCCACCCCATGGCGTTGTGTTTCACTTGTTCAAATCTGGCCTCTACCCTTGACATTCAAACTATTAGAGTACTCTAAGGTTTATTTTGATGAGGACATCAAAACTGTCTAGAAGGGGGAGGGTGTAGCCCAGTGGTAAACTTGGGTATTATAGTGTAATGGGAACCGGGTGGGTTATGATTAATCTATCTTACTCTCAAAAACGAGTCACATGACTATTAAAAAAAGTAAACGTTTGTTTACTTTAAATAAATAATAGGAGGCACTGATTGATAAAGAAGGAAATATCAATTCATTTTACATAATTAAAAGGAGATCAATATTTGTGCTTATTTCATGACCGTAAGTAAAACTAAAGTTTAAAGTTTATATTATTTAGCTAAATAATATTACCAGAGGTTTTATGCAGTTAGCCTTTTATTACTTTATTCTTACTGTTTTTATGTTACTCATTTTATTGGTCATTTCAGTAGTCACGCTGTAAAGTCGATAGTGGTTGGCTGCAGGTAAAAAATATAACACTAGAAAGAGTGAGTAAAGCCGATGAAACTGAACTGGGTGTTCAGATAAGAGGATCGCGGACTCGGGGTGTTGTTGAGCGAGCGACTGAGTGAGAAACGAAGCCGGAGACCCGTCTGATGGGTGAAGCGTGATCGGAGGTAGCCGAGATAGCTAGCCACGTTGGGCTTATGTTGGCGGACCTGTCGGTTAATCGCGCTGCACGTGAGCATCCGGACCGAATTTCCACGCTCTCAATGTGTTGCAAGTGTTTGTTCAGCGCACTCAATGTTTTGCAAGACCAACACAGGCCTGCAACGTGTTTTTTTTCTTCGTTCAAATCGTTACCGTGAGTAAACTGGAACGTGTGTGAATGTGTGTGTGTGATTGTGCCCACCACTGCATTTGCTAAGACTTGTTTCAGGACACTTGGCGGGGTTTTTTTTGTGTTTATTGTAAAGTTCTCTGTGTATTCTCGATTGTTAGGAAAGAGCTAAGGGAGGGGAACTTTTAGATAATTTATTCTGGTGTAACAAGTGTGAGTGAAACTATTAAGGTTTCTAGCTAAATTTAACGAGGCTATCATTTAAGTGTCTGGGGAATTTTTTTGGTTATTCATTTTGTATATTCGTTGATATTTTGTTTTGGGGAAAGCTTTTATATTCTATTTACCAAATTCTTTTATTTAAATAAACCAGGGCATTAACCCCTTTTTTTTGCTAAACTAAAAACTATCTCTGGGTCTCATTATTTTAAACATTTTATTGTCAAAAGGTTTTACAACTTATTAGAAACTTATTAGGTGCACCTTCGTGGTATCCACCTGAACCCCACCGAACCCAAGCACCCACCATTCTCACGTAAGTAACGCTCAGAGTGGCTGTACGGGTGCTACATAAATAATAATAATAATAATAATAATAAATAAATAATAAACATGCATAGTTTTGTTTTTGGTGGGTTTTTAGCCCTATTATCCCCTAATCATGAAGCTATTTGACTCAAGGTAGGGTTCTGTTGCATAGCACAACAGGTGGGTTAACTGTGGGTATATGAACATTATTGAGCTTAGATTCACATTTCAAATGTTTTTCAAAGGGAACATAGAAAAACAGGGATCCTGTGGCTCACTTTTATTATAAGGTCCTCAGAGTCTAAGGCTTACAGAGATCTTAAGACCTATGCCACATTTCTGGCGGTAATTTTGACTTAAGAGTGGGGATTGTATTTGGAAGAGTTGATAAATATGGAGCGGGCAGGCAGAAAGAGAGAATTGGGTGGATGGATGTCTCTCTATCTGTCTGTTCTGAATTTCACAGTTCCAACAGTAAGCCCGCATTAAAATGATAATGACTCATTTCCCAGTTGCCAGAGATACATCCTCCAACCAAAGCCCTGAATCTCCTCCTTAATATCCTGCGAGTCATTTTCACTGTGAAATGAAATGAAACGCTGAGACCGAGGATTAGCGTTGCTCCGGGAATTACGTTATTTGGCCTGTGGCCTACTGCGCTGACCGCAGGCAATGCATGCTCCTTGTGCATGTGGTCATAACAGCATTACATAACGTTACTTTTGTATCTTCTCATTATTCATCTAGTTAAGAGCATGTGGTTAATATTTTTAATGCCTTGAATTTTCATTAAATGTAGACATAAATGCTATACTATGCTTATGAGGTTAAATAATTTCCCCTGGAGTTACACAGCGGGAACACTATTTTAAGTCAGACTGCCAACTTAGTGAAGTAAGTATCTAGAGAGATAGACATTTAATGATAAACATTCACTATTCAGCAAATAAAACACATCATTTTGAACATTATATAAAAAAACAGTTTAGCAAACACTTACTGTAACGTTTAGTGTCCAATGATGATGAAGGGAAACGAGATAGTTCCAATTAACCGAGTATTTTAATAAATAAAGCCAAAACAGAACAACTCCAATGAGAAAACACAACACGACAGTGTGCTTAGCACAAACAATACTGGAACTTAGGCCCTGTTTACACGAGAACGCTCGCGAGTGAAAACGTAAAAGTATTTTATCAGATGTGCCTTTCGTTTAGACGGCGACAGCGTTTTTGGGGCTTAAAAACGCAAAAAAGTTAAACCACCCTCCAGAGTGGAAATCTTAAAAACGCTCCACCGTCGCGTTCCCGTCTAAAGGGTAAAAACGCAAAAGTCTGCTAGACAGATGCGGCACAGTATGCAGGCGCGTGGACTTGGTGTTGTTGTGTGGCAGTGCTTCACATTGCCACCTAACTGCCTGGAGTGCATACTACATAGAATTTCACACAGTTTTGCGTCACCATATGCACACAGATTTCCCCCCCATAACGCTCGTCTAAACGCAGAATAAAAAGTGATAACGCAACGCCACTTTTGCGTTTTCTCTTCAGATCGTTTCTGTGTAAACATAGCCTTAAATACACAATGATAATGAACTTAATTATGAACAGCTGTGATGATTGAATGAGTGTCCATGGGAATTAAAAACTGGTGTGAAACTAGGAACAAAGGAAACAGGAAACTGACGATAACAAACTAAATGTCCATGAGAGTGAAACTAAACACACAGATTGTGACACTTACCTTGGCTACAAGCAAACTTTGCTGATGAAGATCTGTATCAGCAAGTAGGGTTGCCAACCGTTCCGTATAATACGGAATCGTCCCATATTTGACACATAAAAGTCTTGTTCCGTATTGAACTGATACAGAACGCACTTTGTTCCGTATTTTTGAGAATCAATTCAGTGCAAATCCATGACAGACACATAGCTTCTAATATATGTCAGATGAACGAAGACATTGTAGGCTATGATAAGAAAAAAAACCTGACGGTGCGGTAGATATTAATTTCTCCCCCTGTTTGTCTATGATCAGCGTAGCGTTTTTAACATCTTGGAACATCATCAGAGAATGCCCTTTTAATTGGTCGTTTCAGTCATTGTGAGTCACGTATCGTAGCAACGATGACGACAAGTGACAACAGCGGGAAATGTAAAAATGACTACCTCCGAGCAGCCGGAGAAAAAGAAAAGAGCACAAAAATATACATACGGTGTTGTATTGCTTGAATGCAGTATTTGAGTGCAATATTTTATATTTTCTTTATTAGCTGGTTTTTTATGTATTGTTTTGCACTGGAAAGAAAGTTAACTATAATGGAAGTATAATTATATAAAGATATTTGCACTACTCTTCCTTAAAATGTTGTCTAATTAAATTAAAAATATTTTTTTTTGCACTGGAAAGAACATTCTAGATGTCTAATTCTATTGAATAAGTTCGCACAAGGCTACAGAAAACTGTTGTGTTTATTTTTCTTCAAATGCAGTCTAAGCCGATGAGTTTTGAATGTTATATGTTGTATTTGTTTAAGTTAAAAATAAAACGTATTATAAACTAAACAAATCCATGGTTCATTGTTGGCAAAATGATCATGATAGCCTTTATATTTCACATCTATGTGGTTCAGTCTTGTATATTGATTAGGCCTACTTTGCTATTCTATAATAAGTTGTATTATAATATGCTATAATGTATGAAATATATTTATCTAAATGTATCAATTAGTTTCCACAATATTCACCAGAAGTCATCATTTCAGGTGTTATTTCTTCCGTGGGGGCATGTCACCGGATGCGGCTCTTTAAGCGGCTCCAGTTGTTATGAAAATATTCACATTTTGGAATGCTTGGGTAGGATAACATAACATTAGATCAGCCTTATGTCTGTGCCGTATTGACTTGCTCTCTTTCACCACTTTCGTTTTAATTCTTGTGCACTGACTGATCATCCAATCAGAGTTCCTATTCTCAGTGATGGCCCCAATGCTGCTTCAACATGCTGAATCGGGCAACCTGCCGCCGACTTAACCTCATTCATTCATAAATAAATAAATAAATAAATAAATAGCTACTAAGCAATGTCTGAACTTTGTATTTTGAGCACTTCTTGCATTGTTTTTGCCTCTTCATGATGACTCGCTTGCACTATATCTCATTTGTAAGTCGCTTTGGACAAAGACGTCCAGGGCCGGCGATTGCTATAGGCGAACTAGGCGGTTGCCTAGGGCGACAAATGTGTTGGGGGCGCGGACGCACTGTCGCCCTATCTACTTCCCATATTAATCATAAAATTAGAACGAAACGCGAAATAAAACATGTTTATTAAACATGATCAAAGGGCAAAGGGCGCCCCCTCAACCACACGTTTAATTACTTGTCAACCTGATTATTAGATTGAATTTATGATTTTTGTCGACCATTTCTGGATTGGCGGGGGGCGGGAGGGTTGCGTTACGTTACGTTAGGGAAGTGCTCAGCTGCTGGCGCGTTGATCGAAATTGAAGCGGTCTAAACCTCTGGTGCACAGGGACAAAAACGGAGAAAGGAAGAAGATAAAAAATAAAGCTCAGTATAGAGTAAGTCTTCTCATCTTAGCTATTAAGGTGTCCAATGAAATAAATTTACTTGGTATTGTAGCCTACATCACCTAATATTGGACGTTTCATTGCTGTCACTAAGCTATAGTTTGCCAGCTATAGTTACTTTGAAGGTGAATAGAAATGGCAGAAACAACTGTTAATATTTTATTATTTGAGATAGAACTAAAAGAACTTAAATATTTGAATTTTGTAGGGAGGGGCGCAAAAACTCAATCTTGCCTAGGGCAACCAAAGGGCTAGAGCCGGCCCTGAAGACGTCTTAAATGTAAATGTAATGTAAATGTTTCTAAACACATTATAAATGTTAGAAATATATTGCTGAAAACACTGTACAAAGACTGTGTAGTACAGAAAGTAGTACAGAATTGTGGAGTTAGATCGTTAAACAGTTTTTCACCATTTTTGTGTTCAGGATTTTCTGGGAGGGCCTGAAATCATGGCTTGATGACACACGAGCATAACCCGTCTCCTTCCACTATAATAACTAGAGCACATTTGCATCCGTGGTTTGCCCACTCAACCGCGAGTTACTGTCATTGCCGTTAGTTACTACAGCCAACAGTTTTCTAGCTGCCTTCGTCACGTAAATGCATATTACCTGGTTGCGATAATTTACAAAACAGCTGTCTTTAAAATCTCCTAAAAATGATGATAACAAGAAGAAGTGCCACCTTGATGGAGAGCTAAGGATCACCATCAATACCCACCTCTGCAGTGAACATTTTATACCGGATAGTTTTACAAACTTTCATCTGAGACAACAAGGATTCACTGATAATCCGCTGTTACTAGTTACTAGAACCGACTATCTCTTGCCCCGTCCTTCATCCTCCCGTCTCGCTGACATCTGTTGCCATCGTCGGCAGTACTTGCCCACCAATGAGTGAAAGTTTCTCGCGAGTGGGCGTGGTTTCAGCACCGACAGCGAACACGCCCCCAGCGTTTGAGAGCAGAGAATACTGCTTATTTTTTCAAGATTTTGATACCTTATTTTATTTACTTGGTGTTTTTTTTTTTAATCAATCAAATTTGGCTGGGTGGTTAATTACACATTTTATATACATTTAAAAATATAATGTATATTTTTTCATTGGTCTGTCCTTGAGTCTCCCAGGATTCCTTTTGTTCCTTTCAAGAGCTTATATTGGCAACAAAAAGTGCTACTTAGATCTTTGTGTAAATGCTATAATGTTACCAGCAGTTTGTTACTGCTTTAAAGCTGTAGTGTGTGAGTTTTCAATGTTTTTTTTTTTGTTTTGTTTTTTTTTTGCTTTTAGTAAACTAAACTTAATTTGTGTTATCCAATTTATTTGTACCATATATTTGACAAATAGACAAAAAAAAAAAAAAAGTTCTCAGATTTTGTAAGTAAAACTCAAAAAAGCCTATGCAAAAAAGAAAAAAAATATGAGTTGAAACATTTTACAGTGCACCCCAAGTTGGCCGTTGATGAACTTTTAAGACAAGATCTTAAATACCTTATTAATATCTTATTACCCAAGCTCATATGTCATTGTTTTTTTGTTTTGTTTTTTGCTTTATCTCTGTTTTGCTTTAAGGGTGCGGTTAGAAGGATAGTGAGGTGAACATACACCCAGCTTTGGTGCCAATCCTGAACCTCATCATTGTAGTATTGTTTCATAACTTTCTGGTTTATTAATTTAAATGTTATTATTTGGTGTTTTTTTGTAATTTAGCCCTGTTGTATGTTGAGACCAGTGTGGTAATTTTGCTTTCGTTACAGGAGCCGAGGCTTCAAGGCAGGCCACTAGTAGGCCCTCACGTGCTGTGGTGGAGGTTTTGTCACGGAGTGCTGTGCGTTCATGCTTGACCTTATTGGAGTGTGTGTGTTGATATCTGTGCACAGGGTGGTAAGAGTGATTTATAGGAGCCTTGTGCTCACTAAAATAGTGTACCCGCCATTGTTAAGCTTTGGCCTCCTTTTTGGTTTCGTTAGAGTTGTGAATGTTGAATGATGAATGTTGACAGTCTTTTAATGTTGTCTTTTAAGATTGTTGTTGACTACTTAAATAAAGCTTTTATTTTATTTTATTTATTTTTTTGTATCCAAGTCTCCGTCCCCCTTTTCAAAAACCACGCTCCTGTGTGTCCCTTGTAGGTGGTTAAATTCATTAGTATTAATATTTCCCTGGTTAACAGGGTGGCGTAGTCTTGCATATATATATATATATATATATATATATATATATATATATATATATATATATATATATATATATATATATATATATATATATATATATATATATATATATATATATATATATATATATATATATATATATATATATATATATATATATATATATATATCTCCTATAAGACATGGCCTCTTAGGATTTCTGTATGTTTCTGCGGCAGAGAATGTTCTTATATTTTGATGAAAGATTAAAACATTTAAGAAAGTATCAAGAATCACAATAACAAGAAAACAAGAACGAAAAACTTGACATAAAAATAAAGCAGTCTCTTAGGATTTCTGTATGTTTCTTTAGCAGTTATTATATTTTGAAGAAAGAGTAAGACACTTAAGAAATTATTAAAGAAAATAGGGTCAGTTTTAATTTCATGTCGACATTACACTCATCAATAAGGAAAAAAAAAACTGTGTTTATCTACCATTAAAAAAAAAGAAAACTTACATGGTCAACATTTTGAAGATATCAGAAGATCATTAGAACACTGAGCTGAACGTCCAGATCCTCGTGTGTTTTGCAGAATTGGCTCAGCAGGGAGCAATCTACTGGACCTTGCAGAATGAAAACTTCCTCACGTCGTGTTTTTTAGCAGTGCTTGGGCCTTAAGGGAAGTAATGTTTCCTTTTGAAGTCTACAAAGCCTTCATGTCCTAGATTTCTTTTATTAAAAGCACAGGTTGTACAAAGCACTGTGAGGGGGTAAATTTAGGGAAGTAGTTCTGGCATATGTCACTCATTCTCCACTCTCACAGAAGACATGTCAGTGTGCCTCTGGTTTGTTGCTCTCGCTTCAGAATTGCACATCTATTTCTTTTTTGACAGCGGTACTAGTGTACTAACACTACATCCCTTTGAGATCAAGGAAACAACATATTCCATATCACATGGAACATCTGCTAAAGCTAATTACAAATTGATTCCCACACAATGAGCAGACTTTGTCAGCTCAAATGTCTACTTCACCGTCCCTGAAGGAAGAAACTGACTCCTGGATTTTCCTGGAACAAAGACAGGTGGGAAATCAGACCTCCTCCCGAATAGTAGCTCACACGGTGTCTTTCACAAAGTCAGGGATGGTGAGAAGAATAATTATGGATAAAATCATTTGTACGACCACCCAGTAAGCATCCTCACCAGGGATGGTGAGAAGAATAATTATGGATAAAATCATTTGTACGACCACCCAGTGAGCAATGTGTAAACGATTGGAGAACTCAAAGCTAATAACTCATACTGGAAGTCATACAAACCCAGCATTTCTAAAACATTGTAGTGTAAACTCTCGCTCAATCGGCCCAATGGAGGCATCCGACTAGCGGAGAAGGTCTCTGCCTGTTACTGTCTTTTCTCATGGCAAAGTATTTTAATTAAATGAAATACATTTTCTCATATGTATTTTCTCGTTATTTCATCTGACTCCATAAATGAAAAGGTTTTAATGATATCTGTGCATCATTAAATGTGAGTGAATGTTTGACTATTCTTTTTAACTCTTTACTTAAAATAATGCCAGAGTCCGTTAGAATAAAATCAATGTTCACAATTTATTATGTCAGGTAAATATATCATGCCAATTTCATAATCAGTTCAAAGATAATCAATACAAACCATCAAATGCTCTGGAATAAAGAGAAGAGATGTGAACCCAACATTAGGAAATGCATGATGCTGAAGTCTTTGAGACCCTTCAACATCATGGGCTGATCTGAAGTTCAGAATCGCGCTGATACTTCTCATTGCATTTATATAGACAGACCAAGGCAGAAACCTCTTTTCAAATGTAAACATAAGTTCACAGTGAGAATTGGGGGGTGGAGTGGGCATTTAGTAAGCCACCTAACGCGATGGAGGCAGGCTTATATATAGACACCTGGGGTCCTTAGTCCGGGACCTTGTCAATTTACTGCTGGCTCTGGTGTGGTGAATCAGCGATTCAGGTGCTGTTTTGCAGCGTTAAGTGCGTGGAGGAGCCGACGCTGACTGAGACACAGTACACCATTGTTTCCTTTTGAGACTGTGTATGGGCGAGCGAGCCACGGTAAAGTAATGCCAAACTACTTCCGTGTTTAACAAGCGTCGGCTGGGTACTGTGACTGCAGTGGGATGTTTACATCCAACTTAGAGTTCCCCATTCACTGTTAACGTGATGACAGACCTGTATGGGTGCTGCTTATTGCAAAGGTAGCTTATATTCCTTTTTTTTCTTTTTTGGTTGTTGTTTGTTTTCCTCTAGCCTGTTGGCTGTAGCTGTTATTGTATGTGAGTACATGCATTGAACGTCACAGGCTAAAGTGGGTTTATTTTATTTTTTTTATGCCCAATCCCCCCTTTTCTTTTTGTAATCAGCCTAGTATGTATAATTGACTTCACTGGAAAGCGGGTTTCCCTTTTTGTTTTCTCTTGCTCAAGGAAGTAAGAAGTTTGCAGTGCCGTGTAGTGTGAGCCTTAATGTCTTTTAACCATATTTATCAGAGTGCTGGGAGTTTGCAGTGTGTAGACATTGAATTCTAGTGTGTATTACTTAAAAGGGTCTGTGCCTTTGTTCACGGGTGGTAGTGAGACCTTAGCCTTCCCTTAGTGTTTTCTCAACCGCTCTACTGGCTCCCGTGCTTATGGCCTGGTGATTCCCTAGTCATATGTTTATTTATTTTACCTATTTTTTGGGGGGGGGGACCAACCAACACCTTCAACCATTCATTAATAAAGATTGTATTTTTATACTTTCTAAGAACCTGTGTTTGTGCATTTTATTGGGGCAGAGTTTCCCTTGCTCTGACACTTGCACTAACTAGTTTAGCTCAAGGGGTGACGTAGTCAGTTGTACAATTTGGGGTGCCACACATGATACTGTCTTACAGTGTCAATACATATTGTGAGGCATGGTGGGATAGATGAACATCTGATTGAGGGATGTGTTTGAAATAACAGCTCACTCAAAAATAACAATTTTGAATAATGTACTGACCTTCATGTCATAACAATCTTGTATAATTTTAGTTTGTTTGGCACAAAAAGCTACTTTGACTTCTGGGGGGTATTCCAGAAAGCAGGTTATGTGACATACCCGGGTATGTTTAAGGGTATAAGTAAGAGGATAACCTCAAATTTTGGTTCCAAGAACGGAGGTAATTTTTAGGGTAAGAAGCCATAGCAACTTATTATCTGATCGTATCACGTCACCATCAGAGTATCAGTGGAAAGGCAGTCATAGACTCTCAGTTTATATAGAGCACACATTGCCAGAATCCAGGCTAAACCTTTGTGACAGAAATAATTAACACAATTGCAAGCCTTGCAATGTTTATTGCATACACGACAACATGATAATGTTAAACATGACATTTACCAGACTAAAATTCATGTTTGCACCCAAAAATGAAAATTCTGTCATTATTACTCCCCCTCAAACCTTTCGTTCATCTTCGGGACACAGATGAAGATATTTTTGATGAAATCTGAGAGGTTTCTGTCCCTCCATTGATAGCTACGTCATTGCAACTGTCAAAGCCCAGAAAAGTGGTAAAAACATTGGTAAATAGTACATATAACTACAGTGGTTCAACCTTAATAC
Organism: Scardinius erythrophthalmus; assembly: GCF_964197995.2. Taxonomy (NCBI): domain Eukaryota; kingdom Metazoa; phylum Chordata; class Actinopteri; order Cypriniformes; family Leuciscidae; genus Scardinius; species Scardinius erythrophthalmus. The sequence continues at coordinate 24,742,950 of NC_138239.1, forward strand.
TATGAAATGACAAGAATACTTTTTGAGCGCAAAAAAACAAACAAAATAACGACATTGTTGAATAATCTCTTTTTTTTCCACGTCATTCTCCTACACTGTTGACGTAGTGTAAACAGTGTAGCGCTTCTGGGTTCTACATCAGAACGTAGGCTCACTATTGGCTAGCTCCTGGGTCATCACACATGACCAGAGTCGGCCAATAATAAGCCTACGTTCTGACATAGAACCCAGAAGCGCTGCACTGGCTTGCACCTTGAAATCTATTACAGGGTTTGCGTTCTCGAGCCACCAGGCACTGTTTTGTGCGGATGAGTGGGCCAGAGCGCGTTAAAGGATAACTCTCGCCAAAATGCAACCTAGGGTCTTTTTGTTAATCTACCCGAGGCAAACTTTCGTTTAAAAGCATAATTAGAATGGAAACGCCACCTTTAAGTTTGACCGTATTTTCATTTTCGGTCAAAATGCCTTGTGAATGGGAGTGTTTGGGGCACTACTATGATAGCATCAAAACTCACTATTTTTAAAACACTAAGAAGGCATGACACAACATGAAACTTTGCTCGAAGTATCACCAGGGACTCTACACATGAACTCCAGCATTGAGAACATTGTTTGTGTTCACAGAGTTTACTAAAAAAGAAAGATTTTGAACAACTCACTGAAGCTGTGTCCGCCGGCCTTTTGACAGTCAAAAATAGTCGATCTAATAACTTTATTCTAGAGCTGCTGTAAAGCCTAAACAATCTGTGTTACTGTAATTTCCTATTATAACTGTAAAGCTGCTTTGAAACAATCTATATTGTTAAAAGCGCTATGTAAATGAAGGTGACTTGACACTGTTTACACTACGTCAACAGTGTAGGAGAATGACGTGGAAGAGAAGAGATTGTTGAATAATGTCGTTATTTTGGGGGTTTTTTGTGCACAAAAGGATTCTCGTCACTTCATAATATTAAGGTTGAACCACTGTAGTTACATGGATTATTTAAACGATGTTTTTACTACCTTTCTGGGCCTTGAAAGTTGCAAAAACGTTGCTGTATATGGGTGGTTCAGAAACCTCTCAGGAACGAGGGTCTTACAGGTTTGGAACGACATGAGGGTGAGTAATTAATGACAGAATTTTCACTAATCCTTTAACTGAAAATAACTTGCTTAAAATATGTAACTGTCACTGTTTTGTCTCAAGATGAAACACCAGTAATGTTTTTTTTTTTTTTATGAGACATTTTTATAAAAGCTGTTTAAATACCCTAATTTGATTAAGGCCTAGACCTGGCTTAAGCTAAGCCCTGTATGGAAACCAGGGCCATATTGTTCATACCAGTAGTCAGCTTAATAAATACTGTCAAGACAAGGCTAGTGACACAATTCAGTCTAATATATATATGAATGGCAAATATGCTAATGACTAACCTCTGAACAAACTCAAGGGTGCATGCTGCCTCTTCCTGGTACTGCAAGCTGAAGTTATTGGAGGAGGCAAACAGCGTTGCCAGGCCAGTGATGAAGTTAGGCTGTGATCCTTTCACACACACCTTGACCTTCCAAACTTAATATCCAGCACTGGTTGCTTAGAGATTCACCTGTAATTGAGAATAATATTAATAATTAAAATAACTTTTGTGGATTCCACTGTGGTTCGATGTTCGATGTAGTTGTCTATTCATAGTTCTATGAATTACATTTTTCACCTTAGAACGCTAAAACGCACTGGTAAACTCACTTAATTTTGACTTATTCTTTCAGAAAACAAGACAATTTTTACTTGTCTATTAAATGCTTCTTTATATAAGAATTTTAGATATCTGGACTGGAAACAAGAAAAAAACACTTATTAAGAAAAACATATTTTGCAGTGGGGTGAGTAAATGATGGCTTTTAATTTTAGGTTAAAACTACCCCTTTAATGTTTACATACCAAGAAATATAAGGAGTGGACTCTCTGGCAAATGTAGATTGCTGGACATCAGAGTTGCAAATTCCTGAAACAATTTTTAAAAAGGACAGCACAACCATGATCAACAGAACCAAAACATAAAACATATTACAGATTGAGATTTGTTGAATAATCTCTACTTATCTGCTTGAAGGATAACACCGTCTAACTTCTTGAAGTGTGGGAGTAGTTGTAGGACCATGGCATGGCAATCAGGAATACTACATTTGAAAACAGCATTAGGAACATGGATTTGCATGTGCTGGCAAAATTCTGACAACGATTCAAAAGCACGTTCAAAGAACTGACACCATAGCATTTTTGTTACCACATAGATAGACTATAACTGTAACACTACTTAAAAGCACTCACAATAGCACTAGACCATCATCAGATTACAAAGCCTGAAACGAAAAAAATATATATCAAAAGCAGGTCATGCAAATAGCATGGTAAATGTTGCCTATTATGTGAATTATCGAAGTTACTTGGTAAACAGGTGGAACAGAGTGAATGCTTGCGCGGCCGCGGTAGAAAACCGTGGAAACAATGTGAACGCAAAAAATATATATATATTGACTTACTGTATCACTCAGTTGAACAATTTTCCATCTTCTCAAACTCTAAATCCCACTTATCGTCACAGGGGCAAGTTTGAATATTCAGATGACAAATTCTTCCACCCGTCTTCATGTAACGTTAACGTTGTCCATTTTCTGCTGCGTCACAGGCAACTAATGTTTGAAACACAAACCGAAGCTCACAAAAGCTTGTTTATCTAGATAACAGGAATGATTATTACGGTGGCAGAGAAGTGCAAAACAAATCACAATTACAAAAACAAAATAATTCAGAAAACAGAATAACAATTCAGAAAACAAAATAACAATTCAGAAAACACAACGACAATTTAGAAAACAAAATAACAATTCAGAAAACAACGACAATTCAGAAAACACAATGACAATTCACACAAAACGGAAAAGGTAGGTATAGAGAGCCTAAGTCCCGCCCCTCCGCTTCCGGCTCATGGGAACTTCTTTCGGAAAAAATATGTATGGAAGTCAATGGCGAGAGACAACTTTTTTTTATTCCGTCTGAATTGTGCCCTGAATTACACATAGCCTATGATGTTTGTCAATTTAAAAGGTAATTATGAAAGTCAAGAAAGTCGCAGTTTGTCATAAAACAGAAGAGTAACGTTTAGTTTTATGTGAAAATCACTCAATGAACTACATCTCTCGTCTCCCATTATGTACGTCACAAGATCCGTTGCTTGTATGTGTGTATTCTGGCTCAAAACACTCAGGCATGACAGCGTTACGTTACGATTATAACGTAAGACTATAGAAAAAATGACAGACGTTAGCTTCAGTAAAGTTAGCTTCATTCATTGAGAGAAAAGGTATGATGTCCCATGTGCGCCTTCTGGGTTTGTAGTCTTTGTAATTACGTATTTTCACAGTCTTATACCTCAGCAGTTTTACATCAAGCTGCGACTTTCTTGACTTTAAAATGCATCTTTTAAATTGACAAACATCATATGTGTAAATCAGGGCACAATTCAAACGAGATCAAAATATTTGTTGTCTCTCGCCATTGACTACCATACAATATTTTTCCGAACTAAGGTCCCATGGTGGTCGACCGGAAGGGGAGGGACTTAGGCTCTCTATATTTTGAGAATGACGTACTTATCACTGATTGGACGAGACACCTGTCAATCAAGAAATTTGTGATCAACTTTGTTTTGCTATGCGAAAATAGAACACATTAAACTTTACTTTGAAGAAGGATTCATGTGCCGTGATTGTGGACATGCTGGCGACATACCACATAATATTTACTATATTAATAGTGTGTCATGAGTTTAGTATGCCTGAGCATATGGTTAGCATGAGTGTTTCGCGATTAGCGCGATAGCCCGCTATTCATTATAAATGGTCATTCACGAGTTCACACTTACAAATAAGTCAGATAGAATAAATGCGTATTTGGCGTGCTGTCCGAGGAGAGGGCTCCGGGCTTGGTATTTGGCCCGAACCCAGAGTACTCCCCCCGTATTCCTGGCTGTGAAAGAACAAGCCAAGAGTGAGGAGTCGGGGTGGTGGAGGGATGCTGAAAACTGTCAAGGAAGTTAGGTGAGTTGACAGAGTGAATATATACAGTATATATGCTTCCTCTCATGCTGATAGGTAATTGTTTGATGAGTGGTAATTGTTTGATGAGTTGATTGATTGATTGCTTGATTATTTGAATGTGCTCCTCCCGAACTTTGTTAATAAAACATAATTTATGTCGATGTTATTTGAGTGTATGAGAGTACATGATGTTGTTTCAGTCTTATTTTGTTTGTAAAAAGCAAGAGCTTAGAGTGTTACTACCAGCGGCCACACGTCATTTTGGGGCTAGCTAGAGCATGAGAACTGCACAGAGAGTATCAAATAGCTTGTTGATCATATTTTTCCTAAGTCTTTTATGTCTACAACGGTCATTACTGTAAAAAAAGTGATATACATGTTGAGAATGTATGTTTTGAGCTTTTGTTATGCATTCTCTTATGCTTCATTCTGAGTAAATACACCAACAAAGAAGCCATCACTGCAATGCTCTCTTTTATTTCATTTTTCGCCATACCACGACATTAAACGCTGCGTCGACCAGGACAGTTGTTCGGCTACCGGACAATGTGGTTAGTAAGTTACTTCTGCAGAAGTTGCGTGTTAAACGTGATGACATATGCGGCTGCTGCTAGAACTCAACCCAGTATCACTCCATGGGACCGAACTATCTTTGGCACGTTGATGGGTACGATTTGTTTTCTACCGGTACTTTCTTCCAGTATCGCTTGATTCCGGTTCTGGCTTGATTGACAGGTGTCTCGTCCATTCAGCAATAAGTACGTCATTCTCAAAATATACCTACCTTATCCGTTTTTTCTGAATTGTCATTGTGTTTTCTGAATTGTCGTTGTGTTTTCTGAATTGTCGTTTTGTTTTCTGAATTGTTTTGTTTTCTAAATTGTCGTTGTGTGATCTGAATGGTTATTTTGTTTTCTGAATTGTTATTTTGATTTTAGACTTGCTATTGTGTTTATAATTTGTTGTTTTGTTTTTGGATTTGTTATTTTGTTTTTGTAATTGTGATTTGTTTTGCACCTCTCGGCCACCGTAGATTATTCTGTTCAGTTGAATCCCGCTGACAAATCAAGTTTGCCTGTAGTAGCTACTGTCTGCTCGCGTCACATTTGAACTGAATTGAGCGCGAAAGAAATCAATCCCACAATGCAATGCCTTTACAGTATGATACTGTATTACGAACTTATCGGGATGAAAACAGAAATGTGCTGTATATTTACAGCTGTTCTGTAAAATATACAGCATAATACTGTATTATGGAAATACAGTACAATTCTGTAAGAAATTCACTGTAAATTTACAGTAAAGGGTTACAGTGTGTGATTTGGCGGGGTCGTATATAATTTTTTCAAGGTTTTTGTTTCCTGTGCGCCTTTTTACCCATCTTTCGCGAAGAATAGCATTTTGGGTGCTGGGTCATATCGCTATACCCTCACCATACAACATCATATAAATTCAGGTCAGCAAATTCGAGTAAAATCACAGGCTTCGCTTATCCCGTGCGAATGCGCCACACGAAATTCAGATGTGGGTGGGTAATTTTGAAATCACACGTGGTCCCCAGATAATACTAATCCAGTGCGAATAGGGCTTTAGAATGCAATACAACGTTCAAGTATAATGCACAGTTCAATAATGTCAGTCCGAATAAAAACTGATATTTTCTTTCCTCAGTTCCTTATAAAGAAAGATCCAGTACTCAAAAAGTAGTAAATACTCCAAACCTTCAAGAACCAAATGAAACATTTAGTTGGGTGCGATGCAATGCAGATGTCCGTGAAGGCAAAAATTAAGCGTCTCTCTTCGTCCTTGGTTGGCTCGCCATCCTCATTGGTGTACATTTGAAGTGTTCATATCAATGAAGTCCACGAATAGAAAGATCCAGAATCTAGAATTTCAGATAACAAAATTTGGCCGATTCCCTTGTGTATTACTGATATTTCTTATTTTCTTTCAGGGTTTCACCGGATGATGCAACGATGGCCTACTCCATTGGATTTCAGCACGACGGCGGTCACACGGATCAACAGGATAAAAGTTAAGTATTGATATTTGTTTCTCAACATTTCTCAACAAGATTTTACGCAACTTCTAGCTCAATTCTCTTCTAGTGTTTTCTCTATCTTTTCTCTTTGAATGGCTTCCCTAGGGGGCGGAGTCAGCTTGACCTAATAACACGCGATTGGCTGCTCACCTGCGCAGCACAGATAAAAAGCTCAAAGATGGAACAAAGTTTCTGTAATTATTTGCATGTTGCCTTATATTGTGAATAAACCATATCTTATCGGGGAACCACCCTGGTGGCTAGTTCCTAGAACTAAGTTCCTAGAATTACCCAATGTGAAAGCCCCTTATGTGAGTTCTTCTGCTGCTTTTTGTCACCCTAAGTCATTGTTGACTCAGCAGCACAAAGCAGACCCAAGGTGAAGCAGCACTTCCACCCAGCTAAGCACTTCCCATTTTGAGCAGCCCAAGCAGATACTAATGCTCAGGGCAAAAGGAGGAGGGGGCCAAGTCCCGCCAAGTCCGGACTACACTCAAGCGACCATGTGTTCACCTCCCAACCCCCTATACAATACAGGTGTTGGAGGCGCTGTGTTTGATGGTACTGGGTCCGTCCCACCAGTGGTATGCGCGCCCAGACCTCCTTCCGCTGTCAAAGTGGGTAAAATAAAAATCAAACACCATCAGAAATTCTGCTGCAAGTGTTAGCCCCCCGCCACAGTGCGGTGAGCTGCCGTCTGAAGGATGCATACTTTCATATCCAAATAGCTCCTCGTCACGTGTGTGTGTGTGTGTGTGTGTGTGTGTGTGTGTGTGTGTGTGTGTGTGTGTGCGTGTGTGTGTGTAAATTAAAATCATATTTTAACAACAATTTAAAACTTAAATTTACAATCATCATCCACTTAAAAGAACAGCTTGGACATTCTGTCAAACCATTTTTTGTGTGTGTGTGTTTCATTCTAAAAGGAAATAACAAGAAACGTTATTGAATATAAGTTCATTTATGAGGCACATCTTCAACTCTTTGTAGGATTGAAAATAATTCAAGATATTTGAAATTAACAAAGACATTTGCTTTAGTGTTTTCCACCCCCTTTTTCTACCACAAGGACCATTTGGAGTTCCTAAAGGCACAGATGGGCTGATAGTGATCTAGGCCTGTAGGCCAAGATGTGTGTACTTTGGGGGTCGATGAATTGTCACACCTTTAGTACAATGGGGGAAATTGTAATTATCTGATTGGTCAGTTTGAATGTCTCACATTTGGGTTTTAGTCACATGGTCAGGAAAGGATGAAAGAAGATAATGTGCTAACTAGTTTTGATTTGGTAATGACTTTGAAGTGCTACATATTGCAATACAATATTGTCACTCTCTATAGCAACGCTCTCCCACATATTAAGCTATTGCAACTGTGCTTATTTCCATCGTTGGTATAAGTAGCAGTGGGTGGAATAGACAAGGAATGTACAGTTTTCTACCATTTTGCTAATAACATTTCTTTAGTCATTCGGCAGTCTTGCAGCTTGAACCCCTGCAGGAAATCCACCCTTACAGCTTCGATGACTTTGGCCATAAAAGCTCATCCCTGAGCGACCCATGAGAATCCTGAGTTAAGCTTAACAGTCAAAACAATATTGCCTGAATGACCATTGCAGTGTAATGTTATTGCAGACAAGCTCCTGCTATGTGAATGAGAATGCAGCTTTATGTGTCATGTTTCATCTTAATGGCTCCTCAAGGCAACTGCAGGTGTAAAAGTTGCATTAGCATCAGCTGTCTCTATGATTGCCTCATAGGAGATCATAATACAAATATGACCCAGTTTATTACCCAGATAGAAGGAAGTGTAAGATATTCAGTTAAGAAATACAGCTATGTTATAGAGCTGTAACCGTAATTTATGTGTTGCCTAAATCCATTCAGAACTTATTTACAAGAATACTGTTATTCAATTATGAGAATTTGGACAACCCTGGAGCCTCTTTTACTGAAACTGTCAGGAAAATGTGAAATCTCAAAAATGAGTGAATCTCACAAAAACATGTCCAGGGCAACCTAGGAAAAGAGGCCTATTTGTAGGACCATATGGCTCAATGCAATGAAGCAATAAAAAAAGTATGTCAATTCTATTTTGTTTTATTGGCCCCACTCGCTGTGAAATCTCATTGTTCCAAAATGCTGCTTCTCATCACTATATTTTAAACATCACATATCTACTGACTGCCATGCATGATGATAATGAAAATGAATATGTGATAAAAAAATAATAATAATAATCTCATAATGCAAAATATCTTAATGGTCCTACAAATAAGCTAAATTTTCTCTAAGCAAAGTATATAAAATCTTACTTTTGTTTTTGAGGTGAAATATGACCATGCCATGTTCTTGACAAGCATTATAAGATTTTCTGGATACCCTTGGCTATTTTTCTCTACGCTTAGCTGCACAGACACAAACACAAATGCATAACACTGGAGATGGGGAGGGATTGGGAAGAGTCAAGGTCTGAATGAATAAACCCAGACCAGCTGACTGGGGAAACACACAGTCACTCCAGAGTGGGTGAAAAGTTCACTCAGTCTGTGAAAATAACCCAGGAGAAGGTCAGAGCACATCCACACATGTGAACCACAGAGCCAGTGAGCGTAAAGTCATAACACCCTGTGTATTATGACAGGTCTGGCAGTTTTGCATGTATTTTAGGGTATATATTGGTCTTTGGATGAATTATCTTTACTGATGTAATCTTAATTAATATGTCTTAATATGAGACATACCTATATGTCATCCTACATTAAACAGTTAACGCAAGCCTCATTAGCACGTCAATGAGATCAGCATATTTTACATTTTTTTTGTGAACATGCAACCTTTACAAAGACGATGTTATTGAAGGGTAGGCCAGTGTCAACTATATTTAACTGACAGCAAAGCAGCAACCCATAAGTAAGCAAATAATCAGAATCAATCTTAACAGTGGTTGTATACATAGAAGTCTTAATGGTTCAGTAGCAAAAAGAGCAAAATGAGAAACATGAAAGTGGTGTTAGCAAATTTGAAAAATGATATAGTGACCCAAATTGCCATGACCAGATGCACTCTGTTTTATGTTCTTCAGCGTGCTCTTTCTGGACTATAATTTACGAGTTAGTCCTAGTCTGAAGGACAGGATGGTGGAGGGAGACAGACCGGTGTCAAATTTTGTGATGAGTCAAGACACATGCCTCCATCTTGGTGATTTGCTGGCACTGTACTTGGAGAAGAGAGATACATTTCATACGCATTGTCATGGTCCAAAAAAAGAACAGCATCACTAGTTGATCTGTATATAACTCTAATGAAACACACCATAACCCTAACAAAAAACAAGCAAACAATCAAAAAAAATTCATATAAAAAACACCACCACCACCACCAAAAAAAGAATAAAAACAAATAAAATGCAGCAAAATAAACATAATAATAATAATAATACTGCAAAATTAACTTTCAATTATTTTGCCTGTAACAGTTATATCTGTTTTGTTATCATGGTGTTTTGGTTTCCCTGTTTGCCTGTCTGCCTGTCTGCCTGCCTGTGTTCCCTTGTTAAGGCGTGCGTGCACAGTGAGATTTTTGCTGTTTTACGAGCTCGCAGATGATTTTTTTTTTTCACTCTGGAGAAATCGAGTGGAAATCGGTGATGCTCGCATGGTCGTGGATCGCAGCATGTGAGAGGAATTATGAGCCGATCCGAGCACGTTACGAGCACCTCCCGACCTCCCGATAATTTTTAAACATGTTTAAAAAATTCAGGGAGTCGGCCCGATTTTCAGCGTATAGGCTGTCCCCTATTGCCAAAAGTTTTTATGTTGAAAGGAATGGCTACTGTTCTCTGCTTTTCAACAAATCATTTGCACACACATTTCTGTCATTTTTCTATCTGAAGCTATAGTTGCCTGCAACATTGAAAGCTCCAGTCTCTGTGTTTAGCATGAAAGCTCACGTGATTGCCGCCGACTCGGTACAAAATTCGTGCAGGACAGTGTACCAGCTGCTTTGACGCGATTATCAGGTTAAATGACTCGTAATGTGTGCAATATCTCACGACCTCCCGAGTGTCCGAACTCGCACCGTATACGTGGACCCTTAATTGTTAATCAGTTCCCACACCTGTTCCATTTGACATTGATTATGCTCCTTGTGTATTTAATGCTACCTTCACGTGCTATCGGAATAATCATAAAATACTAGTTTCCTAGTTAAAAAATTAGTCATGAACTTTGTCAAAATTTGAATGTGATGAGCTTGTACTCACGACTTCAGAAGTGGGAAGTAGGAAATTTCTGAAGGCAGAATAAGCCCCGTCTTTCCTTAGTTCAGTTAATGTTAATTTGGTTGTGTTTACATTATCTCCTGCGATCAGTGAATGGATTTATTAAAGACTGTTTTTGTTCCCTATACTAATTTCGTTGTGGACTTTACTACAACCTATTGTGACAGAATAGGCTACCAGACCCTCAATTGCGAATAAAAATATGGATTTATCGGACGTTCACATGCTCTGTCTAGAGCAAGGAATCAAGAATCTTGAGGACCAAACTAGTAACTTTCTAGACCTGGCGTACCTTACCATCTTTCCTCTGTGTGTTTTTTCTAACCAGCCTAAAGGAGCAGTGTAAGGTACACCTGCCGGGTTTTGGTCCTTGAGAGGATTTCCCGGATTTGTGGAGTGGCTGCAGGTGAACAATGGATTGGAGTTCACCATCAGCCCAGCGGAGGACTTCACCAGCCCCACTCCGGAACCAGAACCCAACCAGCCATCACCTCGCTGCACAGACGTGATGTCACAAAATGTCTGACCAGGTGCGTGAGCCGGCAACATCATGTGCCGTCGTGGGATTACTAGTTGAGTTTGAGGGAATGAAGGAAGACCCCACCCACACTTCCACCACTGAGGGTGAGCTGAAACTGACCTCTGAATGTTATATAAATTTGGAAGAGGATGTTTGCATGAATCTCCCGTCCCCGCTGGTCTCGTCCAGCTTAAAGTCTCCTGTGTCTCCGCTGGTTCCTCCAGCTCAAAGTATCCTGTGCCGCTGCTGGTCCCGTCCAGCTCAAAGTCTCCCGTGTCTCCACTGGTTCCACCCAGCTTAAATTCTCCTTTGTCTCTAGAGTTCCCACTCTAGAGACGCCACTCTACTGTGTATAACTGTTCCTGGTCTTCCGGTCTCCTGCTCTGCCTAGTCAAGAGGATACCCTTGCTCCGCCTCCAACCACTGAGCCCATCTCTCCACCCCGGCTCATTGACCAGTCAGCTCCACCCTCCCTCAGCTCCACATGGGACCATCGTCCTTACAGCTACACTGGGCTCCCTTGTCCCTCCGGCACTGACTTGGTTAGACGTCGCTCTGCCTATGGCATGGACTTTCGGATCTCCGGCTGCACCTCGACCCTCCACCTCTTTGGCTTTGTCGTGCACCGCCTTGGTCCTCAATCACACAGTCTCCGCCTCAATCCTCTGGCACCATTTCGGATGCTTGTCACTGTGGCTCCGCCTTGGTCTCCTAAGCCATCAGTGTTGTTTGGTCAAATGAGCTCTCTGTCTTCGCCTTAGGCTCCACTTTCATAGGTCTCGTCTCCATCAGTCGTCCCCCTGGTGTCATCAGCCAAGTTTCCACCATGGCTCCTTCCACCCTTGACTCGGCCGTGGGACATCATCCTAGCTGTCCTCTGGGTCCCTGTCTGGCTACTCCTGCTCCTGGCTCCTCCCACCATCATCGCTGCCTTGGTTTCTCCCACCACCATTGCCTCTAGTCACCGGAGCTTCGCCAGTCCCTCATCCTCATTCAGAGCCCCCGCTTTTCCTTCCTCTTCTCTTTGAACTATTGTTTGCATGAGAACATGGCATCCAGGAAGGGGAAGCTACTGTAACAATTATGCTCTATTTTGTTCTGTTTTATTATCATGGTGTTTTGGTTTCCCTTTTTGCCTGTCTGCCTGCCTGTGTTTCCTAGTTAGTTTCCCTGACTGTTAACCCTTTCGCATGTACAATCACACCGGCGTGATCAGTCTAGGCTGGTCCCTGGAGCGTACGATCACACAGGTGTGATTGGAACAGTTAGTGCATCACGTGATCAACTGCTAAATTCAAATGTGCTTTCGGGTGTTGGCTGGCACTAAGCCAGAGACGGACATGCTCAGGGCTGTCATATATCACAACTTTTCAGTGTTTTCAACCACATAATGTTTATTTTAGGTTTCAGACATATAAATTCACATAAGTAATAAAAAAACAATACATTCAGAGTTTGTAAAATACACACTGATGTCTATGGAAGAGGCAATAATAATCCTGTCCATTATAATTAGACACGTTTTATTCATATCATACACATTGTGTAAGTAACTTTAAAGGATACTCTATTCTTCTCCCAGTTCACTTACTTTCATGTATTTTGGAAGAAGTGGACAAATTCACGTGTTGTAAATACAACAGATCTGATTCTCTGAACTGTGGCACAAACTAACATGCACATACAGCTCAACTAACGCGATCCAATCCTTAAAACCTTTAAACAAAACACATCCACTTGCATATATTTGACGATCGAAATATCAGATGGCATCAAATGGCTATCTCCAATTTCGATTTAGGCCAGAACAATTTTCTGCTATGTCGAATTTTGTCCGAAACTTACTTTTGCGAACTAGTCCTAGGTTTTTCGCCAGATCGGAACCGAACCAGTCTAGGACATTTCTCTGGACTCTCTCGATCAATAGTTATCAAAAAAGTAGAATTTTTGCATTTGGTTGGCTATGTAGCCACAACGACATCTGTTTCTAGTTAAGTGTATCATGTTGATCGAAAACACATCGTTTTTGTTCTGCTGGTTAATGTTTACCACGACTTAATGAAATAAACGAACAGGTCTATATTGTTTCTCAAGCTGTCACGGGGTACTACGACAATTCCCTTACTATGTCTATCATTGGTTCTTTGTGTACTGAAGGCAAATTTAAAAGACTGACTCCTTTCAGTTTCAGTTCTCCAGGACCATAGCAGCATCAATTCTAAAACACCTCAGGCTGGTCCACAGAACTGCCATTGTCTTTGCTGAATGCCATCTTCCAATCGAACACCCCCCCCCCATGCCTTGGGATCACGTGACAAGCCATAGAGACACACACACCACACACACACATGGAACTTTCCATGAAACTCTTCAGAGTAAACTCTTTAAATGGTTTGTAATCAATGTGATGTGACTATAATCGTGTATCTGTGTGTAATTATGTCATAGCAGTGCCATTCATGGTATCGTCTTGTTCCAGATATCCCAACGGTCTCGAATGTTTAACGCAACATATCAGAGGATGCATTGTTTTATTAATACCAGTGATATTAATGTTACGAACGAATCTATCGTTCCAATTTCTAAGAGGAAGGGGGGTATAGATCTCGAAACCGAAACGTCAGGAGGTGTGCCCGATCCGTTGTTAAAGACGGTTGGCCCACGTCCGTGAGAGGGCGTGAGTTTTGGCCCCTTCAAAATATCATGCTTCCCTTCTCTTCGCTCTTACTGTGCTTTGCTTTTACTTTTGCTCCTACTCTCCTCTCCTCCCCTGGCAACGCTTCTCCAGGACCCTCGGGAAAGGCTTTGGACCTTCTCCTCTGACCAACACATGGTCGAGTAGCTGCCTTGTCTTTGCAACCAAGATTTCCGACCTCTCCCATCCCGGGAGACGAACTTTCTCTGTAATAGTACATTTCAGTGAGCCTTTTCAAGCTTCGCGCGACACCGGAAGACGCAGCAGAACAGGACACGCGCACGCGCGCGCTCCCTCTTCTTCAGCCTGACCAGAAAGAGCACAGAAACTTGCAAGTAAAGCTACATTGTCTGATAAAAGCTGTTTTTCCCGGTGTCTCGTAACTTTAGGTTTCTGTATGTAACAATTACTAGCTTTCCACTTTCTTTTTATCTTTCTTTCATTTCATGTTACTTCTGATCACGTATTTTTATTGTTTGGTTTTCTGTTTGTTTGTTTGTTTATTGTGTGCATTTTTACGTACGTTTATGTTCATAGATCATATAATCATAGTTTTGCATTTATTAAAATTCATAAATACTTTTCACTGTCTTTGTGTTTGAAAACCCACCATTCTAAAGTCACTGAAATAAAAGATCTTAAGCTACAAGCTCGATATTAGACTACAGTTAGTAGTTTAAATTTATAAACTCAGAAAGTTGGGTGTCCGTGGCCAGGACATGAAACTCTCTTGAAGTTTGTGAATATCTCTTCTTGACTGTAATGATTTTACATTTATTTCGCGGGACGAATTAAATGTCGGTCAGACCAGTCACAGAACAAGATAGTCTCGATAATTGATAAATTGAATGTACATGCGACTTATGAATTATGACCATGAGACATAAATATTAATATTCCCAAGATTCCCCATATTCTTGAGCTAAGTCATATTTACCCAGAGTCGTAAACGCTACAGCTATAACAGGGTCATTTGGAAAATGGACGGGACAAAATACAGTCAAAAGCCTATAAATCCTAAACAAAAACTCAGAACATCACGAAAATCGCTGAGCATGTGTGTCATGACATGGTGAAGAAGCGTGCCGAGTTTAATGCAGATTGGACCATAGGTGGCGCTATAAATGGCAAAAAGGTTCCCTTATTATTAGGGGCCAAGCACAGAATGTGCGTAGGCACCTATTGTATCTGTTGGCGTACCAAAAATAATTCTTCTTTTTCTTCCGACTGGGCTTCTATGGCAGCCCATAGAAACGCTTGCGGGAAAGTTGTGCAATTTGGCACACTGATAGAGGACAGACTGAACAGTCACCATAGCAAATTTGGAGTCTCCAACTCATTCCCTCTAGCGCCACCAGATTTTCCAAAAAGGCTAATAACTTTTGAATACATCTGGCTATTGAAATGCCACTGGTCTCAATAGATTCCTTGGGTCAAGCTGAGAACATAGATATCAAGTTTTCCTTATTTGGCCAAACTACCTGTCCGCCATCTTGATTTTCAGTCAAAACCTACTTTTTCAAACTCCTCCTAGACCGTTTGTCCGATTTTCACCAAAATCGAATCTTATCATCTCCAGACTGCGCCGACTAAAAGTTATGGATTTCGTGTCGATAGACGAAACCGTTTTCGTATAGCGCAGCAGCAAAGTAGAGGCATGTTGCTAATAGCACTATTCAGGCTTTATCTCTGCAATACCTTGACATATTGACACCAAACTTTGTATGTGTCATTGTCACTTCACTCTGACCACATCACATCAGTTTTGTAACTGCGCCACCTATTGGTCGAAAGTGATAATCAATTAAATCATATTTTTATTTACTGTTTCTATGATTTTTCAGGCATTTTGCCTAAAATCCTCTTTAAATGTCTTTAATTGCTTATTGTTGCAGTTGGTCTGACGCGTCTTGTCGTCTTATTCTGCTTGGCCCCGGTAATTGCTGCTTGACTACTTTTGACTATATACTTAAAGACTATTTTTGTTCCATACTCCTTTCATTGTGCACTTCACTACAACCAACTGTGGCATTGCCAAAAATCAATCCATACTTGAACTGGAGTTGTCAATTTAAAAATTTTGTTTATAAGTTATGCCATCAAGGAAAATTCAAACTTGAAGAGCCACTTAAATCGAAAGTACCATTTGTCCATATTCCGTCCATATTCACCACAAACACAACATATACTAAAGGAAATGCACCTTGCCACACTAACTGAAAGCAAATCGAGAAGTTTATACTATATTTCTGTAGTTAACATGTCCCTGTGCTCCAAAAATCGGCAAGTATATAATACATTGTCTTCTGAAGACACTTTTGGTAATATCAATGATTACTCGTCTGTAATGCAAATATATTCATTTTTGTTATTATTTAACATTCCACACGTATAATTAATTTATTAATTACTAAGCGTATCACATAATTAATTCAGTTAAATATTTTAATCGATTGACAGTCCTAATTATAACAGTTCTACAATCCTTCCTCGCACAAACAGACAAAACTGCTAGAGGGAATGGATGTGTTTGGGAGTGCAGACACACACATCAGGGGCAAGATGATAGGGTGTCATCTCCACTCACCCATACTGCACTCATGGTAATTACATTGAGAGGGTAGTTCTCCGCCTCCCTCTCACCCTTTAAATCATTCAGTACATTCACCTGCTGAACCTCGAGTGCAAGAGCAGAAGAATCTTCACAGTCACCCTGTTATGCTGTTTCCTTCATTCATAGAGACGTACTAATCCTCTAAACATAAACACAACTACATAGCCTACTGCATCTACATCTGTGGAAGGAAAGAGGACATGAAATCAATCCAATGTTTTTAATTAATAAAAATAAAATGTATACAGTACCACTGCTTCTTTCTCCTAGCAGTAGGATCAAACTGAAAGGATTTACAAATGCAACCCAGAGCTTTTATTAGCTAAACTCAATCTCTACATAAATTCAGCGAGATAAGTTTACTACAGACTGTAAGATGTTTTATAGTACTTTATTATGAGCTTACAATAGTTGGCAACTGGTACAAGTGGCTTTATGACAGTTTTCTGGGAGAATGCATTTTACTAGTGTGGTGTAAATTTGTGTAGCATTTTATTATCCTATATAAGTCCACTAATAAAGTTATTCGAAGTTTTTGCACCAAAACCATTGTTAATGTACTGTACATACAATTTTTAGTCAGTAAGATTTTTTGAAAGAAATGAATACTTTTATTCAGCAAGGATTTACTAAAATGTTCAAGTGACAGTAAATATATTTATGTTAAAAAAAGATTTATATTTCATATAAATGGTGTTCTATTCATCAAAGAATCCAAAAAAAAATAAAAATTGTAATAATATTTTGGAATATTACTGTTTTAGTGTATTTCTAATCAAATAAGCACAGGCTTGGTGAACATGAAAGACTTTCAAAAACATTTAAAAAATCTGGTCAACCATAAACTTTTTAGTGTAGGTTTAGACAACCATCTATCTGATACTTAATAAAAACTGTTTCAGTAATGTGCATTTAGGAAGATATGTAAATGACCGCAGTTATGATTGGGTAACTTCCTTACAGCCACATATATCACACTGTCATTGATTAGGGCAGGCTAATTTAATATGCAACACTGAATATGCATTGATTTGAAAAGTGGGCGGTCATATGCTAAAGTGTTCTTTCCTGTAATGCCAAGACCATGAAGATTTTAAAAAGATCCAATTTTGCAGCTTGGTTTTCATGAATGTAATTCTACATAGTACATTTATTTCAAAAGAGCAAAGAAATGTGATTGGTTTATACAGAAAAGCTCATATTTCTATAAATGTCTGTGATTAAACGTAACCCGAGTAATCACAGAAATACTGGCCCGGCAGATGAACGCAGATGAACTACCCTTAAATAAATCAACTCATTTGAATGCATTAGCATTCCTCATCTTCAATATGAGGGCAAAATGCACACTCACTTACTTTGGTTCAGTAGCTTATGTAAATACACTTAGGTGGTGAGAAAGACTGGTTCAGTAACTGCACTTTTTCATTCACCGACTTTTTCAGTTTGCTTTTTTCATTGAGATGAGGACTCCGTGGGGAGAAATGGGAAGGTCTAAGGTGTCTCTGAATCTATGAGATTGTAAGAAGGTGTACAGACACAGTTCATTAGCTGGCTACTTTCATCTTGAATCTAATTTTTCTGTCAAACTATCAGATGAGATTAAGCGACCGTGCTATTACGTGGCAGAGCACGGCGATACCTTTCCATTTAACACGTCAGTGACTTTCAATTGGGAGCGGCCCTGCTGAAATGGAGAAAAGTAACAGTAAAGTTGATGAGTGATTGGGCAATTAGGATCTTTCAGCTTCCTGTGGTATATGTTACAAATCAACAGAATATTGAGGCTGGAGTGTTTATATGGATGCATTCTTGACTTTAATGAACAGTGTTTATATAGACGAAATAAATCAACACAACATCTTAAGCTACCAATTTTTCTACTAGATCTTTAGATCTTTGCACTGAATCCATTGTGCATGATGCAATTAATACATCCAATCTTTACCATAGTTTAGACTAATATATATATATATATATATATATATATATATATATATATATATATATATATATATATATATATATATCAAATAATCAAAATGCAAATATGAATTCAGCTATTATTATACCTTTATCTTGTTGGTTTGAGCAAGTGTTGGAGGTAACAACCCATTTTTATTTTATTTTTCTACAGCTAAGCCAATCAAATAATTTTACTTTTTTACTTTACTTATAAAAAAAAGGAAACAAACATAAATAATTTCTAGATACAAAGCTGTCACTCTAATTGGGATCCCGCTTGTTTTGTGATAGATAAATATAGTTATAGTTCTTTAAAAAGATAGCATCCCATTAAATATAGATTGAGTTTAGTTAGCTAATCTTTGTTAGTAACTTGCACAGTATTTTAAATTATGAACACTCAGTAAAAGAAAGTGAAATTTAAATAATTAAATTAATAAAAATGTAATTAAGCTCCCAGAATGCATTGCAACTCAAACAAATTTACAAAATTACACAATATGTAAGAATGTCTTGTGACAAATTCCAATTTCTTATCTTGCTAATTCATAATTTGCTAAATAAAAATTGTTCAGCAAGAATCTATCAGCTGAATGGGACATTTGGTATTTAGTGAACCTACACAATCAAATTGACAAAGTGAAAGTGCAACTGAGAACAATTAAGACAAAAGTTTTCATTCTCAAGTTTCAACAATTCATTCAAGATGACGAACTTACAAATACTCTGCATCTGGAACGTATACGGCTCCATCTAAGGAATAAAAGGCAACAGTTTGCTAAAATTTGGGAACCCTTCATAAGGTATTTAGGTGGAGGAGACTTGGAGGAAAGAGATGATGACTCAATTTGAGTTGGATCTAAGACCACTCCAATGTTGGTAGCTGTTTATCTTTTGTTTGTTTAAGTTCTCCTTTCCATGCGGTGCGTATCAGACGGATAGGGAAGAGGGGTGGGTGGGTTGTTCTAGAAATTTTGTTAAGAGCGTCTGTATGTTGGAATATATGCATGTTCATAGTGAATATATGTGTGTGTACAAATGTATGTATAATATAAATATATTGATTTTGTATGCATAAGGAAAAGACGGAGGATCTTCAGATGTAAATTTGCTAAGAATATCTGTACATTATTTCTCCAATAAAAAAAAAAAAAACCAATTCATTCAAGAAAGCAGTTTTACCTTCCTGAACGCTTGTTTGAACGAAGACCTTCTGAACACTGATGGACTAATGAAAGGACATGAGATCATCTGGTCTTCCTCCTCAGCTTGTGAGTCTGCATGTGGGAGCAGGAAAAGCCTGATAAACGAGGAACCAGGTTAGCAGAAAAGAGCAGAACGCTTGGGGTGCCGTCGTCAGCCGGAGCAGCATCATTTGTCAGCATTAGAGTGGTATTAGCTGACACCTCTCCAAGCAGAGAAACACTTAGATGCCAGCCCCCCTCAGAAAGTCATACTAAAGAGCTGCCATATGCAGTTCTACAACTAACCATAGCTTCACTTTCGTTTTTTTTTTTTTTTTTTTGAAGGAATAACAAAGGTGTCAGTTTGCAAGAATTACACTGCTGTGTTTTTCTTGGAAGATTTGCCAGGTTTCTGAAGGCAGGAGTGAAAAAAGTGTCAGGCCCCTGTTTATATCTGCATATTATAATTTGAATCTGCTATAATCACATTCATCTGCTCTAACTGTGAGTCACATATGCTTGTGGCTGGTGGCACTTTTGCTAAACGCGAATACGATGTCTACAACAAATCTTTCTAAAACATTTGAGGCAGCATACATTTATGCAGTCACTCCCACATGTGCACAAGCACTAAATATGTAAAAAAAAAAAAAAAAAAAACTACACAGGCATAAATACAAACAGACTTACTTGCATATGGCAATTGGGTTAAATGCTTAAAGAAATGGTAGTAAATAATAATAAATAAAAAAACAGCAGATTGCATCAGCCCATTCTGAGTTGATAAGTATAAATGCTGTAGCCTTTAAAATAAATAAAGGCAAAGACAAAAAGACCCTTTTTTAAAAAAAGATCTGCAAGTCAGTGACTTGGTTAATAGTGCAAATATAAATAAATAAATAAATAAATATAAATAAATATATAAATATATTATATATAAATATATACTGTATATATATATATAAATAAAAAATAAAACTTAAATATCAAATTAAATATTATACGGCAAAATAAGCCGTCCAGTCCAGTTAGTTCAAAGTAAGTGGAAAATATATATATATAAGTATATAAAAATTATTTCAGATGTCATTTGGTTTGATATTTTTGTATCAAATGCAATTACATTCAGACAAGTGTGGATAAATATTCATCCTTTATTTTTCCAAGAAGATCCCATTGAGATTAAATGAAATCTCTTCTTCCAGGGAGTCCTGGCAAGACCTTTTTCCGTGGTTATGTTGCAGAGATATAAAATATAATTTATTGATCTGTTCAAGTCTTATAAGACTGTTCTCTCTATTGGCAGTTTGCACTCCTAAATGAAACAGCCATTTATTAAACAACTGAAATCAGTACTCATGACTTAAATCATAAATTTGCATAAATTGTAATAACTATCTCTGTAAGCCCTTACAAGTTGGCCATGTATTACTGTAGGGCGTTTTATATCAGTGCAGAGTATTATTTAAATCTGAGAGATGAAAACTCCTCTTGAACACCCCATTACTTGTATTAGTTATGACAAAATTACTCTATCCTTCACAGGCTTTTTATCTATTGTCACATGGGTAATTTCTCTGGCCCCCACCTTTCATAATTTACTATGGATGAAAATTGTCTTGGGTATATTCTTTCTAATTGGTCATTACCACCAACCTATTTATAATCTACAATTTAATCTAACATCAAAAATATGAATGAGCCCTGATACACTTAAAGGTGCTGTATGTAACTTTTTTTATAAAATGAATAATTTTTTTATTGCCTGTCTGTGAAGGGGTTGTAATCACACATTACAATGATCCACTTTTCGTGTTTTGCTATTACCACTGAAGGCCAGTATTCCTATTTTTATGTGAAGTCTCCGGGTCGGATTTTCTGCGAAATCCACCGGATGTGATGTGCATGCGCGCTCCCGAGCCTCTCTCCTTTTTATACAGTCTATGCGACGGCACTGCAGCTAACGACATGGAGTCTGATAACACCAAAAAACGACCTGCCTCCAGCACAACACAGACTCCAACACAAACTCCAAAAAAATATAAATATATTAAAAAAAAAAAAAAATTATCTGCTGAAGCTCGTCAGGCCAAACGTCAATCGGATCGACTCAGGACGAAAACACGGATCAACATTGGCAGAGCGTTTGAATTATGGAGAGACCTCCGCTTTGTTTTAGGTATAAAAACAGACCCTGAGTTGGCTTTTTCTGATAAATTACAAGTTTTCAGATATGCTGAAATAAATAATAGTAAACTGTAATGAAATAGCAAGGTAAAATACAACATACATGAGACATGAAATGAATACAAAAGACTGTTCCATGATAACAAAAAGTAGGTGCTTTAGGATGTAACTTTTATTTTATGTACTAGATCTACTGTCTAAGGGACTGTTCTGTATTTATGGAAGGGGCCACCGGAGGAAAATAGGGGAGGGTCATGTCTTTTTATTCTTTGTTGAGGGGAGGGTCATCCAACTTTTTTTAGTCTAGGGGGAGGGTCACCCAACTTTTATATTCATGAAAACAGCAACATTTCAAAGTGGCTTGTTTGGTGCTATTTTTTTTCCATTTAGCTCCATGTTGATCTCGCGTTATCAGCCCCCCTTCGATATCAGATGGGTCTGACCCAACAAAAATCCAGTTTGGCGCTGTTTGACAGTGCGAGCGCACTTCAGTTCGCGCTTAGAAAAAGGTGCATCATGTCAGAACAGAATGCCAATGAAATGTTTACCCGGCAAAGCTTTAAAGTACGAGCAAATAATGAACTTTTGTGATTGCGAATAAGTGCACAGTTTCCTGTGAGTGTAACTCTACCGCTGCATTAACATGTGATGTGAATGTACGTCGAGTTTTAAGTCAAGTCAAGTCAAGTCAACTTTATTTATATAGCGCTTTTCACAATACAGATTGTATCAAAGCAGCTTCACAGTATTAAATAAAATAGTACATCAGTGTTTGTTTCTGGTGTAAAACATCCATGTTTGGTAATGCTGATCAATAGCACTGTTGAATCGATTAATTAAATTAAGCATCCCCAACTGAGCAAGCCAAAGGCAACAGTGGCAAGGAACCGAAAAACTCCATCAGGTGACCTAATGGAGAAAAAAAAAACCTTGGGAGAACCCAGGCTCAGTCGGGGGCCAGTTCTCCTCTGGCGTTTATGAAGTAGAGACCGGATTTAACTGTAAGATTAAAATATTATATGAATGCCTGGCTGAAGAGATGCGTCTTTAATCTAGTTTTAAACTGGGAGAGCGAGTCTGAGCAACGAACAGTATCCGGAAGACTATTCCAGAGTTTTGGAGCTAAATGTGAAAATGCTCTCCCTCCTTTGGTGGATCTGGATATCCTAGGTATGACCAAAAGCCTCGAATTTAGTGATCTTAAAGAGCGCGATGGATTATAGGGCGATAGAAGATCCGTTAAATAAACTGGAGCTAAGCCGTTTAGGGCTTTATAAGTCAGTAGCAATACCTTGTAATTAATACGGAACTTTATAGGTAACCAATGTAGTGATGATAAAATTGGTGTTATATGGTCATATTTTCTTGATCTAGTAAGAACTCTAGCGGCGGCATTTTGGACTAACTGTAGCTTGTTTATTGAGGATGCAGGACAACCAGCTAATAAAGCATTACAGTAATCTAGTCTCGAGGTCATGAATGCATGAACTAACTTTTCTGCATCAGAAACTGATAGCATATTACGTAACTTAGCAATGTTTCTAAGGTGGAAAAAGGCTGTTCTTGTAACATATGAAATATGATTTTCAAAAGACAATCTAATATAACACCCAGGTCTTTTACTGTAGAGGATAAAGTAACAGGACACCCTACTATGTTAAAGTTGTATTGTAAGAGGTTTTGTGGGCGGTTTTTTGAACCGATAAGTATTACCTCTGTCTTATCTGGATTTAATAAAAGAAAATTGCGCGTCATCCAATCTTTTATATCTTTAACACACTCTGTCAATTTGGATAATTTAGCGTTTTCATCCGGCCGTGATGAAATATATAGTTGAGTGTCATCAGCATAACAATGGAAACTAATTCCATGTTCCCTTATAATATTTCCAAGTGGCAGCATATATATTGAGAATAATAGAGGGCCCAACACAGATCCCTGCGGCACTCCATAGTTTACTGAAGTTATGATCGATTTTTCTCCATTTAAATAGACAAAATGGTAGCGGTCTGATAAGTATGATCTGAACCAGCTTAATGCTTGTCCTTGAACACCGGTATAGTTTTGTAGTCGATCTAAGAGTATTGTATGATCTATAGTATCGAACGCAGCACTAAGATCAAGTAAAACTAGTATTGAGATACAGCCTTGGTCAGAAGCTAAGAGTAAATCATTTGTGATTTTAACGAGCGCAGTTTCAGTGCTATGGTGCGGCCTGAACCCAGACTGAAACTTTTCATAGGTGTCATTTTCTTGCAAGAAAGAGCCCAGTTGGGCAGACACAACTTTTTCTAATATTTTGGAGATAAAAGGAAGATTTGAAATGGGTCTATAATTTGCTAGGTTATTTGGGTCTAATTGTGGTTTCTTAATGAGAGGTTTTATAACTGCCAATTTAAATGTTCTTGGAACATAACCTAAAGTTAAAGATGAGTTAATAATATTGAGGAGAGGCTCTTCCACTATAGGTAACACTTCTTTCAATAGTTTAGTTGGTATGGGATCTAATAAACATGTTGTTGTTTTAGAGGAAATGATAAGTTTATTTAACTCTTTTTGTTCTATAGTTGTAAAGCACTGTAATTGTTCTTGCGGGGTGATAATCGAGGCTGAATTATAAGGCGAGATTGAGGATTGAACGTTTACAATTGTGGATCTGATGTTTTCTATTTTCTCAGTGAAAAACTTCATGAAATCATTACTACTAAACTGTAACGGGATATTTTGTTCAGGAGACATCTGTTTATTTGTTAGTCTAGCCACGGTGTTAAATAAGAACCTAGGATTGTTTTGGTTGTTTTCTATTAGTTTGTGGAGGTGCTCAGCCCTGGCCGCTTTTAGGGCCTTTTTATAGCGTGACATACTGTCTTTCCAAGTGATTCTTAAAACCTCTAAATTAGTTTGTTTCCATTTACGCTCTAAATTACGGGTTTCTCTCTTTAGAACACGCGTAGTATTGTTGTACCATGGTGCTTTAATTTTCTCTCTGAACTTTTTTAGTCTCATAGGTGCAACAATATCCAATTTTCCAGAGAGAATGGTGCTCATAGTGCTGGTTAGTTCGTCTAGTTCATCTGTTTGTTTGGGTTCAGGCAGCAGCTGAGACAGATCCGATAAGCAATTTGAAAAATTATCTATGGTGGATGGAAGGATTGTTCTGCCTAATCGATAACGTGGCGCAGCATGATATATTACCGGGGTATGTAATATGCAAGTTACCATGTAATGGTCAGTTACATCATCACTTTGCGGAATGATATCTATATCGGTTGGATCGGTTCCATGAGATATAATTAAATCGAGTGTATGATTAAGACGATGAGTTGGTCCGGTAACGTTTTGCTTTGGTAGTAAAGGAGTTTAATAAATCTATAAACGCAGCCCCTAACGTATCATTTTGATTATCTACGTGTATGTTAAAATCTCCAACAATTAATACTTTATTGACATTGACCAATAGATCTGAGAGAAAATCTGCAAATTCTTTTAGGAAATCAGCGTAAGGTCCTGGCTGTCTATATACGGTAGCCAAGGCTAAAGATAATAGGGATGTTTTTCTATCATCTAAGGCTACGTTTACACGGAAACGATCTGAAGAGAAAACGCAAAAGTGATCACTTTTTATTCTGCGTTTAGACGAGCGTTATGGGGGGGAAATCTGCGTGCATACGGTGACGCAAAAGTGTGTGAAATTCAATGTAGTATGCACTCCAGGCGGCTAGGTGGCAATGTGAAGCACTGATTGGTGCCTTCACTGTCTAGCAGACTTTTGCGTTTTTACCGTTTAGACGGAAACGCGACGGTGGAGCGTTTTTAAGATTTCCACTCTGGAGGGTGGTTTCACTTTTTTGCGTTTTTAAGCCCCCAAAACGCCGTCGCCGTCTAAACGAAAGGCACATCTGATAAAATATTTTTACGTTTTCACCCGGGAGCGTTCTCGTGTAAACAGGGCCTAAGAGCGTAACATTTAGTACAAGTACTTCAAATGAAATAAACTTATAACCCGTTTTCTGAGTAACACTAAGAAAATCTCTATAGATAGTTGCAACACCGCCGCCACGACCAATCAGACGGGGCTCATGCTTATAGGAGTATCCTGATGGAGTAGACTCATTTAGACCGAAATAATCATTTGGTTTAAGCCAGGTTTCAGTAAGGCAAAGTACATCGATGCTATTATCTGTGACTATTTCATTTACAATAACTGCCTTAGGTGTGAGTGATCTAATGTTTAAAAGACCTAGCTTTAGAAATTGTTTTTGTTTACTAATAGCAACATTTTCTGTTTTAATAACAATTAGATTTTTCCTAGATCCTGCAGTAGATTTATTATTTGATCGCACTAAACGAGGAATAGACACAGTTTCTATGCAATGTTCTACACTAGTATTTATATGAGTTAATTTGGTGCAGCAGAGACTATGATTTGGACTTTTGGTTACTAGTCAAAAGGTATTTAACATTTTGGAGATGTTATCTGACAGAAGATCCGATCCGAATCTGTTTGGGTGTAAGCCATCAGCACGGAAAAGCCTAGGACGCTCCCAAAACAGATTCCAATTATTTACAAAGAGCAGTTTCTGCT
Organism: Scardinius erythrophthalmus; assembly: GCF_964197995.2. NCBI lineage: Eukaryota > Metazoa > Chordata > Actinopteri > Cypriniformes > Leuciscidae > Scardinius > Scardinius erythrophthalmus. Next base: position 24,769,102 of record NC_138239.1, read on the forward strand.
CATTGCACCATGACGTTAACCATTCATTTAGTGCGAATAATCTACTAAACTTGTCATGTCCTAGACGGTACGTGGGAAGCGGTCCTGACACAATGATCGTTGTTTCAGGCGATGTGCTGCGTACCGTATCAATCAGATTCCTGAAGTCTTTCTTCAGAACTTCCGTCTGGCGCAGCCTGATGTCGTTCACTCCCGCGTGCAATACCAAAGTTCCGACGCGCTCGTTATCGTTCAGAATATCGGGAACGCGAGCAGCGATTTCAGAAACACGAGCACCAGGAAAGCAGTGACTGTGCACCTTATTTTTACCTGATGTAGCATGGACGTGCCGAACAATGGAATCACCGATGATCACAGCATCGCGTTCTGTTTCGCGAAGAGGGGAGAAGCGGTTTTGTGTGGATAACTCGAAAACCGGGAGGGTCGGAGAGGGTCTTGGTCTAGACCTGACTCGCGTCTTCCGCTGCGGAAATATCCAGGCTTCGTGGTGGCGTGTTGGAGCCGGAGTGAACGAGACCATGGCTGATCGCGACCTTGGCGCTTGGGACCGATGCCGAGTAACGCACGGAGTTGACAAGGTCGGAGTCAGCGGGTTAGTAACATTAATCTCTGATTTGTGAGCATCGGCGCGTGATGTTTCAAGAGCCAAACGCCGGTCTATCAGCTCGGCCTGTCTCACTAAAAGGTCGTGGATCTGTTTCTCAACAGCTTCCAGCTCAGACTGCACCGCGTGCAGCTCAAATGTGTCCTCACCTGCACCAAAAGGTAGACTACATACATCTGATATATTCGCCATTTTAACAGATGGACAGTAAGTTAGCAACGACACTACTAGTGATGCTATCAATTAATACTAATTTCTGACAAACGTCTTAGATATAATCCGTCTTTTTAGTGGTACGGGTGTAAAGTAGACGCACGATAGGTGAAAAATGTTTGTAAGTGTGTTGAGAAGACGCGTTCAGCCGTGATCCCCGGGAGTAACCTATATAAGAGTATCCAGCGTTGGATCACTAACAGGCTTGAGACACGTCTGCTCAACAGTCCGCGTTGTAACTATGAGGTTTGAGCAGTAGTGCTTCTCAGTGAGGAAAAGTAGAAAATGTTTGTTGTAAGTAAGTTTAAAGAGTAAAATCAAGAATTATAAATCAAATCGATGGAGCTCCAAAGACAACAACGCATTCAGACGCGACGCATGCGCATTCGACAACAGGAAGTGAGGGGAAGTGACGCATGCGCATTCGACAACAGGAAGTGAGTTTTACAGTATTGGGACTGAGGCGCCAGAACTGCTGATAGAATGTGCGCTGTAGCGCGATACTACCATATTTTAGTTTCCATTCTTATTTTGTTTCCACGATGTGTAAGATGTAGGGCTACCACATAATTACTATTAGCATTATTTAAGTTAACATAATAAAATACGTAGACCTACTCCACAAAAACTAGTTGAGGATAAATTCGTTAAAATTGGGCGCTTCCAGTGTTATGGACGTGACATTTGCAGTCAAAACTTGAAATATAAATTCTCAGAAAATGCATTTAATACCAATATTTTGAAACGTCTGAAAGGAGTCAAGACATTAGAAAAATATCAGTCTACACATGCGTTTTCTAATATGAGGGAAATACACATGTGACGTGACACAAAAAATCTTTAACTTTTAGGTGTCAAAATATTTTTTAGTAATCTGTGCAAACCAAAAGATATATACCCACCGGATGAATAAAGATTGGCCTCCACAGAACATAAAATATTATTTTTATTTTATTTTTCGTGTTCGCATTTATGTGAAAAAAAAAAAGCGACTTTAAAAATTTCAGAGACCTCAAACAGAAAGCACAAAGCCTTTCTTTAAAGTGAATTTCGTTTTTTTATTAATTGTATCTTAATTTTAATCAATGTTTCATCTGGATTTAACAAATAAGAAGTAAATATAGTAGAAAATAGATAATCATGACACGGAGGCGCGGGCGAGTGAACTGGACTCTTGTCTCATAAATTAACCGAAACTCAGCGTTAGGTAGGCTATGCTACTTGCCTCACAGACCTGAGAAATATATAGAAAGCTTGAAATGTCTACTTTTAAACAGAACAATTCAAAACGAAGGAAAACAGACTGCTTTCTGCTTATGAAATGTGCATTTCTCTCTAGCGCGTTCTGAGAAGATCGCGACGCATCGTCAACTTCATCTTTGCAGTCGACACAGAAAACACTTGTTTATTAATAAACAATTAAAATGTCTCCTTGCTATATTTGACATATTAATAATCATTACTTTTGCCGGTTCTTTGTGACAGCTTTTAGATGCTTTGTTGGCAGCGCCACCCACATGTTGAACGAGTCACACCACATCAGCACCGAAAACATGATTTTTTTCAAATCTAAAATCAAAAATCGTGATACGAACCGAATCGTAGGTTTGGTCTATCGTTACAGCCTCAGTAAGATGAGAAAGCAAGAGTTTATGGTTTAAAAAAAAACAAAAAAAAAAAAACAATGGCTATCTGAACATCTTTGCCAAGCGCAAACCAGTACAGAAATAGGCTAATCAATAAATTATCGGGGAGGGTCATGCCTTTTTTCACAATCATTTTGGAGGGTCATAGAAAAATGTATTGCTGGCAAAGGGAGGGTCATGTCTTTTTTGACAACAGATCTCAAAACTCCTCTGGTGGCCCCTTAAATAAAAAACGAACAGTCCCTAACGTCACTCATCCCACTACGATCATATTGTTTATAATACACATTTCCAGACACGTTCAGTAGGCCTACAGTAATATTACTTCCTACTGTCTTATTGTTACACTGAAATTGTTCAGTCTAGTTGACTAACCGTTTTCGTTATCATTCATTGACCTATGTTGACATTGCTAATTGTGAAAGATACACAAATAGTTAGTGAAATGCCTTATGCTAGATAACACCACATGTCGGCAAAATACAGTCAATGTTACGTTATCATGGTACGAGCATGGAGCATTAGTTATACGTCAAGCTGATAAAAGTAGCCTATTATGGTAATGTTGCAGTGGGAGTTTACATGAGTTTCCAGCATGTTGTGTGATGCTTTCTCCATTGTGTTGAAAGTCTCAGTGTGGCCGGTAGTGAGTGCGCGCTCTTGAGTTTGAGCACACGCACGAGCACGAGCGCTGTTGTTGCAATCTGAAACATCACCGCTAGAGGCCGCTGGATCCTACATACAGCACCTTTAACAGTCATTCAAACTAACCAATTTAGTTTGGTTCTTAACCAATTTAAATTGCAGTTGAATTATACATACTGTTTACATATCCAATGCAATTTAGGTTTCTATAGCCTGCTTATCAAGACCATTTAAAAAAATATTTCATGCATTTACAAATCACACAATTAAAGTGTCACGTCTCAGTGCTCGTTTGGACTTTAAGGCTATGTTTACACGAAAAGTGGCGTTGCGTTATCACTTTTTATTCTGCGTTTAGATGAGCATTATGGGGGGGGAAATCTGCGTGCATATGGTGATGCAAAAGTGTGTGAAATTCGATGTAGTATGCACTCCAGGCGGCTAGGTGGCAATGTGAAGCACTGCCATACAACAACACCAAGTCCGCGCGCCTGCGTACAACCTTCACTGTCTAGCAGACTTTTGCGTTTTTACCCTTTAGACGGGAACGCGACGGTGGAGCGTTTTTAAGATTTCCACTCTGGAGGGTGGTTAAACTTTTTTGCGTTTTTAAGCCCCAAAAATGCCATTGCTGTCTAAACGAAAGGCACATCTGATAAAATATGTTTACGTTTTCACCCGCGAGCGTTCTTGTGTAAACAGGGCCTAAGTTTGAGTTTTGATTTGTTCCTGTTTGCCTTTGCTCTTTTCCCACCGCTCCTTTGTTTCTATGGTTACCGTCATTATCAGTTCAGTTGTTTCACCTGTTTAGCAGGCTAATCTTTGTCATCTGTCTCACCTGTGTTTTGTTAATCAGTGTAACCTGTGTTTGTATTTAAGTTCTGTCTGTTCTGTCAGTCCTTGTCCGATCTCCGCCTTATTTAGTGTGTTGTTTCATGTTTTGCCGTCCTGTGTTTTATTACTAATAAACTTTCATTTTGGATTGATATCCTCGTTTCCATCTACCTTCCTGCAACCCACCGTGACATAAAGGAATAGTTCACCCAAAAGATGGGTTAGTTTCTTCCATAAAGCAAATCATTGCATGGTGAAAATAAAGGTAACAACATGTTTAATGATTAAAAATACTTTATTTTGTGTTCAATGTAAAAAAGAAAGTCATAAGGGTTTGGAACGACATGAGGCTGAGTGAATACTGACAGAATTTTAGTTTTTGGATAAAACGCTGACCCTCATTACCTCGAGAAAATAACTACATAATTTGCACACTGGAGAGCATGTTTTAAGATTCTCAAGAACACATCCTCCTGGTTTCCTCCTCCTCAACCTGCTTGATTTCTTTAATATGAGGCATTTCACCTCCCCGCTGGCTTCCTGACCCTGCTCTTCAGACCTCAAAATGTTCAAGAGCCGTAAAGCAGAAAACACCTTTCAGGGCTCATTAGTCCCAATCTTGCTGATAGGGCATTTAAGGGACTGTGAAGACTAATTTCCCTGTTATTGATGGTTAATCTGTAGAAGTCTCTATAAGACAAATGTCAGGTGAAAAGGAAGGCATTTGAAGGACAAAAAACGGTATATTTAACACTATGTTTCTTGATGTTCAGATATAAATCACAAATATAACAAAACAAATATCACATGATGTAAGTAACTTTCATATCTGCTGTTGTGAGGAGGGAAAGACATGCAACTGTAGATTAAATAAATATATAATCCAGCATACAGAACATAAAAAAACAACCTTCAGGGACATGAAACAAGATTTTCCTTATTACTATGACCACAAAAAAGCTGTTGGTGCAAAACGTCTTGGGTTACGACTGTAACCCTTGTTTCCTGAGAATGGAACAAGACACTGCGTCGATACGACACTTTGGGGAGTGCCCTTAGCGTAACGCATCTGAAGTATGAATGAAACTAATCCAATCCTGACTGGTGCTGCGTCATGAAGTAACGTGACGCATACACGGAAGCTACAAAAGGACGCTGGCACACAACAGAGTTAGCTTCTACGAAGAAGCAAGTCGCTCCCAGACAGGGGAAGGTGTGGCGGAGGGATGCAGTGTCTTTTCAGGGAACAAGGGTTACAGTCATAACCCGAGACGTTCCCTTTCGAGGGTACTTGAACTGCGTCGATACAAAACTGTGGGGAACGAGCACCCACTATGGCACAATGAGCCCTGCCTGTCCCAGTGTCCAAGCTGTGCACAGGCACACTTAGGAAAATAGCACAAGTGTGCCTGGTGTAGAAGGAATGTCCAGGCTATAAAATCTGATAAAAGTATGAGGGGTGGCCCATCCTGCTGCATCGCACACTTCTTGGATCGGGGCTCCTGAAAGGAGGGCTCTAGAGGACACCATGCCTCTGGTTGAATGAGCCCTCACGGCCAAAGGTGAAGGCAAGCTGCACATCGATCTTGGAGGAGCTCCAGCACTGAAGCCAACCAGGCATTTAACTGTGTCCACCTCACGCTCTCTACACCAAGTGGAAACACATTCCACTTTAGGCCGTACAATCTCCACATGGAAGGAGCTCTGGAAATGAGTATGGTCTCAACCACTCCAGCCAACAGGCCAGCCTCTAGGTACTGAGCCCCCTCAGGGGCCAGGTCCAAAGTTTCCACAGTTCTGGTTGAGGGTGAATATTGAGCCCCCGGCCTGTGTCAGCAGGTCCCTCCTCAGAGGCCTGCCAGGAGTGCTACGATGTCTGAAAATGATACTCGGGCCGGCCAGTATGGGGCAACTAGAAGTAGGCTGATCCCGTCTCGACGGTCCCTCTCCAGAACTCGTACAGGCTCACAACCCCCTGATGAATTAAGTAGGAGACCACCAACACATTGTCTGCGTGGTGACCCCTGAGGTCTGGGAGGAAACTTCTCAGAGCCCTGCCATCCATAACCGCACCCAAGCCCGTGAGGGAGGCGTCTGTCGAAGTGACATGGCGCTCCCAGCACGGGTCCTTGGGACAGAAACCAAGCCTTTTTTCCACATAGACAGGGAACGAAGGCATCTGCGCGTAACCGTTATCATGCGGAACGGGTTGCCCCTCAGGGAAAACCCCTTGGTTTTCAACCACCACTGCAGGGCCCTCATGTGCAGCAGTCCGAATGGAATGATGTTGGACGCTACTGCCATGAGCCCTAACACTCTCTGAAAATGATTTACAGTAATGGTTTGGCCTAGCTTTATCCTGGTCACCGTAGCCAGGATGGACTCGATCTGTGCAGGAGACAATTGTGCCCAAATCGTGACCAAATCCCACACCACTGGTGCCAACATGCTTTTCTTCATGTTGAGTCTCAACCCCAGGCTCTGGATGTGGTCAAGGACGACATATCGATGCCGAACTGCCAGCTCTTGTGACTGGGCCATAATAAGCTAGTCATAGACATAATTTAGCACCCTGATACCCTGAGGCCTCAGTGGAGCTAGAGCTGCATCCATGCATTTGGTAAACGTGTGAGGGGAGAGAGCTATGCCGAATGGAAGAATTGGAACGCTTCGCCCCTGAAAGCGAACCTCAGGAACTTCCTGTGATATGGAAGGATGGATATGTGGAAGTATGCATCCCTTAGATCTAACGTGACAAAGATAAAGCAATGTTATTTTGGTGCAAATTTATCTGATCCTTGGTAAATCTGTCAAATTAACCAGATGACAGCATGAACAGTAACAGTTTATTTAGACCATGAACAAACCATGCTGGGTTTTTTTTTACTTTGCTTTTTTTTTCTTTTTGGTGTGTGTGTGTGTGTGTGTGTGTGTGTGTGTGTGTTGTGAATTATTGAAATACAACTGAATATACTAGAATAGTATACGGTTATAAATTGAATATTGTTGGACCAATTAAGTAATAAATAATATTATTAATAAATATATATTTATATATATATAAATATATATATAATTTTTTAGCATATAAAAATGCACAATTACTTTCTTAATAAAAAATAACGAACAGCAATTTTACCAGCCATAAAGAAGCTTAGTTAACATGGTCCTAATCCTGAGTGATATTTTCTGACTGCTGTAGAATTCAGAAACCCTCGTTATCAGTGACACTGGAGGCCATTAAGTGAACTGCAGCCAGCAAATTATTGCACATGCTCACACTTGTGGACACATAATGTACAAGAGACTAAACATGATTCAAAGTCCTGATATACTCATGGCGAAGTTCCTTTTCTTTCTTTGCTTAGAAGTAAAAAGAAGAAATGCCTTAATAGCGGTATACTGTTAACGAACATCTATGCCATCCACGCTACTGAGAGCAACATTTAGATGAATATGTGAATATGTAAATATGTGCTTGTGCTTTCCTCTCAATAACAAAATAAAGACACAATTTCAAAATTTCACAAACTACATAGATCTGGTTATCAATGCCTTTTCTTTGCATGAGTCATGACTCATTGATTATTTTAGTACAGTACAGAATGGCTCATTTGGAATTATCCTGAACATAAACTTCCGTGTCATTGAACGGGAGGTTTGCACACTCCATCCTTTTGATTTTCCCAGCAAAAACGAGTCCCTCAGATAAAAATCAGACAACATGCTTTCATAGACAACCTAGGAAAGGTCTTGTTTTTTAACTTTTGTAACAAGCTATTTACGAATTGGCAAAAAAGCAATTAATACATGCAAATTCTTACATATACTGTAGCCCCTTTAATCTGATATAAACTACTGTGACATCTGCTTGGGGGCAGTCAAGTTCCCATCATGCACCTGGTAGCCTATTGTAAATAAATCTGTTTATCAGTACCACCTAGTGTTGTCACTTCATTGCGATGTTATTGTTTTATTTGTTAATGCATGCTTTTGCAGTCCATGTGTTTATTTGCAGATTCTACATGCCCTGCCTGTTTGTCACCCACCGTCAGTTTTAATGACCAACCTGTTGTTCTGCTCATTGAGTCTCTCTAAGTGTGTCATAATACATCTCTGCTGGAACTGACCTTGACACAGAGATAATGGACCCACAGCTCACCACAATTACTACAGTATATTATTATACGAACAAACACAGAGTGTGTTTAATGCCCCATTTTACTCAAATATGTTTAATAACATTGAACACAAGGTCATATAAATGCCTTAAACTGTGTTATTTTATTTGGGAACGGTCATAAATGTTTTAAGTAAAACCTGATCAGCAAATATATTACCCAGTCGTCTGTATGCACACAAACCCTGGAGTTCTGCTGGCTTATAAATGTTTAGTGTTATTTTAGCATTATATCCTCTTTATTTATTGAAATGTTAGTAATTTCAACTTACTTAGTTGCCAAGGCAACATTTCTAGTTTTCAGCTTCATTTCAATTACTGAGAGTTTTTCAGAGAATAACCCATGGAGTGTAAAAAGGGGGAAAGGCTAATTGTGGATTTATTTCTTACTCTATATCTCAGAATAGTAACTTTCTTTTATAATTAAAAGTTTATGCAACGTAACTTATCACCATTTCACCTTATTTTAACTTTATTTCTCACACTTGTGTGTTTGCTAGAGGGAGGAGACAGAGAGTAAATGGGCTGATGGCCTCCCTGGTTCTGTTTTTTGCAAACCTGTTGGACATCATTTTATCAATAATCCTGTGAAATTTCTATTTTTAAAAGTTTTATTTTTTAAAAATTTGTCATACCTGCCCAGGGACTACAGGTGGAAATTAGCAATTGTTGCTATAACCTGGCCCAAGACATATTCTCTTGTTTAACAAGTTTAATGTTTATTTGTGCATTGTCCCTGTTTCAAATAAAACAATTTCCAATTCCAATTCCAACTTGTGATTTTATATCTAACAATTTGGATTTATATTTTGCAACTGGCAATTTATTTTTAGTGACTTTCTCACAACTGTAAGTTTATGTCTTACAATGTATCTTTATATCTTTCAAGTTGGCTTTTTTCTCTTATTTTAAACTTTAGCTCCCAATGACCTTTTTCATATTTTAACATATTTTTTTTAGTTATCAGGTTTTTGTGGCAAGCAAATGTTTTAGTTTTCAGGATTTCTTTGTGCACATAAAGACACTCAATGTACATGCATCATACATATTTTATAAAATGTAGGCTACACTCTCACTTTTCCCAACATGGAAACACACGTGCACTGAAGCTTGTTAATCTGTGACACGGTCGGCCTCAGATTCAGCTAGAGATTTCTGCTTCGTTGAAATGTCATGATCCTCTTTGCGCCGATGAGAGTGTGACCTGTGTTAGCCAGAGGCACCAGCAAGGCCCTGAGAGCCTGCATCCTGACCAGAGCAATGTACACATAGAAACACTGAGCTGATGCTACCAGCCAAGTGGATGGCTATAGAAGAAGACACATCTTGAAAAACAACTCTGGGAACAATAATCTGTGTCTTGCACTTTGCCTATTCAAGATATTCTCATACTGCCAGACTCACACTGGACAAGAAAACAGTCACATACAGAAGAAAAGTCAGTCTTACAAGATCAGACTGGCATAGTTTTTGCCTCAGCAGTCAAAGGCAGTAATTTTTTTTTTTATTTATTATGATCATGTTCTTGTAGCACCCGGTACAGACAGATTTCATCATGTGGAAGCATTAGATCACAGTTTACATTTACTGTATTTTACAAACGATTTACACATAAATGTTAGTGACTATACTGCAGGTAGTGTCAGGTTCATTTAACATAAGTCAGATCAAAAATATACACTACTGTTCAAAAGTTCAAAAGTCTTTATAATGTTTTCTTGTTCTTTCTTACTTTTTGGGGGGGAAGAAGTCTCTTATGATCACCAACACCATAAAAATCGTGCACACAATATAATAATTTTTTAGAATAATATTTGTATTACTAAATTGTGTTCTCGATATAGTAAATTGCTCCCCTGGTTTACTCAATCGTGTGCATGATAGAACAATTTCTTTCCTTCGATTTACTAAATCATGCGTACAATATAATAATTTGTTCCCTGTTTTACTAAATTGTTTGCACAATATAATAATTAGTTTCCTTGTTTTACTAAATTGTGACCACGTTTAAGTCAAATCAAAACAAGGGAACGAATTAGCACAACGTGGCCATGATTTAGTTAATCGAGGGAACTCATTTTATCGTGCACACAGTTTTTGGATCACCTAAGGTGAGAAGGAAATGAGACACTGGGAACGCCGAAACGTCGAGAATCGACACATTGGGGAACGCCTTTAGCCTGACGTGTCTGAAGCCTGTATGGAACTAGCCCAATCTCAATTGGTGTTGCGTCATTATGTCACTCGTGATGGTGATGTGGAAGCTATAAAATGATGCTGGATCACAACAGTGTCAGCTGCTGATTGGTCAAAAGCAAGTCATTCTCAGGAGTGCAGGAAGTGTGGCCGAGGGACGCAGCGTCTCGTTCTCTTCTCAGGGAATGAGGGTTACAGTTGTAACCCGAGACGTTCCCTTTCAAGGGAACTCGTGCTGCATCGAGAATCGACACATTGGGGAACGAAATGCCCACTGCGCCACACTGAGTGGTACACGCCCTGGTGTGAAGCAATCTGGCACACTCAAGACGAGAGAACTTGTGAACCCGGTGTAGAGGGCAGATCCAGACTGTAATGTTTTATGAAGGTGTGTGGGGAGGCCCAGCCAGCGGCATCACAGACCTCTTGAAGGGAGACCCCTTCTAGCAGGGCTTTAGAAGATGCCACTCCTCTAGTTGAGTGGGCTCTTATCAGGAGAGGTGAAGGCAAGTTGTACGCCTCATAAGCTGAGGAAATAGCCTCTACTATCCATCTGCTGATAGTTTGTTTAGAAGCAGGGGAACCTTTCTTAGGTGACCCAAAACACACAAGCAGCTGGTCCGACCTCCTCCAGTCCGAGGACCTGTGTACGTAGGCCTCCAGAGCTGAAACCGGGCACAATAGATGTAACCTAGCTTGATCATCTGACACATGCCCTGGAGGATGGAATGCTTGCAGAATTATAGACCGTGCCACATTTGTAGGCACCTTAGGTACATAGCCGGATCTAGGGTGGAGAACCGCTCTCATTCTGCCAGGAGCGAATTCAAGGCAAGAGGGCACAACAGATAGTGCCTGCAGGTCCTCGGCTCTTTTTAGGGACGTGATAGCCAGCAGGAAAGCTAAGGATATTGATATAATGATACATTTTAATGATAAAAAATTCTCAGACACCTCGTCCAAAGGTTTGAAGGGTGCCAGTGATAACCCTTCAAGAACCACAGCCAGAACCCATGTGGGGACCCTGGACTGGACGACAGGCCTCATCCTCCTAGCTCCACGAAGGAAACGTACTATAAGTGGGTGTCTCCCTAAGGTGCCCACCCTTATAGGCATGTGGAAGGTAGCTATGGCCGCTATAGCAAAAATTGAATACATTCCATTTTAATGTATAAAGTTTCCTCGTGGAGGGGGTTCTAAAGTTTAGGATGGTCTCAACAATCTCAGTTGAGAGACCAGCATTTACGAGTTGGTCGCCCTCAGGGGCCAAACCCACAACTTCCACAGCTTTGGCCGAGGGTGATGTATTGTGCCCCTGGCCTGAGAAAGAAGGCCCCTCCTGATTGGGATTTGCCATGGAGGGCCTGCTAGAAGAGCTATAATGTCCGAAAACCATACTCGGGCCGGCCAGTACCGGGCTACTAGGAGCAAGCTGATCCCGTGCCGCCGGACCCTCTCCTGAACCCCTGGGAGCAGAGCGATCAGGGGAAAAGCGTACAGATGATGCCTCGGCCACGCCTGCACCATGGCATCCAGTCCCAATGGAGCTGGATGCGTGAGGGAAAACCAGAGCGGGCAATGTGTGTTCTCGTGAGAGGCAAACAGATCCACTTCTGCCTGACCGAACTCCATCCATATCAACTCCACCATCTCAGGGTGGAAGTCTCCATTCCCCGGGCCTCAACCCCTGTCTTGACAGGATGTCTACCCCCACATTTTTGTCCCTGGGAATAAACATTGCTCTGATTGAGAGTAGTTTGCCCTGAGACCAAAGAACAACCTGATGTGCCAGTCTGCATAGAGGGCACGATCTCAGGCCCCCTTGTCGATTTATATATGAGACCACCGACATATTGTCTGTTCGCACTAGAACATGATGGCCTCTGAGGTCCGGAAGGAAATGCCTGAGAGCCAGAAATACTGCCAACATCTCCAGGCAATTGATGTGTCACGAAAGATGGTGGTCCTTCCAAGGACCCCTGGTATAGCGGCCCTCCATGACCACTCGCCAGCCTGTGAGGGACGCATCCATGGTCACTATTTTTTCTCTGACCTGGTGCTCCCAGCACTGGGCCCTGGGACAGGAACTTTGTTTTCTTCCACATGACCAAAGCACGAAGGCATCTGCGCATTACTTTGATCGTGTGAAATGGGTTCCCCCTTAGGGAAAACCCTCTGGTCCTGAGCCACCACTGCAGGGCCCTCATATACAGCAGGTCAAAAGGTACCTCTCGATAATAGGTATGGTTAGCATTTTTAATCTGAATCTCCTCAGAGACTGGTTCAATACACCAAGATCTATTATAGGATGTAACCCACCATCCTTTTTGGGAACTATGAAGTACCGGCTGTAGAACCCGGCTTCCCTCTCTTGAGGAGGAACCTGCTCTATGGCTCCCTTTGCTAAGAGGGACTGAACTTCTTGTTCCATGACCCGACCCTGCTCGGGACTGACAAGCGTGTGCACAACCCCGCTGAATTTCGTTGGACGATACTCAAACTGAATTCTGTACCCCTTTTCCACTGTGCACTGTACCCACTGAGATATATTTTGAAGACCCTTCCGGGTGTCTAGATATTCTACTAGGGGGACCAGTCTCTCGAGACTGACCTAAAGCAGTTGACTGGCAGGAACTAACCGTTTTTAATTTTTCTACAGGCCTCGTGAGAGGAAGCGAACTCAACAAGGCCACAACATTTTAGGGCGGACACTACGATTTGCGTTCACTGGAAACCGATGCGTCCCGAAGTGCACTTGATTTCCTGAGGGCTCATCGAAGGGGCGAGATGTTGATGCTCGCTCGCTGGGAGGATCGCCCTCAGAGGCCTGCGCATCGCACCAGGACCTCTTCACCTTCACTCTTCAAGCCTTCCTCGCCTGAATGACAGTCCCCAGATCTGTCTTCGGCTTGGGTGGGGGGGGGGGCACGAGAGGCAACACTCTCCTTCTGCTGCTGCTGGTGCGAGATCTGGAACGACAGACCCACGAGATCTGGAACGACAGCGGGGATAAGTTGTTTGAATGTGGCTGACTGTCGCTTCGCCTCCTGAAACCTCTTGACGACAGTATTGACTGCATTGCCGAAGAGGCCAGAAGGCGAGAGCGGGGCATCAAGGAGGAAAGCCCTGTCTTTCTTCCCAGTGCCCGACAGGTTCAGCCACAAGTGTCTCTCCAGCATTGTTGCTACCAATGCTGACATGGAGCGTTCCGATGGCACGGGCCATCTCCTTAGCAGCACGGAGAGACAAGTCAGCCGCTTGATTCTTTGATATCGTCGAGGGCGATCTCCCCACTGTCGTCCACTTCTTTGAGGAGGTCGGCCTGGTGTACCTGCAATAGCCCCATAGTATGCAGGCATGCACCAGCCCGACCTGCCGCCATATACTGTATGCTTTCACCACCATAGCTGATGTAGTACGGCAGGGCTCGGAGGGGAGCACCGGAGCTCTCTGGGACGGTGCAGCGTCGGGCAAGAGATATGACGCTAATGTCTCTTCGACCCACGGCATTATCCCATAGCCCTTCTTTTTCGAGTCCACGATGGATGAATATATGTGAACATTGGGGCTCGACAGACAGGACGAGAAGGGCTTATTCCACAAACTCGACACCTCTGTGTGGAGATCGAAAAAAAACTAAAGGCTCCAGCACGAAGGTTGTCAAGTCAAGTCAAGTCATCTTCATTTATATAGCGCTTTTAACAATGTAGATTGTTCCAAAGTAGCTTTACATTGATAATAGGAAATTTAAAGTAAAGTGTTTTGGCTTTATAGCAGCTCTAGAATAAAGTTATTGTCCAGCTAAAGTTAGTTTGATTGATTCACTTCCGTCGCAACGATCAGTTCAGTCTATAGGTATGCGCGTTTGAATATATGTGCGCAGGCGTGTAGACCTTCCCTACAAATCAACCCTCAACATACTACTTGTCTGGCCTTAAAATTAATAATGCAAAATTTTTATCACTTCCATGTAGCCACGCGAACCGGAATTATTCCGACAACGCTTTATCTGTAGATAGGTAAAGGGAGTGGAGGGAGGCCTTCACAGGGAAGAGCCTAGTTGGCATTTCAGGATTGCAGGACAGTCGTCGCGCCCAGGCACAGGTCCTTCATCAGATCTGGATACAGCCTGGATCCAGCGGACTGTGGTAAACCTCGGGATAAACAGAGAGACTAATATTAGCATAGATGCCATTCTTCTTATGATGTAACGAGTACATCAGGATTTATGGGAAGTGTTCCCGGTTCCGGCTGACCTAATCTATGCAGCCTAACATTGAATTATAAAAGTCTATAATGTGTTATGTGTGTGCTAGGTCAAAGAGATGTGTTTTTAGTCTAGCTTTGAACTGACAGAGTGTGTCTGCTTCCCGGACAATGTTAGTACTGTTCCAAAGTTTTGGTGCTAAATAGGATCTACCGCCAGCAGTCGATTTTGATATTCTAGGTATTATCAACTGGCCAGAATTTTGAGATCGCAATAGACGTGAAGGACTATAATGCGTTTAGAGCTTGCTCAAGTACTGCGGAGCTAAACCATTTAGTGCTTTGTAAGTAATCAGCAATATTTTAAAATTTATACAATGTTTAATAGGGAGCCAGTGTAGTGTTGACAGATCTGGGCTAATATGGTCATACTTCCTGGTTCTGGTAAGAACTCTAGCTGCTGCGTTTTGGACCAGCTGTAATTTGTTTATTAAGTGTGCAGGGCAACCACCCATAATAGCATTACAATAATCTAGCCTTGTTATAGTCATGAACGCATGGACTAATTGTTCCGCATTTGTCAATGAGAGCATATGACGTAATTTAGATATATTTTTAAGATGGAAAATGTGGTTTTACAGATACCATACACATGACTTCCAAATGAAAGATTGGTATCAAAAAGCACACCCAGGTTCCTACGAAGACTTGACAGTGCAGCCATCAAGTGTTAGACAGTATTCTAGATTATTACATGAGGAAGTTTTTTGTCTAATAATTAGAATCTCTGTTTTTTTTTTTTTTTCCAGAATTAGGTAGTTGGAAATTACTAGTCATCCAATTTTTTATATCACCTATGCATTCTGTTAATTTTGTGAATTGGTAAGTTTCGTCAGGGCGTGAAGAAATATAGAGCTGAGTATCATCAGCATAACAGTGAAAACTAATTCCATGCTTCTTAATGATATCTCCCAAGGGTAGCATGTACAGAGTGAAAAGCAACGGTCCTAGTACTGAGCCTTGTGGTACGCCATACTGAACTTGTGACTGATGAGACATCTCTTCATTTAGGTGTTACCGGGCTTGCAGGAAGCATTCATCTAACTTGCTTTTTCTCGTCGCTTCCTGCTTCTCTGCAGGCCAATCGATGTTTAATTTGGCCACTGCCCTGGTCACAACCTCCAGCAGCTCCTCAAAGGCAGGAGAATGGGGTGGTAAATTCTCACATTCTCCTGCCTCGATGCTCAAAATATCGAACTCCTTGAAGCCAGATAATTCGAGCATCGGGTCCTCGTCACAGGCGGAAGAAGCCGCAGAGCAGGCTTCCGACCCGTGAACGGGACCAATGGAGCTGGCTGCTGAATGCTGAGAAAGGGCCGAAGCAGTCTCATCCACCAGCTCCATTTGCAATCCCCATGTGTGCAGGCGCCGCGCTGCCTCGACAGACGCGGGACCTGACCCATGGGGAGTGCCAACTTGGCCTGATTCATCGACCAGGCTCAGGCGGGAGCGGAGCGTTCTTAGAGGTAGCAGATCACAGTTTGCACAGACAGCGCCCTCGAGCGCTGCCCGTGCATGCTCCACGCCCAGACAAACAACACAAAGCGGAGTGTGTGTCACCCTCTCTCAAATAGCGCGGGCAAGGGGACGCACACTGTCTGAATTGTTTCTCTTTATTCGCCATACCTTTTCTTTTTATACAATATCTATACAAAGAGTGAGTGCTTAGACAGACAACACCAAATAAGACAAACAGTCACACAGAACGCTTGCTGAAGACCAGAAAACTGACGCTGTTGTGATCCGGCGTCCTTTTATAGCTTCCGCATCACCATCACATGCGACGTCACGAGTGACGTAATGACTCAACACCAATCGAGATTGGACTAGTTCCATAGGCGTCAGACGTGTCACGCTGAAGGCGTTCCCCAATGTGTCGATTCTTGACAAAGCACGAGTTCCCTCGAAAGTGAACTGATGTGCCCAATCTAATTACAAAGACTCTTTATCTGCTTAGCGGGTGAACTTTCTCTGAACCGCCCCCTTTGCAGTGCCAGAGGTGAAGATTAGCATCGGACCAAGGCTAATACACTTTGGGCTAGTTTTAATGTCAGTCCCATTAAGATCACTCCATCTCATGGTTACTGCATGTAAAAACTGAGAAGTAGAGAGAATACCAATTAGCTTGTCTGTTTCACAAAATGATTAATTACATTTGTGCCAAGAGGAGCTTACAAAATCCCACAATGAAGGATGCCCACTTTGAGCTTTTGGCATTTTGATAAAATGTTTTATGAAGGACTGTTCTGTTATGAAAACTGTTCCAATCTCTTGCCTTCACATGGTTTGATTCACACAAAAGTGTGCCAATGAAGAGAAAATCCCTGTTTTCAACATTGATAATAAAATAGAAAATAAAAAAATTCTTGAGCACCAAATCAGCATTAGAATGATTTCTGAAGGATCTTGGGACACTGAAGACTGGAGTAATGATGTTGAAAATTCACCTTTGTCGTCACAGAAATAAATTACATTTTAAAATATTTTCAAATAGAAAACATTATTTTAAAATGTTATAATATTTCGTAATATTACTGTTTTCACTGTATTTTAAAAATATATATATATTTAAAAAATATATATTTTTTAACATTTGAACAGTATGGTAGGTATTTGACAGGTGATTTACTTTAAATTTACTGTATTCAACAATGCAAATGGGAGACAAACATCCCTCTATATTTAGCCTAACCTGGTTGCCATGAACTTCACCATCTTTTAATTGCACTGTGGTTGTTTTTAAATGACCAAATGGCTCATTCTAAAACCCGACAAACACATCACATCATATTAAACAAGTTACCATGATTACTTCCTCTCAGATCAACTGAGATGGTCTCTGAATACTAAGACAACTCTCTTTTCAGGCCCCAGAGCTCCAGTCCTGTCATCCCTTACTGCTAGCAGGCAAATTGGGCACATCAGAGCACAACAGAGCATGCAAACATGGTCAGGCGTGCAAGGAATTTTGAGAGACCCGTTCTACAGAGCTGGACAACAGGAAAGCTGCAGTATTCAGGCTGTCCAGCCTAACAAGCATGCAGAAGATGCGCAAGAAAAGCTCCTCGGAGGAGCTGGCAGTGGTACAAGAGCCTGCAGAGCATCTTAAAGCACAGTGGCGGAAACACACACTTATGTGAGCTGCATCTGACATTCCAGTCTTTTTTTCAACACTTGAGTTCACCAAGGACACATAAATGTCAAACATTTCAAATTGGCTAGTTCATAAACTGTAACTTTACACTTTGGTTTTATTTGTGCTGTAAATATGCCATGTTTCTAGGATCAAGCTATAGTTCACCTGGATGAGTCAATACAGATAGCTAAAAGAACCTCTTCAGTTTATCTTTTCTGTTTTGAAATTGTGTTGCACAATTTCAAAGTAGTATTAGCTCTACGTGGGTTATGGCTTTTGACATGAATATAAAGTCTGTTTATCAGGGACCCACTGGTGCTAAAGCTGCTGTTAACCTTTGGATCTGTATTTTTAAGTGATTAAATTAATCTTGCAATGAGAAAACTTTTTGAAAATGAAAATGTAATAGGAAAACATACGGTAACGTTCAGAAGTCAAAACTTCCTTCCCATTTCCGCAACTTTCTGGTGCCAGAGAGATAAGCATTGAACACAGATGAACACAACAGATGAATGCCCACATTTACACATCAATGACACCCATTCGGTGTTCAGAAACGTGGAAAACAAGATACTGAAGTATGGCAAAAACATTTTGCTCTAACATTATACTGTAAGTGAAGCTAAAAACAAAATGATAAAAAAGGTATGGAATAGCCTACACATTTGAAACTATAGCAGCTGCCAGATCTGTATGGTAGGATGCATTAGGATTAATCTAACAGCCCTAGAATCTCTCCATAAAACAAATGACAAATATGGCAAATATATTATTAGACTTTGGTTTGTTTCCAGGCTCATCTGAAAGAAGTCAGTACAAAGATAATTTGTCTACCTTCCTGCTCATTTCATTATTGGCTATTTTTACTATGTGCTGAGCCAAGATGATGGAGAAAAACAGATCACAGAATTTCAATACCTTTGATGATGTATTTTGGAATGAAATCCGACAGCGGACAGCAAACCTCAGCAGACCAAGTAAAGTACATTGTATAAGCTATGATGAAAATCTACCTTGTGGAGACCAAACCCTTCCCCTGTGTCACTGAACTAAAAATAAACTCTAGAGCATTCAATAGAACAATGTCAGTGTTTGATAATGCCATCTACAAGTAAATTATATGTTGTGTATAAATTCAATCTAAAACAACTAGAATACGGTATTTAACATATTTTACATGTAAAATACAATATAATAATTTGTTATTTACTGTATATATAAGATAAAAAGTTGGGTCCAGAGGTCTGAGCCCACTATTAAAAATGTTTTTTTTTTTTTATTTACAGTTTTCTAATTTAATAGAAATGTTTAATTGCAAATGGTATTATCAGTTGAACATAAAGGAATGAAAAATTAATATAATATAATATAATATAATATAATATAATATAATATAATATAATATAATATAATATAATAATTTTACACCTATTTGTTGTATACATTTAAAAAAATAATTAATATATTATATGTATATATATATTGAATATAAAATATATTTTGAAGATGTTCAATGTGGTCTCTGACTTTAGACACCACTGTACCAATATAAAAGTAATGGGTTCGATTCCAAGGGAATGCGTGATAAAATGCAATAGCTTGAATGCATGTTGCTTAAAATAGCATCTGCCAAGTGCTTAAATGTAAATAAATATAAATATTGCTAAATTTCAATCCTAAAATAAAAAAGTGCAATTATTTGAAATATTTAACTGCTTAACCAATCAACCCTCCTTTTCGTAAAATGTGTGCCAGGTGAGTGTGGGTCCTTATCGCCACCTCTGTTCATATACATGTACTGAATTTGAAGCAGGTGAGCTTAATCCATAAATGACAATGAGTTTGATAGCACATTAAGCAATTCATGAAATGACACATAATGAGCTTGTCACATCATTACACCTGGTGACATGCATAATGTCCCATTAATAGCCCTATAATTGATACAATGAGCACGACACTAAGCTTTTCCAATCAACTCAAAGCACGCATAGTTCAGCTATCAACAAGTCCTTTTAATATTTAGGCAGTAATTGGGTAGTTAAAAATAAACATGCAGGTGTGTCAACAGTTCATGAAAAACAATTTAAATTGCGGAAGAGAACAGAGAGTGAGAAGGAGCTTGCGAGCCAGTCACTTCATCATGTGTTTTGTTATTGGTTTACAGAGAGAATATAACACACCTAGGGTTCTAGCCAGTGTTTTAACACATTTAATGAGCTATGGCACATTTTTATAAATGCTTATCTCTATAACTAAATTTTAAGAAAGAAAACACCTCACCAAATGTGGAAAATAGCATATTTCCCAAAACTCACATTACACTTACTGATCTGCAATTTATCACCTCAAACGTCCTTAGCTCACAGTAAAGCGCATGAAACCAAGGCAAGAAAATCCAAACATAAAAACATGTCAATAATGTAGTTCCCAAAATTAAAAAAAAAATAATAATAATATGCTGCCACTCTTAATATGGCTTGACGTTCATTACATTGCTTGCAACAACTAAATGGTTCTCATTCGGATATTGAACATAATTTATTTATTTATTTATTACATATTACTATGCCTCATAATAGTCTGTAAGGAAATTTGTCAGAGATACACAATATATTGGCACCATATTGGTTATCGGCAGATATTACAGTTTTTCTTAATTATTTACACACAAATTATGGTACTTGAGACACAATGACCACAACATGTAACTCATTCACCAACCCCCTGAACCAATTCTGCTAAACTACAAGCACAATTCCTGCTTTACACTCAAATTGCAGTTCTAAAACACACTTTTTTCAAAACACTACACACAATTCTCTGCTTTTGGCACAATTTTCATGCAGAAAATCTCGTTTTCACAAGGAACACACTGCCATTCAAATATGCACACTGACTCATCACATGGGCAAACACCCGTCACACAGTTTTACAATTAGCAATCAGAGCTTTAGCATGAAAGGGCAACAGGTCAGCTCTTCAATGGAGCAATGGATGCCAACATTGGATTTTTTTTTTTTTTTACTGTAACTGTATACAGTCAATTCTTCTGTTGTTTTGTATGTAGACCACTGTATGTACAACTTTGTGTTGGTTGGGATGTACACTGTGTACATTGTTTTTGTGGGAAAAATGAAATGTATTTGTTACCGTGTATTTGTGTGTTCTGAGTATAAAAACAATATTCTCAAATATTTCACAACACACTTATGTATGTACGGTCTGTAGTAAGTGTAACACTGAACAAAAAAGGCCTAAGTCATTATGATGAATGGAGAAGAAGTGTTTTGCATTCATCATAGTGTTTTACACTGAGCACATCTGTGTTCAACTGGTTCTTATAAATGTCTATTCATATGATGGTTTGTGTGTGTCATTTGAAAACAAAATACCATTTTGAGAAGAAATAACATTGTTTTGAATGTAAAGTTTCATTTTGCAGGAGAATTGAGGGGGTTTGCCCATTGTGTGTGTGTTTTTTGATTTGTGTGTAGAGTTCTGAGAATATGAGGCATGCTTTCAGAAAATGTGTGTAAACAATTGAGAAAAACTGTAAAAATGTTTAGTATCTGCCGATATTGTATATTTCATTGTGCATGCTCATATTCCCAATTTTTACATTTTGATTACCTTTGCCATTAACGCTCACTTTAAAAACACTAATAATTTAATATCAATCAATTAAATAATAAATATCCATTTTTCATACTGTATTTTGTAATGTTGTGATGCCTAAATTCACAAGTAGCATTTACAATTTTTCTCAGTCGCTTTGGTGCATTTCTCACGTCACTATATACATTTGCACAACAGTTAGTTCAACCTCCACAACATTTAGTCATTTGTGCACATCATAGAAGCAGTTTCTCATTCCTTCCAACAAATTGCAAATGCTTTTGGACATGCATCAATTGCTTTCATACAACTCTCTGCTGTTTTATAACATTATCATTTGGTTATGTCATGTCAGTCAAAATTAACTATACTTGTGAATGCTGAATAGTCATTCCATATAAAATTAATAGTCCTCATTTCATTGCTTGAGTCATCACATACAAAAATGTTGAACTGGTTGTCAAAATCTGTCAAACAAATTTTACACATTTTTTTACAGTTTTTCTCAGTCGCTTTGGTGCATTTCTCACATCACTATTTACATTTGCACAACAGTTAATGCAGTTCTCAAAACAATTAGTACAAACTGCAAAACCTAGTTGATAACCTGCAAAAGCGTGTCACTTGCTCAAAATGGATAGCTCACTCCTCAAAAGCAAGTATTTATGTCAATGAAAGTGTCAGTGTCATCAAGATGAAAAGTCCTGACACCATTGTTTATGAACAAGATGCCTTTGTCATGTTTTCATTATGACAGTTTACTCTGTAAATGTTTTCCGATGCAAAAAAAGTCAGATCTTGGTGACACTACCTGAAAATGCTCAAGACAGCACTATATACTATTTGCACAGCCATTTGAAAAATACAGTAAAGTTACACATTACTGTATTTAGTGAGGTAACTGAGTACAAGACACTGAATATGTATGTTTCACATTTTTACTGCATATGCTCTTTGCAATTCTAATTTGTTCACAGCATTGTGCAAAAGAAAAAATACACCCACAACAAACATAAACTCCCTTTGGGTAGAGCTGTGCACAACTGTAAACAATATTGCAGTACATATTGGAACTGAACATACAGCATAGTACTGTAATCATTCATGCACATCCAGACGTTCCTCATCAGTGAAAGCTGAGATTCACCTGAGAGAAATTGTTCAATTTAGAAGACATTTTCAGAAAAAAATAAAAAATAAATTAAAAAAAATGTGTAAAATTTGCTTGACAGATTTTGACAACTAGTTCAACATTTTTGTATGTGATGACTCAAGCAATGAAATGAGGACTATTAGTTTTATATGGAATGACTATTCAGCATTCACAAGTATAGTTAATTTTGACTGACATGACATAAGCAAATGATAATGTTATAAAACAGCAGAGAGTTGTATGAAAGCAATTGATGCATGTCCAAAAGCCTTTGCAATTTGTTGGAAGGAATGAGAAACTGCTACTATGATGTGCACAAATGATTAAATGTTGTGGAGGTTGAACTAACTGTTGTGCAAATGTAAATAGTGATGTGAGAAATGCACCAAAGCGACTGAGAAAAACTGTAAATCTTTTTTTTTTTTTTGAAAATGTCTCCTAAATTGAACAATTTCTCTCAGGTGAATCTCAGCTTTCACTGATGAGGAACGTCTGGATGTGCATGA
This sequence comes from Scardinius erythrophthalmus, assembly GCF_964197995.2. Classification (NCBI taxonomy): domain Eukaryota; kingdom Metazoa; phylum Chordata; class Actinopteri; order Cypriniformes; family Leuciscidae; genus Scardinius; species Scardinius erythrophthalmus. Next base: position 24,792,099 of record NC_138239.1, read on the forward strand.
ATGATTACAGTACTATGTATTTTGTATGTTCAGTTCCAATGTGTACTGCAATAGTGTGTACAGTTGTGCACAGCTCTACCCAAAGGGAGTTTGTTTGTTGTAAATAAGGGTGTATTTTTTCTTTTGCGAAGCGAAGTGACTGAGAAAAACTGTAATGTTATATTTTGAATATATTTAGACAATCTAGTGTAGAATTTTAATATAATGAAATAATCATATTAAAATAATCTATACATTAAAAATTGTGCATATGAGTCAAACTGTATTGATCAGCCACAGGTTAAAGGTTAACTTTTGTGGAACGTTACTATGTTTCTGAGTTCAAATCATAATAGCCTATGAAAATGAGTAATGTATTGCAATGCCAGTTGGATTCGGACCTGCACTTCTCACACAAGTATAAACCTTTTAACGCTAGACCACATCTCAGATTCTCTAAATCTCATTTAGCCTACTTGAATAAGTGATCCAAACGCCCAGCATTTTACCCGTAAAGAAATCTACAGACTGCATGATGAAGCACCAGTGTGTGTTTAGAATCACAGAGGAAAGTTATGATTAAAAAAAGCACGGTGGGTGGCAATAAATCAACATGCGAGACAGGCTGTCTTTGACTATCTCTGTTAAAGAAGAGAACAGTCAAGCGGGGACGTGATAGATGAAAGGTTTTTTCAGACAAACATCAGAGCTCAGAGCAGTCGGAGTGGAGAAACATCACAAAAGCTGGCTGTTTGTTAGCTCCTGACTGATGTAATCCATACGAAGCTTCCTAGTCGCAGACAAATGACTATCTTTATTGACAGCCTCTGCAAAAGCCTGTGGGCGGCTTTCTTTACTGTGACAAAAAAATATGGTCACACAAAGCGAAAAGAAGAGACGTTCCTTCAAAATCAGAAGGATGATGTGTGATGGGAAGTGAGGTGACACTTAAAGGGTTTTCTGCTGTGAGAGGACCTTCGACAGGAAGCATTTCAGTATAATCTGACTCCGTTATTTAACAAAATGACCCTTTAAGAAGGTCACGTCTAAATAAGATTAAAAAGTTTTTACTCGGCCTTCCAATAACACCGCTTTCGTTGGGCCGTCGATGAACTCTGCATTACTCCTGGATTGCATCAGGTGCTGGAAGACTTCTTATGTGATGTCTTACAACTATCGGCCAAAACGGTGAAACGTAGGCCTAGGCTACTGTACGTGCAACATACAACATGAGATGACGCATGTGTCTACGGAGAGGAGGGCACTCAAAGGTCTACAGCATTTATGTATGACAAAAATAAATAGTTTATTTAACCTCACAAATCCTGTCATGAACAAAGAAATAAAAAATTGTTTGAAGAAAATGAAGAAAGTCTTCCTGCATTGTTAATTTTTTATGACAATTAAGCACATTTCCCTCAATTTTAAAGCAACAAAATAAAATAAAGATCAAATAAATGTATTATCGTTGTGATTTAGAAAAATCTATCTGAGAGAAAGACAAAAAATAAAAAAAAATAAAAAAAATCTGAAAGTGAAATTTCCATTTGCATTATGGTAATGTCAATTTAAATGAGCTTAAACATCATGAAAGTAATGTCAAAAAACAATGATCCCGAAACAGCCATTATTTTCTTTGTGCAGATAATTTATTTTTCTTTTGCTTTTGAGTGAATCCAAGTTTTCATTACTTTCTCCCCATAGACCACACCAAGTGTATTTTTGAATAATTAAGAAATCCAAACAAGAAACTGCGCTTTTCACTTCTCCACAAAGTTGCACAGGTGTTACTATCCATTAAAAGCTGTGTGATGTTCATTGTCAAGACTGGCAGATGAGTGCAGGATGGGGATTTAGAGTCTGAAAACATGAGAATCCCAGTTTTCAACAGGCTGCACGAATATATTTAGAGCCATGCTGACAAACAGTACCTGAAGATAAACTGTTCGCCTTCAATCGCCCACCCTCATATATGGAGCAAATGGTATGTTGGTTAGCAACCATATGCCCTGTCAAACAAAACAAGCTTTCTTAAAAATCCCTCAAGTGAGTCTCCTTCTAAGCAGGGTTCAACCTCAAACCACCTTCCTGCTAATTCCCAAAAGCTGCTTTGCGTCACTGGCTTACCTATTATGAGCGTGAGGTTTTCCAAGAAGACCTTCAGAGCTCAAATATTTCCTAGTCCATTGATTTTTGAGGTGCTGACTTTCACATCACGACTATGGGTCTACAGAAGATTACAAATATTCCCTTCTACTGAGATTTATTCACTGTTTAATGTGAAGAAAAAAGAAAAAGAAAAAAACACTTGTGTCTAAGTAGATAGATAGATAGATAGATAGATAGATAGATAGATAGATAGATAGATAGATAGATAGATAGATAGATAGATAGATAGATAGATAGATAGATAGATAGATAGATAGATAGATAGATAGATAGATAGATAGATAGATAGATAGATAGATAGATAGATAGATAGATAGATGTGTTACATGAGGTACATGAGGTATTATTCATGTTGGGTATATCAAATGGGCAACCATTAATCTATTACTTCTTGGGCAAATCGATTTGGCTAAGGGCACAGTTACAAAGAACTGTTTGCTTGTTTAGTTTATATTGTGCAAACTTCTTATACTTTTATAATGGCTAATATTGTTTATTTAAATATTATTTTTCAATAAATATTATTTTATATAAATAACATGATGTGTTTGGTATTGGTATTTAATAATTGTGATTTCGGCTTCAGTGAAAGTTACATTATTACACCATTAGATGACTCACATTTATGAGTGAGTCAGTAGCTAAGACTTTTATGTTCACAGAAACTGAAACGAGGTTGTAAACAATCAACTTACAAAGGCACTGTCATGGGAAATCCCATTTTACTGTTAAAAGGATAAAGACAAACATATCGCTTTCCTCAGCGGACATTCAAACTTTGATTTTATAATTCAGAATCAAAAGGTGATTTTATGATTATAAGATTGACCTGAAGAATATCAGCTAGATGCAGGTAATGCACTTGGTTAGCTGATCTCTCTCTCTCCATAATACTCTACTCACAATACAATAAGCTTCAATGAACCGACTCAACATTCCTTCATCACTAGTTCTAAAGTGACGTTTTAGAATTAGTAACGGAGCCTTGGGCTCAACTGTTGAACTGTACAATTGAGATTTGAATCCGTAGTGGAAGGAAGTAGTTCCGCACAAAAGTGTGTTTTTAAAGACACTACATTGTTGTTTCTTATTTATTTTTTATTTGCATTCCTGGAAAAAAAGGTGGATAAAAAATCCTACTCTTTCATGATCAACACAGACACATCAAGCTATATGGTCCCAGTGGAGCATCCGATGATGGGTTTAAGACCCTCTCTCTCTCTCTCTATTTCAGGGCTACATTGCAGCATTTCTCTTGTGTGCATCAGAAGAGAATAATGCAATGACATTTACTGAGCCTCTATCAGTGACTCTGCTTCCACTGGGAGAAAACATGCAATCTGACGCAAAGTGAATATTTACCCTGCTGTTACGACTCTCTGGCTTGAAAGAGTGGGCTGGTCTGGCATTTACACTGTCGACATAATGCACTCTTGTAAAAAAAAAAATATATAGGCTACAATTTGCTAAAAACAAGCTACCAGTGTCTCTTGACCAGTGCAGCAATACAGTTTCCATTTATATAATGCTTGGAATTTCTTTTAAAGCTTGAGGGTTTCTGCAAACCATGTGGCACTGTCAACACATCAGTGTGGCGTCGCGTGTGTCATTGAAGATGGCATTTAGAATGCAGGTGGTGGCTTTACCCAGAGGTCAGATGGTGGACACATGCAGGCATATCCATCTGTGTAATGTGTTTGGACAGACAGAGTGAGACACCGCTGTCCTTTGCGGCAAAATGAGCTGATCGTGCATTAACACATCCCACCCAGAAACCACATGACTTTGACTGGGCTGAACAAAACGGTGGGTGTTAACTAATCATTCTAGACAGTTCAGACATTCCAGAATGTGTTTATGATGAGATTCTGGCACAGGAGAGAAACTGGAGTTTCAAGAGTTTGGAGTCTCTTATGCCCATCAAGGCTGCAATTATTGGAACAAAAATACAGTAAATTCTACAACATTGTGAAATATTATCACAATTTAAAATAAATGCTTTTAAAATAAATTTTAAAACATATGTTTTTCCTGTGATGCAAAGCTGAATTTTCTGCATCATTACTCCAGTCTTCAGTGTCACATGATCCTTCAGAAATCATTCTGATATGATGATTTGCTGCCCAAGAAACATGTCTCATGTTATTATCAAAGTTGAAAACACTTGTGTTGCTTAAGGTTTCTTTGATGAATAGAACATTCAACAAAACAGCATTTATTTGAAATAATTATTTTCATAACATTGCAAATGTCTTTACTGTCACTTTAATGCGTACTTGCATTAACTTTCAAACAAAAAATCTTACTGACCCCACCATTTTTAACTTCTTGCATCTTTAATTAGATCAAATTCAACATCCACCATCTAAAAACTTGAAATTGAATGTGTTGCAGTGCATTCTGGGATTAGTTTCTATGCAAATCATACATTTGATGCTGTCTATGAGTTCTAATATGTAGCTATGATATGCAGCTCACTAGGGTTTGAAACAGACCTTATGAGTCACATAAATGTCACCTTGTATTTTCAGTCTTTTCAGGCCACTGCATGCGGTTATTTCAGTGTTGTTTGAAAGGGGATTATTAACCTGTCGTGAGACTTGTCATTTTGCCATGTGCACACTTGAGGTAACGTAAGCTAGACAGCCAGCATTAACATGTGGGTCAGACGGGGCTTCGGTCTTCCTGCTGAGAGTGGGACACACGAGATGAAGCCTTCAGGTAAATTACCTGCAATAGAGAACATCTCAAGAACAGTACAAATAAGAATAAGGCATGTTTAAATCTTGAAAAAAGTACTGTGGTTTGAAATGTAAAGTGTATTCAGAAGCTGAAACCTATTACAGAAGCAGACTACCAGAGGTACTGAGAAATTGTGGGTAAATGGAAAGTTATTTCTGCACCTAAAAATAGACGATTAGCTACGGACAAGATAACCAGATCAGGCATCAAGTTAAGATGATGGTGCATATTCATCAAAGCATGCATTATTCTTCAGCTATATCCAGCCAAAAAACATCAAAAGCTATTTCAAAGTTCTCAATAAAGAGCCTTAATGGTCATTTCATACAATTGCTACTGATTTTTTAATGGGGCCATTTGAAAGCAGAAGAAGAAGGGACTATGCACCACAATTTCTTAGAGTTTGCAGGGAGGCAATGAACAGTGTTCACTTTGATGTGCTCTAAGTGAAACTGGTAGGGAGGCAAGTAATTGGCCCTGATCCCATATACTTTTCTAACTGCAGATGCAATCCCTGAGCTCCTTTATTCCTTCTGCAATTAAAAATCTTGGCACCAGCAGAGGGGTACAGTGGGCAATGACAATTTAGACACTTTGACTTTAAATCATATTTTTTTTTAAAAAACAGCTATAGACCATAATAGGTATTTCTGTACGTGAGAAGTGAAGATAAATCAAACTGAGCTGCATGCCATGTTATTTCATATTTCTCTTCATGGGTCTACTCATCGTTTTTTTCCAAAGAAGTTTATTCAAGTGTTCTATTAGTATACTTCTTTTAAACTAAAAATAAGAAAGTATACTTTCAGTCTACATTTTATATACTTCCCAAAAATATACTTTATATACTTCTCAGAAATATACTTAAAATTACACTTAACTGTACTTGACTTATACTAAGAGAAAAGTCCAAGTATATTTGGCCTGTACTCGTACACAATCTTTTGATCGAGATATACTTAAAAGTATAATTAAGTATTCATTGTACAGTAGTTGTGTTATCTCTTTTGATAGTTTTTTACATAGTTTTTCATATACAGTCTTATGAAACTTACATTGTTTGAAAATATTGACTAGAATATTGATATAAAACAGATATGTTTCTAATTATGCGTATCTGAATTTTTGTGTAGGCTAGTCCACTGGTAGTGCACATAGGAATGTACTCAAATTCTACTTTTCCCCACTATTGACTGAATTTTCCAGCTATCCATGTTTTCACTGTTATACGGTAGGGGGCGCTATATGACATCCTCTAGTACAGAATCTCCGGATCAAAACACAGGAGAGGAAGAAGCTGAAACAAGTAATAGAAGATTGCTCACTCAAATGTAAAATAAAGTGATCACCAAACATTAAACAGCGTGTAAATCAAAACTGCTTAATGTTACCAAATGAAATGAAGCGTAACCCATGAGGAGAAAACGACTGTGAAGCTTTGGGGGTGTTGGACTTGATCTACTCCATCTGTGTTTTGATCATCGTTCTGAATCTGATCAAGACAAAAATGTGATTTTTTTGTCATTTTTTGTTTAAATGTTGCCTTTCTTTATGAAACTTACCAACATTCAAGTGTTTATAAAAAATTATGCATGAAGCTGATAAAATGTTTTTAAAATTAAAGTACAGTTAAAGGTACAGGTAAAGGTTTTCAAGTATAAAAAATAATATCTACATTTGAACATAGTAGCCTAGTATACTGCAAGTGCAAAAATAATATATAAATAGTAAACTATAAGTATAATGCTGTTCACTTAAAGAAAACTTACAAGTATACTTGCAGTATAAACTACTAAACTAGTAGTTTACTGAGAGTAGACATCAGTGTGTACTTTCATAAACTAAAAAATGTACTACTTGTATTAAAAAAAGTAAACTACTAGTTCACTTGTAGTACAAATGCATTACAAATGAGAAACATAGTTGTGTACTGACAGTTTACTACTCTTACACTTGTAGTACACTTAAACATATACTTTTATATACTAAAAGTGGGCTAATTTAGTTCCAAGCAGTACTGAAATAGTACACTTACAAGTTTACTACAAGTACACATTGATATTAGTATACTTACTACATAAAGTATTCTTAAAAATATACTTGAACATTACTTAAGTATACTTCATAAAATTAACTTGAAGTATACTTCTTTTTCGTAATGGTTGTCACTCTCATTCTTCTAAAGAAAATTCTAATTAAACTTACCCTAATCATCTTACCATTTGCTGAAATGAATACGTAACTATTGATAAGCAGCCATATTGGCCATATGGGTAACAGGTTCCAGATTTCCTGTGAGTTTTAAGATTTCAGGCCTTTGCAAGTTGTTTCTCTTAAGGAAGGAAGGAAGGAAGGAAGGAAGGAAGGAAGGAAGGAAGGAAGGAAGGAAGGAAGGAAGGAAGGAAGGAAGGAAGGAAGGAAGGAAGGAAGGAAGGAAGGAAGGAAGGAAGGAAGGAAGGAAGGAAGGAAGGAAGGAAGGAAGGAAGGAAGGAAGGAAGGAAGGATGGAAATTCACAGTGTTTCATGGGATTGTAATTCTTTCCCCATTAAAGCTGTTATTTACAGTCTTGTACCTTTGTCTTTTTGTCTGATTTTCAAATACTTTTTTGTTTTGAATCAAAGTTTGCAATATTGTGATTTGCATCATAGCATGTTCATTTTATTGATGGCTTATAACTAATAAACAAAGACTTATCCCTAATGGAAAAATGAAAGGGAAAATAATACTTCTGGAATCAAGGGCAGGCAAGAAACTTAGGGACTGTTCGTTATTTATTTAAGGGGCCACCGGAGGGGTTTTGAGATCTGTTGTCAAAAAAGACATGACCCTCCCTTCGCCAGCAATACATTTTTCTATGACCCTCCAAAATGATTGTGAAAAAAGGCATGACCCTCCCAGATAATTTATTGATTAGCCTACTTCTGTACTGGTTTGCGCTTGGCAAAGATTTGTTTGTTTGTTTTTTAAACCATAAACTCTTGCTTTCTCATCTTACTACGGCTGTAACGATAGACCAAACCTACGATTCGGTTCGTATCACGATTTTTGATTTTAGATTAGAAAAAAAAAACATGTTTTTTTGAAAACACTTGGGTTGCTTAAGGTTTCTTTGATGAATAGAACATTCAACAAAACAGCATTTATTTGAAATAATTATTTTCATAACATTGCAAATGTCTTTACTGTCACTTTAATGCATACTTGCATTAACTTTCAAACAAAAAATCTTACTGACCCCACCATTTTTAACTTCTTGCATCTTTAATTAGATCAAATTCAACATCCACCATCTAAAAACTTGAAATTGAATGTGTTGCAGTGCATTCTGGGATTAGTTTCTATGCAAATCATACATTTGATGCTGTCTATGAGTTCTAATATGTAGCTATGATATGCAGCTCACTAGGGTTTGAAACAGACCTTATGAGTCACATAAATGTCACCTTGTATTTTCAGTCTTTTGTTTTCGGTGCTGATGCGGTGTGACGCGTTCAACATGTGGGTGGCGCTGCCAATAAAGCATCTAAAAGCTGTCACAAAGAACCGGCAAAAGTAATGATTATTAATATGTCAAATATAGCTAGGTTTAGGCTATTAATAAACAAGTGTTTTCTGTGTCTACTGCAAAGATGAAGTTGACGATGCGTCGCGATCTTCTCAGAACGCGCCAGAGAGAAATGCACATTTCATAAGGAGAAAGCAGTCTGTTTTCTTTCGTTATGAATTGTTCTGTTTGAAAGTAGACATTTCAAGCTTTCAATATATTTCTCAGGTCTGTGAGGCAAGTAGCATAGCCTACCTAACGCTGAGTTTCGGTTCATTTATGAGACGAGTCCAGTTCACTCGCCCGCGCCTCCGTGTCATGATTATCTATTTTCTACTATATTTATTTAGACTATAGCATACTTCTTATTTATTAAATCCAGATGAAACATTGATTAAAATTAAGATAAAATTAATAAAAAACGAAATTCACTTTAAAGAAAGGCTTTGTGCTTTCTGTTTGAGGTCTCTGTGAAATTTTTAAGTCGCTTCAGAGCAGTCATGTCCGTAATGGAGAACTGTCTGTCACACGCCCGTAACATTTTCTTTTTTTTTTTTTTTCACATAAATGCGAACGCGAAAAATAAAATAAAAATAATATAATATTTTATGTTCTGTGGAGGCCGATCTTTATTCATCCGGTGGGTATATATCTTTTGGTTTGCACAGTGTAATTTATAGAATTACTAAAAAATATTTTGCCACCTAAAAGTTAAAGATTTTTTTGTGTCACGTCACATGTATTTCCCTCATATTAAATATAAAACGCATGTGTAGACTGATATTTTTCTAATGTCTTGACTCAGACGTAGGATTTTTATTTTAAGTTTTGACAGCAAATGTCACGTCCATTCACTGGAATCGCCCAATTTTAACGAATTTATCCTCAACTAGTTGTGGTGTAGGTCTATGTATTTTATGTTAACTTAAATAATACTAATAGTAATTTAAAGATGTGGTAGCCCTACATCTTACACATCGTGGAAACAAAATAAGAATGGAAACTAAAATATGGTAGTATCGCCCTACAGCGCACATTCTATCAGCTGCAGTTCTGGTGCCTCAGTCCCAATACTGTAAAACTGTTTTACTGTAAAAACATGTTAATGCAGCGGTAGAGTTACACTCACAGGACACTGTGCACTTAACAAAAGTTCATTATTTGCTCGTGCTTTAAAGCTTTGCCGGGTAAACATTTCTTTGGCATTCTGTTCTGACATGATGCACTTTTTCTAAGCGCGAACTGAAGTGAGCGCCCACTGTCAAACAGCGCCAAACTGGATTTTTGTTGGGTCAGACCCATCTGATATCGAAGGGGGGCTGATAACGCGAGATCAACATGGAGCTAAATGGAAAAAAATAGCACCAAACAAGCCACTTTGAAATGTTGCTGTTTTCATGAATATAAAAGTTGGGTGACCCTCCCCCTAGACTAAAAAAAGTTGGATGACCCTCCCCTCAACAAAGAATAAAAAGACATGACCCTCCCCTGTTTTCCTCCGGTGGTCCCTTCCATAAATACCGAAGGTCCCTTATATTGTTTATTCGTTGTATATTTGTAAGTCACATTGATTTGAACTAAGTTTACCAAAATCGGATTAGGACGAATGTCAAAACATTAGTTATAGTCATTCTGCATTGATAATGAGTCTGTGGTAAATAAGGTTGCGTACTCGCCAATCAATTTTGCACACAAGCCTACAGCAAACCATCCAATTACTGTTGAAATGAAAGCTGCCTAATGGTGAGTCCAGTGAAATGTTTGAAAACATCAATGCCGACGAGACTGGCCACTTACAGCAAAAAACAAAACACTTCTAAAGTTTGCCAGTGGCTAACTTTTAATATAAAATACTTACCAACCACAAAATCTCTCAAGAGATTCATGACTTTCCGCTTTGAGATTTCACAACAAAAAGGTCAAATCTTCACAAAGTCATTTAGCAAAAGAGCTCAGTACTCCAGAACAATCGAGGAAAAAAGTAGAACATTTCAAATGTCCATTTGTCATTGGCTGAAAAAAAAACACCTGGTGTGTGAGCAATCTTTTTTTTAACGTCTAGAATATTAATGGACTAATGATTGGTGAATTTCCCACCATGGGGCTGATTTCATGCCATACGTCCTCCAGCAATGCCAACCTGCACACTAAAACTCTCCTTTATATCAAAACCATAAACGCTGTGTCCTCCTGACTGTTTGACTGCCTTCAATATTTTATAAAGAGGAATCTTTGGAGTAAATGGAGATGGTTGATAACATTGATGTTTTTCCCTGAGCAGTGCTCACAGTGATATGAAACCTGACATTGGCTGCTGCATGGCTCAAACGCTTTGGACCGTTTTCCCTATAGTTTAATAAAATATGTGCATGGCTACTTCCTCTGTTGAAAGCCTGATTCATGCCATTACTGTCTGCTTGACTGCCACAGAAGTGCAATCACATGACTGGGTTCTCAACAGGAAAATACTGTTACCTGACTCCAAAAGGTCACCTTTATCAAGATGAAATCATTCAAGCTCAGAAAGAGGGAATTAAAAAGAGCATATCACATATTATTCTCCTCATAAAACATAATAGCTTGAAAATACAGAAGCTGGATACATAGGATTGAAGGTAGCATTACATTAATATATAGATCAGCAAACCTGACAACCTTACTACATATTTCAGTATGCATTTTTGTGTCGTTTCTAGGATGTTCTGGATGGTTGCAAGGGTGTTGCTAGGTGGTGACCCATATCAAGAGAAATCTAGGCTGTTTCTCAATTCCAAGAACGCAGAGAACGGACTTGTGTTCTCGTGGAGACCGGTCTTGCCAAGCTTCCTTGGAAGAACGAACTCGGAACCGGCCGCAATGACTTCTGGGACACCAGGCGAGTACTAAGTTTGCATTCGATGCATCCTCTATATCAAGAACACATCCGGGTTCTTTCATGCGTCCTCTGTACTTGCGTTCTTGAGAATTGGGTCTGAACTTTGACGGTTATGATGACGTAAAATGAGAACACAAGGACACAAGATCGCTGAAGAACGCATATTGAGAAACACCCCTAGTCTTTTGCTCTTGTCCGTCCTTCAATGAAAGTTATTTGTTGTTGTTGTTGTTGTTGTTGTTGTAAGTAACTTATGGCATCAAAATAATATGTTAGCTGATATGAAAACACTATTAGTTGACATGCAGATGCAAAGTTACTTAGTAGATTGTCTAAAGTGGACAGTCAAAATAATGGGTTAGCAAAATGTAATAAGAAGAATTATTTATTTATTTAGTATTTGTTTGTTTGTTTTAATTTACAGAAATACTGTAAAATTACAATACTAATATTTATGGGTGTCTCAATTTATTTTGCTTGTATACATTAAACTATATCACTGTTATTCTGGTTGAAAACCACTTGGAGACCCCAGAGCTTCTTTATTTGTTGACAACTGATTTATTAAAAGGGTTTTCATTATAAATTAAGGAAGATGGTTGTTGCTCACAGCACACCAGTTTGTTTGGTGCAGCATTAAATCGGCAGCAAATTAGTTTCCCTATGATACTTCAGTTTGGAAACCTGTATAAACCCTGTCAAATCAATCAACAATCATTATGGGCACTAATAATTAGTAACCTAAATTCAGGAGAAAATAATGATGATGTTTAAGTTGTCATTCAGTCAATAACAGTGAAGTGTAGTTTATACAGTCACCTGAAAACAAACATTGTTACTTTCCTCCTCCAGTCTGGAGGCAGCATTACTGAAGAAACATCATGAAATACTGCTTGTCTATGTAACAGGAAGATGGTAGAGCACAATTAATTGTACCATCACTTTAATCATGTCATTTAATTAAGCAATTTGTCAATACACTTGGTGTAGCATTGCCCCGATGTTTGCAAACTTGATCAATTCATCTCAGTAACAACCTTGGGATAATATAATGTTAATGAGGGATAAATGCCGACAGTCCTGTGTGATATCTTCAATGCTTATGCTTCTGAGTGATTGTTGATCTCTCGATTAACCACTTAGTTATTTGTCAACTGTCTATATTTTTGTTCATGGCCCTATTGTAGCTGAAAACCAGTGTTTATGATTTCAATCAGGTCTTCAACATACTGTATAATCTGATGTTTGTTGAGAAAATCCCACAACACTGATAAAAGACATGTGGTGACATCTCATTTTTCATTTAATTTCCTTTTCATTAAATCAAAGAAACACACACACACACACACACACACACACACACACGTTGTGTTTTATGGGGACTTTCCATAGAAATAATTATTTGTTTTACTGTACAAATTATATCCACTAATCTGAAACCTACCACTGCAGAAAATGTTCTGCATTTTTATGAGTAAAAAACAAACAAAAACAACAACAACACACATTTAGTATGATTTACAGTACAAGCATTTTTCCTCGTGGGGACCAAAAAAATGTCCCCATAAGATCAATAAGCTGAGTTTGATCAAGGTTGGTGCTAAACTCTGCAGGAAAATAGACCTTGAGGACCAGAGTTGCATGCCCTACACATTGATTGCAAATGTTCTGATTCTTTATTATTGTTCGGTAATGTCACGGATCTGCCAGGCTGTCACATCAGCCATTCACACAGCAGACCTTCACCAGAGAACTAACCACTAACCTGCACCTCATCTGCACCATCATCAAGCCTGCTACAAAAGCACACACCTCGTCTCACATCATTGTCCAGTCTTGTTTTTATGAAGTGGACTGCTTATCTGTTCTCCAGCGTTGGTACTCAGTGTTCTCCTCTCCTGTGTTCTCCTGTCATCATTCTGCATACTCACCAAATACGAAGAGGTGTGTGCATCCATCCAGCCATCTGTCCAGCTATCCATGATCTCCTGCACCTGTAAAACCAGGAAGGTCTTCATTACTAAGCTTTACTCATTCTTCAAAGTCTATTTGAACTGCATACTCATCCGTATTCTCCATTCTGCTCAGTGCTGTTAATAAAGCTCACTGTATTCTGTAACAGGTAACACTTTACAATAAGGCTTTATTAGTTAATTCACTAGTTACCGTAAACTGACAATGGACAATACTTCTAAAGTAGTTATTAATCATGGTTTATGTTGATTTCAACATTTAATAACAAATTATTAAATTCAAAAGGATTTAATGGACTTGAGCTAACATGAACTAACAATGATCAGTTGTATTTTTTTAAACTAATGTTAACAAAGAATAACTATGGTAACAAATGTAGCTTTTGCTCATTGTTAATGTTGGTTAATGCATTAACTGACTTTACCTTATTGTAAAGTGTTACCTATTGTTCTTTATAATTCTTTATAACACTTGAATCAGTTTAGAACATTTGTTTACTTTATGTAGTTTTTGTGTGTATTGCTTTATTGGATTTAAATATAGAGTTTTTGTTTTAAGAAAAATATATAAAACCTGTTATTGTTTGAAAACGCTTATTTCAATATCGTGATAATATCATATATATTAGGTCAAATTCCTAAAAAACAAAACAATAATAATAATAATTGGGTCACGGCTTAATGTCCATGGGAAAATGTGGGTCCCATGGCCAAACCAGTGGAGAACTGCTGGTACAGTATAAGGGACAATTTCAGATACAGCTGTAGTGTCTTAGTGACTGTTCAAAGTCTTGTTTGTTGAATATTTGTTAAATTCAGCTTGCCCATTTATTTGTAATTTTTCTTCTAATGGCAGTAATTCTAAATGTATAGATTTAACCAATAAAAGCAAGACATTGCACTCATGATGTGGCCTAATGCTGCATGACCTTGAAATGGAATGGGAATATGACATCTGTGAAGAACAATCCTCTTCATACAGGCCTCTGGTAAACTTGTTTGGGGTCACAGTCACACTATGCAAAAAAAATCTGTCCTTCTGTCAAAAACTCACTAGTGTGTATGTTGTGCAATCAAAATGGATGATTGCATATTCAAATGACTAATTATCTCATGCTTTATTTTATTTGTCATGGAGTTAATTTTTTTAATCAATTTTAATATATTTGTTACTGTGAAGATGTTTAATTCAAAAGGAATCGATAAAACAAAACTCTATAATAATTATGTGGCCAAGACACAAACTGAAAAAATATATTCAAGCTCTACAACTATGATGTCACAAAGACATTCTATAGAACTCTCCTGAGCAAAAGTCCCCACAAAGACAAAATCCTGAGGTGACTTTAATCAGAGTTTGAGGTGAGAAGACTGAATACATTTACAGTCCTGAGAGAACATGGAGAACATAAGAGCAACAGCCTTTGACGTGTTTGATGAAGCACGTTTACTGGGCGAACACGCTGACATGATCATCAAGACAAATGACAGAGAATTTCAAGTGCACAAGATCATCATGTGTGGCTGCAGCACCTACTTTAGGTGAGAAGAAGCATTTGAACTGCAAATTACCTAGAAATAATAATCATACATATAATTTCCACTGCTAACATCATACTGTTGAAACTGCCTAAGCTGTCAATATATATAAATGCATGAAAATGAATGAGTGTATTGCCAGAACAAACTACTACGGTATCTAGGAAAAATCTTTCTTGAAATTGAATTCTTCATTTGAATGGAATTGAAGTGACAATGAATGGTGAAACCAATCTGATTCTCTACATGAGAAAATTTGGCTAAAATTAAAATGTAAATAACGAAAAGCTATTTTATTTATGTTCATTATTAATGCCTATTTCTCTGTCAAATTTGTTCACAGGGCTCTTTTCTCCAACAAATGGAGCAGCCCAGCACAAAATTCCTGTGAAATTCAAGGAATATCCCAAGACATCATGCCTCTTATTATCCAGTATGCGTACACAAGATCTGTGCTCATTACTCAAGAGAATGTGTTGGAGCTCTTGGTGGTGGCTGAAATGATCTTAGTCTCAGGTCTTGTAGATGCCTGCTGTCAATTCCTGGAGTCACAGTTATGCCCAGAGAACTGCATTGGCATCTGCAAGTTTACAGAGGACTTTTACTCCTGCTCAAAGCTCCACTGTAAAGCAAAGCACTACATCCTGCAGCACTTTGAGGAGGTTCTGCACGTATCTGAGGAGTTCCTGGAGCTCTCCCTGGAACAGCTTGAGGAGATCATTGATGAGGATGAGCTGAATGTCAAACAGGAGGAGGTGGTTTTTGAAGCCGTCCTCCACTGGATTAATCATGCACTAGAAAACAGAAGGCAACACATTGCCGTGCTTCTGCCAAAGGTAAAACAGAGATTTTTGTCTCGTTTTTCTACAAATATCTTAAAACTCTTAAATCAAGATACATTTTCTGCTATAATTGAAATTTTTGTCATTTACATTTCTTTTTTTTTGTTTAAATGTGTCTATAATTTACTAATTTTATTTCAGTTTGAAATGAAATAAAAATGAAAATGAGAGACTTGCCTTGACAACTATTTAACATTAAGTTTTTAATTATTTTATTTCTGTTAAAGTTAATTTTATTTTTATTTTTATTTTAGTGTTTTAATTTTAGTTCAACTACAATAATCATGGCATGGTGTAAGAAAATTTAACTTAATTCAAAGGGCAAACAAGTTTATTTTTCTTCCCCTTCTGACATTTTTTTTCTTGTTTCAGGCATTAACATTGGAAATCCTTTTCCATTTTTGAACACCATATCACTGCTTAGTAACAGAAAGTCTCTGAAAGTCTAAACTCTCCCTTGTGCTTCAGGTTCGATTGGGGTTGATAACATCAGCCTACTTCGTCAATAATGTAAAGTGCAATGCACTAGTGATGGAGAATGAAGCCAGCATGCCTGTTATCATCAGTGCAATGAAGACTTTATTTGACCTCAACATGGATGAACCCACCAACTCAGAACTCATGCATCGACTGACACGTCCACGTCTGCCCTCATCGATCCTATTGGCCATCGGAGGATGGAGTGGCGGCAATCCCACCAATGAGATTGAGGCATATGATGCGAAGGCAGACTGCTGGGTCAGTGTGACTCAAGTGGATGAGCGTCCCAGAGCCTATCATGGTACAGCAGTCCTGGATGAGTTTGTCTACTGTATTGGTGGTTTTGATGGTGCGGATTGTTTCAATAGCGTGAGGAAATTCAATCTTATCACTCAGACTTGGCATGAGGTGAGTAATGCTGTAGGTCAACATGTAACTTTAATTTAGCTTCCTTTACAAAACAGTATTGTGGTACTGTGAGGGTACCAGATTGTACTTTAATATGGACCATAGAGCTGAATGATGTGCTGTACTCCACATTACTTCAAAGAATACCACTGTATTACTAAAAGGTTTAAATTGTTGTAGCTTAATAATATAATATAATATAATATAATATAATATAATATAATATAATATAATATAATATAATATAATACACCAGAGTTACCATCATGACTGTCAAAAAAATACCATTAAGAAAAATTAAAATAATAATGCCATTGTATTTATTTGCAACTGATAGGACAGAATCAATGAGATGGTGTACTGATGTGTGTTCGCACACTGATGTATTTGGTGTGTTGTAGGTGGCCCCCATGTATGAACGCCGATGCTATATTAGTGTTGCTGTTCTGGACGGGCTCATTTATGCCATTGGTGGTTTTGATGGACAACAACGGATTAAAACAGTAGAGCGCTACGATCCAAAGACCAATCAGTGGACAATGATGGCACCCATGAATGAACGGAGGAGTGATGCCAAGGCCACCTCACTGCAGGGCAGGGTAAGAGCACTTACCCATGATTCCACACTCTTCTGCTGGAGACTCTTAATGCCTGTAAAGCATGAAGGAAATGTGAAGTGGAGATATAGCATGGGAATATTTTAAATATGAAAAGTAATATCATAAAATTTACTGTGTTTTAATAACTGCTTTTCTGATCAGTCTGTGATGATTGTGCACAAACATCATGCATGTTATTTTTGTGTTTGTCAGATTTATATCTGTGGTGGTTTTACTGGGAACGAGTGTCTCTCGTCTGCTGAGAGCTTCAACCCTGAAACAAACCAGTGGATTCTCATCGCTCCCATGAGTAGCCGCCGCAGTGGTGTTGGTGTGATCGCTTATGCAGATCTAGTGTATGCTGTGAGTATTAAACACAGTTTTATAGTTTTAATTATGATAACCATGACACAAATACATAAATATGGAACAATCACAGTTTAAAGGTTGCACTTCTGTAAATGCATGCATTGATGTACATATACAAATGCACAGAATACATAAATAAAAAGTGTATTTATTTAAAGGTTGGTGGTTTTGATGGTGCCAGTCGTTTGCGGTGTGCGGAGGCCTACAATCCGCTGACTAACATCTGGAGTGATGTTGCATCAATGTACAGCCCACGCAGCAACTTTGGCATTGAGGTGAGATGTGGACAGTTAATATCTGTATCTGGTCAAACTATGAAATAACATTACAAAAATGGTTTGATGATAATGAATATGGGGGATTTATTTATTTTTTTGTCCCATATTGACAATAAGTGGAAAGTTGCACCCAAAAATTGTAGAAGGCTTCGAAGATCAATGTGTGTCAAAAAATTATACTATGTTTAATTGAAGTGGTGCATCTATAATAAGATTTATTAATGTAAAGTTAAAGACATTAGCTGTACATTATTTATTTTCCTTTTGACTTTCCTCAAAATCCAGGTAGTTAATGGTCAGTTGTTTGCTGCTGGAGGCTTTAATGGATTCAGCACCATCTCTGATGTGGAGTGCTACGATGAGAAGACAGATGAATGGTAACTTCCACAAACACTAAATTTTACAGATCATTTTACACTGCATTAGATAAAATATAAGTCTATGGGCCCTATCTCGCACCCAGCGCAATTGACTTTGTACACCGACGCATGTATCATTCCTATTTTGCACCCGCGCAAAGCGCGCTTTTCCCTCCACAGACGCACGTCGGTTAACTAAGAAATACACTTGCGCTCCCGGGGGCAGTTCAGCGCAAAGAGGAGGCGTGTTCCGGCGCAAACGTTCCCTCATGCTATTTTGCAGGTTTAGAAAACAATTCCGCCACTGAAAAAAACTAGTTTAAAGTCAGGCGTTGCGCATGTTATTCATATGCTATTTTAAGGGCGCATGCTTGGCCATAATCAATGTAGCGTGTGCACAACGCGCATACACTTTGATTCTCTCATCTACACACAGACGCAGCAGTTCTCATTTTTGCAAATCATAGACTACATTATTACGATAGATAGATAGATAGATAGATAGATAGATAGATAGATAGATAGATAGATAGATAGATAGATAGATAGATAGATAGATAGATAGATAGATAGATAGATAGTTTATTATAAAAGCATACATCTAGCTTACACATTTACCCAAATTATCATACGCCTGTTTAAACGAAGTTAATTTGGGTGTGTTTCTCCATCCCCAACGTCCCTGACGAGAACGTCGGTCTCCTCGGCTATGAACCGCTCCTGGCGTGCGCCTGGCAAATCCGCCGTTATGATAGGAATCCGCTATAGAACAAGCACGCCTGCTCTTAAAGGGTCATTTCACCCATTTGAACATTGTTTTTTATTTAAAGTGGGTCATATATGTAGTCGAAATGTAAAATAATTTTTGAATTTGGTGCCTTCGTGACCGAGAAAAGACAAAAAATAACTTCAGAACGCATTTGTATGAAAGACAACAACTCCCACAATGCACCACATTGCACAGCTCCGCAAGCCACTCCCACTAATCCAGAAAGCGCATATCTGCCTATAAGAGAAATCACTCTTCCGTCTACAAGGCTAGCTACTACCAGAGCTTGAAATTCATTTCACATTCACACAAAATGTCTAGTTAGTTGGCGAACTCATATAGTGCATTACTCCTCGTTTGTATTTCTTTCGAAAAGGTGAATTATTGCATGGTACCTGGATGTTCAGTCAGAACATATGCGGTGCGAAACTAGTTCTCAACACAAACGTCCGTGTCCTCGTCTGATTCAGAGATTTCGTCCAGGAGAAATTGTCATCGTTGAAATTCTTTGCCGCAGACGGACTCTATCTCTGTGTTCGTAGCGGTTCGTAGCTGCATTGTGAGATCACCGGCGCCACCAGTCCGCCCTAACTCGAGCCAGTCCGGGCTCCTCGTCCGCGGCAGGCAGGTCTTCTGCCTCGGCTGCTCTTCGCTATAATGCGGCTTGTAAAGGTAGCCACAAACACCTGATTCAAGCATCAGACTTCCGAAATCCTCTTCTTCTATATCATATTGAGCACTCTCCTCCGCTATTGTCATAACTTTACATCTGTCTCCACAGCGCCTGTTAGCTTAGCTTCAAACAAGATGGAGGATATTGCTTTCAGTTTCAGAGAGTAAAGTCCCACCCAATGATCTGTAATAGGTCTGTAGCGTGAGCGCGCCCCACCCTGGGAAAGATGAGAAACTAGTGTCTGTAGTCTTAACAGAAATCCCCCCCTCTAACACTTCCTCCTACAATGACGCAAAATGACGATTTTTGCGTCATTGTAGGAGGAAGTGTAAGAGGTAAATAACAGATTTCTCCCGTCTCAGGGGAAAATGAGAGAGTGTTGCACGACCATTCAATAGTATGACTGGGTTTCTAACAATGCAAAGCTTAATGCAAATGGGTGAAGTGTCCCTTTAAAGGTAATGCGAGATGTCGCTCTGATTGGTTTATTTCACGTTACGCCCAAACCACACCTATGAATAATGAAGCTACTTCAGACCAACCCATTTTAGATTTGCGTCGGGCACAAGAGTCATTTATCCCGCCGGTATAATAGCAACAGCGCCCAAGACCCGCCCACAAAGTTACTTGCGCTTTGCGCTTGACACTTGCGTTTCAGATCGTTAAAATAGGGCCCAATATGTCTAATACAGACTATATTTCATTGCATTCCTTGCATCTGTTTTCTATACAGGTTTGATGCAAATAAAATGGCCATTTCCCGCAGTGCTCTGAGCTGTTGTGTAGCATCAGGATTGCCTAACATGGCACAGTATGCTGCCCTACGAGACACCGTACAGACACAAGACGAGTCTGACAGTAAATGATCTCCTTCTTCCAGATCTGACAGTCTGACTACAAATGGAGTGTCATGTCTCCTGAATAAATGCATTCAAAAAAAGAGGCTGTATTCTAAATGTTAAACTTTCTCTCAGGTGTAGTGTTGTTCATTTAAAAAAATAAACCTTGCAAAGGATCTCTGCAGCTCAACAAACCAACATATAATATTGAAAATTATTTTTACTAAGTAAACTATTTATTGCTTTATTAAACTTTGTATGAATTACTGTAATGTACTGGCTTCTTTTATATGATTATACATTGTGTATGATTGATTAAACTCATAGATAGTCTGCTAAAGAAGCATTGATCATGTTATGTTTTTATTACTATAGGCATAATCTACACAAGGAAATATAACTTTTGTGTTACGTTAAACAATCGAGCCTATACAATCATTTTTGCAGTATCATTATTGACTTCTGAAAATAATAATTATTATTATTATAGATACGCACACATGCACACAGTCATATATACATTCTCAGTCTGAACAATCACTATTTATCAATAAAGTATCAACAAACACTTAATATTAGCAAAATATTCAAGGCGTGAATTACAGATCTGCAGAAGCACCAAATCCATCGTAATTAGCATATGGGTTATAATATTTCTACATCCATGTGACCCAATTTTTCATGCCAATTATATTTAATATCTACCTAAATGTAAATGAAACATGAGTAGTAGGGTCCCATACTTGGCTGTAAAAGTCTGTTTAGCACCATTTAGCGTTTGAGATATTACAGTGCATTGGCATTGTTTTGGTTAAGATTGACTTCACTTCCTGTATTTTAAATATGGCGGAGAAACGCATGAAAATGTCCTGTGCTGCGTCTCAATTCGCCTACTTGTACTACTTTTTACTACTAAAATAGTGTCTTTAACGGTTGCTCTCTGTCGCTTAGTTACATGCATCCTGTCACGTAAACTGACATGTCAATCATCTTGTCAAAGATAAAATCCTCCACATTTAATTTAAATTGCAGTAGCATGTTGATCTTCAGTCGTGGGTCTTTCATGCGGAGACTCTCCTCATATTCATGTATAATGATGCCAAATAACAGATCTTTATAAAAGTTCACGTTGTTTTTGCAGGTGAAATATAACACGGATAACATCAACTTAAATGTTGATTATTAGTCACTCAAACCCCTTTATCCAAACCTCTCTACTTAACCGTCGGTTGCGCACATCCGCCATATTTTGTAGTTTTCTGAACACTTTTTACTCGTGTTTGTAGTTCTGAACTGGATCCTCCTCCAAAGCGTTGAATTGTGGGCAATATTAGCTGTAATGAGCATGGATCCATGCTTCCAAAAATCCACCGAAAATAGTAGACCATCCGGGGGCATACTCTTTTCAACATACAATGCTTTGCAGCACTTATTTTAATCCCACATACTGTTTAGGATGGATAGTATGGACATTGAGACGCAGGGCTAGTTTCACAGACAGAGCTTAGATTAAGCCATTATTAGACCTTAGTTCAATTAGGACATTTAAGTAGCTTTTATAAACGTGTCTTAGAAAAAAAAAAACATTACTGGTTGAAACAAAGCAATGGCAGTGATGTAGCTTTTCAAGCCATCAAAAATTCACAGGGGCAGGATTGCTGCATGAGACCAAAATAACTGTATTTTTATTCTTAACATCTGCGTCGAAACAACGCATCAACAAAACTCTCAAACTCTCCCGCTTCTTAAAGGGGACTGTCAAATATGCATGTGTGTGTCTATGTCGATGATGTGTTAATTATGTGTGAATTATGGTTCAGTGATGTGTGGGTTGCTTATATCTGCCCCTACAGTTCCCGCCAGAATTCACCAACACCAGCAACAACAGCTTGCTTGAAGCTCGAACTTATCTTCCTGAACATGTGCAGTGACGTGAGGTTAAACCTCCTTAACAGTTTGAGATTTCTCCCTGAGGTTTGTCCCATTGTTGGTGGCTGGACGACCCCCCCCCCTCCCCTCCCCCCCTCCCCCCCTCCCCTCCCCCCCTCCCCCCCTCCCTAGGAACCAGCACCGGAACCATCAGCTGACCTAGCTCTCCATGAGCTGATTTAAGTCGATCGACAGTGACTCATTCTGGATGGCCTGTGATGTCGCCCAGGAACGTTTTGACGACTCGAAACGGCCCATTGTACGAGGGTGGCAAAGAATTTCGGTGAGCGTCATGACAGATGAAAACAAACTCAGCCTTTGAGAGCCTTTGAGAGTCTTTGGGCATCCAAGCTACCGTCAGTCCATGCTGAGAGAAAGGAATGGGTTTGAAAGTATTAACTGAATTAAATTAATTAATTTACATTTACTCATTTTGCAGACACTTTTATCCAAAGTGACTTACAAATGAGGAATACTGCAAGCGATTCATCGTGAAGAGGCAAACAAATGAAAAATAGAACGTTTTAGACATTGCTTAAAGTAGCAGAAGATAGAATAGGGATGGATTAAAGGAAAGTAAAGGCATATATATATATTTTTTATGATGATGAGGTTAAGTACTCATGGAAGATTTGAGTTTCAGCTGTCTTTTGAATGTTGTCAGGTATTCTGCATTCCAGATGAAAGCAGGGACATCGAACAGTGAACATAAATGTTCTGGAGATTGATTTTGTGCCTCTCTGTGATGGTACCACCAGTCGCCGCTCATTTACAGATCGTTGGCTTCTGGTAGGGATGTAGACTCGTAAGAGCGAGTGGAAGTAGGAAGGTACAGAGCCTGTGGTCTGAAAGCAAGCGTCAATTCATTGAACTTGATGCGAGCAGCGAGTTTTAGCCAGTGCAAAGAGATAACGAAAGAGGTGTGACGTGGGCCCTGCTTTCTGGATCATTTGTAGAGGTTTGATTGCAGACGATGGAAGTCCAGGCAGAAGAGCATTATAGTAATTCAGCCAATTCACGAGTTCACACTTACAAATAAGTCAGATAGAATAAATGCGTATTTGGCGTGCTGTCCGAGGAGAGGGCTCCGGGCTCGGTATTCGGCCCGAACCCAGAGTACTCCCCCCGTATTCCTGGCTGTGAAAGAAAAAGCCAAGAGTGAGGAGTCTGGGTGGTGGAGGGATGCTGAAAACTGTCAAGGAATGTTAGGTGAGTCAAGGGTGAATATATATATATATATGCTTCCTCTCATGCTGGTAGACATGGTAATTGTTTGATGACGAGTTGATTGATTGATTATTTGAACGTGCTCCTCCCGAACTTTGTTTATAAAACATCATTAAATTACCAGGGCCTGGACGAGAAGTTGTGTTGCATGCTCAGTTAGGAAAAGCCTGATCTTCTTGATGTTGTGTAGTGCAAACCTGTATGACTTATGACCTGTCTTTGCAATGTGGTCTTTGAAGGTCAGTTGGACCTCAAAGATTACTCCAAGATTTCTAGCTGACCTTGATGGTGAAATAATGTACTTAGCTGGATGGTGAAATCATGCTGTAGAGACTGATTGGCAGGGAAAACGAGAAGCTCAGTCTTGGCCAGTTTGAGCTGCAAGTGATGTTCTGTCATCCATGCCAAGATGTCTGCCAGACAGCTTGAGATTCTGAGATCTTCTGGTTGAAATGATAGGTAGAGCTGTGTGTCATCAGCATGGCAATGGTGATAAGAGAAACTTAATGTAGTGTAAATGGAGAAGAGGATGGGTCCAAGAACTGAACACTAAGGAAACCCTGTGATCAGCTGATGTGATTTGGATACCTCCTCTCTCCAGGAAACCCTTAAAGACATACCTGTGAGATAAGATTCAACCCAGTAAAGTGGAGTTCCTGTGATGCCCAGTGATAAGAGGGTGGACATAAGGATCTGATGATTCACAGTGTCAAAGGCAGCAGATAGATTGAGAAGAATGAGAACTGATGATTTGAAATCAGCTTTTGCAAACCGCAGGTCTTCAGTGACCGACAGTAATGCAGTCTTGGTTGAATGGCCATTCTTGAAACCAGATTGGTTGATGTCCAGCTGGTAACCGTCTACAAGTGACGTGTTTAATGTGGGGTTTTTGAGCCGTGGGGTTACCTGAGCCTGCTTAAATGCGGTAGGGAACATGCCAGTATGGCAAGATGATTTGATGATCTGTGTGAGTGCTGGTAAAAGTGAAGGAGAGATGGCTTGTAGAAGGTGTGAGGGGATGGGATCTAGTGGGCAGGTGGTAGGATGACTGGAGAGGAGAAGTTTAGATACTTCTGCCTCAGTGAGGGGAGAAAAGGAGGAGAGAAGATTTCTGGAGCTTAGAACTGACTGCTGATGGTTGTTTTGTCAGTGAAGAAATTAGCAAAATCATCAGCAGTTAAAGAGGTGGTGGGTGGTGGCGGAGGGGGACAGTGGAGGGAGTTGAATGAAGATGGTTTGAAAAAGTGTGAGTGCATGTGTTTGAAGCACTGTGTATCATGTTGTGGAAATATGAAGATTTAGCAGCATGAACTTCAACAGAAAAGGATGAGATCAGAGACTGATACATACTCAGGTTAGATGGGTCTTTTGATTTGCGCCATTTTCTCTCTGCTGCCCTGAGGTTGGTCCCGTGTTCACAAAGAACATCAGATAACCAGGGGTTAGAGGGAGTTGCACGTGCTGGCCTAGAGGAGAGAGGACAGATATTGTCTAGGCAAGAAGTTAAAGTTGAACATAAAGTGTCCGTTGCAGTATTCACATCAAGAGATGAGAATTGTGTGGGTGAAGGAAGAGAGGATGACACAACAGAGGAAAGATGGGAAGGAGAAAGTGAGCACAGGTTTCATCTGAAAGTAACTGGTAGAAGGGTTGTTGATGCACACGTAGTAAGTTGTAGATTAAAAGTAATGAAGAAATGACCGGAAATGTGTAGAGGTTTCACCAGAATGTTGTCTGGGATGCAGTTGCACATGAAAATTAGGTCAAGTTGGTTGCCTGATTGTGGTGATGAGCCGTTTGAGATCAAATAATGCTAGGAGAGAGAGGAAGTCTGTAATATAAGGCTTCTCTAGATGTATGTTAAAATTGCCAAAGAGTACAAGTGGACTGCCATCCTCAGGGAATGAGGACAGCAGCACATCCAGCTCCTCTGCAAAGGTGCCAAATTGACCTTGGAGGCGATAAATTACTACAATGTGGATTTTAATAGGAGTTGTAACTGTAATAGCATGAAATTCAAATGAATTTTTATTGCATAGAGAAGAGTGGGTTGAGTATTTCCAATTGTTAGAAATTAGAAGACCTGTGCCCCCAGACTGGAGAGGAGTGTGATAGAAAAAGAAGTTGTTAGAGAGAGCAGCGGAGGTTGCTGAATCTTCTTGACGAATCAGGTCTCAGTCAAGCCCAAGATATTCAGAGTATATTGAGTTGCAAAGGCTGGAATGAAATCAGCTATGTTGACTGCTGACAATTCTTCTGCTGACTTAAATACCTGGTTCTTCTCAAATCTAAACTATTGCGGGACAGCACGCCACTGACGCTGAGTGGGTTGCTTAGAATTTTAGCATCGAAAATACATTTTGGTCCAAAAATAACAAAAACCACGACTTTATTCAGCATTGTATTCTCTTCCGGGTCTGTTGTCAATCCGCGTTCACGACTCCACAGTGACGCTGCTGACGTAAGACGCTGCTGACGTGTTATCTGGTGCGCACCAGCAGCGTCTTACGTCAGCAGCGTCACTGCGGAGTCGTGAACGCGGATTGACAACAGACCCGGAAGAGAATACTGATTACTGATACTGATGTCACATGGACTACTTTGATGATGTCTTTATTACCTTTCTGGACATGGACAGTATACCGTACATACATTTTCAATGGAGGAACAGAAAGCTCTCAGGCTAAATCTAAAATATCTTAAACTGTGTTCCGAAGATGAGGTCTTACAGGCTTGGAACGACATGAGGGTGAGTGATTAATGACATAATTTTCATTTTTGGGTGAACTAACCCTTTAATGACACCCTGAATTAATTCCGATTGATGAATCTGAATGTAGTGTTTACATGAATGCTAAACAAGTGATCAGGTTGATGTGCGCGCTTATGTAAGCTTCAAATCAGTATAGATTTTTTGACATGTGCACACTGCACAAACAGAGTTTACTACGGTGGTCAAGAGAGCTCAACGCGCTGCAACTGAAGAAAACACATGCAAATAGAAAAACACCCGCAAATTAAGAAAACATCAGTTTCACAACACATGTGTGCTCCAAATATTCACAACACAACCAAGTACAGAAACGCACTGCAAAAGTTCATAACACAACCAAACACAGAAACGTGCATCTAGACTTCGTAAAAGGGCATAATAGGACCCCTTTAAGGTGTTTCAGAGCAAGCTGCTTTCAGTTAAGATGGCTGGTCCCAGCATGGGATGCTGCATGTTGGTTGCTGGTTTCTTTTTAATAATTTTACTGAATGCAGTGGAAAATAAAGGCAGATGGATGTGTCCTGGCCAGTGTTTTAATAAAAATGAACTGATGAGGTTTCAAAGAAGGGCAGGACAGTCACAGCAGTTGCGAAGAAAATTTCGAAAGCCAGCCGTGAGGATACTGAGATCTCAGACAGTTTAAACGTTTGTGTTGTCTGGAGCCATTTGGTAACTTAAAGCCAAAGGAAGTGTGGGGGAAATGCAGTCTCTAGGCCCACTAAGCCTGCACTCTATTTCACCATTTGTTTGATTGAGAATTTTCACACATAGACACACAATCTCACTCACACACTGTCATTGTTTTTTGTTAGACCTACAGTACAGGTACATGTTCTTATAGGTACACTGCTGTTTAATTTTCTTTAAGCATAAATACTGTTAAGGAAGTTTGTAGTAGACTAATTTACACACACACACACACACACACACACACACACACACACACACACACACACACACACACACACACACACACACAGAGAGAGCACAACTGTTGAAAAGTTTGTAGTCAGTAAGATAAATTAAATACTAATATTAATTTAATTAATAGTTCATAAATCAATAGTTGTATTTGGCAAGGATGCATTAAAGGTGCTCTAATCGATATTGGGTAAAGTCACTTCTTGTTGCTTTTCAAAGTATTGTCAAACAAAACGGAGGCTAGCTCGCCCCTCCCCCCTCCTCATCCCTCCCCCTCCCTTCCGTGCTTCCTGAAACAGTCATGAACGCCAGACTGGATTTACCCACCTGTCCAGCAAAAACAGAGCCACCTGAATGTCGGATTGGAAGCCCTTCTGCCGGCGGAGTTCTCGGCTTTTCCGATGTAGGCAAGGCAAGGCAAGGCAAGGCAAGTTTATTTATATAGCACATTTCATACTCAATGGCAATTCAAAGTGCTTTACATAGAAGAAATTAAAATAATAAAAAGAAATAAGAATAATTAAAACAGTTTAGAAAAATAAAATAAAATAAAATACAGTACAGTACAAACAGTCGGACAAACAGTGGCACAGTGCTCATTCAGTAAATGCATAGCTAAACAGAAGTGTTTTGAGTCTGGATTTGAAAGTGACTACTGTAGGAGCACATCTGATCTCTTCTGGAAGCTGGTTCCAGCTGCGGCTGGCATAATAGCTAAAAGCAGATTCGCCATGCTTAGAGTCAACCCTTGGTATTTCTAGCTGATATGATCCTAATGATCTGAGTGATCTGTTGGGTTTATATTCAGTGAGCATATCTGCAATATATTGAGGTCCTAGGGCATTGAAAGATTTATATACCAGTAATAATACTTTAAAATCAATCCTAAATTTAACTGGGAGCCAGTGTAAAGACCTGAGGACTGGTGTGATATGTTCATTTTTTCTGGTTCTGCTCAGAATCCTGGCGGCAGCGTTCTGTATGAGCTGCAACTGTCTTATGGTCTTTTGGGGAAGGCTAGTGAGGAGTCCATTACAATAATCCACCCTGCTGGTGATGAAAGCATGCACAAGTTTCTCTAAGTCTTGTCTGGAAACAAAGCATCTAATTCTTGCAATATATTTCAGATGATAGTATGCTGATTTAGTTATTGCTTTGACATGACTACTGAAACTAAGGTCTGACTCTAGTGTCACACCAATATTCCTGACTTGATGTTTAGTTGTTTGACCCCTAGAGTGAAGGTATGCGTTCACCTTGAAAACTTCATCTTTGTTTCCAAATGCAATGACTTCAGTTTTGTCTTTGTTTAACTGAAGAAAGTTTTGACACATCCAACTGTTGACTTCATCAATGCTTTGGCACAGGGAGTCAATGGGGCTGTAATCGTTAGGCGATAGGGCTAAGTAAATCTGTGTGTCGTCTGCATAGCTGTGGTAAGCAATTTGGTTCTTTCTCATTATTTGGCTCATTGGGAGCATATACAGGTTGAACAGGAGTGGCGCAAGAATTGAGCCTTGAGGGACTCCTCATGTCATGGATGTCCACTCAGACTTATGGTCTCCTATACATATATGTAAATTCGGGACATTGCGCGTTCCTTCTCCTTTTCCCTCTTCTTTGCTATTTTTTTTTCATCGGAACGTCTCTTTGGTTGTGTGCCGGCCATATCAAAATTCAAGAGAATATAACGTTAGTTGTTGTCGGACATCTTTCTTCTAGCCAACTTTCATGCTTCTCTCTCCTCCACACCCCACACCCCTCTTCCCCTCCAAAAAATCAAGGAATTTATTCCTGTGATAACATATCTGAATTTTCAATCTTCAGTGTCACTCGATGCTTCAGAAACAATGTGAATATGCAGATTTGGTGCTCAAGAAATATTTGATTTTTGAGGAAACCTTTTGAAAATATATTAAAATAGAAAAGTTTTACTGTAATTTTGGTCAAATAAAAGCAGTCCTGGTGAACATAAAAAAAAATAAAAAATCTTACCAAACCCAAACTTTTGAACAGTATACATTTATTGCAAATAAATACATTAGGAAATAAAAAAATAATTTAATAATTATATATAAAGGCTAAGGTGGCCATGTCCCCTTTCTGTGGAAGAGGTGCTAACCCTGGTCTTCTTTTCTTATAGCACTGTCTACAGTCAAAATGCTTCTGAAATAAATGTAATCAAACTTTACTAATTCTGGGTCACTGAGAATGAAAATAATGTTTACAATTGTTGATTGGCACTAGTTTCCAAGATATGCTGTTGGGTCAGTATACGACCCTTGACTTGGGAATGGCTAAGGAATTGGGTCAGTATACGATCCTTGACTTGGGAATGGCTAAGGATAAGTGAGTGGTAATGGGAAGGGATCTCAATTTACACCAGAAATGACTCAAATACATATTTGACTGGATCTATAACAAATCTATGACTGGGTTTGGACAGTACTTGCTTTTAGGCAAAACAGTGAATGATGCAATCTGAAGCTGGTATTGCGTCATACATGATATGAATTGCATACTGTCATGCATAGCAAAGCTTTCTCATCACTCTGCTGAACAAATTGTCCTATATCAGCTCTAGAAATCAAACAGCAGGGGTGCAAACCTCAATTCCTGCAGAGTTTATTTCCAACCCTGCTCCAACACATGCCTGAAGAACTTGATGAGCTGGATAAGGTGTGTTTAATTGGGATTGAAGCTAAACTCTGCAGGATATCAGTTTTGCACCACTGTCATACAGTGTTTGAACAGTGCAGATAACTTCAAATGGAGCAAATGGATTCAATCAATGCTTGCAGAAAATTGCTGGACAGTGACAAGAGATGCATTAAATGAATACAAGAGACGAGCCTAAGAAGCGCTGAATTGACACTGAATAGGACTAAACTATCTACAAATAGTATGTAATTTTTTTTGCCTTTTGTTTCATAATAAATTTGATTTATGTAAACTTTTTGCTGATTTTTAAAGTTATACATACAGGACAGGTGATTATCTACACAATATACAGAGTACAATAAAAACGTAAGATGTAAAAACTTAAATATCTTGGAAACAGTAGTAGTGTTTTAATTAAAAAGTGATCAGTTGACTTAACTTAAAAAAAAATTGAGGAAACCCGTTGCCTTAAAATTATTAAGTAAATAAACTTCATGCTTGATCAAAAAATTTAAGTAATGAGGAATTGTCAAGTTCACTTAATTTTTTCAATTAAGCATTAAGTTTATTTACTTAATAATTTTAAAGCAACGGGTTTACTCTTACTATTTTTTTAAGTAAGTGAACTGAACACTTTTCACAGTGTTGTCATATTTGAATTCAGCACATCAAAATACAAATAGCACATTTTATCTCTTTTGAAGCAGACAACTTCTAAAAAAATGCAGAGCAGTTTAGCAAGTGTTTTTATTAAAGTTCTCTACTGAATATATGTGAAAAACAGATATTATTCGGGCAGCATGGAACCATAACATAGATCAGTCCCTTTCAATTTTCAAAAACAGAACACTCAACCAAGAAGAGGCAAAGAAATAAGCAATCATCCGACACTGGCTGATGTTCAGTATAGTAATGATTGCTGACTGCTTGAATTGCTTTCAATTACAGACACGGCCTGAAAACAAAGAAGGATCAAGGGTAATTACACCTCAGGGGAAATACATCAACGTCACATTACTCAGCACTTCTATCTTGATTTGTGATTATTAATGAGCAACTTGTTCCTTATACTTGATGCACAGCCATGCAAAAAACAAAAACAAACAATGGTTGCTAACCATTTTGATAGACACAAAATGGGGACTTTTGTTAACAAGCCATACTTTGATATTCTTAGAGATTGCATGATAGTTGTGATTAAGCATCAGTTCTAAATGAAAGTCAAATTATGTCCATAAATGAAAAAGTAATGAGTTGAAGGTCAGCTAAAGGTGAATTACATGCTGTTCTGTGTTCCGTTTCTGATTTCATACCGAGCCAAATCAGGTATTAATGATGTCTTTGATTGTAATTGCTTGAAGCGCCAAGCAGATGATCAAGTCACTGGCTACTTATGGTCAATCAAAGCTTTACTTCTTGTACTTGTAACTACTGATGGCAACTGGAGTTTCAATAATTTCACATCTGGCTAATCCAAAATTCACTTTGTTTACAAGACTTGAGTACCTAATTCAAAAACATTCAAATGTATATTCTTCCACGTGTGATACCACAACACCACACATGAATAGGCTATTAATGAGTCGGTTCTTTTCATTGAATCAAAGGCATTTAGCTTTAAAATTGATTTTTGTTAGTTACCTCATGAGACTTTAATTGTAGTTACAAACTGTTTCAACTTGTAGGTAAAGATATAGGCTACATTATAAGTTTTGTCTAGAGAATTTATAAAAAATTAATTGTGTTACCTCGGTATTGTCATGATCCCAGCCTGTGTTCCCCTGTCTTGTGTGGACTTCAATAATGTAGTTTCCAGTTCTGTGCCATTTTTTGTAGTTCTTTGTAGTCATTTTGTTGATTGGTTCCCTGGTGTGACTTGTTATGTTGTTAGCCCTTGTGTATTTAAACTCCTGTGTTCTTTGTCAGGTCTTGTCCTTCATGGATGTTTTGTTTGGTGCACTCATTCTGTTCCTTGGTTCTCTGTTCTCTGTGTTGGATTTGTTGTTATGTTTATTTTATTATTAAACTCACTGCATTTAGATCCAGCTCCTCTTTGTTTTTTAGTTCACCCCATGTGAAAGAAGACCTGACCAAACATGGACCCAGCAGTAATGGGAGAAACAAAGCTTTGAATCATTTGTACCAATTGTTTCGAAACACCACATGCTGGTGATGCCTGCTGGTCAAAACACTGTAAATGCAACAAAAACTCATGCCAAACATGCATAAAAACACCTTTTACAAACCCACTGCAAATGTTTTATTGAAAGTATAATCTATCACATGTGATTAATCACCTAATAACATTAAATATTAAGTGTGTGTATAATATGTATTCTTTTATCAATTTTCAGGGCTTGTTTTGTTTGTTCTATGAATGGGTCAGCTAAACAGAGACTATTAACTACTATTATTCCTTTTAATTATACACATACCTCATCAAAACGTCTACAAATGTATAAAACTCATCAGAGATCAGGAAATAAACACTTAGACACAGTGAATCTGCATGATTCAGTGAACCACTGAAATGTTTAAACAGTTTCGAAACAGTTAGGACGTAACAAAGGCTCGTTTACTAAAATCACGTGACTTTGGCAGTTTGAAACATGCTCCGAACCACTGATTAGAAACAAAAGATTCATAAAGGTTTTGAAGCTTCATGAAGCAGTGCTTACTACCCAGCAGTGAAGATTATGCTTCTCCGTCAAGGAGATCGCTGCCTGGAGGATTATGTGATGGACTTTATCCAACTTGACCAAAATGGAGGTGATCCACCACAGCAGAACCTCCAGCCTTCACGGACACCACACCAGAATTTTCAGCAGTCATGGACGCCATGCCCGAGTTCCTGGTCGTCATGAATGTCTCACATGAAGCAATCAAGGTGGTCCCTATGTAAGTGAGACTGGCATCCAGCTTGGAGGACACACCGCTTGTGTCGGTGCGTGCAGCCAGCATCTCTAGACCAGCGGCATCTAGCCCACTCTGCTGTGCAAAAGCAAAAGACCGTAACTTTTTGGTTGAAAATTATTGATATTTTTGGCACATTCAAGACCTCCTTTATCATGTGGATAAGTATCTTGAGTTAATTCCGTTGTTGTTTTTTCGAGAAAATAATGGGTTGTCTTAACAGTAACTTCCAAAAGCCCATGAGAAACCACAGTAACACCGTGTTACCGCTCTTTGGCTTTTTTTGGTTCTATCAAATAATGCTATCAGATTGTACGGTGTTCTGTCTTTGTTTTACTGTCCATTCAAATTGAAATTACGGTGTAGCCTGTGTACTTTGTAGAACACAGATGGTTGTGCTATAAATGTATTAGTCGTCTAGGTAGTCCAGAACGCGCTCTGATTCTCAAAGGGGAAATCACTGCGTTTTTCGTGAACGTACGAGGAGCGCGACACCTTCGAATATGAATCTGGGGAAGTGCCTGTGATGAGGGGCTATCTGAATGTGAAAGTATATGTGTCTTTCAGGTCCACCGTTATAAACCAGTCCCGGAGTCAAATGTGTGTGAGTATCTGTTTTACTGTTATCATCATTAACGCACGCTTTGCAAGTCTTATGCCACTCGGTACCAATTGAAGATACTCTTTAATGCTATGGAGGTATTTATCATGTCTAATGTATTAATAATGCCATCAGAATGCAACCAAAGCACAGGATAGCAATAAGTAGATAGCTATAAGTAATTGTAAATCATACAAAATAAATGCCATGATCACTAGATTTTATACAGGTGTTACTATAATGATTTTGTTAATGGTGATCAGCAACCAAATATTGATAATGTGGAAGTTATTGCCTTTTGCCTTGGCATGACTTCTCACTTTTTGCTGACAATACAAAGGCAGAGTACAGTAACTTTAAAATAGTGGTGAAAAGTCAAGTTTGAGCTCAAGATTTTTTTATGTAGATAATTTTCATTACTAAAACATCTAATTGCCAGATATCCAGTGTCCTATCTATAATTAATTTGGCGGGACAACAAAAAAATCGTTGAAGTAATTTTTCTCAGTTCCACACTCTAGCGAGTTAAGGTATTTTGTCTTTGTAGGGCAGCACTGGCCTCAGTGCTCTCAAGCCTGCCGGTGCCTGCGCTGTCCGTCCCAGAGGTTGTTCCCTTGTCTTCGGTACTCTCCATTACGGCAATGACCATAATGTGTGTTTGGGTTGGACATTGCTCTCAAGTTCATTTCGAGACGGTGACGTCCGCTCACGAATTCCCTGTGGTGAATAGAATCTGTGGTGGTGAATCTGTGGTGTTCTTCTGCTCCACCGTGGCTATCCTCAGTCCTGTCTGCTCTGCTGAAGTGCTCTTCAGTTCCCTCTGCTCCACCGTGAGTATCTTCAGTCCTTTCTGCACCACTGAGGAGGTCTTCAGCCCAGCCGGCTCCACCCTGGTCACATACTGTTCCTCCCTGTCTCCCTAATCTACCTCAACCCTCAGACTCACCTCCTTCTTCCACCACACAGGCCTGACCCTCCATCCCTCCCCCTGTTCCACCTCCCTCCCATTCTTTGTTTTTGAGTTCACCCCATGTGACAGTTGACATGTGACAAAAAAATATTTTGGAAGGAGAATTTTATTTTCTTAATTATCAAAGTTCTCATCATTTGGCAATGGAACTGCATTTCTTTTTCCAAAATATGTCTTCCTCAAAAGCACTAATGAAACTATTAATGACTCTGAAAGCAAAACACTTCCCTTAAAATTTATGATTTTACAACATCCAATATTGGCAAATTTAAGTTTGACGTACAGGTAGGACTCAGCGGACAGGTTTACTGTCCTGCTTAATGAAGTCAGCAGCAGACATCTACAAAAAGGCCATCAAACATTCAACTGCACAAAGTACTAGAGTTCTCTTCCATGAGCCCAAAGTGATCTTATCGAGCAGAGCAGATATGATAGGCGCATTGATAAACTACACTTTGAGTAATTGCCTGGACCGCTAGTGTTTGGGAACCAGCATTTTGTCAAGGAAGGAAAGGGACCAAGAGAACAAACAATCAAGGCTTATTTGTCACAAAGAGACGTTGATTACCTTTCTGTCTCAATGAGGTGTTCCAGCAAGGTTATGATGAGCCATCACCAGGCTTTCTGCAGTTAACAATCCAAATCAATATTTCCCTCACATTTCATGCTATTTCTGTAGTCTCAACTGAATAAGTCATGTCATTTTAACTTTCTAGTATCATTTAAGTGGCCATGTTTAAAAAACTTCCAGGCTTGAACGTTGATATAAAATGTCAATAGAGCACAACAGTCTGGCTCAGAGGTAAAAAATCCCATTCATTTTCTCCATAGCGAAATTGATTTTTAACAATAACCGTTATACCATTAGCTCAAAGTTGTTAAGAGGCAATCTATAAAAAGATGTTCAACACACAGTCCACTCATAAATTCCAATTTGACAGTATTTCAAATGTTTTCATTTATGCAGTGTATAAGAGGAAACAGGAGGAGACTATATATTGTGAAAAAAAATATATATTTTGAACGAAAGTCATACAGTTTTGAAACAACATGAGAAAATGATGGCAGATTTATAAATTTTGGGTAAACTATCCCTTTGAGCACACAATATTGTACCATTTTCTCAGATTTAAATATATATATTTTTGCTTTAAATCAAAGGGTTTTGTTTGTTTATTACTTTAAGGATTTTAAATCCTTGTGGAGAAAATGAATAGGAAAATACTCGCAATGATAATAAATAATAATAATAATAATAATAATAATTTTCATTAAATTAATACCATATTCTAAAATGTATCTATGTATTCCACATTTGTCTAAATAAAATACAACAAAATATCTCAAGTATCAAAAGTACTTGGTGTAAGATAAAATGGGAACACCACAAGTTGAGAAATGTGTCTTAAATGTGCCTTAAAAGTGTCTGGCCAGAGGGAACGCTTGATGCATTCATCAAGCTTGTTTTAATGTGAACTAAAGAACATGAGACATGCTATAGCAAAACTGGGGCCTTTCTAAATGGCATTCTTGAAGG
Organism: Scardinius erythrophthalmus; assembly: GCF_964197995.2. Classification (NCBI taxonomy): domain Eukaryota; kingdom Metazoa; phylum Chordata; class Actinopteri; order Cypriniformes; family Leuciscidae; genus Scardinius; species Scardinius erythrophthalmus. Next base: position 24,828,069 of record NC_138239.1, read on the forward strand.
TCATGGAAGCGTTTCAGAGACAGCTCAGTACTGCCTCACTTTTAATGTCTTTCGCTCTGAGTCTCATGGGGCTGACACATTGTTTTCCCAATCTTGGATTCTATTCAAAATGTGTGTTTTGTCAATCTACTGAGAATTCAGAGATGGCCTGAATTTTGCAGAAGACATCTGCCTGCACAAACGGACAGGCTCATCTTTACAAGAATCAAAGCCCCGGAGGGCTGACCTTGGGAAACTCCATTTGATGTTTGCAATACACTGAAAAAGTGTGCCAGGGGACTGAAAAAAAAAGAAACTGAGCCCGAACATAGAGCATTAACTGGGACAAGCTAACCGAGTAGGCGAGAAAAGAGGCCATTACAAAATAATAAGGCTACTGCTATTGGAAACGTATTAATTTAATCTGAGCAGTGAAATCACACACAGAATAAATTCTGTAGACTTTGCTTATAATCTAGACAACAGTGAGTTCTGTTTGGGAGAGAAGCTCACAAAAGGGTCAGTGAGATTAAGTGAAATGTAACAACAAAAATCAAGAATACATTTGAACAGTAGATATATTTGTGTCCCGGTTGCAAGTTTATGTCTAAACTACACGACAATGACATTGGATGGCAACAGCCCATGACGTCACTACCGGTGCAACCTGAGTATAAAAGGGAGCCTGAAGTATACGTCATCCACTTCTTTGTCTGAAGCTGACGTGGGCAGGCATACCTGAAGCATGGCAACGAGAAGCAGTGTCTCACTTTTCTTCTCAGAAAACCAGTGTTGCACTTGTAACCGAGATGTTCCCTTTCAAATGGGAAATCACACTGCGCTTGGGATGACGTTATGTGGAACAAATACCCACTACGCCACGCTGAGGGGAAAGAATGCCCTATAGGCTGTGACTAAGCACCCAAAAATAGTGACTCGCAGACTTAACTGCTAGAGTCAGACTTCTTCCCCAACCTACAGGATGCACCCGCGGGACTGTCGGTGACACTATTCCCTATGGCTACTACCTAAGCTTTACACCCTAAACATGGCCCCGGCCGTTGCAACCTTCCTCCCTTCCTTGCAGGGCCATGCGATAGGGCTCAGCCCAAGGGCAGAGCTCAAGGGTCTGGTGTTGCATATATATAGTTCTATGAATTCATTTACCTTAGTTCTATCAAACTTTTCATGTTTTAGAGAGTTAAAGGGAACATAAACATGATTGCATGGGCCACAATGTGAATAACACAACAGCAACATTTTAAAACATAAAAGCCATGTGACACTGCTCTATATACAAATAACCCTATGAAATTTTATAATAATTATATTATATTATATTATATTATAGTTTTAGAATTAATATAGCATGTCAGTTAGCCCAATTTGTCAATTTCCCAATTCCCACCTATTATTCTGTACTGAAATGTACTATAAGGGCAACTTTCAAAGGACCTTATTTTCTAGATGGTAGAAAAAGAGTTGTTTAACCACATTTGCATTCTCCATAGATAAAACGTTCCCTATGTGACGTCTAAATGAAAGTCTTGCTTCATTGAATCGCAAAATTCATAGCTGCACATGATATCCCCACCAATGATGTTTGCATTTTCTCAAATATTCCCATGCTGAGTCCTGAGTAATGAAAATGGAACGTTCTTAAATCCAATTTCATCTTTTTCCACTCATAACCTCGTCAGGCGTTAATGCAAAACATAAAGGATCATAAAAGAGGAATTATTATCATTATCATTGTCATCAAACATCATCACTGGCAACCAAATGCAGGGATTTGTATTAATGATAAAGATCTCAAACTTGCACAAAAACATTCTAACCCAGTCGGACAGTGTTACTTTTTTAATACTTGTGCTTTATACATTATTCGATCTCATGTTTAGTAATATTTTTTTATTGATTATTATTAAGTATGCACTGCCACTCATGCCTCTTTCAGAGAAATTGTCCCTGCTCTATATCCTCTCCATAACGAAGCATCTCTGCATGCAGGTCTTTCTCTCATATTACCCACAATCATGAATTTTTATTGGCTGCAGGGTCTTTTTCCGCCTGCCCTATCTATGGGCTTTTCGCTCGCTTCCGCCAGCCGCATTCACAATGAGCCGCTCAAAAGTGTTACCATTCACATCATCTTTCACACGGCAACCCTGTGAAATCTGTGTATAACAAGCTCAATGCAGCTTGGTGAGAGAGTCCACCCGCTCATCCTCACCCTATATCTGCTAAATATTGTGTCCAGAATCCTTCTTTTGCATATTTTTCACAGCTCAACTGAGAGTGCCACAAAAAACAGGAAGGGTGCTGCTGATAAAGATGGATTGTAGTGCTACTCGCAAAATGATCTTCTTCTGAATGGTCTGCATAATAACTCAGTGAGCCGCGCACTGGTGCTTCTCCACACGCTGCTGCGGGTTACTGAACGTTTTTAACAAAGCGGCCTAAAGCTGTGGGAAAAATAAACTTGTATATTGCTGACCAGTGGTGGATGAAATGCACAAATGCCAACGCTATCTCACAACCAATTTGTATGTATTCGTAAGAGTGATTAAAAGGTGGCTAATTCGTACGACCTCACTCGTACGAATTCGTACGATTTGTCTAAACCCACGTGATGGTTAGGTTTAGGGGCGGGGTCAGGAGTAGGTCATTCGTACGAATTCATACGAATTGGGCAACTCGTAAAATATGTACGATTTAGCAAAAATCTTACTAATTCGTACTACTGAGGTCATATGAATTCTTACGAATTAGCCACCTCTTAAAATTCGTAAAAACCTCATACAAATTGCCGTGAGATCGGGTTGCAAATGCATTACCTTCAGTTCAAGTATACTGCAGTTGAATCTGACACTAAAATGCATGCCATTAAATTACTGAAAGTACAATAAAAGTTAGCTTATATTTTATGTTCTGGGCTACTGAATAGTTCATCTATCGGCTCCACTGTGCCCCTGAGAAGGCACTTACCGGATTGCTCATTCATTTAATAAGAAATTAGTTAAAAGCACCAGCAAAAGATACTGACTAAAAAATGATCAACAAGGTGGTACTGCAGGTAGTCTTCTAATTATTGTTCACTCTCAAACTATTTTTTAGCGAAAAAAGGAAAATAATAAACCAAAGTTAACTTTAAATAAAGCAAATAAATAAATAACCTTTAAAAAAAGAAAGAAAATATGAGCTAAAACATAATATTGAGATAACTTTAACTTTTAAATAAAAAAGAAAGAAAATTACACTAAATAAATAAACAAATAAAGCATGCTAAACAAAAATACAACATTAAATTACCTTTAATCAAAGCAAAAAAAAAAAAAAAAAAACATAAATAGAAATAAGCTACAACTAAGCTAAAAAAAAAAATAAAAAAAGACAATGTCCGCTAAACAAAAATCTAAAAAAAATAAAATAAAAATTAAATATGTGCCAAAATACAATAAAAAAGAATTTAAAATGAATACTACTTATGAATAAAAAGTATTATTCATATGAAGTATTTATTCATATGAAACCCCACTGGTTTCATATGAAAATTTGAAATGTTAAACCAAAAGATGCAATATTAAATAAAACCAAAAATTGTTTTGTTTTGCTCTATCCTCTATCATCAATCAATCATCAATCAATAAATCAATTAATCAATTCTATACAAATACACAACATGAAATTACCTTTAATTAATGCTAAAAAAAGTAAAAAAAAAAGTTAAAAGATAGACAAATGAAAGATTAAAAAAAAAAAAAACTAAACAAAACGTGTAAAGAAAAACAGTAATACTAAAAACAGGTGCTCCCCTGTCCTCTCTCTGTCAGGGCTCATTGGCATAAAAAACATTGATGATAATTAAATAATAATAAGTTGACATAACATTAGCCCAGTACTTTTGCTCTGCTAAAATCAGGTCAGTGGACGCTAGCATGAGTAGGATAACTACCTGTGTGTTTGTTTAGTCTTACAGGTGGTTAGCTGGTCTTTCAGTGAGACACTTGCCTGTCAAACGCCAGCTTGGCCATCAGCTTCAGATCAAAAGCATCTGCCAAATGCATAAATGCCACACTGTGAAACATGCTAGACCACCTTAAAACATCTAAGCACACCACCTTAGCCTGGTTCAAGCTGTTCACACATGTAATATTTCACCTTATCACAGCATGTCCAATATCAGCAGATGATTAAAAGGACAGGCCTACAGAGAGAGCACTCATTCATTTCTCTCTTACGATATTTTCTTCAATTAGAATGTAATCTTGTGACACGCACATTGATTGGGAGGCTTATCAAAGACTTCCTCCTGAGAACAGATGTGTCATGCTTGTAAAGTGTCAGTAATCTGCAAAGTGTCAGTGAGGATTTTAACCCCTCTTGCATCTCTAATTCCTTTCAGTGGAATCTATTTATTGCAACAAGGTCAAATTATGAGTTTTAACAGTCAAGTCACCTCCTCAACCTCTCTGACTTGTCAACGTGTATTTATTTACCTGGTCTATTTGGCATTAGTTTAAATGCGCAAGTATGACTGAATCCAAGCACGGATGATACATTGGATTCAATAGTAGAGGTGTGAATAAATTCTAGCCATTTCATTCTTAACCAACGTACAGTTGGAAAACGGAATAAAACTCAAGCGGTTTAGCAACCAAACACACATCTCCAACCCATATTGCTCCGTGACGTGTCAACAGTCGCTTTGGCCAGGCGGTATTTATAGCACAGGGAGCGGGACACTTTAGATTCTGATTTTGAATGCTTATATCTCCTAAATGCGAATTTTATCATTGGATTGAAACAGTTTTTATATCAACTTTTAATTATATAATCATGTTTCTACTCCAATTCATTGTTGAAATACAGTATAAGCATTTAAGCTTTTTTTTCTACATACCTTCTGATATTTATTCATGTTTATTTTGTGCTATAACTAGTATTAAAAAGGAAAAGATGAACGGTTTGCATGAGCTAGCTACGTGGAGCATTATCGCGTTCTCAAGTTTAAGGTTTCTGCAAAATCAACCTACAAATGTCTTACTGTTAGTTGCCTCTTTAAGCTGGAATAAGAAAATAATGCACATTATATTATTTGGATGACAACAATAGACAAATGTGTATATAATTATGAGATACTGTGAAAAATATCAAAACATGAACCTCAATCTCAAATCAATTTAGGCAGGCGGAACAATTTGGAGGAATTATGACTATGTTGGAATATTTAACAATCAGTTGTTGTAGTTTTTATATTTAATTACTGACTTGAGCTACTGACACTTTCTTCGGAGACTAAAGCATCACCACAACACAAAAAAACAGGGAGTGTTATTAAAAACAGCTAATTTGCAATATTCTGACAAAACATTAAACATGAGACTACATGTTAGGCAGATCAGACAGTAGCAACCTAGTTTTCTTCATCTCAAGCGCATTAAAAACTACTTTGTCATTTAAATTCCTTAAATGTCATTTTTAATCCATGAACAATGACTTGGTCACATGTCTGTACTGTGATAACCGTCAAATATTAAGTCTTTTCTCCCTTTATTTGTACAGAGAAAAGTATCTGCTCTCAGAGGACTGTCAAAGAGGCTCATGCTCTCGCGTGTCACATACTACACAAATTATACTAGCTAACAGAATGTTTAATGTTGTGAATAATAATCAAGTATAAAGTTTCTTAATTAAAATGTTTTGAGACTGTAAATAGTATGGGGAAAGTGCAAGCTAAACTAAATGGAACGTTCTGTTCTTGAATAAATAATACATATTAAAATATCAAAATAAAGACTTTAAATAAATATTAAATGCTTACAAGACCTTGTCTTTGCAAAGTAATGTCTGAATTTAACTCCTGCCCTGAAGTCAAATGAGTGCCAGAAACGAACTGTTATAAAGAAAATGCCACACACAAGAATTGTTATGTTATGAAGTTTATCACACTTTGAAGCTCTGCAATGTCTTACCCCATAACCTTCCAATGTAAATTCATTACTGTACACAATTTAAATATTTATTTACTGTGGTAATTGGTAGAATATAGAGCTTAGCTTAGTTATAAAGTTAAGATATTCCTTTGAATAAATCAGAAAAAAATTCACGTGAGTAAATAGTTTGAACCCCCATATATATATATATATATATACATATATATATATATATATATATATATATATATATATATATATATATATATATAGGGGGTTATAATAAATAAAATTATATAGAAAATTCTAAATAAAGAAGTAAAATACAATTCATGTTTCAGCAAGTAAATTAAATATGCTAATATAAAAATAAATAAAATTACATTAAAAATAACAATTAACAACAGAAATAAAATCAATGTTTTAGCATATGACTGGAATATGCTTGTGTTCATAGCCAGGCACTTCAGATAAAATATCTTTGAATAAATGTTTTTATTTCTATGTGGAATACTGCCGCTTCTGATCATTAAACCATATCCAGTAATATGATGCAATGCTTCCGTGCAAACATTCCATTATGTGGTGAATCTTGCATGCCGCGGCTACATTCAACATTTAAATCTCGGATGCTTATTTTTAACTTCCCTCTTATACCTCTGCGGCAAGCAAAAATAATTTCCATCCCATCCAGCCTCTCATTAACCATCAGGAGAGCATGAAGCAATATGAAGGGAAGATCTGTCCCCGATAATCCTGAACACAGATCTGCTTCTGGACTCACATATACATGTATGTGCAGACTGCACGCACAACAACGGCTATTTTAACCAGCAAACACAACAACAACCTACCAAAATCTTTTAATGTGACAATACGTACTGTACCAAACAAGCAGCCACAATAAAGCAGTCATTAATAATCAGTTGTTTACAGTGACCTCTATTAAATTAAAACATTGCAACCAGGTGAAGGGTTGCTGGCTGGGACAGGGTGCTCATGGGGGGTAGGAATTTTTAATGTTAGGAGCAAAGAGTTTAATTGCATTACTAAGGATACACTTGGGAAAAGAGCTAACCCACTTTTTGCACAATGTTGAGCATGTGTAATTAAAGAACATCATACAATAACTTTATTAATAGCAATAAATGCCTTTTTACTTATGCCACGGGACCTCCAATTAAAATGACTAATGTTAATACATTTTTGCACTTATTGCGTAGGCAAGGGTCATGATGGTCTATTGGTAAATTAGTAAGGTTGATTGTTTTATCTACTTATACATTTATGGTTATAAGTATTTGCATGTTTTAATTAGCATGCTGACATCAGCAATCTGTGGTTTAGCTGTTAGTCTGGACAGTAAAACCTTCTCGGAAAGGTTACGACTTTAAATTCACTCCTTTAAAGCATTGCCACTAGCCATACACTTCATAAAAAAACGTGTGGTGAACCCTTAAACCAGCCTCATTTTACAGGGTATAATTGAACTAAACAGCCTTAAGACCGGTTAGTAAACTACTGTAGGAAAAGTACCAGTGTATTGAGTCAATGTCATAATTATGAGTCATCATTTTTGTTAATCTTACATGAGTGACAGAGATACCTTACATAACTTTTAATCATGAAAGATACATTTTGTTTTTGACATTTAAATATATGTGTGTGTAAATCGATATTTTTGTGGCATGTATTGAAAACAGACTTTCTACCTTTATTGCTACGATGATTTTGACATAGGGATTAGGAGAGGAGGACAAAGAAATTGCTTATAAAGAATGTTAACTGTTTATTAAGAATGTAAGAGGACAAACTGAAGGTTTCAAACAGGTTGCTGCCCAACAGAGGGTTAGATTTTGGCTGATAAGCATGTAGATGTTGTAAGTTATCTGAGGCATTTAAATACAAGGCCTCAGATAACTAGAGAACAGGCCCCCTCCTTCCATCACACTCTTGGTAGAAGACTCAGATAGATTGTCCTTTTTATCTATTTTCTGTCTTTCTCTCATGTTGCAAATTTAATCCGCAAATGCTGTGAGAAACAATTTGTGAATAATTCTTCTTTCTGTAGTCAAGGTCGGTAGGCCTGGGAAGAGGAGTCAGATAAAATGTGTCCAATTAAAAAATAAAAAATAAATACATTTACATACATCAAGTGGGCATATTATGGGATGTTGTGGAAGACCAATGTGGATGAAGATGAACCAGAAAGATTATATAAATGATAAAAGTAGGACACCTTATGATAATCTGTTCAATTGTTTATCCAACTTTGAAAGTCTTTGCTCAATGACAGCACTCTAAACAAATACATTTCATTTATTATAAAGTGATTTTAATAAATGTAATAAAGTTACACTGACTTCAATTTTACTGGTGAATTTCCACCACACTGCTTGGTGGCTACCAGAATATTAGTCATAAGACCTACATATTTTTAAATATATACACTAGCACTGCTGATCAAAAGTTTGGGGTAAGATATCTTTAAAGAAAGTAATACTTCATCAAAGATGCATTAAATTGATCAAATGTGACAGTAAATATATTTAAAGGGATAGTTCACTTTGAAATTAAATTTTGGTATGTTTTAGCTTACCTCAAGGGCATCCAAGATGTAGGTGTCTTTTTTTCCGCAGTAGTTTCAATTTTGATATTTTTAGGTCAAACCGTTCTTGTCTGTCAGTCATTTAATGCAGGTCTATGGTCACGGTCTCAAATAGCATGCACAGAGTCCAAATTAAAACAATTCCCCGTCGTCCAAATTAAACAATTCCCCATCGTAAGTACACATTGGTGGCCTAAGACACGAAACGAGCGGTTTGTGTGAGAAAACGAACAGTATTTATATCGTTGTTACCTCTTGAACACAACCACGTCCAAGTGATCTGAGGTAGCATGCACAGATGAGATGAGATATATACACTAGATGTCGCCTTGGCTACGGTTTCGTTCTAATGAACTGCAGTAGCCAAGGCGAAATCTAGAGTATCTATACCCGCCCGCGCCCTCAGATCACTTGGACGCGGTTGTGTTCAAGAGGTAACAACGATATAAATACTGTTCGTTTTCTCACACAAACCGCTCGTTTCGTGTCTTAGGCCATCAATGTGTACTTACGATGGGGAATTGTTTAATTTGGACGATGGGGAATTGTTTTAATTTGGACTCTGTGCAGCTCTTTGAGACCGTGACCATAGACCTGCATTATATGACTGACAGACAAGAACGGTTTGACCTAAAAATATCTAAATTAAAACTACTGCGGAAAAAAGACACCTACATCTTGGATGCCCTTGAGGTAAGCTAAAACATACCAAAATTTTATTTCAAAGTGAACTATCCCTTTAAAACGTTACAAAAGATTTCCATCTGAAACAAAGTTCTTTTGAACTTTATTTATCAAAGAATCCTGAAATAAAATGTATCATAGTTTCCACAAATATATTAAGCAGTACAACTGTTATCAAAATGTATAATAAGAGGAAATGTTTTTTGAGCACCACATCAGCATCTAAAGAGTAATGGCTGCTCAGTAAGTGAATGAGTAATTCAGCTTTTCCATCACAAGAATAAATTACATTTTAAAAGGTATTAAAATAACATTTTACAATATTATTGTTTTTTATTGTATTTTTGATCAGATAAATGCAGCATTGTCATAGTGAGTATAACATAATTTTAAACAGAAAAAAACAGAAAAATCTCAAACCACAATTTTTTTAATTGTTTTACATAGTGAAAGTAGTATATCTAGTAAACTAAGTATCATTAAGTATTTACATTAAGTCCAGCTATAGTCTGACAGTCCAAATATATCATCATAATGTGCAATTAATTATGCAAATGATTAAGTGCAAATTAAATAGAGCAGGTTCAACACAAAGTCAAATTGTATACCAATTAAGGTATTCTGTTAGTCCAACTTAAATGATTTAAGTCAGACTAAAGCAGCCATAACATTTAAAAGTGACAAATAATTGCTTTGCTTGAACTGAAATTGAGATGCATGTAAGATAGCACAAGTAACACAGGGGGAAAGATTGCATATATATCATTTTCACCTCTCAGTAAATGGAGAAGGGACCGGGCCGTCTGTGTGTATCACACTATGTACAGGGGCCTTCCCAAGGGCGGCCCTGAGACAGAAACCAGTTTGTCATCTGGTGTCCTTGTCCTACTTTAAAAACCACCCTGTTTCTGCCCACAGCCTCAAAGGAGCCCAGAGAATACCACTCCTCTCACTAAGGGTAAAAAGCTGATGATGACCTGGAAGTGAGCAACACTCACAGTGGAACATGTTCCCATTTTCACCCTGACACATTGGCAAACACACATCATCGCCTCGCTAGCGTTTGCTGAGTGCAAGCCCCACTGACATCCCTCCATTTCCCACCGCTGCGGCGCACTTTCAAACACTCAACATTTGTCCTATTTGAGTTAAAGTGCAGTCGTTGGTTTAACTACAGTAAGAAATGTTTCTGCTTTAAAAGCACTCCTCAGAGGAACGCTTTATTGCCTAGAGGTTCATCTATCAGACCTCAGGAGACATAATGGAGCTCTCAGTTATGCGTCATTTAGGTATCAACTCGATTTCAGATGTTTCTCAGCACTGAGGAAGATACTTTAAAAACTAGACAAGCTAGAATATACTTGAAGTACTTAAATTAATTAGCTACTGTAGACTACAAGACACTAACCAGAAGTATTTCAGCAACTCTGATGCCATTTAAGAAGACACTATCTTTTTAAACATACAAAATACTTTTAATCCTGAAAATAATGTATCACAGTTTCCATAAAAATATGAAGCAACTGTTGAACTGCCATCACAGGAATAAATAAAGAGTTATTTCAAGTTGTAATAATATTTTACAATATAAAACATGTCATGGTTCTGGTGTTCTAGTCACAACAACTGAGGAACTGCTGATACAAAGACTTTAACTGCAGGAGACTCAAACTATCTTGAACAAGAAGACAATATAGGACAGAGAACTAACTCATACTGAGGGCTTACACAAACTAAGGAGCTGATTAACAAGGCACACCTGAACTAAGGAACCTAATCAAATCAGTGGCTATGGATACAAACAGGTGGGGAACGAGGATGACTGAACTAATTGAACAAACTGAGAAGCTAACTAGAAACACAACACAATGAAAATTGAATAAAAACAGAACATACACGTGACCATAACTGCATTGATCAAATAAATGCAGCCTAAGAGACTTATTTCAAAAAATGCAATTTTTAAAACATAGCCATAAACTAGATCTTTTTCTTACAGACCCAAAATTATTATACATGTTATACATGTATAGTATTGTACAAAATAAATACTTTTTTTCCCATTTCATTCTGAAACATTACTCAAATAAAATGCTCCATTTGCTATTCATTTAATCTCATTAATGTCTAAGAGAAACAAATAACCTTAAAGAGATTTAATGCTTATTTGTGATTTTTCTTTCCCTTGGTGCTCAACTATTTTCTAAATTAGACAGATGATGCCATAACAGGTCAAGGTAATCATTTAACACACCACAATCCTTTCATGTAATCAAAGCCAAATGGCATCTTGTAGGTGTAATTTACCTTCATTATATGGTTTATATTAAAAGGATTATTTTTGCGGCTCACAAGGCAGAATTAGATAAATGGTTTAAGCTTGCTCTACTGGGCTACATCCATTCCAGTTTAATCAGGTGTCCTGAATGAGGCAAAGGCTCCACATGAGGCAGGCTAGTACCGTACAGCTACAAATCAGTGAGCTCCATTCTGCCGTAATTGTTCCTCGGGTTCTTCCCACAATGCACAACTGTGAGGAAGCCGTACCGATATGGTGCTGTATAGCTAATTCCCAGTGATAGATAATGTTTAATTAAAACTTCATGAAGACAAAAGATCTGAGTGAACCATCATTCGGAAAGTGATGGTTTTGGTATCTGGCTGAATTTCTGTGTAATTCAGAGTGTGTTATGGGATATGTAAATATCCACCACCATGTAACCAGGTTTTTCTGGGTGGTTGCTAGGTGGTTACTTATTGGCCCAAGAGCAAAGAGTCCACTCCCAAGTCTCTAGCCTCGTTCAGGCTGAAATCTATGGGTACCACGAGGGTGGGGACGACATAGTGTGCGCCACTATGTGAGCTTCTGCCCCTAACAGAGAGAGAGAAGAGAGGCTTATGCAGGGCACTGGAAGGGCCAACGATTTGGTAGGGATCCCATTGTTGTCGGTTCCCTCCAAGGTAGGAGTGACCAACTGAAAGGGAACGTCTCAGTTACGTATGGTAACCCTCATTCCCTGAAGGAGGGAACGGAGATGTCTGTCCCGTCGCCATGTTGTTGTACCATCGCCATGTTGTTGTACCATCGCCATGTTGTTGTACCATCTGTGCTGCCGGGTCTCTGGCTCTGCTCCTCAGCAAAAACCAAAGATGTGTTGCACCTGCTGCTTATTCGCTGCGTGATGGAAGTTTCTCTCTGCGAAGGTCCCATTTATGCCTGTTCCCTCCAACGTACGTCTCACTTCCCTCCTTCAGGGAACGAGGGTTACCATACGTAACCGAGACGCTTTTCAGGGAACTTTCATTTACAAATTTCAAGGCAGCTTATTGGATCAATAAAGACAGACGTCAAATTATGTAAGGACACATTACGGTGAGTTTACAATCTAGTAGCAAAGTGTTGTTTTTAAGTAGAGTTAGTTATAAAAACTTTACATCCAAATGTAAGCAAGACTTAACAAATGAATGCATTCTTCTTCCTATGTAAAGTATGTCAGGGATTTTATTGTGTGTCATAAAAAAATCTAATTCAATCAAGAAGAAAATGAATAGCTTGCCTTTCCACAATAAAACAGACAATGTGAGGTATCATTCATGTTTGTAGCACAAACGGTGCAGAACAAGTTATGAGGCAAAGTTTAATACTTAGTTTTAGAGGTCTGTTCAAATCACTAACCCTAAGTATGAGCAATAATAACAGAAATACGTCCCTTAGCATGCGCCACTAACCTTGTTAATGATGCCCAACCGGGACTGGAATAGCAAAATGAAGATGGGATGAACTCTGTGTCTATGCATGAGTGATGGAAGTGGCCTTCCACCTCCTCAGCAATAACGGCCTCTTATCAGCCCTGTCGCGGAGGAGAAATGTGGATTTCATTATTTGTTGCAGTTAATGTTTGGTTCTGGTTGTTGACAGACACAGCTGGCTGAGAGGAGATACTCAGCCAATGTCATCCCCATTAATATCACTTATTCAAGCAAACGGCTGAAAGAGAGAGGCGAGGAGTTGGGGAATAGTGACGGAGAAGCAGAGAAGAGAGTATAGGGGAGCAAGAGAGAGGGCTGCCCATGCTGAAACCTTGACTGATGCTTTTTACACCAACTGAGAAAATGCCTCAGAGGTAACAGCACCACCAGCGTGTGACATTGAGGATCTACAGCATTTCATGTTTCCAAAGCGCTGGTTTCCTGTTTCAGAAATGTTTAGATTTAGATTTCATATTTCAACCAATCAAATATAACACACTAAACATTCTTCAGTTAATTTTAAAGAGTCATTTGTCATGATGTTTGTACAGTGCAGCTCGAAAATTTGGGATCAAAATTTGGGATCAGTAAGGATTTTTAAAGAATTAGGTTTTCCCAAAAATGAAAATTCTGTCATCATTTACTCAACCTCAAGTTGTCTCAAACCTGTATGAATTTCTTTCTTCTGCTGAACAGAAAAGAAGATATTTTGAAGAATGTCGGTAACCGGACAGTTTTCCATTTATATTTAGTAATATAGCAGACGCCTTTGTCCAAAGCGACTTACAAATGAGGAATACAGCCAGCGAGTCATCATGAAGAGGCAAAACAACGCAGGTGCTCAAAATGCAAAGTTCAGGCATTGCTTAGAGTAGCATAAGCCAGACAAGGGAGGATTAAAGAATTTATTTTATTTTTTTAAATGGAAGCCGTGTGCTTTTCCATACTATGGAAGTGTTTCGAAGTGTTCCATACTATCAACTGTTTGGTTACAGATTCATACACGGTTGGAACAACTTGACGGTGAGTAAATGATGCCAGAATTTTTGGGTGAACTATCCCTTTAAGGATTTGGGTATTTTAAAAATAAATTAATAATTGTATTCAGTAAAGATGCATTCAATTGATCAAATGTGACAGTGAATACAATTATAATGTAAGATTTCAAATAAATACTTTCATTTTTGTACGTTTTTTTACCGTTAACAGAACCAAACTGTTTCTTTTTTTTTTTTTTTTTTTTTTTTTACGATTCAAAATAAGAACCCTTTTACCACTGAGGTCACGGAACAAACACCAATCGATCACGTTAAATGCAAAAATCAGCTTGGCTGACTCATTTGCTCAAAGGAGGTTAATAGAGGAAGGGTGCTGGAGGAGAAAACGAGAGGCTGATTGTCTTGTCACAGGTGACGGTAACAGTACAATCTCGCTGACAAAGCCGTGCAGCTCCCAGAGAGTGAGAGCGCTGGAAGAGGGGTGACCTCTCACACCACAGTACTCATGGGAAAATATATTCTGTCAGCTGGCCAGCTCTTCTTCCTCACATCTGTCTCACAACCAAAAAGTGTTCACACACTAACATATAAACAACCGGGACATTGTTCAATTACCTGCTCATCAGACCTGCACAGATTCTGAAACCAAACCTGTATAATTTTCTTCTGTATCTTCTTATACAGAAGAATTATGAGAACCTATGGTGTTTGAGGTCACCGTCAGAACATTCTCAATAACGACTAAAATGTTAGTTTGTTACCGGCTATTCATAAGGACCATATAAGAAGTTATTTAAATTATATTAATCATCATTTAATAAAATATCATCTTCGTTGGTATACTGTAAATCTGTGTTGAAAAAATAATGGAATCGCATTCAATGCTTTCAGAATCTTTACTTTTTTAAATCATTTTGTTTCTGTATTTTTTAATGGCAGAATATTTATTGGAAAAAAAAGAAATATTATATTTATCAAAATAAACTGAAAATAGTAAAAACTTTGGTAAAAGTCCCGTTCCCCATGTATACACTATATACATGGGGAACAGGACTGTAAAATAAAGTGCTACTTACTTTTCATATATTATTATAAATATAGCATAGCCTACATAAAAATGTAATAAATTTAAATATTATAATATATTTTAACATGATGGGGTATGAGAGTAAATGATGTCAAAAATTACATTCTTGCATACTTTTTGTCAGAGACACCAGCACACCAGCATCCAAAACACATGTGGATGAGCAACGTTTCAGCAGGCACTGTCCCGAGGAGTTCAAGAAGTGAAAATGATCTCTGAATGTTCTCCTGAAAATACTGCAGTGGCCTCACAGCAAGTCTGTGAGCAGAAACACAATCATTTATAATGCAATTTAAGTAATTTATGCAGCAGACCAAAAACAACTGAATTAGTTTCCACGACAGATGAGCATCTTAACTTTCTATGTCAGCTAAAACACACACATGCACTCACACAAGTCCATGACAGCTGGTGTAAAGTAGTTTACCTGGGCCTAGAGGGCAACAGTCTAATCACAACCTCTCTCTGAAGATTATTTGTGCAGGTAATACCTCCCGGAATATTCTATGGCACAGCCCACTGTTGTAAAGACATTGTTTCAATGAGATATTACGGCGAGGCTCAAGGTCGCTGAGGCACGGCTTCCCGCAGGGGCATTTCATGGAACTGTGGGTAATATGTTTAGTGACGAGAATGTGATCAGACTACAGGTTTCTCACCTTGTTAGAGGGAACACTGGTGGAAAAAAGTCAACTTTATTGCATTTCAAATATATTTCCTTTTCAGTATGCAAATATACTAACAATTTTTTCTTTAAATGTATAAAAAGTATATTGGCATCATGCTTTGACCTATTTTCACAATACAACTTTTAACACACTTTAAAATAATTGTAATTTAGAAAAATATACTTAAATTAAAGTTCCTTGTAATGTTTTAAGTATTTATTAGAATATTTCTTGAAAATATTAAGCATATTTTAAACCGTATGCTCAAAATTGTCATTGTAACAATGCACTGTAACAAAGTAGCCTACATTTTAAAAATACATTATTTAATATCCTGAAGTTGTAGTATATTTAAAGTTCAATTTTTTTTAGTTTACTTATGCATGCTTGGAATTCGCTTTATTTATTGCATATTTCTTTCAGAAAGGGTTAAAATATATGACTAATGCATTAAAAGCCGATTTTTAAATATATGAAATGTACAATTGGCTACTGTAATTGTGATTTAAGTGTACATTATGTTTAATAAGTTTACACTGTCAGAGAAGAATCATGTTACAAACTTGCACACAAATCTGTACTAAACAACACACCAACAGCACTCACACACACACTCACTCACTCACTCACACATACTCACAATACAGGTAAACGCAAGAAAATAGGAGTTGAGTGGTAGGTTGAGGCTTATCGGAATTCAAATTAGTCTCTTCAACTTGGTCTGTGACCAATCAGTTTTTGTTGCCCACTCCCTGCAGCCAATCAGAGGCAGAGCTGCTGACAGTACTTGTCTGATTCCCCCTCGCTCGCTCACGGGAGGTTTGCAGGTGAAGTACAATTGCCACCATACATTATTTATTTAATACAAAATTGAAAGCCGAAAGTATCGCTCATTCTTGGGAATTCGGACCTGTTCAATCAAGTGACATTGCAGCCTGGCCTTAATGGCGACTATAGCTGGCTTGGACTAAAATGGCCTACGCGACCCCAAAAAAGAACCGGAGAAAAAGTCCTGCTATTTGGAGGTAAGTTGTAGCCTACTAGTTATTTTATTATTCTTTTCAATCTCACAAACACACACAAAAAAACTGTCAATGTTTCGTTTTGCTTGAACAAATGGAAAACCAGGTTTATGGCACATGCAGCACTCCCGTTCATCTGATTGGTTAGACCGTCCTGTCTTCTGTACATTATTAATTCATAAAAAAGAGTTGTATGTTGTATATGTTTGATTAGGCCTATGTACTGGAAACAATATTGACATACTATATTGATACAGTTCCCTAGTGCTAGTCCTCATTTACTGTTCAAAAATAGTATTGGTTCAATACAGGATTTAGATAGAGTAATGTAAACGTGAATAAAAAGTTCAAATCAAGCATGTAATTAGTCCATACACATGCATATACTTATATACTTATATGTATAGTTGAAGTTGTTCCAATTTAGCACATGAAAGTACACTAATATGCAATTTAATTACAATTTAATTACAACTAAAATGTACTTACTGTAGTACAAAATCAGCTGTTCCAAAATAGCACACTTCAAGTTAACTAATCATTAACAAACTTGAAGTATACTGATAATTAGTCTGGCTTCAAGTATACTTGGCTTTTTCTTTTTCTTTTTTTCTTTTTTTCTTTTTTACCAGGGAAGGGTAAACTAGCACCAAAGCTGTTTTGCAGAATTTAATTTAATACTTTTTTTTCTGATTTATTCAGAGGGAGACCAGCTGATATTTTGAACTAGAACTAAAAATACCATACCTGCTTTTCTGCAAACACTCACACACAGCATTACTTTTCGTTGCTATGAACTTGTTTTTAATAAAAAAAAGATTTAATTTCATCAGAGGTGACATTTAATACTACTTGAACTCGAGAATATTTTTGAACCATTGCAATTAATTGAGCTGGTTGAGCATTTCAGCCCCATTTTTTATTTTTTTTATTTTTTTTTGACCCAATTAAAAATGAGGAGACTATTTTTCAAATGTCCAGAAAATTATACCCTTCTCTGCTTTGATCCCTGGATCTTTCCTCACTTTCCACTGTTACATTTCCCATGTTAATTGTGTCTTTTTATTTATCTAGTTTCCCATTGGATCCACAATGGGATGCATTACTGTTTGTAAAAATAAAACAGTCTCTATATTTACGACAAATGCGAGAGCGTATTACAGGGCCTTCAAAAGTGTAGACAAAATAATGAGGACTCAAATCTATTGATATTTATCTGGTCTGTAGTCAGAGCTTCAGGGGAGCTCACAGGGAACCTATCGAATGCTCCTGATATAGTCGACAAGACAGCAATTTCTGGCATCTCGGATATGCAGTTAGAGGGGTCCGTGCAGTGCCAAACTGTGTATCGATTCAAACACTGAGGAGAAGCCAACTAACTGCCATCCACCTGAATACATACACAAAACAGAGGCTGTTCAAGCAAACTCTTCTCCCAAACATAGTGAGCTGCCTCACTGGCTACTGCCTAAAGACGCAGCTGCCTTCTGCATCCTAAAAGGTCGTAGAATCTCATATGTGTTGATAAAAAAATAAATAAAATAAAAACTCAAATAAAATTCTGCACGAGAGATTCGATTCGCAATTGATTTCTAACTTAATGTTAATTGTTATTTTTACATTGACCCTAACAATGATAAAAACTACATAGCACACGCACAAATATTAATTTTAAAATATGCCTGTAACTATTTTTAAAAACCTTAAAACCTCATTTTGGCTAAATGATGCATGCAAGTTTTGGACAAAATTAGGTTTTTAGGCTCTTACAAAAGAATAGTTAACCAAAAAAAATGCAAATTGTGTCATTTACTCACCGTTTTGTAATTCCAAACCCAATCCAAAATACCTTTTTGCATCTGTGACCCACAAAAAGAAACATTTTGAAGACTTAAGCTGAAGACTTAGAGATTAAGGCTTCAAAAATTATTTAAAGCTCCATAAAAGTGGTCTATACAACAAGTCTTCTGAATCCAAACACAGCTTTGTGCAAGACACAAACCTAAAGATTTGTTATTAACTAAAAAGTTTTATTACACTTTTATATTTCCTTTTTCTGTAGTTTTGAAAGCTTCACTCCTTATGCATTGTACTTGAAAATAAAATTGAGAACTGAATTTTTCCCTTTGTGTTCCACAGAAGAATGTCCCACGTGTTTTCAATGACATGAATGAATAACAGAATAACCATTTTTGGGAATGGCATTTCTCTAAAATGCCTACCTTGGAACAGCTTTTGTGCTGGGAGCGCACCTACTGTATGGTGCCATAATATGCTGTTTCCGTTGGCAGCTCACTAGGTTTATAGAGCATTTGTGATGTTATGCATCTGAACTCTCCTAATACCAAAATTAAGCACTATAATATGGATGAGAATGATTACCACAGTAGTTAGGCCAAGGTCAGTCAGTCTATAACACATACACTGGTGTAGGTGTAGCAATTGTATAGTGTGTGAATAATAACTGTCTCACTAGTGCAGGTCAAGATGGCTGTTAGGTTAATCCTGGATCTGGACAGCTGTCAGAAATAAGCATTCAGTCATACATTAGAAGAATCCTCCAAAGGATTGTACTGAACATGAAATGAAATGACATTACCAAAGACAATTCAATTTTTAATCATGTACGTCCTGATGCAAGTAATTATTAAGACCCTAAAACAAGCTCAAGTGGTCCCTCCACATGTATACACAAAAATATGTTTTAAAGCATTCAGCTCAAAATGTGTACTTGGTAAAATCATTTAAATCATTCAAAAATGTTGCAAAAGTGCAAACAACAACTCTATACATTAAGATATTTTAAAATGGATGAGCCATACATTTAAGATTTTGTTCATTTTTCTGTTTATCTAAAGTTCAGCCTGTCCATATTTATAATTGGCATGTAAAAAATAATTGAGTTCACTGACAGATTCATGACAAAGAAACTTGCTTTTGCTACTCTGAAAATGTTAATATTTTAATTGGCCTCATTTAGTGTGCCCATTGTGTGAAGTCCCAGAAATAAAATTTAATGTTAAATAAGCTTTACAGCGTAATAAAACAGAAAAACTTTGTTGTTGAGACAATTATAGCTGTTATATTTTAAAATGTAATTACAGCAAGATGAAGTTGCTGTTCCTTCCTGATTTTTAAAATGAATATTTTCTGTAAAATGTCTAATCAAATCTGCTTCTCATACTTTGCTCGTGGGCCCTTGTGCATTCTAGCAAGAAAACACAATCTAAGGTCCAAATTCAACCAAAGGCATATGCACATTATTTGCGTTAATATTAGTCCCCAGTGGGTTATGCACTGACAACAGATCAAATAAAGATTAGCAAATTCGCAGAAACGATTAGGACAAAATAAAGCAATCACACAAATGATGCTGTAGGGAATTAGAACAAATGTGCACTGGCGTTCGGAAATATTCTGCAGTGCAGCTTAGCCTACAGCCAAGCTTGTTAATGCACATTACAGACAATGTTTGTGACAAGATAGTAAATGTTTAATAACCATTGTGACTTTATGGTGTGGAAAACACACGTTTTAATATACATGCCAAGATACAGTTCCAAAATTAGACTGTCCCTGACTGAACTGGAGGATTGGAGGAGTGTCAAAGCAAATGAGACATCCTCTCAGAGCTGCAGTTGGCCAGTTCCCAAGACCTTTAACTGCACCTTTCCATCAGAGCTGACAACGCTGATTCAGTCTAGCAGACGGGCTTCTTATAGATCACATTCCTCAAGTGCTGTCACTTTTATCTCTGACTAGACCACAGGAGAGAAGGTAGAATTTGTATAAAGGGTTTATCCTGTTCATCAAACAGGATGTGACATCATACTCCACATCAAACCTCTTATACAAGAAACTAGTTGTGAAGGTCCAGCCAGTGGTTTAAAAGTACTTTGGCAGAATCACAATGTTGCGTTGGGTGGCTGTAATGAGCACATGAAGATAAGTACAAACTAAACAGTCTTTAATACAACCCCAATTCCAGAAAAGTTGGGACATTTTATAAAATGTAATAAAATCAAGAGTCTGTGATTTGTTAATTCTCTCGAACCTTTATTTAACTGACAAAAGAACAAAGAAAAGATGTCCAATATTTTCACTGGCCAACTTAATTTTATTTTGTGAATATAAACACATTTAGAAAGATGGGACATAAAAGTGAAAAGATAACAGAAAATCTCATATCTATTTCTTAAAGTGTTTTGATACAGACCACAATAAGCAGGTGAATTGGTAATTGGGTGTAAAAGGAGCTTCTCTGTCTTTGCAAGCAAAGTTGGGTCATGGCTCACCACTTTGTGCCAAATTTCATGAGAGAATTGTCAAACAATTAAAAAAATGCAAGATTACAAAGTATTTAGATCTTTCATCATCTACCATACATATTGTGAAAAGATTCAGGGAATCCAGAGAAATCTCAGTCCATGTAGGGCAACGCAGGAAACTTCTGTTGAATATGCGTGACCCTCAGAAGGCATTGCATGAGAAACTGTCATGCTACTCTGATAAATATAGCTACATGGGCTCTGGAGTACTTTGGAAAACTTTTGTCACTTAACACAGTGAAATGCTGCATCAAGAAATGCAACTCAAATCTCTGTTACGCAAGGAGAAAGCTATACAATTGTTCAATGCAGAGATGGCACTAAGTTCTCTGGGCCTGAGCTCATCTCAGATGGTCCAGAAGACAGTGGAAATGTTCAAATTTAGCTTGTTTCAGGAAAAACAGACATTTTGTGTTATCCCAAAGACGAAAGGGACCATCCAGACTTTCCCCAGTGGCAGGTGCAAAAGTAAAAATCTGTCATGGTATGGGGGTGCATCAGTGCAAACAACATGGGTGACTTGCATGTATGTGAAGGACGTGGAGGCGTATATTGGGATTGTACAGAGGCATATACTGTCATCAAGATGACATCTTTCCTGGGAAGCAAGACAATGCCAGGCCTCATTCAGCATGTGCTAGAACAGAGATGTGCTTGACTGCCTTCCTGCAGTCCAGATTTGTCTTTTATTGAAAATTCCTCGCCCATCATGAAAAGGAGAATCAGACAACGACGAGCGTGGACTGTTGAGCAGCTGTCTTGTATCAGGTGAACAAATTCCACATGCAAAACTGCAACAATTAGTATCCTCAACTCCTAAACTATTAAAATGTGTAATTAAAAAGAAAGGTGAAAGAACACAGTGAAAACTAAACCAGTCTGTACATACACATAACACAAGAATAGGCTATATAAATTGTGATCGCTAAATATGAAAAAAAATGTTAGCACCAATAAATGAATGTCATGGAGAAGCAAAGTAATAACTAGATCTCTCGCATTCCATTAACACACATCTCTCACCTCCGAAGCAGAAAAATTATCAGTAGCACCCAGACTCTGTTTATTAGTCAAGTACTAAGGCATCTCTCTGTGGTGTCTCTTAAAACTTAATTGACATTTTACAAACTAAATGGTTAAATTATGACACAAATTATGTGACTCATATATGATATGATATATTAAAATGAAATGTATTCCTGTAATGGCAAAACTGAATTTTCAGCAGCCACAGTGTCACATGATCCTTAAGAAATCATTCGAACAGCACTTATTTGAAATAAAAATCAAATACACTTGGTTACACTTTACTTTAAGGTGTCTGTGTTACAGTGTAATTACACATTTAAGTACTCGGTAATAATGAACTACATGTACTTACTATAGGGTTAGGGTTAGGAAAAGGGGTGTTAATTTGCATGTAATCAATGCTTAATTTATCATTATGCTACAGTAACTACTGTACGTGTAACAAGGACACTGTAACAAAGTGTTACCAACTTTTTTTTAACATTATAAATGTCTTTTCTGTCACTTTTGATCAATTCAATACATCCTTGCTGAATAAAAGTATAATTGTCTTTTTTTAAGTTTTCTTTATAATAGAATTTTGCTGAAAATCAGCACTTTCGCCTGGGATATTGGTTAAGTGTTGACATATCCAATTGCCTGCGGTGTGTTTTGAAATGCATGCTGCTAATGAGAGACATGGCAAATCACCACTAGAAATATAATCATAATGTTGTTCTAGGTATTATAATATTTGTCACTGAAGATGTGAAATGGCTGTTAATGTATGAGTATCTAAAGAAGCTCCCTGCAGAGGCATCTGACACCAGCTGTGCAGCGCTGAATACTGACTTTTATGGCATTTTAATGCTTAAATGCACTGCTTTAAATCAATCCAGCCATGCATAGCAAATAAGCAGCAAAATACAATTAGTTTGGTATGCTTTTCTTTCATCTGCGCTGCTCCTTCATGAGCATCTGATTGTATCACTCAAAGGTCAAGTGGGTCTATGTTTGAATATAAAACATTCTGCACTTTTGCAATATTCAGTAGTTTTATTTCCCATTAACTCCATGACTAGAGGAAGAGAAAACCAAAGAGGAAAATCCTAAGCCATCTTCAGCATAAACCCAATCACCCTATGACCCCGGGGGTCCCAATCTTCTTCGAATTGTGAGCTTACTGCACCTTTTGAAACATCTAAGAAGATGATGGCCTAATCTGCAGGATTTTTTGCCATTTCTGCACTGATTTGAGGGAAAAAATAAACTCATTTATGAACATACTTAACTAAATAAGCTCTTTTGAAGCAAACAAACAGTGACAAGGCACATTAAAACACTTGGTTTACCCCAATCTAGAAGACTGAGACTGGGGGTGCCTCCAGTGGCACAAACAAAATCAAAAGGGAACACAGCGAAATTGGTTTCTGAAAGCACATCTTGTATCATTCTCATTGAAATCAATGAATTTGCAAACTACTCTGATGCAGAGTCTTCTTTAGAAGTTTATTTTCCCAGTATCTTATTAGTATTTGTACATAATTATTACAAATACATTTGGATATAAATGCTGAAACGCAGTATTGACAGCATCTAAAACTTAAAATATAAAGCATTTGTATTATTATTTGTATTTTTGAGCAAAATAATCGTGATGTTTAAACATTATTGTGCAGCCCTAATTTTAGATTTCTAAAGCTGAGCTTTATTTTAGATATTTATTTTTGCCTGTGCATATGCAAACTTAATATCAAATAAATCATTATATAAGTGATGAAAATCCTCAAAAAGAGGTGAACATGGCGCAAGAAATCAAACAGAATAAAACAAAACTGATAGAATGTCAAATGTTATGTCAGTGAACATTTTAAATTAATGACATTGATTAATAAAATGAACAAAAACCACCAACTAACTCCATGAATTTAATGTTTTTAACCTAAACGGATTTGTAAGTATTTCCCTATCTCTTAGGATGTTCATACATAAAATTGCAAAAAACATACATACATGTTATAGGTTGTCAATGAGTTAATAATATACGTTTTAGTGTCAGTGCAAATATGGAAATGTAAGTGTGCTATAACCCCATTTAGCATACTAATACCTACGATTACTAATGAGATCACTTACATTTTCTGCACTTCAGGGTTTGTGTGCAGAATGTGCAAACAGGGTTTAGGGTTTAATAGTCTGTTTTTCTACAATGATCTTTTAGCTTTTAGTACTTCCTTGAACCCAGCAGCTTTCTCTTTCATCTAAAAGTCCAAAGAAGATCCTAAGGACACCTCCTGTGTGTCCTTTCTCAGATCTATCCTGCTCGGTAAAGCCAAAACGAGAAACACAAGTACACTCTTCAAATGTTTTTTACTGAAAGACTGCCTCACACTGTTCCACTTAATTCCTGCTTGGTGTTGTAGATGCACAAATGCATTAGTCTGATGTGTGCTATTTTCCCAGAAAAGCGGCCAAACCTAACTCTCTCAGCATGAGGAAAACAGTCATGCTGAGCAATGTGCTTTTTAAGTACAAGAAAATGACATTTTTCAAAAGTTAAATAAGTTCCCCAGTCACTACGAGTACACTTCCCCTGAATGCAAGTATTAGGCTAAATTGTCCAATTAACGGTGAATCTATTGAATTTTTTGGAACTTCGAAGAATCAAATCTAAGAGCATTTTTCATGGAACAAACATCAAAATGAGGTTTTTAATTGCTAATAAAACTCTTCTAGACTTCTAAAATAAAACGTGTTGATATTATTATTATTATTATTATTTTACATACATTTTCAGTGTGTGTCGTCAAGTTCAGGAGGAGTCTCTGTAACACAGCTGTAGATTTCTACCAATTTAACCTTGCACAGTGCTTACAGTACACTTCAAACTTTCTCCTACAGATGTGAGGCTTGTCAGACTGTCTCAGTATACCGCTCAGGGCGGGTTGCACTTCTGAGGCTAAACGTCACATGGGATATTCTTCAGACACCATTATGCCACAGCTATGGGAAACATTCCATTCAAAAGTCTGTTACTATCTGAGTGTTATCAAAAATTGAACACGTGCGTGATGTAAGCCTCTGTCTCCTGCACGCCAGCACCCAGGGCCGTCTTTGATCAATTATTCGAGATTCGCTAGATCCCCTTTGAATGCGGATCAGTGTGTTTGCCAGCAGCGCTATGTTAACGTTGTTTAATTACTGAATTGTTTGTGTGAGAGGCACGCTCGCTGGTGCATTTGTGTACCGAAGCGGTGTTTACACAGCTTCACCTCAGCAAAACAATTTACTAGCAAGTCATTCATCACTGATTATTTGAATGAAGTTTCTTAATGGCTTCTCATAAGGATTAGCTGCAGGATTACATTAGATGTTTTTCCTGCCTGTTGAAAGACAAATTTGTGAAAAGACAAGGACATTTTCTGTGAGGATGACAAAAAGAAGTAATCCCAAAATGCATGCTTTTTCATTATACGGATTGGTAGATACAATGTCCCAGTCATGGTAAAATAGACAATATAGCAATTGCAATGATGGAAAACACCTATCTACCATTTGAGGCAAGAGCATTTGAAAGCAACTTTTTGGAGAAAAAAATACAAAATAATAATCATAATGATAAGTTTAATGTATGTTTTCTGTGCTGCAACCTCATCGCGAGTTTAAAATATATGTGCAAGCTAAAAATATAAAAAATAAATTGTATTTTTTCCACATGTATAAATATACATAAGGACAATCAAAAAAATTTACATATGTGCAAGAAAAAAATGGATTCATACAACATATGTGCATTCCCTGCAGGAAGTTATCTTACATAGTTCTGGCTCATTTGTGGCATAAAAGTTCTCAAACATATTGTTTGTAAATGCTAATCAACAGTAAAAAAAAAAAAAAAGTTGTCATATTTATTCTTCACAAGTGTCTTAGAATATTTACCTATTGAAGAATAATCTGTGGTGTGGTACCCGTCACGGGTTTGCCAGGCTCTCTCACCACCACCACTCAACGATCCCAGTCACCGGAGTATTAACCATCATCACATGTCACCCATTACTCACTTCATCAAGCACCTCATTTAAGCACATGCCTCAATTCAGTCAGCGTCTAGCCTAGAACAAGGAAAACAGATTCACCTTACTATTTTCGAACTATTCCAGTTCTCACGATCCCCAATAAGTATCCCTGTGATTTCTCCTCGTGTTTCCTAGTCTGCATCTTGAAGATCCCCTTGACATCCTTAATCGTTGCCAGTACCTGTCTAAGTGTGTGCATTATCAGTCAGTTCTACCACCTTAGCCTAGTTCACCAGTAAGAATAAGGACTTTGCAGTTACTATTTCTCCATCTACATTCATCTACTTTTAGTCTCTCACCTGCTATCTCCTTGCCTGCTGATTGTTTTCAATAAAGTTGTTTTCTGGATTCACGTAATTCCTGTCCAGTGTATATATCCTGACATACCGTTGGCTGACATTATCTTTTAGCTCCTAATAAAAGTCAATGTCCCTATTTTCTTGCATGGCATCTAGCCAGCGCCCACACAGATAGTATTGATCCAACAGGTGGAGTTGGTTCATAGACAGATAACATCTATCACATCTCAGGGGTCACTTATTACCATTGGCAGGGGCCTTCACTTATTACATTTAATAGTACTTTGCAGCATCCATCTATTGTAGCACTACACCCGTCAAATAGTGAACAAATTTCAGTGAATCAATGAACCACTTGCATCCGTTCCCAGGTTAATAGTCACAAGAGGAAAATATTATCAGTAAATGATTGTTCGTTCCTCACGCAAAGCTTTTCGGAAGACTCTGAAAATAGCACACAAGTCATATGGACTACATTTATGGTATCAAGCATTTACAATTACACTGCATGTAAATTCAGTCCAAAGTGTCGTTAATGTGATTTTCTTTTTTCTTTTTTTATTATTATTATTTATTTCATATTTTCCCAGAGTCAGATTCAGGTCTCTGTTGACCTTCTCCATTTGACTCACATTGTACGCTCTCATCCCCCTGAATAATTAATTTCTGCTTGAACAAACTGTCACATCACTTTTGAATCATAATGTGAGAGCTGCAGGTGAACAGAAAGACTTCTGGTGTTAAAACACAACTGTCAATTAACGCTGCTAAACCTTTTGGTAAAAAGAATATATATATATTACCAAATATATTTTGATATAATATACACTGTAAAAACTAAAGGAGCTTCAAGTATCCTGTTGGATACTCAAGGAACTTCAAAATGTAATTTTGGTGCCTCAAAGCTCTTTTTCCTATAGAAGGGTAACTGGAAGAGCATTGACAATCTTTGAGGTTCTTGCTGGAACTTATGGGATCCTTTAAGCACTTTGCATTTACTTCAGAGGTTCTGGAGTCACCTTTTCATTACTATGAGACCTCGAAGTGCTTTGGGGGAAAATAGAGGAACTTGAATGCGATAGAAGGGTTATTGGAAGATCTTTTAATATTTAAGTGGTTCCTGGAAGATCTCTTAAGTTAAAGCCAGCATCTGGAGGAACCCAATGGTTCAGTGAGGCCTGAATTAGATTATTATCCTATTATTATTATTATTATTATTATTATTATAGGCTACTTAAGTTTGATTCAGTATACATACCCAGGTGAAAAAGACGTACTATTAAATGTATTAAAAATGCACTTGAGTGTGTTTTTAGTTGACCTACAATACAAATATACTTTAATCCATTTTTATTATTATTATTATTATAGGCAAGTTTGATTCAGGATACATACCCAGGTGAAAAAGATGTACTATTAAATGTATTAGAAATGTACTTGAGTGTGTTTTTAGTAGACCTACAATACAAATATACTTTAATGCATTTTTAATACATTTAACAGTAACCTAGTCTTTTTCACTTGGGTACAGGGCCGGAGTGGGGCCACTTTTCAGCCCTGGAGTTCAGGCCCAAGACCGGCCCACTTTTTCCATGGTGGAATTCCAAATTAGCACTTTTTCCAATTTGGATAAATGAAGCAACAGTTCAGCTGAATGAATGAATGAATGAATGAGGCATTTATATAGCGCTTTCATATGTACTACTGTACACCCAAAGCGCTTTACAATCATATCAGGGGTCTCTCCTCAACCACCACCAGTGTGCAGCATCCACTTGGATGATATTACTATTGCTATTACTATTGTGTAGTTTGTATTAATACTATAGTTCAAGAAATAATGTAAAGGTTAAATAATAATTCACTTAGACATTATAAGAAGCAATTGCGACTTTATATCACACAATTCTGACAATATCTTGCAATTCTAAATTTCTGACTTTAAAAAGAAGCAATTGCAACTTTATTTCACGCAGTTCTGACTTTATATCTTGCAATTTCTGACTATAAGAAGCAATTGCGACTTTAATTCACACAATTCTGACTTTATAACACACAATTGCGACTTTATATCTCACAATTTTGACCATCTCGCAATGCTGACTTTATAACACGCAATTGCAACTTTATTTCAGGCAATTCTGACTTTATATCTCGCAATTCTGACTTTATAACACGCAAGCGACTTAATATCACGCAATTCTGACCATCTCGCAAAGTTAACTTTATAACACGCAATTGCAACTTTATTTCAGGCAATTCTGACTTTATATCTCGCAATTCTGACTTTATAACACGCAATTGAGACTTTATTTCACGCAATTCTGATGTATTCCGAGATGTAAACTCGCAATTGTGAGATAAAAAGTCGCAATTATCTTTTAAAATGTTTTATTCTGTGGCGGAAACAAGCTTCCATACCTCCTGGCCTCTTCCTCCCATCCATCCTCCCTGACGCGTACCGTTACGGTAGGGCCGGCCCAGCTATCGGTAGGCGCCGGCGATGCCGCGGGCCCGCGGCCGCAGTAGCCTACCTAAAAACGTTTTGGAAAAGACTGGCTGTGGACCCAACCAACTCTGTAGTAGGGGAGGGGAGAACTCCCTCACATAGTACCAGTGGCGGTCTTAACATAGAGGCATAGGTAGGCGGCTGCTTGGGGCCCCCTACCAGCGGTCGTAATAGGGGGGCCCCCAACCCACCTCAAAAAAAAAGAAAAAAAAAGAATAGAAAAAGCCCCTTATCATCATGAACGCATCAAAAGAATGGTAAATTGTATTAATATTCTTAATAAATACGTTGAAAAGTAGTAGTTAAAATGCCCAGTTCATGGTTATCCGTCTCTACATACACCCCCGACTTTCACAATGAAATGGACTAGTCCGTAACGGTGCGCGGCGCAAAAGATAAACACGCAATGACAGGAGTACTTGGAAGTACACAAACAGAGACGAAACGAGAAACTGAAGCGAAGTTACCCAAGCAGCTCAAATAAAAGAAAAAAGCGAAAAGACGCCGATAAGTATTTGGCAACGCTGCCAAAGATGACAAACTTTTTTTTACGGCTACTGTTGGGGATACAGACAGGAACAACTATTAACGTCCAAAGCGTTGAACATGCCGCTACAGCAGCAGCAGCAGCAGCTAGGTGAGGATAACGTTAACACACTCACATGGATATAACTTATGTGGATTTGCTAGGAGCCATATGCAACATCACCTCTCCCCATTTCGCCCCTCTTACCCCCATACTACCGTTTTGGCGCTTGTAAATGTGACGTGACAGATCCCTAACGGCACGTGAACCGATCATCTCCACTAGCTGAATAAACACAAATTAACAATGTTGAAAGATACAGTACAACTTACCGAAATGTATATTCCTCATACATAATATCGATCAATCAGTGTTTTTCAACCGCGAAAACAGGTCAATAAAACAGCTGGAGAACAATTATGTCACATAACATTTACCTCAGGAAAGCCGTTTAAAGGGATACTCTATCGAAAAAAGAAAATTCTGTCATCATATACTCACCCTCATGTTGTTTCAAACCTGTATGAATTTCTTTCTTCTGCTGAACAGAAAGGAAGATATTTAGAAGAATGTCAGTAACCAGACAGTTTTAGATATGGAAGTCAATGGTATCTAAAACTTTCTGGTTACTGACATTCTTCTAAATATCTTCCTTTCTGTTCAGCAGAAGAAAGAAATTCATACAGGTTTGAAACAACATGAGGGTGAGTATATGATGACAGAATTTTCATTTTTCGGTAGAGTATCCCTTTAATGACCATAATATATGTTATAGCATGTTAGTAGCCTATTTGGCTAAATATGTGTACTATATTACATATTTAGTATATTTTTTACTTATATTATTAAAGTTGTTATTATAATAAAAACGCATTGTTTAATTTGAGTTATTTCTATTTTTAACCTTAAATAATACTAGCTGATAGGGCTGTTTGTATACAGCATTATGTGAGGGGTTTTTTTTTTCTTGAGAAAAATTAATGCCTATCTTGTGTACCTAATATGTATCCAAATGAGTCAATATTGAATCAAATCACAAGAATTGAATTGAAATTGTGAAATTTGTGTCAAGCAATAATAAAAAAACATAGCTTGCCAGAAATTGTACCATGTAAACATTGTAACATGTTTCTGTTTAGTTACTAAAATGTTTTTACATTATAAAAATGTACATTTTACATTATTGTGATGCTAGATTTTTCAGGTGTTATCTGAAACCTTATTCTCTGTTGGGTTCCATCGTGACTATTAGTTTGTGTAGTGCTACACTTTGTGTGTTCTCTGCTTTCCATCTTCATTTTGGAGTAAAGAAATGTATGCAGGGTTTAAAGGGGAAGGTTTTTTTTCTGCTCTCCAACCTTTACTTCCCTGTAGATTAGCTTTACCTGCCTATCCACCATTCAGTCGGTAATTTTTTTTTCCGTTATCTTTTAAAGGGGGGGGGGGGGTGAAATGCTATTTCATGCATACTGAGTTTTTTACACTGTTAAAGAGTTGGATTCCCATGCTAAACATGGACAAAGATTCAAAAATTAAATTGTACGTTTGAAGGAGCATTTCTGTGCCAAAAATGGTCCTTCCGGTTTGTCACAAGTTTCGTAAAAGTTTTTTTCGAGTATGGGTCTGTGTCACGTAAGATGGGGCGGAATTTCCTTATATGGATCCTAAGGGCACTTCTCCGCGGGCGCGCGCGCACTCGTAGACCAGACAGAGAGAGAAGAGAGCGAAAGCAGTGCGTTACCTCATCAAAGCGCTCTGCTTAGCTTTTGGGAGATCAATGTCACCAAAGAAGTGGGTTTTTGTTTGCCAGGGCAAGACAACCCTGCACAGATTCCTAAAGAACCCAGCGTTAAGGGACCAGTGGATGGAGTCTGTTTTTTCAGAGACTGTTTGTTTTTTGTGCAAGACTGTTTGTTCCCTGCATTTCGACGATGATTGTTTTATAAACAAAGCCCAGATCGACGGATTTGCAGATCGTCTAATGCTTAAGGATCGAGCAGTCACAATGATAAAGGTTCGCGGTCGCAGGCGGTGAGTAAAACTGCTTCAAATGTCTCTGCGTGTTGTTAGCTCGGGGCGTTAGCACACAGCTTTAGCACACCACCCACACGGCCCGCCTCCAGACGCTCGGTTTTTTCCGGAAAAACTCGGTACAGCCTATCTTTCTTTTATAAATATAATAAACCTAAAGACTTTTTGGAGATATGAAGGATGCAATACTACTCTATAGGTACTCAAGATTAACAGGAGATTGAGTGAAAATGAGCATTTCACCCCCCCTTTAAAGATCGAATGGGGGGGCCCCCATACATACTTTCGCCTTGGGCCCCCAATTTGCTAAATCCGCCACTGCATAGTACAACCCATGCAGAGACTGCGCGCTGCAGTATCAGAAGGCGGAACGTGTAATGTTACTAACGTGACATTGAAATGTGAAGAAAAAAAAAAAAAAAAAATTCCTCGACCGGCCCAAAAGTGAGGCGGCCCACCGGGAATTCTCCCGATTCTCCCGATTACCCAATCCGGGCCTGCTTGGGTAGCTTACATATATTTAGTATAGCCTAGGCCTATTTTATTAAGTCATTTAAAACTTAAACAACAACACTAAATAGTAATAATATTATATGAAGAAGAAGAAGCAGGAGGAGAAAAGTATTATTCAGTCACGAAACTGCTGCTATTCCTCTGCTGTCGTCACTTCAGTGATGCTCGCGCTGCTCGCGCGCAACAAAGCTCAGCTGATCGTCATCAGGAAAGTAACGGCTCCTCTCATCAAAGCTTCCGCCGTTTGTTCGGCTCTCCATTACAAGGTTTGTAAACTCGACAAATAAATATAAATACAGAGTCTACTCACTATATATTTAAACACACATATATATAAACTAAATTTATTATACATTACTACGTTTTTACAGTGTTTACCACTCGTTTATTGCACAGTATCTGGTATGAAGGTTTTAGCCGCGATGCTAACTAACGTTACGTTGATCTAATGAACAAATGGAAATGATTGACTTATTGTCTTAGATTGATTTAGTCATTCAATTCAACATATTTTGTACAACTGTGTCTTCAAATTGCTGATATAGCCTTACTAATTTAGAAAATTCTCTGATTCTTGGCGTTTGTTATGAATAACAAAAACAGGTTATAGTTTGCTCTGTTTTTGTTTAGCCTAACGTTAACTTTACTTACTACAGGTGCCCTCATTCTCTCAAATACCATTTTAAAGCCATTTACTGGTCAATAAATATTATGTTGTGAATAATCAGCTTTGTTCTTTTGTTTCCCCAGAACAACCATTACATTTCTAAAATAATCTGAACATTTCAGTGGCAACATTGAATTACAGTAAGTTACCTGCACTACATGCTGTACTTTATTACTATGAACTTTCTCTGTGTGAAATTGTATTGTTTGACTGTGTACTTGTGTTTTTTAATCAGTTACTCTCTGAAAATCTTTTCTCATGATCTCAAATCTCATTCATGTTACTCAGAAAAATAATATCACAGGTTTGATTCACAAAAAATGCTATAGACATTTTAACTCTGAATTATAACTTCAAGTTTAGTCTTTTTCGACAAAAAAAAATAAAAATAAAAAAAAGGAAAAAGCTATTAGGCTTCAGAAGACTTGCAACACAACCCATAACACATGAGTTGTGAACTCATTGATTATTTTTAGGATCTTTTCTGGGACATTTTTGGAGCTTAACCATTTTTACATAAATTGTTGCATTGAATTGAACTAGACAAGTGTACATAAGAATGGTTTCATGAATGATTTAAACATTTGTTTTCTGCTTGTGTTTCATGCAGTGAAACTGAATGGTGACTGGGGTTGCATTATGCCTGAGATCTGCTTTTGGGTTCCACAGACAGAAAGTCAAACAGGTTTGGAACGTCACATGGCTGAGGAAATAATTTAAATTTCACAACTATCACTTTAATAACATTACTAACAGTAAATTTTGTACTTTGCAGGGATCTCAGTAAGCTGAAATACAAGTTTGATCAAGAATAAAAATCCTCCAGTAGACCTGAAAATCATTGAAGTGTCTGGACCATCCACCAGAAAAGAGGGAAACCAAACGGAAAACGATGCTGTACCTTTTCACTTTTCTAACCTCACACCAACTTGGTCCCATAATGACATTTTTGACCACAAACGAAATTGCTGATCGTGTGGATTCTTATTGAAATGACTGGAATTCACCAGTGAACATTCACAGAACAACAGATAATTTTACTGCACCTTAACTCTGTTTCCGGGTCGAAGCCTCTACTTCCTCTATCTTGTTTCATGAGAATACTCAACAACCATTTATGAACACTGTTGATTCAAGTCACACATTTAAGATTTTCAAAAGCCATAGTGTGCATTACAGTCTCCAGTCTAACGGCATCCCAGACTTAAACATTTTATGATTCAAAATAGCTGAATAACTAACAATCTGAGATTTCAGTATAGAGATAAAGGTTACAGCACAATGAGTGCATATTAGCACTGTTTGTTTGTTTTTGGCATCTGATAGAGCTTTTGGACTTGGAAACAGTGATGTCAGACTTACCATCGGACTGAAACACAAATCTTTTAAAGTTAAGTATGATGGACATTTTTAATTAGTTCAAATGTATTTTTTTTACATTGATTTATTTAGTGGAACATATGTGTTTCCATGCATTTTGTTGAGATGTCTTTTCTTGTTTATCTATTGTATATACATGGTTGATTATTCATGTTGCTTATGTATTATACTATTTTTTTTGTATAATCATTGATATTAATCTGTAGTTAGCTTTTTTCCCCATGTGCATGGAAGTGTATGTATAAAAATGAATATCAAATATGTAATAAACAATTCTTATTTTGTATTTGGTTCAATTTGTTTATTATAATAGATGTCAAAGGTAACCATAGTAACAACATGAAATTAAATATAAAAAAAAAATGAAATTTGGTTCCTGGAGGCACCCAAAGTGGTTCCACACAGTGCCTATATAAGAGTTCCTCAGGAAACCTGTGTGGTTCCTCAGAGAACCGGCCCTTTTTAAAGGGTGCCTAGAGGATCTACAGACGGTTCCGCCGGTGTGGCAAAGTGAAGAACCCCAAAAGGTTCCTCCAGGCACCTTTTATTTTTACAGTGTAGATAGATAGATAGATAGATAGATAGATAGATAGATAGATAGATAGATAGATAGATAGATAGATAGATAGATAGATAGATAGATAGATAGATAGATAGATAGATAGATAGATAGATAGATAGATAGATAGATAGATAGATAGATAGATAGATAGATATAATATAAAAGATATAATTCTACATATATTATGCTTAGTGTGCTATGCAATATATGTTTCCTAACTGTAAACTTAATCTGAAAATTAGACACAATATGATATAATTCCCACCTAATTAAACCCCTAGTGCTTAAACATTATATAAACAGTGTCCATTGGGTAATGTGATATTCACTGTGTTAATGACCTCTGTTCTCTTTTTCTCAAACAACAGTCCAGGCTTATACAACAAATTACTGAATCACAGCCCTAAATGCTCTCCTCCCCCCCTAAGAGCCCAGGTGAGGCGGTTCGTTCAGACCCCCCGGGAAGTTTCAAACAGTGTATCAAGGTTGTTTTCTCCTTAATTTGAGAAGAAACGCAGTAACTCGGCGAGGTAACGGACAAAGCAAAGGCTCTAAAGTAAATTCTGCTGCATTAGCGCATCAGCGCTGCACAAATTGTTGCATTTAACCCTGAAGTTCTGTTCTACACAACCTGAATCTGTCCATTCATATTTAAACTCCCGCAGTGCATCACTCAATGATTAAGTTGTAGCGCTCGCAGAGGAGGCAGAATGGGAGGAGCTGAAAAG
The DNA here is from genome assembly GCF_964197995.2 of Scardinius erythrophthalmus. Classification (NCBI taxonomy): domain Eukaryota; kingdom Metazoa; phylum Chordata; class Actinopteri; order Cypriniformes; family Leuciscidae; genus Scardinius; species Scardinius erythrophthalmus. Next base: position 24,863,428 of record NC_138239.1, read on the forward strand.
ATTGCTATAGACCTCTCTCAGCCGAAAGTGTGCTCATTTCAAAGAACGTCTCATTTAAAATTTGTCAGATTGTCATCTGCGGTGGCATGAGAGAGACGGAGGAGACGAGGAAGGTACCTGCTGGGGCCCAGATTAAAAGCATGACAGATAACCATGTGTTTAAACAGAGCTCTCACTGAGAGATGTGCCGCATCCCAGTTCAGCAGGTCAGAGCAAGTACAGTGGCAATCTCTCTAACAAGAGCAAAACATTTCTTTGCCAGATGAATTATTGATGTGTCTCCCAGACTGAGGCCACAGTCCAGTCACTAACTGCTCGCAACAGTCATTTGGGGGGAAACTGAGTGGCTCGTTTTCCAAATGATGGTCTCTAACTTGTGAGATTTTAATTTAGGGATGAGATTTATTGACAGCAATCATTAAAACTGCTAAATGTTTCAGATCGATCAAAACTCTGTATACCTTACACAAAGGGCACTATTTTATTCTGTGAATAGTTGTGTGACATTTTCAACAGTACACTGATCTAATTCATTAACACTGTCGTTTTTGGTCTTCGGTTTCAGGAACTTTCAGGAATTCTTGCAACCCCACACATGTAACAGAATTGAGATACACAATTTAGGATCTAACAGGTGGCAAAATAATTCTTAAACGTGCACTATGTAACATTTTTGTTCAAAATTAACAACATTTAAATCTTATCGTGATTCACGAAAGCCTGTTATAAGTATTTAAATTTTAGACCTGACAGGTTGGTTTTCATGGGCAATTGCATACATATGTCACTCACCCATATGTGTCTCGTTATGTCTGTAAATAGAGAAAAAACGCTCCGGGTATTTTGAAGCGTGTATGGTATGGGAGTGGCATAGGTTAGTTGTCACAACGAGCGAGAAAGGCTGACATAGAGCTCAAAATTGCTGGCAAAAAAGATAATGCGACAGAGTTCGTAATAAAACGAGAATCAACACTGGCTTGTCTTTTTGGAGATGGCAAGAACTGAGGGATTTGAAATGTTGTAAAAGCGACACGGAGATGTTTCAAAACATTACTGAATTCACTTACCAAAAACTCATCTATATTCTTTGTTAGCCATCTAGCCATTATTTTAGTGACAAATCAGTAGAATTTGCAACCATGTTAAATATAAATAACATAAAACCAAGCGTTTAAGTTTTCAAGGTATAAAAAAATGGATGTAGCCTACAAGCTCAATTATGGTGAAATTTTTAGTGGTAATGCAGCATTTGCCTTGAAACTCTCATATACTGAACTCTGGACATTAGGTTAAAATTACTGTTAAACACTGTATACAATCAGATAAAAAGAATGTTCCAGGCTAAAAATTAAAAAAATATATTTGCTTCAGAGTCTAATAAATAATAAATTAAGTATTTCATATCAACGAAGAAGCCCTAAGCCTCTTTTAAATGAACCTTATGAGTTCCGTTTGGAACCTTTTAGTGCTTCAAAAATTTGAAGTGACAGAATGCAGCTTTCTGAGTGCAGCTTTGAATAATGTGTCTTTAGACCCCTGTGTTTTGCGCCATTCTGTTGCACTCAGTCTAGCTATTAATATAATCGAAAGCATGCATCTTATCTCCACTGTTATATCTTAATGCAAACACTAAGTTCACCTTTGTGTCCATTGTAGACATGTCACATATTTTAAATATGCAGCACAAGAGAAACTGCATGTTTAATACATAAGTCTAACCTAGGGCTGTAAAACTCTTTAAAAATATAGCATAAATGCAGCCTGGTCTCATTGTTAATACGTATTAATACGTAATTTTCAAAGACAGAAAACGTCTCGGGTTACGTATGTAACCCTCGTTCCCTGAGTAGGGAACGAGACGCTGCATCGATACTCGATACTTTGGGGAATGCCTTCGGCATGAAGCGTCTGAAGTCAACTATGGAACTATTCCAATCTTGATTGGTGCAACGTCACCCGTGACGTCGCATGTGACGGTGATCCGGAAGCTACAAAAGGGTCACAGGAACCAGGAAATGTTAGCTTCTAATTGGTCAAAGCAAGTCGTTCTCAGGGGCGCGAAAAGTGTGGCCGAGGGATGCAGCGTCTCGTTCCCTACTCAGGGAACGAGGGTTACATACGTAACCCGAGACGTTCCCTTTCGTAAAGGGAACTCCCGCTGCATCGATACTCGATACTTTGGGGAACGAATACCCACGCCGCCACACTGAGAGTAAAAACGCCCTGGTATAAAGCATCTGGTACACTCACGGACGATAGAATGAGTAGAGGGCAGATCCAAACTAGCTTGTCATAAGATTTGGTGCAAGAAGGGGAGGTCTGGAGCCGGAGGCTCGACTGACCTCATGGCTGGGAGCCCCAGACAGTAGAAAATATTAGATGAGAGGTGAAGGCAGATGCGCACCTTGTACTTCAAATATGAGTGGTTTTAGATAACCAACTGTACTCTTAATAAAGGGAATAGCTCCTAACCCTTGATGCATAACTAGATGGACTGACTCCTCTCAGCCTGAGTCCTAATGTAGGAACCTCAAAGGCTATGACCTTGACCATCCGACACATGCGATGGAGGATGGAATACCTGAAGAATCTTAACATTGCCTACAAGTAGCTCAGTACAGGGCAAAAATAACGTTGAGTGGCTCCCACGCTAGCAAGTAAGAGGGGGCACGACCACCACTCTTCCAGAGAGTAAGACGAGCAGGAAGCAGACTCAATAGATTCTCCTATATATACTTATATATCTCAAATATATATTCGTATACCTCACCCACAGGACATGATGGGTGCCAGGGATAACCCATCAGCCTGATGCCAATAGGCTGGAAGAAAAGGATTCATCCTCCAATCTACAGGAACATGGAGTTTCAGTGGGAACGTCCTTTCGAGAACACCCTTAGAGGCTTGCGGAGGGCACTGAGGCCGCCACAGAGGCCCTAAGCATGAACAGGAGATCCCGTTAGAGAGCGGGATGGAACACCAGTACTGAAGCCAGTGGGCAGTAATAAACTGGGTTCAATGCCCTCCCTAACTTAATTGTTTAGTTCCTAGTAGAGTGGGGTTCTAGTATGGATGTCCTGACCACCTCGGTGGAAAGGGCAACCTAATTATGGGTGGGACCCCCTCAGGGGCCAGACCCATAGTCTCCATAACTCTGGTCGGGGATGAAATAATATACCATCAGCCTGAGACAGAAGATCTCTCCTAATAGGAATTTTCCATGGAGGACTCTCCAAGAGACTAATAAGGTCCGAAAACCAAATTTGGGCCGGCCAGTACGGAGCTACAAGGAGTAGTCTCACTCCGTACCTCCTGACCCTTTCTAGAACCCCAGGGAGAAAAGGGGGAAAAGTGTACAGATGTGACCTCAGCCACATCTGTACCGTGGCATCCAAGCCCAAAGGAGCTGGATGTGAGAGAGAGTACCAGAGCGGGCAATGAGAGTTCTCATGAGAAGCGAACAGGTCAACCTCCGCCCGGCCAAACTCTCTCCATATAAGCTCAACCACTTCAGGGTGGAGCCGCCATTCCCCGGGCCTCGGCCCCTGCCTCGACAGGATGTCTGCTCCCATATTTTCAACCCCAGGAATATAAATAGATCTGACAGAGAGAAACATGGTGCTCCCAAAACCGGGCCCTGAGACAGGAACCATGGTTTCTTCCATACGACAAGAGAACGAAGGCATCTGCGCGTAACTCTGATCGTACGAAAAGGGTTTCCCAGAGGAGAAAATCCCTTGTTCCTGAGCCACCACTGCAAAGCCCTCATATGGAGCAGACCAAAGGGTACTACCGTGGAAGCTGCAGCCATAAGACCCAAAACTCTTTGAAAGTGTTTGACAGTGATAGCCTGGCCTAACCTAATACTCTTCATTGTGTTTAAGATAGTATTTATACAAGCAGGAGACAATTGTGCCCGCATTGACTAAGTCCCACTCTACTCCCAGGGACGTAGTCCTCTGAAGAGGAGTTAAGGAACTTTTCTTCACATTGAGTCTCAACCCCACGCACCTCAGATGGCGCAAAACAACATCTCGATGTTGAATTGCTAGTTCTTTTTGACTGAGCCAAAATGAGCCAGTCATCTATAAGATACGGACCCCCTGAAGTCTCAATGGAGCAAGGGCCGTGTCCATACATTTAGTGAAGGTGCGAGGGGATAAGGCTAGGCCGACTGGAAGAGTCCAGAACTGATGCGCTTTTCCCCCCAAAAGCGGATCTCGGAAACTTCCTGTGATGGGGTTAGAAGGGAAAGAGGAGTTAAGGAGCTTGTGGATCTATCAAGACAGACCAGTCCTCGGAGCTGGTCTGACTGACAGTCGGTAACTTGAATCTGAACCCCCTCGGAGGTTGATCCAGTACCCTGAGATCCAAAATAAGGCCTAACTCCCCCCCTCATAGGAACTATGAAGTGCCAGCTGTAGAACCTGGGCTCCCGTAAACCAAGGAAGAGCCCACTTTGAGGTTTCCTGTGTTAAGAGGGACTAGACTTCCTGTTCCAAAAACCGACCCTGCTCTGGGCTGGCCGACATGTGAACCACCCTTAGTAGATAATATTTGTATATTAACTCCACTGTAAGCAGGACCCCCTAGGCTGTATTTTGAAGACCCCTCGGGGTGTCTAAATATGCCATTATGGGGACCAGTCCCTCGAGACTGGCCTCGGCTATAAATTTCCAAATGGCTTCGGTGACCTGAAGCAGCTAACTGGCAGGAACTAACCGAAATATGCTCTCTACAGACCTCCTGAGAGGCGGCGAACTCGACAGTGCCGCAACGTCTTCGGGCAGATACTGCGATTTGTGTTCGCTGGAAGCCGATGTGTCCCGAAGCGCCATCGGCGGCGGGAAGCGAACATCGATTTCCTAAGGGCTGCATAAGGGGGCTAGACTACTGTACTCGCTCTCCTGGGGGAACGCCCATAAGGGTCTGCGTGTTACGACAAGACCTCTTAGTTGAAGCCGTCTTAGCCCGAGAGACAGTCCTCAGACCTGTCTTCGGTATGGAGAGCTTCGTGCGAGAATGTTTCCTCTGGCCCCAAGCCTTATACGGGGGGGCACAAGAGGGAACCCTCTCAAAATATGAGGAGCTGGCGGCTGTCCCATGAGGCTACCCCCTGGCAGCAACCCCATGAGACCTGGACTGACAACTGGGGATAGCTGATTGTCGCTCTGTCTCCTGAAGCCTCTCGACAACGGTTCTTGCCGCGTCACCAAAGAGGCCAGAAGGTGAAAGTGGAGCATCGAGAAGGAAAGCCCTGTCTTTCTCCCCGATCCACAAACGATTAAGCCATAAATGTCTCTCTGAGACGACTAGTGCTGCCACGGCCAATAGCACGGGCCGTCTCTTTAATAATATGGAGAGATAAGTCAGCTACTCTACGAAATTCAGTAATATAGAGTGAGACCTCCCAGTTATAGTCCACCTGCTTGAGGAGGTCAGCCGGGTATGCCTGTAATAACCCCATCGTGTGTGGGCATGCACCAGCTCGACCACCGCCATATATGCTTTCCCTAACAAATTCGATGTACGAGATTTGGAGGGAAGTGTCTGAGCTATCAGGGGTGACGCAATGTCGGGGAGAAAATATTTCGCAAAATATTCCTCAACCCGAGCCATCACCTAATAACCATTTTCATTAGATTCCCTAATGGATGAGTAAATATATACATGGGGGAAAATAATTGAGATGAAAATGGATTTTTCCACGATCTTGATACCTCAGTATGGAGATCAGTGAAAAAGGGAAGGCTCTGACACGGAGATTGTGACTGGGTCTGCAGGAAGCGCTCATTCATTTTATTTTTCTTAGTCGCTTCCTGCTTATTATATGGCCATTTAACATTTAATTTAACCACTGCCCTGATTACAACCTCCAGCAACTCCTCACTAACGGAAATATGGGGTGGCGAATCCCCATATCCACGTGATTTAGTGTTAATAGATAATATCTATCTCCTCGGAGACAGATAAATCAAACGCTGTGTCTTTAACACGGTCGGAAGAAGCCGCAGCGCGGGCTTCCGAACCGTGCGCGAGACCAGTGGAGCTGGTTAATAAACACTGAGAAAGGGTCGCAACCGTCTCAGTATCATATGCCAGCCCCACGTGCGAATCACATGCATACAAGCGGCGCGCTGCCTCAACAGACGCGGGACCTGATGCACTGGAAACGCGAGCCTGATCTAACTGATCGAACAGGCTCAAACGGGAGCGGAGCTTTTTCATTGAAAACAGTTTGCACAGACAGCGCCCTCGAGCACCGCCCGTGCATGCTCCACTCCCAGACAAACTACACAAAGCGTGTGTGTGTCATCCTCACTTAAATAACGTGGGCAAGGGGACGCACACTGCCTGAATAGCTTCTCTTTTTTCGCCATAAATAATACTCTTTTCACGGGACAAACAACACCAAATAGAACAGACAAGATGACATAGAGCGCTTGCTGAAGACCAGAAGCTAACATTTCCTGGTTCCTGTGACCCTTTTGTAGCTTCCGGATCACCGTCACATGCGACGTCACGGGTGACGTTGCACCAATCAAGATTGGAATAGTTCCATAGTTGACTTCAGACGCTTCATGCCGAAGGCATTCCCCAAAGTATCGAGTATCGATGCAGCGGGAGTTCCCTTTACGAAAGGGAACGTACGTTTTGTACGTTTGGATAGATGCTGAAACGTATGATATGGACGTATCTGCAACAATTAAACGTAACATTATTAAGTTTTTTACAGCTACAAAACGTAAAATATTTACGAATCTTTCATATCATTAAGATATCTGTATAATTTACCTTTTACCATTTTATAGATAAATGGAAGATCCCTTAACCCCACTCCCAAACCTAAACATAACGTTACCCATTTTATACAGAATATAAAAAGGACAAAACGTACAGAGGTGTGTAGGGAAATGGCAATTTTATTAACAATATAGCATTAAAAGATTTTTTTAGCAGCTAATCCTACTCCTACCCCTAAACCTACCCATAACAATTTCTTAAAACTACATAGGCTAACGTACAATTATGAAGAAAAATTACAACATACGTGTAACGTTAATCACAATAATTTATTTATTGCGAAAATGTCAAAACCGGTACCAAAAGTCGTTCACATGACAATGTGTTGCAGTCACAGTCCTCTCTTTCAGTATAATAGTTTTGAATGAGGTACAGAGCAGAATTTAAGTTATTAATCCATGAAAATGTTAATCCGGCTTCGCTTTGTGTAAAGGCGCGCGCGCTTCTCCATTTCAAATGTAGTTTACCGACTGAAATACGGCATGTCGCAATCTGTGGCGAGAGCCAATGAGCGTTTGATATCACTGCCGTAAAACATGTCGTAACGCTTCTTGAGGGCGCAATTTTTGAATTTGAATTCATCACGAGCGCCGAATTTGACAGTTACAGACTGCGCTGTTGTGGTAGCCTGTGAAATGGAGATGAAGATCACTCACTGGATAAAGGGCTGAATTTGGATCTCTTTCTTGCAAACGTATGGATTCTAAAGATTTGGATTATAATATCAAGCTAATAAAATTGATGTATTTTGTGAATTTATGTTGGGTTTTGGTGTATTATTGTTCTATTGGAGAAAACGCATTTTGTGTCTCACTGTAAATAAACTAAATATTACAAAATGGTTAAACGATTAAATAAGGTATTTTTAAGGTTTTAAAGTGTATTCTTGTTTAACTGCATGTAGGCTAATCCTCCGAAACGAGTTTGCAGCAGAAGGCACGAACAGAGCGAAATGTTATTAGCCTATTTCTTGAGTAAACTGCATTTAATAATAATAAATGCGACTGAAAACGTAATTGATAAAACATTTGAATGCAATAGAGTCAAAACATTAATGCCACGATTTTAATATGCATAAATAAGAATACGTACAAATATGTACGTCGGTAGAGTTGTTCATACGTAAATAATTTACGTTTTTGTGCTGTTAATACGTAAATATTTTACGTTTTAGTGCTGTAAATACGTCAGTATTATACGTTTCTGTGTGTATAAAACGTAAGTAAATGTACGTATGGTAGAATGACACTTTACGTAAAAATACACACGTATTCTCATGAGATCACGTTGCATAAATGACATACAGTGCACAGAAATCTGTATCTCTCCCGAAAGGTTGATAACCTCAGCTGCACATGGTGACTTTCATTCCGGAGCAACGTTAACACTCAGGAGAGGTTTAGTTGCACTGTTAAAGCACCCCTATTATGCTTTTTTGGATACTATCTATTAAGCAGTTCAAAAATGTAATGATTAAATTTGGATAGTTTTCTTCTAGAAAGACAAAAAGTTCAGGTGGAGAAAAAACTTTTTCTTTACCTTGACATGTTTCGACTCTAACCTGCAGTCTTCCTCAGAAGCGTCATCTGACAGCTGTGACGTGTCGTTTATCAGCTGCTATTTCCTCTATCTATTAAGCAGTGTGTAATATAGCTGTTTGTGAATGTAAAAGGTCTGTAAAGTTTCAAAGATCAAAGTGCACGATAAATGTTGAGTTGTTGTCTCCCAGATGAAAGAACTGATTCATTGCCTGAAACGAGTCGTCAGTAATTCCAGTCTTACTTTTTTGCACGAACCTACAGTATTTAGTTAAAGTTTTGTATCACTGTGTTTACAAATGCTGAGGAAGCCTCCGGAGCTGAAATTCAGATATGGTAATAGTTATTTTGTTTCCAACACGCGCTGTAAGCTGTAGACCAATCACAACAGAGACAGGCATCTGACCAATCTGAGCAGAGTAGGTTCTCAAATAGGAGGGGTTTAAAAAGACTGAATCCTTTATAGAACCATTTCAGACACTGTGAGAAAAGAGGTGATGCTTCAATGTATATTATCAAAATTAAAGTGTTTTTTGACCTTGGATGCATGCAAACCTATTGTAGGAGTTCTCCAAAAACCTTTAAAATAGCACTTTAAAAACAGCTAGATGTAGTGCAACTTAATGGAACATAATAATAAGGGTCTGGAAAAACACATTTACATAAAGACACATGTACTATGTACTTCTGCACATTAAAAAAATAAAATAAATATACAAAAAAAAAAAAAACAGTACTAAATTAGGTGTCACTCTAGAGCAAGATGTGGGTGAGTGACAGGATAGTAAAGGTTCCCGTTCCATGCATTTACAAAGATCCCTGTACACTAAAGTGGAGGCCACTTGCCTTTTAGCTTAGATGTTCAGATACACAATATGACAGAATCATGCTTTCTTTTCAAAAAAGATGCTCGACGTGTACGCTTGTGGAAGAAAGAGAAGAAACATGGCTAGAGATGCACTTATTGTCAAAACAATTCTTGAGTATGTCAGATCTGATAATACTCATAAAAACAATTTGTGCCTATTGGGAGGCTGATTCTTCGGCTCAGCATCTGTGCATGACAAAAATAAATAAATAAATGAAATGCCAAGAACAGGGCGTTTTCCAGAGCACCTGAAAAATGAGGATGAGAAAATAATCAACAGTACAAAAATAAAACTAATATTACAAGATATGAGAATGAATAATGTGGAGCAATAGCAGCACGACAGCGGATACAATTTTGTCCATTTTTATATTACCAGTATGTGAAGGCAAATGAGCATATCATAAGTAGCAGTTTTTCTTGACTACAAGTTCACTGCACAATTAATTTGTTTTAATGAATTTAATATTCAGCTTCCCCATAAGAGTAACGCCTTCTGTACTGCTTAGCAAGAGCCAATCCATCATTGTAAAGCTGCTAAAAAAAGTTGGACCGTCAGCTTCATTCGACATGCAGTCACAGCCCATTCTTTATTCTAAGGAGCAGAATGCCTCTTCCTGTCTTTTATCTTTACTAGCTGTTTTAGAGTTGTATTAGTGCTTAATGCTTCTGTGTGATTAATTACCCAGCAGCCCAGCTCCATTAGAACATACAGCCTTTTGAAGTGTCGTGTGCTCTTAACTGCTCGCGTTAAATGCAAATGCTGCTCATCAGTGGACTGGGAGATAATCAATTAGAATCTCTAGGGAAGGACTAAAATTACCTGCTACCTTTGCCATGTGGAGATATAGGTGCGTGAGAGGGGAATTTTTGAGCAAAAGAAAAGAAAAAAAAATAATGTAAGAGCATTTGAATAATCGCTCAAAACTGGACAATTCAAAGCCGTTAATTAAATCTGTGTAATTGGAAAAGCGAGACCATGACTCGTGAAGCAGATATGCTACAGAGAGTAGACACCAATGTCTTGCGTTTTTCACCAGCCACCTGCAGACTTAAAAATAGAACCCCATTTATAAATTATAATATGTTGGAGGCTTCTGGAAATATTTACTATACAAAATGTGACAATATATAAAATCAGCAATCTACTGCAGAGAGCGGATGCAAGACTGTAAGATGTCAAATTTTACAATTGAATAAAATAGATAAAGTCACAATTACAAGTCAATTGTTGTAATTAATTTAGATACTCAAATTACTAAATATTTTACATAAACTACAAATATAATATTTAATTTAGTTTGCGATCAGTCCTTTTTTTATTCAACCAAGATGCATTAAAGGGATAGTTCGGCCAAAAATGATATTAAACCCATGATTTACTCACCCTCAAGCCGTTCGAGATGCATATGTCAGTCATTTTTCAGACGAACACATTTTCAGTTATTTTAGAAAATGTCTTAGATCTTTCAGTGGTTATAATGTGAAGTTATGGGGTCCACTCCTTCAAGTCCCAAAAATGTGCATGCATCCTTCACAAAAGTAATCCATCCGGCTCCAGGGGGATAAACGAAGGCCTTCTGAGGGTAATCCGTGCGGTTTTGTCGTAAAAATATACATATTTAAAACTTTATAAATGAAAATAACTGGCTTCCGGTAGCGGTCGACGTGCGTTCACGAAGATGGATGCTGGCGTATGATGTAGAACGTAGCGTAGGAAGCGTCGTGACGTAGAACGAACGTGACAGCGCAGCTTAGTTTATCCCCCTGGAGCCGGATGGATTACTTTTTGTGAAGGATGCATGCACATTTTTGGGACTTGAAGGAGTGGACCCCATAACTTCACATTATAACCACTGAAAGATCTAAGACATTTTCTAAAATAACTGAAAATGTGTTCATCTGAAAAATGACTGACATATGCATCTCGAACGGCTTGAGGGTAAATCATGGGTTTAATATCATTTTTGGCCGAACTATCCCTTTAAACTGCTCAAAAGCCTAAAGCATGGCAGCGTGACACAGTGTCTCTTTTCCTTCTCAGGGAACCGGGGTTGAATACATAACCCTAGACGTTGCCTTTTGAGGGAACTTCTACGCTGCGTCAGCTGCTGACGCTATGGGGACAACATACTAACTACACCATGCTGACCAATGCCTGCTTGTAGTTCTCAAACTATCAACCTAATCACTAAGCTCGGAAACCTCAGCCCCAAGCCATTAAAGTGTCAGCGGGTGAGCGGTATCCTTGCAACACATTGCTCTCATGATTGTTTTAGAAAGGTCCTGAAGCTTGTATGCTCAAAAAATGTATCTAAACTAGTTCAGGCCATGCTCCGGGTGAGTCTAGACCCCTTAAAGCAGAGCAACCAGTAAATAGACAAAGCCTCGGCTGGGCCCAATGAGACATTTTGATTGTTTATTAAAAAACTAGTGTTTTCTGAGTCAGTGTCAGTTGCAAAGATGAAGTTGAGGATGCTGACCTGCCATCTCCACATTATACTGGATGCTCCTTTAGAGAGAAATGCACCTTTCATTTGGATTACATAATCAGAAAGTATTTGTTTTCGATTTGAATTGGTTCGTTTAAAAGTAGACATTAAAGGCTGTGATGCAAGCACTACACTGAGAGTGGTGTGCTCACCCGAGCGTGTATCCAGAACCACTCTCCCTTCTCTGCACAACACCCACACCAGGCGATGCAGAGCCAGGGCTTTCGAGATCCTCAAGAACTCCACACACCCTGGAAACTCACTGTTCAGCCTGCTGCAATCAGGCAGACGCTTCTGCAGCCTGATGGCTAAAAAGGAGAGGCTCAGGAGAAGCTTCTCCCTCAGGCCATCAGACTCCTTAACATGGACATGAAAAACACAGCACTTTAAGCTTTTGTACCTTTTATATAAAGTATTATTTTGTATATTTTTATTGCACAGTCCATAGAGTATGCCAGATCTACATTTCACTGCATGTTGTATATTTATACAACTAAACTACACAACATTTTTTGAATAGTTTGAATCTTGACACTTCGAGGATGTCACTGGGGAAAGGTAATTTTCTAAAGTCCTTTCCACCCGAGGTATCCACCCATAACCCTACTCGTGCAGCCCCTCTACATTTGAATAACTCAAACAGAGTATGGATTTTGATTCTCTTCACTAGTGAGCCAGCCAATGATTGCGTCTAGCCTCTGGCTCCCTCATGTTTTGTGTGGAGCCCCTATTGTGAACTTCACATAACGGCTGGTGAAACCCAACCGTAAGTTTCCTGTTATGGATGTGGATGCAAGCACTATACTGCTGGATGTGTCTAAAGAGTCAAGGGTTAATTGAGTCACTGTGGCACTGTTGAATCATCATGTGGCGGCAGTGTATTTCTTTGATGATGTTCATGAGAGCTCTGACCCTGTGGCTCCATGTACCAGCATGCTGATGAGTTTCACAGCTCCTTAACTCTGATCTCTGGGAACAAAGACACCACAGTAACTGAAATATACCAGCATTCCATGTATGTACAAAACATAAACTTACTTGGACACATTTGTTGCTTATTAAATATTGCTTTTCTACTTTTACCTCTGTGAGCTAGGTTTTATTTACCAGTGTATAATGTCCAAACCATTGGCAGATGTACCATTATCCAGCACTCAGCAAGCAATTGCGTCATTTCACTGTCTAGGTTAACCATAGACCTGATATAGTCTGGCTATGAGTAACCCACTTCTGGCCAAAATAACTTTGAATTTGTTTGCATGTTGTTTTTGCTAAAATAACTTGCGAGATGTATGATATTCCATCATGTAAGCAAAGTGAACAGTGATTACAAGGTGTTTGGTTTAATTTCTTTGTTATCTAATTGATGGCTAGTCAATTCTTGGGCTATGGTCTATTAAATATTTACTGACAACCCAAATTTTGCCTTGTTTTAGCCTAGACATCAGGGCTGTGCTTGGATGGCTATTAGAAGTCTTTTAAATGCAAAATTGCTTGCTGGGCAATTAAGGCTTCGTTTCACTGACCTTCCCTGAATCGCCTTTCTTCAGTGATGGAGCAGGGACTGCAAATTACTGCTTTTTGTTCAGATCAAAGGCATCAGAGGCATCACTAGGCCCATTTTAGGAGAGCTTCAGCCCCCTTGAATTTCCACCCAGTCCCCCTAAATAGTTGTGAATAACTGTGCAATCCGTTTATGAATTCATCACCTCAGTCCTCTTTACTACTCAAACTCATATGAAAAGGGCAGCAAGCTTTGGGTCCTCCCCGTTCCGAATGTTCTTCAATCCGCAGTGGCACAGCGGCAATATCAAAAGTAAGACAAGGTGTGTGATTTTTTTATATCATGACATCTAAATATATGCAGTTCTTTGTCATAAATAGTGTGATGCAGGAGGAATACAAGATGGTTTTCCATCCACTGTAATACATTTTCGCTAAGTTCTCCCTTTGTCACACTACAGTTGTTTTCCTCCAGAGAAAATGAAGCACTCCATAAGCATGAAGGCAGAAACGATAATCAAATGGTCATATAATGAAACAGGTGACTTTTCCATTTTGATAAGGTGATTTTAAAGTCCACATGAAATCATAATTGACCATATTTACTTTGTTTGCCTAAATTGATCGTTTTGTGGTGAACAATTCATCCATGCAAGTCAATCCACACAAAAAAATTTTTTGGCTTCGTAGCCTAATCTTTAATCAAAATCTGAAAATGCCCCTCCCCTCTGCATTGGAGGACCTTCCCTGATGACGTAGGTTTGACGGCTTGGTTTGGGAAACGCTTAACCACTCCCCTCAAACCGTTAGTCTTATATGAGCAGAGATGGAGAGGAGGAGCGCTAGAGTAAAACCCTGCCCTCTGTTCAATATTCCGTTTCACTGGGAAATACGTCACAACACTGGAGAAAAGTCGTTTGCAACTTCCGGTTCATGCGGACTTTAAAGTAAATTGCTGTACGATTTAAACATTCTATCAGGCAAATAACTTGTTTAAAGGCACAATATGTATTTTTTTTGCTTTAAAAATATAACAAATCACTATATCTATGTTATATATTTTTTAAAGTTGTGTATTTACATTATCCCGACAGTTCCAATTAACTTCTAAATCCAGAGAAATTAATATTTTAATTCGAAGACACGGACCGTGTCTTTATTTCCATTATGTCGCAGTCAATGGCGTCATATCCGCGTTGTCCCTGGTTTCCGCCTATGGTGCCATGGTAACCAGAGCTATGAGCAGAGCCCTCTGATTAACCAAAGCGACAGACGCAGACATCTGTGGAGTTCGCAATGTCTATTTGCACGCTGTTGTTGTTTTGTTCAAACATTATGGACCATGGCAAGCAGACTTTGGATAAAAAAGGAGAACTAAAACGAGAATCAATATCAGCGCGGTGTTTTCGAGATGCCGAGAGCTCCCATAGACAGTAGGCGTTTCTCAATGTCAAGGAAGGATCCTCGGAAGCCAGAATTTCGAGGATGCTACGTCATCGACATCCGTCGAAGGACTGTTCCAATGTCGAGGATCCTCGGAATTTCCACCAAGGACTCAGTCCTTCGTTCGAAAAATATCCCATACACAGGAAAGGATGCATATGTGTAGCCTTCGCGCTCTTCGCGCTCTCAAATCACCCACAATCCTATGCGCGCAGCTTTGCTATCTTGTTCCAAAAATTCAAAATGTTGGACGTTAACGGACTAACGCGGAGTCGGAGCGTTAACGGGTCATATGCTTTCAAATGTAAATATATTTACGTTACCAAACATTTGTTTTTAAAAAATAATTACATGTTATGGGTCAAATTGACCTGCACTGTTTAAACACACTTGACAGTCAAATAATCAATATGATTAAAAAGGAGTTTATTGATTTAAAAACGATTATATTGCCTGAGTGAACAGAACTGCGTCCATAGCAACGCTCTGTTTTTCATTTTCACTGACGTTATGACGCACTGACGTGCACTTGCTAGCCTGTTCCAAAGCCGTTGAAAAACCATAGACAGTAGAATGCTAAAGAGGAGCCTCGCCAAGCCTCTGAAGGAAGTGACTTGGAAGGACCAGTCCTGCCAAGGAAGTATCCTTGACATTGAGAAACAGCTAGTATATAAACGAGATCTCCACGTCCGAGACTTCGACCGCTCCTACATGTACTTTATTAAACAGGTGAGCACATTTACATAAAACTAATCAATGTTATATAACGTTAGTTCAACAATGATAAAATGTTAGAATATGATCTGTATGTTATTCTAATGTTGATCTAGCTTACTGCTAAGTTAGTCTCATACAGACAAACTAACACATACTTTTCAACACATTCAAATGCAGTTTAGTGTGCTAGTGTAACGTTAGACCAGGTGAAACAACGCTGCGTTACCTCACAAGTTTAATTTGTCTAATAAACTGACCTGTGAGTAGTAATTCTGCTTTTGCGTGTAGTTCGGTAGAATGAAATGTCCATATTCCTTTTATATCCGCGGGAGCTCTCGTCGCGTTTGTAGCTGATAGCTGTCTCTTAGCAATCCCGAACTGCTTCATATCACAGTCATGATAAAAACATCGATGCTCATCAAACTACGCCTTTGTTATTGTAAAGAGGTTAGCGACCCCTAGTGGAGAAAACATCCCATACTGTACGTTTAAGTGTTAATACATTCCACTGCACCAAACAGAATTAATACATTTTATGCATTGTGATTAAAGATGACTTATTTGACACTTTTTGAAGGAGAGTTTAATGCTGATTATTTAAATGCATAGTATCCATTTTTTAGTTATCACGTGTGTGGCCACATAAAAATTAAAAAAAAAAAATAATAAAAACTTGTTTTGATAAACAAGTCATCCTCAAAAAAAAAAAAAAAAAGAAATTATATTAAAAATATATATTTTTCTAAACGTGTACATAAACACAAATGGCACCCATTTGGTAAAATGACCCATAAAATGATCCTTCAGTGAGAGAGAACACTATCAACAACTATTGTTGCAAATAAATCCCACATAGTCCCCTCTAAAAGATTTATATACAGGTCATAAACACCTATTTAAAATATACTGCTTCATCATAAACACCTAACAGGCATTTGCGAGCTCTTACTTCTCTACAGCCATCCATCAGCCCATTCTCGATACCAAAGTGTCTTAGCAAACCACACTTCGAAACAATTATGCAAACATGTGTTTTAGAGTCTCGAGAAGACTCGAGTCAAACTTTCCGGACTCAAACTACCGTACCCTTGGGTCAGGAGAAACAGGAAGTCCTTCGGCTGTTCACTGATTAATGAGGATATCAGCAGAGGTCACACAAAGCATGTGGCAGTATAATTGGTACAATCAAGCCGAGGTCTTGCTTACCTGAAACCGGCAGTTGCAGGATTTTTTTCTGCATAATGTGCTTATACTTGGCAAGTGATGTGAATTAATTACTCATGAGGGTATGGAGCGATAAAGAGAAGGGAGGAATTACCAGCCTGTGTGAGTCTGTCTACTGAGAGCTTCTCACTCAATCAATCCTCTAAACCAACAAACTGCTGAAAGGATAGTTCAACCAAAAACTTAAATAATCATTATTTATTCACCATCATATCATTCCAAACTCATCTGCTGAATATCAAACTGCTATTTTCCATTGTTTTGATCATGGTTGTCAAATATGTCAAAAAGATAATAGATAGATAATAAAAAAAAATAATAAAAAAAAGACCCCTATGAAGAGCAGACAATTCTCAGTTGTTTTGTGGATCAAAAATATAAAGTCCAACAAATGTAGTCTGATTTAAAAAAAAAAAAAAAAAAAAAAAAAAAAAAAGGCTCTTGTGAGCCAATTATGTTTAGTGAATTAAAATCACAGAGCACACAGAGGATTTAGAGTCACAAACAAATGACTCTTAAGAATCGGCTATGTTTAGTGAATCAAAAACAAAGTACAACCATTGTGCTCTCATTCACAAAATAAATGATTCTTTTGAACCAGTGCTTAAATGAATCATTGCATCTGGATCTGTTCGCATCTGTATCAGGTTGACGAAACCTTCATTGAATGAACTCACTGAATCACTGGTTACTGAATCAACATCAAGTTATCATAATTTCAATAGTAAATTTTGATCGAAAATGTAATTCAGAATATATATTACAGACTGGATGTATGTAATATTTTACACAGTACTATATATAGCGGAGACAGAATACCGAAATTAATCTGAAACAAGAGCTTGTGAATCTGAATCTAGTCAAACTAGGAAATGGGCATCTTCAACATGAAAAATTTATGTTTGCGATTGTGCTGCATTCACTCACAAAAATAAATGTTTTATATATTTACTAAATATATTAATGGAACATGATCTTTACTTAATATCCAAATAATTTTTGGCAGAAAAGAAAAATTAATAATTTTGATCCATACAATGTATTGTTGGCTAATGCCACAAATATACCCATGCGACTTGTGACTGGTTTTGTGATCCAGGGTCACATATACAGATTACAATAATGTCATTGACATTAAACACATTTGATTATTAAAATAGATTATATTATATTTCCTAGAATATTTATGATTTGCTCTGAAAATTTAAGATACGTCACATGCTTAAATTACATTTTTTCTAATAACTTTACATGTTAATGTCAAAAATATACTTCTGAGTTACCCAAAGCAAGTAGATAAAGAAAACGTATGGCTATTGCGCTTCAAAACTTCCAATAGCAAGGATTGATGAGGATTATCCAAGAAAACACCCAGTCTGAGCAACATATTCCAGCCATGTGCCTAGCTGCTCACTTCCTGCTATATATTACCCACAGTTTCTTAAATGTCCACTAGATGGCAGTTCCAGAACAAAATTAAGTTGGACAAATACTGTGAAACGGGGTACAGAACACTCCCCGCCTGATATCATTAGACATCACTATAACTAATAACATTTCAATCCTTTTTAGAAAGAAGCAAAATGACCTGTGAGATTGGTCTGTAGAAACTTTTGCTTGTACCTTGAGAAGTCGTTTTATCCTCTACTTTTCTTACATGTCTGTCAGCGCTTGGGAATGTATGGGTGACCATTGCCATTGGCCAATCATTGCAATAAAGGGTACTGTCTTTCAAGAGAACAATATGGATTACACACAGAATCCTTGAGAGTATGTTGCTGGAAAACAAATTGGTCCAGCTTACTCATGAGGTTCTGTGTACTTTGATGGCGGAAGTGTCTGCAATAATCAATGCTAGACCACTGGTTCCAGTCTCCTCTGATCCAGAGATGCCATTGCTACTAACCCCTAACATTCTGCTCACCCAGAAGACTGGGTTTCCCCTTGGAATTCCTACCTGCAACTTCTCAGAAAAAGATCTTTATGGAAGTCAGTGGAAAAAGGTACAGACCCTTGCAAATCAGTTCTGGACCCACTGGAAACAAGAGTACCTTCCCATCTTGCAACAAAGATGCAAATGGACTGAATTCAGCCTTGTTCACTTAAGCAGTGTTTCCACCAAAATTGGCTGCTAAGAGCTCTTCAGGAGTTCTGGTCTCTTTGCATATGTGCTAGCCTTTGCATTCGTTTGTGTGAGTATTTGAGTTTGGCTTGAATGAACATGTGGATAAGCAGTGCGATAGCTCTCAGGAGTGTTTTCCAGGAAGAGAAATGTTTAAAACGTTCTGAAGTAAGATGCCTTTCTTCAGTGAGAGTTGTGAAACTTGTGACATGAGGCCAGATTTATCCATCCAGTTCTGACATTACCAACTCAAAGGTCTTTTGAGTTTCTTGTTGAACTGAGAGAGGTTTGTACAGAAAGTCTGGAGCAGTAAACCACTGTGTGTTAGCAAGCTGTTGTAATACTGCTGCACACAATTCAAGGCGTGGAATGATGGGCTGTAGACGAGGGGTCAGTTTAGCCTTGCCCAAAATAAATCCTACATGACTTAGTCCCTCTTCAGTCAGGACTCGAAGATAGACCACTGCAGCTATAGCCATGTTGGATGCATCTGAGAACAGACATAGCTCTCTGTACTTTGAACTGGAAAGTTTGAGGGACATATGTACGTTGTATATGGAGATGTGACTGTATGGTTGGATTTGAAGCTATTTTGTGGAGTTTTATGTTTGACTGTGCGAGAGATTTCTGGGTACGCTTCAGCAGACTGATGGCATCCTCTTCGTTCACGTTCACCTTCCTGTGCAGCTTCCTGACATGACTTTTGACATGTGAATCCAGCCTTCCTGTCCACCTTCCTCAAGTCAAGTCAAGTCATCTTCATTTATATAGCGCTTTTAACAATGTAGATTGTCTCAAAGCAGCTTTACAGAGACAAGCGTATAATTTAAGGTAACAGAGATTGTTTCGGCTTTACAGCAGGGTTAAGTTATTTCCATCTAAAGTTAGTTTTAATTGATTTGCTTCCGTCGCAATGATCATTTGTTATTAAATTAGGGGCCGCTAAGACGACACCATTCCCTCTACACAGACTTTAAACGCGAACCTGTGAGAAACGCTGATGGCGTTCACATGCGCATTTAGAATGGGTTCTATAGTTATGTGCGTTTGAATATACGCACGTTTGGAATTCCCTACAAGCCAAGCCTAAACAAAATACTTGCCTTTCCTTATAAATTTTGATAAGGAATTTTATTTTTTTTGTTGCTTTGGGGTAGGACCGCGAGACGAATTTTCCCGACAACGCCTTATCTGTAGAGTGGTAGTGGGATCCTCCATAGGGAGAGACTAGTTGGCACTTCAGCACTGCATTGTCATCGGTCCAGGCATAGGTCCTTCGTCAGATCTGGATACGGCCTGGATCCGGCAGGCTGCAGGAAAACCTCGGGATAAACACAGACACTAAAATTAGCGTAGATGCCATTCTTCTCATGATGTAACGAGTACATCAGGATTTTTGGGAAGTGTTCCCGGTTCCGGCTGACCTACTATATGCAGCCTAACATTAAATTATAGAAGTCTATAATGTATTATGTGAAAGCTAGGTCAAAGAGATGTGTCTTTAATCTAGCTTTGAACTGACAGAGTGTGTCTGCTTCCCGGACAATGGTGGGAAGACTGTTCCAGAGTTTTGGTGCTAAATAGGAAAAGGATCTACCGCCAGCAGTCGATTTTGATATTCTAGGTATTATCAACTGGCCGGAATTTTGCGATCGTAATAGACGTGACGGACTATAATGCGTTAAGAGCTCGTTCAAATACTGCGGAGCTAAACCATTTAGTGCTTTGTAAGTAATCAGCAATATTTTAAAATTGATGCGATGTTTAATAGGGAGTCAATGCAGTTTTGACAGAACTGGGCTAATATGGTCATTTTTCCTGGTTCTGGTAAGAACTCGAGCTGCTGCGTTTTGAACCAGCTGTAGTTTGTTTATTAAGCGTGCAGGGCAACCACCCAGTAGAGCATTACAATAATCTAGCCTTGAGGTCATGAACGCATGAACTAATTGTTCCGCATTTGTCAATGAGAGCATATGGCGTAATTTAGATATATTTTTAAGATGGAAAAATGCAGTTTTACAGATACTAGACACGTGACTTTCAAATGAAAGATTGGTATCAAAGAGCACACCCAGGTTCATAACCGACGACGAAGACTTAACAGAGCAGCCATCAAGTGTTAGACAGTATTCTAGGTTATTGCGTGAGGAAGTTTTTTGTCCAATAATTAGAAACTCTGTTTTTTTCAGAATTTAGATGTAGGAAATTACAAGTCATCCAATTTTTTATATCCGCTATGCATTCCGTTAATTTTGTGAATTGATAAGTTTCGTTAGGTTTTGAAGAAATATAGAGCTGAGTATCATCGGCATAACAGTGAAAGCTAATTCCATGTTTCCTAATGATATCTCCTAAGGGTAGCATGTACAGAGTGAACAGCAGCGGTCCTAGTACTGAGCCTTGTGGTACGCCATACTGAACTTGTGATCGATGAGACATCTCATCTTTTACTGCTACAAACTGATAACGGTCAGATAAGTATGATTTAAACCATGCTAGTGCATTTCCTCTAATGCCAACATAATGTTCTAATCTATTTAAAAGAACGTTGTGGTCGATGGTGTCAAATGCAGCACTAAGATCGAGTAACACTAATAGAGAGATACAACCACGATCGGATGATAAGAGCAAATCATTTGTGACTCTAACGAGAGCTGTTTCGGTACTATGGTACGGTCTAAATCCTGACTGGAAATCCTCGCAGATATCATTTCTTTCAAGAAAGGAACACAGTTGTGAGGATACTGCCTTTTCTAATATCTTTGACAGAAAAGGTAGATTCGAGATCGGCCTGTAATTGACTAATTCTGAAGGATCAAGTTGCGTTTTTTTAACAAGCGGTTTAATCATAGCCAGCTTAAAGTTTTTTGGTACGTATCCTAGAGACAAAGACGAATTAATGATATTAAGAAGAGGATCTATGACCTCTGGAAGTATTTCTTTCAATAGCTTAGTCGGTATAGGGTCTAACATGTTGTAGATTTAGATGATTTAATGAGTTTAGTAAATTCTTCCTCTCCTATAGCAACGAATGAATCAAATTTTTCCTCAGGGAGACTACAATGCACTGCCTGATGTGATACTGTAGTAGACGGTTGCATAGCTATAATTTTGTCCCTGATATTATCAATCTTATAAGTGAAGAAGTTCATAAAGTCATTACTGCTGTGTTGCTTGGAAACTTCGGTGCTTGAAGCTTTATTTTTCGTTAGTTTAGCCACCGTTTCAAATAAATACCTAGGATTATGTTTATTTTCTTCTAATAGGGTTGAAAAATAAGCAGATCTAGCAGCTTTTAAAGCCTCTCTGTAAGTAATTGAGCTCTCTTTCCATGAAATGCGAAATACCTCTAGTTTTGTTTTCTTCCAGTTGCGCTCCATTTTCCTCAGACCATAGATTGCAATGGCAGGGGAAGGGCTGTTTCCGAAGACATGAACACGCATCTGGTACTCTATGATCTCTTTTTACATGTGATTATCCTGTACCACAAAGCAATAGAACATTTGCTGAATGTCAGCAGTCACGGCTATGGGTTCTTTTCGGAAGCGTAACAACACTCCAAGCAGGGAATTGTTCTTGTCGGGTCCTGTGAGAAAGATGCTGTTCAAAGAGATACCATGGTACTGTGCACTGGAATCGAAGACTACCCTTATCTGGTCTGGTTTTCGTGCATAATAGACTCCAAAGGTTGGTCGATACCAGGATTCCTCATTCTCTTTGAGTGGTGGAGCTACTTGTTCTCTAACATCTTTCCCATGAATTCTTGAAAGTTTTCTCTAATAACAGGTAATAATAATAATAATTCATTACATTTATATAGCGCTTTTCTCGACACTCAAAGCGCTTTACATAGAAGGGGGGAATCTCCTCAACCACCACCAATGTGCAGCATCCACCTGGATGATGCGACGGCAGCCATATTGCGCCAGAACTCCCACCACACACCAGCTTACTGGTGGAGAGGAGACAGTGATGAAGCCAATCAGTATATGGGGAGGATTAGGAGGCCATGATGGACAGAGGCCACTGGGCAAATTTGGCCAGGATGCCGGGGTTACACCCCTACTCTTTCGAAAGACATCCTGGGATTTTTAATGACCACAGAGAGTCAGGACCTCGGTTTAACGTCTCATCCGAAGGACGGTGCTCTTTTGGCAGTATAGTTTCCCCGTCACTATACTGGGGCATTAGGACCCACACAGACCACAGGGTGAGCACCCCCTGCTGGCCCAACTAACACCTCTTCCAGCAGCAACCTGGTTTTCTCAGGAGGTCTCCCATCCAGGTACTAACCAGGCTCAGCCCTGCTTAGCTTCAGTGGGCAACCAGTCTTGGGCTACAGGGTGATATGGCTGCTGGCCTAGGTCTAATAACTTTTGTCTAGAGTGCGTTTCAAAGAGAGAAGTCGCAAGAGTGCTTGATCTCGATTGTTAGGGAGAAGTGGTCGGGGTGATTTGAAGGGTAGAGGAGCGACCCAGAAGTTTCTCTCATCTTTGCGAAAGTCCCTCTCCATGATCTTTAGGAAGGCTTGGTCTACAATGGAAAGAGTGCACTTGTTGTCATCTTTAGTTCTCTCGAACACTGCGTGACCAATGTCATTAGATATCTTATGGACCTTTGTAACTGCGTTTAGACGATTATGTTGGTTGGACTCCCCGCCATGCTTTGTCCTCTCTTTCAAAGATATGTGACTTGCACTAGGAGTAAGGAAGGAAGGTCTGCCATTTTCTAGCACGTTCATCTTAAAGCTGTTTACGTTCAGCTTATGAGCATTATCGAGGCAGACTTCACCGATCAGGACCCAGCCTAGATCAAGTCTTTGGGCAAAGGGAGAATTATGAGGACTGTTGACTTGCTGCCTGACCTTATGCACTCTGATAAGATCTCTCCCCAACAAAAGCAGGATTTGGGCATTTGAATCTAGTTTCGGAATGAATCTTGTAATAGGGTTCAAGTGGGGATGACAAAGTGCTATCTCTGGGGTTGGTATTTCTGACCTGTTGTCAAGGATTTCATTGCATTCGATAAGTGGAGGAATGCTCACATCTCCGCTAGATGCTTCTATCTGAAATCCATGTGCTTTCCTGCCCATCATCTCCATGACACCTGCACAGGTTCTGAGTGAGTAAGGACGTGGGCTGCTTTGAACGTAGAACAAGTCAAAGAATTCTGAACGAGCCAAGGAGCGATTACTTTGGTCATCACGGATAGCATAGATGTTGACTGCATGTTCTGATTGTCCTTCCTTATACACTTTCTCTAAGCATATTTTTGAACAAGAACAAGCTGAATGGTTTGTACCACATACCTCTGTGCATTGGGAACTTACAGCAGCTGAGTCACTGAGATTCTCTTCCCTTTCGATTTCTTGTTCTGTATGCTCTTGTTCTGGAGGATTTGAGGTCCAAGGAGCCGGACCCGGATGCATAGCTGTGGAGTGGCGTTCACTTTCACATTCTCTGCATTTTAGTGGCATTCTGCAGTCTCTGGCTAAGTGAGAGGTTGATGCACAACATCTAGAACACATTATTTTCCTTGAAATAGGTTCTGCGTTCCTCCATGGGCTTCGCTCTGAATCCTCTGCACTTTGCAAGGGGGTGGGGTTTGTTATGGATAGGACAGATTTTGTTTAGATCGTCTCTTTTCTCCCCTTTCTCAGTTTGAGATATCAGTGAAGTGGTTATGTCTGTCTTGTGTGCAGAAATGAAACCTTTTGATACAGTGTTCCTAAATGAGGGCTTCTCATACCTGGGAGTCGTGGTGTTACTGGTAGACAGCTTGAAGCTGGGGTCATTTAGTGTCCTGGCTTTGCAACATGTGAAGAAAGAAAACAGAGGAAAGGGCACGTTGTTATCATCTTTGTACCTTGATCCAATGGAAACCCACCTCTCCTGCAGATTATGCTGCAATTTATCCACTATTGGGTTGATACCACGGGCAGTGTCCAGGTAGGTTAACCCAGGGAAGTAACCTTCCTCTTTGGCAGACTGTAACTCCATGAGAAGATCTCTAAGGTCTCTTAATTTGAAATGGTCTTTATTGGATATGCGAGGAAAGTTGTCGAGCTTACTGAAAAGTGCTCTTTCTACAATCTCAGGGGCTGCATAACACTGGTTGAGTCTGTCCCAGACCATTTTCAGGGCTAATTTGGGGTTGTTTATCTGCACAGATCTGAATCTCTTGACATACTCTTGTCACGGGTGACAAAATGCATGGAAAAGCGGAACCTTTTTTTTTTCCATGTTTCCCGAGGGGATTATTTTGGTGTAACGCCTCACTCCGGTTCCGGGTGTAGCAGAGGCATTGTCTAACCTAATTACTGCTGATGCACGGCAGGTGTGAGAGAGAGAGGAGCGGCATTTGCACAGGCTTTTCGCTTCACAAGAGGAGGATAAAGGAGCCGTTCAGGAGAGAAGAGGGGGTCTTGGTATTGGGTGGAGTTGAATGGGGAATTGAGTTGGATTCAGTCTGTGAAGATGGTTGCTTGTGGTGCAGTTGCTGGTCGGTGTTCAGCTGACAAGTTGTTCGGCTGGGTCTCTGTCGTCATGCTGTGGGATAGAAGATCTCCTGTTTGAGTGCTCACTTTGGACGTTGTAATCCTGGAAATTCGTGTAAGTGAAGAACTGCCATTGGAGTCTGTCGTTAGAGCTGCTTGTGGAATATTACTGGATTGAACTGCTGCTTGGATCTGTGCTGGAAGAGGAAGAGAGAAAGATAAGTGAATTAATTACATCGTTGAATCAAATGTAGAGCTTGAAGAAAAGACTGGGAATGTGTAATTTACTGTTGAGGAGGATATCTGTTTCAGAAAGACTGGAGAGGAATTGAGAGTGGAATGTTCCCATTGAAATGCATGGATGAAGCGAGGTTTCTGATCAGCCCTACTGTGTGAGTGATTTGTAGTTGTTTGCCTTACCTGATGCACGCTGAATTAATGCTGTGGATTTGTAGTGAACACGAGTGCTGTGTGCTATGCTGAGAAGAGTCTCCCAACGCCTGCTTTCATTCTTGTGAGATGATCTACTGGTCTCCATCTAAATTCCAGAACGATACAACTGAACTGGTGAAGTAATGCTTTGTATTATCCTCTCTTCCACTGAATATTGTCGTGAAGTAATTCCTCATTGAAGGCTCCTGTTAATTCTCTCTTTCTCTGAAATTACAAGTCTTGAAGAAACATTACCTGTTACTTACCGTCTGAGACCTGCAGATGTGCAGCAACGCTGTGAAGTGAGTTTTAAAGTCACAATTTCCCTTTCATGTCCTGATAAGAGAATCTGCTGTTGGACGGAGAAACATTACCTGTTACTTACCGTCTGAGACCTGCAGATGTGCAGCAACGCTGTGAAGTAAACTTTTAGAGTCACTGTCCCACCATTGTGCCCGACGACGTATCTGATACTGAGAAGCATACATTACCTGTTACTTACTGTCTGAGTCCTGCAGATGTGCAGCAACGCTGTGAAGTAAGCTTTTAGAGTCACTATTGCACTATTGTGTCCCGAAGACCGTGAAGAATCGATCCAGCGGCTACTCCTGTCAAATAGCCCTAGAAGAAAAGAGTTGCTTATTCTTTTCTCAAGTTATTGTTATTCAATAAAGATTGTTACTTTTGAACTCAATTACTTGCCTCCTCCTTTGTCCGTCTGTTGCGTGCCTGTGGTGTCGGCTCCTCACGGTGGTGTCTGGAGTCAGGGGCGGCTGGTCATCCGAGTCCGCCCCGGTCTGCACCGGTGACACTCTGATGACTCTTTGCCAAGCCACATTGCTAAGAGGTCCGGTTTCTCACCTGCTGTCAGATCCAGTCCTTCAATTACATCAATGAAAGAAGCTTCTCACGCTCTATACATTTTCGGGACAATCATCAAATTTGGTAAGCCCAGTGGTAACAAGTTCTCTGCGTGCAAGATATTTTGCGAAGTCCGTCATGCTGGCTGCTTGGGTAGGATCTGCTTGCGGTGTATTGTATGGCAGCGTATGTAAAAAGGAATGCTGATGAGGAGCATTGATCGAATGAGGTGAAGGTGGCTCGCTCTTGAAAGGAGATTGTTTAATGATGTGGGTGTTTGGCAACTGGACACTTTGAATTTGGGGATTTTTTTTTTTTCTGCTGGTTTTATGACCTCGCTCCTCTTCGGTTGTTCATCGGTTACAATGTGTGAATTGGTGTCATCGTTGCATGAATGATTCACCTGAGTGATATCATGTATTGCTGACGACAGATTTGTGTTGTTTTGTGATGAGCTTCTAGGTATGCTGTCTACGACAACCCATTTTCTTTGATCCCCACATACTCCTTTGTTAGTACTTGGACAGTTAGAGGTGTGTCTGAACTGCTTTTAGAATCTCTGTGATATTCACCCTCCTCTGCTGCAGCTTTTAGAATTTCGACCTCAGCCTGCGCAGCTGCCGTCTCCTTTTCTGCTTGTAATGCTTCCAGTGTGGCCTCCAATGTGGCTTTCTCCGCTTCTAATCTTTATTCATGGCCGGCTCTCTTTCTGCAAATGATGAACGCGCTTGTGCCGCTTCAGCCACAGCTCTTGCTCTTGCATCACTGGTTGAAGATCTTGAAGAGGTGCGCTTAGAACTGACCAGTGAAGCTTTCCCAGATGTGCTGGATTCATCCTCCATCTTATCTTGATGCTTGCTTTTCAGTAGCTTCCTTATTGCTTTTCACTATGCTGTCCTCCCCTCATGTATTATCTTTGTGAAGTTTGATAGCAAGTTAAACTCCATATATATGTAACGGGATCAGGTGATTGACAGCAGTGTCATCCTATCAGCAAGTAGTACCTTGCATTTAAGTCTGATTGGCTGTCACCTGTGATGCGTCACGCCCGATTTCCCTGGTTGTTTGCTAGTGTCGATGGTGGTTGTAGTGCCGCTTTGGTGCGGTGCCCTCCGTGCTGTTTAATGGGTCTGATGACTGTTCACCTCACAGGCGTGATTCCCTGTATTCCATTGTGTAACCGGTGGGCATGACTGACCAATCCGTGTCTATTAAGCGTGCTATCTAGCGTGATCTCCTGATGGATTCTCCCTCTCGTTCTGTGCCGTGATTGTTGCTACTGTGTTTGCGCTACTAAAGTGCTGCGGTTAATACGGCCGCGCCGACGCGATCATCACTAAAGAGAAGGGGACTGCTCGTTTGGTTCTTATCGTGGCGTTATAGTTGACCCGCTTTATATTCCTGGATTGTGTGGGGGACTAGTCGGTTCCTTCCACTTAGCTGCCCTCTGTGTTTTTGTTTGATTTCATAACTTTTGTTTTGTTTGGTTCCTGTTAACTAACTTCTAATCTTGTGGAAGTATAGTTTGTTTAGTTAACTTGATTTTTATTTTCATTTTCATTCTTACTACTGTAAAGCCATTTAACTGCGTGAAATATTTAATCAAACCATTTAATTGCTTGGTTCATGTGATTAACCATCTATAAGTACAATTTGTGTGTGTGTGAACCTTTATTGAGCTAAAATTGTCTTGTATTAATCAGGTGACCAACTAATTGACTTTTCTGTGCTTGAATGGTTTTTATTTTTGTCATTTACATTTATTGTTGTGAGGATTTGCTTTATTGATGTCCATCTGGTTATTTTATTTTTTTTTATGAATTTTGTTATGGTCTCTTTTCATTTTGCAGGCGCTGGGGTCCCACGGTTGGATTGCTCTTCCTCCTCCTGGTGGTGGTGCTTTATCGTGTGCAGTGTACACTGTTGAGTGTGTGATTGTGTGATTAAGTGACACGGGGTGTGCGTGTGGAAGTGTACTTTGTAAAATCCAACCCCACGTTGCTTCCTGACATTGGGAGCCTCAGGCCTGCCGGTATTTAGTTTCTGTTTCTGCATGTTTTTCTTATTGTTTAGTTTAAAGTGGGTTTCAGTGTCCAACATTTTAAAGTATTTTTCTATTAATAAACATTTGTATTTTTGTATTACTCACGTCTCTTGCCTAATTCTATGAGGGAACCGAACCTGTGTGCTGTGCTCATTGTTTGAGTATTTTCCCTGGGGCTAACCCCTGGGGTGGCGTAGTCGGACTTTCTTTATTAGGAAATAAAAACTTGCTCGTGTTTCAAAAAAATTACATCGCCACGTTACATATAGAATCAAGAAATGCAAGTTGAAGTTCCAGCATTTATTATATCTTGATGACACAACATTACGATGGATCAGAGTGAAACTAAAAGAAAGAAATACAATCTCCAATTAGACTCATGGCTAAACATAGCTTTAAATAGCACAAATGATAATTTACAGATTACAGTAATGCCGTTGACATTAAACACATTTGCATATTAAAATAGATTATTTGTATATTTCCTAGAATGTTTATGATTTGCATTGAAAACTTAAGATAACACGTCACATACTTAAATTACATTTTTTCTAATAACTTTACATGTTAACGTCAAGTCAAGTCAAATCATCTTCATTTATATAGCGCTTTTAACAATGTAGATTGTTTCAAAGCAGCTTTACAGAGATAAACGTATAATTTAAGGTAACAGAGATTGTTTTGGCTTTATAGCGGTTCTTTAATAAAGTTATTTTCCAGCTAAAGTTAGTTTTGATTGATTCGCTTCCGTCACAACGATCATTTGTTATTAAATTTGGGGCCGCTAAGACGACACCATTCTCTCTACACAGACTTTAAACGCGAACCTGTGAGAAACGCTGATGGCGGTCACATGCGCATTAAGAATTGGTTCTATAGTTATGTGCGTTTGAATATATGTGCGCAGGTTTGGAATTCCCTACAAACCAAGCCTAAACAAAGTACTGGCGTTTCCTTATAATTTTTGATACATTATTTTATTTTATCAATTCGGGGTAGATACGCGAATTGAGTTTCCCGACAACGCTTTATCTGTAGAGTGGTAAAGGGATCCTCCATAGGGAGAGACTAGTTGGCACTTCAGCACTGCGTTGGATTGGGTTCAGGCGAAGGTAAACCTCGGGATAAAAAAAGACACTAAAATTAGCGTAGATGCCATTCTTCTTATGATGTAACAAGTACATCAGGATTTATGGGAAGTGTTCCCGGTTCCAGCTGACCTAATCTATTCAGCCTAACACTGAATTATAGAAGTCTATAATGTATTATGTGAATGCTATGTCAAAGAGATGTGTCTTTAATCTAGCTTTGAACTGACAGAGTGTGCCTGGTTCCCGGACAATGGTAGGAAGACTGTTCCAAAGTTTTGGTGCTAAATAGGAGAAGGATCTACCGCCAGCAGTCGATTTTGATATTCTAGGTATTATCAACTGGCCGGAATTTTGAGATCGCAATAGACGTGAAGGACTATAATGTGTTAAGAGCTCGCTCAAGTACTGTGGAGCTAAACCATTTAGTGCTTTGTAAGTAATCAGCAATATTTTAAAATTGATGCGATGTTTAATAGGCAGCCAATGCAGTTTTGACAGAACCGGGCTAATATGGTCATACTTCCTGGTTCTGGTAAGAACTCGAGCTGCTGCGTTTTGAACTAGCTGTAATTTGTTTATTAAGCGTGCAGGACAACCACCCAGTAGAGCATTACAATAATCTAGCCTTGAGGTCATGAACGCATGAACTAACTGTTCCGCATTTGTCAATGAGAGCATATGGCGTAATTTAGATATATTTTTAAGATGGAAAAATGCGGTTTTACAGATACTAGACAGGTGACTTTCAAATGAAAGATTGGTATCAAAGAGCACACCCAGGTTCCTAACCGACGATGAAGACTTAACAGAGCAGCCATCAAGTGTTAGACAGTGTTCTAGGTTATTACGTGAGGAAGTTTTTTGTCCAATAATTAGAATCTCTGTTTTTTCAGAATTAAGTAGTAGGAAATTAGATCAAATACATTAAGATACACATCGGAACACCAACATTCAAATATGAATTACGAGTCATCCAATTTTTTATATCAGCAATGCATTCCGTTAATTTTGTAAATTGGTAAGTTTCGTTAGGTTTTGAAGAAATATAGAGCTGAGTATCGTCGGCATAACAGTGAAAGCTAATGCCATGCTTCCTAATGATATCTCCTAATGGTAGCATGTACAGAGTGAACAGCAGCGGTCCTAGTACTGAGCCTTGTGGTACGCCATACCGAACTTGTGAGCGATGAGACATCTCTTCATTTACTGCTACAAACTGATAACGGTCAGATAAGTATGATTTTAAACCATGCTAATGCAATTCCACTAATGCCAACATAATTTTCGAGTCTATTTAAAAGAATGTTGTGGTCAATAGTGTCAAATGCAGCACTAAGATCGAGTAACACTAATAGAGAGACAAAACCACGATCGGATGATAAGAGCAAATCATTTGTGACTCTAACGAGAGCAGTCTCGGTACTATGGTACGGTCTAAATCCTGACTGGAAATCTTCGCAGATATCATTTCTTTCAAGAAAGGAACACAGTTGTGAAGACACTGCTTTTTCTAATATCTTTGAAAGAAAAGGTAGATTCGAGATCGGCCTGTAATTGACTAATTCTGTAGGATCAAGTTGCGTTTTTTTAACAAGCGGTTTAATCATAGCCAGCTTAAAGGTTTTTGGTACGTATCCTAGAGACAAAGATGAATTAATGATATTAAGAAGAGGATCTATGACCTCTGGAAGCATCTCTTTCAGTAGCTTAGTCGGTATAGGGTCTAACATACATGTTGTAGATTTAGATGATTTAACGAGTTTAGTAAATTCTTCCTCTCCTATAGCAACGAACGAATCAAATTTTTCCTCCGGGAGACTACAATGCACTGCCTGATGCAATACTGTAGTAGATGGTTGCATAGTTATAATTTTCTCCCTGATATTATCAATCTTATGAGTGAAGAAGTTCATAAAGTCATTACTGCTGTGTTGCTTGGAAACTTCTGGGCTTGAAGCTTTCTTTTTCGTTAGTTTAGCCACCGTTTCAAATAAATACCTAGGATTATGTTTATTTTCTTCTAATAGGTTTGAAAAATAAGCAGATCTAGCAGCTTTTAAGGCCTCTCTGTAAGCAATCGAGCTCTCCTTCCATGAAATGCGAAATACCTCTAGTTTTGTTTTCTTCCAGTTGCGCTCCATTTTTCTGGCTGCTCTCTTAAGTGCCCGAGTGTGCTCGTTGTACCACGGCGTTGGACTATTTTCTTTAATCTTCTTTAAGCGCAACGGAGCAACTGTGTCTAAAGTGCTGGAAAAGAGAGAGTTAAAAGTTTCTGTTGATGCTGAGATGATGAAACTGATCAGGAAGATTATTGATAAAGCAATCTTTAGTGGCAGAAGAGATAGGTCTAACATATTTGAAACACGGAGTCGGCTTTGCAGCCTTGGCTAAATGAAGTTTACACAAGACTAGATAATGATCTGAGATGTCATCGCTCTGCTGCTGAATTTCAACGGCATCAACATCTATTCCATGTCATAATATTAGATCTAGAGTATGATTACGACAATGAGTAGGTCCTGACACGTGTTGTCTAACTCCAATAGAGTTTACAATGTCTTTAAATGCCAATCCCAATGCATCTTTTTCATTATCGATGTGTATATTAAAATCACCAACAATTAGTACTTTATCTGCAGTCAATATTAATTCTGATAGAAAGTCCGCAAATTCTATGATAAAATCTTTATGGTGCCCTGGTGGCCTGTATACAGTAGCCAGCATAAATCTCAAGCGTGATTTATCGTTTATACTATTTTACATTAAGTACTAACACTTCAAAAGAATTATATTTAACACTTGATTTCTTAGTGGTTTTGAAAATATTATATAAATTACAGCAACTCCTCCCCCTTTGCGTTTCAGACAAGGCTCATGTTTATAACAGTAATCTTGCGGGGTGGACTCATTTAAAGTAATGTAATCGTTTGGTTTTAGCCAGGTTTCTGTCAAACATAGCACATCTAGATTATTATCTGAAATCATATCATTAACAATGAGTGCTTTTGAAGTAAGCGATCGAATATTCAGCAACCCAAGCTTTAGCATTTGCTCATCTGTATTATAGCTGTTTTTTATTTGTTGAACATCAATTAAATTTTTAACCTTAGATGGGTTAAAACGTTTTTTGGATTTCCAAATTCGGGGAACAGACACAGTCTCTATATTATGATAGCTAGGTGAAAGAGGCTCTATGTGATGGGATTTATCTGACCTTGGTGACGCGAGGCCGCTAGCAGACGGTCGGTTAAGCCAGTCTGTCTGCTTCCTGACCTGAGCCCCAGATTGTCATGTTTGAGCTCTAAGACTATGTGCCATATTACTAGAGAGAAGAGCAGCACCATCCCAGGAGGGATGAATATCATCTCTTTTCAACAGGTCAGGTTTGCCCCAAAAACTTTTCCAATTGTCTATAAATTCTATATTATTTTGCGGACACCACTTAGACAGCCAACCGTTAAGCGAACACAATCTACTGACTATCTCATCACTCCTGCGAACAGGAAGGGGGCCAGAGCAAATTACAGTGCCTGACATCGTACTTGCGAGTTCACACACCTCTTTAATATTAATTTTGGTGATCTCCGACTGGCGGAGTCGAACATCATTAGTGCCGACGTGAATAATGATCTTAGAGAATTTACGATTAGCATTAGCCAGCACTTTTAAATTTGCTTTGATGTCAGGCACTCTGGCTCCCGGCAAACATGTGACTATGGTGGCTGGTGTCTCTATTTTCCCGTTCCGTGTAATAGAATCGCCAATAACTAGGGCACAATCAACATAATTCTCAGTGGGTGTTTCACTGAGCGGGGCAAATCGATTTGTTATGGTAATCGGAACGGAAGAGTGGTTTTTTGATCCACGACTAGAGCGATCCCTCACTGTCACCCATTTGCCCGGCTGCATGGGCTCTACTTCAGCTGGAACCGAATCATGTAAAGAGTTCACTATGCTAGGCGCATCCAAAACAGTATCTAAAGCTCTAGCACTCTTACTATCCTCAATTAAAGTTTGGATGCGTGTTTCTAGTTCTGAAATCTTCTCTGTCAGCCTAACTGTCTCTTTGCATTTATCACATATAAATCCTATATTGCCAACAGAGAAGGCTATGCTAAACATGTGACATGAAGTGCAGGTGACAATAACAGGACAAGACATTACTCACCGTGTTTGTTGAGTGATTCTTACTCACCAGAGCTTTTTATGAACTCAAAGGCGCGGGTGCGCAAGAGAAAAATAAATAAATAAAAATAGCTGAGCGCACGGGTGGCGCATTAGCAGGCTAGCGAATTACTAGCGTGTTGTGCTAGTAGTAACGGAAGCTAGCGATATCAGGTTAATCTGAGATGTTGGATAAGC
Organism: Scardinius erythrophthalmus; assembly: GCF_964197995.2. Classification (NCBI taxonomy): domain Eukaryota; kingdom Metazoa; phylum Chordata; class Actinopteri; order Cypriniformes; family Leuciscidae; genus Scardinius; species Scardinius erythrophthalmus. Next base: position 24,897,425 of record NC_138239.1, read on the forward strand.
TGTATTTAGTAGTAGTATAAAAAACTAGAAATTGTAGTAAATGATGGTTCAAAACAAGGAAATACGAGGCTAAGACGGAGCTTACAGCACCGAGGCAAACACACTCACAGCAGGCAGCGAGGCAGACAGGAGCAATCGATCAGCGATCAATAGTATCGTCAAAAATAAACGTCAAAAATAAACGTCTGAGTTACCCAAAGCAAGTAGATAAAGAAAACTTACAGCTATTGCTTTACTTCCAAAAGCAAGGATTGATGAGGATTATCCAAGAAAACACCCAGTCTGAGCAACATACACCAGCCATGTGCCTTGCTGCTCACTTCCTGCTATATTCAATTCAATTCAATTCAATTCAAATTTATTTGTATAGCGCTTTTCACAATACATATTGTTTCAAAGCAGCTTTACAGAAAGTGCATTTCAGAAATGTACATAGAAAAATACAGTTAGTTAATCCAGTATTAATTTAGGGCATAACATATCGACGGCGTCGAGTCGTCTCTTCACAGGCGTCGAGTCGTCTCTTCACAGGTGTTGGGGCATCTGAAGTTTCCATGAGAGGCTATATTACCCAGAGTTTCTTAAACGTCGACTAGATGGCAGTTCCAGAACAAAATTAACTTGGACAAATACTGTGAAACGTGGTACAGAACAAGAATAACAGTTATCAAGGAAAATGAAAGCATAAAGGCTTTGGAATGATTTGGGGGCAAGTAAATCCAATCAGAAGGCGTCTAGTGTTACATTTTCGCTGATGTTCATGAAAAGAGCAACGCAATAAAGGCTGAACGTGGTTAAGTGGCGCCCACACCTCATCTGGTGATTGACTTTCACAAAGCAGCATTCCTTGTAATGAAGAACATGTCTCTCTCAACGTTTTCATGCAAGCATGAATCTGAAAATAAAAAACAATGTGAACATTTTACAGAGCTGAATCGCATAATACAAGTCCAGGATTATATTGGATAACATGATTAGGTGCTACAAAGTCCTGCACCTAATTTTCTCCCATGCTGCTGTGGTGGAGAAATGGAGATGCTCTCATCTTTGAATTATGTGGGTGAGAGTTGTTCACATCTCTCATGAAAAGGTATGCACACTTCAGCTCAGAGTTATCATATTTACGCGCTGAAGTGATTCTCAGGATAGAAAAGCTTGGTAATTATAGCGACTGGCTGAGTGGTGATTGCTTTCTCATTTGCAGTGAATGCTGACTGCAATATCACACTTCACAGCAGCATATGGATATAACAGACAGATATTACTGAAGTATGACTGCGTGTGCAAAATAAATGTGACATTATGAATAACAAGCTTCTCTGTTCTCTTTTAAAATAATAAAAGCTTGATATGATAATTGAATGCTCCCAACGTAAGGCTTCTTTTGCCTGGGGTAACAAAGCTGCAATAAAGGTATCATGGTTTCATAAAAAAATAATGATGATAATAAGAATTATTTCTTGAGCACCAAACCAGCATATTGTAGTAATTTATGAAGGATCACGTGTCTCAGAAGACTTCAGTAATGATTCTGAAAATTCAGATGTGCCATCATAGGAAATTTAATTTTAAAATATGTTGAAATGGTTCTTTTAAATTGTAATAATACTGTATTTCACAAAAGTACTGTTTTTACTGTTTTTCTGACCAAGTAAATGCAAATCAAACACCAAACTTTTCAACTGTAGTGTATACAGTATTAACACAAATTGGCCTGACCTGACATCATGAAATATCCTGTTTTAGTTACAGACTAATGATATTTATGTGATGTGGTAACAAAAGAGTAAAAACAATGCAAACAATACAAAAGTGTAGAATATGCCAGTGTTGTTCTTGTCAACTAAAACTTAAAAAGTGATCCATTGGCCTCTAACTGAAATTTACTAAAGTTACTAAAAAATGTACTATAAAATGATTAAAGCTATATAGAAATGTAAAAAACAAACTAATAAAAATGACAAAGAAATATAACAAAATTATTAAAAATGTTTTTTTTTTAAATATAATAAAGAAAACTAAATATAAATAACATAATAATGTAATAGTACATAAATAATACTAACATAAGAGATAATAATGTTTGTCAAGTTGTCAGCACATTGTTATTCAGTTGCTATATAGGGCATTCTGGCATTATTGTTGCTTGGTGGTTGCTTTCCTCCCCATGTCAAAAGGGCTGCTCCCAAGTCCCAAAAACTTGAAATACAACTTCTATGCAAAAAGAAATAATAAATTGAGGTATCATTCATATCTTTAGGACAAACATGTAGGATGAGGTACTGTCGTGTGCTTGTGTGAATAGAGGAGCTGTCTGAAATCCTGATCGCTGGCCTGTGAGAGCGGCACAGAGGGACCAGTGGAGGGCACAGTCAGTGGCCCCTAAACACAAGCACACAGGCTCTTGAAGAGTTAACTACAGACTAGGCTCTGTAGGGTCTACAATCTTCATCCCGCACGCAATCGGTCGATCAGCAAGGAAAAGACAAGACTGGCGAACCTCCCTGACTACAAGCTGTTCTTTAACTGTCAATCATCTAGGTGTGGAGTTTAATTGGTGAATGAATAAAGCTGTCTTGTTATATTGATGTTGGTTTACAGTGGACTGCATTGATTTCTGTTGTGCATTTGTTGCTGGTTTTGTTTCTGCTTGTGATTTGTGACATGTTGGCAGTTTATTACAGCATGACATCTCCATCATTTTGTAGTTTTGCCTCTGTTTGACAGTTTGTGAGCACTCATAATCGAGTAAAACATGGCCGATTTTAAGAAATTATATGAGGTGAGTGTGATAAGGTGTCACTCTCATGCTTTTTACCTCTTTCCCACAGGGATTCTATTCATGGTGGATTCTATTCCCTGACAAATTCAGTCATCCTTGAATTCTATTTTGCTGCATTAGAAATCCTACCAAATCGTAACTATACAAATAATTATTTAAATTGTCACACTTGGCTGTATGGAAACTCGCATGACGAAGGAATAGAAAACAAAAAAGTCTTTATTATAATCCACAAACTAAAACTGAGGAGATCACAGGAGATAACAGAAACACAACCACGATAACATTGACGAGACCAGACAATTGAACACAGGAAACTGAGTTACTAGAATGTTAATATTGCATTACTCATTTGTTTCTGTGTAGTTATTCATTAATGATGGAACAGTAGCCTATTCTACTGCCAAAATATTAATTCTGAATATATAGAAACGTTTTAAAGGGGACATATGGAAAACAGAACTTTCCTCAGGATTTAATATTAATGTTTAAAACATAAAATATCCCTCACTAATCTATCCAAAACATTTATCAAAGCATTGCTGCACATTTATATAATCAACGGTTATTCAGTATTCAGTGACCATACCCTTATTTTAGTGGTAGCCAATCATAACAAAATAAAGATATTTCAAACAATTTAACTCTAAGGTTCGAAAAGAATGGTCTTACTTTATGGCTGTTTTTAGTATTAAATATATCCTAATATAGATTTTGATTCTTAACAGGCCTTTCTTTTGGCATCTTCATTTTAAAGGCCCTATACGGTTAAATCCCAGAGATATGGGGATCTCAATGTGGCTGTAACAAAGAGGCAGCGGAGTTGGGATCCATGTGCAGTTTTAATAATAGCAGTAAGCGGATCCATGTGCAGTTTTAATAATAGCAGTAAGCGTGGTACAAACAGACAGGCATACAAACACCAACAATAGAGATATCCAAGACAGTACAGAAACGTAGTCAAAAGGCAGGCACAGGGTCAGGGCAGGCAGCAAACAATGTAGAGAATATCCGGGGAAACAAAGCAGAATCACAAGGGCATGCAGCAGAGGGTCGACTCAATGAAAGCAGTCCAGGGTCAGAAACGAGAAAACAGTAGTAACAGGGAAAATGCTCAGAAATGTCAGCCTGGGCAAAACAAGACTTTGCAGTGATAGATTGGAGAGAGACTGAATATATAGTCCAGATGATAAGCGGCAGGTGTGCAGGTAATCAGTGCCAGGCACGGGGTCATGGGAAATGGAGTTTAAGGGATGAAGTCATTATTCAGGAGAGGGAGCCCTCTGGTGGCGAGTGGGAGGAATCATAGAGGCTTGATTCGACACATGAAAAGTGGGTGAGATATGGATGTGGCCATTTCAACACTGCCTGCACCTTACAGTCATTCATGGCAATTCCTTCTGGGCTGATTTCGTAACCAAGGAATGACACGGAAGTTTGGTGAAACTAACATTTTTCTGCCTTGCCATAAAGTTTATGAGTGATTAAGCACTGTAGGACAGTGCGAACGTGTTTGACGTGATCTTTGAGGGAATCTGAGTAGATGAGAATGTCATCAATGTACACGATAACCCATCTGTTTAGCACATCTCGGAAGACATCGTTAATGAATGCCTGGAACACAGAGGGACTATTGGCCAGCCCGAACAGCATAACCAAATATTCATATTGCCCTGTAGCAGTGGAGAAAGTCGTCTTACACTCATCCCCCTCTCGAATTCGAATGAGATTGTAAGCGTTTCGGATATCAAGTTTGGTGAAATATTTAGCTGTCGAAGTTGTTCGAGGGCTGCTGGGACAAGAGGTAAAGGGTAGCGATACTTGACTGTGATGTAATTTAGCCCTGGGTAGTCGATGCATGGACGGAGCTCTCCATCCTTCTTATCAACAAAGAAGAAGCCAGTTGAGGCTGGGGAAGTGGACGGTCGAATAAATCCCTTTGCCAATTCGTCATCAATGTACGACTTCATGGCCTCTGATTCGGGTTGTGATGGGGAAAGATACGGCCTTTAGGGGGTGTAGAACCTGGAGTGAGTTTGATACCACAGTCACTGGAGCGATGAAGTGGAAGTTGAGATGCCTTGATCTTGCTGAAAGTTTCCATAAGATCATTATATTCTGGTGGAAGATTTGGGGAAGAATTAGGTTCCAGAAGTACAGTGGCGGCTTGAACAGGCGTGGAAGTGACAAAATGCAGACAGTCTCATTGACAGTTGTCAGACCAATAGGTAATTTGTCTATCGATCCAGGAAATTTGGGGGTTATGCTCTTGTAGCCAGGGAAGTCCAAGAATTATCAGGTGGTTTGGTGATTGGATGAGAAATAACTGAATGGTCTCAGTGTGTAAGGATCCCATTAGCAGCGTAACATATCCAGTGGTGAAATGGACATAACCTGCGCCCAGGGGTCGTCCGTCTAGCACTGCCACTGCCAACAGAGATTCACAGGGTATTAATGGAATAAGACGAGACTGGGCAAAGTAACTGTCAATAAAATTACCCGCTGCTCCCGAGTCGATCATGGCTGTGGTTATCACAGATTTTCCAGAGAACATTAAAGTTACTGGTAATTCTACACATGATGAAGAGCGAGAGATAGAACTTGAAGGACTCACAGCAGTAGTGTTTCGAAGAGGGGGTCTCCTGGGGCAGGATGCCTTTAGATGTCCCGGCTGATCACAATACAGGTAAAGGCTTTGGCGAATGCGTCGGTTGCTCTGTCTCCTCTGAAGTGATACGGGTTAGTCCGGTTTGCATGGGTTCAGGATCGTTAGTGTTGCGAGATGTGGTGGTGTGGTAAACCAGACTTCTAGTGGGCCTGCATGATCGAATCAGATTGTCAATGCGAATGGCCAGATTGATATATTGGTCAAGAGTTATTCCCTCATCGCGGCTGGCAAGTTTGGACTGGAGCTCCAGATTAAAGACCTTTGCGAAACAGCAACTTCAGAGTGTCCTCAACCCAGTCAGTTTATACTGCCAATGAGCGGAAAGTGAGTGCAAACTCAGCAGCCGTGTTTCTTCCTTGCCGGAGAGTTAAAAGCTGGTCACCAGCATTCTTGCCTCCCTCTGGATGTTCAAACACTTCACGAAACCGTTGAAGAAAATGAGGACTGACCATCGTTCCATACTGCAGTTGCCTACTCCAAAGCTCTGCCAGTTAATAATGAACAAACAAAGGCTATACGACTGGTGTCAGTAAGGTATAACATGGGTTGTTGATTGACGAACAAGGAACTTTGAAGAAGGAATACCTTACACTTGGCAGGTGATCCATCGACTTTCTCTGGGAACGCAAAACAGAGACTCGCGGCGGTGGTGCTGGATGCAGGCATGCTGGCCGCTGGGCTCGCTGCAGGTGGGTTGGGGTCTGGCGTGGGTAAGTGGAGTTTGGTGTAGTGCTGCTACTAGTTGCTCAGTCAGAGATCTTAGACGATCTAGTTGTTGTTGGTGTACAACCAGGACATTAGCTTGGGCGGAGACCTCTGTGGAGAGCTGGAGGATCGCTGCTGGATATGTGTCTGGCAAAGTCTTCTGTAACGAAGAGGCAGTGGAGTTGGGATCCATGTGCAGTTTTAATAACAGCAGTAAGCGTGGTACAAACAGGCAGGGGTCAAACACCAGCAATAGAGATATCCAAGACAGTACAGAAACGTGGTCAAAAGGCAGGCACAGGGTCAGGGTAGGCAGCAAACAATGTAGAGCATTTCCGGACAAACAAAGCAGAATCACAAGGGCATGCAGCAGAGGGTCGACACAATGAAAGCAGTCCAGGGTTAGGGATGGCTGACGCGAAACAGTTGTTCCAAAGCTTTGCGAGATCCCGAAGCGCAGATGCTTCAAAACACTGATCCGAAGCGTGATTCAAAACACCCATGTCACATGACTATGACCAAACGAAGCCTCGAAGTGTTTCACTAAGTGTTTCATCAGGTGTGGTCCGCCGAATCAGTGTTTGATTGACACGGTCGGGAACAGACCACACAATCGCACATCTGTATAAAAGTGAAATAAACGCATTTTGACCTCGTGGGTTTTTGTGACAGGAGTTTGATTTTGAGATAGCGGATTTTTGGTGATATTGTGACATAGTGCGATTTGATTTAGTTATAGGCTATTTAGGCTATTTAAATTTAACTGGAATTTAAATTAAACTGGAAAGAGAGAGCAGTAGGCTAATCCTCATTTGTATGTCCAAGCTAAAAAATATCTTTGTATGCCAGCAACAAGTGTCCCTTGTGAGAGGATTTTTTCAAAGGCTGGAGAAATGATCTGTAAGAGAAATTAATATTTTTGAATAAAAATCTCTAAAAAAGTGAGACATTGTGGCTTGATTTCTTTTATTAATATTCATTTTTCAGGACCAAAATAACATTATGTACAGTGAGGAGCCTATAGGTTACAAGCTTCACATATTAGAAAAATACAATAATAAAAAACAACACATTTTTTTAATGGCTCGTCAAGGTTGTTTCAGAGCAACACCTGCAAGTGACCACTAGGTGTCACCGTTGAGACGGGTGTCGGATTGATTCGAAGCCTCGAAACAATATGGCACATTTGCTTCAACTGTTTCATTGCTTCATGAAGCCTCGATCTGCCCACCACTATCCAGGGTCAGAAACGAGAAAACAGTAGTAACAGGGGAAACCGCTCAGAAACATTAGCCTGGCCAAAACAAGACTTCACAGTAATAAAGTGGAGAGAGACTGAATATATAGTCCAGATGATAAGCGGCAGGTGTGCAGGTAATCAGTGCCGGGCATGGGGTCATGGGAAATGGAGTTTAAGGAATGAAGTCAATTTTCAGGAGAGGGAGCTCTCTGGTGGCGAGTGGGAGGAACCACAGAGGCTTGATTCGTGACAGTGGCTCCATGAGTACATTTTTAAATTGTACACATTTTCAGTGTCCAAAAACCAAATGTGGGCCACTTTGCATACAGCTGATATATTTTTTTCTTTTAAAGAGGAATGTCTGACATTTATTTATTCGTATTCTTTAACATTTGTTCTTCAGACATCTTTCAGTGCAGTAAGTAGCTGCATGAAAATTTGGTTTTCGTCCATTGGAACAATTTGCAAACAGAGCCATATGGAGATCTCCATATATCTGGGAATAAGCCATATAGGACCTTAAAATTTTAGATTCCAAAAGAGAAGTTTAAGAACCAGAATCTAAAAGGATATTGAGATATCTGTAATATTTCTTGAGTTACAGTCACACAAACATTGAAAAAAGGATGTTTTTGGTCCTCAGACTGGTATGTTCTATACATTTATTTTGATGGAGGGAAACTTTTTTTTTTTTTTTTTTTGCAATACAATACATATCAGCTGTATGCAAAATCACCCACATTTGGTTTTTGTCCATTGAAAATGGGGAAGTTCAACAATTTGCACATGAAGCTGCATTGAGATTCCCATATCTCTGGGACTGAACCAGAGCCTTAAATGAAAAAACCAAAAGAAAAGTTTGTCAAGAACCAGAATCTAAAAACATATATATATATATATATATATATATAAAATATATATATATATATATATATATATATATATATATATGTTTTTAGATATATATGTTTTCATTGGTATATAATGCAACAAAAGACAACATAATTTACAAACAGACCTACCTATCTATGTGTAAAAATAAAATAATGGCACTGTCATCTTTCTAAAGTCATTTTCTCCCTCCTCTAATTTGGCTTTAAATTTTAGGGGGAAATTGTCATTGTCAATCTTCAGAAAAAAAAGTAACAAGAATTGTTACTGGAGAATTTGAGCTGGAGACTTATTAGGCTAAATTAGGCGCGAACCATTATTTCCATGTATTTGTAAACCAAGCAGAACACAAACTAACAGAACAAGATTATTGATTATTGTTCTAAATTAAAACAATATTTATACTTTATATTCCTACAGCAAACAAACTCTAAGAGGTCTACAATATTGAACTCAATGGATGAAGAATGTTCTAAATGAGTATTTAATTGAATTGAAGACAAGTCATCGTGCAGTGACCTTTGAGTGATGAAATGTCCCATTTCAAGGTAAAAAGCAGTGGGGCCTTTCAAAGCATTGCCATAATCTATCCCTTCCCCAATAGTTAATGCAGTAAAGATGGGTGGTCCCGGTCTCCACAGGAGCGGGGAAACTATTATTCATCCCCACATGAGGAATGATGGGATGTGTGAGGGATGATAATAAGAGAGCTGTTCATGGAAGACATCACAAAACCATGTCTGAGGAGTCCCAAAATGCACATCTGCTCATTTCTTTACCCTTTTTAGAATTGGATCATTCTGAGCATTTAATTTTAATTTAAAAATGTAAACTAATTTTCCTGCTTCAAATTTCTGGTAAGAATTAAGTTATAAGGCTAATCAGAGAAATCATACTAGCACAAAACTCTTCCCTAAAAAACTAATCTGTATCACTCAAACACACACAGGGGGACCCATAGAAACTCAGCAGCCTTATTTATTACTTGTTAGCAGCTTTTCTGAAATTTGCTTCTAATTGTTGCAGGGTCATTCATAATTGAACGTAGAATGTAATGAAGTAGAATTCAAATAAACAATAGAATAAAAAGATAGAACAATAGAATGACAGAAATACAGAATGACAGAAAGATAGAATGATAGAATAATAATGCATAGAACGGTCGAATTTTACATACATAGCATGGAAGTCAGTCAGACAGACAGACATATAAAGATTCTGAATTTTGCTCAAGGCTGTTCATTTGAAATACCAAAAAATATCATATCACAATATTATAAGTGATTTACTTTAACATTTTTTTTTTTTTTTAAATCAGCCTACACTTTCATCCAAAGCAAATTACAAATTGCATGCAATTTATTTAGCTATTGAAAACTGGACTAGAGTAAGAGCTGGATAACAGGCAACAATATCTGCAATCAAAATTTTCATAAAACTCTCTAATGGTTCATATTTCTTGAGATGAGATTTTTCACTTAGCTCACCCACACACCGGTTTAACATCCTCAAGTGAGGTGATCTTACATTTTTCAGGCTGCTGAACTGTACGGTGATCAATTAACAGATTTTGCATGTGCATGTAACACTGCAAGATTGAAACCCAAAGGAAAAAGAAAAACAAGAAGCATCGATACACCTCCAGCACTTCCAGCATCTCTTGGCTTCCTCACACCTGAAATACCTCAAAACAGTAGGAGAACACTCAAATCACTACATTCCCACCGATATGCTGACTTGAGTGTCAAGAACTTTTCTTGGTGAGAATCTTATACTAACCCCACAAACCCAAACATTTCTAAACTGGCCATCAATACTGGAACTAGCACACTGTCAGGGGAAAAGGAGCTTTGGAAATCATGTTATTGTCAAGTCTTCTACTGCTTTTCACTTGAGCGGTCTTTAATTTTTCAACACAGACATGGAGGCATCAGAACGAAGTGATGCCAGAGTTTGTATCATTAGATTTCCTTAAATTTATAGACAAGGCAGCTGAATGGAAAATTTAATTTAAGTTAAGTTACTCCCCAGATCTACAGTGACCCAAAAAAGTATTTGGACACTTCAGCCACACTTAAAAATGTATGAATGTCACTGCATTATAAAACCAAATATCAAACCATTGTGGCTGTTCTGTGAGAAACTGATTTAATGCAGGCCCCCTGTGCTTAAGGAAGAGATATTATTAAAATTTCAACCAATTAGGCAGCATATCCAACCGTGCAACTGCATACAGTATAGTCACAAACTAGCACAAACTTCTCAAAGAAGTAAAATGCAAAAAATACAACAACCTTGTCCTCAAGAAAACCTCATCATCCAAACACTAGTCACAAAATGTCATCAGTCATTAGGATCTGCTGATATCTGTCAATCTGCGCAAATAGGCAAAGATACAAAACACAGAAAAAACTCAATTACCAATATCAAAGATATCAAAGATTATCAATTGAATTGTTGAATCCATAGACTGTAAAAAAAGATGGACGACGCCCCTTCGCTCTCTTCCATTGTTGAGAACTGAAGCCGCCAGAGTCCCGATATGGCGCTGACATATTGGAACTTGAGTCTGCGCAGTAGCGATTTCGGGACCAGACCTGCGCAGTCGTGAGCAGGAAGTAAAGCCGCGAAATCAACGCTCCGCCCTCACTCTCGCAGGGAAAGTGCATTCTGCATACTTTTTTAAAAATTGATTGCAGTACGACAAGAGGCTTATTAAAATAAAGTAAATACAATCTCCTCAGTCCTCCGAAGATCCCGAAGAAAATGTCCGTTGGTGCGTCAGTGACTACTTCGCTCGGAGAACCTGTCAATCACAGCTGTCAATCATGACGTTACACCACAGCATCACGTAACTAACTAAAAACCAACTTATTTTTGAAACAGACACTTGAACTTACATCAGCGTGATAAAAATGACAGCAAATGAAAGAAACCACCTTTGGAAAAAGATATTTGAAGTGTAATTTAATTGTTTAGTTGGTCTCGCGTCCTGTTGAATAACACGGGGAGGCGGGGCTTATGACCTATACTGGGACCAGTCACCGGGGGGCGATCGAGACGTTTTGGCTTCACTTTTCAGGGCTTGTGCGTGCTTGGTTGAATCCATAGACAGTAAAAGAAATGGACACAGCGACCCCATTGGAACTCAATTGAGACAAGTGAAGTCCGTTTTCAGCGATTTCTTAGCACTTCCTTTCCTGACGCGCAGACTCAAACCGAGCAAAGCGTTACACGGACCACGTGAGCAACCCGTCTGTCTTCTAGTAGCTGTGCCAAGAGAAATCTGAATCATTCCCTTCCGAATCTTGCAGAGACGGAGAGTGTGATTAGGAGCTGTCCATGAGCTTGGAGCAGGAGAAACTTTTGCTAAGTATTCTGATTAATTATATTGTCATTTTGCCTCCACGTCTCCCCGATTGCCCGCGAGCTTCTCCTCCCGTCCATACGGTAATCTCTCTAGTGTGCGACAGAGAGTCGCGTGGTTATGACGCAATCGTTAGCCTACTTTTACAAAAACTGCTTCTACGGGGCCATAACATAAGCTACAAGGTAATGGAGCATTTTATACATTGTCGTGTTTCTTTAGAAATAAAAAATGGACAAATGGAGTCTTCAAACGCCTCAGATGTAAAGTTATTCGCTGTCAAAGTGACGCCAAAATGAATGGAAGTCAATGGGATTGCTAACGCAAGTGAAGTTCTGCTACAAGATGGCGGCACCCGGTCGACTTCAACTTCCGGTCGACTTCCTTCCCGCTTGGTTGAATCCGACAGAATTTTTTTATTTATTTTTTTTTAATAATAATTAGTGTTTATAAAGTAATTTTGAAGTGAATATCAACATATTAAAATTGTTAAACTGTAAATATTAAACAGTGTATCCAAAAATATGAGGCCACTACTATAGTAAAACACTTCTATTCTGTATTTTTCCATATTTTCACAAAACAAATGTCAGAATAACAATGCAAGTGACAAATCTCAGTATTTGGTTTGTCTCCTTTTGCTTTAATGACAGCAGCACTAGTGCGGACATGAATAAAAACCTGTTTATTTCCATCTTTAAATGAAAAAAAGAAGATGTTCTATGTGGTCTCGGACCTATGGACTCCACTGTATCATAATTTACATTGCCACAGAGTGTCATTCATTGCAGGTGAGATATATAATACAGGAAGGTCTTAAACCCATGTCTTAAATTAAAATGAAAGGTGACTGAAAGCTGATTTTTTTTTTTTTTTTTTTTTTTTTTTGATTTAAAGATGAAATCTCAACTAATTTTATTACTAGAGATTTTTTTCTGGTGTTAAAATGCTGAGCTGAAATTTCTTTTGACACAAAAAAAGTGAGCTATCAGACATTTGCAGAGTTATTAAATGTAGACTCTTTGCTGAAGGATATCAGAAATGAAATAAGTAGAAAAAGGTCAATTAGGTGTCCAACCTGAACATCAGATTTCATATTTTAAAGTAAACTTTCAAGGCTAGTTCAAAGGTGCACTCATAAGTAATTTTTTACCTTATTAAAACTGTTTTAGTGTACAAAAAATTAATAGCACTATTGAAAAATGTTGCAAATTTACATCAGATTAAGGGCCAAATGCGTGAATGGGCAAATGGGCAAAAATCTACTGATGATGCTCAGATCCGCACAGACGCAGACAAATCATTTCTATAATGACTAACGACCAATCTACAAGTGCAGTGCAAATTAGCGTCTGGTTTAAGATGCGCTGTTAATAATACCCCCAACTAAATGCAGTCATATAGCCAAAAAAAAAAAAAGAAAAAAAAAAAAACAGCTTTTATGTTATGTCACCCAGAAATGTCTGTATTAGATATCACCTCCTAATAACCTTGTTCCACCCTGTTTCCACCACATATCTCCAAATTCCTCATAACACATTGTGAAGGTTACCAGGTTGTTGGAATGGCAGACAGGCTAATAGAGAATTTGCACCATTACAAATTGAGCTTTACGGATGTTAGGCTCATTACAGCCTGGTGAAAGACAGACACTCAGGCCGTTAAATGCCTTTAGGTAGAATGTCACCATTTTCCACAAGTCCTCATTACCAGTCATGCGAATCTGTTCCTGTCACAAATTTCCATGCAACGATCGTGTCACCCATCTGTGTGCGTGTATGCAGTCCTTTCTCTAAGGATGGCATTATTAGCTTTGTATGATCTATTTCCACATTAAATCTGTCTGTAGTTTGATTTATATAGACAGGTGCCATCAATACAAGCTATTACCAATAATTTACAACCAATTTGTGTGTGCATTTCTATGTAATTTGACCCAGAAAGCCACTCTACTCTGTTTAACCCATTTTTTGTTACTGGCTCCATAAAGAGCATGAACTTCATAAGTTATTGAACTGCGCTTTAAGTTCCCGTGCTGTTCCTCCTCAATTTTCGACAGGTATCTCATCTTTTTTTTCAAAGGCTTAGAGGTTATCAATTGCTCGTATTTCATGCTAGATTGTTGGTAAAAAGCTCTTGGGGAAGAACTGATGATGCCAGGGGCTCTCAGAAGTAGATGTCGCCGGTGGTCTCAGGGGACAAGTAATCAGCCTGGAAGCGATTAGATGCCTCCTGTGAACAGGGCAGTAGGTGAGAGCAATCATCTGCTAGGTTACAAGCTGCCTGAAAACTTGTAGAGACCAGCACTGAATCACTTTTACCTGACAGGTATGAGGTTTGGGTAGAGTTATTAATGCTGTAAATAAGACCATTAAACTGGAAGGCAGAACTTTTAAAGTTCACATCGTAAAATGAGGAAAATAAAACTTTCTGGTTCATAAATGTAATGAAGGGTCTATATTCTACACTTTTGGAAGTAAAAAAAATCCCCAAAGACCACTCATAGGTTTCTTGCACCAAAAACAGCCATAATTTAGTTTTGCACTTTACCTTCTCTTTGACCTTTAAACAAGCTTGCACCTTTAAGTTGTTTGCTGCTGTAAAGAGTAGAGACTTTTTGCATCTTTTTTAAAAAAGCTTGATGCGGGTCGCCATTCACTGCCATTATATGAACAAGTGAAAGCAGGATTTATTTTTTTTACAAATTTTCCTTCTGTGACCCATTAAAGAAAAAAGACATATGACATTAGAACAACACCAGGGTGAGTAAATTAAGACTTAATTTTCATTTTAGGGTGAACTATCCCTTTAAGACATTTATATTTACAGTATGAGTATAGTTTCCTGCATCACCTCCTCCGCACTCACAGAGGGATCCGTCTCCAGAGTATTGACTGTTGCCATGCAAACTACATTTCCCATAATGCAGCTCTCCTGGACTGATCACACACACCTGCTCTTCACTGATTACACTCACACCTGCACTTCATTTCCACATGTATAAAATCACGCTCTCACAATCATTCAGTGCGAAGTCTTTTACTCTGGCTAACATTCTGAGCAATTATCAACTTATTCTGTTTATACTGGTTTAGATCTTGGACTGTTTAAGGATATCTTTGGCACTCTTTGGCTACCTTGACCTTGGACTGTTTCCTGGCTATCTGATCATTCTCTGGCTCCCACGACCCTGGACTGTTACCTGTGCTTTGAAACCTCTCTGCCTGCCCCGACCATCTGCGCTTGCTTACCTGAGTATTCTTTGCCTTGCCCATACCATTCCTGTCTGCCGATCTATACCCTGTCTGTCTTTCTAAATAAAAGCTGCAAATGGATCTCTATGACTCCGATTCATTACACTGCGCACCGACGCTCATCAAGGTGGACTTAGTTGCTGAATCTGGCCCCATTCGCTTTCACATAAGGTCTTCTCTGCAACCTTTTTTAACAAACCTGGAATATTCCTTAAATGACAATCTATGAATGAGCCATTTATTTAGTTATGATCACTATAACTGCTTGTCCTGATACATGATGAAATGGACTTTAAACCCCCATTGCAAAACAGAGCCAGGCAAATGGATACTATTTAAACTATGTTAACCTTACATTATTCATAGCTCCTTGGTCAAAACATTTTTAAACAAAAAGACGCAATTCCTATATTTTTTTTCTGTATTCTTCAACATTGCAAATGGCAAAAATGTATATCAAAACACTTGTGAAACTTAATCACTTGATATAAACTGAGAACCTCTAGGAGGCTTTTAACCAAAAGTACCTTCCTCTCATCGACCCCAGGTCTCCATTCAACATGTTCTTAATGATGCCTCGTCTTCCCATTAATTACATTTTTTAGTGTGTGGACTTTGTCTCTGCTGTCCCAGTAATTGTGCTCTGGGTTGGAGTTAATCTCCAGAAAATTACCTGTCAGGGACGGACAAGGTGGGAAAAGTCATTATTTCATCTCATATTATCATTATCCACAAGACTGGCACGGCCCTGGTCGTCGAAGGCCTTTCTCTCTATGAGTGGCGGTACATCGCCATTATGGGCAGCTTTTTCTTTAATTATGACTGCACATTACCAGCACTGGGATTAGAATATGATTTATGGCTGCCACCAGGAGAAAGGTTACAAAATAGGCTGGCAAAAGTATCCTTTTGCAAAATCAGCATTTTTGCATTGTGAGCTAGAGGTCTAGATATGTTTGCAAACAGCTGTAGTACAATTACAAACAGAGCAATGATATTAAACTGAACTCAACATAAAACCTTAAAAAGAAGTCTTTGGGTGACAAACATTTCAGTATTTGTTATTGTCTGAAAGATGATTTAATTATTCTGATAAAAATGCAGTTATAAGTCGATCAATTAAAAATGATGATCTAAATTGATAATCTGCAATAAATTCATTGAATTCGAACCACATACTGTCTGTAAATCAATATTTTATGAAGATAATTCAAAAGCATGACATTATTGCTCCAAAGCCAGGGACATTGCTTATTATGGTTTTATTAATAATTATTAAATGTCACCATACTAAATGCAGCAATTTATCTGACAAATAAATCTTCTCGTGTACTTTACTGGGAGGATTTGTCAAGCTCACAGTGCATTTAATAAATTTTCCACAGAATTCGTGTCATGCTGCAAAAAAAGGGGGTTTCAACAGTTTTATTTGTTTTAGTTAACTTTACAGCTTATGGGTTGCTAGATGAATATTTCAGAACAATACTTGGTTCCCATGCATTCATTTTCAAGTACATTCAATGAAAGCTGAGGGCCCTTAAGAGAGTATTTTGCAAGCTGTGCTCCGCCTAGGCCCCTCTGAGATAATTATTAGTCATCTATTAGGAGCCTACCACAAATAAGGTAATTTGCATAAGTCTTAAAGATACAGCAGCAAAAATAGCCTCTGTAATTCTAAAGGTCATGGAGAGGGTGGAAAATGGACATTTAAAAATGAAGCAACCATTTGTCTAACAAAAAGTAAAAGCCCTCACTAACATTATTAGTGGATTGCAAATAAAATAAAATAAAACAAAATAAAATGAATGCATGAATGAATGAATGAATGAATGAATGAATGAATGAATGAAATATAAAACAAAATTAAAAAATAAAAAAAATTAAAAAGCTGGTCTTAGAATTTTACATTTTAATTTGCGCACAAAATGTCTGGATTATTGTTGTGTATATGACTGTAATGCTGTGTACTCTCTGTGCAAATACAAAACCTCATTTGTGACTAACTCCATTTTGAATTTCATGAGCTACTGGTGTTGAACAGGGAGAGTGAGAGCCTCTGTGATAAAAATGGATTTACAAGGGCACGCCAATCCTTACAGAGTTACAGCTTGTACAATTTCTCCCCCACAAACGTGAGTCTTGGGAACGCACCAGCTTATGGAAACTTGTACACGCTCAGTCAGAGATTAACTGTCTTTCATATTGTGTTTGTGTGAAGGCTTTACTTTGCCTGACATGCACATTTTTCCCAAAACTACAACAGCAAGAAATCTAAAGTGTAGCCAGGGTTATTCTTCCATACTAAAACTAAAGACAAAACTAAACTAAACTAAAGATCTCAAAAAAAAAAATGCAACTGAAATAATTAATTCAAGAAATATAAAAAAAATAAAATGTCTCAGGTTACACATGTAACCATGGTTCCCTGAGAAGGGGAACGAGACGCTACATCCCCTAGAGCAGGGTTCACCAATCTCGGTCCTGGAGGGCCGCTGTCCTGCAGAGTTTAGCTCCAACCAGCTCCAACACACCTGTTTGAAAGTTTCTAGTATGCCTAGTGAGACCTTGATTAGCTGGTTCAGGTGTGTTTAATTGAGGTTGGAGCTAAACTCTGCAGGACAGCGGCCCTCCAGGACCGAGATTGGTGAACCCTGCCCTAGAGGTCACCACTGGTGCGACTGTGGGTATAAAAGGGAACCTGTGGAAAAAATAATCCACTCCGTGTCTGAAGGAAACGAGTGCAGGAATACCAGAAACATGGCAAAGGGACACAGCGTCTCGTTCCCCTTCTCATGGAACCATGGTTACATGCGTAACCTGAGGCGTTCCCTTCCGAAAGGGAACTTGTGCTGTGTCCCCTAGAATCCTCATCCCTAAGGTGAACATCAGCAATGCTATCATAGACCGGAGCTTCTCAAGAATGGAGGCCTCAACATGAAGCTCACAGAAAGCCTAACACTCAGAAGTTCTGTTCAGACAGCCCTGAAGAGTGGAGGCCTCAAACAAGAGGCTCTAACCCGAGGGCAGTACTGAGAAAGCTCAGAAAGAGCTAAAATCTCAGTCTAACTGGCCCGCAAAGCTCAGCAGAGTGGAGGCCTCAATACAACGCTCCACACTAAGGTCAGTAGCCAAGGAGGCTCCCAGAGAGCCTGACAACCTAGAATACTACCCTACCACATAGCCGAGCTCTATGAGCCGAAGCCTCAGTATGACGACTCTCTAAATCGAGAGGAGACCTAACAATGCCCCATGCTCAGGACATCATGCAAGGAGGTTCACAGAGAGCCTACAACTCGCAATTGCCATCCTGGCAGAGCTCTGGGTAGCGTAGCCCTCAGTAAGATAACTCTCTCTAGCGAGTGGGGGCCTAACAATGGTCGCAGTAGCCAAGGAGGCTCACAGAGAGCCTAACTACTTAGCCTATGGCTGAGCTTATAGGATGAATACACTATGTCCTTCACCTGTCAAGGAAGCTACATAACAGGTCTAGTAGCCTGACACAATAACGGGCAGAGCTCAGAGGTCAGAGGCCTCTAATAGAACGACTCTCTATAGCGAGAGGACGCCTAGCAACGCTCTAGTTCAAGAACAGTGACCAAGGAGGCTCACAGAGAGCCTAAAAACTTAGATTCATTTGTGAATCGATTTTTCCCCCACCTCTAAATGACTGATCTTCTGAATTGGCTCTACTGGTGCTCTCTGGTGACTGTAGAGACAGTTTGAGTATAGTGAACTCATCATCATTATCAAGAAACCAGTTTGAGATGATTTCAGCTTTGTGACATGGCGCATTATCCTGCTGGAAGTAGCTATCAGAAGATGGGTACACTGTGGTCATCAAGGGATGGACATGGTAAGCAACAATACTATATACTATAAGCAATACTATAAGCAATACAATACTATGCCCAAAGTATGCCAAGAAAATATCCCCTACACCTGAACCATTGATACAAGGCAGGATGGATCCATGCTTTCACGTTGTTGACGTGAAATTCTGACCTAAATATCACATTCAGAAATCAAGACTCATCAGATCAGGTTACGTTTTTCTAATCTTCTATTGTTTCATTTTGGTGAACCAGAGTGAACAGTAACCTCAGTTTCCAGTTCTTAACTGACATGAGTGGCACCCGGTGTGGTCCTCGCTTCTGTAGCCAATCTGCTTCAAGGTTCGACGTGTTGTGCGTTCAGAGATACTCTTCTGCAGACCTCGAGTGTAACGTGAGTTACTGTTGCATTTCTATCAGCTCGAACCAGTCTGGCCATTCTCTTCTGACCTCTGTCATCAACAAGGCATTTTCGTCCACACAGAACTGCCGCACAAAACACATTTTAGTAAATCACTAACTAATATAAATAAAAACAAAATAGAAATATGCTAATTCTATAAAATGAAAAGTTAACTAGAACTACCAAAAAAAAGTATGAAATGTAAATATGAAGTAAATAAAATTAAATCTAAATAGTATTGAAATAAAAAGGTATTAGAAAATGCTAAACAACAATAGCCTTAAGTGCAACCGGTGTTTAAAGGAAAACTAAAGGAAAGGCAACACATCCATGCATTTCCGAAAGCCTTAAATCTCAGTGGTAAACTATTCCAATCAAATGAGCAGGAAGCTGTCCATTTCTGCAGGTGCCCACATGAATCAATCAATAAAACTGTGGTATTTAAATAATTATCATGTCCTTGAGAATCTCAGCATCGACATTGAGAGCAGTAATATCGATTATGCAGAACATTATATTGAGAGACAGGGTTGCGAAGCGTGTTCAGGGCCATGTACGAGTCAGTTCTCTGGGGAGGTACATGATCCGGACGTGGGAGAATTAAACCCAGTGCAATCCTTTGCTCTCTCCTACTCAGCATTTCTAATGAATGTAACTTGAGGATTCTCAAGAACTTCTTGGGCCGGGGGAATTATCTCTATCACTGCTGACACAGTCTAAAACTGCACTGGCTTTTAATGGTGACTTGAGCATTATCCACAATTATAAAACGTCAATCATCTGGAGCCTTAACTGCTGGTCAGTACAAGCTTACTTAAGCAGCCTTTAAATACATTTGCTGGCTTATTGCCGTCATTAAATCAGGAACAACAGGATGTTAGAAAAAAGGTGCACTTCATGAAATATGTTTCTCTTCTCTTCACTTCACAGTCTCTGAGATTTAAACTCAAAATTGTAGCCTTTTGTGCCATATTCAAATGTCAGAAATAGGATTTCACAGTCACACCCCAGGGCATTACATTTAATGGATCTCTTTCCTGTCTGAAAAAGTTTACCTCGACCTAAACTCATATCAACCTGATGCATTTGTCTGTATATCCTTCCCTGCCTGTCATTTCAGTTTCTTCCCATGTAAAATAAGAACTTGGTCTTTACAAGGAAGATTGACCTTGCAGATATGTCCTAAAAAGATAGTCTCCAAAGCTGTATCTTTCACACTCAATTTATATTTGCAGCTTCCTGGTAGGTGGCAGTGCTAGTACATGTGGGCAGCATGTGGGTTGAGAACAGATAGATCGAAATAGAATCAAAATCATGATATGGCTATGTGTGATTATTAAACTGCAAAAGGCTGAGATTAAATATATAGCAAGTGCTGTAAACTTTGTAGTGAAGGTGAGACACTCCATTCTGTCTGTTACTCACATAGGCCTACTGTAAGTGGGGGAGCATGGGGGAAAATACCCTCTTTAAAAAAAATTGCATATGCTATTAAATTTTAACATATTTAGAAATAAGTTTAGCATAGCACAAAACACCCCTCCCATATGTGTATATATCTACATATATGTTACCCCTCCACCTGGGTCCTACTCGCCCCACTCTGTGCGGGCCTCGAACCCGGGTCTCCAGCATGAGAATCAGGCGCTCTAACAGTGAGGAGTGAGGTTTACTTACACAGTGAGTGAAGTTTACTCAGACACATAAGTGATGCACCGAAATTTCAGCCTCCAAAATTGATTGCCCATAAATGGCATTTTCCGTTTTTGATCGAAAGAGAAATACACCTGAAAATATGATCCAAAAATATATGGCGCCCCTCAGTGTTCAGCGCTCAGGTTTCACTCTAGCATTATCACTGTGCTGTGTGATGCATCGCTCAATACTCCACTCTATGCATGTGCGCTACCTTAGTGCAGTTCTTTCAGTGCTTTACCCATCGAAGATAGTGAGAGTGGAGGAGGCTGCAAAGCGGCTTTGGGCAGTTGACATCTGATCCTCACCCGGCGTGCCGAATGACACGCTAAATCACGCTAGTGTTGAGTATTGTTTGAATTTGAACAATTCCTATTTTGCATATCGATTCTGATTCTTATCGATTCCTAATTTTGATTCCAATAAAGTAAAATAAAAAATAATCACAGAATGACTAAAACACTATTGCCTTCAACTGAATGTATCTAAAACTATGTATGTTTTTTAGTAAATCTAAAAGTCACCGTGCGGATCCAGATATAGTCGTATGGAGGAGAGACTACAAGTCGTCTCAGATTTTATATACCTGGGTGTATACATTGATAACTAAATTACATTTAGTCTTTCAAGCTTTTTAAGCACTAATTATGCATTTGAAATGGCAACTTAAAACGATAAGTTCAAATGTGAGGGTCTGTTGCAGTAAAAAAAAAAAAATAAGAATCTTGTCCCAACCACTAGACAAATGTCATCGTGTTTTCAAACCAACTCCTAGTACTGAAAATTAGGTTTTTCTTATGATTTGTAAACGCAAATCATGTAAATGAAATAGAAGCTTAAAGTGGTAAATTCAAATGTTAGGGTCTGTTGCAGTAAAAATATGTGGGTTATCCCTACCAGGATGGATCAAATCCTAGACAGGATGACCGAGTGGTTAAGGCATTGGACTTAAGATCCAATGAACAAATGTTGCCGTGGATTCAAATCCCACTCCTGATAGCAGGCACGTGCACAGGTAGGGCTCAACCTGTGCAGAGCACATGCCCTTTTTGCCCTTACACTCCGAAGTGCCCTTTTTTGGGTGGTGTTTTTTTTTTTTTTTTTTTTTTTTTCAATGCTATTGGTTACCATTTACGTCTGTCTGTCTGTTTTACAAATATTTAGCCAATGAAAGTTCTTAAAATGAACTTGTGTAAATCGTATTCGATCCTCAAGCTGTCAGTAAGCTGATAACTCCGCCCCCTCAAGTTCCACAGCAGCCGCACAGTAGACAGCAGCTGAACGAAGTTTTGCGAAGGGTAAATAAATATCTTGTTTGAATAAATAGGCTACTACTAAACACTATGTCTATAAAGGCTAATATTTTATTTATTTGATGTCTGACTCACTGAGACATGTGGGACGTCGCCTGAGACTGAGAGGTATGGCTAGCATTTGCCATCTAGTCATAGCCAATACATAGACACTTAAATAGCCTGTGCATACAGTAGCATTTCATCTTTTATAAAATGCGATGACAAATTTGGCCAAATGTATTTTACAGAAGGAAAAACTGAGCGCCCATATAGGTACAACAAACTAGTTTGTAACCTGTTGATGAAAATGTAATGTGATGCCGCCGGCGCCGTTTTAATGACGGACAAAAAATGCACATTTTCACACATTCGCTGGTCAAAAACTAGATACTGATAAGTAATACAACAACATATAATTTGTTTTTACCATCGGAAAAATAACAGGTGCGCCCCCGCGCTGTTTCATACTGGAACTTACACAAAGCGACGAGTGATCCTCGTCACCTAGGTAACATATATTTCTAAGAAGTAAGACATTTCTTCTTTGATTTATGATTGCTGATGTACACCTAATTTATTAACATTTAGACTAATTATGTTATGGTTAATTCAAGGCTGTTAATATGCACGTATTATCTAGCTAATTTTTTAATCTATAGTATTCTATACTCTCCGCTCGTCCTCACATGGTTTTACTACAGTAATATTGTAGTAGTGACTTAATTTTTTTTTTTTACAGAAGATCACTGTGAAATCTTTATATTTTATCATGCAGAATGTAATTCATGATTTAATTCATCCCAAGGCTTCATTTATTTGATCCAAAGTACAGCAAAAACAGTAATATTGTGAAATATTTTTACAATTTAAAATAACTGTTTTCTATTTGAATACATTTTAAAATGTAATTTATTTCTGTGATCAAAGCTGCATTTTCAGCATCATTACTCCAGTTCAGTACTCTTCAGTGTCACGTGATCCTTCAGAAATGCTTTTCACTGCAACTGTACTTTTCACACTATTTATTTTTATTTTTTTTTCATTGCTGGCTTATTTTAGAGAAAGTGTAGTGAATAAGAGACCTTCAAGAGACCAACATCCCTGGCTCACTGAAGGTTGCTGTTAGGAAGCCCTTAAAACCATGTTTATCTATATTGTCTATATTATTATTATGATGATTGTTATTAATCGTGAATAAATCTAAAGCTTTTGAGACTATTATTTTGTGTTATTGAAAATGGGAGGGGGGTGCCCTTTTTTTAGTTTCAGCACATGCCCCTCAAAAAGTCTGTGCACGGCCCTGCCTGATAGTAAAACAAAGAATTTACAATTTGAAGTTTAAGCAGAAATTGAAGTACAGCATAGAGGGGCAAGTTCAAATGTGGGGGTCTGTTATAGAACATAGAGGGGCAAGTTCAAATGTGGGGGTATGTTGCAGTAAAAAAAAAAAGTCTGGTTTCAACCCCACTCCTGGTAATTACATTTAGGCCCCATCCACACTACTGCGTTTTAGTTTAGAAACGGAGAATTAAAACGAATACGATCTCCGTCCACACCAGTGTTTTAGTCGCGTATTAGAATTGATCTCCGTCCACATTAAAACGACTGAAAACGCGGATCACGTGACCATTCACCAACACTTTCAAACATAGAATGTAAAAAAATGCTTTCAAACATCAAAATGTCATTTATTAATATGTATTTGTGTCAAAATGACATATAAACATCTTTTCCTATTCTATTTAGCCTGGAAACGCTTCCAACACGCTTGCGTGTCGCATGAAAAATAGGCGTCGGTTCTATTTCTAGCATGCACGCGTTTACTGCGCGAGAAGTTACTGTAAGAAACTGTTCCAGCGGGTGGAGTTTACTGGTACTGAATATTACCTGTGTATACTCCATGACTGATGACACCCAATCATAGAGCCGAGCGTGAGCCTTTGCGTCATCGTTTCTAAAGTCCTCCGTTTTGACCCGTCTTCACTAAAACGCCCTCCGGAGATTCAAAACGCAAAACGGGGTCGGCAGCATTTCTAAACTTCTCCATTTTAGGTCTTCGATGTTGCCGTTTTAGTCTGGACGGGAGGTGCAAACGTAGCAAAAGGTCTCCGTTTCTAAACGAAAACGCAGTAGTGTGGATGGGGCCTTAGTCTTTCAAGCTTTTTAAGCATTAATTATACATTTGAAATAGAGCTTAAAATGATAAGTTCAAATGTGAGGGTCTGTTGCAGTAAAAAAAAAAAAAAAAGAATCTTGTCCCAACCACTAGACAAATGTCATCGTGTTTTCAAACCCAACTCCTAGTACTGAAAATTAGGTTTTCCTTTTGATTTGTAAACACAAATTATGCATATGAAATAGAAGCTTAAAGTGGTAAATTCAAATGTTATGGTCTGCTGCAGTACAAATAAGTGGGTTATCCTTACCAGGATGACCAAGGGGTTAAGGCATTGGACTTAAAATCCAATGGACAAATGTCGTTGTGGATTGAAACCCCACTCCTGGTAATAAAACAAATACTTTTCAATGTGAAATTGAAGTAGAGCATAGAGGGGCAAGTTCAAATGTGGGGGTATGGCGCAGTAAAAAAATAAGTCTGGTTTCAACCCCACTCCTGATATTTACATTTAGTCTTTCAAGCTTTTTAAGCACTAATTATGCATTTGAAATGGCAACTTAAAATGATAAGTTCAAATGTGAGGGTCTGTTGCAGTAAAAAAAAAAAAAAAAAAAGAGTCTTGTCCCAACCAATGGACAAACAGCATTTTGGATTCAAACCCAACTCCTAGTACTAGAAATTAGGTTTTCAATTTGATTTGTAAACACAAATTATGCATTTGAAATAGAATCTTAAAGTGTTCAAATTCAAATGTGAGGGTCTGTTGCAGTAAAAATAAAAGTCTTGTCCCAACCACTGGACAAATGTCATTGTGTGTTCAAACCCAACTCCACGTATTAAAAATTAGGTTTTTAGTTTGATTATTAAGCAAAAATTAAGCATTTGAAATTACAGCTTAGAGCAATAAGTGTAATTGTGATGGTCTGCTGCAGAAAAATAAAAGTGTTCACCACACCAGGATGGCCAAGTGGACTTAAGATCCAATGGACATATGTCCTCAAGGGTTCAACCCCCACTCCTGGTAATAAAATAAGTATTTTTCAATTTGAAGTTTAAGCAGAAAATGAAGTAGAGCATAGAGGGGCAAGTTCAAATGTGGGGGTATGGCACAGTAAAAAAAAAAGTCTGGTTTCAACCCCACTCCTGGTAATTACATTTAGTCTTTCAAGCTTTTTAAGCACTAATTATGCATTTGAAATGGCAACTTAAAACGATAAGTTCAAATGTGAGGGTCTGTTACAGAAAAAATTTTTTTTGAATTTGTGAATTTGAATCCTTTGTGGTTTGAATCCTTGTGGGTTCAAACCACACTCCTGTTCATTAAAATTAGTTTTTCAGTTTGATTTTTAAGCACAAATTAAGCATTTGAAATTACACTGTAGAGCAGTAAGTTCAATTGTGAGGGTCTGATACAGTAAAAAATGTAACCACTGCCACAACCAGGATGGCCGAGTGGATGAATGTCCTCGTGGGTTCAAACCCCACTCCTGGTAATGAATCATAGAGTTTTCAATTTGAAGTTTAAGCAGAAATTGAAGTACAGCATAGAGGGGCAAGTTCAAATATGAGGGTATGTCGCTCTTAAGGGTGACATACCCTCCATACGCTACTTAAAACGATAAGTTCAAATGTGAGGGTCTGTTACAGAAAAAATTTTTTTTGAATTTGTGAATTTGAATCCTTTGTGGTTTGAATCCTTGTGGGTTCAAACCACACTCCTGTTCATTAAAATTAGTTTTTCAGTTTGATTTTTAAGCACAAATTAAGCATTTGAAATTACACTGTAGAGCAGTAAGTTCAATTGTGAGGGTCTGATACAGTAAAAAATGTAACCACTGCCACAACCAGGATGGCCGAGTGGATGAATGTCCTCGTGGGTTCAAACCCCACTCCTGGTAATGAATCATAGAGTTTTCAATTTGAAGTTTAAGCAGAAATTGAAGTACAGCATAGAGGGGCAAGTTCAAATATGAGGGTATGTCGCTCTTAAGGGTGACATACCCTCCATACGCTACTTAAAACGATAAGTTCAAATGTGAGGGTCTGCAGAAAAAAAAAACATTTGAATCCTTTGTGAATTTGAATCCTTTGTGGTTTGAATCCTTGTGGGTTCAAACCACACTCCTGTTCATTAAAATGAGTTTTTCAGTTTGATTTTTAAAGGGGGGGTGAAATGCTATTTCATGCATACTGAGTTTTTTACACTGGTAAAGAGTTGGATTCCCATGCTAAACATGGACAAAGTTTCAAAAACTAAGTTGTACGTTTGAAGGAGTATTTTTGTTCCAAAAATACTCCTTCCGGTTTGTCACAAGTTTCGGAAAGTTTTTTTCGAGTATGGCTCTGTCTTACGTAAGATAGAGCGGAATTTCCTTATATGGGTCCTAAGGGCACTTCTCCGGTAAGATCGCGGGCGCGCGCGCACTCGTAGACCAGAGCAAGAGAGTGAAAGCAGTTCGCCCATCAAAGCGCCCTGCCCGGCTTTTGGGAAGTCAATGTCACCAAAGAAGTGTGTTTTTGGTTGCCAGGGCAAGACAACCCTGCACAGATTCCCAAAGAACCCAGCGTTAAGGAACCCGTGGATGGAGTTTGTTTTCCTGAGCATAAACGGAGTTGTGTAAGACTGTTGTTCCCTGCATTTCGACGATGATTGTTTTATAAACAAAGCCCAGATCGACGGATTTGCAGATCGTCTAATGCTTAAGGATCGAGCAGTCACAATGATAAAGGTTTGCGGTCGTGCGTTGGAACCGGACGGTGAGTAAAACTGTTGAACAAATGTCTCTGTGTGTTGTCACTAGCTCGGCGCGTTAGCACAGCTAAGCTTCGCCCACACGGCCCGCCCCCAGCCGCTCGTTTTTTTTCCGGAAAGACTCGGTACAGCCTATCTTTCTTTCAAAAATATAATAAAACAAAAGACTTTTTGGAGATATGAAGGATGCAATATTACTCTATAGGTACTCAAGATTAACAGGAGATTGAGTGAAAATGAGCATTTCACCCCCCCTTTAAGCACAAATGAAGCATTTGAAATTAGAAGTTCAATTGTGAGGGTCTGATGCAGTAAAAATGTAAACACTGCCACAACCAGGATGGCCGAGTGGTTAAGGCGTTGGACTTAAGATCCAATGGACGAATGTCCTCGTGGGTTCAAACCCCACTCCTGGTAATGAATCATAGAGTTTTCAATTTGAAGTTTAAGCAGAAATTGAAGTACAGCATAGAGGGGCAAGTTCAAATATGGGGTTATGTCGCTGTAAAAAAAAAAAAAAAGGTCTGGTCAAGCTTTTTAAGCACTAATTATACATTTGAAATGGAGCTTAAATTGATAAGTTCAAATGTGAGGGTCTGTTGCAGTAAAAAAAAAAAAAAAAGAATCTTGTCCCAACCACTAGACAAATGTCATCATGTTTTCAAACCAACTCCTAGTACTGAAAATTAGGTTTTCCTTTTGATTTGTAAACACAAATTATGCATATGAAATAGAAGCTTAAAGTGGTAAATTCAAATGTTAGGGTCTGCTGCAGTACAAATAAGCGGGTTATCCTTACCAGGATGACCAAGGGGTTAAGGCATTGTCCTTAAAATCCAATGGCCAAATGTTGTTGTGGATTCAAACCCCACTCCTGGTAATAAAACAAATAGTTTTCAATGTGAAGTTTAAGCAGAAATTGAAGTAGAGCATAGAGGGGCAAGTTCAAATGTGGGGGTATGGTGCAGTAAAAAAATAAGTCTGGTTTCAACCCCACTCCTGATATTTACATTTAGTCTTTCAAGCTTTTTAAGCACTAATTATGCATTTGAAATGGCAACTTAAAACGATAAGTTCAAATGTGAGGGTCTGTTGCAGTAAAAATGTAAGCACTGCCACAACCAGGATGGCCAAGTGGTTAAGGCGTTGGACTTAAGATCCAATGGACGAATGTCCTCGTGGATTTGAGGACATAACGATATGTCCTCAAGTGGGGAGTGGGGTTCAAACCCCACTCCTGGTAATGAATCATAGAGTTTCCAATTTGAAGTTTAAGCAGAAATTGAAGTACAGCATAGAGGGGCAAGTTCAAATATGGGGGTCTGTTATAGAGCATAGAGGGGCAAGTTCAAATGTGGGGGTCTGTTATAGAGCATAGAGGGGCAAGTTCAAATGTGGGGTATGTCGCAGATAAAAAAAAAGGTCTGGTTTCAACCCCACTCCTGGTAATAACATTTAGTCTTTCAAGCTTTTTAAGCACTAATTATACATTTGAAATGGCAATTTAAAATGATAAGTTCAAATGTGAGGGTCTTTTGCAAGTATTTTGCCAAACATGATGGCTGAGTAAGGCATTGGACTTCTTTAGATCCAATGGACAAAATGTCCTTGTGGCGTTGGACGTAAGATCCAATGGACAAATGTCCTTGTGGGTTCAAACCACACTCCTGTTCATTAAAATGAGTTTTTCAGTTTGATTTTTAAGCACAAATTAAGCATTTGAAATTACAGCTTAGAGCAGTAAGAATAAAAGTGTAGGCACAACCAGGATGGCCGAGTGGTTAAGGCGTTGGACTTAAGATCCAGTGAGTGAAATACTGAGCAGTGGCTTTGAAGTTGTGCATCTTTGGAAGCAGTCACTCGCAAAACATGCTGCGCCAGACTGAAACCTGATTGCTGAACATGGAGTGGCAGGCGGCATATTTTCGGCCTTTTTTCTCTTTCGGCCAAAAACCGAAAATGCCATTCTCGGACGAAATTTCGGTGCATCCCTAGACAATACTTTAATTTTTAATGCAGCAGACCCTCACAATTGAACTCTGCGAATTGAGCGAATTGAACCGCTCTACGGTGTAATTTCAAATGCTTAACTTGTGCTTAAAAATCAAACTGAAAAACTAATTTTAATTAAAAGGAGTGTGGTTTGAACCCACAAGTACCTTTGTTCTTTGGATCTTAAGACCAACGCCTTATACTGGCTGGGACTAGACTTTTTTACTGCAACAGACCCTCACATTTGAACTTACCCCTCTATGCTGTACTTCAAATTCTTAATTTCTGCTTAAACTTCAAAATTAAAATCAATTTTGTATTATCAGGAGAGGGGTTTGAACACACAAGGACATTTGTCCATTGGATCTTAAGTCCAATGCCTTAACCACTCGGCCATCCTGGTTGGAAAAAAAGTCTTATTTTTACTGCAGCAGACCCTCACAATTGAAACTAAATGCTTGATTTGTGGCGCAGTCTATTTCAGTTGCCTCAAAATAGCAACAAGCCACCAATGCGCCTGAACACACCTTGTTTTCAGACGAGGAAACGCGGCGCAGGACGTGAAAATGACAACTGCATCGGGCTAAAACTAGCAAAAAACATTTGCATTGCGCAAGGTGTATGATAGGGCTCTTAATTCCAACTCCGTAAACACTTGGCCATCCTGGTTGGGACAAGCCTTTTTTTTTAAGGGTGCTCATGTTTGATTTTGTGCTTATAAATCAAGTTGAAAGCCTTAATTTAATTACCAGGAGTGGGGCTTGAACCCACAAAGACATGCATCCATTTGATTTTACTCTAAGTCCAAAAGGTAGAAGATGTCACTGTGTTTCAAGATTCAAAAAAAGTAAAGAATCGGTTATCAGTTGTTCATAATGTAAGCCGCAGTATATGAATGATGACTGTTATGAGTTTTTTTCTGCTTTACTCTTAAAGGTATTATCATCACTGTTATCATCAAAGAGTAACATCTCTCTGAATTTCAGCAAATATCAGCTTTTCCCAAAATCCATTAACTGTTCTTTCATTCGTGAAAAACAGCCCTCATTTGACTAATTAAGCTGATGATTAAAGTTGAATCAAAGCTAGATGCAGGCCTCACACAACTGCAACCTTGACCAGCTGTGAGTAAAAGCATGGTGACTTTGTCAAACCGTTATGACAGTTATTACTTTGTCAACAAAGCAAATAAACTCTGCTACTCTGATATTTAGCAGATGATTTATGTGATTAAATGTAATTTTCACGTGTGTTGTGCAAAAGCACGATATTCACACCTCTAATTAAAAAAAAAAAACTGAAAGTGAAATCAACTTGAAAAATTATTGGACAGATATATTCGTACAACACTGAGTATCATTTTAAAAGAAACAGCACTGGTTTTCTTATTAAAGAAGTTGAAGTTGTGTCAAATGAAATGATACAAACAATATGCAAAGAAAAAAACTATATCAAAGAAAATCACACACTAACTAAAATGCGTTAATCGAATTTTTTTGTCTTTCTTTGTCATTTCTTGATGTTTTTCACATTGGGGTTTTTGTGTGCGTGTGGTGGGAGGGGTTGCAGATTTCTTATGCTAAGAGTGCAGAAGCCTCATTTAAGAATTTGGAAAAAAGGGATTAAATAACATATCGGTAACCTCACAATGTAACTTCAGATTTTGCAGAACATTTGTCTCATTTACACTCCAAAAAAATATTTTGGACAGACTAAAATAAATCAGGAGAGGGATGTCCTGTCATTTTGTACACACTCAAATAGCAGTTGCACGGTTTTGACTGGGTCGGATTAGATTAAATTCCTGTGTCAATTAAACTGTCCATCAGTCAATTTCATGATACTGGCTGTTTGCTGACCTTCTTATCCAACCACATTAGTGTTTCTGAAGGGCAGTAATTGGAACTGGCTGGACAAAGAGCGATCATATCCCCTCCATCTCACAGTATCTCCTTAAGTCAAAGATGCATTTCTCATTGGCACAGGCTCCATATCCGGATCATGGTGTTGGCCTTGGTGTTCAGTACACTTTGTCTCAGGCTGTGCAACCTTCGGGACACTAGCCAGTCCACAGCCCTGACAGGATTCATACAGATTTATTGCTGAAAACAGTCTTGACAAGCCTTCAGTTGAATTTTAGCCATTACCAAAACATTTTTACCTCTCAGAACATGAGAGGTATATAAATAAAATGAAAAATAAATAAAATAAAAATATTTTATTTCATTTATTTTATTTTATGAATGGACTTTTTATGAAAAAGCAAGCTATTTTTAAATGTATTGTTTATTATTCAAATAATGTTGTGAAACCTGGAATTGTAATTATTATGATTTATAAACATTGTTATTAAATAATATTGAAATAGTTTTTAAAACCCAAAATGTAATTCTAATCATTTATTAAAACAAAATAAAAAAAATTATTACATTTAACATTCACATTACTTGTACAAGGCACAAGCTAACAAGAACAATTAGGCAAATTCATCCTAAAACAATGTTGACAAATTGACATCCTCAGTGGACTTACTAAATTTGAGGGGGCAGGACAGCGTGGGCCATATTAAATCAGTGTTTGCCCTTCAAAATCAACAGTGACGTGAAGCTACACGCTCCAGGAGTGGAACGTCCTGAATTCAAGTTTATTTCATCTTAGACTGCATTGTAGGTTTTTTAAGGATATATGTATCTTCATTGTTTCTCTTAGACAGCAATGAGATTAAACAGAGACTTTTGTTTATGTCTCTATTTTTCTCTTACATATGTGAGACATATGAAAAAAATGTCTCACATAGTAGAGTTTCAGAAGAGATTTCAGCATATGAATTAAAATATTTCTCATCAAATTGTTAAATCTTCATTTTTTAAATCTTCATGTTTTTTTTCAGTGTCACTTCATGATGTCAATTTCTGTTAAACCAGTTAGATTAATTAATTTCTTTATGTTGTTTCTTTTTTTATATATATATCAATTTCACAAAATGTAAATTTTGGAGCAAAATGAGAGTAAGTAAACTGACAGAATTAAAATTTTAAGTGAACTATATCTTTAAGGCACATTGAATATAAAAGTTCAATCCTTCACTGATTTAATTGATGGTAAGCAAACAATCAGTTCTCATAATCAATGCGTTGGATGCAGGAGAAATGGACATGAATAAAGATCTGAGCAACTTTGACAAGGGCCAAATTGTTATGGCAAGGCGACCAGGGCTGCATTTCTCAAAAGCATTGTGAGCTAAGATGATCATAGAGACCATTGGTGGCATTGGCTCTACGATCTACTTAGGCTTACGATGCTTTTGGTAAATGCAGCCCTGGGCAATGGATCTGTAGTTCCCTGCATGCTTTGCAAGGGACTGCATTAGGAGAGTAAATTTAGGGATTAAGTGTTATTGAATGTGTTTTACAGTAAAGGGAAAGATATTGGTAGTGTGAAGTTTCTTTTGTTTAATATTCATTGAATTTTATTTTTACATATTTTTGTTAAGGACTTTTATTTTGGTGTTGAGTCCTCGGAGGAAGAGGAAGAGTGTGCGGGCGAGGAGTGTGGTGTTGCTCTGCTCCCCCAGTTCTAACACTCTGCTCAATAAAAGTTATTAGTCGTCAGTATTTCAAGTCCATCGTCTTTATTGAAATTAATCCACGGGCAGCTAAACCCCACGCCTTACAGTAGTTTATGTTAATGTTTAATGTTCAGTTATGTTAAACATTTGGGAGTTTCTGTTATTGAATGTTGTGGTTACCCTTGTGCTGAAGAGTAGCACTGTCAATTGTAATTTTCACTTTGATGCAACATAAAGGGCCAGATAATACACCTGGCACAATGCAACACCAGGCGCGATGCAAGTGTTGTTGTTATTGGCTAGTTTCAGTCCGACGCAGTTATAATTTGCATGTCCTGCGCCACATTGTTTAAATAGCAAATGCATTTGCTCCCATTTGTGCGCCCACTGGTGTGCTGGTCTGAAAACAAGGTGTGTTCAAGCGCATTCTTGGCACATTGATATTTTGAGGCAACTGAAATAGACTGCGCCATTGACCAACAAAAACCTGGTTTAAAGTCAATGGCGCAATATTATTTTTGTTATTTAAAGAGTGCGTAAGTAATGTGCGCCTATAGGCAGGTCCACAACGCACGTACACTTTGTCCCGTAGATGGTCCGTTCCCTCGCTAGAGAAGTGTTCAGTTTTTCTGCTTGCAAATTCCGCCATGTAAATAGCCAGTCTGTCATGGCACGAGCACAACTGGCTTTTAAAGGGATGGGAGATGAAACTCTGATTGGTTTATTGCATGTTACGCCCAAAACACACCCATTACTCATTAAGAGAATAGGGAATAGAAAAATTCCCTTTTTCCCCGTCGTTAATCCAGCAAAAGTGGATTCGGACATGCCCTAAGTGCACTTGTGCCGTGCGCTTTAGACTATGCACTTAGATCATTAAAATAGGGCCCAATGTGTATAATAACCCCAAATCACAATTTCTCATTGAAGCAAAATTCCCTGATCAGCAAGGAGCAGGTGTGCATGTGTCAAATGTGTCCATCCTGAGCTTTATTGGAAATTGTATGTTGGGTCAATGTAACTTAATTAAGTTAAAACAGCATTCCCTTATTTTATGTTACATAAAACTAATAGGTTACATCAACAAAATTAGAATTTATAGGTAGAATCAGGTAGAAATACCTTCTTAAAGCAACAACTGCACATGTTCACTTTTTACAGTGAAGGAGGAATATGTCATAGCAATCAAAGTGCCTATGATGACCCCTGTCCACCGTGGAAAGCGCCTACAATGGCCACGTGAGTGTCAGAACTGGACCTTGGAGCAGTGGAAGAAAGTGGCATCACGTGGACGGCCGTGTACGTGTGCGCCATTTACCTGGGGAAGTGATGGCACCAGGATCACTGTGGGATGACAACAAGCTGATGGAGGAAGTTTGAGAAACCCTGGGTCCGGCCATTCACGTTGATGTAAATTTGACATTGGCCATCTACCTAAACATTATTGCAGACCAGGTCCAACCCTTCATGTCAATGGTGTTCTCTGGTGGATGATGTGATCTCTTTCAGCAGGATAATGCACCCTGCCGCACAGCACACATTGTTCAGGAATGGTTTGGGGAACATGATGAAGAGTTCAAGGTGTTGCCCTGGCCTCTAAATTCCAAATGAGTATCTGTGGGATATGCTGGACCAAGAAGTTTGATCCACGGCAGCTCCACCTCGCAACCTACAGGACTTGAAGGATCTGCTACTAACATCTTGGTGTCAGATACCACAGGAAATCTTCAGGTGTCTTGTGGAGTCCATGCCTCGGCGGGTTGGCACAGTTTTTAGCAGCATACGGCGGACCAACAGCATATTAGGCAGGTGGTCATAATGTTTTGGCTCATATAAAACGAATATACAGTTCAAGTTCACACGTACAAATAATCAGATAGAGTAAAAGATGATGCATATTTGGTGTGCTGTCCAAGGAGATCAGTATTTTGACCCAAACCCAGAGTACTTCCCCCCCCCCCCCGTATCCTTGGCTGTGATAGAAACCAGCCAAGTGTGAAGAGTCGGGGTGGGGAGGGATGCTGAAAACTGTCGAGGAACATAGGTGAGTCTGTTACTTATAAATAGGCCTCCCTTCATGCTGATCTGATAGATCATTTTAACATGTTCCTCCTGAACCTTGTTAATAAAACATCATTAGATAGCAAAATAATTTAGACTTGGAAAATATGCAATCTTTATCATGCTATATACAGATCTTTTTTGTACTTTAAAATTAGTCTCATTATTTCCCTTTAGTTATTTTAGCAGAAAGATTGGAGACAAACTGATTTCTATATTCTAAAACTGATTAATATAACTGTGAACTCCTGAGTGTACAGAATGAGATCAAGCTCTCAAGAGGAGTGAGAGTGAATGTGACTATGAGTCCTCAAATGCCTTACTGACCTGTGGTCAAACCTGGAAGCAAGCAAACCATCCATGTGTCCATGATTCAGTGACAAGGCAAACGGCTCTTGTTCTTCAGAGGACACTGAGGGCCATCAAACCCATGATCTTTACAGCTCTATGAGTCCACTACAAGACGAAGTGAGGAAACATGAAGTGACGTGGAGACATCTGTCTTGACAAACACAAAGACATAGACATAAACACACGCAGACCAATACTTGCATGCACAGACCCACACTGGCCACAGATGGCTTCTATCATACCAGATGTGGGAGGTTGCCAAGACAGATGGACAGCAATTTGCAGTGAAGAGCATACTGGGACACAGAGAGCCAGTCTTTTCTCATTTTTTAAAAGCGGGATAAGAGATTGTCTGCATATGGACATCTCAGTCTGACGTGCTGTCTCTCCACCATCAGGCTGACTGATCTCAAGGGTTTCGCTCCATCTCGTAGCAAAGCCAAATATCAAGTGCTGTTTGCCGGAGCTGCTCTCCTTGACGTCTCCACACAAGGAAACATAATTGATTCAGGCTCTTTTGTGACAGCAATTTTCATCTGGTTGTTAAGTTCATGAAAATTAAAGACAGACTTTAAATTCAGTGCCTTTACAACATCGTGTCCTCATCTGCTGAATATATAGCTTCATATAATGTTTTGATTAAACAGCTGACAAGCTGTCATTGTCAGACATTTGATATCTGCTATATTGACTCCAGCTCAGTGCTGTTTTTGTAATCAGGATGAGAAAATTAGAATAGTTTAACATCAACTTAAACTTGTTGGATGTTCAAGTTAGAATTTAGCAGACACTATAGCAATTTGGCCCAGGTTCTCTAAAATAAATTATTTGTTAAAAACACATCTTAGAAGTACCAAAAATGTAAAACTAGATGATTTTTTTTTATTTTTTTTATTTTTTTGTCAAGACAAACTTCGATGTTGGCTTGATAAAGCCTGACCAGAAAATTTGAAGAAGTTTTAAAAGCTGTAAGTTAGAAGGTTTTGTAAGCAATACTAGACAAAAATCCAGAATTGACAGATTGATAGCATGATTTAGCATGTTTCTAACATGTTTTAGCACATTGCTAGCATGAATTATCATGTTTCTAACATGTTTTAGCACATTGCTAGCATGAATTAGCATGTTTTAGCACGTTGCTGGCATGAAGTAGCATGTGAAGTAGCATCAAGTAGCACGCCCGCCATCTTGGAATGGTCAGCCTTTTGTCACTCACAGTCAGAGTCAATGATGCCACAATTTGCAGCTTCTGGTTTTGAAACTGCCAAGATTTTAATTCCTGAAGAAATGGGATAACCTTTCACAGGTGAGAATGTGTTGGTTTTTGTTTTTATATGTACTCAATATTATAGGTTTTTACTACTTTTTAGTTTCGCTATAATAACTTTTTAATGTCATGTTAGCTGACAGCTTTGTCTTGTTGTATTGTGTTAGTTTAGCAAAATCGTCTGCTTAAGTCTATTGATATAGATATTCACACATGCGTATGATTGCAGGCGCTCAATCAACTTGCACTCAAATGTTCACGGACCGGCTTTGACAGTTACAATATGGCGGATGGCTTATGTATAGCAGCCCATAAAAAACAGCAGCTAATGAGGCATCTATGTGTACATATACAGTATATCTATGGTTTTGATCTTCCATGTAACGAAAATCACAAGTTGAATCAGTTGGAAAGTTAGAAAAGATAGCAACACGAGTCAGAACAGTCTTTCAGAACAGCCAACATAATAATAAAAAAAAAAATATATATATATATATATATATATATATACAGTATATATATACCTCGGAGCCCTGAAGCAGCAAACTGGCAGGGAACAACCGAACTGACTGCTTTACGACCCTCCTCGGAGGATCGTTTGGGGACGCTTACACCTCGGTGCCCTTAAAACGGCAGGGAACAACCGAACTGGCAGTGCTGCGAGAGTCACCCCCCAGAGGGCACCCGTCTCTCCCCAGAGGGAACCACCCTCAGAAGTCTGACGGCCTTGGCGTCATGACTTCTTCTTTGTCAAAGCCTTCTAGAGATATTGACAGTCCTCAGATCTTGTCCACCCCTAACCAGCTTTGACTGCGACCACTACCCAGGCCCCCCTGATTATGGAGGAGCCAGAGTAGCGATGTTTTGTTTTTGAGCTCGTAGATGGCCGAAACTGCTCCCGCCCATCAGTCTCTGGGACATTAGATCGGCGAGGAAGAAACTTCTGGAATGCCACTGATTGCTTCTTCGCCCCCTGAAATCTATCGACAACCGTATTTACAGAGTCGCCAAATAGACCTGTCTCTATCCTTCATATCAGACAAAATTAACCATAAATGTCTTTCCGTGGCCACCAGGGTTGCCATAGACTGGCCGATTTGGCCGTCTCCTTGGTGGCCTGAAGAGACAAATCTTGAATTGCATCAGCGCTGACTTCCTCACAATCATCCATGTCCCTAAGAAGATCAGCCTGGTATGCTTGCAAAATTGACATGGTATGCAAGCATGCCGCAGCCTGACCCGCTGCCGAATACGCTTTATCCACCAGTGCTGAAGTGGCTTTTTAATGGCATGGTGGGTAACATCGGGGCTTTTAGTGACGATGCTGACTCAGGACAGAGATAGCTTGCAAGCGTCTCTTCAGCCCGAGGCATCGTTACATAACCTTGATGTTTAAGGCCCATAACATTGCTGTAATTCGATGTTTGTGGATTAAAAACATGAAATGAAACACCTCAGTGTGGAGGTCAGGAAAGTGATCTAGATGTTAAATATCTTTCATCTAGTAAACTTTTCTTATGTTCTTCTTGTTTCTCGGCTGGCCAGTCAATATTTAATTTAGCAACAGCGCGAGTCACAACCTCCATAAGCTCCTCATAAGCAGGAGAGTGAGGTGGCGAATCCTCAAAATCCCCTGCATCAATGCTGACGACATCCAGATCCTCAGAACTGGATAATCGCAGCACTGGTGCCTCAGACCAGGTAGAAGAAACCGCAACTGTACAATACGCAAACTTTCTGTACAATATGCGTACGACAATTCAAATGTATCCACTTTGGAGAGCTTTTTAAAAAGCTTTGTTTTCGTTAATAAAAATGCCATATCTCAGAGAAAAAGATGTGTTTTCAAACGAAAATGCATTAGTGTGGACAAGGCCTATGTTCTTTAATTTATGCGTCATCAGCCAACCTCCAGTTTCATCTTGAACTTTAAGCCAACGGCTACAAATGGCTATATTGAGAGGTTGTGTACCAGTAAAGAAACCATTTATTAGTTTTATCTACTGCAAAAAAACACCTTGCATTTGCCTAATAACATAAGGATTGGGGTATGGAAGATTAGAACTGTGTTCTACTGTCCGACAAGTCAAAAATTAACAACTAGCATTGGATGATGTCAGGTATGTTCGTAGGAGTGTTTTAATACCAAATGCCTGCGTGGTGCCATTAAGTACGGCAGGGGAAACGTAATGGTACTGGGAATGCTTGTCTGCAGCAGGTGTTGGAAGGATCTACAACAGGGATTGGGCAACTTCGGTCCTGGAGGGCCACTGTCCTGCAGAGTTTAGCTCCAACCTTGATAAAAACTCACCTGTCTGTAGCTTTCTAGTAATCCTGAAGACACTGATTAGCTTGTTCAGGTATGTTTGATTAGGGTTGGAGCTAAGCTCTGCAGGACAGTGACCTTTCAAGACCGAATTTGCCCATCACTGAAAGCAACTTCGGAAATGGACCAATACTTGGGAATCCTGCTGAACACAATGTAGCCAAATAGGAAGGATCTGTTTGGAGATCAAATGTATATTTCTCAACATGGTAACGATCCCAAACACTGCACAGGCAACAAAGTTCCGCACACTGAAAGGGTTCATGCTCAGCATTTTGAAGTCTTCAAGTGGCCTCCTCAGTCTCCTGACCATAAAGCCATTGAAAACCTTTGGGAAATTATAAACCTGAATTGTAATAAGTCATGCAGGTCTTACAATGAAGCTCAACATTGGGAAGAACTTAAGGATTGGAAAGAAGTTAAGCATGACAAATGGGCAAAGTTTAGTTGCAAAGTCGATGTGCTTGAGAATGGCTGCTGTAATCAAAAACAAGGGAGGAGCAATAACATATTAATAACTGATTACATTGTAGTCAGTGTATGCTTTATTTTCTGTGAGCTTTTCGTTTTTCTATACCTTTTTTGCATAAAACAATAAAACCCATTTGTAATTATATGCTGGAGTTTACCTTTCTTGCCAAATAATTTTGTCATTTTAATACCTTAACTAAGTTAATGTATTCTTCTTCCCAATATAACATACTCTTCATATTTTGATTGTTGAATCTGAAGTGTGCAAATACCCCCTCCAGACATCACTTTTGGCCACTACTGTGTATATCCGACTACATCCTCTCTCCTCTCTTCCCTATGTGTGCACACAATTACTAAGATTTAGTAGTCTCTCCACAGTACCAAATGCTAATCATCAGTCTCCAGTGGAAGTCTCTCCTATTATTCAGATTGACTTTCCATGCTGAAATGGCGAAATTTCCTGCATCGACTGCACTAACCTGGAAAGTGGGAAGAGCACGGGGGTTTAATCGTCATCTTCTGAGAACCGCTGGGTCAAAATGAATTGCAGAAAGTTGGTGAGACTGCTGTGGGTAATTATATCAAATGAATCTTTTCACTTGGTTAACAATCAGACACTTGTGGGAACTGCAGAAGCTGCCTGCCACTCTCCAAGCATGACTGAAGTAAATAGGTTTCTACACTTTAAAAAATTGAAGTAGATTGAAATCTACTTGGTGCATTCAAAAAATATTAGTATGCTCCTGTCAACCTTGAAAGATATCACCCACCAGAAATGTTAGAGTGGAGTTAGTGTTTCTCTCCAAAAGATCTCTCCTGTCATCAGAGATCGCCAGGAGGTTGGCTGGAACTTCTGAGCCAGACACCAGAGTCAAAGACTTCAGGTCTGGAATACTAATCCAGATGGGAAGAGTGACCTTGAACTGGCCATGGCTCAGCCGTAATGTTGCACACAGTGTCCCACCTAGAAAGCCATAGAGCAGGAGAGTGATATAGATAGTGGCTTCTTGTCAAGCATTATCATCCAGAAGCATCCATGAGGCCCACTTAGCATAGTCACAGGTGGCCTGGAAAATCAGAACTCATGAGATTCCAGGCACGGACGTCTGGGGTTGCCAGAGCTACGGCTCTTTTTCTAAGCACTTAGCTGCCCAGACATCTGTGTCACAATTTAGCAGGTGAGCTACTCAGGGGAGGAAATTGGGCTTTTCCCAATGCACCACTTGAGCATTTTACACCTGCTCAAATTCATCATATTCAGGTTCTGTTGTTCTTATTAATATTTTTCAAATTTCAAATCCTTTCAAAACTAATTTACATCGCCAACTTTGCACCCAATTTGTTTTTCAATACTGATTTTTAGGACTGACTGGTCACACAGTGCTTTTCCAAGTAATGAATTTGAATGTGTTTGTTCAGCCAGTCAACATTCAGTATATTTACATTCATTTGGAAGATGCATTTATCCTAAAAAACTACATAAAATGCTATACGTTTTATTACTTTATACTTTTCCTGGGAATCAAACCCATGATCTTGGTGGTGCTCGTGGTGTGCACTACTATTTGAGCAACAGTTAATTTTTATGCTCACTGAGACAATATATTTTGAAATGCAATCTATTTATGTGATGGCAAGGCTGAATTTTCAGCATTTCTCCAGTCTTCAGTGTCACATGATCCTTCAGAAATCATTCTAATATGAAGAAACATTTCTGATTATTATCAATGTTCAAAACAGCTGCATATTTTAGTGGAAACCGTGATACATGTTTTAGGACTCTTTGATGAATAGAAGAGGTAAAATAACAGCATTTACTGTATTTGAAATAAATATTTTATAATATATACTAATAATTAAAAGTTTGGGTCAGTGAGGTTTTTGTTTTTTGAAAGAAGTCTCTTCTGCTTACCAAGGCAGTAATTATGTGAAATATTATTACAATTTAAAATAAAAATATATCTCTTAAAATACATTTTGAGTTATAATGTATTTTTGTAGCAACACGTATTTTTTTAAATATGTATATTCTGGACAATGTAAATATATCTAGATTGAAAATATATATATTTTTTTATATTTTATGTGTTTTCAAATATGTTTTTCATAATTCAAAATATGAGAGGCCAAGAAACAGAATTCTAAAGAAAAAATGCATTTCAATCCAATTTTAATCATTAACATGTTTTTCTGATCTGATTTCAACCCACATATGGATGTGTTTTAGATTTAATTTATTTAATGTGTTTTTGTTGTCCAACAGTCAAGTTCACAGTTAGCACCTGCTGGTATGTATATGTCATAACTGGCTGGCTGCAAAGTGCATCGGTCTACGTTGACAGCCATTCAAAATGAGCAATTCGCTGACTATGACTAAATAAATTATTTTGCAAGTGACATATATATGCTAATAATTCATTATATTATGGTGCATGTCTTACCAGTACCTTAAAAAGCTCTTAAAAGTTTTAAATGAACAAATTTTCTTATGTTTCAAGCGGTGTATATAACATGACATTTATAGTGATATATAATAGGTGATTAGGTCAAAAAGTTCTGCATATTTCAAAATCAAAATACTTCTGGGGACTCCTGCAACAGATAACTTTCTCCAGGTATTATAGACCACATTGGTTCAGATTACAAACAACTAAATGGATTCAAATGGGATACACCCGCTAACAAACTCTATAAAACCTTCATAAACACTTATAGTTCGATGTCCATAGAGGCTCAATTACAGTGTTTTTAGCCTTGGGTCAGAAATTATTTTCTGTTGGGCAAGCACCTCTGCCAATAAATAGTCATAGTAAAGTCTGAAATAAGGGCTGGAAGGGCTAATTAACACAAATTGCTCAGGCTGACCATCTCTGATATGTTGTGTTTTCACTACTCAAAATTGACTACTAGAGGATTGACTACTCAAAAATGCTCTTTAAGAGGTAAAGTAGTGAAAGAGCAGAATGCTAGGCGTCCTAATGAAGCTAGCGTCCCTGCTCCTCCTCTTTTGATTTTGATCTCATTCACAAAGGTTTGGAAAAATGCTAATATGGTCTCTTATTAGTTTTCTTTGATGTTCATATTGCATATTTTCAGACCCTCATTTTGCTCTTCTTTCGAATATCTTCTTGTAAATTGGTTTGGGAATTAAGGGCTTGGTTTTCTACCTTTGTAATAAGCCCTGTCTCATTCCTCATTCC
The DNA here is from genome assembly GCF_964197995.2 of Scardinius erythrophthalmus. Taxonomy (NCBI): domain Eukaryota; kingdom Metazoa; phylum Chordata; class Actinopteri; order Cypriniformes; family Leuciscidae; genus Scardinius; species Scardinius erythrophthalmus. The sequence continues at coordinate 24,939,665 of NC_138239.1, forward strand.
TACCTTTGTGTATAAAATTTATTGCATGGAAAGTCATGAGGAAGGTTCAGTCTGTGCAGCAAGCAACCAATTAAAAACATATCATGGCTACAGTACATTATTTACAATGAGGCAGCCAGGTCTAATCTCATCCCTAAACCTGACATTTAACGGTATAGTTCACCCAAATAATTTATTTTTTTATTTTTTATATTTACTTCATGCAATTCTGTCCCATAAAATGACAGTTCATAGTTAACATGTTGTTTAAACTTCAAAAAAGCACAAAAAAGAAGGGGAAAAAACATAAAAGTAGTCCAGAGGGAAAGATTTTAAGTGGATACTTACACTCTCACTCAAAGCTATCATGTAACTTCAGCCTGGTCTCATTGTTAATACGTAGTATTAATACATAATTTTCAAAGATAGAAAACGTACGTTTTGTACGTTTGGATAGATGCTGAAACGTATGATATGGACGTATCTGCAACAATTAAAGGGATACTTCACCTCTGGGAAGATGAATGTGTATTTAAAATAGGTCATTTAAGTAGAAGAAATGTTAAGACATTTTTGAATTTGGAGCTTTCTAGACTGAGAAAACCCAGAAAATGTATTTTTGGCTTATGTGGATGAAAGACAACAACTCCCAGAATGCACTTGCTTCGCTGCCTTAGGAGGCCACGCCTACCGGTAAGGGAGCGCAGTTGAAAACAAACAACAAGGCTAGCCTACGTGATGAGTTTGCCAGGGATTTAGAGATCGCCCAAAATGTCCGGGATTCGGCTTTTGCGTTCTACAGTCGCCATTCATTCATTATGTTTACTGTGGCGAGCAGGACGAGGCTGAGGGCCGCGGGAGAACGACGCGAGGCCGGTGGCGTCATTACTAAGACGCGCCGGGTCTCGCATCTCTCACGGAGGAGCGGGAATTTTCTTAGCAATGGTAAAACGCACATCAACCGATCACTTGTTTAGCATTCATGTAAACACTACATTCAGATTCACCAATCGGAATGAATTCACTTAGATTGAAACAAAAGGTGTGCATGTAAACAATGAATGGCGACCGCAGAACGCAAAAGCTGAATCCCGGACATTTTGAACGATCTCGACGGCCGGACAAATCCGGGAAAAGGAGGATGGTAAACCCTACTTACTCAGCTTTCTCCTACTATTCAGCTTTCTCCACAGAACAAGAGCCTGCTAGCTTAGCTTCCAAAAAAAGATGGCTGACACTGTGTACATTCTGTGAGTGAGATCCCACCTCCTATGGGCGGGCTGAAAACATGCGGAACAGCCCCTACTACTGGCTGTAGTCTTTAGCCTCTGGCCAGAAAATCCTCCAATGACGCAAAATGACGATTTTTGCATCATCGGAGGATTTTTTCCAGACAAAAAATACATAAATCTCTCGTCTCAGGGGGATATGAGGGTGGAAAGCAGGGTAATTTGAAAATACTACAGGTTTTCTACTAATACAAAGCTTAATGCTAAATCCTGAAGTATCCCTTTAAATGTAACATTATTAGGCCTACGTTTTTACAGCTACAAAACGTTAAATATGTACGAATCTTTCATATCATTAAGATATCTGTATAATTTACCTTTTACCGTTTTATAGATAAATGGAAGATCCCTTAACCCTACTCCCAACCTAAACATAACGTTACCCATTTTATACTGAAAATAAAAAGGATAAAACGTACAGAGATGTGTAGGGAAATGGCAATTTTATTAACAATAGCATTACAATATTTTTAGCAGCTAATCCTACTCCTACCCCTAAACCTACCCATAACAATTTCTTAAAATTACATAACTTAGGCTACAATTATGAAGAAAAACAACATACGTGTAATCACAATAATTTATTTATTGCGAAAATGTCAAAACCGGTACCAAAAGTCATTCACATGACGATGTGTTGCAGTCACAGTCCTCTCTTTCAGTATAATAGTTTTGAATGAGGTACAGAGCAGAATTTAATTTATTAATCCATGAAAATGTTAATCCGGCTTCTCTCTTTTTGAAGGCGCGCGCGCTTCTCCATTTCAAATGTAGTTTACGGACTGAAATACGGCATGTCGCAATCTGTGACGAACATAGACGAACAGGCGAGAGCCAATGAGCGTTTGATATCACTGCAGTAAAACATGTCGTAACGCTTCTTGAGGGCGCAATTTTTGAATTTGAATTCATCACGAGCGCGGAATTTGACAGTTACGGACTGCGCTGCTGATAGCCTGTAATGGAGATGAAGATCACTCACTGGATAAAGGGCTGAATTTGGATCTCTTTCTTGCAAACGTATGGATTCTAAAGATTTGGATTATATCAAGCTTTTGTGAATTTATGTTGGGTTTTGGTGTATTATTGTTCTATTGGAGAGACCCAGACAGCAACATAGTGTCGGCCCAGATCTGGCCCACATCTGGTACGTGTGGAATCCACGTGAACCAGATCTGGGCCAACAATATGTTGCTGTCTGGGGAAAACGCATTTTGTGCCTCACTGTAAATAAACTAAATATTACAAAATGGTTAAACGATTAAATAAGGTATTTTTAAGGTTTTAAAGTGTATTCTTGTTTAACTGCATGTAGGCTAATCCTCCGAAACGAGTTTGCAGCAGAAAGCACGAACAGAGCAAAATGTTATTAGCATATTTCTTTAGTAAACTCCATTTAATAAATGCGACTGAAAACGTAATTGATAAGACATTTGAATGCAATAGAGTCAAAACATTAATGCCAGGATTTTAATATGCATTGTTCACACGTAAATAATTTACGTTTTTGTGCTGTTAATACGTAAATATTTTACGTTTTAGTGCTGTAAATACGTCTGTATTATTACGTTTCTGTGTGTATAAAACGTAATTAAATGTATGTATGGTAGAATTACATGTATGTATGGTAGAATTAAATGTATGTATGGTAGAATTACACTTTACGTAAAAATACACACGTATTCTTATGAGATCACGTTGGTAACTTCAGAGGACTTAAATTGAGACCTACAGTGTTTTGGGGCCTTTTTGGGGGAATGAAAGTCTTTTCTTTAGATTTATATATATATATATATATATATATATATATATATATATATATATATATATATATATATTGAAAAGAGCTGTTTAAAGATTCTGTGAAATTTCTCCTTATCAGAGAAAAACAGCATACAGATTTGGAGCCACAAGAGGTTGAGTTATTGGCAACATTATTATTTTTGGCTGCTTCTCTAAACATGATACAACATCGAAAAAGTATTATTCTTTGACAAATAGCTAGCAAAAGCCAATGTTAGGTGGGCTAATGGGTAGATGATTATTAGCTACAGAGAGAAATGTGAAAAAAGAAAGGTTGAAAATTTATATATTTTTTTTAATTTATACGGAAGCAATTTATCTTTTTTTTAATTCACCAAGGATGCATTAAATAGAAAGTGACTGTAAAGACATTTACAAAAAAAAAAGTTCTTTTAAACTGTCTATTCATCAAAAAATCCCAAAAAAGTATTCGAAATGTTAATAAATTATAAATAATAAGAAATGTTTCTTGATCAAGTCGCCAAAATATATTCATAATATATTTAAATATATTTACTTCATGGCATTTAAAAAATGTATTAAATCTAAATATATTTACATTATCCAGATCAATTATACGTACATACATTTAAAACTACACGCTGATACAAAAATAAATTAATTCAAATTGTATTTTATGAGATATATTTATAAAAATATTTTAATAATATTTCACAAAATTACTGCCTTGGTGAGCATATGCAAAAACCTTACTGTCCCAAACTTTTATTTATACATTATAACTTTTACTATATAATATAATTTTTTTTTTTCAAATACAGTAAATGCTGTTATTTGAACTTTCTATTCATCAAAGAGTCCTGAAAAAAATGTATCACAGTTTCCATAAAAATATGCAACACAATGTTTTCAACATTGAAAATAAACAGAAATGTTTCTTGAGAACCGAATCAGCATATTAGAATTTCTGAAGGATCACGTGGCACTATGATGCTGAAAATTCAGCTTTGACATCACAGGAATAAATTACATTTTAAAATATATATTAAAATAGGAAACAGTTACTTTGAATTGTAATATTTCACATACTGTTATACTGCACCAAACCAGCTCTACCACACATGACCCTGTGTTAAAACATATTTCTATAAAAATTAAAAAAAAACTTGGGTCCTGATGTGAACTTGGGTAACACTTTATTTTAAAGGTCCCTTTTGACTTCTGTTAACTATAAGTAACTTTGCAACTACATGTCAACTAACTCTCATTAGAGTGTTAGACTGTCTGTTTAATATCTGCTAACTCTTTATTGTGATGCTCCTCCAACAGATATAATGTTGACTATAAGTAACTTTGCAACTACATGTCAACTTATTCTAACCCTACCAGTCTACTAATACTCTACTAACACTCTAATGAGAGTTAGTAAACCTGTAGGTGCAGTGTTACTTAGTCAACAGAATGTGTTAGGGACCGTCAAAATAAAGTGAAACCAAAACATGTTGTTGTAGGACATTTTAGGGTGCCGGTAGGCTGACAGTCGCTAACATTGCTCCGTTCCAAATTTGCACTCTGTCATCGGGACCCATGGGGGTGATAATGAGAGAGAGAGAGACTGTGAGGGAACAATAGCCCCATGCTGTCAGATGCAGAAGGTAAATAAGTGTTTGAGTGTGTCGATGTGTGTGTGTGTGAGAGAGAGTGTGTTCAGGGTGAGGGCCACTATGCAGTGATGGATGGTCCTGGTCCTTACAGAAAATACACCGCCTACAGGTCTTCTCCTTGTGTTTTCACCCCTTTTACTGGCACCTCTGCAAAGGATCATTGCATGGCCCACCTCTTACCATGATCTCCACTATTTTCCCTCAGCTCCTGTACCATAAGTCTCCTTGTGTTTGTCTCTTTGTCTCTGAGGAGGATGGTTCTGAATCTAATTACAAGGTTTTTTGTAATTAATTTGCAGTAAACACCTCACTCAATTAGGCAGGGAGTCTAATTCTCCTCTCACACAGGAGGCACCGCACTCTCACCGGCAGAGCCGCTCTATTTTCAGTGCTGTGAATTTGCTTCAAATGCTCGAACGGTGCCAGATCTCTCCCCTTGCCATGAGTGCTTTCGCTGTCTGGCTTTCTGAGGCCTTGAAACTTGATGCACTGTGATTGAAAAAAAATTTTACCCCGTAGAATTAGTTTAAATGCATGTGCATCAACCACTACAGAGCATTACTGCAGTGCTGCTAATCAAGCCATTATAATTTTATAATGATATAATCAAGATACTTCCAATCTTATTGATCTTATTATTTGCCAAATAGTTTTACACCTAATACTTAAAAACTAGCAATATCTTGTTTTTAAATTTGAACATTTATTCATCTAATACGCATAGCTCCAACCCTGATCAAACACAGTCAATTAACATATTTCTAAAATTCGAATTAAGGCAGTTCTGAAGGCGAAAGGGGGTCAAACACAGTATGGTGTTCCTAATAATCCTTTAGGTGAGTGTATGTTCATGTTGGATAAAAAACTAGTGCTAGAGTTTTGACAGAATGATTCAATTTTGAATCAGGTTTGCTGTTTTAAAGAAAATTGTGTGATGTATAGGTGTGTTGCTGTGTTAAGAGTTTAGAAAAAGTACTTTCCAATTGCTAACACACTAAAATGACATGCACTGCACAATTATTTAAACTGACGCACAGAGAGCAAAACCTCTTCTCAAGTCTCCAAAAGTCTAAACACATTTTCAGTTTTACACACATTTTGCAATTCAAAATGGCACTTTTTAAATGCACTGAACACATTTCTGCATAAGACACAACATTCTGACAAAGTCACATGTTTGCTATTTCAAAACACTGCCATTCAAAATGACACTACATGAGGTAATTGGCCAATACATGTGCCACCTGGCCAAACACCTCAATGGTTAATTGTTAACACTTCAATCAGGATGTAAGCACTATGAAAAGACCACAGGTGAGACAGGTGAGAAACTCTCAAAGAAACAAAGAGGTCAGATGAGCATATGTGGAAGTAAGTTCAATATTGACTGCAGTACACTACACGCAACATTGTTTCCCAGTGTACTGGATAACACCATATTGACTGATTTTTGTTACAGTTTTTCTCGATTGTTTACATACATTTTCTGAAAGCATGCCTCATATTCTCAGAACTCTACACACAAATCAAAACACACACACACAATGGGCAAAACCCCTCAATTCTCCTGCAAAATTAAACTTTACAATCAAAACAATGTTATTTCTTCTCAAAATGGTATTTTGTTTTCAAATGACACACACAAACCATCATATGAATAGACATTTATAAGAACCAGTTGAACACTGATGTGCTCAATGTAAAACACTATGATGAATGGAAAACACTTCTTCTCCAGTCATCATAATGACTTAGGCCTTTTTTGTTCAGTGTTACACTTACTACAGTTTTTCTCGATTGTTATCACACATTTTCTGGTACTTGAGACACAATGACCACAACATGTAACTCATTCACCAACCCCCTGAACCAGTTCTGCTAAACTACAAGCACAATTCCTGCTTTACACTCAGATTGTACTTCTAAAACAAACTTTTTTCAAAACACTACACACAATTCTCGGCTTTTGGCACAATTTTCATGCAGAAAATCTCTTGTTTTCACAAGGAACACACTGCCATTCAAATATGCACACTGACTCATCACATGGGCAAACACCCGTCACACAGTTTTACAATTAGCAATCAGAGCTTTAGCATAAAAGGGCAACAGGTCAGCTCTTCAATTGAGCAATGGATGCCAACATTGGATTTTTTTTTACTGTAACTGTATACAGTAAATTGTTCTGTTGTTTTGTTTGTAGACCACTGTATGTCCTACTTTGTGTTGGTTGGGATGTACACTGTGTACATTGTTTTTGTGGGAAAAATAAAATATATTCGTTACCGTGTATTTGTGTGTTCTGAGAATAAAAACAATATTCTCTGATATTTTACAACACATTTATGTATGTACTGTCTGTAGAAAGTGTAACACTGAACAAAAAAAGGCCTAAATCATTATGATGAATGGAGAAGAAGTGTTTTCCATTCATCATAGTGTTTTACACTGAGCACATCTGTGTTCAACTGGTTCTTATAAATGTCTATTCATATGATGGTTTTTGTGTCATTTGAAAACAAAATACCATTTTGAGAAGAAATAACATTGTTTTGAATGTAAAGTTTCATTTTGCAGGAGAATTGAGGGGTTTTGCCCATTGTGTGTGTGTTTTTGGATTTGTGTGTAGAGTTCTGAGAATATGAGGTATGCTTTCAGAAAATGTGTGTAAACAATCGAGAAAAACTGTACAGACAGTACATACATAAGTGTGTTGTAAAATATTTGAGAATATTGTTTTTATACTCGGAACACACAAATACACGGTAACAAATATTTCAAATATTTAAATTTTAATATTAATTTTTCCCACAAAAACAATGTACACAGTGTACATCCCAACCAACACAAAGTTGTACATACAGTGGTCTACAAACAAAACAACAGAAGAATTGACTGTATACAGTTACAGTAAAAAAAATCCAATGTTGGCATCCATTGCTCCATTGAAGAGCTGACCTGTTGCCCTTTTATGCTAAAGCTCTGATTGCTAATTGTAAAACTGTGTGACGGGTGTTTGCCTATGTGATGAGTCAGTGTGCATATTTGAATGGCAGTGTGTTCCTTGTGAAAAAACAAGAGATTTTCTGCATGAAAATTGTGCCAAAAGCAGAGAATTGTGTGTAGTGTTTTGAAAAAAGTGTGTTTTAGAACTACAATTTGAGTGTAAAGCAGGAATTGTGCTTGTAGTTTAGCAGAATTGGTTCAGGCGGTTGGTGAATGTTGTGGTCATTGTGTCTCAAGTACCAGTATTCGTGTGTAAACAATTGAGAAAAACTGTATTTGTTTTCAGGGAGTACTGGAAATGGATGCTCATGCAATCCCACATGAGTTCATCTTTTTAGATGAAGCTGGGTTGAAAGACCAGAAGAAGGGGGAGGAACGTCATTGGCCACAGAGCCATTATAGATGTTCCTGGCCAACGTGGTGGGAACATCACAATGTGCGCTGCCATCTCCAATATGCATGGTGTCCTCCACCGTCATGCCAACCTTGGGCCATACAACACAGCCCATATTCTCACATTTCTGGACAGACTCCACAACATTCTCACCAGAGCGTATGAATGACGCAGAACATCAAAGAAATCGGTACATTGTAGTATGGGACAACGTGAGCTTTCATCGTGCAGCCCCTATTCCAAAACTGGTTTGCTGACCACCCACCATTTCTCATGCAATACCTCCCACCATACTCACCATTTCTGAACCCATAGAAGAGTTCTTTTCGGCATGGCGGTGGAAGGTGCACAAGCTAGAGTTTTCAACGTGTCGGGTCGGCCCGACGGGACCCGCGGGTTCGGGTCGAAAATATAAGCAAATGACTCGGGTCGGGTCGGACCTCGGGCTTAATCTTTTCCGCTCAGTGAAAAACAAAACAAAACAAAAAAACATTCATTAATCATCCCTGCTGTTTACCGTAAAGAAAGTCTGGCTGCTGCGTGCAACGTGCATCATGGAGAGGGGCGGGGGCAGACCTGACGCCGCTGCGTGCACGCCTTTAGCCTGGAGAAGAAGTTGGTGAAAAGTAAACTTACCACAGGTGAATTCACCGTCGCTACTACAGGAGTGGGAAAATCAGAGGTCTGGAAAGTTGTTTGTATTGTTAAAAGGCATGAACATTAAAGGTTGATTTGAATTCCCTTCTGCTGGTCATGATAATACGTGTATGAGAGAAAAAAAAAATTCCGTCGGGCCGCAGGCCGGGTTTGGGCAGATAATTCATGATGATGTGTCGGGTTACATCGGGTCCGGGCTTTAAAAGCCACGGGCCGGCTCGGGTCGGGTTGTAATTTTCAGGCCCGTTGAGAACTCTAGCGCAAGCCTCTTGTGCAGGCTATGGAAGAGGCATGTGATGAGATTGATGTGGGTGCGATTCAGGGATGGATAAGGCACTCAAGGCGCTTCTTCCCTCAATGTCTGGCAAGGGAAGATATTGCCTGTGATGTGGATGAGGTGTTGTGGCCAGACCCAGCTGTGCGGCAAGATAATTATTTTTCTTGCCTCTTTTTTTTTTTTTTTATATATATATATTGTTTCTGCAATTTTCTTTGGCAATTTACTGTTTTTTTTGTGAGCATATTTTTGTTCAGTCCAATGTAAATATATCCGCTGTGTATATGTTGCACTGACTTGTTTGGTGAAAAATAAAAAAATAAATGTTTCAACAGCATGTGTGTGTATCTGAAAATATTTCTGTCCATGTGAACAATCTGAAGAATTTTCTACAATTTGAACTATTTTAGTATTATGGCAAAGCATACTAAAGATGAGAGTGCTTTTCATTATGCCCAACAGTGTGTAGTTGGTTAGACAAAAATCTGGTAATATGAATGAAGTGTGTGCCATTTCGTGCAAAACTTTGATTTTGATAATGCTATATGTAGTTTTGTTTGCAGTGCTTCATTTTGCAGAATATATTAGGTATTTTGCAGTTTGAGTGTGTGGTTTTGTGAATTGTGTTAAGTATTTTGATAAAACCAGCCTAGTAACTCACTATTAGTATAATAGCCTATTCATTTATTAACAATGTAGTGACTATAATATATTAACTATGAATAAACTATAAACTAATATTTTGTAATGATTTGTACTTTATTACTGTATAGTTGAAAAATTATAAATTATAATTTTTTTCATTGCTATTAAAAATTTTAGGTTGTTAAAACTTTGTGGTTGTTAAACATTATTGGAACATGTTTGTCAAGTTATTTTTGAGAAAATCTTTCTAGCATCATTTGTTTTACAGGTAAAATATCTGTGAAAACTCAATACGGATAATTCCTTCATATTAACACCACGAAAATTCTAGACACCGTTAAAAGAACAAAGTGTGCCCCTCCAAGTTTTGTTAACGCCATTTTTGCTTATGGATATTTAACTTGCTTTGGTGTTCTGTCTCCGAAGCCCTTTTGGAAAGAGGGGCCCCAGTGGGATAAATTATAGATGAAGTAAATGAGGGTGTTTTCATTAGAAAGCAGTGCTGTCAGCAGTACAGTACAGTAAGTACACCAGACAATGAGACAAAAATACACAAGGCTGAAAGAAAAAAAACTCCTTCACAACATCCGAAATGCGATGTAAACATGAGCCAAATGCAAGATTTATTGCACAATTCCCTTTCAATTGAGGCTTCTTAAATGTGTGAAACTTCTAAAACTTTGCAATGATTGTTTGAGTGCTTTCTGGCTCATTTGAGTTTTGTTGTAAATATATAACGAATTACACCAAATTAACATGCTAAATTGACAGCCCAAATCATTAGCATTAGGATAAGGGATGGGGCGCAGAGGGAATACAAAGCGTGAGCAAAAAGAGAACTGTGATGAGAGAGACTGTCACAGGCCTAAATGCATTAATCACAATGATAAACCTCTCGCTTCTCTGCATATGGCCCCTTCCATATTAAACAAAGGAGACAAATCAGTCGACACATTCACCTGGAGCCCTTTTCATCAATCTGAAAAGCACAAGTGGATTTAGATGTGCTTCCAGCGCAGGGCTGTGTGGGTCAAGGCAGATTCCTCATCATTTGTCCTGCCGGACAAAAGCTTTGTAGTTCAGTGATATTTCGCTGCTTATCGCTCTATTTGTGAAGTTTATGGATGTAGGCTTTTGTTTACCGATTAAGAGTGATCCAGGCTGTTTGTGTGGCCCCGGTGGGAGTTAACGAACATTCAACTGCTATAATAGCAGACAGCCGCTCTTTACAACATTTAGTGTCAGGCAAAATTAAACTCAGTGAAACTTGGATTCTCATTTAGAGTGTAAATGATACCATTATGATCCTTTTTCCAGTTTTGTAATGATATTCATTCTGATCTTGGTAACACTTTATTTTACAGTGTCCTTGTTACATATGTTACATGTACTTACCATAGTAATAACAGTAAATTATGCATAATTACATGCAACTAACCCTCAACCAAATCCTAATCCTACCCTAACCCTATAGTAAGTACATGTAGTTGCTTAATATTACTCAGTACTTAAATATGTAACAGTGACACCTTAAAATAAAGTGTAACCCTGATCTTTTATACATTAGCCACTGAATCAGAATTGTGTAGATGTATTTATGGCAACATTAAGTTGAAGGTTATTTATTTATTTATTAATACTATTAATTTTCGGGAAGAATATTGATATATTTGAAAAATGCCCATTAGATATAACACTATGCATCTGACATTAATGTAAATATGATTGTATATGTTTTCTGTGCTGATATCATGAAATTAGGTGACATTTTTAAAAGATTGTGATGCTGACTGTGCAAATTATGTCATTCTAATATGCTGAATTAATGCTGAAGAAAAATTTCTTATTATTATAAGCTGAAAAAAAATAATTATTTTCAGGATATTTATATATTATTTTCTATTCTCTGATGAATAGAAAGTTCAAAAAAAGTCCTCACTGTCATATTTAGATCAATTTGATGCATTTTCGCTGAATAAAAGGGTTAAATTCTTTCATTTAAAAAATGCTACTGACCCCAAACTTTTGAACAATAGTGTATAAGTGGTTTTAGCCATAATTTCATTCTTTTCTATGGCACAAACATAGCTGAACAAGCCACACACCAATGTTAAGATTAGGAATTTATTCAAATCCTTAACCTTAAGTATGAATAATACTAGCAACCACATAACATGATGCTGTTCAGTGTTCCTGTATGGCAATAAAATTCTAGATGCTACTTGAAAAGCTCTTGAACTCTGGTTGGGTGAAGTTGTAAAATGCCACCTTAATTGGTAAAGACAGCTCTTACGCTTCCTAAACAGGATAAAGATTGGTTTAAAGTTAATATGCTGACATACTGAACTTTCAACAAGACATAATGCATAAAATATGGAGCCTATCCACCATGTTGTTCTTTTAGAGTGCATAACATTTCATCTTTCTTTCCCATTTAACCATTAACTAAATCACCTTGAGAGTGGTGCAGTCAAAAGCCTGCACAGTCTTTGAAGTGAAGATTTTCTTCTTTCAGTTGCTCTCATCTATCCCCTAGAGTATTTGTTTGCCCTGCATGTTAACCAGTGTACTCGGGGATACAATGAGAGGACGACTTCACCCAAGAGGATCCTGTGCCTTGGCATTTGCTAGCTCTTTTGTCTGCTCGATTTTTTATTTACCCAAGTACCGTTCTAGCCCTGTGAAGCCCTGTGAAGCCCTGTGAAGCCCTGTGAATACTCGAAAACAACCCTGACCAACAATATTCATATATTCTTATTAGCCACACAACGGAAAATGTGTTATCTTACCTGGCCAGACACGCCAGAAAATAATGCTGGTAAAAATGCACAAATTGGGTTTAGGGCTGAATAAAAGTACTTTTTCAGTTGGTTGCCATGCAGGTCATTTTCTCATGAACACAAAGTGTACTTGGTTAGAGCTATGTTTAAGTTTCTGATTCTGTGTTTGATGAGCTGTTTCTGATGCAACTTCTCTAATAAAAACTGCGTGAAAAAAAGAAGACATCAGCAAAAAGTAAGCATTGCAATACAGTCAACAAATTTACTGGCTGAAATATTTGTTTTGTTTGTTTGTTTTATTTCAACAATAGCAAAGAAGAGATTTATTTAGCCAATCACGCTGAAGGCCTGTTCACACCGGGACGAATTTCGCGAATTTCGCGAATTTTAACGCCTCATAACTAAACAAAGGGCGCCAATGTGAGTGTGCACACTGACGCGAAAAACGCCACGCGTAAAAGCATAATTTTTTTAAAAACGCCTCGGGTTCGTTTTTTTGGTTTGACGGTGCCACGTTAAAAAAACTATCCGACCAATGAGATTGGCGCTTTTGCTCACGTGTCTGGAGCTTCTGAAGTTACAGTAAAACACAACTTGGGGGCGCTCAAACACAAAACGGTCTTGCCGAGCACACATACGTAACGGCGAAGAAGATATATGCCGAGTAGCGTCTAAACACTTCCGGGAAGAAATAAGATGAGGAAGATGCAAGGCAAGATGAATGTAGAGCTGCTGGTCTCGTTGGTGTCGGAACATAAAGAACTGTGACAAACGCGACAGCGACTACAAAAATCTTGATAAAAGAGATCTGTTATGGAGTGGCATTAAGCGCCATCTAATGTCAGGGAATGAATTTGCATGTTCACTCGGCTCATCGTCAGCGGAAATCGCTTGGGTGTGAACACAAAAAACGCGTTGAAAAACACTGGCGAATAACGCGCGCCGATATTCGTCCCAGTGTGTGCGGGCCTTAAGGTTACATCTTTCCTGTATGATAAATCGATGAACTTTTGCTCAGAAACAATGAAAAACACCCCATTTCCTCTAAGTTTTAAAAAAATTGGAACAACCATACAAAAAACTGTACTGCTTATAAGTAGCACTTCCTAAAAATGTCTAGAACTGTTTAGAAACTGTCCGGAACTTTCTATGACTGTTGAGAACTTTCTGGAATTTTCTAGAAGTGTTTTACAAGAAACATCCAAATCCTGTTATACATATAGGAGAGAGAGAGGGAGCTTTATGAGCAAAGAACTCAACTTGATCATTTTTTAAGATTTGTTTCAATAGCAATTTATAATGTCGCACAAGATAAGTGATCCTACCCTACAGAGGAACAAGGCTATCTGGACAAATAATCGATGAGATTTCAGCAATCACATAGAAGAAGATGTAGTGTGCCTTTAGAAGAATATTCACTAGAAGAAAATTACAGAATGCCACTCCAGATGCAAATTATTGGACGGTACCAGTTTCTTGAAGCATAAATAGTGGAAATTTCCATAGAAGTCACAAAATTATGGAAGAATAAATTGAACTGGAAATCTTGTGTCTCAGTTATCGAATGTGATGAAAATGACCTTCACATTTACTTTTTATATATCAGTGTTCATCTTTGTACTATTGTGCACTGTAATAGACAAAAACTTTAAGATGATAAAATGGTAAGACTATACTTTTTGTTTTTAACTCAAATCAATATTTCATGTCCTCATATTTATTTAGTGGAAGCTGTTCCGCCTTACTGTGCAATTTAACCATATTTGTGATGAAAAATGGCAGATCAAATTCTTTGCAATGTCACAATTCATTTAAGCCTGTGTTAAATATAATATCAATAAACTGTTACAACTTTTATGAGTACATTTTAGTTAAAATTGCACTGTTCATGGAAATGACCAGTTTGGTAAAGCTTAGCTTATAAGAGTTTGCAGCAGTAACTAAGGGGGCGGAGCGTATTTTTTCCCATTTTCCAAGTTTAACTTTGCTCATTTTCAGCAACAATTTTTTGTAAACTAAAATCACACATTATTTCAGAGTCAGAGTAAAAAAAGTTGACAAAAGATATTTTTGAAAAACTGATCACATGAAAATGACAAAAAATAAAAATGAACAATGAACAATGAATCTCCCTCAAATTTAGTCACAGCAGCAGTATTTGTTGTGTTATGCAACCTTTAGTCCTTCAACTTTTTTTCTTAGTAAAATGCAAGGGTTCTGTACACCATTCACACCATGTTGTAGTTAATGGAAATAAAGCTCTGTAGGGTTTCGAATCGCGGTACTTTGATGTCATACACGGATCGGACTGCACAGCACTAGCCTGGTTAAAACCAGACCATTCTCAGTAGTAACTGAGTTATGGTCTGGCAAAGTTTCATTAATAACTCATTTCCAAAGGGGCGTCACCAACGGACGTCGCTTAAATGCCTCTGGCCGAATTTGAATCTAAAACCAACCAGAGCGATCGTCATCGTGTAAAGCCATGCTGCGTCCCAATTCGCCTAAGTTACACTACGCCATAAAAGTATGTACTCTTTTTGTGAAGAAAAGGTATTTACTTTTGAATGTGTAGCAAAAAAGTAGGCAAGCTTTGGGACATACTACTTCGTCATCTTTATCGGACGGATCTGTCGCGTGCGTCCTGTCACGTAAACTGCCGTGTCAATCATCTTGTCACAGTTAAAATCCTCTATTAAATCTAATTTAATTTCCTACCGTTTCGGAGAGAAATGTAGTACCATGTTCATCTGCCAGTGGGTCTTTCATGAAGACTGTCCTCATGTGTTTGCAATTTGAATATAATAATGCATTTAAAAGTTGAACGGACGTCGCTCAAATGCCTCTGGGCGCAATTGGATAGACGTAAAACCAATCAGAGCGATCGTCATTGTGTAAAGCCCACCCCAACGTTTCTGATTGGTGCCGCGATTTCGACAGATTAGAAATGGGCTTGAATGAGCTCTTTGCCAGACTACTTGCAGAGCAAATCTAAATTTGCCGGAAGTTGTCTGGGTTTTCCCAGGCTAGCACAGCACCACAAGTCGAACACACCTTAAATCTGCAGTGGTCAGGTGGTACAAGTCATAGCTCTCAAAATATTATGAGTTTACACATTGTTCTGCAAGCACATAAAGGCTTTTTACAGTTCAGGGGCCGTATTCACAAAGCATTTTATCTTACCACTAGGAGTACTCCTAAATCGCACTAAAAGATTTTAGCTAGGAGTTTTCTCTTAAAAGTTATTCACAACGCCTTTCAGACCTACTCTTAGTAAAGAAAAATGACAACTCCTAAACTAAGAGTGAGTCTTCGTTGCCATGGATGACGTCATTACTCATGCACGAGCTTGACTGAAGTGACCACCTTGATTGGCTGATGATTGTAACGCGGGAATGATTCCAAACACCTCCCCTACGATGATGAGTGACAGGTGACAGGTCTGAGAATGCGTGCGCTACACAAGTAGTGCGAAGGACGGAAGATGATGAATAACTGAATAAATAGCCTAAATGAATAAAGAGTAAGGCAAAACAAAAAGCCTAGTAGCCTAATGAAATATATGGATTGATGCAATATCTTTGCAACATTATTGAATTAATCTGTCACTATATGCCTCTGCCTACGTTTGCAAAGAGAAGAACATTTTAATTTGATTCACTATGAAACGTTACAATTAGTTTACATGCAATGAGTAGCCTAGTTTTGGTTGTTGTTGGTGGTGGTGTTGCATACCTAGTTATGCCTACAATGCAGAATTTTTCCCTCGCGATTGGAAGCTCCTGTAGCCGCCGCATGCGCATCTCAAAACATCGCAACGTGAAATGCCACAAAAAGCGGTTTGTGAATAGGTCTTAGTGAGTTAGGAGTCCTCTCGACTTCTTTTAAGCTGTCCCAGACTTAGGTGCTACTTTTAGGGCTAAAATGCTTCGTGAATTACTCTTAGTGAAAAAAATTAGGAGTCCTAAAGTTACGAGTGACACGCCCATTATTTTTAGGAGTTGCTCCTAAATTCGCCAGTTAGGAGCTACTTTTAGCCTTAAAATTCTTTGTGAATACGGCCCCAGAATCTTTTGTCACAAAGAGACAAAAGAAAAATCACATGAAAGTAATTCCCCATCATGTTCGCATATGTGTTTGAGCATAACAGCATTGACACATTTAGTAAAAACATAGTCAAAATGTATCTCCTCTACATGGCAGTGCAAGACAAATGTGTAAATAAAGACAACAATGTCATGCTGCTGTGAGCTCCTTCCAGGGAAATGAAAAGTTGTCAGGGTTCAATGATAAGCTACAGGCCTGATCCCTGGAGAAGTGTTGCATTGAAGATATTAAAGAGGATGGTTTTTTTCTCCCTTTTGCCTCCCGGCCAACAACATCTCTGCCAACAAACACTTTTAGTGGAAATTGCAGTGCAAGGCTGGCGCGAAGTAATTTGCACTTACAGATTAAAATAAATAAATAATTGAGCTAGATCTTAAAAGTGGCACAAGAAACAAGGATGTTTTAAATGCCTTCAATTTCTCAAAATGCATCTGTAAGAATATACTGTCAAAGGACAACTGGATTACTTCCAAATATGTCTCTTGTGAACACTATGAATCATTTCAAAGCTCTGACATCATGCATCATATATACTGTATATGGATTGCTTATGGTGACTCTCATGCAATTATGTCATTACTGACAACAGGAAATTGCTGAGGAAATGGCATCCACCTGCATCAAACGCCCTCTCTGAATGCATTCAGCGTACTTTCAAAAAGCAGCCTTGCTGCACAAAACAATGTTGATTTTAAATAACTGACACGGTGAACAGCAGGTGTTTGGGTAGTCTCTCAAATCAAGATAAAGTTGATTTAAATTTGAGATGAATGTCATCTATTAGAGGGTTGTTATGGATAGTGCTGGTGGCCCCGCATGCTGATGGAGACACATGTTGTACATTTAAAATGTTAACTGATCATTTTGTATGGATCTGAACTTAAATGGTTTCAGTTCATGAATGCTTTGGAATACAGACCTAAGTTTACATGCAGAAAACTGCAGAAGTTAAAGCAGCTTCAAAAAATGAAAGTATGAAAAATGTATAAAAGTTTAAATTTACTATAAAGCAAATACATTCCTGTCCTGGGCAA
Source organism: Scardinius erythrophthalmus (assembly GCF_964197995.2). NCBI lineage: Eukaryota > Metazoa > Chordata > Actinopteri > Cypriniformes > Leuciscidae > Scardinius > Scardinius erythrophthalmus. The sequence goes on from NC_138239.1 coordinate 24,957,261, forward strand.
AAAAAGAATAATAATTGGGCCAAGCCAAAAATGGCAAAATATTTTGTTGTTTTTTAATGGTCATAACTAACTACAAATCACTGGTCAAGAAATTAGCAAAAATTGCAAAAATACTGTAGATAAAGTAACTTAGCATGGAATAGTCTCCCCTTTGTTTTCTTTAAATGTTTAAGCTGTGTGGGTAAACTTGCACACAGCTTTTTTACAGGAAGAAGAGTCAGTGCTCCACTCAATGTTGATGGTTTCAAAAAGTTCAGCTGAAAAATGTCTCCCAGTTATACTGAGTTTAATGTGAGACCAAATATTCACTATAGGGTTCAAATCTGGACTCTGACCTGACCAAAACATGAGCCTGATGGACTTGTTCTCAAGCTACTTGGTTTTCTCTGCAGTTTGGGCAGGAGCATTGTCTTGTTGAAAAATATCATCTGATCATTCCTCTTTAGATAACAACTTTACATTTGTGGGAAGCAAGCCATTCTGCGATATTCTTGTAGTTCAAAGCATTAAATGACTTTTCACAGTGAAGTAGCTTACCAATACCAGCAGCTAAAAAGGCTAATCACCCAATGGCATGCTTCATCCATTCACTGTGGTAGAGATACATTAATTATTATATTTCTCAGCAGATTTTCGAAGACACCGCTCTGTAGCTTCACCATACTCGTGTTTCATTGATTCATCACTCCACACAACTCTGCTGAACCATTCTGAATCATCAAACTTACCATATTCTGCCAAAAACTTAATTCTGTCTTTGATATTTTTATGAGACAGCAATGATATTTTCAGTAGTGCATTTGCTTACATTTTTCTGACCAAGAATTTGTGGTTAAGACAAAAGCTTGGTGTTTTAAGCCATTTTGGTCTTAGCCAATTATTTTGCCCAGGAGAACTAAACAATGTTTATTTTATACAAAATATATATTTCGCAAAATAATCCGGACTCTAAAGTTGCTAGAAAATCAAAGCCACATGTCTTACCAAGTTCTGTTCCACATTTAAAGGTGATATCACAAAAATTGAGCCAGCTAAAAGGTTTTAAATGACTGTTTCCAAGGTAAAGCAATTTGTCCAATTTTAAGCTTTCGTATAATACCTAAATTATGATGATTACTAAAATACGTGTTAGGGAAAAAAGGCAGTGTGCCAAGTGTCCTACTACCGGAACACTGAGATTTAAAGGGTTAGTTCACCCAAAAATTAAAATTCTGTCAGTAATTACTCACCCTCATGTTGTTCCAACCGCGTAAGACCTTCGTTCATCTTCGGAACACAAATTAAGATATTTTTGATTAAATCTGAGAGTTGTCTCACTCCTCCATAGGCTTTCAGAGGGACCGAAACTTGCTGGCCCAGAAAAGTTATTAAAGAGATCGTTAATATAGTCCAAGTGACTACAGTGGCTTAATCCTAAGTATATCAAGCGACGAGAATACTTTTTGTGCGCAAAAACAAACAAAAATAACGACTTTATTCCACTATTCATTTCCTTCTCTCTGGGCCTCGTAGTGTTTTTGCGCTGCGAGTCTGTGTTGCACGTCATCACGCATCACACACATGACCCGCTTCGGCCAATTGTGAGCCTACGTGGTGACGTGTAACACAGACGCGCTACGCAAAAACACTACGTGAACCAACTAGAGGCCCAGAGAGAAGGAAATGAATAGTGGAAAAAAGTCGTTATTTTTGTTTGTTTTTGCGCACAAAAAGTATTCTCGTCGCTTTATAAACTTAAGATTGAGCCACTGTAGTCACTTGGACTATATTAACGATCTCTTTAATAACTTTTCTGGGCCAGCAAGTTTCGGTCCCTCTGAAAGCCTATGGAGGAGTTAGACAACTCTCAGATTTAATCAAAAATATCTTAATTTATGTTCCGAAGATGAACGAAGGTCTTACGCGGTTGGAACAACATGAGGGTGAGTAATTACTGACAGAATTTTCATTTTTGGGTGAACTAACCCTTTAACAGTCTATAACCCATTAATCCATAAACTATCACCATTGTGCCTTGAGTAAGACACTTCCTCCAGGTCTGTCTTTGGACAAATTTTGGATAAAGATGCAAGATGAGTGACTAAACTGCAAAGTAGTAATAGTGAGCTTTCTGCTGTTAACTCTGAGTGGGTGCTGTTTTGTGCAGCTCATGAAACCAGTGGGGGATAAAATACTTTTAAGTAGTCCTTTTTTGGGAAGTAAACAAAGCAGTCCTGAATTGCATCAACTTAACAAACTCTAAAAAGTAAAGTACAATAATGCACTTATTTCCCTGCAGACCGGATGCATTAGTAAGCACTTACTGCCACATTTATACTCTGAAAAGAACAGGTGCTGCACCCACATATTTTGTTTACATCACTTTGCAAGGTCAAAGAGTACAAGCAAGGGAAAAAGGGAAATAAAAGAAAAAAGCCAACAGCTTAGAATCAGTTGCTAGAAGTCTGAGGCTAAATTGTATCCATTTCTACCACCTTGGACTACCTTTTTAGAACTTTTGAGTTGCATTCTGCAAAGCAATGTCATGTAGTAATTACACACTTGTTTTGTAATGTGACATAACTTGGTACGAGATAAATGGTGGCAAACATCCATGTGCCCCATAAACATGCTCCTTAAAGGTGCAGGTATGTCATTTCTGCGTCGCTAGTAACAAATAATGATTAGGTTCAAACATGTTTCATATATTACAACACATTCTCATACCCAAGACGTCACTTTTTGTCACTTTCAACCATGCTTCAATATCTGACGCTCAAAGCACCCTTTAGCGTCCATATGTGACGCTTCGGTTATGGGTAGGTTTAGGCGTCATGTAACTGACGCTTTCGAAAGCGTCAATATCCGACGCACAAAGCACCCTTAGCGTCAATATGAGACGCTTCGGTTGGGTAGGTTTAGGTCTGTGGTAGGGTTATGCGTCTCATATGGACGCTAAAGGGTGCTTTGAGCGTCAGATATTGAAGCATGGTTGAAAGTGACAAAAAGTGACGTCTTGGGTATGAGATCGGGCTGTATATTAGGGGTGTAACGGTTACAATTACTCAGGGTTTGGTTTGTATTAAGGTTTTAGGGCCATGGTTTATATACGGTTCAGTATGTGCTATGTTTAGTGAAAGAAGTAGTCTAGAAATCTAGACGCACCCTAGCGGCAGCAAAATTTATTTTGCAGCCAGAGTAGTCTAGCAACTCTCCGTTGACTTTCGAGCTGGGAAAAACAAACTCTAGTCAGGCCAATCAAATCGTGTATAGAATCGGTGGGTGACATTTGCTTACATTTGGGCGACATTTGGGCGAACATTAAAAACACAGGAATATTAGGCTGCTGTCACTTTAAGACATAATGCATGGATCCAGTACACTAATTACTGTACACGAGTTAATTCTCAACTGTTTACGTTCACTTTAGATATAACCTGCTATATGTTTGCTAGGATACTCGACAAGACGGGCATGTTGACACCATTTTTGTGTGAATTTGTCCGTTCAAGCACAAGATTTGTAAGAGAACTCAATATTTGCGCGCTGTCTGGCGGGAGTTCTCTTTCGCGTCTTCTTGTGCTTGAATGCTTAAGTTGGCAAGGCTTAAATGGGTTTAGTTTAAACCCAGATAACAATGTGTGCTGCTTGGGTCTCACCTGCGCGTGTGCGCTATTAACACCCGAGTGTTAACGGCGTAAATGACTGGTCATATGAGCATACGGCACTCGCATTGAACTAAGTAAAGATGGAGTTAAGGGGAAGCCAGAATGCGCATCCATCGACAGAAACATACATTAGCCTAACTTTGTCTGTCTGTTTTATTTATTTTCAACAAACCATATTATAGATGCGTATATGCGTCGTCAGATTTGAGATGAATTGCAGTGCAAGTGCATGGCGAACCATGGGTGGAGAACGGTACGGTTTGATTTAAGAACTGTTACACCCCTTATATATATAGGCGATATGACCAAAATCTTAAATGAGATTTTATTTCAAGATAATGATATCACAATGTAGTTATTTCTGTTGTCATGTTTTATTTTTGTTATAAAAAAAGAAAGAAAAAAAGATAGAATCACTGTGCTCAATCATTTTTTTTTTTTTTTTTTTTTTGCTTAACAGAAATATGAATTAAATTCAGTTTTTCAGGGTTTATTTAACATGTCATTAGAAATAGCTGCTTACAGAAATTGAATAATCAAAATGCAAAAATAAAATACTGCATAGTTTTAACTGTATTAAATATACATTTAATTTTATTAAAGCTACAAAAGTTATTCAAAAGCAGTACTTTATTTTCTCTTTGTCTTTTGTTGTTTGATTAACATTAATGACAAAGACCTGCTGTCACTTTAAGACCGAATGCATGGATCCATTGTACAGATAAACATATATGAATTATATGAATACTCCACACGATGGGCATGCTGAGAGATGCAACTGTCTGTGTGCGCGCTTCAGGTGTGTGTCAGTAAAAAAAAGGTTTGTTTCAGTCAATGCGAGCACCGCACAGTTCTTTATTGTCTTATTCACGCGTTTCATCACTCTAAAGTGTCAATAGTGCTGTGCTACGCGTATATATTTACATACCGCAATATACTCGATTAGCAAAATCTCTAACAGTAGGCATTTTATACCGTCGCCATGATATATAGGCCTAACAGTCATACCGCCCAGCTTTATGTAGTTGTGATCCCATAAATTCACTTGTAGTATATAAAATGATTGATTTAAAATAGATAGAAACAGACAGAGTTTAATATATCAGTGAATCTATAGCTGAGCCAACAGAGATCACAAAGCAACACACTTTTCAACTTTTAACATATTAAACAGAGATAAGAGATAGTATTTTAAAAATCACACTTCACCTTAACATACAAACAGCACTTAGAAAAAGAGAGAAAACAAGTGACCTCTAACAAACCCCCAAGGCTAATGCTTACTATTCACCGTCTGTGGTCATCTGAGTAGTCTAGTTTGCCCTCATTTTACACTTTTTCTGCCCAGCAGCACGTTGCAACTGACCTTAACTACAAAATCATAAGAACTACTCATCTTTAACTCCCAATAGAGGCAGCATGGAGCCCGGCCAGGGTTGAAGTGACACCATCACACCTGCCTCTACAGCGGGGAGCTGGCAGTTCAGTGACTCATAGTCAGATCACCAACAGTTACGATGAAAAAAAAAAAAAACTAATCTATGCCAAAACACAGATACGGGGACACAAGAGCTTCTCTCTGAAGGTAGAGAGTGCATTTTTGATATGTTCTAGTAGAGAAGGGTGGATATTGTAACTGTCAGGCATTCAGGATCTGCTGCAGCCATTTTGTGCTATATTCTGAAAAGATTTCACACATCATACAGTAAGAAGTTTATGTGTACAAGAAGAGCTTGAGCGCTGAGAAACGTTACAATTTTCACGCCACAATACAAGACCTAGTAGATATCCACAAGTCTGATTTAAAGTAATATCCACTTTGCAATGTGTCAGTTGAAGTGATAATGCTTTGAAGACCTTTCGTCTTTTTTACTGTCAGATGTGCCCGCCCGTAAACCTCAGATGTCTCAAACTAAACCTCTTTCATGGAGTGCAGAGCACATTTGTTGCAGTTCCAGTCTGAAAGGGAGGAATAAATTGTAAATTTGATGTTTGAGGTGTTTTCCTGTCTAAAGAGTTTAATGGGAGAGTTTGTGGGGAAGCTGATGGCTGTCCTCTGTCTCTGACGCACAGCCATTTACAAAATGATCAGCATACATGTGTTTTAAAGCGCAGAAAAGCCGGATCGTTACACAGATTGCTAAATGATCCCTCGGATAATCTCATGAGACTCCAACCGAGTGTATTTTTTTACAGTGTAACTCAATAATTTCAAACGGATGTAGCACAAATTACAGCATTTGTCTCGATTGTACGCAATTCAGCTTCCTATGAACACAAGATAACTGAAGGAACACCTGGAGTTTGGAACTCTGAAAATGTGTTAGGTACAATGAAAAATATAATTATTGCAATATACAAACGTTTTAGGAGAATTGGTTGGACAGCATCTTCAAACACTGTCAGTAAAGGCTTGCAAACTCCCTTGCGACACATTGTTCGCTTGAATGCTTTCAACCCCTGAAACAGACTTGCTAATCTAACTAGCTTGAAAAAGACACAACAAATTTGTCACTTGACAACAGGAAAATGCAGATACAAATTTATTATTATCTGCATTAATTATTTATTTGATTGAAGTTCCAAGAAGTCTAACACAGTATGGAATTAAATACGAAATGTCCGAAAAATTCATAGTAAAGAATTTATGTTGGCAGCTATACCTTGTTAAAGTGAGAAATAATAAAATTGTCAAATAAATAACCCTAAATAGTCAAAATAGTCTTCCTGAGACTGATGATTTGTCATTGACTAATTTATGACTCAACTCAACACACAGTGCATATTTACAGTCTATTATTATTTCTTACTTTAAATGAATTATAAATGATCAGAAACATACTATTTTGACTACTTAGGACTATGTATTTGATCATATTTATGTTTTCTTTCTTTATTTCATTATTTATTACTTTAGCAAGGTATTATGGCTGCCAACATGAACATTTACCAGGAATTTTCTTTCTTGATTTCATGATTCAACACTTAATTAAAGTTCAACGCTTTCCTGCGTTTGAGAGACAAAGATTGTGATAAAGATCGTGACAGATAAAATCAGTGTGGCAAAATGTCATCTTTTTAGTTTTAGATGCTTTTGTTGCCGCAGGGGTTACAGAATCAGATAAAGACACATCCTCTTATTAAAGATTCATCAGCCTCTGTCACCGAATGAAACTTGCGGCAATGATTCATGTGGGCAAGACTGAAAACAAAGAAAAAGTATTGTTATCTCAACCCAGCACTGGCAAAGTTGCCAGTTTTAACTCTGAACTCCCTCAAGGAAACAAGCTCTCCCTCAAGATTATGTTTCCCTGTTCTCCTTGTTATTGAGAAAGAAAGGCAGGACAGGTCGGTGGGCAGCCACTAGAGTCTTTAGTCTATCATTTACTATTAGCATAGCCTTTGTGCCTTTTTCTATATCTATTAAAATGCCTGGATTGTGTAAAACAGCTTTCATTAAAATTACAAAATTACCTTTCTACAGCACTTAGGAAATGCATCAAATTGTCTGTCTTGGCTGAGTGTCATAAATGCTTAATGCTCAGGAACATATATCAACATGAGGAAAAACAGCATGAAGAGCAACAGTGACCCCTGGAGTTTGAAATGGTATTTCAATATGTACTGTGTTTTCAATGAACTGGTTAGCATCAGCGGTTAACCCCTGCTGGTTATATTATGAAGCCAAAAAGCATATTTTTACATTGATTTTTTACAGACAATGTGTTTTATCATATGATTATCAACATAAGAGCTCTTAAAAGCATGACTTACGGGTTTGTGCGCACCATTGCGATGAATGGAAATTCTAATGGATAGCTTTCTTCAGGTAAATCAATCCTCTTGGTGTTATTCTTGAAAGGCTTTAATTTATCACTTCTGGACCTTGGTGTAACGCAAAAATAGGCTAGTTATGAATGGCTAGAACATTGTTTTAGGCTAAAATACTCACAGATATTGAGATATTCATAGCTCTTTCTTTACAAAAAAACCTGTCTCAGTGTTGCAAAGGATGTTTTATTACAGAGCCACAGTATAGCATTGTACACGAGAGATTGCTAGTGCACGATGTAGGTCATTACTAAAATTGTGCTGCTCTCTTAAACCTTGCTAAGGACCTGTGGTATTACTATAATGCAGAATGCTACAAAACAGTCTAAACAATTGGTAAATGCATTACATCAAATATTAATGGTACTATTTAGCATTTGTAAGCTCCAATTCACAGACTGCCCCTCTGACTCTCTACTTCACCATGAAGGAGCTGCAAATTGATTCGTATAGGTCTCTATAGCTGTATTCAGACAGTAATTGTTTTACTGGACGGTGTTGTAATTTCAGCATTTTAACAAGCTAGTAGGTGATTTTAGTGCTTTCCGAATATGAATCTGTTTTTCTTGCACTACCCAAGAGAAAATTCCCAGCCAAATTTTGACAAACAGCAGGGTCATATGGTAATTCAATTTGCTTTGTGTTCTTTGAGTTGAAAAGGAGGAACTGGCCCAAAAGTCACTGTGAAATTTTGTTTTTTTATAGTTTTACTTTACTTTTAACTTACAATAACAACAAATTCAGGACAAATTATATATCCCTGCTGCTGATGCTGCAAAAAAAAAGAAAAAGAAAAAAAACATCTTTAAGCTGGTTAGCCAAGAGCCAAGACCAGCAAACCATCTGGATTAGGCTGTTTTCTTTTCAGCAGGGTGATAACCAGATAAACATGTATGGCAACTGTTTAACCTTTTGATGTAAGATATTGCTAATCAGGGATATAGCCGCTAAATATATACTACACTAAATACACTACAGATGCGGCGCGTTTTGATTATGTTGTTTTCAACATCATGTTCTCTTTGGTCTGCAATGGAGGCAGGGTGTACTTGTCCAACAGTATATGAATATGAAAAATTACAGTGCAGCTCCATTGTTCTTGTGAATTAATTGCCAAATGAATGCAGTTTTATCAAGGATGAGCCATGCAAATGTTCTTTTATTGTCGTTCCCCTGACAAACAATCACCATCTGAATGTGCTTATGTCATAATTCTCATTCCCAGAGCCATTTTTAGTTCAGTCTGTGGGAAAAAAGGTTGGGTGACATACATTTATATTGGCTATGTCAGCATAAACCACAAAACAGAAAATCGGCAGTTGCAGAGTGAGGGCACTACGCATGACCTTTACATTCTGACAAATTATATTGATACACAACTCTAGATTTATGAGATTTAATGTAATGCCCGATAAAATGAACTGAATATGGTACAACAATAGGTTAAAACAAAGCCTGTATGTATTTGAAAGAGTTGCTTTACACTGTACAGTTGACATGACATGTACAGTTGTTGCTTTAAGGAGGTATTTCTAATTGATTCTACTTAAATTCAAAGTTTGTTGTTGTAACCTAATTCAGTCATTCAGTTATTGACCCATACAATTTCCAATAAAGCTCAGGATGGACACATGCGCAAGACTGCACCAGATCTATAGAGGGCAGTAGTCGGGATTTGTGTCAGCTACACATCTGAAGCAGAAAGAAGAAAATGTGTTTGTGTTGGGCTGCTTCTTGCTGATTGATGAATTTTGCTTAAATTTGAAATTGTGATTTGAAGCTATTGTACAGATTATGTTGCATCAAAGTGAAAATCACAATTGTAAAACAAATATACACTCAAACAAACCTCTTGTTCAGTTTCATTAATTAAAATGAGCTAAAGTAACACAATTTAACATTTTGTCACAACTTAATTTAAAGGGAAACTCCACCTCTGGAAAGATGAATGTGTATTTAAATTGGGTCATTTGTGTAGTAGAAATGTGAAATTATTTTTGAATTTGGAGCCTTCTAGACTGAGAAAAGCCAGAAAATTTTTGGCTCATGTGGATGAAAGACAACAACTCCCAGAATGCACTTGCTTCTCTGCTCTACTAGGCCACTCCCAAGCCACGCCTACCAGTTAGAGAGCAGTTGTAAACAACAAAGCTAAGCTAGTACTAACGTTAGTCTCCGTGAGTCTGCCCGGGTTTTTGAAATCGCACAAAATGTCCGGGATTCGGCTTTTGCGTTCTACAGTAGCGCACAGGACGAGACTAGGGCCGCGGGAGAATGAGGCGAGGCCGGTGGCTTGATTACTGATGACCGACACCTGTGAGACGCACTGGTCTTGTATCTCTCATGGAGGAACGGGTATTTTCTTAGCAAGGGTAAAACGCACATCAACCGATCACGCCACCGGCCTCGCGTCGTCCTGCTCGCCACAGTAAACGTGATGAATGGCGACTGTAGAACGCAAAAGCCGGTGGCGTGATTACTGATGAGCGCCTGTGAGATGCACATGCACCGGTCTCGTGGGCTATCTCTCACAGAGGAGCGGGTATTTTCTTAGCAAGGGTAAAACACACATCAACCGATCACTTGTTTAGCGTTTATGTAAACACTACATTCAAATTCACCAATCGGAATGAATTCAGTTAGATTGAAACAAAAGGTGTGCATGTAAACAATGAATGGTGAAATCAAACGCACTGGCACTGATCTGTGATAGGTCTGTTAGCGCATTAGGTCCAACCCCCTATGGGCGGGTTTGAAAGGGTGTGCTTGTAGTCTTAACAGAAATCCCCCCCTCTTACACTTCCTCCTACAATGACACAAAATGACGATTTTTGTTTCATTGTAGGAGGAAGTGTAAAGAGGTAAATACAGATTTCTCTCGTCTCAGGGGAAAATGACAAAATGTTGCACGACCATTCAATAGTATGATTGGGTTTCTAACATTGCAAAGCTTAATGCAAATGGGTGGAGTGTTCCTTTAATAGTGTTCACTCCACCTAATGTTATTGTATGTGTTTTTCAGTAAAGGGACAGATGTTGGTAGTTTGTTAATTTGTTAATGTTCAGTTATATTGGACATTTAGAGTTTATCGAGAATTTTTTTGAATTTAGAACTTCAGAATTTTAGAGGATTTAAAATGTTGTGTTGCCATTGTGCTGAAGAGAAGCGCTTGTGTTCAGTCTATGTCTTCTTTGTACATTGTGTATAATTATGAGTGACACTACTTGATTGAAAATTAAGCCTCAGTAAATTAATTTTAAAATTAGGTTGGACCAACATAAATGTAATAAATAATGTAATAAAGTTAAGTTTAACATACAAGAGTGAATTAATTTTACCTAAACCAGTGTTGATCCAACTAATTTTGAATGAACTAATTGAATTGTGTGAAAAAAATGTCTTCAATTAAATTAAGTAAGGGTAATGAATTATTATTATTTTTAAGTGTATATTTACATCAAAGTGGAAAAGGACTTTCATCATATAAAACATAAAAAGATTATATCAAGCTTATTAAGTAATGTGACATTGCTGGAGGAATCAGGTTATATCTATACTGACAGGTATGCTTCAGTAAAACCTTGAAAAGTTTAAGTAAAAAGTTAAGTAAAAAGTTTAGTTAAATCAAAACCAGTTATTTTAAATGTAACCACATGAAGTACATTTTCTAAGTTGAACTTACAAAACATGGTTTTCATTCTATGCTCAATAAGGCTATACATTTATTTGATTATGCATAATATTGTGAAATATTGTTAAAATTTAAAAATGTAATTTCTCCTGTGATGGTAAAGCTGGATTTTCAGCATCATTTCTCCAGTTTTCAGTGTCACATGATCCTTCAAAAATCATTCTAATATGCTGATTTGATGCTCAAGAAATATATTATCAATGTCGAAATCAGTTGTGCTGCTTAATTTTTTTTTTTTTTTCAGGATTGATGAATAAAAAGTATAAAAGAACAAAATTTATTTAAGATAGAAATAAAATGTTGAATTAAAGGATTGATTTTTTTTAAATCACATATAAATCAGAATTAATTGAGGAATCTTTTTTTTTTCTAAAATTGCCCTGAAGAAACTATCTACATTTAAACTCTTTAAAGTCGACAAGGAAGAAAAACATGGCCATATTTGGTGCTAAAATATGCAAAAGCAAAGTAAACTAGCTAAAATTCAGACTGCAAACCTCTAGACGTTCTCATAACAAATGTCGAAGATTAGCAAAACTGTGTTACTGCCATCCCATGCTATATTTGTCAATGATGGAGTCATTTCAGATCTGAAATTGATTATTATAGCCTGCCCAGATGGATATTGCCTTTGATTGTTTTAGAGCCAGGAAAGGTTGCACACAATTCCCCCAGCCAGCCCCTCTATTCCCCTCTCTCTGGCACCCTTTGCTCCAGAGCTAGCAAGAACCAGCGGAAGGAGACCTTGACACATCTTTTCTAATATCCATCCCCCTGAGAGCTGTCCCCATTCGGAGTTCAGCCACACTGGGAATGAGAGATGATAGGCCTTATTGAAATCGTTACTGCTCTCTCCTCCGCAATATTTTCACTCGGCAGCCTTGACTGAGAGATTCTTATTGCCCTGCCCCTGGATGAGGGTGAAAAATAGCACTGATAGAAAAAAAACAATAACCCAAAATGAAAACAAGGTGAGCTATTCTATATACGGCTGCCAACACAATCCTTTCGTTCTAGTTTGCTTCCAAATATAAAGGCTAAAACCAAGGACCTACATAAAACTATAGGAGCAAATGATTTTACTTTTCTCCGAGACTCAACATAAAGTTTTACAAAGCACAGCAGAGGCTGCCATCTGTGTACCCATTCTGCATTATGAAGCTTTAGGAGGACGGGACGAGACAAAGGAACATCAGAGGAGCCCAATCTGGTGCTGGACGTGTGAATGCCTGCCACAGGACATTGCACATTGCTCCTCTCCCTCATTACAGCCACATCAGAGGCCGGAAACCTGAATGTATCTCCCGCTGTTAGCTTAATTAACCCTCCTAATGAATGTATCCTCGTTTCAAAAGACATCTGTGGAAGTGACATTCTCCAGCCGCAGCTATTTTTGCAGCAAGACAATGAAATTAACTTTTTGTGTCAAGTCTGGACTAACTAGGGGGTGTGTTTCCCAAAAGCATTGTCAGCCAACTAGGGCGCAAGATCCGCCGTTATCCGTATAGTTCGACGAGTCGGTGTTTCCCGAAACCATAGTTCCAACGAACATTCGTAAACAGCATCGCAAAGTTGTGTGGTTGGAACGAAAGCTTTCAACCTGTGCTTAGAAGCATAGTTTCTTGTTTACGTGACTTGTAGACTTAATAAAATCCTTATCTTGAGAAAAATAAGCAAGCTGACATTCAGTAGGCTACACGCTATATCTTTTATTTCGAATATATACAAATTTACGTCTTTTAGTTTGTCAAGAGATTTAAAGAACTGTTTTTGTAGTGTGCATGTGCATATGTGCTGTAAGAACTGAATCTGGAAATAAAGCAAAATAAATGCCATTAATTCAACTTATGTTTCATTAACCAATGTGGTTGAACGTCAAATTTGCGATATTACGGTTTCGGGAAACAGTCTAGCTAGTTGATTTCTTCAACAATGCATCATACTATGGTAGTTATGCATGCGAGTTACGTCATTGCACAGGAAACGCACCCCAGATAATAGTCTCTATTTGCAGTTAGATGTTCCTACATTGGTTTACCAAGCTTGAATGACACACATAATCTCTAAATGTATGTTACAAGTTGGGGAATCTTTAACAAAACTGAAACAAGAAACATAAGAACATTTATTAAAAGGATTGTGGACCCAAGAAGAAATTTATGTTGCTCAGAGGTTGAGCTTTCATTGCTCAGGAGGCTCAGATTCATCTAGGCGTCAGGTGCTTCTTCTTAAATTCCTTTGGAGAAATAGAAAGAATCAAATGAGACAAATGTTGACATGTGAAAGAAAATGGATAGCATTGGAATAATCTGATAATGAATATTCAATATTCACATTGAAATTGATTACTTGTATACTTAGTAAATCTGAGCACAGTTCGAGATACCCTCTGAATTTCTAGAGACACACCGAGAGTGTAGAGAAAAAAAGTCTCCATTTGCTCTCCATTTAATTTTAGAGTAGGAGGAACGTCTGGGATAATAAAGAAATCTCTTTTTTTTTTTCTATGGGCATCTTATTTTACTTAATAAATTGCTTAATAAATAAACAGCATTGTCATTCTGCTCTGAATGCTCAGGTTGTGTTCAATACCTTTCATAAAACAACTAAATATGTATTACAGCAATTTTGTGACCTTGTGCTCTTGGATACGTCTTTACCTCTTTGTCCTACACAGGAATCAAGCATTAGACAAATCAATGAATTGCCATTGGCTGACGTGGTGCTCGCTCTGAAATTCAAAAGCTCCTTCAGGACCTTTAACCTTAAAGATTCCTTCCCTGAAACAACAAACGAACACCTACACTGGAGGAAAAAAAAAGAAAAAAAACATATATGAACAGACACATAAACTATTATTGATTCAACCTCTGTAACCCCTGATGATAGAAGCACATAGGCCTACTGAATGTGAGCAGATGGAAATTCAAAGAGAAAAAGTAAAGGACAATCATTACTCTTAAATGGCACAGGTCATGATCTATTTGATCATCTCAAATCATCTTAAAGTAATAATGCACTCAAAAAATGTAATTTCATCTATTATCATTTACTCACCCACATGTTGTTCCAAACCTGCATGACTTTTATTCATCAGCTGAACACAAAAGAAATGTGTGGTCTTTTTTTTTTTACACAATTACAGTGAATGGAGCTTTTCAAGCTTAAAGCGCCCTTAAAACAAAGGAAACTCATTTGCAAATTTTAAACAATTCAATAATTTATCCACATCTCCACAAGTCCTTTATACTTGACATGACCAGACCGCTAAGAGAAGCAAAGCTGGCAGGGGGAGACATTTAAAAAAGATTATATCACAATGAGATATTTTGGAGCTCTGAAAGCTGCTGTGGTAATTTTCCCATCACTCTGGTCTTTATGCAAAACTTGACATTTAAAAAGATGAAATGAGGAGGACGTGCGCATGGGGTAGAGCTTGTGAGATGGCATTTGGACACTAAATCAAAAGGTTGAACAGCCTCATGGACACGCAACAAGGCCTGAAATCCAGGACACAAATGAATCTCACTGCAAAAAGTTTGTTCAAAGTTCATTGGAGATTGAGTTGTGCAGACACTGTTTGAGCTTCTTTCATTTCAACTTACACTGCTGTTAAAAATCAGCTAGGATACATTACATTAATCTAAAGTAACAGTAAAGACATTGTTACAAAGGATTTCTATGTCAAAAAATACTGTTTGTTTAAACTTTTTTTCATAAAAGAATCCTGAAAAAATGGATCATATTTTCCACAAAAATATTAAGCAGCACAACTGTTTTCCACATTGATAATAGCACTGATAATAATAAATGTTTTAAATATGTTTTAACATAGCAAACTACTGAAGCCCTGAACCGCAATGTAAAAATTCCGTAAAAAAAAAAAAAAGCATTTCGAGATTAAAGTCGAAAAAAAACTCCTAAAAGAGATTTCTTTCAAACACATCTCCCTGACCCCAAACATTTGAATGACAGTGTTATTTCTTGGTTTTGTGTTTTGTTATGTGGTCTTTTAGTCTGCATTTAGCCCTGGTTTTGTTCCTGTTTCCTGTCCTATGTGCCATTTTTGTAGTCCTTTGTAGTTTTCTTGTTCAATGAGTTCCCTGATTGTCCCTAGGTGTGTCTTGTTGTTATAGTCTATTACCCTGTGTGTCTATAAGCCCTTGTGCTGTGTTCGTTGTCTGGATTTTTCCGTTGGTGGATGCAAAGTCTTTGGTCTCAGTCCTGCTCTCTGGTCTTCCTGATGTTCTTGTGTTTGGTTTATTTTGTTTGTTTGCTATTATTCTATAGCCTGGCTAACGTCAGACCTCTTCTCATTGAGACGTGGTCTTGGAACCATATGTTCATTTTCTCGTATTTGAGGCGTGGTTTACGAATGCCCAGAGCCGTTTATTGGGTGCTACGAATGTCTATCAAATGCGCCTGTACGTAGCTCATTGCCATTCGTTTCAATTATACCAGATGACGTATGTAGAGCGACAGAAATTCGACGAGGAAGAAGACGAAATAAACTTGCGTTCTAAACTACTTAGAACACTATCTAAGGCTGCATTGAAAGGTAACTTCGCGTCTGCTGCCATGTTGGATCCATAGATATAAACAAACTGCTTCGGTGTGTCGCATAGACATCGTCATCGTCTTGCTGCTCCCTCCCCGTTCTGTGATTGGTTCCCTTTTTGAGGGGAAAATCTGGTCCATGGTGTCCAGGCTGCCTAGCAGCGTGAATAAAAACCCAGGCTAATTATTCAAATAAATTGCTCTTCTCTGAGAGCTCGGTGTGACAGAGAGTGTATAATCTAATTGTTATTGTAAGATGCAACAAAATTCTAATTAGACTTAAAAAGTAGCAGATAGACCGGAACAATAATGATTTATTGATTAACTCAGAATTTCACGGAAAAGCTGAAGCTCCATATAATCTACAAGCGAGCAACATGACAAACCTGGAACAGTCCTGTTATATAAAAAAAAAAAATCTGTATACGGCAAGTGCATGGTGTAGACACACCTTCAATGATTTCGACGGGACCATTCTAGCTTTGGCCAAACAAAAAGAGCTGAAACAGAAAGAGCTGTCTGGTTTGCTGATATATAGTCCCGATTACTGAAAACAGTTCATCAGGTATAAGAACTGAGCGCAAGATCTTTTAACTAATTATCTCTGTTAAACTAAACTTGTCTCTGCATGTTAAAAGAACAGTTCCCTCAAAACTGAACATCATTTCCTCACCCTCGTGTTGTTCCAAACCCGAATGACTTTATTTCTTCTGTGGAAGTGTTACGTTCCCAATTGGTATTTTCTAGGGGCAAAAGGGAAGTAACCTTTTAAAGCTAAAATTAACAGCGGCAAAGAGAAGTTAACCTATCTCAGTCCCAGCACACAATACACAAAGTAAGATTTCCAATACATTTATTTACAATAAGTGATAAATACAGTGCAAAAAGAATCCTATTCAAACAGCTCCAAAAGAAAAAGAAATGAAGCGTGTTCTTCAGGAGCAGGTAAAGCCAAAACAACAAACAAAAGATCACTACCTGGTAGAAGGAAACTCTAATTAACCTACAACAATAAACAACAGAACTCTTACCTTACTTCCTAACTAACAAAAACAGGAGAAAATAAGAAAATAAAAAAATGGCACTCACCCCCTACTGCTCCAACACTCAATGATGGGCAAGCAATTCAAAGCTGTACACTACAGCCACAAGACATTTAAGTTGATAAGCTTAACACATCAAAGCTGCCACTACAGCCGTAACACCACATTTAAAGTCGGCATGAAACGGAAGTTGAGATTGTCATTTTTTCCTTGTTGTGACGTATATCCGAGTGAAACGGCTTCTGAAATTAGAAAAAAAATGTAGGGTGGGGCTTGATTTCGTCCTTCGGGAATTGATTGGATTGTTGGAGGTTTGGCGTTGCAAACAAAATGGAGGCAGATTTGAATGTCAGTTTACATTCAGTTGTGGAGGATTTCTCTCCACCAGACTCACCACCGTTACCCTCCCATGAAGGATTTTTTTATTGAGGAGCCCGGCGACGAGGACGAGCAGCTAAATTTTCAGGCAGGAATCAGCCCATATTTATATGAGCCTCCCGCGAACCAAGATGAGTCAAGTCATCAGTCAAGTTCACCCTCGAGAGCATCTCGACGTGTCCGAATGGTATCTATCTTATCTAAATCTAATTATTTACCTTAACTGTCATAACAATAACCAGCATCCAATAGCGCGGGCGCCTCTCAGAGCCCGCCAAGGGGGCGAGACAGACAGACCGATAGCCGCACCCTCATCAGCACTGGCTATACCCTTTCGCCATGGCACGTGACCGAAAGAGAAGAGAGGTCGTTTCAAGGGGGGAGGAGTAATGTATTTGATTAAAGATTATAAGGGTACATGAATTTTAAAAAAGTAATGAAGTGCACAGATAAATCATTTATAATAAACACTACAATATTACATCTAAAAATAAGATTTGTCAAATTTGATTTCATGCCGACTTTAAGCTTAACATACACCAACAAGAGCAACACTCCGAGTCTGGTAACACCAACAGTCTCAGGCTCTTGGGAGAAGAAATCTCTCACAGTCTCTCTCTCCGGCTCCGCTCAAATACTGGATCCTCTTGCCATTGATGAGGAACAGCTGGTAGGTCCCATCACCTAGATTAGGACAGGGAGGAGCACAAGAAATTGGACAAAACATACAACAAAACTACAACTCCCAGCAGGCCATTGGGTCCATTGGCAGCACACACACTCAATAAATCAATGAATGACACTTACACATTATAAAACACAAATGCATACGTCCTGGGACGTAACAGAAGATAAAAGATATTTTAAACAAAATGTTTTTATATTTATATGCCAATGGAATAAATTGTTGTTTGGACTACAGCATTCTTCAAAATATATTTTTTCGTGTTCTTAAGAAGAAAGAAATTCACACAGGTTTAAATTTACATGATGCTGAGTAAACAAAGACAGAATTTTCATTTCGGGGTGAAGCTGATAAAGGAGAAGTACTTTGTTTTGCACATACAGAGAACTACAGAGAAAATGCTGATCTATTCAACTGGCACCTGAAAACCTCAGGCTAGTTGGACTTAAATAGACTTAGATAGACTTTTTGATCTGCCACAAATGGCAAGTTTTCAAACGATCAGCCACAAAGCCAGCCTTGGCGGATCTGCAAACGTCTGCCACCAGGTGCCTGAGACCGATGAGAATTATGGAGCAGACTCTTAAACAGAGACCCGATGTGTGCTAACCTTTGTTTGAACATGTGGATTACCCTGCCACATCTGCCGTCACGAATGAGATTGGCTTTGTTACGAGTGCTCCGATAAACTCCTGGCAGCACTTTGTTTGTTTGCAAAGAGAAAATGAGTGGAATTTATCAGTGGGTTCATCTGTGGCTTAAACTCTCTGACAAAAACTGTTTGTGTTGTGGATGTTCAAATGTGTCCAAACGCAGATAAAAACTGTGTTTCAGATTAGAACTTGTGATAGTTCGATCACAATTTAGATATGTGTTTTTGGCTGTAACCTCTAAGAGTCTTAAGGGTTGTACGATAAGATCAATTGGTCAAAGGAATGTTTACATCTTTATAAAGGCAGAGAACTGAGGAGGAGGGCGCTGGTTCAAGCGCTGAGTGTCTTATTTGAAGCTGTAGAGTCTTGTCTGGGAGATGAGACTTGTTTCTGGATTGGCTGGTGCAGATCACATGACCTCTGGCCACCAAGATTAATAGAGCAGCAGAAATGGGGTCGATCAATACCCTGCTGCCTGAAGAAAAATAGCATGGTTTCAATCCACCATTAAATTTGCCCTTGTTGAACTGCTGTTGATCAGAGGCAACACAAACCGCTCTTCAGACTCCATACATGATTGTTAAAGCTTCATTCAGTGCACAGTTCTTCATTCTAGAGTGACTTAATCACGCTTCATAGAGAGATAGATAGATAGTCCTTGAGGTTTATGCTCAAATCCCATGACTGGCATATGGAATCAAACTGAGTTGCATGTTGCTATATCCTCTTTTTTTTTTTTTTTTCAAGGCAGAAAAAGATAGGTGAATGATTCTCAGGCTTAAAGTCCCACTAGAGCATGACAGTCTGGATGCTTGGTATAGACAGTGTTGTTAATACACAGACTTGTTACAGAAAGACATATATATATATATATATATATATATATATATATATATATATATATATATATATATATATATATACTGTATATATTTAATTGATACATGTAAAGGATACTACATCTAGTATGTATACTTCAGTACTAAAAGCCAAGGAAACAACATGGATATCTAATTCACCCAAAAAATGATAACAATTCTGTAACATTTACTCAACCTCAGGTGTTTTAAAATCTGTGTGGCTTTTTGTGAAACTCAAAATGAGATATTAAGCAAAATATCCAAGCTGCTGTTTGTCATAAAATGAAAGTGGAACATGATTTTTACTGCTAAGCTAAAGAAAAAATATTATGACAGTAAATATAAAAGTAGTTAACTAAAAAATGTAATCAGTAGTTTAGTTTTACAATTTTTATGTGTTTTGGCCCTTTCAAAGTACCTTACAAAGTAAGTTTTTAAAAATGATACTGTTTTCATCTCCGTGTAAACTACAATAAAAGTGTATTTGTGAAACTCATTTTTAGTCATTTTCAGAGATCTGTGAATGGGGATCGTTTTTGACAACTTTGTCGAGGAAAACGCAAAGGAAAAAGGAAAACTTGCTAAAGATTACATTTATCAGTGTAAATTATTAGTATTTTTAAGATTAATTTTAAGAGGGTGTTTGATAATGGCAAAGGTAATCTAAATGTAAAAATATGGGAAATGAACATGACCAATTAAATATATAATATCTATTATATACATGCTAAAACTGATGAATGTAAAAACACGGCCAATGATCAATATGGTCCTCATTTATATCTTGAATTTATTCAATACAATAGCTCTGTGTAAGGAACTGACTGAAATGTAACTCATAATTGACCAAAAAAAAAATCTTGAAAAGGTGACAAGTACCTGAAATTGAGTGAGAATGAGAGCAAAGTTCCTTGCACTAATTATCTTTCAGCACTTACAGAGGAAGTATTTTACACCTCATTATATAAAGCACACCAGGCCTTACTTTACATATTCCTGTCTCGTGTGCCTTAACATGTGCTGAACTTTTACTCCAGAGAGAGTCAAACTTTGAGGATGTCTCTTGTTTTATACTTTTTTACACCGACAGGCACCTTTACCACAGCCAGTGAACCATCAGAGCATGCAGTTCCCTTTTCCTTCAATAAGTTGTCATTTTTACAGTTAATTGGATGAAACGTTACAAGGAAAGGAGACCATTCACATTTGCAGGAGTGCACACACTCACTCACACACACACACACACACACACACACACATACACACGTAGGGTTTTCTATGTTTTATGGGGACTTTCCATAGACATAATGATTTTTATACTGTCCAAACTGTATATAATATCTCCTAACCCTGACCCTACCCCTAAACACAACCCTCACAGAAACCTTTCTGCATTTTTACATTTTCAAAAAACATAATTTAATATGATTTATTAAATTTGCGTTGCAATTTGCATCGACAGTTTGCATGGCTTTTTAATTTGCGTTTATATTAAAAAGTTGCACTGATTTATGCCCGTCTAGATTAAGAATACTTAACTTTTTCTTAAAAAAAGAGTTAAAAATTGTTTTAAAACTTTTTTTTATTTACATGGTCATTGTCCAATATGTGCTTCCGCTCACACTCAATATGACAAACATCTTGAAAAGCAACATACTTGCTGTCTCAAACTATTAACTACATCACAAGAAACTCATAAATAAAATATAAAGACATAAATAACTGATGAAATACCTTGAAACACCACAGAGACCTCAAGACTTACAACAATCTACCTGATCCTTTTGAGTAGTGAAACAAACTCAACCTGACATCACACGAAAACGAGTTACTAAATGTGACAACAAATAACAACAATGGAAATAATTCTATCAGAAAGTCAATTTAATCAATATTGACAAAGAAAGTCAATATTCATGCCACGGTGCATGCTGGGAAGAGGCTGAATGGGACTAAACAACGAAATTGTTTTTGAAGGCCTATTTTAACTTACAAAATGTATTAAGTTAACTTACCTGCTACGTTTCATGGATCGATTAAAGAAAATAAGTGTTGAATAATAAAAATGCTGCATCAAAATAAATCACTTGAAACACTGAAGAGGCCGTTCCCACCTAATGTGTTTTTGCATTCTACTGTGATGCATTTCTATTGTTTTTGTATGCATACCTGTATACATATATTTACCTGTTGATATCCTCCGTCCAGTCTACCAGATGTTTACCTGTGATACTCACCTGTTGATATCCTCCATCCAGTCTACCAGATGCTTACCTGTGATACTCACCTGTTGAT
Source organism: Scardinius erythrophthalmus (assembly GCF_964197995.2). Classification (NCBI taxonomy): domain Eukaryota; kingdom Metazoa; phylum Chordata; class Actinopteri; order Cypriniformes; family Leuciscidae; genus Scardinius; species Scardinius erythrophthalmus. Next base: position 24,978,902 of record NC_138239.1, read on the forward strand.
ATCCTACATCCAGTCTACCAGATGCTTACCTGTGATACTCACCTGCTGATATCCTCCGTCCAGTCTACCAGATGCTTACCTGTGATACTCACCTGCTGATATCCTACGTCCAGTCTACCAGATGCTTACCTGTGATACTCACCTGTTGATATCCTACATCCAGTCTACCAGATGCTTACCTGTGATACTCACCTGCTGATATCCTACATCCAGTCTACCAGATGCTTACCTGTTATACTCACCTGTTGATATCCTACATCCAGTCTACCAGATGCTTACCTGTGATACTCACCTGTTGATATCCTACATCCAGTCTACCAGATGCTTACCTGTGATACTCACCTGTTGATATCCTACATCCAGTCTACCAGATGCTTACCTGTGATACTCACCTGCTGATATCCTACATCCAGTCTACCAGATGCTTACCTGTGATACTCACCTGTTGATATCCTCCGTCCAGTCTACCAGATGCTTACCTGTGATACTCACCTGCTGATATCCTACATCCAGTCTACCAGATGCTTACCTGTGATACTCACCTGTTGATATCCTCCGTCCAGTCTACCAGATGCTTACCTGTGATACTCACCTGTTGATATCCTACATCCAGTCTACCAGATGCTTACCTGTGATACTCACCTGCTGATATCCTCCGTCCAGTCTACCAGATGCTTACCTGTGATACTCACCTGCTGATATCCTACGTCCAGTCTACCAGATGCTTACCTGTGATACTCACCTGTTGATATCCTACATCCAGTCTACCAGATGCTTACCTGTGATACTCACCTGTTGATATCCTCCGTCCAGTCTACCAGATGCTTACCTGTGATACTCACCTGCTGATATCCTACATCCAGTCTACCAGATGCTTACCTGTTATACTCACCTGTTGATATCCTACATCCAGTCTACCAGATGCTTACCTGTGATACTCACCTGTTGATATCCTACATCCAGTCTACCAGATGCTTACCTGTGATACTCACCTGTTGATATCCTACATCCAGTCTACCAGATGCTTACCTGTGATACTCACCTGCTGATATCCTACATCCAGTCTACCAGATGCTTACCTGTGATACTCACCTGTTGATATCCTCCGTCCAGTCTACCAGATGCTTACCTGTGATACTCACCTGCTGATATCCTACATCCAGTCTACCAGATGCTTACCTGTGATACTCACCTGTTGATATCCTCCGTCCAGTCTACCAGATGTTTACCTGTGATACTCACTTGTTGATATCCTACATCCAGTCTACCAGATGCTTACCTGTGATACTCACCTGTTGATATCCTCCGTCCAGTCTACCAGATGCTTACCTGTGATACTCACCTGCTGATATCCTACATCCAGTCTACCAGATGCTTACCTGTGATACTCACCTGTTGATATCCTCCGTCCAGTCTACCAGATGCTTACCTGTGATACTCACCTGTTGATATCCTCCGTCCAGTCTACCAGATGTTTACCTGTGATACTCACTTGTTGATATCCTCCGTCCAGTCTACCAGATGCTTACCTGTGATACTCACCTGCTGATATCCTACATCCAGTCTACCAGATGCTTACCTGTGATACTCACCTGTTGATATCCCCCGTCCAGTCTGCCAGATGCTTACCTGTGATACTCACCTGTTGATATCCTACATCCAGTCTACCAGATGCTTACCTGTGATACTCACCTGCTGATATCCTCCGTCCAGTCTACCAGATGCTTACCTGTGATACTCACCTGCTGATATCCTACATCCAGTCTACCAGATGCTTACCTGTGATATTCACCTGTTGATATCCTCCGTCCAGTCTACCAGATGCTTACCTGTGATACTCACCTGCTGATATCCTACATCCAGTCTACCAGATGCTTACCTGTGATACTCACCTGTTGATATCCTCCGTCCAGTCTACCAGATGCTTACCTGTGATACTCACCTGTTGATATCCTCCGTCCAGTCTACCAGATGCTTACCTGTGATACTCACCTGCTGATATCCTACATCCAGTCTACCAAATGCTTACCTGTGATACTCACCTGTTGATATCCTCCGTCCAGTCTACCAGATGCTTACCTGTGATACTCACCTGTTGATATCCTACGTCCAGTCTACCAGATGCTTACCTGTGATACTCACCTGCTGATATCCTACATCCAGTCTACCAGATGCTTACCTGTGATACTCACCTGTTGATATCCTACATCCAGTCTACCAGATGCTTACCTGTGATACTCACCTGTTGATATCCTACATCCAGTCTACCAGATGCTTACCTGTGATACTCACCTGTTGATATCCTCCGTCCAGTCTACCAGATGCTTACCTGTGATACTCACCTGTTGATATCCTCCGTCCAGTCTGCCAGATGCTTACCTGTGATACTCACCTGTTGATATCTATTACGATTCGTCTAGGGTTAATCGTAACAAAATAATAAAATAAATAAACATGTCTCCCACGCCCAGTCGTCAGACCCAAAGGACTCAAATGACTTCAAAAATCAAGAAAAACGATAAACGTTTTATTAAGACAAAAATAATTTGAACAATTTGAAAGTTGAATGTATTCAAATAAAGTAACGAAAAAAGAAAAACAAAACAAACAAAAAAAACAGTAGGTGTTATAGTCTTCAGGAAGACCCACGGCCCAAAATAACAAACAAAACAGATAATAAATAAAATAAGCAACTAACTTCCCTCAAAGTATCCAAAATCAAAATTACAACAAATTACCCTCCATACTCTAACAAAACAGAACGAACGGGATTTCAAAAGAAAAAGGGCAGGTCAACCCTACAAAGAACACCACTGAAAACAAAGACAAAAAAGTAATTAACATAAGCTGCTACAACAAGGGTCTGACGGCTGGAGAGGAGCCAGGAGAAGTGCGACCGGCCCGGAATCGCAACAACTCCTCCTCTGGAAACGGAAGCACGGTCTTAAACCCACGTAAAGGGGTGGAGCCAGCTCACAGCTAATCATTGTAATCCTAAAACAAAGCAGCAAAATAAGCACACACACAAAAAATAACAATAACAAAATAAATACAAATACAAACAATATACAAACTCAAAACATTATACGGAATTACATAATTCCGTAACAATATCCTACATCCAGTCTACCAGATGCTTACCTGTGATACTCACCTGCTGATATCCTCTGTCCAGTCTACCAGATGTTTACCTGTGATACTCACCTGCTGATATCCTACATCCAGTCTACCAGATGCTTACCTGTGATATTCACCTGTTGATATCCTCCGTCCAGTCTACCAGATGCTTACCTGTGATACTCACCTGCTGATATCCTACATCCAGTCTACCAGATGCTTACCTGTGATACTCACCTGTTGATATCCTCCGTCCAGTCTACCAGATGTTTACCTGTGATACTCACTTGTTGATATCCTACATCCAGTCTACCAGATGCTTACCTGTGATACTCACCTGTTGATATCCTCCGTCCAGTCTACCAGATGCTTACCTGTGATACTCACCTGTTGATATCCTCCGTCCAGTCTACCAGATGTTTACCTGTGATACTCACTTGTTGATATCCTCCGTCCAGTCTACCAGATGCTTACCTGTGATACTCACTTGTTGATATCCTCCGTCCAGTCTACCAGATGCTTACCTGTGATACTCACCTGCTGATATCCTCCGTCCAGTCTACCAGATGCTTACCTGTGATACTCACCTGCTGATATCCTACATCCAGTCTACCAGATGCTTACCTGTGATACTCACCTGTTGATATCCTACATCCAGTCTACCAGATGCTTACCTGTGATACTCACCTGTTGATATCCTACATCCAGTCTACCAGATGCTTACCTGTGATACTCACCTGTTGATATCCTCCGTCCAGTCTACCAGATGCTTACCTGTGATACTCACCTGTTGATATCCTCCGTCCAGTCTGCCAGATGCTTACCTGTGATACTCACCTGTTGATATCCTACATCCAGTCTACCAGATGCTTACCTGTGATACTCACCTGCTGATATCCTCCGTCCAGTCTACCAGATGTTTACCTGTGATACTCACCTGCTGATATCCTACATCCAGTCTACCAGATGCTTACCTGTGATATTCACCTGTTGATATCCTCCGTCCAGTCTACCAGATGCTTACCTGTGATACTCACCTGCTGATATCCTACATCCAGTCTACCAGATGCTTACCTGTGATACTCACCTGTTGATATCCTCCGTCCAGTCTACCAGATGTTTACCTGTGATACTCACTTGTTGATATCCTACATCCAGTCTACCAGATGCTTACCTGTGATACTCACCTGTTGATATCCTCCGTCCAGTCTACCAGATGCTTACCTGTGATACTCACCTGTTGATATCCTCCGTCCAGTCTACCAGATGTTTACCTGTGATACTCACTTGTTGATATCCTCCGTCCAGTTTACCAAATGCTTACCTGTGATACTCACCTGCTGATATCCTACATCCAGTCTACCAGATGCTTACCTGTGATACTCACCTGTTGATATCCCCCGTCCAGTCTGCCAGATGCTTACCTGTGATACTCACCTGTTGATATCCTACATCCAGTCTACCAGATGCTTACCTGTGATACTCACCTGCTGATATCCTCCGTCCAGTCTACCAGATGCTTACCTGTGATACTCACCTGCTGATATCCTACATCCAGTCTACCAGATGCTTACCTGTGATATTCACCTGTTGATATCCTCCGTCCAGTCTACCAGATGCTTACCTGTGATACTCACCTGCTGATATCCTACATCCAGTCTACCAGATGCTTACCTGTGATACTCACCTGTTGATATCCTCCGTCCAGTCTACCAGATGTTTACCTGTGATACTCACTTGTTGATATCCTACATCCAGTCTACCAGATGCTTACCTGTGATACTCACCTGTTGATATCCTCCGTCCAGTCTACCAGATGCTTACCTGTGATACTCACCTGTTGATATCCTCCGTCCAGTCTACCAGATGCTTACCTGTGATACTCACCTGCTGATATCCTACATCCAGTCTACCAAATGCTTACCTGTGATACTCACCTGTTGATATCCTCCGTCCAGTCTACCAGATGCATACCTGTGATACTCACCTGTTGATATCCTACATCCAGTCTACCAGATGCTTACCTGTGATACTCACCTGCTGATATCCTACATCCAGTCTACCATATGCTTACCTGTGATACTCACCTGCTGATATCCTACATCCAGTCTACCAGATGCTTACCTGTGATACTCACTTGTTGATATCCTACATCCAGTCTACCAGATGCTTACCTGTGATACTCACCTGCTGATATCAGGGGTTATTAACTGCTGTTAATAAACTCCTGCACTTGGGCCCTAATGCTATCTTCCCGTTTGGTGTGTTCGTTACTATACTACATAATAAATACATTATGTAGGCCTATATATAGATTATTATGAATGTCGAATATAATGAATTATGAAATTTTACAGAATTACTTTTTACAGTGCAATTCATAATTCATTTTTCCTCATTGCATATTCAGTTTTCCTAATCTAATTGGCTGTATATGAACAACAACAACTAGAACGTTTTGTGACTCAACCAGACATTCAGTTTCAGCTCATTTAACAAAACTGCACTTAACACAAATGATCAGTTGGCAACTGCTTTGAGCACTGTGGTCACATTACATTACATTACAGAAGACTGCACATTTGTGTCCCATATGAACCTGCACATTGCAACTTCAATCTTAAAATATTTTTTTAGATAATTTTTACTTACTAATTTACCTGAGAAAACCGACTTTAGCGTCTAGTTTTATTTATTTTTAAAGGTAAACAACAGCAGAATTAAGTAAAATGAACTTGATTTGCAATACAGAACGTGTAGCCTATGCACTTCCCCTTTAAGTTCCGAAACATCAGGGACACTCGGTTTTTGGCAGCAACACAAAAGCCCCGAGAGTGACCGCACTCTGACCGGTTTTAACAGGTATGCAATGCAATGCGCTAGTTAAAAGGAAACCGTCTCAACCACAAAGCATAGTGGCCACAGTTTGAGACAATCTCACTTTTATGGAAGGAAGGGGAAACATACTATACCCAGTGATTCAGCATTACATCTCCAGTCCTACTGCCTACATCCAATGTATAGATTTTTCACCTAGTGACAGGCAAGCAATTAAAGCCAACAGCCTTAGCCAGTGTCGGCCCCCTGGCAGTATCGGTAATGACAGCCCAGGAACAGCGGTGGCAAAGAATGGGAAGAGTAATGTGATTAGAGGACAGAATTGCAATCTTGTCACATGGAGCAGTCCCTATGTCTTCGTCTCTCTCTCTCTGTGGCGACGGAGAACCTGATTTATTGGGCCAGGAAGCCCAACAGAGAGCAAAGAGAAACACAAAGCTAGTTTTGTTAAGTTATAACCACAGAAACCTGCAAAAAAGAAAAGGTATTTTTCTCCATGCAGGACCACAAAAGATTGCATGGAGCAGTTTGGAAAGTTTGTTTCGTAGGCGCTATACCCAAAACGCAGGTCTGCTGGGAGAGCCGTCATGAAGATAGCGCTTTTGTGAACCTGCACTCCACAAAGATACAAGTGTGAGTGTGTATACACGTGTCTGTGATTTATAACCTGAGCGGAGAGCGGGTTTCCATAGCAACTGGCGTTATCTCTTTGATAGGAGTTGGCTGACTGGAACCTCGTTGTGCAGGAAACCTCACCTGAGGCTCTGAGGCGTTTAAAAATAGAAACCATCGAATTAGCGTCCGTGAAACCTGTCGCAGCGCAGAAAACAAGAGTTGAGAATCAGATCTTTAACGTGGGTGATGTTTCTGGATGAGAGGGAAATTGTGATTTCGGTGTTTGTCATTAAGTGTAATTGTCAGCGTGAAAAGCTATCTTGTGGAAAGTCGAAAACTAAATGTCTACTTAATCAGGCATATTATGAAAAAATGTCAAAACAGGTTGTTTTTGGACACATACAATTAGCAATCATGTTCTGGCAAGATGTTCAGAGTGTCTGAAAAAAGTAAATGTGTTCATATTCACAGTTTCGGGCCCACATGATTTAATCAGACACTAGAAATGCAATTTCACCTCACTTTAATTTCAATCAGTCAGTTCTAACCTGTATTTATCTCTATGACTCATAACAAAAGTGTTTGACAAAAAAAAAAAAAAAGGTGGACATGCAGTGGCTTAAGATAAATATCACTTTTCCTTACAAAAATGCACCATGGTAACCATAGTTTCTACCATAATGTCATATACTTAAGTTATCTTTTTTGTTTTTTTTACAGAAATATTTAAAAAGTTTATGTTTGGAGGAACTATTACTGTAGAAACTGACCAGGTTGCCATGGTCAGTTTTTGGGTCCACATCTCCCTTAAAACATTTTGTCCTTTTCTTCCGTATAAGTACAGTCCTGAACACATGTGTGAGCAAATTTTATATATTATGTTAAAAACTTTAATGTTAGTTGAGATTAATTAGAGAAAAATGATGGTAACACTTTATTTTACAGTGTCCTTGTTACATATGTTACATGTACTTGCCATAGTAATACAATTATGCATAATTACATGCAACTAACCCTCAACCAAATCCTAATATACCCTAACCCTATAGTAAATACATGTAGTTGCTTAATATTACTCAGTACTTAAATATATAATTACACTGTAACAATGACACCTTAAAATAAAGTGTAACCAAAATGATTAATTATAATCAATCGCACATTTTTCTCGAATTAATTGCACCTAACATCAAAGTTTTTAATGTAATAATTTCACATTTATTCTCCAAATTAATGTAGAAACAACATAAAGACAGCATATTTTAAAAAGATACCATATTTTTTGGCATCTTTTTATAAATGAAGGCCAGCATCACCGATACCAATAGCTACTGGTATTAAATCGATTTTTTTTTCAATATTAGCCAATAATTATCTCGACAAGTGACAGTCTTTTTGAGTTAGTCAATAATTTAGTCATTAAGCTGACTCATTCTGGAACGAAACAAATGAAAGTTTTTATGAGTCATATAGTCGTCCGATTCGTTCAAAGGCGCTTAATTCATTTAGGAACTAAACAATTGTCAGTCTGTGAATCAATAATTCAATCTCTCCCAGTTTGTTCAGTCACACTGATTCATTCAGGAACGAAATAAGGGTATTGTGTCCTAAATCGCCCTCATTACCCCTTATATAGTGAACTATTTTGAGCATCAGACAATTTTTTGTGTGGTGGAGATTATTGTATATCTTGTGAAATATACTCTACAATTGTTTCATTCTAGAATGAGTCAGCGTAATGAATGAATTATTGGCTAACTCAAAAAGTCCGTCACTTGTCGCCACCTACTTAGAATAATTATGTTATCATGCAACCAGTCAACCAATCAGTTTCAAATGTGATATGCATGTATGTAGCCTACTGTATGCAGTTTTCTAATTGAGGGGGGGCTGGGACCTCCCATAAGCATCAAGGTTTTTGCTTTTGCCCTCGTTTTTCATTAAAACTAAAATAATATAAACATAATTTATTAGGTAGGCTAATATATATATATATATATATATATATATATATATATATATATATATATATATATATATACACACAGGTATAGAAAAAAGATATATAATTTTTTTTAATCAAAGTATTGCGCTGCCGCTCCCATTAAAAAGTAATTCAAATTAGATTTGCGTCTGAAAAGACGCTATGTGCGCCACACGCTGTTTTCTGAAGGAATTTACAGACTGTTGAATTTATAAACAGATACATTTTATTTATCGTGCCATTTATACGCCAAAAATAGTGTGTTTTTTTTGTTTGTTTTTTGCGTGTAAATACGCACTGCAAACCCCTTGGGTAGGATTAGGGGTGTGGAGTGGCCTACGTGCGTATTACACGCCATTAAGTGCGTATCATATGCACGCAAAAACTAATTTTGGCGAATAAATGGTACGAGAAATAAATGTCGTACTATAGATAAGCACTTTCACGAGAGTCTGGCAGAGTGGATCTTCATTTTCACCTCATGATGACGGTAAGATAATATTTCTTTCTTTTATGATTGTTTGGTAATTTACAGAACTGAATAGAATTTCGGCATTAACGCTTGTCCGGGACACGTGCGTGTGTTTTTTAAACCCCCCAAGAGCTTTGACACAATTCGAACACTGACTGTATGTAGCCTATGCATAAATAAATAAATAAACTATGCATACTATATATAAATAAAAATTATGATAATATTATAAACTTTTAAGCATTCAGCAATCTATTATGATAATATTATGATTATACTTATATACTTAAAGTGAATGGAATTACATGCATTCACAAAGAAATCAGCTGCCCTTTCTATTATAAAAAAAGAAGAAAAAAAAACTGAAAAAAAACGTGAAAATCACATTGCAAGGGGAAAGTATAGGCTACTGAAATCTGACTGTCCAAGTAAATAAACCTGCCTGCCTATTTTCAGTTCATCGCTGTCAGTGCGCTTCAATGGAAGAGCAGAGCATCGACCTGAGTGCTTTCCTTCCACCCAAAAAGACAAGCAGTGCACTTGGAGTTTGCTCCAAGATTGAACAACTGCAAAACAATTGCTCCGGCCCTTCACAGAGATTACTGTACTTCAGAACAAATGACGGACTTGTCTGCTTTGCGGCTCGAGGGACTAGGAGGGTGGTATGTGCAAGATCGGGGCGAAAGAACTGGCCTTTCAGCAGCCTTCAACGGGTCAGCGCACATGGTTCTGGAGACCCACTGCGGCTACTTGAGCCAGTGGCTTTGGAGTTAAATCCAGAGTCTAAGCCTTAGGCCAGCACGGAGAGGAGGCCAGAGCTTTGTAGTAGGATTTGTCAGAAGAACAATATAAGCATGAGTTTGTCCTTTGCTCCGCAGGAGAGAACTCTCGAGTGGGAGAGAACTAGAGTATCAGGCCCACCTCAGGATAAAAAGACTGTGATATTTAGGTCTCAGTGTGCTGGATGTGCATTCGCAGATATTATTCTCTTATTTTCTGTGTGGGCATTTGTGGACATCATGTGGGTGTGCACGGCTCTTGAGGATATATGTATATAAATAAATGGAATAACTTGTGTATCATTAGTATATACTCTGAATGATTTTCTAAATGAGAAAGTACTGCAAATCTTCTTGTTAAACAGACTGTATTTAAAGATTAAGCTGTATTTCATTTTATGCCCTACAGTACTTGATGGCATTTCAAACACATTCTTGGAAAAGCGGGCACAAGGTTCCAAGGTAAAACCACATTCAGATGTTTTCATGCTCATGGTGGGTAAGGTTTCAGATAATTTCCCTCACAGCTTTCAAAGTAAGGTCACTTAAACAAAACACAGGAAGTGATGAGAAACGACATTTGGTATTTTCAGTTGAAATTATGTGCATTTGCTCGGCTAAGTGTAACTTGCACTGCAGATTTGCTGTTGCCATGGCACTTCATATGATGTCTAAATTTGTGTGCTGCTTTCCAAACCGTTTCAAGGATCTCGACTGGATGGTGGTGCAGGAACTCAACCAAGCCAGACAAAAAGTCTAAAAGTAAAGTATGGCATTAAAGGGAGCCCATCAGAATATAAATTAGCGGGGAACTTTAATTTACACTTTGGGTTTGTCTATGAGGAAAACACACTGGATATTTTTTGAAGCATTTGAGATCAGAAATCGCAAAGCTCTGCGGTGGTTCACACATGGTGTAGATTTCTGCTCTGTGCCTTAGGGCTTTTCACACCACATCAAAATGAAAAATTGAATGTCATCTCCCACTGGAACACAGCCGCAGTGCCACATTCAACACTCAAATGATTGCAAATACTAAGATCAACAGTGTATCTCACATGAATCTAAACATAAACAGTCACTGTTCTGGTCTCATTGACTGAATTTGGACTCGCATTCTAGCATTTTTCTCTTACTGTTTCTGCCATACCTTGGCATTTCTTTTATGGAAGACCTTCAACTTCATGCAAATGACCAGCAATATATTGGAAGTACAGAAAGTTATCCACCACCTTGAGTGGAGCATCCACTGCTCAGTGAACTCCAGCGGTTCAATCACAGCCAGTGTGAATAGGTCTTTTTCAGTTTCAATTTAAAAACTCTGAACCAGAAGTGAGATTTGAACCAATGAGGACATTTGTCTATTGGTTCTTAAATCCAACACCTCAAAGTCAACTTCAATTACTTGTGCGGTCAGAATTGTATTCTGCATTCATTTTTACATAGATGAATTGGTTTCAAAGACTCATGCAGTCAGAAATTGTATTCTGCACTTATTTTTACAAAATACTACACATTTTTATTTATTTTTTAACCAGGAGTGGGGTTTTGTCCATTGGATCTTAAGTTCAACGTCTTATAAACACCCGGCCATCCTGGTTGTAGTGGTCAATGATTTTTTTTTTTTTTTACTGCAACAGACCCTCACACTTAAACTAAATCATCTATTCTGTAATTTCATTGGCTTTTTTGTGCTTAAACATCAACATGGAAACCCAATTTTCATTATCAGTAGTGAGGTTTGAACCCACAAGGACATTTGTCCATTGGATCTTATCCACTCGGCCATCCTGGTTGGTTTCAGTGGATTGAACAGTCAAATTGTATTCTGCATTTATTTTTGTCAGACATAAACTGCTTTCACTCACTTATGCAGTCAGAAATTGTATTTTGCATTAATGCAAAAGTATGCATAATCTCAAGTCCAAAGCCTTAACCACTCAGACTGGTTTCAATGCCCTGAGCAAGTAGAAATCGTATTCTGCAATAATGCAAAATTATTATGCATTATCAAACAGATATTTGTCCACTGGATCCTAGGTCCAATGCCTTAACCACTCGGTTACACGTGCACAATTTTTCTGTATTTATTTGTTACGGATAAAAAGCAGTTTCTGTGACTCGTGCAGTCAGAAATTGCATTTTGCATTTATAAATTAAAAACAAATTATGCAAAAACTTAAAGGAGAACTCCGGTCAATTTTAACATTGAGCTCATTTTTTTGTACATTTGGAGTGCTGTCAATACAGAGAACAACGACAAAAATCGGTGTTGCCTACATCGTGTTATTCTATTTTTAAAATTTGCACCCTGTTGACTTCAATGGGGCAAGTTTTAAACCGGCTTTTAGCCTCTTAACATCCTTGATGTGTCATTACAAGTGCACAGAAAATGTGAGTGATTCCTTCTGAGTGAACACGGGTGAATCTGACTGCAATAGATGTGAAAGATATGTATAAAAATGATGTTATTTAAGCCAGCGCAAATACCTGTGTTTACATCCTGTTTTCGGTTGAAGTCCAAAGTAATCGATTGCCGAGTTCACGCGCGTGATCATAGGTAACTAAACCTATGCGCGTGAACTCGACAATCGACTACTTTGGACTTCAACCGAAAACAGGATGTAAACACAGGTATTTGCGCTGGCTTAAATAACATCATTTTTATACATATCTTTCACATCTATTGCAGTCAGATTCATTCGTGTTCACTCAGAAGGAATCACTCACATTAGCTGTGCACTTGTAATGACACATCAAGGATGTTAAGAGGCTAAAAGCAGGTTTAGTACTTGCCCCATTGAAGTCAACAGGGTGCAAATTTTAAAAATAGAATAACACGATGTAGGCAACACCGATTTTTGTCGTTGTTCTCTGTATTGACAGCACTCCAAATGTACAAAAAATTAAGCTCAATGTTAAAATTGACCGGAGTTCTCCTTTAAGGACATTTATCTTTCGGATCTTAAGTTTACCAACCATCCTGGTCAACTCCGAAAGCCTCTCCAGTCAGTTTAATGTCTCATGATATTACTACTTCATAGTTTGAAAAGCTGTCAGTTGGATTGTTTTAAGAAGGACAGAAAACACATATAGAACAGTATCCCCCGGTTTCACAGACAAGTCTAGTCCCATATTAAAATGCATGTTTGAGCTGTCTACACTGAAAACAACTTGCACTGATATATCTTAAAAAAATGACACTGCCATTGTTTTGTCTCAAGATGCACAGCAGAATTTTTCAAAGGCAAGTTTATAAAAGCTAGACTTTTAAAGAATGTAGAAATGCTTTATGTTTTTCTTTGTGAATACATTTTGCAGAAAGGACGTTGACATGATGAGTGAATTGTAGCCTTGATCGATGCAGCAGCAGACGTCTAGTTGAAACTCACCAGTTGACCGAGCTCACCAAAGCAAACTTAACACCAATCCGGTCAGTTTAATTTCTCCATTACAACCAGAGTCACGAACAGATGCACTCTTGAGACTAGAGTCTGTTCCGGTCGCCTGTGAGCCTCACAACTCAGCTTTCGAAAGAACAAACTGTTAAACTAGCCTAAGTGACACACACTTTAGTGTCAGTGAACAAGTCAGTTAAGCCATTTATAAGGAACTCCCACACCCGCTTATTAAAAGACCCTGGTTTCATTGAGCTGTGCTCAATCATTTTGCCTTTGAGGCTTGGGGGAAGGAATCTTGCTATTGATCTAAAAATCAAACTGTTCTCACATGACCGCTGAGAAAAAAACACTGACCACTGACAGAAAGCTAGCAATGCACGATCACCCACAGACAAAGTGTGGAAGAAAATCATTAATTCATGTCCTGTTCTATAACTACAACGACTCATTTAGTGAATACAAACTATAGCATTACCCGCACAGCAGTTCACAATCCCATTTTAAAGAGGTAGTAAACCATTATATTATGTTGATTGAGAACATTTATTATTTTATTGTTATTTTATTGTTCTTATCGCTACTCTTGGCAGTAGTGCAACATCTGGTGTTATGAGGCATTTCTTAAAAATAAAGGTTTGTCAATAGTTCTGCAAAGAATCCTTTTCTTACGAAGAACCATTTTTTTTCTGTAGAGTATTTCATTTGACTATATGATTCTTTAAAAGGACTTGAACTTCTTGAAAACTTCAAACTGGGGTCTGGGGACTCCTAAAGGGCGTCACCTTGACCACTCAGCCATAGGCCTACATGTTTTTTGTTTATGACTCAATTTGTCAGAAATTGTATTCTGCATTTATTTTTAAGATATAAAGCAGTTTTTACGACTCAGGGTGTCAGAGAAAATGGACACTTGTTTTTAACAGAAAAAAAAAATACATTAAAAATGAATGAATGGGGAATCATCATATTTGCGGGTTCGAGGAAGGAATAGATGGTTTTCAACAACAAAATGTCATGTTGGAAACAAGTCATTTTGAACATTGTTCACACACCTTTGATTGCTATGAACTTTCATAACATTTTCCATTTAAAAAAATAAAATAAGAGATTGCACTCAGATATATCATCTGATTTAAAGTAGCATAGCCTACTATAGGCCTACTATAGGCTACTGTATAAAAAAAGCACACAATCAGACTATAAAGCCCTCTTTAAATATCAAATTGTGTAGCCTACTTCATATCAAATTTAACTTCCAATATCTTTTGATTCGTATGTCCGACTGTAAAGGTTGAACTGAATTGGCGTTTCTTCGACATTTCACAGAAAGCAATGACTGTAGCCTACCACACTTTCTAAAGACGTGTGTTCAAACGAGATACAGACAGCATGATAAAGTTTTTGTTCTCTCCCCTGCATCACCTCTGTGAGCGTCGAGCCCGAGCCGGTCCTCTGAGCTGTAACTCTGTCCTGTTTACCCAGCACTTTTTCCTCTGGAGACGGATCAATAGAAGGGCTTCATCAGAGACAGACACCGCTAATGAGGCTCAGAACAGCTGACTGCTCACTTTCACTGAGCGGGAACGACCGTAGGGGGCACGAAGGGTTACATTGGAAACAGGAACAGAGATCCAGCGAGAAGTAATGACCACCCTTAGAGGTGAGCACATAACTTAAAGTCAACGTAAATTGCCATTCGTCAACCATTTTACTTGCGTGAAATTGTGTAGAGGCCTATACCGTATTCATAAGCATTATAACATTGTCCATTGCCTCTCACAAATGTGCATTAAGAAAATGAATACTGCCAGTTTTGATGCCATGCTGTCTTTAAGATGGAGACAGAATATTTTCATACATTTCTACACACTATAGGCCTTATCTTTAATAGTTTTATTTCTATCTTGTGGCCACCATTTTGTATGCTGCGTAGTTATCAGATGTAAACAATGCACATTCTTTTAATGGTGAGTGAATAAGAGACTGTAATTAATTTGTTCTAGAGCTAATTATCTGGCAATCTGATTGGCCAAAAAAAGCATTTTCTTGCATATGACAGGCGAGAGTACATATTTTATATCTATTTCAATATTGCCAAGTTTGAGGAGGGAATGTTATGCACAGTTGCATTGATGTTGTGTGTAACTATGTGGAAATAACCAGATTCTCATTCAACGGACAAAAACCCGGCAGAAGACCTGGGGAAATACAGCACGTTCTTATGGTGCTTTGCAAAGCACTACTGCCACCATGAGGTGGGGAAAAGAACATATTACTATTGCATATTTCATTATGGCTGCATTTTACTAGTGCACTTCTATTCAAGTACAACCTTGTCTCATGAACATTCGGTTTTATCACAGAATTATATATGCGTCTACAAGAAATTTATATAAACATGAAACCATTTAATACCCATTTATTCAGTTTTGATTTTATGTATTTTTCTCTTTGGATCAGCCATGCTTTTTAAATATGTTTTTGCTTTAAGAAGTTGCTCAATAACAGCTGCATACAATAGAGCAACTTTTACTACAAGTGATTGGAAAATATATCTATAAATATTAACCAAGAATAAATGTGCATTTCTCTTAAATTTTACGGTTTCATGTATGCAACAATAGTTTTTCATAACTTAATCTGTTCAGCTAAAATAGTTCATTCTAATTTTAAATTAAATAAAACCACATACATCTTTTAGGCTAAAATTGTTAATTCTAATGTTCAATAAAAAAAAAACAGCATAAATGTTTGTTTTACCAGTAATAATACTGAAAGTAATGTCACTGCATACACAATTTCAAGTGATGCTAAAATTATGTAAATAAACCATTTAAAATACACATGTGCAAACATTAAAAACCAAGAACAGAATCATGAAGAGAAATTGTTTTTAATGTTTTTTCCCCATGTTAATGAATGATTTATACAAAAAAGAGACAACTTTGCTCCAACAAGAAAAAGAACCTAATTACTGAAAGATACTGTCAGAATGGATGCTTCATATTCACTGAATGTAAAAAATAAAAAATAAAAAAAATCACGTTAGAATGGCATCACATAACTGAAAACGTCAGTGGCTATTGTATAACAGGAACTGGCAACACCGTGGTGGATCAGCACAAGAAGCATATTTCAAGCATTGTTTTTGTCATATAAAGTGAAAGGTCTGATATAGCATGAAACCAATAGATTTAGAGTGATGGCTTTTAAAAGCAGTTTATAAATCTTAAAAATTCTGAGATGAACTGAAATAACCAGTTGCCAGACAAAACTAGAAGGAAAAAAAAAAAACATTGGAGATGGAGACTTCATATGTAAAACCCACTCAAAAACGATAAGGCAACTGCACCTCAAAAAACTACAGTAACCACACGACGGTCTTGAAGAAATTATGCAAGACTGGAAGCATCATGTTCTTAACGTCGATCCTTTCGATCAGACTTCCGATCTCTCTCGCTTCTGGAGGACCTTCTTCCTTCTGAACTCGTTCTCTTCCTGTCAGGTTTGGAGTTCTTGTCTTTAGACCCCTTGCTTTCCCGTCCGCTGCCTTTGGAGGACTTGTGTCCCCTCTCGCTGCCGCTCTTCCTGCGCTCCCTGTCCGACGGTCTCCGGCGGCGTTTGTGGTCTCGGCCGTCTCTATCCCTGCCACGGCTGCGGGAGCGGGAACTGGAAGACGACGAGGAGGAGCCAGAGGAACTGCTGCTGGAGCCACTAGAAGAAGAGCTGGATCCACTGGAGGAGCTTGAAGAGGAACTGGAAGAAGAGCTGCTGCTACTTCGGCTCTTGCTCTTCTTTTCCCGGACTTTGGCCCGTCCGCGAGCGTCATCGGCCTCCTCCCCAGCTTCCTTTGTGTCAGCTTTGGCTCCTTGCAGTTGGACTGATGGTTCTTGGCTCTGCTCTTGAGACGGGACTACTGGGTCAGGTTCACGCTGTGGCTGTTGGGTCTCAGGCGCAGTGTCATCTTGTTTGGTGTCATGCGTCACAGCAGGAGTTGGGACATCCAGTTGAGACTCTTTACACTCTTCAGGCTGTGTTTCCATGTGGCTTTCGGGGGTTTGCTGAGAGTCCATTACGACGTCCTGCTGAGTCTCATTCTCTGTCTCCTGCTCTTCCTCCCTTCTCACATTACCTACCTCTTCAACTATGGCTTCTGGACTCTCAACCTGCAACTTACTCTGTCTCTCAGCCTCCCTCACAACTTCCGTGACCTCCATCTGCTCTTCCTCGTCTTCCTTAACCTCAACCGCTCCCACATCATCCTCCTCCTCCTCCTCATCTTCCTCCTCTGCCTTTCTCTCACTCTCCTCATGTTTATCTTTCTCCTCTGCCTGCTCCTGCTCCCCCTCCCTCTCTCTAATCTCTGCTTCCACCTCCACTAAATCTTCCTCCTCGTCCTCAATCTCCACATCATGCCTGTTACCTGTCCGCCCTACTCCAGCCTTACCCTCCTCTGGATCTTCTTTCTTCGTCTCTTCAGCCCGACGGCTATCCTCCATTTCTCTGTCACCTGTCTTCTGGGACTGACGCCTTGGCCGAGCCTCCATTTTGTTGAGTTGCTCTGCAAAGGCTTCACGTCTCTCATCAAACACACCTGGAAATTTGACAAAATATTATATCCATACATTTATTTATTTTTAAATCAACATCTATTTTAAGTAGGGGAAAAAAGATGCGGTAGTAGCATTTCACAAGTTAATTTAAAACACCTTTTTAGCTTCATTAGTTCATTTGAAATAGACTATTGGAAACTAATAATCCCATAGAACTATGTAGTTCTTTATGTAGTAGAAAACACACTTCGAATCGTTTCAGATTTTCACTGTTTTAGTTCATAAATACTTTAAAGCTACTTAAATGTTTGGTTTTGGTGCATTGAAAATATCAGGTAAAATGTAAATATACTAGATGTAAACAGGATCTAAAATATAAGCTGTGAAAATGGAGAAAGAAAACAAGTAACAAGACAAGCTTACCATTTAATTTTTTCTGAGACTCCTCCAGGAGCTTTTGAGTAGCGGAGCACATTCGCCCAGGCAGGTAGAAGATCGGGGGCTTGGTCTTCGTGCGAATGAACTTGATGAGCTTAGTATTATGTGCATTCCATTCTTCTTGCTGGAATTACATGAGAACACCAATGCATGCATGCAAAAGTCAGACCAAGGACAGTCTATCCAAAAAAAAAAATTACTGTCTGCAAGCATACAATATAAAAGAGCCCTGCAGCTGAGACACATACCAGTTGAGCGAGCTCCACTTTGTGCTCCAGAAGTCGCAGCTCTGTTTGTTTGGCACGTCTTTCTTCAAAGAGCTCTCTCCTTTCACCCTCAACTTTTTTACGCTCCTGTTCTGCTTGCACTTCCAATTTCTGCTCAATTTCTTGGCGTCTTTTTAACTGGAAGGAAAAAAAAAACATGAAGTTTTAAAATTAAAGCAGCACTTCGTTTCAGATGCAGTTTGACTAAGTGTTGTGTGCAATTCGCTGACTATCAGCATGAACTGAATACAAAAAGTGGATTGGAAATAATTCAGCTTTGAAGGACCCGTTGAAAAAAATATTCTTCATTCTACACCATGCAGAGATGGGCGACCTTGCTCCTGGAGGGTCACTGCCCTGCTGAGTTTTTCTCCAACCCTAATCAAACACACCTGAACCACATAACCAATGTCTTCAGGATTACTAGAAGGCTACAGGCAGGTGAGTTTTATCAGGGTTGGAGCTAAACTCTACAAAAACAGTGGCCCTCAAGGACAGTTTCTCCACATCCATGCTCTAGACAAATTTATCAGAAAATAGACTCATAAAGGAACCAAACAAAAGGACAAAACATAAAAATAATAATAAAAGACCTAGTACAAAATTGAAAGCATGTGTCTACCCGGTCTGTGGACACAGTAGACTCCTGTTTAAACTTCTGCAATGTTCCCATCAATAGGCCAAACATGCGCCGGTTTCTGAATGAGATAAAATAATTTGTAAATTAATTCAAGAAAATTTGCAGTGGAAAAACAAGGAAATAAATGCTAAAAAAGCTTTGCAGACATTGCCCAAAACAAAAGCAGTACCTCTGCTTTCCTCTCTCGTCCATGGTCTGATCTTGAATAAGATCTCGGCGCGTACGTTCTTTGGAGGTAGCAACCACAGATGACTGCAACGCTGGCTATAGATAGAAAATAAAAACATGATTCAAAAAGGGGACAAATATTAATGGGGGAGGTGGGAGAGGGGACAAATATGGTCTGCATACTTTTTTGACATCGTCATCATCCTCAGCGTCGCTGTCATGGCGTGAATCTCTCCTGGCTCGCTGATCCCCCGCCAGCCTAGTTTGACAGACAATTTGTAAATACATTTTGGAAACCTGCAAACATGAACATTAATAACATATCCAGAAAATAAGGTAATTGGTGAGAGATCTCACCTCAAGAGTGCCCCTTCGATGTCCCTCTGTTTGGCTGGGGGTCCTACGCCGCTATCTGAGAGTCCACGCCTGAGAGGGGTTGACAGAAATTAAGGACAAATCCAACAAGTACTTATTACAAGCAGTTACCTAGAAAAGAACAGATTCTTACCTCAGCAAATTGATTCCACGCCCCCTACCTCCACCTGGGCCTGGGATGGTCAGCCTCCTATTTTGACCCGGTCTGAAAAAGGCAAAAGTTACAAGACGCACAGTTAGCCTAATAAGCGTAGCTTTAAATAAAAGAACAGCAAATTTGACCTTCAACTTATTGCTTAGAAACATAATGTAAGCTTCACAATCACTAGGTCAGTGGATATTAACTGACAAGGCAAAGGACATAGAAAACAGTAAAAGCAACCTTTAAAATGGAAGAGAAACCGCTTTGCTTTTGCTGCATTCACTCATTCTATGATACTTTGGCACAAATTCATCTCATTCAGCACAAAGAATACTAATCAAACCATGAAAAAAAAAAAAAAATTAAGGATAAAAAAAAAAATGCAACATGAATTAAAGCAGCACTCAGTAGCTTCGGGATTTCTTCGCTGTATTCTCGCTTTTTGCTCGCAGGTTTCTCTCTAGAGCTCCCCCCACAGCTTCGGAATAGATATTTGACAGCACTGTTGTAAAAACTCGTTGCCGATTCTCAGACACCAGAGGCTAGTAGATCAACAACATCAAAGCAGATGGGACATTCTTTAAAACGTCTTCTTCCTTCGGGTTCGGACAGCGTGAGGGAGTGCAATAATGACAGTATTTGAGCAGATTTCTTTTGGCCGTAAAGCAATTGTTTACATCGCGAGACCTGATATCACGCGATACTTCCTGCCGGCGGCCCGCCGTCTCAAAGTTGCAAGTGCGAATTTTCCGCTCACGGGCACCAGGGGGGTGCGAAACGACCACCATTCAACCCGAAATAAGTCATAACCATTCCAATGACTCTGAAGCTGTTCAGTTAAGGTAAAAAAGTTACTTAATTCACCTTTAAAGCCAACCACAATGTATTTTGCAATTTTGTAATTTTAAACAAAACCTTGTCTAATTTCAGACCCCATTAAATCACAATATTGTTTTGTAACCTTTAAGCCTCAAAGCTAACTAAAAATAATTTAAAAATAAATTAAGAAGCAGATACAGTAATACACACTAACACACAAGTTATCTTCTGCAAAAATTTAGCAAAACTAGAGTGCAACTGGCATGTTCGGGAAGTAAAAATCCCATTCATTTTCTTCATAGGTAAATTGATTTTGAACAATAACTTGTAAACCTTTAAAGACAGACTTACTGTGGTCAACAAGTTTAATAAATGATACATACATACTTTTGTTGAAGCTGTCAGGTCACATTATTTCAACTTCAAATAATCATGTTTACCAGCAGAAATCCTGGTGAAAACTACATTAGCTAGCAATGATTCTGCTAATAAATTTCAAATCAAAGAAACAAGCAGCAAACTCTGGCCTCTGGCAAAATAACACTTGCCCACTCAAATGAAGCGCTGAATAATGTATACTCAGTATCCTTACACTCAAAACTATAAGCCTAATATGTATGCATGTATGTATGTATGTGTATGTATGTGTGTGTATGTGTGTGTATGCATATATATATATATATATATATATATATATATATATATATATATATATATATATATATATATATACACACACATATACATACAGTGTACTACTAGTACTGTTTTTTTTGTTTTTTTTTGCTTTGTTTCTAATGTCGAGATTCACCTCGTAGCTGGTTAGTTTGGTTTATAACTAATATCACAATGGGAGGGGGGGAATGAATAAACTCTTCTGGAACCAAAGCTGCTGAATAAAAGTGGGCACTGTTGCACTTTATTGATGACTAATATTGCACTAGATAGATTTGTGTCAAATCAAACGCACTCTAGAATAAAAGCCTATAACAATAAAAATAGTTCTAAAATTCGTTCTAAATATAAAATAATAGCAGAGTCCACACCAAAACTATAACGGCATAGAGAAACGATACCTTTGGAATCACTTTCACCACAAGTTTTGTGTGTGAACGGTCCTAAAGAATGACCCGCCCCATGATGCTCACTGACACGTACCAAACCACGTTCAAGTCTGTCACGTAAATAATAAAGCCTATTGGATATTAAAATAAAGACAATACCTCCCTCGTCCAGGTTCAATAAGAGATAAACAGGGTTAGTGCATCCAGAAGACATTTTGTTACTTTTGTAGGATAACAAATTACGATACTGTGTTGGGTCTCCAAAGATTTGGATGTAAAGCCAGAAACACGCATCACTTTCCATTCAAACAAAAAGAAAGCAGGAAGTCCTTGCAGGACTAATGTATAACCTTTACTAATTTCAATTGCAAGTAGTTAAACTCTAACCAATCTTCGAAGAGAACCTCACTTTTTATCTAATTAACACGTTACTAAGGCCAGATTTACAACCAGCCTTCATTATACAGAATCTATTTTATGCTGCGTATCATTGCTCGCAAACAAATATGATGCTTGCTCTCCAGCATAATTATTTATGGGGCCTGGGTGATTAAGATAGCTCTGAGAGATCACTGCACAAAAATAAAGACTGATCAGTGTAATATGTCGATGATTTAATCGCTGAAATTTAACACATGTGATACTTTAGCTTGTGCGCTAGCCGCAATCTTAGCTTGCTAACACTAACAGGCCCTGGCTTATTTTCCACCAAATAAACGTTACTGATTAAAACGCTTTCATCAAGTAATACCTCAGTTCACCCGGATCTCTGCCGGTTAGTTTTCGAATATTTTCGTCCACGCTCTTTAAGCTTTCCTTGGCTTTTTCCAGCTGGTCTTGCAAACTTCGAACGGCCACCGCCATCTTGCTCTTCGTTTTCCAGCAGCTGCGCGTGGAGCGTCGTGCGCGCGCTCGGCTCAATGAAGGCGAGTAGCACTGATCACATGATCACATGGGCGTTCCTGCAGATCGAAACCCCACACACAGGTGGCGCGCAAGAGCCGATAATGTGATTGACAGGATCATCGTCGAGATACAAATAGTTTTCGGTCTGTATATTGTTTACCCTTCGTTGCAACATTTTCTCAGATTTTCAAATATGGCTGATAACAGTGACAAAGGTCCCTAGATTTTTCAAACATGAAACATATTACAAATATGCAAGAAACCCCATAAATGAGCTAACTATATATTATTTTGTTTTATTATTAATATTGACCAAGTAGTTTCTTTAGAAATCTCTCATGATCTTGCATATCACTTCTATGACATTTAGTTATCTTTTTATTTATTTTCACTCATTTAAATACATGCTAATAATTACTTGTGTGAGAAAATTGAACTGAATTCAAAGCATCAATATTTTGCAAGTCAATAGTAACATCCAAAAATAACCATTCTTAAAGTGTCTTACACTTTTTGAAAGATATATATTTTTTTATTTAAATTAGCTATTAAACAATTTTGGCTGAAATCATCGTGGTTTTTTTGCAAGGGTCATTTCTTTCATTTTCATTACATTTTCAATAAAATTGGATGATTATTTGTTAGTTCTTTGCGTGGTTTTGGACAACACCACCACGACAAAGAAATGCCAAGAAGTCAAATTTGTGTTTGCATTTTATGTCAAAAATGAACTTTTATTTGACAATACCAATGATTCAAAATGACAGTCATTTGTAGTTGTAACAGGTCTACTTTAATATTACACAGAATTAAATGAAATTTGGCAAAATAGTCTTTCTCTATTCTACAAAATCTCCACAATATATCTCATAGTTGCTCCGATTCACATGAATTTTCTTCGCAAAGGCTCTTCCATCTGTTTTTCAATCTTTGTCAGCCAAATCATTTTGCTCAAAATACCTTTAACAGAAAGAATTGAGATTATACTTCACAAGAACACCTGCACACATTTCAGGGAACCCTAAATCTGGTTATAACAGCACATGTCAGTTACCTGGCAACAATACAAATCATCAAGTTAAGAGCTGACAAACGATCATCGTCTTTGCTCTCCTGGAAGAGAAAAATATTCAGTCTATTTTAGACAACCTATTTTAGGCTGTCAACAAACAAGCCTTCACTGGCGCAACTGCAATGGAAGCAAGGGAGAAAATAGTGATACTTCAGCTTTTAATTCAGAGCAAACCAAAAGGTGTTTACCAGATTGGCACGCACTGTTGAGCAGCGTCTTGCCAACTCTCTGATAAGGGAATGTGCTTCGGGAAGCAGCGGCTTCTCAAGACATGCTAGTAATGCATATAGCCATCTGCCCTGTGAAGATAAATGTTAGTGAATGCAATGTACAGATAAACTGAGTTAAATACGGTTTAATAATACCTTTACATTTTAAAGGAAAACATGGTGTTTTAATATTGTACATGCAATCTATTAAAGTCACCATGAAATCAAAATTCCTGTTTTTTTATGGAACATTGCAGTATTTATTATAAATGATTTATTTGTGCACATCATTATTTTTAAATTCATGCACACGTGATCTTTATCAAAATAACTTCCACTCTTCTCTGATGACGTGTTCACTGGTGCGAGGGTGGGGCTACCTGTCACTCACCTGAGATCGACCAATAGAAAACCACAACAATCCAATCAATTTCTGATGGACAAAATCGAGTCCCGCCCTAAAAAATTTTTCTTGTTCAAGAGGCCGTTTCACTCAGATATATGCAGTGTAGGACGAAATACACAAATCAAGTACTTGACTAAAAGTACTTGATTTTTAATGTACTTAAGTATTCAAAGTAAAAAGTACTGATCAATGAATTTTTATTTTTTGATTTCATATACTTTTACATTAATTTTATATTATATAATTTCTATAATCCTACTGATCAAAATACCTGGGGGAGGGGGAATGCTGGGTTAACATCATTATGAATTGTCAGTTGCCAGCAATAGTCAGTAAAAAAGATTAGTGGATGCAGATACATAATATGTATTGTGTGTTGACAAATAATAAAGACAAACATCACATAGGGCTAAATGCATAACATTTTAAAATGAACGCCATGCAAACATACTAGTTTTATATCATTTGAAATGGCGGGGAAGAATGCAAGTGCAATATTTGTGTTATTTTAATGTTATGTTATGTTTTAATTACTTAAAGGTCCCATGACATGGATTATTTTATTATTTTATAATGTTTCCTGGGGTGCCCTTATAATGTTAGTATGTTTTTAAGATCAAAAATGGTAATAATTTAGAAATAAAAGGCATTTTTCCTAGCCTGAATTTAGCCTCTGATTTGAACACTCTGTTTGAAGGGGTGTGTCTGCTGTGAGACTTCAGTGTAAACGCCCACTGCTGTGATTGGCTGACATGCTTGCATATGAAATAGCTAGCATTACATGTGGAACTCTCTCGAATACTTTTACTATTACAGCTATTGCATGTTTTTATTATTACAGCTATCGAGATTAACGAATCGTGAGAAGTTTTTTTAAGTATTTAGATCTATTCCCATCACATAAAAGGTTGCAGTGATGAGCATTGAGCAGATGACAGCCTGTTGATCGCGTGAATGAAGATCTTATCATTGCAACGCAGTTTCTGCACTCTCACTAATGAGTTCACCAATGCAAACATGAGGAAAGTACAGTAAGAGCTTCGTTGTGCAGCGTAACAGCGTCATTGATTTCATAAGGAGTTTTGGCAAGTGTCCAGATAAACTCGCGCTGTGTGATTGACAGCTTGGGCGATTGGAAAGGGATTGTTCTTTGATCGCTTTCTGTATATATTTTAATCACAGTTTAAATAAGATTATTTTCATCCTACCAAGAGAAACGACATGAAGTTGAGATTTTAGTCACTGGCTTGATTTACTGATGTATAAACGGTATTGAACGATTTTGAGAGAAAGATTATCTGCCTGAACTTGAACAATTACACATCAGAAATTCACATAACCCACTGGTTCTTCAGAGGCTTGGATGAAGGAACAAAAAAAAATACTTTTGTATTCATTTGTACATCCAAACACTGAGCAACTGCCATGCTTCGCTCGTTTGCAAGCCATAATGTCTCAAGGAAAAACCAATATCGCGCTCGCGCAGCTCATTTTCTCATGGGCGGGCCAAATTCTCTTTGCGGGCAAAGAAGAGAAAGAGGAGGTGACCTTTCCCCTTATGACGACATAAGGGGAATATTCTAGATTCGACCATCTGAGCTTTCATTTTCTCAAAAATACCCTGGGCTTGGTTTACACCTATCAAAATGTCTAGCCACTGGGGGACCATAGGCAGGCTAGGGGAACTCATATTAATGTTAAAAAACCTCATAAAGTGAAATTTTCATGTCATAGGACCTTTAAAATCTATACTGTTGAGCTGGTAATATGGACATGCCCACATTCAAGCATTACAGCTCACCCTTTTACAGCAGATTTAGTTTACAAACAACAGTGTCGTGACCTAAATATGATTTTCATTTACAATAATAAATCCTAAAATTCGTCATTTGTAACTTACCTTTCGCGCCTTTGGTCACATGTACTCTCAAACTCAGAGGAACTCCCAGTTCTTGGCTCATTTTGAGTCAGACTTGTAAATTCAGTTAACTGGAGACTGAACGGATCACTGAATCAGTGAGTTGTTTGCTCAAGAACAGTCCAATTTGTAAAAGGATAGTTTGGCGCGATTAGCGAAGCGATTTAACAGGTTCATTGAAAAGAATCAGCTCGTTCACGAATCAGACACTGCTATTGCGTCTCGGAGCACCTGACAATTTCTTCCGTTCAAAATAACGAGTAACGATTTGTTTTAATGAAATGTAGTAAAAGTACGGTATTATGCAGTGGAATGTAGTGAAGTAAAAGTTTCTCAAAATAAAAATACTCCAGTAAAGTACAGATACTTGAAAAATTTACTTAAATTTACTTAGTAAAAATATGTTACTGTCCACCACTACATCAGAATAGTAAAGAAAAGACTATCACAACTTCTGTTTCATGGTGACTTTAAATACAAAAAACCTGTTAAACATTTCTCAAAAGACCAATATCAAAGACAGGTCCTGATGCATATGGATATGACAAACTGGAGCAATTGAACTCACCAACTGTGGTACAAAGTCTCTCTCCTCAAACCAAATGATTAAATACTCAAGCACCGCAGAGATGGTTGACTGAACAGAGAATAGAAATGAAACGACAATTAACTATTAAATTAATACGTGATTTATATGTTAATATTAATCAGTACAGCAGCAATTAAATGACAGTTACCTGGTTTAGTTTGCTGACAATGCTCAGGAAAGGAGGGAAACCAGTCTGATAAAAAAGGGATTGAAGAACATCAAATCATGACAGAATGCTCATGGTGTGATAATAAATCTACTTCATGTAATCCACTCATGCTGAAATGTGTTGATAATCTGATAAAGGTACCTTGACATAATCAAGACCCGGGTTAACGTTGTCTTCTTTTTTCAGCTGAATATCAAGACAAACATTCTCACCCAAGCAGAACCTCCTCCATCCATCCTCATCTTCAGTTTTGGGCTAAAGGGGGGAGAAGTATTTGCTTTTTTTATAAAAACAAAACAAACAACAAAAAAAAATCATTTTAAACTTCTGTCCACATATTAATTGTCCTACCATGACAACATTATCATCCAAAAACTGAGCTTTCCAATGCTGACGATGCTTGTTAACACTCTGAAAACAAGAAAGCAATTGACGATACTTGACAAACAAATGATAAAAGTAAAAGTAACCAATGCAGTTAAAATTGAACACCTGTCTGATTTCTGAAAATTTGCTGACTTCTTGCTGCTGCCATTTCAAGCTAGGAGAGAAACCTTGAGGTGCGGCCAGACAACCTGTGATCTGTGAAATAAAATATGCAAAATGATTACACGCATAAGATTTAAAACATACTACCATACTTGTAGACTGTTTACTCGTCTCACTCACAGACACATTCACAGATTGTTTCTTCTTCAGCTTCTTTGGATCAATTTGTGCCACAACAACATCTGGGAACAGAGACGCTTCCTTCCTGTAAAAAAAAACCCCAAAAAAACATATAGTTGCATCTGAAAAATAATTAGACAAAAAGTATCTTATAAGAAATATCCTCTTCCCTGTCAAAAACAAAAAGTCACTGTTTGGATTTAAATAGACAAATACTTAAGAGTCTATGATTGGATCATAATTGCAGTGATTATTATGTATCTATTCAATACAAGATGGACTATCTTGGACAAGATGGTTAAACATGAACACAAAGTACTCTACGTACCGAAGGAGCAAATATAAAAAAAATAATAAATATAATAGAAAATAATAGAATAAAATAGATGAAAATAATACATCATATGCAAAACCAAATAAACACAGAAGAAAGCATCTGTTATATAAGTTTTTTTTTTTTGCAAGTTGTATTTAAATGATCTAAATTGTGCATGTTTAGGCATATTCATATTCAATAATAAGTAAACCTGGTGCTTATATAAATAAGGTTCTACTTGCGTCTACTTTGAACATATATAATATTGAAGAAAGAAGATGCAGAATGACTTACTGGACCTGTCTGAGATATTCTTGTGGGTTTCTGGGCGGTTCGTTTAAATTAAATTCATCTGCGTCGCAGGACTCCACGGGCAGAAGTCTGGGCATCAACTCCTCCTCATCTGACTTCATATCTTTGCGTTATTTTCTCTGCGCGATTAAAATAAATCAGCATTCATAAGTCGCTGTTGCACGCTCTCTATGTGCTTGTCAACCTCTCCATTTTGAAAACACTGGGCACGATGACGCCCAATGGACGCGACGGTTACCGTGGTGAGTCTCTTATTCGCTCTCTACGATACAGATGGAAAGATGTGTAGTGACATCTGTTGTTTGGGAGCATAGACGTAAAAAAAAAGATATGAAGGCGAATGGCCTATGAAAACATAATGGATAAGTAGGCTATATGGAATAAAGAAGTAACTTAGAATATGAAGAATTTTCAATGCTATGCATACTTTGTGACATTATTTCCCCCCTGGAAGTGAATTTCAGGGGCATTTTGATAACTTCATATGAGGGGATTTTAAAACACACACACACACACACACACACACACACACACACACACACACACACACACACACACACACACAAAAACCCATAATGTCACCCATGCTATATTATGTGAATTGAATGAATTAAATTAAGCATGAAAATAATACCCATTAGACTAATCAATTAAATAAGGGTTTGTTTTGCTGGCAGAACTTCAGACTCTGCAGACCTTTGCTCATTCTGATACTCCTATCAGTAGCCTATCGTTCCTCTAACAACTCTGTAACTGAGTGGGCTGACATGTTACCGTGATGCACTATGAATAAGTTATTATTGTACTGGAAAGACCACTCGATCTATTATATTCAAAACTATAATGAAAAGATTCTGACCTGTATCTTTGAATCACTCTCCGGTATGGGTTATGAAAAGCATTTGTAGGCTAACCTTCTTGCTGAATATTTTCTGTATTCATAATTTCTTTATTCATTCTAGAGTAGACGACCACACTTTTAGTCGCACAATTATTATCTTAAGTGACTGACCTGATATTTACTGTGCCTGTTTTCCAAGTCTTAAGGCCTGTTCACACCAGGAAGGAAAACTATGATTAGCATACACACCAAAAACACAATATCTTTCTGTTTATTCTAAGCATCCTCTGCAGTTTCTAATTGGCTGTCACTGTTTTTTTATCATTCATCAGCTGGAATTTTTTTTTGTAAAACTTATTCCAATTATATCGTTTCTCTATGTTGTTATTGAATAGGCCTAGTTGTGGACTAGTTGTTTTAAACTAGTTGTTCTAGAATGTTTTAAACTTTATCTTTATAATTAGCGTCCTTGGTGTGAATGGGCATTTACTCACTAATAATATCTCAAGTAAAATCCAAACAAGGTAAAAAAAAATATTACTACTTCATGTAGTCTAACATTGTGAAACCTTATCAGTTTGAATGTGGCTTTGGTCCAATGCGAGTTTGTGATGTGGTGTGTTGTGATGTTAATGATTTACTGACAGTAACCTATAACCCAATCTCTGCTTGTCAGAATATGTGATCTGCATAGATTGGCTCATTGTCTGACAAGACAGAGGGAATGACATTTAGCTGGGATTTAGCTTGGCTTTCCCTCTGACTATTGGATTTTGAAATGTATATGATCTACTGAGATGAAGGAATTGCTGGATGAATCTAAACATGGCAGCTGCGCGTTCATTCATTTTGTTTCATGTTGTCTTTGGCGTTTTACATCACGGTTTGGGACTGATTTCAGACTACAAATTATGTGGAGACCCCGAATGTGAAAGTAAGTTGATTTATATTTAAATACCATAAAAGGAAAGATTAGACTGAAACTGTGATGTGCGTTTACCTGTTCATCTTATAATTATGTGGCTTTGTGCAAAATATTTCAATTATGTGATTCAAGTGCAAGTTATTGTCATGCTTTTTTATCTTTGAGGTTTTTTTTCCATTTCTCATTTCTTCAGGCATGATAAGTCGTGTGCAGGCACAGCGAGACCATACAGCTAAAGACTGCCGTTTTCTAAACCTCAAAAAAGGGGATATGATCACCGTTTACTACAAACTCACTGGTAAAAGAAATGATCTCTGGGCAGGAAGCGTGAGTCTACCATTTTCTGGTTCTGTTCTTGATTAATTAAATTGTTGATGAATTAAAAATATACATGTATGCTTATTAAGTTTACTGATAAATAAAAACATTATATTCATAATATTTTACATTTTGCAGATAGAAAAGCTGTCCGGATTGTTCCCAAAAGATGCCATCAAAGTTGATCAACTGTTTATTGATGAGAAAAAGGAAATCCAGGTGCCGACCCAGGTAATGTATTTTAAAAAAAAAGGTTTTATAAGGTAACCTAACAAATATGCTTCATTGTGATGCATCTACATTAACTGGTTTTAGGCTGAAAATATTATTTAATATAATCAAATCAACATATACAATCAGTTACAGCAACAAAAACAATTCATGACATCACGAAGTGCAAATTCACCCTGTTTTTGAACGATTCATCCATGCATAGGTTTCTTTTCTTTTCTTTCTTCTTCTTTTTTTTTTGAACTTCAAAATGTCATAACTAAGTCTTCCGGTGAAATGAAAAGAAAAGAAAAAATAAATTTCTCCAATCATTTTGCCTGCAAAACCCCCACCCCTTTCTTACAATTGACTGCAATCTTGCATTCAGATTTGCCTCCATCCAAACAACCGATGGATTCCCACCCTACGCTCCTAAAAATAATGGTTCTTTATTTACCATCAGTAGAACCTTTCCACTGGACCAAAGGTTCTTTATAGTGGAGAAAAACTTTATTATACAGTCCTGTTCCGCGTGTACAGACTAAGCACTTATTATAGCAAATACAATAATTGGGTATAACTAGGTACTAACCATGAACCTAAAAGTTTTACCTAAACTGTAAAAGGTTCTTTAGATTATCAAAATGTTCTTTAAATGAAGAAAATAATGGTTATTTTATGAACTGTTTACTGTAAGGTTCTTTGGGGAACCAAAAATAGTTCTTCTATGGCTTCACTGCAAAAAAAACCTTCTTGTAACCTCCATTTTTAATTAAGATTGTATTTTATTTTTCGATAATCCATTTCACCCGTGTCACAATACAGAGGAAAAGATCTGTCAATACTTCTGTCATTTCAAAACTTTAAGGCTCGGATCAGGTAGAAATAGATAATTTTTCACTTCAGTATACAGAGCTATCTGACTCAACTTAGCCGGTGTGTTGACGAAGAAATCTGAATGATCTAATTCTTCCTTGTATGCTGATTTGGTTAGAAAAGAGTCTTCCAAGAACATAAATATTAATCATAAATTCTCTCCTCAGGAATATGACTTCATCTGCTTTGATGAAAATGGTTCAGTCATTGAGCACAGCACTGCATTTGATGATCTGGAAGATTTCACACAAGAAACCCAAGAAAGCGATATGAATGAAGTCCATGATAACCCTACTGATAGAGAAGAGAGTGAACCCAGAACAATTTCTGTTCAAGATGTTTCTGATCAAAACAGCCTCGAGACAACAGAAAAAGGTGGGTCTTCATGGATAGGCTCTGCTGTTAATGGATGGTTTGGCAGGAATGAACAAAGCAATGATGAACCACAGGATGAAAGCAGTGAAGAATCCTTCAAAAGCAGAAAAATAGTGATGGATATCGAGGAGAACCACGTGGAGGAGAAGACGAACTCTGGAACGTTTGGTTGGATCAGGGGTGAACTGACCAATGCTTTTGGATTTGGAAACAAGGATCTAAAGACTGACACTGAGGACAATATTGAGAACCCAGCAAATGATAAAGACACCTCATCTCAGGAGTCTAGCTCCTTGACTATGGGTAGAGATGTCTTGGGCTTTAGTGAAGAAAATACTCCAGCTGCAACTAAACCTGAAGCTGAGATGGCAGATGAAAACACACACATGGAGGACCAAAGCATTCTTAACCCCAGTCAGAATATGGATGTGGATGACAAAATACAGAGAGATGAAAACAACCCTGATGACAGTGTGGAGAATGAGGATGGTCCCATGGAGAACATGAGATCAGAAAATGAAAAAGTAGAGGAACAGACGGGGTGGTACGGCAACATGTACAACAGAATTACAAACCTTTACAAAGAAGAACAAACTAAACAAGATGAGGATGATGGAGGCAAAGACAGTTTGTCTGAGGAAGGAAGCCCTGGATTCGCTACAAACACTGAGAACATGGAAACCAAAGAGTCAGAATCAAGCTCAGAGTCCATATTTTCAGTCAGCGGCCTGACATCAGTGCTTAAACTTCCATTTCAGGCAGACACTATAGTAAAGAGAGATGAGGAAAAGACAGCAAAGGAAGAAGATCCTGTTAAGGAAGACTTTGATCAGGAACAAAATAATAGTGAGGATCAAGAAGAAGAAATGAGTGATATTGATGAGCAGGACTCAAACCCAATAGACAATGATGTACTTAGTAAAACTCAGTCACTGTCTGATAAAACAAAAGATAGCATTGCATTTGATAGCACTGAAGAATCTAATATGACAGAAGACGGCACAGACAAGTCAGCAGATAATTTAAATGAAGAAGGTAAAAGTGCAAACAATGCTGATGGTTTAGAGGGAGAGGTGGAGCAAGACATGCAAAGTAATGAGGAAAAGACAGCAAAGGAGATAGATTCAGGTAAGGAGGACTTTCTTGAGCAACAGAAGTTGAAAAAGGAAGAAATGTCTGATGTTAACGATGTTGATTTAATTAGTGAAACTCAGGCACTATCCGACGAAACAACGACTTTAAAAGACAGTGTTGCATCTGATGACATTAGAGAAACAGATGGCTTTTCTCAAAAATCTGACACCCAAAATGATGATGATGTTAAATCTGCAAATAATTTAATTGATGTTATTCAAAGCAAAATCAAATCGACTGATTTACCTGATGACATGTCAGAGGACAAGCTGACACAAAGTCTGTCTGATCGAGACAATTTAGACACTATCAAACCGCACAAAAGTGATTATGATCAAATTAGCACAGACACTGAAGCTGGTGCTGATGCATCTGAACTGCCAGAGACAGACATTCATAATGAGTCGCATTATCAAAAAACACAAGAATCAAATGTTTCAGATTTGCACATTGACTCTCATATTAAGACTGTAACAGTTAGTCAAAGTGTAAATGCAGATTTAAATTTGAAACCGACTGTGGATGCATTATCAGAATACATGAAACATGAAAAATGTTTAGCTGAAGATGACCACGGTACATCGAAAGAAGATGGTGAGTTAGTTATGGACAAAAATGACAAGTTAGTTATGGACAGAAATGATGAGTTAGATATGGACAAAAATGACGAGTTAATTATGGATAAAAATGACGAGTTAATTATGGATAAAAATGTCAAAATAATTATGGACGTAAATGATGAGTTAGTTATGGACAAAAATGACAAGTTAATTATGGACAAAAATGACAAGGTTGTTATGGACAAAAATGACAAGTTAGTTATGGACAGAAATGATGAGTTAGATATGGACAAAAATGACGAGTTAATTATGGATAAAAATGACGAGTTAATTATGGATAAAAATGTCAAAATAATTATGGACGTAAATGATGAGTTAGTTATGGACAAAAATGACGAGTTAGTTATGGACAAAAATGACAAGGTAGTAGTTATGGACAGAAATGACAAGTTAATTATGGACAAAAATGATGAGTTAGTTAAGGACAAAAATGACAAGGTAGTTATGGACAAAAATGACGAGTTACTTATGGACAAAAATGACGAGTTAGTTATGGACAAAAATGACGAGTTAGTTATGGACAAAAATGACAAGTTAGTTATGGACAAAAATGACGAGTTAGTTATGGACAAAAATGACAAGTTAGTTATGGACAAAAATGACGAGTTAGTTATGGACAGAAATGACGAGTTAGTTATGGACAAAAATGACAAGTTAGTTATGGACAAAAATGACGCACAATTAGATGAAGTATTATCAAAAGACGAAAAGTTATCAGATTCAGAAGCTCTTGCAACGGAAATGGGCAATAAACATAAACTGGACACAAACGCAAGGCCTTCTGATGAAGGAACTTCTCATATTCCCACTCTTGGAACAGATGAATCAGCTGTTATTAGTGAAGAAAATCTACATACAGACCTTGAGCCAAATTCAGCCCTAAACGCCACAGATGATGACATGGACAATGCCAGCGACTCGCATGATGTGTTACTGGAGATACAAAAAGCAGATATTAGTATTGTTAAGGATAATGATTCAGAAGGTGAATATGCAGATGAGGTTGAAGTGAATAGAGAGCAAAAGGAATTAGGTACAGTTTCTGAACCTACAGATAATTATTTTGAAACAAAAGAGCTAAAGAGTGACACACAAATCACAAACGAGACTCTGATAGAGGAAACCCATACAAAAAGCCCATCACTGAACACATCTGATGGATCTACTAATTCAAAAGATGGTGGTCATGATCTCAATTTACCAGAAAATGCAGACACTGATACAATTCTTAACGCTGTTAGTACTGAAGAACCAGGTGACTATACCCCTTCCAAAGAAACAAAATTAACAGATGATATCTTCT
Source organism: Scardinius erythrophthalmus (assembly GCF_964197995.2). Taxonomy (NCBI): domain Eukaryota; kingdom Metazoa; phylum Chordata; class Actinopteri; order Cypriniformes; family Leuciscidae; genus Scardinius; species Scardinius erythrophthalmus. The sequence goes on from NC_138239.1 coordinate 25,013,741, forward strand.
CGGATAATGACCCAGTTCAGGGTGGCAGTATTAATAATATGCTTGATCAAAATCAGAGTGTTGAACACAAAGAGGAGACTGACACTGCAAATATGGAGCATCAAACCGATTCAGAAAGTGTCACGAAAAGGGAGGAAAGTGATCAAACCGATTCAGAAAGTGTCACGAAAAGGCAGGAAAGTGACACTGGTGCCACCTGGGATCAAAGTGATGATAGTGACATGGCGGTGCAGTCGGAAGATAAAGAGGAACAGGGTGATGAAGAGCGGCCTGGAAGCCCTGAAATTCAAGAAAAAAAGACTGTCAACCATTCTACAGAAACTTCTAAAGAATATACAAACTTATATCCTCATCTGAGTGAACAGAATATTCAAGATCTTTTAGATTTATTCGGAGACCACAAGTTATCTTGGCTGGATTCCAAACTAGGAAACACTGATGCAGGCCAAGTTAATACAGATCTTGAAGAACTCAGTGACTTTGAACAGCTGTTGGAACACCATATGAAGATGAACACAAAAGGACGTAATCAACAACTCAACAGTTTTCCTGACAAGAATAATATTAATGAATACCCAGCACTACAAAAACTGTATACCCTCTTATCTACTCTAAGAGAGAAATATTCACCAGTGATAACAGAAGTCAGTGTAGAAAGCCCAGGTACTGATGATTCGAAACTGATCATTTAAAAAAAAGAATTCCTTAAGAGCATGGCAGATAATAGATTTCATAATTGTGGTGAATATTGCATGGGACAAAAACTTTTGCATATGTGATTGATGGGAAATCTAGGTTTTGTGATCTTACTCTTTGAGTTATGGTATAACGTAAAAGTTGTCATTTTCCCTCTTTCATCACAGGGATCAGCGAAGATGGCTGTGTTCATGAATCATGTCTAGATGTGAATAAGAATACACTAATCTCCTCAACAGAGCTTAAAAATAATCAAGATACCCAAGACAGATCTGATATAAATGACTTGAGCAACCCTCAAAATGAGCCAGTCACAGAGGAGAAGTACCTTTCAGCGAATGGAGCTAATGTGGAGGGTGTTCAGACTGATGAGCAGGAAATAAGAAAGCATGAGGATTGGGTATCTTCTGAAATCAAGAAAACTACTTCCCAAAACCATGGACTGATCTCCGAGGAGCATGTTGAATCACAGAACGGTAATCACTTTTTTTTTTATATCATCCTAAAATAAAAATATTAAAATTTTGTCATAACTGTCATAATTTACTCATCCACCTGTTGTTCCTAAACAATTATGAATAAATTACTTTTGAGGCGTGACATTTCACCCTATTAAATAGTAAATGTTAAACACTTATGTATTTGTTTTTGTTCTTTTTGACAGGTGAATGGAAATTTTATCAAATGGCAGTTTTTGTTGAAGTCACAATTAATGAAATTGCATCTATAGTGGACAAGGTAGGTATTCATGTGAAATGGTGTAGGAAAAGAATCCTGCTATTTTAGACAAGGGTACATTTGGTGTTTTTTTTTTTCATATTAAAGGCAAATCAACATATTAACCTAATGTGAAATATATAGCTAGTGTTTTTAAGTGTTTAAAAAAGATTAAACACCAATGTATTTTTTTGCCTTTTAAAATTATAATTTTGATCAATCCCTTTTGACTGTTTAACAATTAAAATAACACAATGTCATAATTTATACAAAAAATAACTTTTTAATGATGATCATTATTTTATGTTTGTTGTTAGGAAATTACAAAATCACCTAAATCAGTTTTTAACTAGCCTATACAGTAAATGTACAGTAGCCTACAGTAAATGTACAGTAGGCCGCCTACATATAGGCTATTTATCTCCTGATTATCCCATATAATACTGAGAAGCAATAATCTGAAGCCACTATTTGTTCAAAATATATAATATAAGCATTTCATGCCATGTTTTGTGTACCTCGTGGAAACTGCCGACGACTACAGTCTATTTTCTGTCTTGACATGTCGCCAAACAGTGTCATATTTCACACTCAAGCCAAGTTAATGATATTTAACAGTTTGAACTATTTTTTTTAGTACTACTTTTATATAACTAAATAAAATACTTAGAAAGTAAATTAAGTAGTCATTTTGAGATAAGTCGAATCCAGACAGACTTGAGCTGCTCAACCGGTCTCTAGAGTTCAGTGACTTTGTTTATAGAGGTATATTATATTTACCTGACACACCCACTAATGAAACATACTTACCCACAAACCAAAACTATAGACGTTTCATAACCAGCCCATGACAAATATTTTTTTTTTCGTGAATGCATATTGACTAATTCCTCAGTGTCGTTAAGTAAGTCTGTCACTTTAAAACACGAACGAGACGTTGTGGCATTCAGCAATTGGTGACGTGTGGAAGAAACCATGACCCTTATAGGGGGTATTAATGTTTTGTGGAATTTACAGTTTTTCGCATAAAAGCAAAATACTGTTTATATGAACAAAATACGTATGTTTATCTTTAAAAAAAATATATATATATATATATCAAGTGTCCTACTTAAATTTTACCGACACAAGCTCTTATGCGTTAAGGATCCCCCCCTAAAAAGGAAGAGTGCGCTCTTCCTCTATGCGCACTAGCAGTGTAGAGCAGCATCCGGCGGCACCATGGCATAACAACAGATAAATTAACAGATTAAAGAAGAATTCAGTTTAAATATAATCATGGCAGACGAATTTCAGGTCGAGTCGGTCGTCACAGAAGCGACTGACATGAAAGGAGCAGCGAATATTTACTACACACTCGCGGTGGAGAAAATCAAAGATGTATGTGTCGGTGTGTGAATGATGAAACAGCGTTAGTGTGTATGTGTGGCAGCTGTCAGCAGGTGTCACATATTATTTCTAAGTTAACTATTATAGTACACATAATTTACTAGAGTGTAGTATTAACTAGATGTATGCTGGCTTTTAAATGTGTAAACTGCTCTATATTAAGGCATATAGCTGGTTAGCATTGATGCATCTGGTTCGTTGTTCATTTCAGCTTATTTTATCGTTGATTTATTAAACGTAATTATTTACATATCTACAACAGCTGACTTTATTTACCAGTTTATAACGGTTTAAATTGTGTAACGTTAGTGTCTATTGTTCTTTTACATCTTCCAGTGGCATTGGTTTTGGTCAGTTAACGTTACTGCTGGTCAATGACAAAATGAGATTATAAAAATGAGAAATATTTTAGTTTAAACACGTGGTAGGTTGTTATAGTCCTTTATATAGTTTTAATTTGATTTTAATGTAATTAATTTAATGAGTTAATGTCAGGTGGTGTAACAGTAAAGTAAAAAGTGCTAAAATATTTTCTTTGCAAATTGGTCGATTTGTGTGATATGAATTATTATTATTTTTTAGAAGTGATAAAAGTTTATGCGGAACAACTATTAGGTCTAAAAGGTATCATCATAGGAAAGTGGTGTTTTGTTATCTATAGGACATCCCATTTAAAAGCTTGTGTTCTCTTGTATGCATGTATGTGTGTGTATGACAAAGGGAAAGAAATGTTTATATTTAATTTTATACTTTAATTTTTTTGAGAATCAGTATAACTGTTTAACTTCTGTTTTAGGTTGTGTCTTCACTTCCTGACGATATACGGCCTGGCCCTGACTTATATGGACTTCCATGGGAAGCTGTGGTTTTCACAGGATTTTTAGGTTTATGCACACTGCTTTTGTTCAGCTGCAGGTTCATTCATTCTGTAAGTCAGGCATTTCTGCTCAAGAATCACAATAAAACATGCATACTTTATGAATGTCTTCATTTCACCAAGTAATCATGAGCTTTTTCTATTTTGTTCTGCAGATGAAAAGTCGACTATATGCAAGTGGGTGTTTTCCCATTTCTTTATCTTATTGGCTCTTTTCTTTAAACCTGTCTTTATTATCTGTTTAACTGATACTTACTGTGAGCTCTCAATTGATCCTGGCTGTTGGCTTTTTTGCAGGTAAAGAAAAGCAAATGGCACATAAAGTGGCTGAACTGCTGGATGAAAAGTGCAAAGTGCTGGAGACATTCAGTGAGGTTAAACAGAAGGTGAGAAATGGCATGTTATACACTTCATTTCAAACTGTGATAGAAACGAAGATAAAAATAGATGGTAACACTTTATTTTACAGTGTCCTTGTTACATATGTTACATGTACTTACTATAGTAATAACAGTAAATTATGCATAATTGCATGGAACTAACCCTCAACCAAATCCTAATCCTACCCTAACCCTATAGTAAGTACATGTAGTTGCTTAATATTACTCAGTACTTAAATATATAATTACACTGTAACAATGACACCTTAAAATAAAGTGTAACCAAATAGATTTAAAAAAAATAGATTCAAATAAATAAGTAAATAATGAGTTTAACAGTACGGTACTGTAATGGGTAGAAAAGACAATAATTTGACAAAATAATTTTGAATTATATTTTAAACATATTTATCATATTTTTCACAATATACATTGGGTCTTTGTACAAGAAACTATGTATATGCCTTGCATGAGAATGATTATATTTGGGGGGGTGTAGCATCTTAAAGACTGAAAACCCCTACTCTAAACAATGCTGTCTGTCTGTCTCAACAGTTTGACAAACTAGAGTCCAAACTGCAGAACAATGGCATGTCTACGCAAGCTGCAGAAAATGACACTTTAGAGGTAAAGACGACCATTATGTGTGGTTTTTTTTCCACCCTTTAAATATTGGTTTCTCAAAAATGTTTGTCTTTTAGGAAGTGTTAATTACTGTTTTAATAACCTCAAATGTAATATATTAGAGATTGTGGTAGCACTTTATTTTACAGTCCTGTTCCCCATGTACATACTATTTACTTACTATAGTAATTGCAATAACTGGGTAATAACTTGGTTCTAACCCTGAACCTACCCCTAAACCTAACCTTAACTCATGTAGTTACCTTATATTATCCAGTACTTTCTTAGGTAAGTATACTGTAAGTAAACTTAAGTGCACGTACTGTAAAATAAAGTGCAATTGAGATTGTATTACACATAGTTGCCACTCAAACCTGTTTGTAAAAAAAAACATGCAATTACTTAGCCACTAATGTTTAAAGTGCCCCTATTATGCTATTTTAAAGGTTCCTGTTTTTGTTTTGGAGGTTTCCAACAATAGGTTTACATGCATCCAAGGTCAAAAAAACACTTTCATTTTCTCATAATATACATCGCAGCATCACCTCTTTTCTCACAGTGTCTGAAATGGCTTGATCAAGGTTCCGGTCTTTCTAAACCCCTCCTCTCTGAGAGCCTGCTCTTCTCTGATTGGTCAGACGGCTCAGTCTGTTGTGATTGGTCTATCGCTTACAGTGCTTTTCGAAAACAAAATGACCATTACCAAATTACTTCCTCAGCACTTGTATACATAGTTATACGAACAGTAACAATGGCGTCAGTTTTACCGTATCAATTCAAGTCCTCATCCTTTGGAAGTTCATGCTAAGTGGATTTGCTTTGCAGCGCAAAACACAGCGTCTTCTCAACATGTCGACAACACAAACCAAACTTTTTTAGCCCGCAGCTACAATTACAGTGTTTGAGGGCGGGTCAAAGTAGACGTTGTTCGCGGGCAGCCAATGAAGACCATTGACGGACAGTGGACATTATGCAGGAAATGAGACTGGAATTGGTGACAACTCGTTTCGGCAATTCAGAATCTATTCTTTCTTTTAGGAGACGATAACTTTAAAACTTTGCAGACCTTTATGTTCACAAACAGCTATATTACACACTGAATGAAAGGAAAAGCATAATAGAGGCACTTTAAAAAAAAAACGTGTCTCCCTGACCACTTCACTTGTTACCTGACCCTTGTCCAATTATATTGCCCTTAGGTGTCGTCAAAGAAACTTGAACAATCAAATGCTCAGATGAAAAAGGAAATTAAGAGGCTACAAGAAGAGCTGTCCCAACAAAACAAAGCAAGAAAACAACAAGAGGATCAGGTAATGTTGTCATACACACAGATGCACGTTATGTTGCCTGAATCTGTCTAATCGGCTTTTATATCTGTTTTACAGCTTGCTGAACTCGAGCAGATTTTAAGTAATTTAGAAGAGGAAGCTAAAGATCGAAAGTCACAGTTAGAACAGGTATTGACTATGTATATGATGCATATTTCAGTCATATTCCTCTATAATTGTCATTTTTAATTCTATACTGTTACCTGTATTTTCATGTGCAGGACAACACAACACTGAAGATTCATGAGATCAACACAGAGAGACTACAGAAAAACCTGCAGGCGGCCAAAGAAGAACATGCAATGCTGCTCGAGAGTAAAGCACAGGTGAGATTTGTGTTTGTGTGTTTAGTTTAGTTTAGAGAACTGTTTATGAAATCATTGTAATGCAAGACGTTTCATGGCTTACATTTACCATGCGTGTGTGTATGGCTATCACCACTACAGCTTGTGCAAGAAGCGGAGGACTGGGGTGAACGCCTCGGTGAGCTGGAGGAGGAGATGAAAATGTGTGAAAGATCTCATTCTGGCATGCAGGAGGACTGCACAAATAAAGACGAACGCATCAAGGTAAAAACACATCGACACCAGAATAGAAGTTGACTAGTATGGGTTTTTATAGTATATACGCCAGTATATACACCACTGTTCAAAAGTTTGGAGTTGGTAAGATTTTTTTTAACAATGTTTTTGTAAGAAGTACTCACCAGGGCTGCATTTATTTGACCAAAAATACAGTAAAACAGCAATATTGTGAAATATTTTGACAATTTAAAATAACTGTTTTCTATTTGAATATATTTTAAAATCTAATTTACTCCTATGATGGCAAAGCTGAATTTTCAGCATCATTACTCCAGTCTTCAGTGTCGAATGTTCCTTCAGAAATCTTTCTAATATGTTGATTTGCTGCTCAAGAAACATTTATTATTAGGGATGCACCGAAATGAAAATGTACGAAATGAAATGAAAATTTAAGACGCACAAAATTAAGAATCAATAAATAATCAATAATTAATCAAACACTCAGATAGCTAAAACTGAGTACAAACGTTTAAACTGCACATGAGGCCGTTTTTATATCATCTTTTTAATAGCAGAATTGTTTCTACTCCAGTTTGATGGTGAAATATAACCATTTAAAAGACAATAAACTGTAATAACTTGTTTTCATGACATATTTATTCATTCATACATTAAATAATGAAGACATCACTAACAGGTTAAGCAAAAATGTAATGAATATGTAATACAGTTGCATATATTAAGCCAAAGTTGCTGTTTTTTTCCTGTTAACTAATGAGTTCATGAACATTGAATAGCTTTCTTGGGGTTAAAGGGATAGTTCACTTTGAAATCAAATTTTGGTATGTTTTAGCTTACCTCAAGGGCATCCAAGATGTAGGTGTCTTTTTTTCCGCAGTAGTTTCAATTTTTATATTTTTAGGTCAAACCGTTCTTGTCTGACAGTCATATCATGCAGGTCTATGGTCACGGTCTCAAAGAGCATGCACAGAGTCCAAATTAAAACAATTCCCCATCGTCCAAATTAAACAATTCCCCATCGTAAGTACACATTGATGGCCTAAGACACGAAACGAGCGGTTTGTGTGAGAAAACGAACAGTATTTATAGCGTTTTTACCTCTTGTGACACAGCCACGTCCAAGTGATCTGAGGGAGCGCGCGCTTCCTGCTGTGTGACGTGTGCGCAGACTGGTGCATAGATATATACACTAGATGTCGCCTTGGCTATGGCAGTTCATTGGAACGAATGTCTTTAAGGTGACATCTAGTGTATATATATCTATGCACCAGTCTGCGCACACGTCACACAGCAGGAAGCGCCCGCGCCCTCAGATCACTTGGACGTGGCTGTGTTATAAGAGGTAAAAACGATATAAATACTCGTTTCGTGTCTTAGGCCATCAATGTGTACTTACGATGGGGAATTGTTTCATTTGGACGATGGGGAATTGTTTTAATTTGGACTCTGTGCAGCTCTTTGAGACCGTGACCATAGACCTGCATTATATGACTTACAGACAAGAACGGTTTGACCTAAAAATATAAAAATTGAAACTACTGCGGAAAAAAAGACACCTACATCTTGGATGCCCTTGAGGTAAGCTAAAACATACCAAAATTTAATTTCAAAGTGAACTATCCCTTTAACATTTAGTGACATTGTATAGCCTACAAGCTGTTTTATTGACGTCTTTCCCCCGTTGATACACAAATTGAGCGATTACATGAGACAGGATTAATTTCGGTAAGTTGTAGTGTATTTTTCAACATACCTTCTGATGTTCACCCATGTTTATTTTGTGCTAACTAGTAGTAAAGAGGAAATAAGATGATCGGTTCACATACGTTTGATCCATGCTGCCGCTTGAACTAAGGAGGCTACAGTGATCTGTCATGCCGTATTAAAGAGCGCCAAAATGACATTTTTTGTTTGAATTTCATATAAAAATCGAATATTTTTATAGTTGAAACTTTGCTTCATATTAAAAGTAACAAAGGGCAAAGCTTTTTACGATTATTGGATGGCTGGCAGGCGTGCAACAAATGTTTAGTGAAATTTTGTTCAGGCTTCAACCGAAAATAGATTTAGATTTCAGAAACCATACAATTTCAGATTAAAATCGAGAAATTAATATGGACAATTCAGAGCTAGTGTCCACACAGCTGACTGTTGTAGCTTATCCACCTTGTGTGCAGGAAATAAATCAAAACATGCCATCGGAGAAGTGCTAATTAAACGGCGCATCCCTATTTCTAATTATTATCAATGTTTAAAACAGAACAGCATTTATTTGAAATGTCTTAACTCTCACTTTTCATTAATTTAATGCATCCTTGCTGAATAAAATAATACATTTCTTTAAAAAAATATATATTACTGACTCCAAACGGTAGTGTATGTGATATAATAAAGTGATAACAAATTAATGATGTACACATATTGTGTATATATATATATATATATATATATATATATATATATATATATATATATATATATATATATATATATATATATATATAGATTATAGAGCTGCATGATTAATTGTTAAAATTTATTTTTGCAATTATTAAAATTAAAATTAAAATTATTGCAATCTCGGTTCAAACACCCACGTATTTCTTATTCCTAAATGACAACGATTCGCTATTTCTATTAAACCTTTGACAAGTACGATCACAGCGAAACATAAATCTTGGCTGGTGCTGCTGCTGATCCAGAGAGAGCAGTTATCATGTGTACCGGTCTCCAGACTAGCATTTGAGAGCAGTAGCACCTCTGCCACTCAGTTCTACAGATGGTGGTGCTAGCACCTAATTTGGCGGTGCTGGGGGGATAATATTATATTATTTATTAAGTTTTATTAATAATCAGAAAATGACTATTGTTTTGCATTAATAAGTGCAGTTACTAATGATATTGCATGTTTGTTTATTGGAAATTGGACAGTAAAACACTGAGTAAACACAATCTTGCACTCAAAACTACATTTCAGTAAAACTGCATTTCTAAAAATCTGTTTGTCTTTTTCTTTTCTTATATCAGTCCATGACAGAGTGCCTTTTGAAGATGAGAGATTGGGATTCGGAGGATGAAAGCAGCTTTGATGGCAGCACTAATACAGCTGGAACTGAGAATGGAGACAGTTCAGGTGGGAATATTGTTAGTCTGTTTTTAAGTCAAGTCTTGAAGTATCGTCTCATGAATTTTGTTATTCTTGCAGAGTCCCATAAGAAGCAAAAAGTACAGAAACTCATTGAAGCAGCCAAGGTATTCCTACTTACATCCTGGTTGTCTCAAACATAGTGAACCACCTAGATGGCACATATGACTGCCAAACATGATGTCTAGGATGGCAGCTCATTAGGTTTTGAAACACAACCCTTATGTGTCAGATTAAATGAATAATGCCTGTCTACATCCAGATTACTAATATAAATTATGTTATAAAAAGTGAGTCCTTTTTGTCACAGATGAGTGCAGACTTAAAGTCCATGGAGGAGGACAAAAATAGGGTGTTTGCCAAACTTGCAGATGAAATGAAAGCCAAAGAAGATCTCCTAGGTAAACCGTTTTGTTCCACAACCGTTCAAACAGGTTTTAAGATGCATGAAACTATTCATTTAATATATTATTTTGTTGATTTAAAAGTTTTGATTGGTTGTAGAAAGACAATGTGACCCATTCATACATGGTAAGATCTTTAGGCACCTTATGATTGTGTTTCCGATTCATTTGTATTCTTATCTTGGATCACGATGGATTTGCTTTCAAATTCAAATTTATTTCTAAAGCACATTTAAGAAGAAAACTGTTTTTTGCCAAAGTGCTGTACAACACAGGGTCACAATAAAACAAGTGAAACACATAAAACACAACAGCTCTCATACTGTGTTAAACGCCTTAGGATAAAAATAGGTCTAGATTTGGGCATGTCTAGCATACAGAGGCAAATTATTCCATAGTTTTGGCACAGCAACCGCACAGTCTCCCCTGCTTTTCAATCTTGCTCTTGGAACGGCCAGAAGGAAATGGTTGGCAGATCTTTCCTACAAGTTTTTATAGGATAGCAATTACTATGCAAATAGTATGATGAGCAGTACAACTGGAGCTTATTTGGTTTAGCCTGATTATATCAAACAGTATCATTTAGACTCCAAATGAAGATTAGACTTGTTTTCTTGTTTCTCTGTATTCTAAGAGGGGATCAAACAACTTGAGGGGCAGAAGGAGGCGTTGGAGTCAGAGAGTGTCAGCTATTCTAGTGAAAGCCAGAAACTCCAGCAGAAACTCCAGATCATGACGGAGATGTACCAGGAGAATGAACTCAAACTGCACAGGTTTGGTCCGGAGCACAGAAGCTACATCTCATAAAACACAAACTTCATCTTCCACTCATTGTCTTTGCACTTTGCAGTCTCTTTTTTCATTGGAAATGAAAACACTAATGCCAATAATTCAATTATTTCTTAAACTCTGGTCAGGTTGTTGACGGTGGAGGAGAAGGAGCGCTCGCAGAAGGAGGAGAAGCTCAACAAGGCAGGCAAAAAGATCAGTCTCGCTGCAGAGGGGCTCGTCACTTATAGGTGAGAGCAACTTGTTTAGCACACTTGAGGAAGTCGCGTTAAGTATGTTTGAGTATGTGTTAAAATAAAAGGAAATGTGCTATGAGAAAGGCAGGAAACTTAATGCAAGATGGATGTTCACCAAAACAGGAAGTTTACATTATAGTCTCTTTCACTATGTTTAAATAGACAACGAGCCAAAGAACTAGAGGAGGAACTGGACCGGACTTCACAAGCTTATAAGAATCAGGTGACACACTTAAAATTCATTACTTACAGAGTTACAGACTCTGCCCATGATTTATATATATATACATGCATATTAGGTGATTTTAATCGCTAGACATCCCTAATAAATATATATATTAGCATAATATGATGATAGACCATTGATATAATAAATAATAAAAATATAATAATTTAAAACAATATATTTATATACAATTATTTTATATAAATATTTATTATTTATATAATAAATAAATATTTATTATACAAATATTTTTACTTCAAATCAGACACAAATCTTAAAATGTTCAAAACCTGACCAATTTATAATATCCTGTTGTTGTTTTTTGTAGTATTTATTATATACTTTTTTCTTTTTTCTACCAGATTACATCTCATGAGAAAAAGGCGCATGATAACTGGGTAAGTTGTTTTCAGACCACTTAAGTTTGATCTATATCAGTTGTCAGTAGCTTACAGATGTATTCTGTGTCTGATACTCTCTGAATTCTGAATTGTCTGTGTTATAGCTGGCCGCGAGGGCCGCGGATCGAGACCTGGCTGATGTCAAGAGAGAAAACGCTCATCTCCGCCAGAGGTGAGATTGGCTAGAGACTACTTTACTTTAGTGTTTTCTATACAAGAGAAGCAGAATTTATTCATTCATATGAATGTGTTTACAATTACAGGCTGACTGATGCCCAATTTAAAGTTGATATTCTTGATAAGGATATACGAGAAGGCAGACCTTTATTTAGAGGTCAGATTCTCTGCATTTCCCTTGCATAGTACATGTCTCTCTATGTTTAAAATGGTATTAAACATGAGATGCATTTCTCCATGTCTAAGATGAAAGATCTCCATACGGACCCTCTCCTCTTGGCCGACCATCCTCAGAAACACGGGCCTTCCTGTCCCCTCCTACACTAATGGACGGCCCCCCTCGACTCTCACCTCAGTTTGTTATGGGTCCAGGCAGAGGTGATATACACAGATCCCTTCCTTTTATATTCTGGGAAATGTCTCTTAGCTAGTATGAGCAATGTGATTTATTCATTGCATTCTCAGTCTTTAGTTTAGCTTGCTGGTTATCTTGCTATATTTTGGGTGTGTGTGTTTGTATCACCTTCATGAATCCTATAAAACTGCATGTTCCCATAAAATATAGTTGAGATGTTTGCATTAAGGGTAACGGGTCTGATTTCTCACGGTTTGCTTTGCTTTGCTTGGTTTGGTAAATGCTTGATGCGTGGCTATTTCTGATGGCTTCTGTAAATTCAGCTTCATCATCAGCACCATCACAGGAATATAATTGATATATCCAGTACCAACTGCTCAAGTGACTATTAGTATCTTTGAGTTTTTTTTATCCTCTTTAGGTTATTTATTGCATATCAATTATAATTAAACACCTGAGATGTACCAAACGGTACAAAACGCACACTAAACCGTGGGCAACCAACCATTCCCCAAGTTTGCATATAGTCGAGTCTCTTCATGTTTTATTACCTCGTTAATATTTTGTTGGTTGTCTCCCTTTCCTCCCTTTTCCATTCTTAACTTCCTCAAATATTTGGATGTGCTGTCTCTCTACTCCATTCATCTTCCTTCACTCTCACTGTCACATAATCAGCATCCCGAGGCATGGTAGAGCCCCCTAGTGGTGGGCCAGACTTTGAGCGGAGTGGCCCTCACTCTGATAGTGGCTCACTGTCTCCCTCCTGGGACAGGGAACGCAGGGGCCCTCCCGGCCCTCCAGGTACAGTGATGTTCCCACTGCTCTGGCTGTCCTGTAGCAGGAGGAAATGCTTCTCTAGCTCTCAAAAGTCAAGAACTATGAGCACATTAACATAAGTTCTCATTTTTACATATACGCTGAGGTTAGCCAATCATAACAGGTCATTTACATGCATAGCAAAAACCGCCTGTTTATTTATGACAGTCAGCGAGAGGGAGGAAATGGTTGTGTGAAACTAGATTATAATGCAAGACATTTTTACTAATATTACAAATTGACTTGAATTGAAATTGAGGTAACACTTTACAATAAGGTTCATTAATTAACATTAGTTAACATGAACTAATAATGAACAATACTTCTACAGCATTTATTAATCTTAGTTCATAGTCATTTCAGCATTTACTAATACTTTATTAAAATCAAATGTTGTATTTGTTAACATCAGTTAATGCACTGTGAACTAACATGAACAAACAATGAACGACTGTATTTTTACTTTAACAGAGATTAATAAATACTGTAACAAATGGTTTGTTCAATGTTAGTTCATGTAAAGTGTTACCGAAATTGACTTCAAAAATGTACAATATGCAAACAATGAGGCTTATTTGCTCATTTCAGTGTCAGTTTGCTATTTATTTATTTCTGAATACCAATTATTGAACAGTCTTGTGCCTGTAATTTAGCCAACTGTGTGAAGGTGAGGTGTTTCTGTTACTGAAGCTCAAACTCAGTTATTCAGAGGTCGCTGAGAAGCGCTGACTCAGCCGCACAGCTCATTGAAGAGTCGCAGAACTGGGCCTTCTTTGTTCTAGACGTTTCTGCGTTTTTGGCCAGTGCGTCAGGCTTTGTCCCACTGCCCCCTGCTGCTCCTCACTGCTGGGCCTAATACTGTCGCTTCAGCGCAGTCATTAGTTATTTCATACTGCAGGCGTGAAGAGCACAGGACATCACTGTATTTTTTAATGTCATTATCATCGTTGCCAAACCTACAGTGATGGTTTTACATTGTGTGTAGTGCATCATTACCATTGCATCCTCTGTGTTCATCAGCCAGTTATTTTTAGGTGTATAATAACTTAAGTTTTTATTTGTAATGCAGGGAACACTTTTTTTTTCTTTTTTTTTACAGTGGCCTTGTTACATGTAGTTACTATAGTAATAATTACTATAAATAGTGCATAATTACATGCAACTAACCTTAACCAAACCCTAATTCTAATCCTAACCTTATAGTTAATTATTATTAGACAGTACTTAAATGTATAGTTACACTGTAACACGGACACCTTAAAATAAAGTGTAACCGTAATGTACAGTGTGTTTGAAAGGTTGTAGTGTTTAGTTATATTTATATCATTTTTTATTTTATAAATAAATAGGTTACACTTTATTTTAAGGTGTCATTTTTACAGTGTAATTATATATTTAAGTACTGTGTAATATTAATTAACTACATGTACTTACTATAGGGTTAGGGTTGGATTAGGATTTGGTTGAGGGCTATTTGCATGTAATTATGCATAATTTACTCTTATTACTATGGTAAGTACATGTAACATATGTAACAAAGAAACTGTAAAATAAAGTGTTACCTAAATATATAAATGTTTTATCTGATGCCATAATATGCATTCAAAAGGCTCTAGGTTTAGTTATAATAATAATAATAATTAACTAAATGAATGTATTTTTTTAATATGTTTAATATGTTTAGGTCACCCTCTCCCAGATCCAGGTTTGGCATATAGAAGGCCTCCTCCAGGACTGTATCCTATGGGTCCTTTGCCTCCTAGATTTCCGTACTTGGGTGACAAATCAGGTGAGCCTTTCCATGTGACCTCTTCTACAATATGTTTGACTTCTCCTCTGCTTCTCTTAAAGGTCAACTGTAACTGTACAATTATAAATAGCCCATATGACTCATATATACAAGCCTAACATCATAAATAATAGGGAAAAACTGAGCTCCATATTCCCATGGTAATTCGAGTACCATTATTGGCAGAAACTCCTTGCTAACTTGTTTTTATGTAGCTCATGTAATGGCATTATCAAAGCATGAATGAGCACTTTTTTTCAACAATCCTCAAGAATTAAATGAAAATGAAAATGTAAGATTGAGAGTTTGGCTCACAGATCCTTAAATTATTTACTCTCTCTGCTTTTCTTTTTCAGATCCATCATTTCTAAGAAACAGCTCATCTATGGGTGAGAATGAGAGCAGAGAAGTGAGTAAACCTCTCTGTACTATATCACTCGATGGAGTTTTTGTACACAGCCATAACTGAAATGTGTCTTCTCACAGGGTCCTCCCACGATGCCTGGTGACATGAGATTGCCCCCGGATCCAGATTCAAGAATGGGACCTCCTCCGGGTCCCCCGTTAATGGGAATACCTCCACCGATGGACCCTAGGGACCCACGTTTCCCACACAGGGGCCCTTATGGACCTCCGGAGTTCTTTCCCCCTCGTGGGCCAGGAGTTCCCCCCATGGGCAGTAAGTTCACTTTTTCCACTTGTGCAGGTGGAAATTTTTGTTAAAATGTCAGATTAAAGACAAAGTGTAAGTACATCTGAAGCAAATTTAGCTTCTGAAATGTGAGGTTTTTTTTGGGAAATTTATTGGGAAATAATTTAGATTTGAAAAAAATATAAATAAATTGGATAAATGATTTGATTGATAAGTTGATTATTATTGGTTAACATTATTTAGTAATTATTATATAATTTTTAGTAATTTATTATTACTCAATTTTTGCTATTTTGCTTATTATTTGACACTGATCAAATCGAGCAATTCTCATCATTACTACTACACTTAACTTTTAGCTCAATTTATATATATATATATATATATATATATATATATATATATATATGAATGTGTGTGTGTGCGCGCAAAAGGCTGCATCACTTCAGTTTTGTGTTCTAGTACAAATTGATAAAATATTATGTTATTAGACTTTAATTTTGCCATTTCATTTATTACAAAATAAGAAGCTACTTGGATGTTTATATGTATTATTAATTCATTAATATATATATTCTAATGGAAATATGAGGTAGAATTTTGAGTATTATTATTATTACACTTTTACTTTTGCCATTGGATTTATAACATGATAGGAATAACGGCTATATGGATTATTTTATTTTTTTACACATTTATTTATTCAATTATTTAATCTATTTACATTCATGGGAATTTGTACAAAAGGCTGCATCATTTCAGAGTTTTCAGTCTGATTATTTGCCAGTGTCCTAGTACAAGTTGATAAAATATGATCATTATTATTACTTAAATTTTTGCCATTTGATTTATTACGAGTTAGGATTTCTTTTTTTACACCTTTATTTAAATTCTATGTATACTGCGTACAAACTGATAACCTTTAGCACCATTTCCTCTAGTGCGAGGGCCACTTCCCCCTGGAATGTTTCCCAGAGCTCCAATGCCGCTCCCTCAACATATGGGATATCTTCCACCACGACATCTGTGTGACAGTTTCCCCCCCGGACCGCCTCCCAGACCCTCTCCACCAGGCAGCGAGCAGCCGCCCAACCAGTCGCCCTCTCCTCATGATGTCATCTGATCTTCCCATCTCACGCTCTCTTCCTGCAGACTGTTTTCAGCTTCCTGTTGTTGTGCTCAGGGGGTGTTTCCTTTGATATGTAACCACAGTAGCCTTGTGGTTATCTATTTTGTCTTAGTCGAAACTTGTTTGAAAGAGCAAGCATGGCAAAGGATACAGCACATACCACTGGTTATTTTACAAAGAGGAAGTTGATGTCTGTGTTTCAGGTACAGTGCAAGTGTGCAGCCTTTCTGAACCTGTAGGTAAAGTGTAAAAAGTCAATGAGACTGCCTTATAGGATTATAGGTGCTCAGGATTGTAATATTATGATGCTTTTTTAAATTGAAGCTAGTTGATGAAAGGTCCTCTTATTTGTCAGACTGTATATATAGAAAGTGCTCTAAGTATATATTGTGAATAGGATGTTGTTGAAACCCAGACTTTGGTAACTAACTCGACAAATCCAACTACTCAGTCCAGAGAACCGTCCATGTAGCGCATATATATATATTTATAGTTTCCTCAAATAACAATTCATGCCTTAAAAAAATACATGGTCTGATGAAATCATATACATTAATAATAAAGATGTCATTGGATTACTTTCAGTTTTCTGTGCTAAGATATAAAGCAAACACTTCATGGTTTCCACAATCATGAAAAACTTTTTAAAATCCAGGATAAAATTCAGAAATATTTAAGTGCTGGTCAATACTGATAATAGTGTTCATATTATTTATGCCCGATATCCGATAAACGGCTGGCTAATATTAAAAAAAAAGTATACTATTAATTAAATCAATTGTTTTAAATGCTTTGCATAAATGTATGCATCACAACAATGTACGGTATGAAAAATGGACATACATTTTGTGATTTGCTAAAGATATATTTAAGTGTAAAGATTAACTACAAGTGTACAAAGGTAATGTAAATGTAAACAGGGAAACTGAGCGTTTGCAATTGAATATCTAAATATGTGCAATTGCAGTAGTTTAATGCTGTACGATTACACTTTTTACCCATATTTGAGCAATTTAGGAATAAACTAATGTGGTGATTTAGGAAATGCCTAACAAATATAAGTTTTTGGTTTGGTTACAGCCACTCAACAATCACCTTGGTTTTATGTGCTTTACTGAGCTCAAGTACAATGTGATCGGAACATGTTTTATACATTTTAAGTAAGATTAATTAAACCATGAAACTGATAAATTCACAGAATAAAATATCTGATAACCAATATCACACTGACATACCATGTGTCCATAATTTACAGATGGGGATAAGCTTTTGGAAAGATTGCTATAATGAACATAGGTAGGCCAAGCTCTAAAATACTTAAACCAGTAGAAATTGCGGGTTTAAAATTTAATTTCTTTCTAACTTTTCATTCAGTCTCCCATTGTGAAGAATGAAGAAAACAAAATGCATTGTAACTGTACGAATACACAGAAACGAGATTGATTTTGTATGCTTTTATTTTACCGATTAAAAGAAAATGCATTCGTTCAACATTAATTCAAATCAACATTCGGCTGGTTTACCCAATATCTGTCAGTTAAGTTTTTCAAAGGTTTTTCTTCTTTATCGTGGAACCTCGAGATCACTTTTTTTTCTCATTAAAATCTTCCCACCTGGCATGTTCACACCTGTGCCAGAGTACTTCCTGTTTGCAGATGTACATATAAAATCCAATGCTATGTGCTCACCGGAGACAAATAGTAGACAGAACACACCTGCCCAAATATTAAACATTTAAGATGGTAAAACCATTTTTGCAAAACAACAACGCTTATAAACCTTTTTTTTTTCAATGTTCATAAATAGAACCCGGACATGTGTTGCATAAAAGTATATACGTTGGTATATATATACGCATATGCAGATTTATGTTATCTTTTTTAACTCCCCATTAAGTTTATAAGGTAGCAGTCTGGTCTTATCACTGCTGGTGCCCCATGATGGCCACTTCTTTATTGCAAACTGTCCTGATTTTATACAAATGCACAACATTCGTACCACTTATAACTGGGGCCTTCTGGCCAGTCTCATAGAGACCATGTCTGTAACCCACGGTCGCCCTTGAAACGGAGCCGGCTTCCGAAGAATCAAGATCTTAAAACAATAATAATAACAATAATAAGGCCAAGTATCATTGCAAGTTAGGTTATTTCCATTTGAGTGACAGAAGGAGCAAAAGAAAAGCACAAAAGAAAGAAAAACGAAGTTAAGAGCCATTGGATCGTATGCATTCCGTTTGCATAGTTTTTGACTTCGCCTTTAACGCAAGCCGACCAGAGAGAGAAAGAGAGGCCCGCGTCGAGCTCGAGATCTGACCTGCAGTGGAAACATGGTAACGGTTCGATTTACCAAAGGCTGGCGTGAGGTTCATAATCGGTAAGGTAGCTGTCGGAAAAAGCTGTAAAACACTGACCGTCTCAGATGGGGTCATAGCAGCCCTCTTTCTCTTTACTACGAGATTGTGAAATGCATATAACGTTTCTGAAAGTAAAAACGCAAACAAAAAAAACACTGGGATCCAACTGAGTTGTAACAACCGACTGGTCGAATCGATCGTGAATAAAAACCTACGTGCGCTCTCAAATGGCTCAAGAATTTCCTCGTAGGACCAGTCGAACGCTGATTCCAGGATCCCGCCCCAGCCCAAAACAAAACAGAAAAGAATAAAAAAATAATCATTTCATGCAGACATTTGGCCATTTTAGTTTGTTTTTAACTCCCCAGTGGAATGTTCCTAACACGTCTCATAGCAGCTTATAGGTCTGATAGAACCAACCTTGATTTTCAATAGTTAAATTACATTCACTCTTCACAGTGAAACAGGTGCATGTTAAGAGAGATCTAACGTATGTTGACCAAAGCCACAGCACAGCTGTGGACCACCGCCCAAGTCCAACCTCCCCTCCCTCCGTTAGTACATTTATCTAATAGTAGTTGTCGTAATACGATAGTAGTAGTACATCTGGGCCCATCAGCCATTGGCCCTGCCCTCTGCCAGCATGTGGGCACTTCGAAAAAAGAGTCGTATCACCGTTATCTTTGGCAGCTGGCGCAGATGATGCGCTGACAGAAGTTAAATCCAGTGACTTTGTTAAGAAGATTCTTCACTAAATGGAAACTTTCATGGTGAGAGGCCTGAGCTATTGGACTCTTGTTTGTTTCCTCCACACGTCTAACAGTAACCCTGAGAATGGCTGTTTCCTGTTCACTGCTGAGGAAGTGGTACGTTTTTGTACTGAACACACACCTCCTTCTCTGATGTATGCACTTTTTGAACGCTTACACGACATTTGCACGCACACACACACACGCACACGCACACGCAGACAGAAAGATTGCAAAACGAGACGCAAACAAGAAAACACTGGCGGTTTTAAATATGCTATGTCTTTGTAAAGGTTCGTAGACTTGGTCGACCAGGGACGTACGAATGACATGGGTTTGAAATGAAAGCTATTCTGGGTTTTAGGCACGGTATGAATGCTTTAGCAGTTTGTAACGTGTCATGCGCAGTCTTTCTCCGCCAACTAAAGTCCTTCGGCAAAATCGATGTACAACAAACAAGCTCACACTTGTTGAAATCGTTTTTTGGTGCTGTACTAAGAAGAACTTTTCAAAAAAAAAAAAAAAAAAACACAGAATCCCACTACTAGCATGCGTTTAAGAGCATTCCAACATAATCATTACAGGATGTTTGGCACCTATGTCAACGCACCTGAAAACAACATTTTTAATCCGTGGTTTGTTCAAAAAGGGAGCGAACTGAACAGATTTTAATCCACAAATGACTTTTCACACGACCCTTTTTGCGTTCTGTGCCACCAACCACAGAAAGCTGCCGTTTTCACCAATGTTGACATGGGTACCACAATAGGTTGTAAACTTGTCAACAATTAGTCAAGCTGGATCTCTTTACATCAACCCTACGAACAGGCCTTCGTGTGCCAAGAGTTGTTCGACCTCATTGGTTAACTGCTTCAAATCTTTTTTTGGACCACATATTACAAATCCTGACAAGATCTAGGTCACCGCTCACTTGATAAGCTTGCATATAAAGATCGTTTTCACGCTGCGAAGGTTTGCTTTGGCTGTTCGTTTTTGTCATAAGTGCGGATCTTCCAGGAAGATTGGGGCGATGGCTTCCATTTCAAACCTGGTTTGGCTTCGGGTAGTGGATACCGCCAAATAACAGGAAGTTCTGAGGCCTGACAGAGTAACAGTTAGCGAGGCAACTTAACGGTTTTAAAAGTACTCCACTCTTTGACGATTCGCTTCGTTATTAGAGCACGAGAAAATAAAGATATGCTCAGGAAAGAGGGGGATTCTGCAGAGCAAAAACGCTGCCGCTTTCAAGAAGGCTTTAGTTTGACATTCACTTATTTCAGCTATGCAAGCAACCACGATCTACCTCGACTGATTTTAAAATAAAGGAGCGAAGAGACAATATATGTAAAAGCAAAAAACACACTGACCTTCAAATGCTAAACTAGGGAAATTAAACAGGTAGAAAAAATAAAAACCAGCAACTTCTAAAGCACATTCTTTTGGAAGAGCTCTCTTTCCTCCAAAAAACACTACAAAATCTTGCCCGTCGAGCACACCAACCATTTGAACGAAGCTTCAACAAAAGCTTTCTGGAAAAGTACCGCAAGTGCAGGAATCCTGAGATATGGAACAAGCAAACGTCTGTCTCCCGCCATCTAATGTTTTACAGATGAAATACCACGGCCTGGATTCAATCCGTTCGGAGCGTGTTTTCGCCCTCAATAACGATCCAATGAGGATTTTGCACTTCGGTTGGGGAACTACGACGACGATAACGCTGAACAGACCGAGTCCGAGGCCAAAAACACATTGATTATGAAGAAGAAAGGGGGAGTTCAAGGCAACTGTGACTCGAGAAGAACAATTATCAACTGATTGTTATCACTCTTACCAAAATATCATAACCATCATCTTCATCTTCCTTGTCATATAATTCTTGCCTACCTGAGACAGACGGGAAGGACTTACAACAAAAACACACATAAGAAAAAAAAAAGAAAAAAGAACAAAACACCTATGGCTGGGCCCAGATATTGTGCTGCAGGGCGGTCAGCATGCAGGTGTCATACACCAGACTGAAAACCTCTACGATTGGTTTCACCAGCAGAGGTGCGTCTACTTCCAGGTTGAGAAAAACCAGCGGGATCTGCGTCCCGAACACGTCGTTTCCACCAATCCTCATTTCTGAATAACAATTACAAAGCGATGAACAAAGAGGAAGGTTCGTAATTGTGGATCAGCCGTGTCCCTTGGCTGGAAGACTAATCTCCCTATAAAAAGGTCAACGTGAACATGGGATTTCGTCATTGCAGAAGCCAAGAAGGATCAACTGATAGTTTGAGGTAACTCCACACTTTCTAAGGGGAAACCAACAAACAGACAAAGCGAGAGAATGAACAGCTCACTGTACAACTTTTTAAGCTAGCTGTATAAAAGTCCATCTCTACCATTCACTCAATTAGCTACTAAACCAATACCCAACTATACTTTCCTAGTAATAAGCAGGATATATAGATATAGATATAAATATAGAGCTAATACTGATTAAACACAGCACATATAAAGGATTAAATTCACACTACAAGAAAAAACAAAAACAAATCAAAAAGCAATGAAAGAAATAAAACAATATGTAAAATGAGAAGGGCCCATTTAGTGAAAGATCACCAAGCACAGGGTTAGAGAGGGCGTTTGGTGAGTCTACATGCCCGCGCTGAAACTCTGCATCTCGCGGTGGAAGTGCTGAGTGGGCTCGTTCAGGACCACGCTGTTGTCCATGGAGGGATGCCAGACGCGGTCCAGGCCCAGGGACACCTCCTTGACTAGATTGTGGACGGGATCTCCCTCGATGTACACCGACTGGTCCGGGTCAAAGTCAATGCTCTCTTCGGACACCTCCAGGACTTTGAGGTTGGACCCACGCAGGCGAGAGATGGCCACGAGGTTGTGGGACCACACGGTGTAGCCTGCGAAGCAAGAACAATTACTTTTGCACGGTAAAACTACAGGAAAAACTACAGGATCCAAAAGTGACATACCAAGGAATTATTTGATTAATCGGTTAAAAAAAAAAAATGGCTTTTTGAATTTACTAAAAATTAAAGTGGTTACACAATTTAGATATCTTAATTTTAAGCATATATTTTTAGTTGAACTTAATATATTTGAATTGAAATAACTAAAAACATTGAGTAGATTCCATTATATTCAAGTCTGTGATTTTGAGTAAATGGAAAAGACCCGTTTATATTTGACATTCAGTTATGTTGTACAATTAAAAGACTGTCTGCAACTTGCACAGAACAAGTAGAAAGATACCTCATCGTGTGTCATAGTCTTTGTACATGCAGCCATCGCAACTAACCATAAGCTCTATTCTTCAGCACAATGGAACCATAAAAACTTCAACATGTCAAACATAACATCAAACTTTAACAGGTCTTTCCCTTCACTCAAAAACACATAAAATAACACTTAATTCCAACATTTACTCTGCTGATCCAGCCATATGCAAAGCATGCTGGGAACTAAAAATCCTCCACACAATTGTAGTTAATGCAACAAAAATCATTAATGTAATCCCAACACAAGTGGATTAAGCAAACTTCAATTTTAAATATATTTAAGTTGATTGAACACAATGAAATTAAGTTAGAACAAAATGTATAGCAATTGTGTCACTTTAGCTCATTTTAATAATTAAATTTGAACAAGCAGCAAAAATCCTTATTTTCAGCAAAGATTCAAAAACAATGTGTATTCCCACTGCAAATCTAGTATTTAGATTAATGAATGAATTAATTGAACATGATTTCTAGAATCGAAAATGATTTTTAGCTGCATATATTGAACCGTCACCACATTCAAACAGAAAATCTGACATAGTTGATGGCTAACAGTGTTGCATAGCACATTTTAAATCCAGGAGCCATTTTGTTTTACTGCTATTGTTGGCTACCAATGTCACCCATTTAAGAGGGGGGAAATCATCTAAAAACATTGATGTTATGAAGCTGACATATAGTATAGAAAATGTGTGTGTGTGGGGGGGGCATGTTATTAAATAAAATATAAATAAAAATGCTACATAATAAAAAATAATTTTAGAAATATAAACAGATTAGATATTAAATAAATCACCCTAATGTCTAATTTTAAGTCTAATCATCTAATTTTTGTCTAATAGTCACAATACACACTACAAATGTAACAGATTAGGATACATGGTGCATAAATATATTTTATGCAATTTTCTTGACATTTCTTGATATTCATTTGTAAATGTGTAGGCTATATGTTAAATTCTATTTATTATTTTACATTATTATTATTATTATAATAATATTATTATGATTATAATAATCATTCATTTGGATGGAATGTCCAATTTTGACACTGTATTGGGCTTTTTGTTAATGCCTTTTGTTAATGAAAGGTTTTAAAAAATAATATATATATAAAAAAAAGAGACATGATTTCCCAAATAGATTATTTATTTATTTATTTATTTATTTATTATAAATTATTCAAATGTCCACTTACCATGGATGATCAAGACAGCGAGGTGCACACAGCGCCAGGCGAGGAGAACCAGTGGGTCCTCATTGCGGTTGACGCTGAGGTCTGGGAATCCGGCGTCGTCTCTCATCAAGATGAAGTGGCTGAGGGTTCTGTGGTACTGCTGCGAGATGAGCTCCACGACCCCATCCGTCACCAGAGTGCTGTAGCTGTCCAGGTGGATCCGCTCCAGGGGCACGCTGGGCTTCAGCACACGCAGAAGGTCCTGGCTGCACACATCCATCGCCATGACGTAGACGCGCAGGTTCGTGCTGTGACGGACCAGGGCTTTCCAGTCCTCCTCGGCGGCAGTGCCATCCAAAGGCTTGACATCCAAAGCAGCGCCGTTGAGCAAGAGAGAGAGGCGGTGGAGGGGCGCTCGGTCACCGCAGGCCAGGAGGCGGCACATGTCCGAGGTGAAGTCGCAGAAGTCTAGCGACAGAGACCGCAGGTGAGCGAGCCTTTCCAGTTCCACTGTGGAAATCAGGCTGGGCAGCTGGTTGTCGATCAGACTGAGGTGCTCGAGGGAGCTGGTGCTGGCGTTGGAGAGAGAGGCCAGAGAGCAGGGGGTCACCACACAGAGCATGAACGCAGATGACAACCACTTCATCTGCCTGCTGTTGGACAGGATCTCTTCAAAGAGCTGCTGGATCCTAGAACAGTTTGATATATAGTTAGAAATCATCATTTTTAAAGGAGGATAAATGCAAAGGCAGAACAATTTGACAAAATCATTCACTACCATTCAGAATAAAAAATAAAAAAAAAGATTCAGTAATGATGCATTAAATTGATCAGAAAAAAAAAAAAACACATTTCAAACAAATGCTGTTCTTTCAAACTTTTTATCCAGCAAAGAATCCTGGAAAAAAAAAACTAAAATATTAAGCAGCACAACTTTTTCCAACATTGATAATAATAAGAAATGTTTCATATTATCATCATATTAGAATGATTTCTGAAGGATCATGTGACACTGAAGACTGGAATAATGATGCTGAAAATTCAGCTTTTGCCAACACTGGAATAACTATATGAAGGAATTAAATATATGAAAATAGAAAATGACTATTTTAAATCGTAATGATATTCACAGCATTACTGTTTTTACTGTATTTTTAATCAAATAAATGCAGCATTGGTGAACATTACAGACTTGTGAAAATAAATGAATCCTACAGACTTTCCCAAACTTTTCATTGGTAGTCATAGTGTGCAATTTCTGTCACTAGTGTCAGAAAACTAAACACTCTCTGAATTAAACATACAATGTAGAAAGTTATGTATCATACACATTTTTTTATTTTATTTTTTTATTTAAACATTTCCATTCATGCTATTTTAAAAAGGTCATGAATTGAAAAATCTAATTTTTTTTTTACATATAAGAGGTCATTGTAGCATAAAAATATCATGTAAGTTTCAGAACTCAAAACTTCCTCATTAGTCCTCATTCGTTCTGGATTTTGTCACATTATTAAGTAATAGTGCGACGAAAGACCACCTCTGCAGAAGATTAACGCCCACTTCTACATCATTGCCTCTTGTACATAGAATAAAAGCCTCAGTGAGCGACATGTTTTTTGTCACCAGTAAGACATTACAACACATTTCATTTTATTTAAAACACGACACTGCAAATGACAATGTTTATGTTTTTCACTTTATCGAAATAGATGAACAATAGCTTATAAGAACGACAACAAACAATTGTAAATTCATTGAAAACACTGTTAGGTGTCCGGCCAACTGTAACTCGGTACTTTAAGTCTTGCTGCATGTGGAAAATGAAGTTTAAGCATAATTAATACACATAAATGTTTCACATTGTTGGCACGTTTCAACTATGTATGTAACGAGATATTTTCCAACATCGGAAGTTTCCAAAACAATTCCGTACGTGAAATGGTGGGGACAATGAAAATTATTTTAAAATGCAATACTGTTACCCAATCATAGCAGTGGGCGTTTACTTCCAAGTCCTGAATGCGGCACGCCCATCAAAACAGTGTGTGTGAAAAAGAGGGTCAAAAAAACAGGAGAGAAAATAGCTCATTACTTCTAAATTAGGATTTTTTTTTATGTACCTCAGACATTATATATATATATATATATATATATTTTTTTTTTTTATGAAATGCTGTTTATGACCCCTTTAAATAGCAGGAAGTGTACAGTATACACACTGCGGTACTCTACTATTCAATTCTGAACACAGCCCAAGACTGACTGAGTACCTACAACTAACAAGATGGTCAGATTATTTGCAAAGCCAGCATGTAATCAGAGTGAAAGGAAGCTTTAAAACATACTCTTTCATTTTCTTGCCGCCTTGGTCGACCTGGCTGAGAAAAGAGCTGTCCAGAATCCCGTCATCCTGAAGAATGCATGTGTCCCCGTAGAGAGACAGCTTCTGGAGGTTTCTGGAGGGTAGAAAAATTACAAAGAGGAATTTTCAGTTTTATGTCTTGCCAATGTAAACATAATACAATATATTATGTGACTTGAATTATATTCCTATATGATAACAGTGTATATAACTGTAAATGACTACAAAAAAATACATAAATAAAAGCATGATACAAATAATCCGCCAAGTAATTTGGAATATACATTTTTAAACCAATAAATCAAACTCTCGCTACACCAAACAACCTATAATCAGATCTTTTTTCTGTTCTTAACACATTTCAAACTAAAGCCTATTGTTTACATGGCAAGTTCTGGGCTATGAGTCCTTCTAGTGCGTTTCTATTGTACATAAACAGAATTGTAGGTTACGATCAGCATCAGGAAACATCTATGAAGAGCAGGAAAAACAAAGCCAGTGTTGTTTGAACGTTGTTTTGTAAGATTCCGTTAGAATGTTAACAATGCAGTAAGGCTTGTGGGAGTTTAGCCAGCGGTTTTACTCCTTAGAACCAACTATTTATTTTATGTGTTACAAGTGCTTATTTTTCCCCCAGTAATCCAATAGTGCTGAGAATGTTTTTCACTTTCACTAGCAAATATTCATTAGATAATATCACTTTTGTTACTAATCCCAAATTTTGAAATTAAGAATGTGTGGATTATATTAGAATGTATCCCAGTTGTTCTATTAATTCTATTACAGTTTTACTAATTACTATCATTAGGTACTAATACTATAGCTTACCTACATAGCAAGTGAACAGACACTAGTCTCCATCCATCCATCACTAGTAACATTTTTAATGTAATTAGTTTTTAATCGTATTACACTTATTAGATGCTTAATTTAACTATAAATTAGTCATTCAAACTAATTACATGTGACAAATGAGCAATTATAACTAGATGATAAGACACTAGTAACAAATGAGATAGATATTAATGTCTAAAAAAATAGGTACTAGTATCAACTAAAGTACTAGTGCTGCAATAGATACTATTAGACGTTATTAGAAGTTAAACAGAAATAAGCACCAGCAACAATGTAAATAGACTATTTGAAAGAGAAAATATCTTAGATTGATATCTGAAACACAGATCCTCATAGAACTCAATGAAGAAGAAGGGGGAAAAAAGCAATTTGTTACCAGTTACATTGGAATAGCATCCAGTGAATACGTATTAGTGATACGGAGAAAGATACGAATCGCTATTGGATTGCCTACTAGTAAATAAAGTATTATTAGTCATACAAAATCATAGCTACAAAAATAGATAGTAGTGGGTTGTGCTTGTCATAGGAAGTGCTCGCAGTTTGGTTAAGCACGAAGCAGGCAGCCATGCGATGCTTCAAACATGAGCGTTACGTAATGCGCAGGGTTTGTTTATGGCTGCTGATCAAATGTAAGCAAAGCAGACAGAAAGGATTTGTATTGTCAATGCATGCAAATCGAGCGCTAATCCATATAGCTACCTGTTATTACGCAGGCTGCCGAGAACACACAACACCTGATCCAAATATGTCACCATCGCATCTTTCGCGAACTGCGGGTCGCTCTCGACGGCTTCCATTCCGCGCTGCAGCGGGCTTAAGTATCCGTCCACCGGGGCAAACTCCAGCTGCAGCTCCCGCACGAACGAGCCGAACTTGCGCATGAGGAACTCTAAGCGCGGGGTTTGTTCTGACCCAGAGCCGCCGCCGTTGGTTCCTCCGCCGACGCGCAGCTTGAGCTCCGTCCACAGCGCAGGGTAGAAGAGACACTCCCTCCAGCGAGAGCACACGGCCGAGGCCCGGAGCTTGTCTCGGTCTGACAGGAAGGAAAATATGTGGACAATAAGCTCGCTGGGTAACGCCAAGGCTCCGACGCTACTGCACAGAGCCATGGCAGAAGGCTTAAGAGATGCAATGAAGATTAAAAACGAAACCGTTACACAAACTCCGTGCCTTGCCTCTCCTCTCCTTTACTGCGCTGAGTGAAAACAAACAACTGCGCGATGAGCTTTGCTTTCAATACTACTGGATCAGTCCACTTTCATTCTCCTACAGGGCGGCTGGAAAATTGTCAGAAGATAATGTGCGCGTACTGAGCGAAAATGTGGTGGAAATATATTATATTGAAGCGCACATACCATTAGACTAAACTTGTGTCTGCTAATGTTAATTTAAATGTGTATTTCGTGTGTCGCACTTTTAGTCAATTAGGTGGATGCAGTGGTTTCTTCCGAAAATGCCTTATTTTTGCCATACAACGAGTGGCCGAAAGAGGGCGCAAGAAGTAATTTCAGTCTTTTTTCTTTTCTTTATGATTGCAAAAAATACAGAGATGTTTATGATGTACAACTTTGTATACAATAAACAAAATGCATTAATAATATGTTCAATGTCATCAGAATACACAAAAGAAAAAAGAGGCAGAAAACAGAATAACAAAAACAACTAAAGCAAAATAAAAGATAGAGAAAATTTCTATACATCAATAAATTGAAGTTCTTACGAATTGAAGACGTTCTACTTGCTTTCTTATGTACTCAGACTCTTTTATCATTGGAATAAAATGTGCACATAACATGAGGAAAGAACTTGTGGAGACCTGGAAAGGATCAAATAAACAAAATACATGTTCTAATAACTGGGGTTAGATATTTTAGGATTCCAAAAATAACTTTAGTAGTGAAAAACACAACTAAATCTTTTGATCTCCCTAAATATGATGATCCTCTGCAAGGGACCCCCTTCCTAATAATTAAAAATACATTTATTTCCATGTACAAAGACTCATTTAGACTATGTGAGAACAATAAAAAATGTGATATAAAGACAACATGTTTGCGCATTTAAATTGTCATTGTGTTACAGCCAAAAGAAATTATAAAAAAAAATAATCTGAATATAAAATAGTCCATATTTACTCTGTAAACAGCATATATTTTACAGACTCCAGCAGTAACCGGCTTAAAACTTCTGATTAAATGTGTAACAAACTGCATAATAAAATAAAGGCAGAAATATACATGAAAAAGGTCTGAGTAAGGTGGTGCTTGCTCTCAATTAATTTATTAGTCATTTCAAGTTTTACTGGAAGTGCAGACAACAGAAAGCCATTCTTTTCCCATTGCACTTAATCCGGGCAAGGAGAGAGAAATAAATCTTGATAATTGTTTTGTGTGAAATTATAATCTTAGTCAAAGATGAATCACGCTTAACAAAACAAGTCCCGTATTTGCACAATTAATCTGACTTTGAGTTATATCAATTAGGTTCTCATTTATGTGTTATTATTAACACATTAAAGGATGAAAAAAGAATTAAATTAAAGGGTGAATGAAGAAAAGAAGCAGTGGCATGTGATGATGCCTAAAATTAAACATGCAATTAAAGTCTAATAGTGTGCTTATGAAGTGTAGCCAAAATAATTCAGTATACATTTGTTTATAGAGTCTCAGCTAGATAAAGAATCTTTTTTTCCCTTTTTTTTTATAATTGTTGTACTACCAAAATGACAAAATGAGAGAACTTCAAATGCTTTAAACTACGCTGAAACAAAACCTAAACACATTTGAAGCAAAAAATTCACACGGATCTCTACATCAACTTACATTCAACAGACTGCTGGAGTTAGGGAATAAAACATCTTTTAACATAACTTTGTATATATGTTAATGTATACTGTTGACGCCTTATGTAAATTTGTCAGCGCGTTAACGTATTTTATAAAATAAATGATATTCTGATAATCTAAATAAATGGAATTGTTTACATGTGACGTCACTTCCTGGTTGACGCCGCTAGAAGGAAGAGCTCGAAGAAAGCAACAGAAAGAAAAGGTTGAAGAAGACATGGCTGAACTGTCACTGTACCTCACAAACGTTAACGTGTCTCTGGGACAAACTATGGACACAGAAAAGGTAAAGTCATTTTTAAATATAACAAGCAGTTGCCTTTCTTTTGCTATAGACTAACGTTACAGTCGACATATGTTATTCTATTTCCTTGTTCGTTACATCTTTGTCCACCGAGGAAACCTGATATGTTGATAGACATCATGTAATCTCTAAATATATAATGTTATTTATATTACAATAATAACGATATATTATATAATAATATAATGTAAATTTTATCTATCTATCTTATGTGCTGTTCTATCTATCTATCTATCTATCTATCTATCTATCTATCTATCTATCTATCTATCTATCTATCTATCTATCTATCTATCTATCTATCTATAACAGTGTGTAAATGTTCTTTATCTGCTGGTTTAGAGTTCAACTGTAGTGAAAGACTTTGAAAATGTGGAACTTGGAGATTTGGGCAAAAAGCAGCCAAAGATTCCTCGCAGAACAATTTACTTTGCAAGTGGTGAAACCATGGAGGAGTACAGCACTGATGAAGAGGAGGAAGAAGAACTGGAGAAAAAGAACACTTTAAGGACTGTGGATCCAGTGAGTAGCATCAAATCATCAAATATGAATGTAGTTTCAGTTAGTTATCATATTAAACTTATAGTCACTTTGCATCTCTGATTATAGGCAAAGTTGACCTGGGGTCCATACGTCTGGTTCCAAATGTGGAGAGTGGCTACCTCAACCATCTCAGGTAACGAATATCTTTCCAGTGACATTTTGTTCTACGAAAACGGTTCAAATGTAACATTTTGACCCAAATATTTCAGTTTGTGACTATCTTGGAGAGAGAATGGCCTCATTGCTGGGAATCACAACACCAAAATATCAGTATGCAATTGATGAGTACTACAGGATGAAGAAGGAGGTATGTGCACCAGTATTACTATTCTTCAGCCTTCACTTATCAGCTGATATTCTCAAAAAGTAGCATGTACAGATACTTGTGTACTCTTGAGGGATTTGAACCAGATTTGAACAGCTTTGGCCTTGTGAGACCCTAATAACGTGTAATCCGCAGGAGGAAGAAGAAGAGGAGGAGAACCATCTCTCTGAGGAGGCAGAACGTCGTTTTGACGAACAGCACAATCAGGAGGGCCAGCAGCCAAAGACTGAGCAACCAGAAGCAACTGCTTCTTTTGTGAATGTGACCTTTGAACTGGAGCAGGAATCACATGCTACACCTGATGCAAATAAAGTGCCTGCACCCATTCCCTCCTAAAATATTGTTCAGTGGATTGAGAATATTAGACGGTTCTACCATATTTAGCGTAGGCTAAAGGTGTGCTGGTTTCCTTTATTGGGGAGTAAAGTTATCAAACATGAAGTTGAACATGAAGGTAACATGTTGTTTATGCATAGCTGACAATGCTTCTGCTTTGAACGCAGAACTATTTTAACAATCATTTTATGAAGCCATACATAAAACCTCTTTTAGTCACTACAACAATTCATTGCACATTTTAATAATTATAAACACCTAATAAGCCTGCTAATCACATTAAAAACTGCATGGATCGAAAATTTCTGAAGATGCCGAGACATTAGTTGTAATATTAGAGATTTCTATGTTACTGATGAGTTGTTGAAGGTAGTGTAAATGGTCAGATGGGTAGACCCTCTCTTTCAAACAGTTATTTTTCTAACTAAATATTCTTTTTATGTGAACACGTTTTGTGTGCGCTATAAATCTGTGCTTTACCCATGGGCTTTGAATTCGACCCCCTTACACAAACAAATGCATTTCATTTTGAAGAGTGTGTAATTTATTTGTGTACAATAATTTTGTATTATGTAGGTGAAAATACACCGACCTTTCTATAATGTAGGTGAAAAAATACAGTTTGTTTTGTACATAATATTACTTAATAAACAATTCTATATACAACTGAGCTATTCTGTGTATTCCTCTTGGCTGAGGGTTAGGGTCCCATAGCACAACTTGACTTGGCTACACAGAGGGATGTCATGAATCATCTAAATCAGCTGTGTTGCTGTCAGTGTCATTAGCCACCAGCACCTCTCTGTTCTCGTAAGTCCAGAAGCCATTCAGGTCGATGAGGATACTAGTGACGGTGTCACCCTGACCGCTGTTCACCAGGTCCTGTAGTGTGATCTTATACGGATCTTTGGGCTTCACCATATCAAAGATTTCGTCCTGTAGACAACAGACAAAAAAAGTGAATTATAATACATTACTGTCATCGTATAACTATTTCTCTACTTGCTGATAAATGGGAATGGACTTTAACTCTTATATAAAGAAGAGCTAAAGGCAGTTTACCTTAACATCCTGGAAGGAAACTGGCTCCTGCCCATGGATTTTCATTTGTTCCTGAATCGCCTGATATCACAGATGAATAGGTTAGTTTCTACTTCTCTCTCTCTCTTTCTCTCTATATATATATATAAATATATATAATCAAAAAAGCTAACAAACACCTCTACTTACCCTGAAGAAGTAGTTGAGGGTGAATACGTTGAGATAGCCTTTGTTTTCCATGTCTAGCAGTTTGAAAATATACTGGAGGGCTGCAGGCTCTTTCCTGTTTTCTAGAGCCAGCACAAAGTCTAGATAGGTCTTATAGTCCTAAATTAAAACAACAGAAATGCATGTTTATGTTTTTAGATACTGCAAATGTTTACGTCGAATTACATGCATAATAAGAATAAGAAATAATAATAAGATAATAATAAGAAATGTTTCTGAAGGATCATGTGACACTGAAGACTGGAGTAATGATGCTGAAAATTCAGCTTTGCCATCACAGGAATAAAACACATTTTAAATATATTAAAATAATTTAAAAACGTTGTGTTAAATTGTAATACTATTTCACAATACTACTGTTTGTACTGTATTTAAAAGCAGCCTTGGTGTGCATAAAAGACTTCTTTCAAAAACATTCATTAAAAAAAAAAAAAAAAAAGTGTACCAGTCTCCCGAAGCACTACTGTGCCACAAGCTGTGACTCTGACAGCAGACATTTGTCTTAAGGGACACTCTTACTGTGATGCAAATTATTAATTAAGTCAAAAGGTTATACCATTTCACCGTCGTAGGTTAAGCATTCCTGGTAGACACGGTCTAGAAAAACACTAGTTAGAGTTCCGGTGCCATAGCGAGACAGCTCTTCCTTACTGAGCATCCCATTATGGTCCTTATCCAGGTTAAGGTACTGTCCTGTAAATAGGAAATATGACGATTAGCATACGAGATGTATACTTATAACTTACATTATATTATAATACTGATTAAGTGTATTTTGCAGGCATACCATAAACACGAAGAGCAGAAGGTGCAGAGAACCAGTTGGACTCCTGACTCTCCTTTGATAGTTCCTCGTCTCGAAGCTATAAATGATTAAATCTGATTAGCTTAATGTCGCAGGTCACTCGCACAGAAAAACTTTCAAATAGCTTGCTAACTAGATGATGGATGGATGGATGGATGGATGGATGGATGGATGGATGGATGGATGGATGGATGGATGGATGGATGGATGGATGGATGGATGGATGGATAGAAGGGTGGATGGATAGACAGACAGACAGAACGATAGACAGACAGACAAAGAGATAGATAGATAGATAGATAGATAGATAGATAGATAGATAGATAGACAGACAGACAGACAGACAGACAGACAGACAGTTAGATAGATAGATAGATAGATAGATGGACAGACAGACAGACAGACAGACAGACAGATAGATAGATAGATAGATAGACAGACAGACAGACAGACAGACAGACAGACAGACAGACAGACAGACAGACAGACAGACAGACAGACAGATAGATAGATAGATAGATAGATAGATAGATAGACAGACAGACAGTTAGATAGATAGACAGACAGACAGACAGACAGACAGACAGACAGACAGACAGACAGACAGACAGACAGTTAGATAGATAGATAGATAGATGGACAGACAGACAGACAGACAGACAGACAGACAGACAGACAGACAGACAGACAGATAGATAGATAGATAGATAGATAGATAGATAGATAGATAGATAGATAGATAGATAGATAGATAGATAGATAGATAGATAGATAGATAGATAGATAGATAGATAGATAGATAGATAGATAGATAGATAGATAGATAGATAGATAGATAGATAGATAGATAGTATTCACCAACCCCAAACTTGTGAACAGGAAAGTATATAGATATTATTATATAATGTATGTATAAATTATAGGTTAACTTGAGTGAGAGTCTGTACGCTACCTCAAGTAGGTCATCCAAGAAACTGCAAGCCAGGATGTCCTGAATTTTGATCTTTCCTGCAGAGCAAATACAAAACATTAGAATGATTGGTTTCATTCCAGTTTTTTCCACAGGATAAAATCTGAATGATGTCTCCAGGTGCTCTGACTTCAATTTAAAGGCAAAGTTAGAATCTTTAAAAACAGCACGACCACAGGAGAATTACCAGTGTGTAGAGGATCAAGGAAGAAGAAGAACTTGCGAACGGCAGTGCAAACATAAAACGAGTAGAAGGATTTCTCCAGGCCATCTAGTTGGGGGAGTGTGGGAATTAACTCTAGGATGTAGTTCTCCAAATCCTGCAGAAAGAAACAGTCACACACTGAAGTCTTTCCTTTAAACAATACAGCTTTACTCCTAAGAAGATATTGTGCATACTGTGATTTTCACAGCGTTCCAAGGGTAAAACGAGATTACTTACAGACTCACGAAGATAACCCTGACCTGCTACATCATAGAGACTCAAACCAATCCTGGTTTGGTGCAGCCACACTGCCAGAGAAGAAACCGTGATTCATCTACACATCTGTATTATAGTGTTCAACTAAAAGATCTAAAAGACTCATAATTAACTGCCGTCATAAGACGAGGATGCAATGAGAACACACATCACAGAATTTATAACTACCTTTTCTCATGACATAGTTGAAGAACTGCATAATTGATATCCTCCCATACGGATCATTATGAAGTAGTTTGGCGTAGACTCTGGCAGTGAAGAAAAGCCTGATGGGGGTGTAATGATTGTGAAACAAACATCTCAGTGAGTCATAAGCTTTGTCCACCTACGAATTACATCGACTAAGAATACAGTTATCAGCTCATAAACTCATGGTTTTCGAGTGATACTAATTGGTCACTACACTTTTCAATGATGCACTTACTTGCATTTGGCGCCTGCTTGTTCTCCAACCTTTAGGAAACTCTCATAACTGATCATGGCCTCGTCGCCGGTCGTGGGCGGCACTTGATGCTTATCGAGGAGAAACCAAAGGTTCTGTAGGAAAGAAAAAAAACATTTGCAAGAGGAAATAGAAAACACAGACATGTTTAATAACTTAACAAAAGCTGATAACGAATGTTTCGTTTGGGACACGGAACCAATACAATGCTCTCTTACTTGTAACTCTTCATTGTCCAATAGTTCCCGGCTTTTCCTCTGGAGAAACACTGCCCTCGATTCTTCTCTGAGTTTCTGCAGCAGGACTTCATCTTCTGCAGGAAGCTGAGGTGAAATATTATGAAGTTAAGGTTAAGAAGGTAGTACATTCACTACAGTTTGGGGTCAGTAAGATTGTTTTAAAGTCTCCCTGTGGTGAAAATAAAGTTTTTAATGTTGTTTATATGTTTATGTGGTGTTTTTAATATGCTTTAAGACAAATCATGTGCAAATTCATAAGTCAACACCATTTAAAACTGCAGTGAAACAAAGACAGTCTCAAAAACATGATTTGAAATCGCTGGTGTTTCTGACGTCACCTTGTAACCAATCACGTCAACCTGTGATCATCAACGAGTGGATCTCTGAGCTGGTGTGAATGAGTGGAGGCGGAGCTAATTTACATATTCATAGAACCGCGTATATTAAACAAGGCAAGGGTGTAGAGTTACATTCATGCTATTTTATGGCATGAATAAAATGGTTTAAGGAAAAAACGTTTAAATTTGTAATTTTGGTGATCAAAGATGAGTTTTAAGGGATAAAATGATTGACTACAGGGGGACTTTAAAGAAATTGATACTTATGAGCAAAAATGCATTAAATTGATCAAAAGTGACAGTAAAGACATTTAAAATGTTAAAAAGATTTCTATTTCAAATATATGCTGTTCTTTTGATCTTTCTATTCTTCAAAGAATCCCTTACGCAAAAATATATTAAGCAGCACAACTGTTTTCAAGACGATGATAATACTAATAAATGTTAAGCAGCAAATCAGCATATCAGAATGATTTCTGAAGGATCATGTGACACTGAAGACGGTCACCACTGGGATAAATTTCATTTTAAAATATATTAAAATAAAAACAGTTATTTTAAATTTTAATAATATTTCTGTTTTTATTGTATTTTTGCTCAGATAAATTCAGTTTTGGTAAGCATAAGAGACTTCTTTCAAAAACATTTAAAAATATTAAGTTTTGAACAGTAGTGTGAGCTGATGAACAATATGAAAAAGTGGAGCACTTTATGCCAGCTTTAAGACATTTATCATTGTCATGATAGGTCAGACTATGATAAATGGATGTAATTGTAAAAAAATTAATATGATATAATATACCACAACCACTGACAACACTGTATTCTCATTACTGATTAAACCTAGAACAACTCACCCTGTAGTAGAAGCGTGGGATGTGTTTAAATGAGTCACCTTCTCCTTTCTCGCCTCCTTTCCATTCAGTGTAATACTTGGTGAACAGTTCAGTTTCCTCTGCTTTCTTCTCCTCCTCTGTTTTGCCATCTGTTCAATACAATTAACACACACATTATGATTATTCATACTGTACAATCCTCATCCGTATTTATTTAGGTATTAAGCATGAATATTTATGTCCAGCTTAGTTTAATAGTTAAATCATAGTAAGCATGAGCAAAACCATGGATGGCTCCTCATTACCAGTGTTGTGTACAGTAATTAGTAATTTAATTACTGTAATTGTATTAGCCTACTTTTCCCTTGAAAAGGTAAAGTAAGGGATTACTCTTAATTTTTCTGTAATTTAATAAATTACTTCTGATGTAATTGGATTAAATACTGTATAGACAACAACAATTCTATATAAAACAGTGGATTTAGCATTAACATTTAATGTTAAAATGTATGTTTTAATGTAACGTCAGTTCAATTTATCCAATTGTATTCTGTTTATTTAAAATAATTTAAATTGCAGTTCCGTGTCTATCTTTGTTCAGTTCAACTGGTCGAGGTTGATATGTGATTTATAAAGTAATAAGCAATAAGTAATCCAATACTTTTTAGAGAGAGTAATTACTACAGTAATCTAAATACACTGTTGAATATGTAACACTGCTCATTACCAGGGTGATACCTACTTTGCAATGCATTTTAATGTCCACATTATTTATATTTTAATATATTGGATAAATACTAAACTTCTGAGTAGCACAAAAGTTTTTACTACAATATTTTATTAGGCTACATATGGAAATCATATTAGCCGGTTTTCATTTATCACCATGGATAGGGTAACTATGGTTTCTATACAACAAACTATAGTAATTGTTGTAACTAATGGCCGAGTACATTAAGTCAGTTCCCTAAAATAATATTTAGTATAACGTTAGTCTAAATCTACAAAATTTTCATTAAATATAATGGCGTTAAGTAAAACAACGTTACAATTTCGCAAGCGACTTTTAATCCTAATAGATGGATATACCCATTGATTGGGAGATTTCTATATAAATGTTATAATATTTATATACATTTTCTCTCTTTGAATTCACTATAAATCTCTATAGTTATTGATTAGATAAAGTCATAATCTCACCTTGTTTCGCAGAGGCGAGTCTTTTTCGCAGTAAATCTTTCCAATGTGCGGTTTTGTCGTTTGCCATTCTTAACTTTACTCGGTCATAATATGTTTTA
This sequence comes from Scardinius erythrophthalmus, assembly GCF_964197995.2. NCBI lineage: Eukaryota > Metazoa > Chordata > Actinopteri > Cypriniformes > Leuciscidae > Scardinius > Scardinius erythrophthalmus. Next base: position 25,052,236 of record NC_138239.1, read on the forward strand.
AACTGACCAGCTCAAAACTGATTATTAATCAAACTGTAATATGTTCCGAGTAGGCTAGGCGGTTGATCAACTGTTTACATCTCTGAACGAAAGTCGCACGAGTGACGTAATTGAAGTGCGACAACACATGAGAGTGAATGGCTGCTCGCACTGGCATGAACTTGCTTTCTGGTTAGAATTCAATAACCTTCGACTAGATTCTGTAAGCTAGATGTTCTTGTTCAAAATACCGATGATTGCTTCGACAAAATTGCGTTTAAATGAAAATAATGCGATATCTTAGCGAGTTTATCTATCTGAGGATCTCAATATTGTGTGCTTTAAGTACAGAAGGACATTTCTTTAACAGATAAGTTGCTGAATATTATTTATATCTATTAATGTTAGGGAAATATACTATTAAAAAGTTAATGTGTTTTGTATGTGTTGATCAGTAAAACTTAATGTTGCACATTTGTTTGTGGCGGGACATTTACATAAATAACCATTAAAGTAGTGCATAGTCTGAGTAATATAGTAGACTTGTTAGGAAATGGGACCTCTTGTGTCAAATTCAAGGACTTGCATGAAGCATCTATGCACATGGGTTGTCAACCCTCTGTATTCCAGGCCTGCATTGGCTGGTTTACCACAACATAACATTATGCTTGCTGTCAGGTTTATCATAAATCCAAACACACAACTTTACTGCACAAAAGGAGACAAACAAGCAGAATTATACAGCCAAGTTACCAAAGAAAAGGGATTCACTCCTAGAACAAGGCCTGCATTCCCAAAGTCAGTATTCGCAGCTGGAACGGCCAAAAAAACTGCTGAATATATGAAAAAGCGAGCTGGGATTGATACAGAAGAGCTGTCAAATAATACACCTGCGAGAGGCAGAGGATCTCTAAAAGTTGCCCTTCCTGACCATCCGCTGACCACATCAGAATGGGCAAAACTCAAAGAGGGTTCCTCCAAAGCTGAGCGCTTCGAGATGCAAATGATGGAAGGACTGCTGGCGGCTAATGCAGATGTCAACATCGCCAAATCTCTCTTGGCGTACGTGGTTCAAGACAAAGGCACCCTTTCTTACGAACTCCTTTTGAGGTATCTAACGCTGTGTGTCACAGCTGGGCACCACTCTGAGGTATTTGACACTTACGACATCATGAGAACTTGCTTTAAGACCCTTGACACTGGAGCCTCGTCCCTGTTTATTAAAGGTTTCAGTCAAACTGAACGTTGGAGGGAGGCGCTTGGCGTGTTGGAGGGTATGAAAAAGGCCCTCCTGCCGTCTCCTAGGAACTATGGTGATGCCATCGCTGGGGCAGCACTTCATGGAGACACTGAGACGAGCTGGAAGCTGTACGACGAGCTCCTGGAACAGGGTATCGTACCTAATCAGGACACCTGGCAGTGCCTGTTTCAGAGCGGCATCTCTCAGCGTGGACAGGAGGACAAACTCCTTTCTGTCCTGTCATATATGAGAGATAATCAAATCTACCCAGAGGAGCCGCTGGTTAAAACTATCAAAGCTTGGTTTGAGAGGTAATTGTAAAAAAAAAAATATATATATATACAGTACCAGTCAAAAGTTTGGAAACGTTACTATTTTTAATGTTTTTGAAAGAAGTCTCTTATGCTCATCAAGCCTACAGTTAAAAAAAAACAAAAAAAAAACAGTAATATTGTGAAATATTATTACAATTTAAAATAATGGTTCTCTTTTTTAATATATTTTAAAATGTAATTTATTTTTGTGATGCAAAGCTGAATTTTCATCAGCAAGTACTCCAGTCTTTGGTGTCTTATGATCCTTCAGAAATCATTCTAATATGCTGATTTATGATCAATGTTGGAAACAGTTGTGCTGCTTAATATTTTTTTTATAACCTGAGATACTTTTTTCAGGATTATTTGATGAATAAAAAGTTAAAAAGAACTGTATTTATTTAGAATAGAAATCTTTTGTAACAATATACACTACCGTTCAAAAGTTTGGGAACAATAACTATTTTTTTTTAAGAAATTAGTACTTTAATTCAACAAGGATGCGTTAAATTGATAAAAGGTGATGGTAACGATTTATATTGTTAGAAATGTTTTTATTTTGAATAAATGCTGTTTTTATGAATAAATGCTGTTAACGTTTTACTCATCAATGAATCCTGAAAAAAGTATTCCAAAAAAATATATTAAACAGCACAACTGTTTCCATCATTGATAATAACTGAGTATCAAATCATCATATTAGAATGATTTCTGAAGGATCATAAGACACCAAAGACTGGAGTACTTGCTGATGAAAATTCAGCTTTGCATCACAAAAATAAATTACATTTTAAAATATATTAAAAAAGAGAACCATTATTTTAAATAGTAACAATATTTCATAATATTACTGTTTTTTTTTTTTTGTTTTTTTTACTGCAGGCTTGATGAGCATAAGAGACTTCTTTCAAAAACATTAAAAATAGTAATGTTTCCAAACTTTTGACTGGTACTATATATATATATATATATATATATATATATATATATATATATATATATATATATATATATATATATATATATATATAGCCTATATATATATATATATATATATGCGTAAACACACACATATTTACAAACTTGTGTTACAGGTGATTAATTGTGATAAATTTATTTGACGGCACTAATATATATATAATAATTATAGTTATAATAATTTTATCATGTTAAAGGTGTTATAATTTTCTAACCTGATTATTATTATACTATGTATATGTTTTTCATTCCATTATTGTAAATCTTTATTTGAACTGTTTTATTTTAATTTTTTTATCTGCACAGTTTACCGGATCAGAAATGGAGTGGGAAGTTCTCATTCGTCGCCCCCAGGTACTAATTTCATTTTTAAGTTTTAATTAAATACAATGATCATAAAGACTATTCTTATTAGAGTATTGGTGTGGATCTAACTTGTGTTTTAGTGGAGAGTGCAAAAATTGCAAGGCGTCACTGGAATCCATTCAACTGACTGAGGAAGAGTATGCTCATCTGAAGGATGAAGTGATGAAGAAAGTGATAGAGGGAAGCGACATCTTCTACAAAACCACCCCAGAGGTCTGTCTGCCATATTATATCCTTCTTTTGCCTGAGTTAATTAACCATTGTTAATGTAATCTATAGATATATAGATAAAATCAACATTTAAGCCAGTGTTGTTATTGATAATTAAAACTAAACTAAAACTATTAAAATAATTTCCTGGAATATTGAATGTAAGTTTTTTTGTTTGTTTGTTTTTTTAATAAAAAATGTTGCCTGGAAACTAACTTAAATAAGCTAAAGTTCAAGTTACTAAAATGAATAAAACTAATGTTGAAATAAAAATAAATAATAAATTAAAGCTTCATAAAAAGATTTAAAAAAATGAATACAATTTAAAAAAGCACAATTTAAATTAAAACTGAAAATATAAAAGTAAAAGCTAAAATTCAAAATATTAATAAATGCCTTGTAGTACATGAATAATACTAAAATAGCACTGACATAAACCCCACCCCATACAAAGGTTTCATTCTCATAATAAATGAAAAACACAGTATATTATTTCAATGATGAAATATGTGTTTATATATATTTTCATAAATATTAATAACATATATTAGCAGAATGTATTATCATATTAAAATATATATAATCAGACTTTTGGGGGTAAATGTGCTTAAGTTTAGTGACAATCATGTCACAAATAATTATAATGGCCTTAAAAATGGTTTAATTTTCTTTATACTAAACATTTTTTTCTTGTTTTTTGTTTTTTTTCGATTTTGCAGTGAAATGTGAACTGTGTTTTGTATGAAATTCCCCTTTATATAAAGGAAGTGTGGGTTGAAGTTAAGTAAGGTCTTATTATTTCGTGCCGTTTGACTCCACTAGATGGCGATAGCGTCCTATACATACGAGAGCGTTTTCTATCTACATGACTGATTAAACATGTTATACATGTTGAACTTTAGCCGTTTAAAAAAAAAAAAAAAAAAAAACCTTATTAGACAATTTCAGCCTTGTAAATGAGAAAATAATATTAAAAAACGCACATAGGATAAAAACTAAAGCAGCTTTCTGCCAGGCACTAAATAGGCTGCAACTACGTGATAGGCAAGTTGTGTAGTCATCCAGAATTAGAAGACGTTCCATGCAGTTTTGAGCTCCGTATTAAGTGGAGTCTGGCCCTGAATTAGATGATGTTGTTGTCCGGACTGATGCTTTTTTCAGGCTGTGGGGTCTATAGATGTCAAAAGCATGTGATCCTGTCTAGTTCCACATTTAGCCATGATGTAGGGGCTTTCCAACACATGTTCCTTCATGTGTCTGTCGGGTCCCCGGTTTAGCAAGCTCGTGAAAGCAGTCCAACTGAAGACACAAGGTCACAAGGCAAGCGACTCCTATGAAATTCCATTTGCCAGAAAGAACAGTCATGTTTGTTTGCAAACGCGGTTCTCACGCATAGGAAAAGCATTACATTTCCAAGCACTGTCTCTGAAAGGGACATTTTTATACACTACATCTTGGAAAAACAAAGTACTCAGTATAGCCATAAACAATCTCTAATTTTGGTCATGCACATGATTGATGCTGAGGCATGGGTATTGCTTGTGTGCTTTTTGCTGTTGTAAAACGCAACACAATGGGCTTTCACATTTCAGCCCTCAAAAGCCTCTCACATGAGTGACCCTGGAAAGTCCCTGTCTGCAGCGCTGCATGGACTCCAGCCCCCCGCCATCGCTGCAGCAGCGCTTTATGAAGTGAAACCAGTGCAAGGCAGTTAAAACACCCCCAGTCTAAACTCTCCACAAGCATTTAACAACCCCTAGACAATCATTTTGCCTTTAAAGGAAAAAAAAAGAAGAAAATGGTGCTTTTGGGTGGCTGACGTGACATGAGAACCGTGTCCTGCTGTGTGACATCCAGTACTTCATCAAAAGCAACATTTTAAATGTTAACAGCTTTTAAATGTTGCATAGATGACCTGAGAGTACAAGGATTATTTGCACTTGTAAACATGATTCTTTTTTTTACTTTTTTCCACAACATATGCATATTCACTAGCATTCAAATGTTTGGGGTTGGTATGATTTTTAAATGTTTTTTAAAGAAGTCTCTTATGCTTACCAAGGCTGCATTTATTTGATAAAAAATACAGAAAAACAATAATATTGTGAAATATTATTACAGTTTAAAACTTTTAAATTTATTGTAATACAATGTCATTTATTCCTGTGATGGTAAAGCTGAATTTTCAGCAGCCATTGCTGTAGTCTTTAGTGTCACATGATCCTTCAGAAATCATTCAAAAGGCCAATTCGCACTGCACCGACCAAGGCGGACAGTCGGCAGATTACAGTACGTCACTTCTCGCCAATTCAGCATGTTCAATCGGCGAAAACAAGCTCCGACAGAGGTAATACACCGATCCGACAGAACTCAAGGAAGTGTCTGTTGCCGTCTGTCAGTGTGAATTGGCCTTAATATGCTGATTTGCTGCTCAAGTAACATTTCTTATTATTGTCCAGTTGTGCTGCTTAATATTTTTGTAGAATGTTTGACAAAGTTTTTTTTATTTTTTCATAAAATAAACGAAATAAAATTTTACTGATCTTAAATGCGTGAACAGTAGTGTATATAAAGTGATTTTTTTCTTTAAAGTGCACTATGTAACTTTTGACCTTCTAGCGGTTAAAAAACAAAACTGCATTTTGCAGAAGAACATTGTTTTGGTTGCGCTTCGGCTCTGTGTGACTGTCCAGATGAATATCCTTCTGCTCATAAAACATTCACTACTAGGTTTGAGAGATATAACCAGTTTAGATGAGAAGGATCTTAAGCTGACTAGCTGAAGACGTTACAGTAGCAAAACATGCCTTAGTACTTGTGGAGAAGCTTTTGTTGGCAAGCACAGAGGTGAGACGTTTCTTGTAGTTTGTCACCAGGTTTGCACGCATCTCAGGAGGGATTTTGGTCCACTCCTTTTTACAGATACTCTCAAAAATCCTTAAGGGTTCTTGGCTTTCGCTTGGCAACTCAAATTTTTGGCTCCCTCCACAGATTTTCTATAGGATTAAGGTCTGTAGACTGGCTAGGAGACTCCATGACCATAATGTGCTTCTTCTTGAGCTAATGCTATGTTGCTTTGGTGGTATGTTTTGGGTGATTGTCATGCTGGAAGACCCATCCACAACCCATCTTCAGTGTTCTGGCTGAAGGAAGGAGGTTCTCGTCCAAGTTTTGACAGTACATGGCCCTGTCCATCATACGGTGCAGTCGTCCTGTACCCTTACCAGAGAAACAGCCCTAGAGAATATTGTTTCCACCTCCATGCTTGACTGTAGGGATGGTGTTCTTGGGGTCATAGTCAGCATTTCTCTCCCTTCAAACACGGCGAGTTGAGTTGATGCCAAAGAGCTCAATTTTGGTCTCATCTAATCATAGTACTTTCTCCCAACCCTTCTCTGAATCATTCATTGGCAAACTTCAGATGGGCTTGAACATGTGCCTTCTTGAGCAGGGGGACCTTGCGGGCAAACTAATTGTAGTTTGAGTGTGTTACCAACCTTTCTCGCTTGTTTTTACAACTAACCTGTGCCACTCCCACACCATACACACGTTAAAGTAGGTTTTAATATATGAAACTTAAATTGACTAGGGATTTTGAATGTGGCCATAGTGTTAATAACACATTAAAAAATTAGCACGTCAACCATTTTTATTGCTGAATGTTAAAAAGCCCCTGTTTAGTTTCCGTGCATTCAGTGGCCTGCAGTTTTTCAGGTCAAGCGTGAGCTTTGGGAAGCCTGTTTTTCCCGTTTCAAAAAGAGCAAGCCTGTAATAAAGAAAAGTACAGGACTTGCAGATGCCTTTTCATTAATGTCTGCTGTGGGGCACGGGGAAGTTTTCACATACTCAAATTTCTTTGTTCTCCGTCTATTTTTGTGTGGCTGCCTTTCATTTAATTGGAATTTCATGCATGCTTTGAACAAAACGGTGTACTTTAGAGTATTAAAGAAATGCTGTTCATTTGTTTTTAATGATTCAAACAAACGTTTGCGTTAAGAATTGTCATGGGCTATTGTGTATGTTCCAAGTAGAAAAACTGGCCACTATCAGATCTGGATTAAACCTATGAACGTACGTGTACCAAACACACCCATTGTAAGTACACAAAGTTCTGCACAGCATGCTGGTACAGCATACACGTGACCTCTCGACACCATTGGGGAATCCCCAGTGTTCCTGTTCCCATTCAACCCAACCTCTCCATGACCACGAGAGGATGCGGAGCGAAAACAAAAACACATACGGTGCATGACCTTCATGGTCAAAATCTTATTGAATGTGCAACGTTAAAATCAGGTGAAATCGCATATTTGGATTAATTCAGTCCAATGCGGAGAGCCCTAACCCTACTCAACGCTGCAAGAGTTTTAGAGAGTTGAACAACTGATCACCATCTGCTAACCCCCACCAAAACCAAAAAGGAATTCCCCAAATATCCAGCTCCCCTCCCCCCTCTTTCTGGCGCTCAACCCTCCCCCAGTCTTGCACCCTCTCTCTCACCCGCTAGAACAGACTTCACACTCTCTTAACAAGATTTGTAGCATGCAAAATAGCTGCACTTATTTTTGTTGTCTTGCTTTTTGCATATAGGTGGCTTGGAGGGGTGGGAATTGGAATTTTAGAGGGAAAAATTCTCACGCTCCAGGCAGAACTGAAAGCGCTGGTTTCCAGCCACCTGACAGTCCAGGAATAGTTGTTGGTTTTGACAAACATAGATCTGTGTGCCTTAAACAGAGGCGTTTGTATTAGCTATCGGACTAAACTTTACCACACGGTTGTTTCCTCAACAAAGTTTGCAGTTCCCTCAAAGCAATGAGCAGCGATGCAAGGATTTTCGGTCACACTTTAGTTTAGGGTCAAATTCTCAGTATTAACTAATAATTAACTACAACATTTGCCTCAGGAAACTCCTAATTACTGCTTATTAATAGTTTATAAGGTAGTTTAGGTATTGGGTAGGATTATGGATTTAGAATATGGTCATGCAGAATAAGTCATTATGTGCTGTATAAGTACTTATAAACAGCCAGTATGTAATATGCATGCTAATACTACAACTAGTTTATAGTGAGAATTGGACCCTAAACTAATGATCAATAACTCAACAACTAAACTTAAGTAAATTGTTCAAAATATCTGTGGCGCTTGTTGACGTGGCAGCCTGGAGAACGCAACCTTCCAATCGAGAAGCACCCCGTGTTATTTGATTATTATTTATATAGCATTACTGTACTTATTGATAATTTAATTTCTTTTTATATTGTCAATATTCATTTTAATTTTAGTTTGAGTTTTAGCAATTTTGTTTGTCATATTTATTATTAGTTTTATTTCAGTTTTAGTAATTTTACTACTTAAACCTCAATATTCTTCTCAGTTAGTTGCTAAGGCAACATTTCTTATTTGTTTACATTTTTAAAGTTATCATTTAATTTGTATATTTCATTTTATTTCAGCTATATTAAAATTAACAAAATTATTTTTAATAGTTTTTGTTGCATTTAGCAATACAACGATCGGCTTCCTTGAACGAACTCACTTGAACTTGAGATGATACTGAAAGTTGAATATTTGAAATAATAGTGTTGATTTGTTTGCCTAATTGTTGATCATGCGTATTTAAAGGGATAGTTCACCCAAAACTGAAAATTCTGTTTCTCAAGTTGTTTCAAACCTGTTTGAAGTTCTTCTGCTGACCACAAAAGAAGACATTTTAAAGAATTGAGCAGAAGAAATTCATACAGGTTTGAAACAACATGGGGTGAGCAAATGATGACATAATTAAAATGTTTGGGTGAACTATCCTTTTATTGTCTAATGCTAACTAGTACTTCATACTGTTATTTGTTTAATATTTCATCAAGGTTTGTGTATTTTAACTCAGTATTTGTGTACTTTGACCGCCACTGATGATGAGCTAGGTTTAAGTGTACAGTACGTGACTGTGCAAATGTTTAGAGAATCAAAAGCCCGTCTGCAGCACGAGGCCTGAGGACAGACAGGTGAGGGAGTGACTTGGCCCCAATCCAGCTGGAAATTCCCTCAGATGTTTACATGTTGTTCCAAGGACAATTGTGAAGGGTTTTCAGCCCCTTCTTAAACAACAACAAAGGAGAAGGAAGTTCTAGTCCCAATCCCCCCATCCCCCTTATGCTCTTTGGTTATTCAGCTAAACACAACCTGATCACGCTTTTGAAGGTGAGCCAGGTGTGGTCAAGTTCTGTTTGCAGTTCTGTTGTTTGACTGTAACAAATGCTTTGATATCCCTTGAGACAGATAGGAAAAGTCAAGCATTCTTTGGTCCTGGGATGAAATGGGTTCATGGAATTGACTATGAAGTTGTTGTTTTACAATGCTCTGACAGAAAAGAAGTAGTATGTTCAGTTCTTGCCAGACTATCTGTAAACACACTCCTTTATCTCATGGTTGCTTGCATTCTTCGCCCTTATACTTCCTGTACATTCATGAATGCACATATCTCAGCTCCTCACTTAATCTGATAATATATGTAGACTTTCATGAGTTTCAGGCTGGGGCACTTCCAATGATATGTCTGTCTGCAGTAAATGTCACCCGCCTGGCCTCGTGTTTTTGCCTAAAGTAATATCTGTGCAGTCTCACTATAGCATCACAAAACAAAAATGCAAAAATAACGATTGTTTGTGAAACAGAAGATTCCTCATCTGTTATAGAAGGCTAAAATCCTCATTTGGTGAATTGTTCTTATAGTATATTAATAATTCTCAAGGTAACACTATTAAATCAAGAAAATGACTATTATAGTATACTATTTTATTATTTTTATATAATTGTATCATTTTTAATAGTTCTATTTAGTTTTAACTTATTTTAATTGTCTTATTTTAGTATTAAACTATTATAGCATTTATTTATATTTTTTATTAGCTTTTATTTTTATGATTTTAATTTAATTAGTTTAAGTTTTAGGTATTTTGTTGCGTGTTTCTGTCATTTTTTTCTGTCATTTATTTTTTATAACTTCTTTCATTTTAGTTAGTTATCAAGGCAACAGTTCTGTTTCTTATTTCTATATAGCTTTCATTTCATCTTTATTTCAATTAACAAACACAATTTTTATTAGTTATAGTTAACAATTACAACACTGGCCTGATGGCTGTAATGTAATTCAGCATAAAGGTTTTCAGCTGTCCTCCTTGTCTTGTGCAACACCGGTTGCGCTTCTCTTGTGCAATGCGCTGCACAACACCAAAGTGAGGTAATTTACATAGAAGACCCCCGTCCATCCAGGCAACCATCCGTTGCTGTTGTTGAAGGACGGTTACAAGAGTGCATAGTGTTGCATCTTTACTGCCCCTTTTGTTTCTTTGCTTGCATGGACTTTAAAATTGTGGTTAGTTTTAGCTTCAGAATAAACAACATGAAAATAATAGTGCAAAGCTTCAACAGATTTTTACTAAACTGCAAGATTGTGACTTTTTTCAGAATTATGCATATTGTCTGTACCAGTCTATTTGTCAGTAGCATATATTCACTGTGATCAGGGTTATGAGAATAACCACTTGTTTTTGTTCTGTACAGGAGCTTAAAAGCTTTAAAGCATTCGTGAAGCAGAGGCCTCCCTTTGATATTGTCATTGACGGTCTTAATGTGGCTAACACTACACCCAAGGCCACCCACTCTGAGACGGTGAGTGACGGGTCACTTTAACTGCTTGGATGTTCCAAGACTGGGCCGGTTTCTATGTGGGTAATAGGTGACCTTTTAAATCGCTTAACTGGCTAGACAGTCAACCTACTCTGATTTAAAGCACTAAAGGCAGAAAATAGAAACTCATCAGTCGGCATTCTAAAGTCAAGAAAACAGAAAAGAGTGCAAGAGGATCGACCAGGGGGGGACGATGCTGAGCGTGGTTGTCACTTCTTACTTTTTATGCAATAAAACAGCTTTAGGGAACAGCCCCGATTTCTCATAGTTTCCAACCTAAAAGACCCCAAACCCACAAAACCCAGCACAGTTACTCAAATGAAAAAAAGGGAAATTACAATGTCCATAATATTACACAGAATGTGTTACACATCAGCCCACCTACGAGGTGGTGATCAGTCCCAGTAGTGGTTTTACATTTAGTTATGCTCCTTCATAATAGTACCTAAGGGATTTTATTGCCTACAAATAGGCTAGAAGTTTTAGATAAGTACCCACTCCCACCCATTGCACCCTCAACCACCCATTAACGGAAAACTAATGACTTGAAAAAGCAGATAGAGGATCATTTCACTACATTTCCCCCATTGATTAATCACAGTACTTTAAGCTTTCTGAAATGTTGTTTAAATATGCAAATCAGGCATTATCTAATGAAATATGCATATAATAAATTAAAAGTATATTATGAATTAGATATATGGACAATCCCTGTAAAAACCTTCAGATTATACATTTGGTGTATGCAAGTGGTATTGAACTGGAGATTTCTGGCTCAGTGCAGGAGAAAAAACTCATTTAGAGTTTAAAGATAGTTGATATCTACTGGTGCAAATAGATGCAGTGAAATGAAATAAAATAAACGCTTAAATGTGCATTTTGGATTTCTTTTCACAAGTCTGAAATAAGACATGTTATGGAAGTAAAACAGGCCAAAATCTAAAAATTGACCAGTGCATGAAAAACAATGGTTTCGCTTTAGTATCTTATCACAACGGATATGATTAACATTAAATCCTTCACTTGACGTTAATCTACAAATTATGATGTAACACAAACTTCCTTGACATTTCTGTTCAAGGATCCTTTTTCTTTCTGCTCACTCATCCATGGCTTTGGCACTTCTTTTTTTTTTTTTTTTTTTTTCACCTCAGACTCGCGTCACACATTATTAACACAAACATACCCCATAGCAATTGTAGCACGAAGGCAGGGGATTTTACACTCATTTTGATATGACTAAGTCTGTATTTTAAATCAGACATGTGCCTTTTGTGGTCAAGTTTATTTTTGGTGGTAACATTTACCCCACTTCCTCGCTAACTGGCACATTCAATGAAACGCTAGTATTAACCGGTTTTCTCTGCACACAGTCTGAGCAGGGCCGTCCGTGTGTGAAAATGAGAGCTTCAGTTCAGTTAACTTGTGGCCAAAGTATACCTAAATGTTTTGTTTACAAGATAAGTAACCGGACTGTATGCAAGAAGCATAGGGAAATGAAACCGAGTGCAAATTTACAAGACTAACATGCTGGAAGGAAAAGTGTCTCTTTATCTAGAAATGCTTAGGCAAAGGTGATTACAGGCAGAGGTCAAAGTTGGATTGTGAAACAGGACACTATCATGTGTACGGTGCTTTCCAGAGTAAACCAGCCCATCTGTGGCTCACCGTCCACTTCCTTATCATGAATTAGCAGAAAAGATCGCACCTGCAATTCCCCAATTAGTACTTCCTTGTGTCTAAAATAACAAAGGATACAAGATAGACTGGAATTCATTGGAACTGACTTTGCATATTCAAACTGTAGATGATATTATACTCTAATCTAAATTTGAGTATGAAATATATTTAGAAGGTTAATACCGTGGAACTGGTTGATGCAGTAGAGTCATGTATATATATATATATATATATATATACATGACTCTACTGCATATATATAAAACTATATATATAAAATTGTGTGTGTGTATTGCATGTAACTATTGCATGTATGTTCATTTTAGATTAACTTTTCTGCAACTTTGATTGGGCTTCAAATTGAAAGACACACACATTTTATATATATATATATATATATATATGCAGAACTAACTCTTAATTGTTTTGTCTTTTAACCAACTGGGTCCAAGGTGAATGTTAATTAAGTATTTCTACAATTTCTTTGTTAAAATGTAAAAAAAAAAAAAAAAATTGTGAAGTTTGAAAAATAATGTTTGTAAAAAAAGCCCAATATATTATTTTATTAATTAATGTAATACTTATAATTCACTTCTGTTCTAGTGTTCTAATCTTGTGTACTAATTTAGTTTCTAAATGGAATTGTGCACTAATTGTGATGTAAATCTTTAAATACCTAAATGTATAATAATTGTATGCTTTTAAAATTAAAACTGACTTACAGAGATATTATGTATGCTTATCATGGTTTCAGAAAAGTTTTTTTAATTAGTCACTTCCTGCATGGTGCCCGCTGCAAAAGACTTGTGTATCTCCTGGAAGAAAGAGTGAGAAAAACAAATATCTACACTTAAATTATTTTAAAATATCATATATTATATATTAAAAATAACAATGATATATCATGATGCATGTACGGGGTCTTAAATCTAAACAGCTACATGCAAAGAACCTTAGATATTTTTAGCACAGAGCTTTTAACCTTTACTGACCGCAGGGGGTATTGGAAAAACAACTTCCTGTGTAATCAGGAAACTCCCCCCTCATGGTGTGTGTGCGTGAGTGGGTGGCACTGAAGTAGGCTAAAACAATGTGAGCAAGAATAATTTTCCCACAGTTGACCTGCTAAAGGTCCCAAATTCATCTGTAGTGCCAAGGGAAATTCCTCTTTAAAAAAAAAAGAAAGTCACAAGTCGCAGCTCATTTCATAGAGAAAATGATGAATGAACTGAGGTCTCTCATTCATTAAAAACTCATGAATGACCTCGTTTATTTCTAACATCTGAATGGAAATGGTAAAAGGTCACTGAGAGTGTGAATTATCTCCGCAGTTGCTTGCAGTCGTATCGGAGTTGGAACGTCAGGGTCTGAACATTCTGGTCCTCGGCAGAAAGCACATGCTACAACCTTCCCGGAACTGGGACAGACAAAACATGAACAAGATCAAGCAGAAATCCCACTGCTTCTTCACCGAGAACATGTTAGTATGACCCCCGTTTTCTCAATCGCATACTGTACACCCTGTTCCAAAGCTGCCTACGCAAGCAGCAGTTTAAGGGATCAGTAAGAAATGAATACTTTTATTCAGAAGTGACAGTAAAGTCATTTATAATGTTCTAAAAAATTTGCCACTCAAATAAATGCTGTTCTTTCAAACTTTATATTCATCAAAGGAAAAAAAAGTATCAGTTTCCGCAAAAATATTAAGCAGCACTCATAGGTGAAGCAGGTTTCTTTAAATATCTCCAAATTAGCCCACATGTCAAGGTCTGGGTAGATTAGATACAAGCAAACTATCATTTCTTGTAGAAACAAGTTGGATGCAGGAGTAAACACTTGAGCAACTTAGACAAGGGCCAAACTTAGACGGGGTCAAAGCATCTCTGAAACCTCAGGCCTTGTTGGTTGCTGCCGGTCAACAGTGAAAATTTATCAACAGTGGTCCTAAGTGGGACAAACCACAAACCGGTGACAGGATGTTGGGGGCCCAAGGTTTTCACAAGTCCCACAAAATTTGAATGATGGTTATGGGAGGAATGTGTCACAACACACAGTGCATTGCATATAGTATGGCTGCGTAGCCACAGACCAATCAGAGTGCCTGTGATGACCCCTGTCCACCGTCGAAAACACCTACAATGGGCACGTGAGTGTCAGAACTGGACCTTGGGTCAGTGGAAGAAGGTCGCCTGGTCCGTTGAGTCTAGTTTTCTTTTATATCACGTTGATGTCCGTGTACATGTGCACCGTTTACCTGGGGAGGGATGGCACCAGGGTCACTGTGGGACGACAACAAGCCGGTGGAGGGAGGGTGATGCTCTGGGCAGTTCTGCTGGGAAACCCTGCGTCCGGCCATTCATGTGGACGTTAATTTGAAACGTTCCACCTAATTAAAGATTTTTGCAGACCAGGTACAACCCTTCATGACAATGGTTTCCCTGGTGGAAGTGGCATCTTTCAGTAGGATGTTGCACCCTGCCACACTGCACACATTAGGTGCTTTCTCACTGAAGGAACCTTTCCATGGTTCCTAGAACTAATGACGGAAGTACCCGCTTGTTGGTGTGTTCGCACTGCAGGACCTGGGAATAGTTCTAGGAACACCTTTTGGGGGAACTAAATTAGCTCCTACTTCAGAGTAGGCTCTGACCCAGCACATCGTATGCTGAATGCATGCAAAACACCAGCACCTGCCATTTAAAAAAAAGCTGTGTACACACAGTTTATAGCCTATATATTTACTCCACGAACTCTATGAACATGGAAAACAGTGATAGATGGGCCTCTTAACTTTTACGCTAAGGAGAAAATCCAACGCAACTTTAGGGAACCAGGCATCAACCACACAGCAAACGCTAATACCTTTTCATATACTGTTTACTTTCTTTGTATTACAGTTCTATCTAATAACGCATTAGACAGGAATGTTAAACAGATTGTAAACTAATGAAGACAGAGAATGGGAGCTGTGTGCTCAAGCTCTAGCGTTCTCAGCGCTGTCAAAATAAAAGTCACAACATGCGTGGCTTACGTCACTTCAGAGTTCCTACTGGCGGTGCGAATGTAACCAGGAAAATGGCCCTAGGGGAACATTTAGTTCTCTGGGAAGCATCCTAGTGGCTAGTTCCTAGAACTAAGTTCCTATAACTAACTACCCGGTGCGAAAGCCCCCATTGTTTAGGAATGATTTGAGGAACATGAAGAAGAGTTTCAAGGTGTTGCTCTGGCCTCCAAATTCCTCAGATCCTCAGAATCCTGCCTATATAGAACACTCAAAATCCTGGTCCTTATGTAATCCTTCCAGATTCTGTTCCGTTATCATGCTATCTAGAAGTCCTCACTGTTTCGTTACAGTTTCTGTCAAATGTGTTAGTAACACATGTACCCGATCACTTCCCTTCTCTTCGTCATTCAGTATAAACCCCACAATGATTTCATTCACTAAGCATGAAAGGTATTTTTGATACAGTGCACTGTTTTTCTTGGATGACTGCCACAGGTCTGAAGACGACCCGTTTCTGCTGTATGCTGCTTTGCACTCTGGCGTTCACTGTAACTTTCTTAGTCGTGATCTGATGAGGGATCACAAAGCCTGCTTGCCAGACAGAGCTACCAGACGCCTCTTCTTCAAGTGGCAACGTGGACATCAGGTGGTAATCAGTCATTATGCCCCAGGAAAAAGGGTTCGATTTCAGGTAGGTTTCGGAAGGGAGAGACATTGTGTAATCATTCGTAATCATTAGGATGACTGATGACGTGATTGTGTTTTTCAGAGGGTGTCTGCTTATGACACCATCGTTCAGACCTCCGGCAGCTCCTGGCACATTCCGTACGATGAGAATGGAAGAGATAGAGCCTCATATGAAATTCCTCAGAAATGGCTCTGCCTCACTCAAGAACATTGAGGCTTGAGTTACTGCTAGTGTGCTGGCTGAAAAAATCCATTAAATTAAATCAATTTCAAAATTGAAATTAGAATCAATAAAAAAAATACTTTGCAAAATGTCCAATTGTGTTTCTTCTGCTGCTTAACTACTTTTATTTTATACAATATGTTACCGGCAAAGTGTGAAATCCCGGTATTGTATAGAATGCCTAGGCAATGTATAGAATGCCTGATGGTTTTTGGCAAAAATACATTACCTAATTCTATACATTACCTAGGCATTCTATAGCATGCCGGATTACACACTTTGCCGGTAACATATACACTAACAATAAAAATGATTCAACCCCCACAGAGACCATTACAAATGTAAGCTTTTCTAAATACATACAGTGCTATGCATAAGTTTAGACACCCATGCTAAAGTTGACTAAAAAGAGGAATAAAAAATCCTCTTTTGGAAATTGAACTTAATGCCTTAATTTAAAAAATGAGGAAAAATCCAACCTTTAAGGACACCAATTTTCTTTGTGAATGAATAATGTATCGTAAATAAATAAATGTTCTTCCTTAAAATACAGGGTGCATAAGTTTGGACACCCCTATGTTAAATTCCCATAGAGGCATTTAGGATACTATGCATCCTGATAAAGTTCCCTTGGCCTTTGGAATTAAAATAGCCATACATCATCACATAGCCTTCACCATACCTAGAGACTGGCATGGTTTTATTTCAGTTAGCCTAATAGCTGGTTTGATTTGCATTGAGAGATGATCTTATGGAAAGTACTCCATGCCAATCTCTAGGTATGGTGAAGGCTATGTGATGATGTGGGGCTATTTTAATTCCAAAGGCCAAGGGAACTTTATCAGGATGCATAGTATCCTGGATCCATGAAGTAACTGGCCTTTAAAAATAAAAATCTGCCTGCCTTTATGGGAATTTAACATAGGGGTGTCCAGACTTATGCACCCTGTATTTTAAGGAAGAACATTTATTTATTTACGATACATTATTCATTCACAAAGAAAATTGGTGTCCTTAAAGGTTGGATTTTTCCTCATTTTTTAAATTAAGGCATTAAGTTCAATTTCCAAAAGAGGATTTTTTATTCCTCTTTTTAGTCAACTTTAGCATGGGTGTCTAAACTTATGCATAGCACTGTATATAACACTTTAGTGGCATATAAAAGTGAAAAAAAATATATATATATATTTATTTTTTTCATAAAACAGCCATGTCATTATTCATCATTGCTGTTTTATAAATCACTTACTAGAATGATATGGTACAAAAT
Source organism: Scardinius erythrophthalmus (assembly GCF_964197995.2). Lineage (NCBI taxonomy): Eukaryota > Metazoa > Chordata > Actinopteri > Cypriniformes > Leuciscidae > Scardinius > Scardinius erythrophthalmus. The sequence goes on from NC_138239.1 coordinate 25,069,873, forward strand.
TGTTTTAAAACATAATTAACCCTTTGGAAACTCAATGAAAAACTTAATTAGCTTTAGTTTTGACGCATGTATAAATTTCGCCCATGCATGTGCTGAAGTTGAGTGGCAGATGTGGCCAAGACAAAAGAGCTCTCACAAAAGCTAAGAGAAGAAGGCTATGGCGACTAGAACATTTCCTGGACACTAAAAGTTCCCAGAGACACAGTTGGCAGCATCGTTTCTAAGTTTAAAACATATGGTACCATTACAAACCTTCCAAGGCTTGGAAGAAAAAGCACAATTTTATCAAGAGGAAAAAGATGTTTTATCAAAGCGGCTGTGAAAAACCCTCAATTTACTGCCAAAGACCTGCTCGATGACCTGATGAACATAGGAAAAAACATTGCAGACTATAAATAGAACACAAACAATCATTGACTTCACGCCCGGACACCTTGGCAAACGCCAGACAGAGAACATAAAAGGCTAGCTTGAATATACTAAAGGAATTTTTGATAGTCCTGCAAGAACCATGGATCAGCAGTATGCTTGGCATAAAAAAAGTCATGGCTTATGTTATGACCAGAAGAACACTATCCCTGCAGGGTCAAGCGTGGAGGTGTGTCAGTCTTGTTACGGGGTGCTTTACTTCTGCAGGAGGCAAGTGTGGGTATCTGCTTGTTGGAAACTGAGTAATGGGAGTGTTGAAAGGTCTTTACAATTGGTCCTGAAAACTTTCCGATAGGATGTGGGTTGAAGCAATGTGTACCTTTCGGGCACACCCCTACCTTTGTGTGTGTGTCTGTGTGTGTAATGGTCCTAAAATAATAAATAAATGTAATAACAATTATCACAAAAATCCCCGCTATCCATTATGTCCAATTCTGTTTCTTCTATTGCATACCTACTTTTATGTTAGTTGCACTAGCAGGTAACGTTGACTGCTCCTAATGTATAATCATAATCATCTAAAAATCTTCAGAGACTCATATATTTACTCATAAACCGGTATATCTAAGTAACTATACCTGAATATGAAGTCTGATTGCGTAAATGCTTATTTTCAATAGCATGTGTTTTCCATGTATAGTTAATGGCATACATTATAGCAAGGTTCAACTATTTTATAAAGATAGATTTCAACTGAAAATTTGCACTGTGTTCTCGGGACAAGGGTGTTTTTCACAACTGTCAGGTTTTAACACGTTGACATACAATAACACGTAGGCTAGTAGCCTAATAAAACAGAAATTCTCAATGTGATTTATTAGATAAATCAATAAATCAAAACGGCCTATTTGTGTTCAAATGGATAAATACATTTTACAATTTCTTAAAACCCCATTTAATTTCTGACACTGGTTGTACTTTTATTTAAACTAGTTATATTGATTTAAACGTGTTAATAAGGAGCCATATACAAGGATTACATGTGATAGGTCTACTATATGCTTACTTTAATTAAACTTTGGTCACTCTGTCAGAACTACCAGTATTCATAACCTCGCTCATTCAACCCCTCATAAAATTGTACTAAAATACAATGTAATAAACTGCTTTTTGTAGTTTTCTAAAACTACAAGCTAACTGTCCTTGTTAATATCAAGTGCTTTTCACACACAGGCCCATGCGGCGCGTCATGATGGCATCTCACCCGGATATGAATGCCGGAGCCGGTTGTATCATTTCCGGTGTACAACAGAGCTGTGGTTTAGGTCTGTTTACAAACTAGAGATATTAAACCCTAAATCTCTAGCATTATGTCCCGAGGCTCGAGCGCGGGGTTTGATCGACACATTACCATCTTTTCCCCAGAGGGGAGACTCTATCAAGTCGGTGCGTATCGATGAAAATGTGTCTTTATTAAGTCGAAAGAATAAATGCTCAGTCATTTTGCAACATGTTCATTCTGCACCTTCTTTAGCTCATGCTATTGTATTTACAGCAGCATTAAACATTGATTTGTTTAAAACGGACGACAATAAGTATGAGTGGAATATGTTGTTAAAATTAATTCGTTTTTTGACACGTTTATCAATACTCGTTTTAGCTTTCACTTACATGACATATCCATCTGAACTCATTGTTTTTACCAATATGGATAAATGTATTTTTGGTTTCATAATGTTAACAATTATGTAAGCAGAGGTTTATTTAATACTGTTCACATGTGAAACCGTTTCACCTGTAAAATCTAGGTTATGTCTTGCATGCAAAATCACTATCAGTTATGAATTATTTGCCCCTATATAATATTGTGCAAATAACTGTATACATTTAGAATTAAAATAAATAGAATATATATATATATATATATATATATATATATATATATATATATATATATATATATATATGTATTTCTCGTATGGGTAAATTTTCTCTTGTATATTAGTAAAAGACTAATAATAAAACATCTGGTTGTTAAAATGAGAATTTTACCTTTTTCTTTTCTTTTCTTTTTTTTAGGAAGAATTTATGACCATTGTTAAAATGTTCATTTTATTTTCCACAGAATATGCATTCAAGGCCATTAATCAGGGAGGTCTTACGTCATTAGCCGTTCGAGGGAAAGACTGTGCGGTTGTTATAACTCAAAAGAAAGTTCCAGTGAGTCTGTTTGTATTTAATGTAATTTATTTTATAAAAAGTGTGTTTATATCTCCATGTAACATATTAACTATTGTATTTAATGTAATTTATTTTATAAAAAGTGTGTTTATATCTCCATGTAACATATTAACTATGCAAAAAAAAAATGTTTCAGTGACAATGGCAGTTGTATGAGCAATACTAATGTAATCTTTTCTCTTTTAATCACCCAGGATAAGCTTCTCGATGAGTCCACTGTCACTCATCTATTCAGAATAACAGAAAACATTGGCTGTGTGATGTCTGGCATGACAGGTAAACTTATCTGTACACCGCGATTGTCCAGCTTGCGTTAAGTTTGGAAAATCTCCTTTTGTGTGGTGAAATGTTAAACTGTGTATTAATTTACACCACGTGTGACGTCTTATGTTTCTCTCTGAAGCTGACAGCAGGTCGCAGGTGCAGAGGGCGCGATATGAAGCTGCTAACTGGAAGTATAAATACGGCTATGAGATCCCAGTAGACATGCTGTGCAAGCGCATTGCAGACATCTCACAGGTGTACACACAGAACGCTGAGATGAGGCCTCTGGGCTGCTGTAAGTCTGCAGTCTGCATATGAAGCTGTTCTGAATCGAATCAAGTCAAGTCACATTCATCTGTATAGCGCTTTATACAATACAGACTGTTTAAAGTGGTTTTGATTTAAAACAGTGTCATTATTCAGCTCAATTTAGTTCAGCGTTGATTCAGTTCATTATAATAATTGTGTCAGTGTTGCAAAGGTCAAAATGTCAAAGGCAGCTCTACAGAAAGCAATAGTGGCTTTTATTAGCATTAACCGAATTAGTGTCTAGACAGGCCGCATACGACATATTATGCAGTAGAGTGTGAAACAATCTGTAGTAGGGCTGTCAAACGATTAATCGCGATTAATCGCATCCAAAATAAAAGTTTGTTTACATAATATATGTGTGTGTACGGAGTATAATTATTTTCTATATATAAATACACAAACATGCATGTATATATTTAAGAAATATTTGCATGTATATACTGTGTATATATATTTATATCATATATATAATTTATATTATATATATAAATAACACATTTTTCTTAAATATATATATATATGCATGTGTGTGTATTTATATATAGAAAATAATTATACTCCGTACACACATATATTATGTAAACACAAACTTTTATTTTGGGTGCGATTAATCGCGATTAATCGTTTGACAGCCCTAATCTGTAGTATGCAACAATAAATGCTGTGTTATGTTAAAATGTTATCACATCGCTGTTCAGCATCGGCAAGAAGTGTGCAGTTCTCTCATAAATCAATATGGCCATATTTGCCGTTTAGTCCAATATGTGTGGGTAAAATGCTAAATTTTAGTAGTCCAGTGAAGTCATCATGAGACTAATATTTGGTAATCTCTATTAAATTGCATTGTGTGATATTACATTTACCACTAGATAGCATTTACATATGTCCTGTATATCCACCACCAAACCATAATATATTAATGGTGAAAAATCCCCACAAGGTACTATCGGTTTCTAGTACAAGGGTGGTGCTTTCATACTATCTACATACACTAGTGTTCAAAAGTTTGTAGTCAGCAAGATTTTTTTTTAATAGTTAACGCATTTATTCAGCGAGGATGCATTAAACTGATCGAATGTCACAGTAAAGAGATTTTTAAGGCTACAAAAATGTCTATTTCAAGTATTATTATTTTGTTTTACTTTCTATTCATCAAAGAATCCAGAAACAAAAATATCAAGTGGCACAACTGTTTTTAACATTGATAATGAGAAATGTTTCTTGAGCCTAGAAGTAGATAGTATCTAATATCAAGTCTAACGCATTGCATTGTGTCATGCAGTATTAAATATAATGTTCTCTGGTTGTATACTGCACCTGTATATCATGTATTTATGCAAGTATACACACAACATGCCTACTAAGAAGAGTACTATCGTAGGCCATTCAGGACATTTCAGAATTCAATATTATGGAATGTTATTGTTATATAAATAACTTTGTTTTTAATGTTGTCTCTTAATATTGTTTGGACATGTCAGGTATGATTGTGGTTGGCGTGGATGAGGAGCTGGGGCCGCAGGTCTATAAGTGTGATCCTGCAGGCTACTACTGCGGCTTCAAGGCCACTGCTGCGGGCGTCAAACAAACAGAGGCCACAAGCTTCCTGGAGAAAAAGGTGAAGAAGAAATTGGATTGGACCTTTGAACAAACAGTGGAGGTATAAGTTCCTTCTGCATCACCGATGGAATCAATGCCCTTTGTTATGTTGTGTCCTCTTATTTTGAGTTCTTCTATGCACTTGTCATCCTCACAGACTGCAATAAGTTGCTTGTCTACCGTTCTGTCCATCGACTTCAAGCCTTCAGAGCTGGAGATCGGGGTTGTGACCACAGAGGAGCCCAAGTTCAGGTGGGTTTGTACGTTGCAAGTGAAACAGGATGTAACATTTACATATCACTACATAGCATTTACATATTTACGTATGTCAACAGCCAAACCATACTCTATAATTGGTGAAAAATCCCCGCTAGGTACTTCCAGTTAGTAGTACTAAGCTGGTATTTTCATACTATCTGCTTACAGTAGTTCAAAATAGTTTTTTTTTTTTTTTAAAGAAGTTAACTTTTATTCAAGTAAGCATGAATCAAAAGTGACAGTTAAGACATTTATACACATATTTCAAATAAATAATTAAATACACATTTCAAATAAATGTTATTTCATTATCAAAGAATCCTGAAAAAGTGCATCATGGCAAATCAGCATATTAGAATGATTTCTGAAGGATCATGTGACACTGAAGACTGGAGGAATGATGCTGAAAACTCAGCTTTGCCATCACAGGAATAAATTATATTTAAAAATATATTAAAAATAGAAAACTGTCATTTTAAATTGTAATAATATTTCACAGTATTAGTGTTATAACAGCAGGCTTGGTGAGGATAAGAGACTTAACAAAAAACATCATACCGACCCCACATTTTTTAACTCTTTTACAAAATTCTGTAATGAAACACTCGATGGTCTAGGGATAGGCTGAAAGGTCCTTGCAATTGCATCATTCTCTATAAGGCACAGCTGATTGGTTCCTGCTGTATCAGTAGCCAATGAACTCGCTGCTCAACCTTTATATACTGTTCAGCATCTGCCTTAGCAGAAACCCTCCACCTTCCCCAGCTCCACCTGTATAGGTACGGGTAATTCATGTACGCTATGTTGTACGGCAGCAGCATGTCTTACTTGCTCACAGCAGTGTGTCTCTCGTGTGTTTTGGCAGTAGCAAGTCCTGTGCTTGTTCTGCAGCAGCAATAACAGCATTATTACGCCAAGACCAAATATATCAACATTGTCAGACCCATTACCAATGCCAAACACTCATGTTGTCATGACAGAAGTGTATTTATTTCAAACCACTAGGTCATTAACTTTTTTTTGTCATGTTGTGTAAAAATGATTGACTACACGTATTAAAGTTGTGAAATTTCATTTTGTAGTAATGTATATTTCTATATATTTCAGAATTTTGTCAGAGTCCGAGATTGACACCCACCTCATGGCTCTTACTGAACGGGATTGAGAATATCTGCACGAGTCCTTACCCTGTCACAAAAAAAGTCTGAGAACTACAATCATGTCATCAATATTCAGGTCAACTGTTGTTTTTTGCTGTTTATGTAGCTTTTTTCTTGCAACAATACAATAAAAATAATTTTTTGGAAAACTGTTTTTTTTCCCTGGTGTTACTATTATTTTTTCAAATTTAATGTGTATTTATGTATATTTGTTGTATATATATATATATATATATATATATATATATATATATGAAGAGTTCAGATGCAAAAGCCTCTAAGTGCCATCTGAAATTTTCTTCTAGAATGATCATTTTTATCAAACTCATATATTTAAGTTCAATAATTTTACTTAAATGGCAATGAAAATTACCTATTAGTTGTCATTTAAGTGAAATTACTTAAATATACAAGCTTTATAAAAATGATCATTCTAGAAGAAAATTTCAGATGGCACTTAGAGGCTTTTGCATCTGAACTCTTCATATATATATATATGTATATGAGAGAGAGATATTAGTGCTATCAGATCAGTTAATCGTGATTAATCACATCTAACAGAAAAGTTTGCGTGTTTACATAATATATGTGTGTGTATATTATTACATTTATATATATTTCTGTGTGTGTATATACACTGCCATTCAAAAGTTTTGGATTGGTAAGAGTTTTAATGTATTTAAAAGAATTATTAGAATATTAGAATGATTTCTGAAGGATCATGTGACAGTGAAGACTGGAGTAATGATGCTGAAAACTCAGTTTTGCATCACAGAAATAAATTATATGTTAAAATATATTCAAATATAAAAGTTATTTTAAATTTTCATAATATTTAATATTACTGTTTTTTTTTTTTTTGTATTTTCAATCAAATAAATGCAGCCTTGGTGAGCATAAGAGACTTAAAAAAAAAAAAAAAGGTTTGGGACTTACCAAGGCAATGTGTATATATACACACATATTTACACACACACACACACACATATATATATATATATATATATATATATATATATATATATATATATATATATATATATATATATATATATATATATATATATATATATATATATATATATATATATATATATATATATATATATATATATATATATATATATATATATATATATATATACACACACACACACACACACACACACACACACAGTAGTCAACATTTGAAGTGGATCAAAGCCTTTCAACAAAGTTATACATAAATTTTGAACAATACCCGTTCTTTAGGCAACTTTTTTGATCCACTTCAAATGTTGACTACTGTGTGTGTGTGTGTATATATATATATATATATATATATATATACACACACACACACACACACACACACACACACACAGAGTGCTGGTCAGAATTATTTGCCCCCTTGGTACAGTAAATATGATCAAAGTTGGCTGTAAAAAATAAATCTGCATTGTTAATCCTTTTGATATTTTATTAAAAAAAATTAGCAAAAATCAAACCTTTCATTGAAGTAAAATAATTGAAAGTGGGGGTATTCTCCTATAATGCCTGATGAGTTTGGAGAACACATGCTTGGTTTTGTGCTCAGTGACCCATTTTTGTTTTGATTTTGATGTTTGTTTTTGGATCACTGTCCTTTCCAACAGATAAAAAATCTAAACCTGCTAGAAATCTTATGACGGCCCATGTTTGGATCTTCCAACAGGACAGTGATCCAAAGACAAACATCAAAATCAACACGAAAAAGGGTCACTGAGCACAAAACCAAGCATCTGCAATGACCGTCTCAGTTCCTGACCTGAACCCTATAGAAAATGAGTGGGCTGAACTGAAGAGAAGAAGCGCCAACATGGATCTGGGAATCTGAAGGATCTGGAGAGATTCTGTATGGAGGAATGGTCTCTGATCTCCTGTCAGGTGTTCTCCAAACTCATCAGGCATTATAGGAGAACACTCAGAGCAGTTATCCTGGTTGCAAAAAGTATTTAATAAAAGGGGGCAAATAATTGTTCCCAAGAAAAACATTTATTTCATAATGTGATTTTTCCCCCCACTTTCAATACTTTTACTTCAATGAAAGGTTAGATTTTTGCTTATTTCTTTAATAAAATATCAAAAGAATTAACAATGCAGATTTATTTTTTACAGCCATCTTTGATCATATTTACCAAGGGGCAAATAATTCTGACCAGCACTGTAAATACAGACACACACACATTAATCTGTAACTTGAACTTAAGCGCACCATATTATATTGCAAACTGTTTCCTTTTGAGGAGATGTGCTGCTGCCTCGATCTCCTGCTCTTTATAATGTATTTTATTCAGGGCCAGTATTGAATTTACTGTACGAAAGCACTAGAAAGCCTCCTGGGGTCTCAATCCCCTTCATTTATGGTAAGCAGTGTGCGTTTGCACCTGTCTGGTTTCCTCACACTCTCTTTAAGATGTTAATAGCATTTCCTAAACTCTTACTACAGAATCCCCTCCAGACGTGGTATTTGCATAAACGTAGCGCTGCTCGCCTAATAGAGAGACGGCAAACAAGAGCCGGATTTTCCAAGCGCCGGCTTGCTGTCATTTCTCGGAGCTGGCTGAATCATACGAGTATTATCCTGCAGTCACAGGAGCTGCGAAGAGCCCTGCGTCTCCTAACCAGACTCCACAGGGCTCGCAAATGGAGCGCTATGACTAAATCATTTGCATGGAACTCTTTAAGAGGTGTCTTAGGGACTGAAGAGGCACAACGGTATCTCAAAATCAAAAAGGCGTGCTGTCCGGATTCACATTCGGAAATAAGATGAGTTAAGCTGAAGGTGGAGTCCCTTTAAAGATCTCAGGTTTGTATTCAAATCAAGAAAACCACACACACTTGACTTTCCTTTACTGTAAAGGCCAAGGCAGAAAGTAAAGTGTGACTGCGAGTTGAACTGCATGACTTGTAGGTTGTGAATGTGAAAGTTTGAGGAAATTTTCGAGGAGTTTCACTTCACACTGTTGGCTTGAGTCCATTTTAAATCGAAATGGCAAACGCTAGGAATATACTAATAGATGAACACCAGTTCTCTTCAGGCCAGAGGCGTTAACAATGTTGCCAAATGAACACTACACCCTTTCCCAAGAATATCAACAGGGGAGGAACTTTCTAGTAATAAATCAATCTAAAATGTTTCCTGTGGGTGAATTGTTGACTAACTATTCTGCATAAAGCAGCATTGTGCAATTACACGCCGTTCCTTATTTTGGGAATTCAGGAAGTCGGGGAACTCAGCTTTGCCAGTTTTGTCAGAATGGCTCTTCCTGCTCAGGAAATTCCAGTCGACTCAGCTGACGGAAAACAGAGTACGAGTTCTTCGGTTTACAAGCACTTCTCCTCAGTGACACAAAAGGATATTTAAACTTCCTCATTTCTCTGGTAGAACCGTTCTCATGCATTTCCAAGGAAGGACACAAAGTGAAGTTTAAGGTTTTTAATTTAAAATGCGTTACGTTTCAATCTTCTATATACACATTTACATGTTAATATAAAAATAAATCTGTCTGTATACACAATATTTTACATCACAGTACAACAGAAACGCAGCCGTTGATTTCAGCTGACAGTACAGTCTATCATAGAGAGCCAACGGTAGGGTTTTGTCGGCCTCTCTCCAGTGTTGCTCTAATACACCCTTTGTTTCCAGGCCTCCTTTGTACATTTGTCTTGTACTCGCGCCGCCAACGAGCCGCGAGCCGCCTGTGACTCCGCGAGCTCCGCGGCGGGCTTGTTCCTGGGCACCTTGAGTGAGAACATCTCTATCTTTCTCCATTCAACAGAAGTCCTACTAGTCCTCTTTCCTACTGCCCCATCATTTTAATGTCATCATACATCTGTGAAATGAACAAAAAGCAAATTAGGAAAACCTAAGCATGATTACTTTCAAAAAAAAAAAAAAAAATTGACCATCAGATAAGCTTACTTACTTCATCATCATCATCATCAGATGTACACTGGTCTTCATTATCCTCGTCGCTATCTTCTGACTCACTATCTGGTAGTTCCCTAAGGTGTGGCGCCGTGAGCTCATACAGGACTTTTTGGATGTCTGCGTTTGCCCGGCCATAGGTCAGGTGATAAGGCGTGTGACCGCCGTACGTGAAGCTGTGGACATCAGCGCCTTTGCTGATTAGAAGTTTAACCAGCTCAAAGTTCTGGAGGTCCACCGCTAAGTGTAGAGCGGTTCGCCCATTACACTGCTCCTAAAGACAAACGAGCATTTTTAGCCATTTGCTTTTGAAATGCGGTTATTTAACTTGTGAGGCGCAAACTGTTTTGGATAGCTAGAGAAAATCTCATTTTTTACCTGTGCGTTGATGTCCGCGCCAAGCTGGACGAGGCTTTCCAACAACGACAGGTAGCCCTGGACGGCGGTCACGTGGATGCATTTCTGACCTGAAGAGAAAAGGAAAGTCAGATCAGATGTGGCCAAATAAATGGAGAGAGGATGATCGCAAGCAAAACGTACATAGCAAACCCCCTCTTACCGTTATAGTTTGGTGTCTGGAGGATGGCTGGGAGGTGCTGCGGGCAGCCCTGCGTTAGGAGGCCAAAACAGGCCATTGAACCTTTCCTGCAGGCGATATGGAGGGCGGTATTCCCACAGTCATCCACCAGGGACGCGTCACAGCCGGCCTTCAGTAACCGCTCTACTATACGAGGCTGCTCTGTGATGACGGCCAAATGCAAGGCAGTCTGAAATGAGAAGAGAGTGGTTTAGTGTGAAAGAAAAGCCAGAAATGGAGTTTAAGTATGCTAATATACACACATAATAATAATACAACAAATATCCTTTATGTACCTGTCTCTGGTTGTTCTGTGTGTTGAGGAAGGGGTCACCATAGGATAAATCAATCATTTTTAATGCAGCATCATTGGCCTCGTGAATAATGGCAAGATGTAAATACCTTTAAAAAAAATAAAAAAATGTTGTTATGCAACCGTGAGAACATTTTTATTTATAAAACATCAACTCTTTTGGGTGTGCAGAGAACTGTATTTTTCCTAGTAGGGGCATGCGCAGCACGCGCGCGTCTGAATGTCTGGCACGCTGCCCGGGACTTTCCGAGTTGGCGCAGCCCCGCCCTCATTGACGCCAGGACAGAAGCCCCGCCCACATCGACGCGGTGCCAGAGAACAGTCCGTACTGATGCAGCGTTTCTGTTTACATAAAGCCCATTATGACTGCAGGTTTTGTGACCTGCGCATGCGCACTACGGTTTGTGAATGGAATGAGAAGGACTTTAACTGTGCTTAAGAACAATCAACTTTGAACACTGAAGAATTTTTTTTTTTTTTTTTTTTTTTGCATTACAATAAGTACTGTGAAACAATTTTATATTTAAGTATATAAATAAATAAAGTTATAATAAAGTTCTTTGCAAACTAAAAGTTATTATTTTAGTCATTTAATGTTTGAAAGAACAATCATAAACCTTCACATTTTTTAGTATTATACTGATAACTTGCTAAAAAAAAAAGATTTTTTTTTTTAATTAAATAAATAAATAAATAAATAAATAAACAGTTCTCTGCAACCTAAAAGTTTTGTCTTTCCCATGCGTCATGCATTATGTAAACTGTTTGAAAAAATCAGATGCACAAAATTGCTTTTGCATGATCTGCACGAGACTGTTTTTTAAGAAAAACTTACGTGTCTCCGTCTTCGGTTCGCTCTTTCCTCCAGGGCTCGTCCTCGGCCACATTCATCCGCCTGAAATCAGACACCACGTCCGGGTATTCATCCTCTTTTAGCGAATCCAAACCGCTGTCTAAACGGTCGTCGTTGCTCGCAAGTATTTTCCCAGATTTGGGTCCGCGGCCATCGTCATTATAATCCATTTGGTTGGTGTTGCTGCTTCGGTAAAGCTCCATGTTTGTGTCGGAAGTCTGTGTAGCTCTTGTGGACTGTGAGAGTTTCAGGAGTGTTAAAAAGAGATGAAGAGGGAGGAGGAGCTTATCGGAGAGTGGGGGATTTCCAAAGTGTGATTGACGTCTGAATTGTGTTCTAGAGGGAATTAACTGCGCCAGGAGTTTGGGGAATTTTTCTGTGCTTCGTTAAACACACTATCAGACCAGTAATACTGAAAGCTCGTCTTTTCCAGTTTCAAAATATTCCAGAATCCAGTTAGGGCTGGCTAAAATGTAACAACACCACCAAAAAATGTCAGAAAAGAAAATATTTAGTGCACTACTACTCTACAATGTGTACTTTGGTGGTTTGCAAAAAGTCCCATTTTCAAACATCTCAAAATTTTTGCAGAAAGATATTGAATCATTCATATATTTCAAATGGGTCCTGTAATTCTGACATTGCAAAGACAAAATAATACATAAAATATGATTACACATATAATGTGTAATATAAAAAACTATGAACATATGTTGTATTTTTTTATTAAAATTAAAAATATATATATATATATTGTATAATTAAATGATATAAAAATATAAATAATTTTAAATAGTGTTTACCATTTTTGCTGAAAGATATTGAATTATGCATATAGATTTTACATGGTTTAAATAATAATTAAATTAAATTTTGACATAACAACATGAAAAACTATACAAAACAGAAAATGGTATAAATATTGTATAATATAAAACATATAATATACGTTAAATACATATACATTTAATATAAAAATAAAATATAAAAATATACAAATATTTATAATATTTTATATAAAATATATTTGACTATATACATTGCTTTAACTTTAAAATAAGTTTAGCAATTTTTTATATATATATTTAACCATTAAGTTATATAATATTCAACTATTTTTTTAGTCAGTTAAATGTAATTTAAGTTGAAATGACTTAAAGTCCAAGTTGATTGTACTTAAAAATTTAAGGCAGCAACTTTATTTATTTTTTGGGATTACATTTTTGTATTTTTTTTTTATTGCTTTAATTATAAATGAACAACTTTAGTCAAATATTAAATTTAATATTCACTGCACACACACACACACACACACACACACACACACACACACACACACACACACACACACACACACATATATATATATATATATATATATATATATATATATATATATAAAATGGCAGCAATAGTCAAGTAAATGCATAGACAAGCAAACAAAAACTAAAAGTGCTTTAGTGGAATCAGGAAAAATCTATATATAATAGAATAAGTTCTTAAACATCAATGTAAAGTAAAGGAAGTAGACTGTATGGTGCCAATATCTTGCTTCCTCATAGTCTGAAGAATGGGAAACTCCTCTATGTGTAGTTCTGCCGTGAGAGTTTGCCCACAGAGTCATTTACTCTGAAGAAGCAAAGAATGTGTCGAGATGTGTTTTACTCGAGGCGCATGCGTGTAAACTCCAAGACTGCCTGTTCTCAAACACAATTACCATAGTTACAGTAGCTATGCGTGGTAAACCCCGAGGGCAGAGGGTGTTCCTCTAAAACGCAACTGCATTTGCAATGTACATTGTGCGCAACAGAAAGCTATATCTCCCATGAGGGAATGCTTTTACTATTGTAATCTTATACCAGTGACCTACAAACAGGCTTAGTGACTTGATGAAGGGTTTTGTCTCTGATACAATAATTAATTCAAGTAAGACAAGATGTGGAGTGGATAATGTAGGACGAATAAGTGCAAAGTGACCTACAAATAACAATGCATCTGCTTTGCAGTGATATATCAGGAAGTCCAACTCATTTATTCTGATCAAATACTGGAAACTCTGAAAATGTTCCTTTTCGGTATCATGTGATCAGTGCGGATAGGACGTCCTGTCCAAACACAGCTCTTACATAGATAGCTGTCATCAGCGTGTTTATGAACGGGAATCTTTGGTGGGAGAACAGTGGGCTGACCATTACTAAACCTCTTTTGCTGAGGCAGATGTTAAAGCAACATAAACACACACTTCCTCAAGTGAGCGCAGGCCAAGACAAAGACCGTCCAGCACATTTAAACATGACCATTGACTCATCATTTACCGTATGTCATGTACTTCATATGTAGCATTGTTGAAATAGAAAAGAAAACAATAATAAGTTCACATATGGATGTGGAGCTTAAGGAATAGGCCTTAGTCAGGTTGGACACCATTGAAAACGATGCTGTAAAGGAATAGACTTACAGTTTTTACAGCATGGAAAAATTATATGATCGGTGAGTTATGACGACATATGTTTTTACATTGCTGTAACTCATCAAAATAGGTTAAGCAAATTTCAAAGTTCAAGAATTTTTTTTTGAAAATCAGTTTAACGTAATTTAAAGGAACACTCCGCCGTTTTTTGAAATAGGGCTTATTCACCTTCTTTCCTACATTTAGATAGGTGGGCAAATGCATTTTTGTCTCAGTGCATGCATTGTTTTAGTTTGACAGGGTCGGCGCTAGCTTAGCTTAGCATAATGAATGGAATCCTTTGTTGCCAGCTAGCATGTCCTGAGTAAAAGTGATACAAAAAATAAAAAAACACCTATTTACTTCTTGTGGCCTGTGTATTCACAACAAGTATAAATAGCGATGCAGATTAACACTAGGCGATTTCCTAGGCAGATATTGACTTATATATTAAGGACTATATTAGGGGGAAGCACAGGCGAAGCACTGCTACTTGGGCGTGATATCTCTGCGCCCAAGTAGCAGTGCTTCGCCTGTGCTTCCCCCTAATATAGTCCCAAGTCAATATCTACATAGGAAATCACCTAGTGTTAATCTGCATCGCTATTTGTACCTGTTGTGAATACACAGGCCACAAGAAGTAATTAGGTGGGTTTCTTTTATTTTTTATATCACTTTTACTGAGGACATGCTAGCTGGCAACAAAGGATTCCATTCATTATGCTAAGCTAAGCTAGCGCCGACCCTGTCAAACTAAAACAATGCATGCACTGAGACAAAAATGCATTTGCCCACCTATCTAAATGTAGGAAAGAAGGTGAATAAGCCCTATTTCAAAAAACGGTGGAGTGTTCCTTTAAGTTGAAATGACTTAAAAAAATTAAGGCGGCAACTTTTTTTTTTTAGTAAAAAAAGTAGTGCGCACTAAAAAAAGGTCCTAGATCACGTAATTTTCATAACTCGCACCTTTCAAAACTATTTTATGGAGTATTTGTTGACGGATTTTTTCTTTTTCTTTTTCTTTCCGGAAAGACGTTTTGTCAGCTTGCATGGACAACCAGTAGCCTATTTTGTTACCCGTGCTGGGTAAATTACTTACAAATTGTAGTCAAATTACAGGACTAAAATTGTTGTTAGTAACATATTGATTTGATATGCAATGTTGCACTGCTGAAAAAACACTCGCAAAACAGAAGAGGCCTCCGTAATCTGTCGAAAAAGAGCCTCGCCCTCTGCCATTACACGCTGCACACACACCAGGGGTGAAATTAAAAGGAGCTTGGGGCAAAAAAGCCATTAAAATTCATAAAAATGCTTCCATAAACCAAGATATGGTGCAAAAAAAGTGTCTGTATAAGTTCTTGTATTTAATATAAGCAATATCACACAAGCAAAAGTGCTGTTTTCCTGAATACCAGCACATTTCCAAATGTGATATTGATTTTATACAACAATTCAAAAAACAATAGGCTATTAGGTGACTTGCTTTTTAGAATCCTAAAAAAAATGGATCATGGTTTCAAAAGAAATCTTAACTGTTCTCAACATTGTTAAAATGTTTCTTGAGCAAATTAGCATATTAATGATTTCTGAAGAATCACGTGACACTATAATATTTCACAGTATTACTCTTTGTACAGTATTTTTGTTCAATTAAATTCAGCCAACCCTAAACTTTTGAACAGTATAACTGATATAAATTCATGCCAGTGTCTGAAACTGGTTAATCAGTATACCATGATGGTGACTTTCCCAATAGCTTGTCAGGCTAAAAGAATGCCATTTCACTCATGTGTAAGCATAGTGTAGTTTAATATGAAACTTGCTCACATGAAACAGCATGTTCTGACACACAATCTGCTGACTCATAGTGAATGACACTGAATGTTTAGATACAGGGAGGACATGTGTGACCCGCCCTCTCCACACGCCACTGGAATTTCCATTTTCTTCCAGACTCCTCTAGTGTCACTTACATTTCTTATATACACTGGAGATATAGGCTGCTATGACATTTCAAAACTGAAAACAGGGTAAATCACTAACCTGATTATATCTTCTCTTTAGGCGTCCCCCATCTTTCCCTCAAAAGACATATACTGTTCAAAATCCCAGAGGTGTCAATGGGGATTCTGCCGTGTGTGTCACTGCACAGGACTTTTAAACAAGTCATCACAGTTTTCCCAGTGTTTAGCAGTGGACATTCCATGCAGTGGGGAATCCTGAAGCTCAGTCCATGAATCACACAGGTCAATCAGACTGAATGGAATGTGACTTCTCACCTGAAAGGGTGCAGTAGTCCTCCATGTTATGTAATGGTTATGAGTAGTTTAACCTTTAAAGCAGGAGAGTTTGGGCTGTATCGAGTGCATTCCCTGCATATTTACCTCACAGGTTTTCTCTCACGCAAAGAGTGTTTAGTGTGGGTGATGTTTCCCTTTGTTGTCTTTAGAGACAATTCAGCTCTAGATACAACTCTCTCTCTCTCTCTCTCTCTCTCTCTCTCTCTCTCTCTCTCTCTCTCTCTCTCTCTCTCTCTCTCTCTCCTCTCTCTCTAATATTTATAAAAATATTTAGTTTTATGAACTCTTGGTGCAGTTTAACAGTCCCAGATGTAATCTATGTAGGATTTTACACACACTAGTGCCCTACAGCGCCCTCTAACGGATACATATTCTCTTGATACTTTTGGATAGAGTAATATTTTATTCTCGAAAACGATACATATATTATGTCCTTAAATAAAATTGTATATTGCTTTTACGAAACGAGTGTGTAAAACATTTTAAAATATCTGTTTATATATTTATAAAAGCTGGGCTGTTTTGCAACATTCTTTGTATTAGAAAAGCGCGACTACTCGAATATTCCAGGAGATGGCGACAGACTGTAAGAAACAGTGGATTCAGATTCAGCGCGCGACCAGTTTCCGTGCAAGATAAAGATACTCTCTCAATTAAATATGTAAATAACCTCTCAAACTATGTTTTTAGCAAATAATTTAATATTTAATATAATCTTCATATTCAGATTTATAGATTCATCTACATATTCAGATTTATTTATATTTATTCCAGATTTATAGCCAACTGGTTTCAGGCACTCTTTTCTAAAAGCATAATGTAGGCTACACAATGTTTTGTTTTTGTTACTTTGTCCGTAATTATTAATTATTTTTTAAAAAAATTGAGCCATTACATTGAAATCGAAAGTTTTTGTAGGCCTATCCAATGCACAAAGCATTATTAGCCTAAATGATAAAATTGCTACTATCAAAAAAAAAAAAAAAAAAAAAAAATTGCAAATGCTTATTTAAAACATACTCAATTATGAAAATATTTCTAATTATATAATGATGTCCATGTGATCATTTTGAGCTAATGGACAAAAACTGTGTTAGTGATAAATACAACACGGGCCCTAATTAGATATGATATGAATTATTCAACAGTCTGTCTGAGTAAAGCTGCCAGAATCTGTGTGAAAACATCATTCCACACGGAACAGCCTCATCCATCCATTCATCTTTTTATAAAATGCTAATATGTCCTTTGTATACTGATAAACTATAATTGGTTATAAATATACACTGTTAGAAAAATCTGTAGAAATTACAGTATTACTGGCAGCTACTTGCCAGTAACTTACTGTAGATTTAAATTGATGTTATTTACTGGCAACAATTTGTTCAAAATTAAATGAACATTAAACATTAACAAGTCTTTATCTTTACAGAATAAAACTAAAATAACATCCTCATGCAAAGCATTCTGGGAACCAAAATCTGAAGGAAAAAAAAAACAGAAAAAGGTTGATGAAGATTTCTGGTTCCCAGAATGCTTTGCATTAGATTGTTATTTTATAATTTTATTCTTTAAAGACAAAGACTTGTTAATGTTTAATGTTCATTTAACTTTGAACAAACTGTTGCCAGTAAATAAAATAAATTTAAATCTACAGTAAGTTACTGGCAAACAGCTGCAAAACTACAGCAAATTTTTTACAGTGTAGTCATTGATTATTACAGGTAGCGCGATCTTCTTAAATACATAACTTTCTAGGCTACTAACCTCAGCAAACTGGCCAAGCGTCTCCACTAGTGGTTTCTCACGCTCATTTGCCGCACAGATGAGTGTCCTGGGAGGAGAATCCCAGCTGAACATAATGGGATCCTAACAGGTTTGTGGCTTCAGCATCCACCCCCTCCACAGGAGCAAGAGATGCGTCTCTTATCAGCGTCTGCAGATTCTGCGGGTTATCAGCAGCCTGTCTGACCCCAAACACACTCACATGGGAAAAACAGTGGAACACATTCCCATCGTTCACTGTACAGATGTGTTCATCACTGACACATGTGCTCGGCCACCAATTACAGTATAACCTATTCTTGTATTGTACTGTTGAATATTAATAGTTCGTTCTTGTATACGGTAAAAATAAATAAATAAATAAAAACACCTGTTCAAGCGGTCACTTTAAGACAGCAATAGATTGCTATTTATGTAGCAATGTCTATATGGACATTTATCTTAAAAGTGATTTAGAAAAAGTATGAATTTATATTTAGAGGGGATTATTTATTAGTCGAGTTAGCTTGAATTAGCTATGATATTATTAGAAACATGTTTATTCATTTGAAATATGCTTCCCTGTCCTCCGAGACAACATATTATTTTAACTTTAATTATTAAAATATAATTAAATATATTTATAATAAAAAAAAAAAATCTGGCTTAAAAAAACGTTAAGATAAAGGTAATGATAGCTAAACACGATAAACTGAATACAATTTTTATGTTTTAATTATAGCGATAAACATGAAATGTGATCATTAAAAAACTGATTCTAACTTAATTTAATATATATATATATATATATATATATATATATATATATATATATATATATATATATATATATTTAATTGATTTTAAATAAAACATTTAAATTGAACATTTTCATATAGGCCTATTATTTGTAGGAAAGTAAATTAATATATATGATATTATTTACATTATTTTATAAATTTATATGTATTTTCTTTTTCTTTTTTCCATTTTTTATTTATTTATCCAGAGATATAGTATCTCAGGATAAATGAAAATAAATACATATAAATTTATAAAATAAATTATGCTATAATGTATGTATGTATGTAATGATGTTTGTATGTATGTATGTATGTATTAATGTATGTAAAATATGCATTATGTATAGGTATAGATGGACATTTCTAATAATAATAAAAAGAAAGTTCAGTGCATGTAGATGGACCGATCTCACATTACCGAGCAGGAAACTGAAAACATGGGAAGGTTAAAGAGCCCATCGATCCCCTGAGACCTTTTGAGATGATAATCTGCTGTCCATTAGAAATGAATCTGTAACTGGATCAGCTCATTAATGCCCGTCCCGCCCCTTCGTTCGAATGCCAGCGCTGATTGGGCACGACTGCGTCATTGACAGTGACCTCACACAGAACCTGAAGGCGACCCAAAGGATAAAACGCGAGCGGGAAGCATCAAGGTGACAGTGTCCAGCCCCTCATCCTCTCTTCAAGTTTCATCTGGACTCTGGGTGAATCCGACGAGAAGATGCCACGAGGATTTTTAGTGAAAAGGAGTAAACGTGCCTCATCAGCATCTTACAAGGTGCGTGCGCAAGAAGAAAAAGAGCCGCGCAAAGAGGACCTGCCAAGCCAAACTCCAAATGCAAGTGTCCTGGACGTGCTGGAACCTATGAGAGAATCATGGGCAAGTGGTATCAGCTCTAAAAATGAGCAGACGCGTCTTCTGGAGGACTCTGGGGTTGTTGGAGAGAGCGTCGATGACGCGCAGAACTACTTCAGCCACCCGGAACAGAGCGCGTCATCTCCGCGCAACAGCACCGACTCCTACAGCCCGATCAAACCCATCAGCACGGAGTTTTTGGACAGGTGTCTGAGCTCACCAGCTATGGCAGAGTCCTTTCCCTTGGCCACCCCGGTGTCTTCAATCGAGCGTCTGCTAATGAACCACTCTGACATGAAGTTTGGCACACCGGTGCCCTCTTCGGTGCCCACCTACCCCGCGTTTCATCAATGCGTAAAACGTGCGTTCATGGACACAGAGCGCAAAAGCAAAGCACCAAAAAAGCCTAAAGTAATCAGAAAGCTCAACTTTGAAGACGAAGTCACCACCTCACCGGTCCTCGGGCTTAAAATCAAAAAAGAAATGCCCGAGTCAAAACTGGCACCGCAAAGTGGCAGAAAGAAGCCGCTCGGTGAGTTCATCTGCCAGCTTTGTAAGGAAGAATACCCTGATCCGTTTTCTCTGGCCCAGCACAAGTGCTCCAGAATCGTGCGGGTTGAATACCGCTGCCCGG
The DNA here is from genome assembly GCF_964197995.2 of Scardinius erythrophthalmus. Lineage (NCBI taxonomy): Eukaryota > Metazoa > Chordata > Actinopteri > Cypriniformes > Leuciscidae > Scardinius > Scardinius erythrophthalmus. The sequence continues at coordinate 25,090,583 of NC_138239.1, forward strand.
AGTGCGACAAAGTTTTCAGCTGTCCTGCTAACCTCGCGTCTCATCGCAGATGGCACAAACCTCGTGGTCTGAGCACCGGAGACGCGAAGAAGCCCCCGCTGGAGGCGCGTAACCACGAGAACACCTCAGTGGAGGGGAAGGAGAACGCCAGCAAGATGAGTGGAAACAATCAGCACCAGCTGAGCCCGGACAGCTCCCAGCAGCATCACAGATCAGCACCGGACAGCAACATGATGCACAGGGTTTCCCAAGACCCTCCTCTGGATCAAAGGTACCTATCCTCCGAGAAATGCTTTGAGATGCACATCGGCCCCGCGGAAAGCTCAAGGTTGTTCGATCACTGCCCCGATGAGCCCGACAGGTCCACCACCCCTTACTTGCCCTCGCCCGGCCCAGAAGAAGTGTATGAATGCCACTACTGCAGCAAGAAGTTTCGCAGGCAAGCCTACCTGAGGAAACACCTGGCCGCGCACGAGACGATCAAAGCATCCCCGTACAGTCACATCGAGAGCGGGCAGATCACTTTCCCGTGTCACCTGTGCGGAGCGCACTTCCCCTCCGCGGAGATCAGGGACAAACACAGGCTCTGGCACGCGGTCAGAGACGACCTGCTCCTCAGACCCGATCTGACTCTGAGCGCTGGAGAACAGCAGATATTCTCATGCAAACACTGTCCCTCCACGTTCTTCAGTTCTCCAGGCTTGACCAGACACATCAACAAATCTCACCCCACAGAGAACAGACAGGTGATGCTCTTACAGATGGCCGTCAGGCCGGGGTGCTGAGCTCAGTTCTGAAACAGTTCTGATCATGTCTTAACGGTTTGTTGTTAATATTATCACTCAATAGACTACATCCAGTGTCTTTATGTGGGAATATCGAACTTTGCAAGGTTTTCTTTTTGATAACAGAGCTAGTTTATGTATTCTTTGATAATCTTGGGTAACACTGAATAACTTTTAATAAAAGTACACCAATTTATTAACAGACATTATAGGGAGTTCCTACACTTTTGATCATGACTTTTTCATGTGTATATATATATATATATATATATGAAGAGTTCAGATACAAAAGCGTCATCTGAAATTTTCTTCTAGAATGATCATTTTTATCAAGCTTGTGTATTTAAGTTCAGTAATTTCACTTAAATGACAATTAATAGGTAATCTTCATTGCCATTTAAGTGAAATTATTGAATTTAAATATACGAGCTTGATAAAAATGATCATTCTAGAAGAAAATTTCAGATGACATTTAGAGGCTTTTGCATCTGAACTCTTCATATATATATATAATTGTGAATGCATTTTAATAGAACTTTCTAGTGTATTAAATATATTAGAGCTGAGAAATATAAATATTGCTTTTATTTTGTATTTTTATTATTTAAAAATTTCAAATATTTTATTCATTTCTGTGCCTTTTCCAAACCTCACATATCGATTATCTGAAATTTCCAAGTTTTCCACAACTGTGGGAACTCTGTATAATTCTTTTCACATTAGTTCTCACATTCAAATGTGAATATTATGTATTCACATGTATATTATGTTCACCGAAATGTTTAATCCATCTCTAGTTGAAACTCTGATAATAATTTTGTGGATAAAGTTATGAAGTGTTACCCTTAAAAAGTACTTAATGTTGCCAATTTAATTTCATTCATGAAACTGTTTATAGCGGGAAAGACATCAAACCTATTGGGCTTGAAGTTCTCAGCAGGTTCTTTCATGAACGTATATCATTATAATATGGGAAAAAGTAAATGAATATATTTTGTGTCTCATTGTAAAAGTAGCTCCCATGGAAAGCTTATTTAGTCTCAATCGTCTTAGAAGCTGCTTTGATTTCTAGATCATGAATTAAGGTACTGTACTTTCATATTTTAATTGACACCAGTAGCTGCAAAAAAAAAAAAAGGAAATGTATTTATATAATAACTTCCAAGAAATGCCATATCATACATCAAGAGTATTAGAGGCCTACATGTAACAATAAACCATAAGTGTAATTTATATTTTCATATGTAGTCATTTTCAGCTGTTATGGGGGAAATGAAGAGGTCAATAAACCGAACTGTCTTCAAATACCATTAGCTTATTTGTTATTTGCACAAATCCACTGGAGAAGCTGCTATTAAAACACAGGTTAAACATTTATTGCACCCAGTAACTGCACAGGATTTGCTATGTTGTAAGAATACTTTTATTCTTAAGTGTAGTTGCACATCCACTCTCCTTCGACATCCGATACAAATGTATAGATATACAACCGTATGACAACATTGTGGATCTGTGCTTGTGTGTTGTGCAGCTGTTATATCAACACATGCAGTTAGTACTGGAATCATGCAGCATTTGGTCAGTAGTAACACAAAATCTACCCATGAGGATGTTTTTTTTTTTTTTTTACCTCTTGAAATTACGCACAGGTTTCAGTTGCTCGTGTGCAGGCCTTTAATATACACCTTATCATTTCAATCCAGAAGGGTGCTGCATGATTTCAACTCCACACATATATGTATATATTTCTTGAGATAAATTTCTAAATGATTTCAAATTAAAAAGAAAAACAATAAAAATCATGAAGTCTCACATAGCTTTCGAGAAAATATACAAACTTGACTTTATCTTAAACATGGCAACAGTTATAACTTGCATCCGTAGTCTACAGGGTCAGTTACCCTTTTATCCCTTAAACGTGGAAGGAAGAAACGCAGACCAAAAACTAGTGTACACTTCCACGTCTACAAAAAAAAAAAAAAAAAAAGAGAAGAAGAACAGAACAAGATTACATTAAAGGCTTTTGAACTAGCTCAAAAAGTCCTCAAGCGGGTAGTTCGGTTCAATTTGGCAACGTCGCCGTCTCCCTGCAAGACCTGTTAATGTGGCGTCTCATTCACACTTTCCTTAAAAATCCCATCCGAGATGAGATGAATCAAAAAGAGCGCTGCAGTCAAATGATTTATGCTGTAAATGAGCTGATAAACCAGCGTGGGCTCGTCTCTAAGGCTGCTGTGCAACGAAACAAAACCTAGCCATACAGACAGACACATTCAAGCTGAAGACTTGTTCTAAGTGGCCTTTTGATTTTTTCGTTTTTGGTTGATTTAAATACTGTCAAATATGTACACAGATCAGATACTGTTCATACACTATACACATACATTAAATATGTATATATTTTATATTTATAGATATATACACAGTTTCAAATGACAAAGGGGCGGTTCAGTATAACAGTAACAAAAACAAAAAAATCAGTAACGTTCTATTGAAGAGAAAACTAAATGTACAAATTGCAATAAACCGTGATCCATAAAGAAAACCAGCAAATAAACCAACAAATGTGAGTGTCAATGTTACATAAAAAACATTAGGAGTGAAAAAAACAAACGTAACAGCAAGAAGTGTTTCAGTTTAAACGTAAATCGGCTCCACAAACACGTCGAGCACTTCTCCAGCCGTCGAATATGTCGAAAACCTCAGTGCGTCTTCTGTACAAATATATATATATATAAAAAAAAAAGTTGTGGTTGATACGATGGCGACTTTTTTTATGCGATCACTGGCACTCTGAGTGGAGGGCAGCTTCAGTGGCACCAGCTACGACGACAGCAGAGGAACTTATTGAAGTGAAATGCAATGCGATATCCATCAGCGGTTGACAAAAATAAACATTTCGGTTGTCTTTGATCTTTCTGGCTCTGGATGGGAGGAGTCGGACAGCTATCGCAGGCAAGAGGGCGTGGCTTGTCTCTGACAGTGCAGTGGGCGGAGTTCTGGAGTGTCCCGCAGGAAGTTGTCGTGTGTGTGTGTTTTGCTCACTCGAGTCAAGTCTTGTTGGCGGAACCCGAGGAACGGCGAAGCTTCATGGACATCCGGCTCTTGCTAGCACGAGGTGACATTGGCGAGGCTAAATCGCTCCCGTCGACCTGCGTTGCTGGACTTTCGGCCAGCTGACTCTCGAGGCATGAGCCTGTCGGGGAGGGAAGGGAGGAGGAAGAGGAAAAGACAGATCAGAACGTCACGACGGCCAGAGCGTTCGCACACGTTAAACACTGCGCTGTTCTCAAACGTCTACTCGAGTGACGCATCTCATTAAAGGGTTCAATTCAGCTTGGGTTTGTGAATTAGAATATGAAATATAGGGTTGAAAGGAGGGAAATAAATGTCTATACTAATTTTTTTTGTACTTTTTTGTAATCTCAAATCAGTCTCATTGTGAATTTCACTCAGATTGGAAAGGGGAAAAAACCTCTCTGACACTTTGGTTAAAGCCATTTTGGCAAAATGTACAATAAATGAAACCAATTGAGAGCAAAATATGTGCGAAAACCCCTTCCTGTGGGGCGTGAGAGGTTAAAGCACCAGTGCAGTGTGGGTGAATTTCACAGAGCGTATCACAAGGGATGCTGGGACTAATCAACGCTGAAATCTGACACGTCGTCCCTTGGATGAGACCAACAGGGGTGCAGTTATGATATCGCAACACAAACTACATTGTAAAAGAGGAACGGGGAGGAAAAAAAAAAAAAAAAACACAAAGAAGGTACTTTGCCGTTTTCGGTTCCAGCATACCATTCACAGCTAGCGTGAAAGACCTTCCGTTTCAAGCCTTTTCCTTTTACCTTGATGAGCCCAATGTTTTCTACTGGAGGTTTGGTAAGGAGGAGAAAAATCACAGCATTTCTTTCTTGGGGTGCGATAATGGAAAGAAGAGACGGATAGAAAGGACGACAGGAGGACGAGAGGGTGGGAAAAGGACAGGAGAGAGGGGCAGGAAAGATGCAAAGTTATGGGCGTTGGTGTGGGATGTAAGAGGAAGTAGAGAAAGAATATAAAAAAGACAGGAGGAAGAAAAACAGAAGAAGAGATATAAGATAAAGGTACGAGCAGGCTGGGAGGGAAAACAGTAGCTGGTGCACATAAAATACAAGACAATAAATGCAAAAGTTGATCTCTCTCTCCATACGCTCACAAACATTTAAACACACCCTTACACAAACACTAAACTAAAAAAAAAAGTCAGAATTACCAGCCACTCATAACTAAACTCTATAAATGAATGCTGTGACACAAATCTCATTGAAAAGATGCTGCGAAACCACATTTAATACTATATTTCTATTTAATAAATATCATCTGTAATATTGTACCTGAATTCCTTCTGTAAATCAATCTCACTCGGCAGAAGGGTTCCGGAAGTAAAATGCCATTCACATAATCATATAATGCAACATTATTCATTCAAATATTTGAAAACAGATCTACACATGAGTGCCGAGTTTTTGTTGTTTTTTTACCGTTCAAAAGGGTTGGTAAGATATTTAAAAAATAAGTCTCTTATGATTATGCATTAATTTTTAAAAATACAGTAAAAACAGCAATAGTGTGAAATTTTATTTCAATTCAAAATAACTTTTTAAAAAAGCTACTCCAGTCTTCAGTGTCACATGATCCTTCATAAATCATTAGAATATGATGTGTTGATGCTCAAGAAATATTTCTTATTAATATCGAGGTTTAAAAGTTGATCTTTTTTTTTCATGATTCTTTGATGAAAAGAAAATTCAAAAGAACAGCATTTATTTGAAATAGAAATCTCAACATAAATATATTTTCTGTGACTTTTGATCAATTTAAAGGTATAGCGGAGGATCTTTCCGAATTTTAGATAAGAACCGCCCTCTCCACTTTTTGAAAAAATGCACATGCGCACAACACTCTACCTGCTCCCGAGAGGGAACGCCTATTAACGTGTGCGAGGTTCTCCTCGTGCACGCTCTGTTTACAAATTGCTGTCGGCATCGCTCATACAAGATTACTTTCCAAAAGAAGATTTGCACTTTTTCTCCAAATAGCATGCCAAACTTTACCTGTCGAGTAGAAACTTCGCGACTGAGGCATCAGTGGGAAGCCCAACATGTGTTATCAGCGCACGCCATCGTGTGAAACAATCTCCCAAAAACACTCTGATCTTGTTTCTCTCTTCTGAGGCCTTTCTCTTCTTCTCATACAGTTCGTACAAACTTTTTCTCTTGCGACCCTCAGACATTTTCAAAGGACCCGGTGAAACGGCGAGCTTCAATGAATGGCTTAGCTCTAGCTCACCAAACATAAACACCTGAAAGTGCGCATGCGCAGAAAGCGAAAACTAAGGGACGAGCCAGGGACGAGCACGTACGACGGCCTTACGTAAACATATCACCAGAATGATTGACACTTAGGTGGACCAATAGTTTACACTACCCACCCGGAAAAAGAAAATCCTCCGCTATACCTTTAATGCATCCTTTCTGAACAAAATTAGTAATTTCCTTAAAAATATCATATTGATTATTGTAAATGAAACGGGATATCTCCACACTGGTGGAGATTTTTGGCAGGCTAACAAAAGATTGCTAGGAAACTTTAGCTAGCCAGCTACCTAACATTAATCAAAATAGTGTGTTAGCATTACAGCACAGTGGTAGTGGAAAACTTTGTAATCTCAGATTCAATTATGATCTGCAGTGATTAAGGGACTAGTGTTTCCTTCCACACATAAAAGACAATGAATTGTCATAATGTTGTGATTCAGTCAAGAGCTGATTTAAGGACTCTTTCTTTATTAAGAATCTTCTGAAATACTAAAAAAAAATTCTGGTACAAAGGCTGCTGAAAAAGCTGAGCTCAATTATCCGTATGAGAGCTGTTATACTGTACTGTACCATTCCGGTGCTTCCATTCAACATTTACAGAGACAGACAGACAGATGTGTGATATAAAGAACAGAAGATGAGAGGAGTGAAGCTGTAAGATCATGCCAGACACAGACATGACTTAGGGTGTGTTCATACTTGGCAGGTTTGGTTCTATTAAAACAAACTTTGGCGCGATTGCTCTGTTAGTGCGGTTTAAGTGCGAAGGCTGCCATCCGAACCCTGGTGCGCACCAAACAAGCAGTGGGTCTCGGTACACTTCCAAACCAACTCTGGTGCGCTTTGACTGAAATAGGAACGCAACACGAACCAAAGACATCTAAATGAAACTAAATCAGGACGTGACGTCATAAGATGCGACCCTAAAAAGGACAGAATGTTCAAGCATACCTGGTTCCTCTCATCACAGTTCAGTACAGGCATCAGAACCGCGTCTCCTCGTAGCACATCTTTCTTTGTGTGTGTGATGGAGGAATTCCTGCTGCTGTTTTGACTCCTTTACACATTTTATACACTCTTCACGAGTTCTCAGCTGGTCAAAATATCATCATATGTCGGCTACGCACACACAATGAGCGCATTTTGTTTTGGATGTTTGGTAAGCCATAAAAGCCTTTTTTGTGTGTGTGTGTGTGTTGTATCTTTTTGCCATTTTCGTTGTGAATGCTAAGCAAACCAGGACTAAATGTATCATTTTCGTATTTGGTCCAGACCAAAAGAACCAAGAGAACACACCCTTAGAGGAACCTAGTGGAGTGACGTGGTAAAGAGTGTAAATGTTGGTCAATGTTAGGGATCTGGTGTGAACATGCCATGCAATGAATGTTGCAGACCTCCCATTAAACAAAATATAGAGAACATGGAAAAAGAAGGGAAAATATTTCAGTCTAGAAAGGAATCAAACAAACAAGATAAAGCAAAAAGAGAAGGAGCTCATAACGTCGTTACAAGCCAAACAAACGCATAAGACAATCAGGCAGTCTCAGTGTACGGCATCTTCAGGAATCTTACCTTTAGATATACACAAGTGATAGATTATGATCTGAAGGGGAAACATAAGATAAACAAAATAAAATGGGAATGAAAAAGAAAATAAAGAAAAAGAAAAGAAAAATGATCATTTGTGTTAAGAAAGGTAACAGGAGCCCAACACAAACGCCAGAATAAAAGCTTTGGGTTTGAAAAACAACTTCGGTTGCATAAAATACAAAACAAAAGATTGTTTTTCAGCCCCAAAAGCAAATTGTTTTGCAATGACTGAACCAAAAAAAAAAAAAAAAAAGAATTTGTGCACAGGCATGCATGTGTTCTGAAATGAAAGGCTTAATGACTCATCTCTATCCGTGCACTACATTCTCAGTGTGTGATTGGGAGAAAATGTTGAATAACTCTCTTGAAATTTTTTTATCCTCAATTATTTTCCCAGAAACATTTTCTAAAATAATGGCTTAATGCTATTTCTGGACTACCTTAGGTTCAAGTTCAGCTTCCATGTTCATTGTAAAGTTAGCATTCCTGTGGCTCAAAAAGTAGAGCATGGCACTAGCAACGGCAAGGTCATGGGTTTGATTCCCAACGAACGCAAGAACTTATTAAAATGCTCTACCGTTCAAAAGTTTGAGGTCAGTAAGATTTTTGTTTTGAAAGAAATTACCACTTTTATTCAGCAAAGATGCATTCGATTGATCAAAAGTGATGGTAAAGAAACTTGCAAAGCTACAAAAGATTTCTATTTCAAATAAATGGTGTTCTTTCTATTAAAAAATGCATCACGGTGTCCATAAAAACATTAAGCAGAACAACAGTTTTCAACATTGATATTACTGTTTTTACTATGTTTGATCTAATAAATGCAGCCTTGGTGAGCATTAGAGACATTCTTTCAACAACAAACAAAAAATATCTTACCGACCCAAAGTTTTGAATGGTAGTATACATATATATGTGCAATCCAAGTCGTTTTGGAAAAAATAGTATTCCAAATGCATAAAAATGTTAATGTAAAAACAAGTGTGATTCTACAGTCTCAACTGATGGAGCTATGACACATGCAACATAAGGCCAGAGAGTCTAGAATTGGATGGAATTGTGAAGCTGAATGGTGAGTGGTGTAAAATGACAGATGAATTAAGAATCAATTCATTAAGTCAATGACGCCCACCTGCTTCAGATGGAAGATGGTGGAAAGGTGCAGGGCAGAAAACACGAGCTGCGTAGTCCTCGAACGTTGTGGGCTCCAAGTGGTGCTGGACTATCGTCTCCAGATATCTTGCTCTCTCTTCATAGCTGATAAACGTGCCAGTTAAGGTCAAACAAGGTTGGTGCATCGATTTCAAAAGCAACACAAACACACACATCAATAGGGGTCAAACAGTTAACCAGGATACCATGGGTTAATAATTCTCCCATCATACTGTAAACCGTATTACAAAGCTGTCATTGCTTTACGTATGGTGACAGTGGGTATCAATGGACATCTTACTGTCTTGTGTTATTCGGTTACGAAAAATGATGGTATTGAGTAAATGGAAGGGATTGGATTATGCCGCTGTGTATGGGTTTAAAAACGGAGGGATTCTGTTAATGGGGACGATTTGATTAAATAGTCCGGTGGCATATGGTCTTTGCTGCATTCATAACTTCGTAAACCAAGAACACGCGGTTCGGATAACGACGGATGCTGCGTCACTGCAGAAACTTGATGAAGTAGCGGTGAGAAATGAAGCGTGCGAGAGACAAAAAGACGAGAGAACCGGAGGCCCTGCTGGGACGAGGCAGGGGGAGGATATTCTCGGCTCATGTTCTTCAGGTGTTTCCGCACATACAGCATCTCCACCAGGAAACGCAACACTCACGCAGATCTGTCGTTTGCCTTTTCCAATCTCCAGCCGACCCGTTTCCTGCCGACGGGTCCTGCTGTTTGAGAGCAAACCCTGGAGTGAATGGGTGAGAGGTTCCCACAGAGGAGAAGAGAAAGCAGCTAGCGAAAGTGTCAGTGGGTGCGACGTAATTAGACACATGCAGTACTACAACTATAGGCAGAACATGATGGTCTTGACAGCCGTGTTAACAGCTCAGAATAGCACTCGTACAATCTTACTGACTGAAACATTCAGTCACGGCTGATACACATCAATTCTGATTGTAGACTTCAACTGTTCTGCACTTCCATATTATTGAGAGTAAGAACAGAACTACCTCATGAACCACTAACAGGTAATTCACTAACCGTCACGGGCAAAATTGCCAGCTAAAATACATATACAGAACCCTATACAGATTAGATTCATCTGATATATACACAGCATATATATAATATTGAACTACTGTTCAAAGGTTTGGATATTTTTTAAGGAATTAATGTCTTATTTAGCAAGGATGCATTAAATTGACAGTAAAGACATTTATAATGTTACATTATTTAAAAAAATGGTTTTATTTGATCTTTGTTCATCAAAAAATCTTGAAAAATATGTCACGTTTCCCACAAAGAAATTAACCAGCACAACTCTTTTCAAAATTGATGATAATAATAAGAAATGTTTCTTAAGCACCAAGTTCTGAAGGATCGTGTGACACTGAAGACTGGAGTAATGGCCATCAGAGGAATACATGTTTTAAATGTTTTAAAATAAATATTTTACATTTTAGAAAACAAAATAGAAAACTTTAAATAGTAATAATATTTCGCAATATTACAGTTTTTACTATGTTTTTGATCAAATAAATGCAGCCTTGTCAGCGCCAATAGCCTCGTGGGCAGCGCGCCGACATATAGCGCAGTTGTGCTTCGGGCAACCCGAGTTCGAGTCCCGGCTCATGGACCTTTCCCGATCCCGCCCCCCCCCCCCTCTCTCTCCAACTTCGCTTCCTGTTAACTAACTGTCCTATCATAATAAAAGGCAAAAACGCCAAAAATGAATCTTAAAAAAAAAAAAAAAAAAAAATGCAGCCTTGGTGAGACATTAAAAAAATCTTCAGACTTCAAACTTTTGAACGGTAGTTGCCATTATTATTGCAAAATATAAAATATAATTTTATCAAAAGTTGTTAAAAGCGCTATATAAATGAAGGTGACTTGACTTGAAAAGTAAAAAAAAAACACTGACCACTGTATAAATATACAAAAAAGCTGCAATGAAATCAGTCTTTTTCTCCACTTCAGGTCACTAAAATGAAAAACCTGATTCTTTGACTGAAAGATCAAGATCTTACAGGGTCTAGTAATGGTCTTTAATTAGTAAGGATCTGGATCTTGGGGATTTGATATTGGTCTTTGACTACAACTCTGCCACATATATGGTTCATGGCCAGAGTAACTGCAAAGTGGACCATATTTTATGCCGATAGTCTGGTTTCAAAGGGGGCAACCATTCCAAACAGCGCAAGCAAGGCATGAGCAGCACCGCTGTGCGTCTTAATAGCCCTCTCAGAGCCGCCCAACATGTGGCCACCATCCTGAACCTGAGATGAGCCTCTAATGCCACCCTGTCACCAAGACAACAAATCCTCTCCGCTGTTGACTTCAGATGCTCTTTGTGTGTCACAAAGAGAGAGGTAAAGGGAAAAACAGTTCTTCTTTTTCCTTCTCATACATGGTGCTTTTTTGCACCATGTATTCACCCAAATAACCCGGGCCTATAATTGAATTTTTGATGGGTGGTGTTTTTTTTATGACGGCTTGTTAAAAAGGAGAAAGTCCTTTTAAGAGAGTGCGTGCCGGGTTCTCGCACCCTCTCTAGCATCACATGCTACTAGAGAAGAGGAGGATAAAAAAGAGCCTTTTGTGCATTACCAGAAACTCATTTTCCCTGTGGATGAAAGGCAGAAGGGGGGGAAAAAATACTCCTGGCCTCTTCCCCCCCTCCTACGGAGCTTTTCATTGTCACCGCGCTGAACTCCTGGGCTCTGGAAGGAAAGAGAGAAATTGCCACTGAAGAGACAGCAAAAGTGAGCTTGTTAGCACATTAGGAGTGAAGGGCTCGTGGTGGGCTCCAGGAACAGTCCCTGGTGGTGTGTTAATTCAGCACTCCGAACATGCTGGTGCTGATAGCCTCCAAATTGATCACTCCTGCTACCCCCGATTTCGTTCCCTCCCCCTCTCGAAGCTGGTGGCAGCGGTGGAGAACACAAGCAAGCCTATAGAAAGGAGGAGAAGCTTTTCATAATGTCAAAGTCATGTCAGCCACCTTGACTCCGACCACAACTCTCTGATGACAGGCTGTCTGGTGATGACCTCTGTTATGTCAGCAGTTTTGATGTCTCTCAATCACCACAGTGAAAATTTGAACAAGTGGATCCCTTGTAATTCTTGAGTGTGAATTTGAATTGAATTGGCCACACCCAATTGAATTGAAATCTGAATTGGAATAACAGGAAGGGGAATTTACTGACTGCAGTATTATACTGACCACAATATTTTAATCTATCTATCTATCTGTCTGTCTGTCTGTCTGTCTGTCTGTCTGTCTGTCTGTCTGTCTGTCTGTCTGTCTGTCTGTCTGTCTGTCTGTCTATCTATCTATCTATCTATCTATCTATCTATCTATCTATCTATTTATCTATCGTTCTGTCTGTCTGTATGTCTGTCTATCTATTGTTCTGTCTGTCTATATATCTATCTATCATTCTGTCTGTCTGTCTGTCTGTCCATCTATTGTTCTGTCTGTCTTTCTATCTATCGTTCTGACTGTCTATATATCTAACTATTGTTCTATCTGTCCATCTAAATATCTATCGTTCTATCTGTCCGTCTCTGTCTATCTATCGTCCTGTCTGTCTATATATCTGTCTATCTACCTATCGTTCTATATGTCTGTCCGTCCATCGATCTATCATTCTATCTATCATTCTATCATTCTATCTATCTATCTATCTATCTATCTATCTATCTATCTATCTATCTATCTATCTATCTATCTATCTATCTATCTATCTATCTATCTATCTATCTATCTATCTATCTATCTATCTATCTATCTATCTATCTTCAAATGTCAAGGCAATTCTACTTCTTTACATTCAAATAACATTCAGTTCAATTCTGCATCCTGTTTGCTACCTCAATTGAAATTTTATTCAAATTGAGGAACTGAAATGGAATTTAAAAGGCAGTCTTAATTCGGTTTTGACTAGAGCATGAGCCTGGCTACAACATATTCATTATACTGAACTGAGGTCCGAATTAATCATAAAATACAGTGAGAACACAAGCAAAAACAGGGCATCTCAAAGGACATTTGTGCTTGGAAACATCAGTGCAGCCAAGAGTTCTGGGACAATTATCGGATGTGTGACAGCACAAGGATGACACATGGCCAATATCTCCACTCTCCGAGAGCATAGCTATTCCCTGCTCTCGCCTTGCAAATTAACACAGCACAGTAGCCGACGAGTGCAATGAGAACACGGTCCCAAATCACACACACACACACAGCTCATTTTAATTACACACATGATCAGTCATTTTCTCCACATGGTGTGGTCGTTATTATCTGTGCTAAGAATTCCTCCGTAGGACATCATTGGCACCTTTTAAAAGAAACCCAGAGAAGGATCCGCAGCCCCACAGAGAAAGCCACTGTCTGGCTGGCGAACGGCTCTCGTATCCTCACACACAACCCGGTGGGATACACACGGAGGAGGCTGCTCACTCAAACCACAAACCACAAGGTCTCCACAGGTGCTTTTGTCAGGACACGTCTGTCAAACCCTGTGAGAAATCACTTAGCCGATGTACAGTTTTCAGTTGCACAACTTTAATGGACCGTCTGCACTTCAAACTAACTCTTGCTATTAAAGTCACCATGAAATCAAAATTGGCAAGTCTTGTTTTTGGAATATTGCAGTTTATTTTAAATGATTCTCTTCTCTAATGATGTGTTTACTGTAGTGAGGGCAGGACAACCAGTCACCCACGTGAGATCACAGACAGCAATGGCAAGCAACAATGATCCAAATCATCCAATCAATTCCTGATGGACAAAATCAAATCCCGTCCTACATTTTTATCTCATTTGAGAGGCATTTTCACTCGGATGAACGTCACAATAGGGAAAGAAAGATGATTACAATTTCTGTTTCATGACAACTTTAAGATCTGTCATCGACTAAGCAATCTACTAATCAGATCCACACAATTATGCATGCTGAAAAACTATGCATCAATTATCAGTCTCAATCAAAAAAAATTAGAAGATAAACCTTAAAAACAACAGTTACCAAGATCTAGGAAGCCCAAATCCACCAATAAAAACACATCTGCACTGATGCTGGAGAGAGAAAGAGAGAGAAAGAAAGAGATCAGAAAAGTGACAGAGAAAAACATCACACAAATAATCAAATTTGAGGAGTTTTACAGAGTATAATTACAGAAATCTATGTGTGCCCTGAAGTGCAGGCTAATCGGTTTATTTTTCCATCTGATGCCTGCTGATATCGTGGCCCTAACAGTGATTTTATTAGCAAGGCACGGTGCTGCGGCTGGCTGCCATAGCCCCGTCATTACGGCCAATGTCTCCGTGTGGCACAAGCAGATGAGAGGAGAGATAGCCCAAGCTAATGCACCGTTGCCTGGGGCTCCGAGACACTGATCTGGGCCCGGGCTCCAGCATCACAGCCTCTCCTATTAATCTCCGCTGAAACCAAATTGGAGGGCTCGTGAAATACAGCCCCAAGAGCGTCCGGCCCGATTTATCGCCCTGCGTCCTGTCCCAGCGCCCCAGGGGGAAAGTGATGTGCGTGCTGCCGTTGCAAATGCAACATTTATTTAACATTCACGACGCACAAGTCAGCGCTAATGCTATCAGAGAGGAGTGTGCGTACGCCGAGCTACATGTACGTGGAGGTCCTGATTAGTATGAATGAGTGAAGGTGGCCTTGCCATCTGCCTCCCATGCATGTCTTTTTTAAACGGTAACCTGATTTTGTGGTTCTACGGAGAGTGGGGATTTTTCACCACGGCTTTCAAATGCCATGGCTATTAATTCTTTAAATCGCATTTAGCTTTGCAGAAATGGTTGAAGTCTGAATTTGCACAAGGAGTGTTTATCTTCTAAAATGTTTCAGCATGTTTTAATGCGCAGATGGATGAGCTCGCAACTTTTATAAAAAAATTATTATTATTATCCAGTTCTGTGGATTATCGTCAAAGCTCCACCGGTCAAAACAATATCAAATGTGAAGATAATTTTCTCTTATCTAGAATTCAGGATTTCCAGCTTTAACAAAGATGGCCTCCATCCATTGGCAATTTTAGGCAAAGATGGCCTTCATCCATAGGCAATTTTAGACCCTAGATTGTCAAGTCAAGTCAAGTCACCTTCATTTATATAGCACTTTTAACAATATAGATTGTTACAAAGCAACTTTACAGTGATAATAGGAAATTAAAGTAACAGAGATTGTTTTGGCTTTACAGCAGCTCTATAATATAGTTATTGTCCAGCTAAAGTTAGTTTTGATTGATTCACTTCCGTCGCAAGGATCATTAGTTATTAACTTAGGGGCCGCTAACATGACACTGTTCTAACAGAAAACCCTTAAGTTCTCTCTGTGCAAACTTTAAAAACGCGAACCTGTGAGACCGCTGATGGCGTGCACATGCGCATCACGTGTCCAGAAGGTATGCGCGTTTGAATATATATGTGCGCAAGTGTGTAGTCCTTCCCTACAAACCAACCCTCAACAAACCACTTGTCTGGCCTTAAAATGTATAATACCGAATTTTTATCGCTTCCGCGTAGCCACGTGAACTGGAATTATCCCGACAACATTTTATCTGTACAGAGGTAAAGGGAAGGGAAGGAGGCCTTCACAGGGGAGAGACTAGTTGACACTTCAGGACTGCGTTGTCGTCGTGTCCATGCGCAGGTCCTTCATCAGATCTGGATACGGCCTGGATCCGGCGGACTGCGGTAAACCTCGGGATAAACAGAGAGACTAATATTAGCGTAGATGCCATTCTTCTTATGATGTAACAAGTACATCAGGATTTATGGGAAGTGTTCAGGGTTCCGGCTGACCTAATCTATGCAGCCTAACATTGAATTATAGTATATAATGTGTTACGTGTATGCTAGGTAATAGTAATTATAATTTTTTTCTCTGCTGTAGCTTTTCAACGGCATCAACATCTATTCCATGTGATAATATTAGATCTAGAGTATGATTACAACAATGAGTAGGGCCTGACACGTACTGTCTAACTCTAATAGAGTTCAGAATGTCTTTAAATGCCAATCCCAATGCATCTTTTTAGTTATCTACATGTAAATTAAAATACCCAACAATTAGGACTTTATCTGCAGCCAGTACTAACTACGATAGAAAATCAGCAAATTCTTTGATAAAGTCTGTATGGTGCCCTGGTGGCCTGTAGACATTAGCCAGCACAAATCTCAAACGTGATTTATCATTTACACTAGATAGTGTTACATTAAGCACCAACACTTCAAAGTAATTATCTTTAAAACAAGACTTCTCAGTAATTCTGAAGATATTAGTATAAATTACAGCAACACCTCCCCCTTTTCCTTTCAGATGAGGCTCATGTTTATAACAGTAATCTTGGGGTGTGGACTCATTTAAAGTGATGTAATCGTCTGGTTTTAGCCAGGTTTCTGTCAAACACAGCACATCTAGGTTATAATCTGTAATCATATCATTAACAATAAGTGCTTTTGAAGTTAGGGACTGAATATTCAACAATTATCTTCATCCGTATTATATCTGTTTTTTATTTGTTGAACTTCAATAAAAATTTTACCCTTAAATGGGTTTAGGAGTTTTTTGTATGTCCTAATTCGGGGAACAGACACAGTATCTATATGATGATATCTAGGTGAAAGAGTCTTTATGTGATGTGATTTATCTGACCTCAGTGACGTGAGGCAACTAGCAGATGGTCGGTTTAGCCAGTCTGTCTGTTTCCTGACCTGAGTCCCAATTCATGTTTGAGCTCTAAGACTATGTGCCATATTACTAGAGAGAAGAGCAGCACCATCCCAGGAGGGATGAATACAATCTCTTTTCAACAGGTCAGGTCTGCCCCAAAAACTTTTCCAATTGTCTATGAATTCTATATTATTTTGCGGACACCACTTAGACAGCCAGCCATTGAGTGAGCACAGTCTACGAAGTATCTCATCAGCCCTGTGAACAGGAAGGGGGCCAGAGCAAATTACTGTGCCTGACATCGTACCAGATTGCACCAGAATGAAGAGATTGTGTGATTTCTTTTCATGCTTATTGAGAACAGAGGCTGCAAAAATGTTTTAAGGGTATTTCACTCTGAATTCATCCCTTACAAGTCATAAAAAGTAAAAAAATAAATAAATACATTATCATCCTTAGCTCTGTATCGGGTCCTGGCATGCCAGGGTCACGGGTTATTGACAACTGAATTGAGAATGTCATCTTAAACATTTAATTTAAAAAAAATGAATTTGAATTGAGGTATCAAACAGAGCGCAGAATTGCAATTCTAATTTGAATGCAAGGAGGCAAAATTTCAATAAATGGAAATTCTGCAATTTGAAATTCTGCAGTTTTCAAATAAAACTGCTATTTGAAAATTCATAACTACAAAAGCAAGTTTTTCAAAACAAACTTTCAAACAAGGCTTTGTCAAGCCAAGATTCCAAATTCTGCTAAAGGTTTTAAAAGTACACAGAGAGAACAATAAATAGAATGATATATAAAACGATAGACAGAATGATAGATAGAACGATAGAAGACAGACAGAGACAGAATGACAGATCTGATGGATGGATGGATGGATGGATGGGATGGATGGGATGGATAGAATGACAGAGACAGATAAAATGACAGAGACAGATAGAACGACAGAGTCAGATAAAATGACAGAGACAGACAGAACGACAGACAAAACAATAGAAGACAGAATGACAGTCAGACAGACAGATAGACAAACAGATAAGATATCTGCTACACTAACCACAAACTCCATGTCAGGAGCCTGCAGCGCATCCTAAACACCTCGTAAGAGTCAGACCCACATTCCCCATCGCCACGCACCCCCAGGGAGCTTGTTGTTTACCAATCTATCCCGAGCCGGAGGGGGCCACACAACAACATTTTTTTTTGTTAACACACCCTGCACTTCACTCATTCACACACAGGCTGTGCTTGACTGACTGGAAAGTCCGAGGATGAAGCTGTCGGTGCTAACAGGTCAAAACAGGAGAGAAGTTAGGAGGAGTGGCTCAGTGATTGATCGACATATTGCCATCGTCGGCCACTGAGGTGAACTGTGCTGAAAAAAAAAAAAAAAAAACACAGACATGGACAGCAACGGGGGTCACTTGTGCAGTTACAATAATTACTAATGCACAAAATAAAGAGAAAGAAAATGGCAAAAGCAATTAAAGACTGACCCCACCAATACCCCAACCCCCCTAATCTGTTCCAACCCCTTTTCATCACTGATGGGACAATTAGTGAATAGCTCAACCTTCCATCCCCCTTCACACACACACACACACCAACAAACCACGTTGTTACTGGGACACAATGGGGCCCATTGTGAGAGCTGGCAGTGTGTGGCAGCGCTGCCCGTTAGGCGTTTGGCTGTGGCTACACTGAGTGTGTGTGTGCTGGCCGCTCAAGCATGGGGACAAAAGGGGAAGCGCTGGCCTGCTGCTTCCATCAGCTCGGTTGCCTTTGGAAAAGCCAGAGTCAGAAGGAAGGAGGCTATGACCCAAAGCTCTTCCACTCTCTCCGCTATCACGCCCTGCCATATGCTGACCCCAGCAGCCCGGCACTTATCGCTGCCAATCAGCAGCCAGCGGGCCTGCCCCCACTGTCATGCCGGAGCTGGCGCGGTCCCACACACACCACTGGACTGGCACGGCCAATGGGGAAGCCGCTTAGCACGTCCCCTCCTCTCCCCCTGCGTCCCAATCGACCACTGACAGATGGAAGATGGCCGTGACTCTTAGACTTACTTGTTTTTTTTTGTTTTTTTTATCGAGTCCAAGCCAACAACAC
The DNA here is from genome assembly GCF_964197995.2 of Scardinius erythrophthalmus. Classification (NCBI taxonomy): domain Eukaryota; kingdom Metazoa; phylum Chordata; class Actinopteri; order Cypriniformes; family Leuciscidae; genus Scardinius; species Scardinius erythrophthalmus. The sequence continues at coordinate 25,109,298 of NC_138239.1, forward strand.
CCATTCTTCCCCCAGCCAACTCGCAGCCGCGAGCCAGACGGATCAGATAATGTGGGTTTCTCGCAACACAATCAGGGTTTGAAGGACCAGATCTAGATCCACTTCATTCCAGGATGTGTAACAAGGAACCGAGCAGCTGTAACGATCTGGTAGCCTGGGGGCGAGACAGGTCAACTAGCTTTAATCGAAATGGGGTGTTTAAAACGCACACACACTTCCACATATGGCAGCCCAGACTGTAGCAGAACATTTTATCACTCAGGCCCAACATGGTGCCCTCAGAGACTGAGGCTGGCTGGAAGGCCCCAAGCTCGGGCTCTTTTTTCACACATGGCCCTTTGGATTACTCCTGTGCTATCTGCGGTTTAACCCTGTTATTTTGTCTGCCCAGCATTCATAACACTGACCCACGCCAGGTACCTGCTATTTTTTTTTCTTTCCCTCCAACAGACATTAAGACCAAAGAGGCCCCTTTCTATCCATTCCAGGCCCTAATTTCACAGTCATGCCGAATGAGGGATCAGTGCGCGGGGAGGCAGATGGACGCAGCCCGGGGCCAAGAGAAAGAACTGGAACTTAGAGTCAGGCACAAGAGAGGTTGAGGCGTGTTGGCTTACAGAACGAGAAAAGGGAAGAGATGAAGGAAAAAAGTGAGTTTATCGAGTTTAAGGGCAAAAATTCAGGAGAAAAAAGCAGTTGACATGGCTTGACTGCGGACTCTTTACAAAAGGAAAATGCTGGTCTGTCTTTCTTAAATCTAAATCATTTACTTCACAACACAGGCCCTGCTGAGCTAAAAAGGGGATTATGATGACCATGTGTCAGTTGATTGCTAAGAAAGCAGCTGGTGCACCATTTAAACATTTCTAAATGAGGAGCTCTACAGCAAGAACAGCACCTGACGTGTATCCAGAGCAAATCTAATTGTCTCTGTTTTTGTGTGAAACTAAAGGCGGTTACATGAGGCTCAGCGTATGATGCAGTTCAGGTGGAAGAAAATGAGCTTGATTATACAGACAAAAAGGCAAAGGAAGCATTGGAAGTTACTTTAACTACTTCCACTTCTTTCCAATTACACAAATCAAACCAAATACTGTGAATGACTAACAATGCAACCTGTGTAGTCCACTTCACAGATTGACTTTTAGTGAGTTCTTTTAGTAAATCAAAGCATATTTTGCGATCAATGTACCAGAATTTATGAACAAATGATTCTTAGAAGTCAGTTCTTTTAGTGAATCAAAAACACAGCATGATCATTGAAGCCTAAATCCTGAAACGAATGACTATTATGAGCAGGTTTGTTTAGTGAATCAAAAACAGATAGCATGACCAATGTAGCCCAATCCATGAACAAATGACTCTTTTAAGCCGGTTGTTTTAGTGAATCAAGAACGTACAGCACAAACAAGTGTAGCCTGAAACCCAAAACAAATGACTCTTATGAGATGGATCTTTAAGTGAATCAAAAACAAAGCACAATCGGTGTAGCCTAAATCCCGAAACAAATGACTTTCATAAGCTGTTTTTTAAATAAATAAACAACATATAGTGCGCCCAGTGCAATTCTGTTCTCAAAACAAACAAAATGAATAATTAATAATGAATGTAATTTATAATGTGTTGTATAATTTACAGCAGAGATTTTTTTATGTAAGCAATTCTAACTAAAATATCAATAACTGAATCAAATTAAATCAAATTGAAAGCCTCTAAATCTGAATCACAGAACAATGTCATGAATTTATTACATTGATGGTGGCTCATGGCTAGCTCCTCCTGAGGACTGAACCAGCACCTTTACCAGCTCTGCACTTTAACAACTACACCACCCCACCAGTTAGTGATTGATTTAGAGATACTAGGATGTTAAGGGGACAATTAGGTTACATCACTTTCTCTCTCTATCTGCAATGACTTCATGTGGCGGCACCATCAACAGGTAAGCAGGAGACACTGTGACTTCCTTCCTTGCATCCCTGCGGTCCTCTCAGTCTCGCGGGAGAGCAGTCGCTCTGGCACATAGATCTTCTAATCACTACTAGCCTGCCATCCATCCCTTCCCAGTCATCAATTATTCGCACAGGATAGAAAGAAAATAAGGTGCTAGGGTGCTCAAAGAAAGAGGAAAAAAAGAGGGAGGGATAGTTTCAAAATAAAGAGAATCAGACTGAAAGAAAAACAGACGGAGAGAGAGAAAAGGTTTGGAGAGACATCCGTCGATAATGACAGATTACTGTAATTCAGGCTGTCAGGAGCATCGACCTGTGCGGCTCACGCCAATCAATAGCTCAGTCCACTATCGAGCTCCGCGCAGGCACACAGATGGGCGAGATTGCTGCGAGCGAAAGACTCAAGCTGAGCCAAACAATCTCTCTGGCTTGGAGGACATGGCAGATGAGAATCGCTTTCCCCCCCTTTTCTCTCTCTCATTTTCTCCCCTCCTCTCTGTCTTTGCTTTGTTTTCTGGAAGTAGCATCTCTCTGATAAGAAAAGAGCGCTCTTAAAGAAAGGTTACCAACAAGCCAGGAGAGGCTGGATTTGGACTTGGAAATGCTTAGATATTGAACATTATCTAAAGCAAGAGTCCTAGTAAAACAAATGACATTTTTGGCAAATGACAAACTTGGGTGGGTGGTTGAAATTCAAGTTCAAATCCAGCCTGTGTGGCTCGTTCAGACCGAAGGCCTTCAACCTTTCCTTAAAAGTGCTCTTTTCTTATTAAAATGTTACTTTGAGGGTCAAAAGAGTACTTATATCAGCTTTTTTAAGAGGCATTGTATATTGTGCATGTATAATAATCACTAAAAAGGGGTCAAAAAGACCCAAACAATAAGATTAAGTGCCACAGTAGAGATTCGGATTGTGTGACCGAGAAAAAGAGAGAGACAGAAATAAAAGCAAATTGCCAGAGAAGGCAATGCTTTTGAGAAGGATTTCAAAAGCAAATGGTTGTGCATCAAAGTTAGCAGTTATTGAGGGGTGATCAGAATGATTCCATCACCCGCCTGACTGGGTGAGCAGAGAGCGGTGCTCTATATGTGAGAAATAAGATGTCGATAATTATCGAGCGGCTCTACCTGCTCCCGCTCTGAGAGAGAGACCAACCTGACCGCTTGCAAGTCAATCCGTACATATGTGAGCCAGGTCTGTACAGCAGGAAGAGAGAGCAGAAAACGAACCAAGCAGGCGGTAACAATAATAATAGGCTTCTGCCACCTTAAACATGACAAAATGTGCACTCATTAGTCTCGGAAAAGGATACAAATTTTGGTAAAGAGGAATGAGGGATTTCAGAGCTCTGCTGGCATTGATGGCTGTGGCTCGCACCACTGTGGGTAAGATATTTCCATCCACTATGGCTCCATCAAACAAGGGACCGAAGAATGGCACCTGTGGAAAGCGAGATGATATGATATATGAACACTTATTGGACTGTGAAGAGCAAAATAAATATGAGATGCTCCAAGCAGGAACAAAATACACATTTCAATCAGTATTAAGGCCTATTCACACACCCACAAGTCCACATTTTCAGCATGAAAAATGTGCATGACACAATAGTAAAACAAAACAATGAATCTCTCTAAACCCCTTCACATTGAGTCTAAAATATCAAATTGGGATGGTCTATTTTTCTATTTTTATTCATTTTATTTTATTTTATTCACCAGTCTTCACTCATCAGTGTCACATGATCCTTCAGAAATCATTCTAATATGCTGATTTTCTTTCAAAGAAACATTTCTTGATACTTTTTTCAGGAAAAAGAATTTATCAATTGTTTGATAAATAGAGTTCAAAAGAACAGCATTTATTTGAAACCGAAAATGTGTGCTTGCAGAATAAAAGTGTTCATTTCTTTACAAAAAAAAAAGAATAAAATCTTACTGACCCCAAACTTTTGAACAGTTGTGTATTTCATATGTTCTCACATACCAAACATTTTATTCAGTTTATTCAGGCATCTAAACCTTTATTTCTCAGTCAGAGTAAATAGTTTTGGAATAAAAATTGTTTGCAAATAAATAGTCATATTCGATTTTCTGTGAGCAAGCCTTTACACAGCATATAAGCTAGTAGCTTTATCCTTCAAATAAAAGGAGGCATAGAAATGTCAAAACCTTCTACGTATTTCAGCCTGTTACACAAAAAAACCCTGACATTAAGCAGAAAAGACACAGTGAATAGCCCTCATGCACTGAAATGGGGTCTAAATGGACTTTCATAAAAGCCAGGCCTCGTCTTTCTTTATCTCTCCATCTTTCTACATTTCCTCAGACTGCATGAAAGACTGAGCCTCTCGTCTCGGATCCATCTCCACAGCGGAATTCGATTCTGAGAATCCCATTCATTCAATTATCCCTGACATAACTGAGCAGGAAGTAATGGCTGGTAGTGTCCAAAGACAGATATGCTTCCACTGTCTCCTGTACGAAGCATTGAGCTCATTTTCAGCAAAACAAATGGGTGTGATGCAGAACAAATATCTCTATTTTACTGTACATCGATCTCTTTCTTCGACATTCATTAAAATCGTTTTGTCCCCTCAGTGTGGACGAGGGTTTCATGGAATTCGGATGCATTTAGCCAATAGGCCCGTCAAACAAAAGTGCCAAAGAGTCTCAAAAAGAGTCAAAGATGCCAAATGTTCTTTTTTTTGTAGCAAAATAAATATTTAGTCACCTAACACTGTTCATTAATAGGTTTTTAAGGTTTATACACTACTGTTCAAAAGCTTAGGGTTAGTAAGATTTTTTTTAATGTATCTTTTATGCATGTTTAGAACAAAAATACAGTAAAAACAATTGTATTGTGACACATTATTACAATTTGAAAATAACTATTTCTATTTTAATTTATTTTTAAAATGTCATTTATTCTTGTGTCGTCAAAGCTGAATTTTCAGCATCTTTACTCCAGTCTTCAGTGTCTCATGATCCTTCAGAAACCATCAAATATGTTGATTTAGCACATAGGAAACATTTTTTGTTATTATTACAGTTAAAATTGTAAAAGTTTTAAAAACTAACCCCAAACTTATTCACACTAGAGTATAGGAGTCAAGTGATTTAAATATGGTTTACAAATCTATTTGAATAAAGAAGAAAAAACTGTGGTAACACTTTATTTTACAGTGTCTTTGTTACATATGTTACATGTACTCACCATAGTAATAACAATAAATTATGCATAATTACATGCAAATAGCCCTCAATCAAATCCTAATCTGACCCTAACTCTATAGTAAGTACATGTAGTTAATTAATATTACTCAGTACTTAAATACATAATTACACTGTAACAATGACAACTGTTTATGAAAGTTTGTTTATGACATCTCTAGTTACAGACAGGAATCAAAATTAATTAAATAATTAAACGATGGCGCCTCTGAAAGCGTTCCTTCGTCAGAGTTGAGCTCACCTCTGGTTTTTTGATGATCTGGATGCTGTACATGTGGTTCTTCATGGGGTAGATGATGATGAGCACATCTCCAAACTCAGTAGGAATGATGCCTCTCCGGTAGTCCCGTGAATGCTCGGACCACACGATGTGCACTTCATCGTTACCCAGGTGTCTTAACTGTATGGAGAGAGTGGATACATAGAAGATGCCATTTAGATTTTATTTTGTCCAAACATACTTATTAAAGATGTGGTTCCTCTATAGTAACCTCAGGCAGAAAGGTGATGCTACTTTGTTTGTGGAGTTCACATCCATAATATTGTTTACACTGCAACAGTACAAGAAGCCTTGAGCTTGTGTGCCGGTCATACTTTATGACCATCACAATCTCTGAAACAAAAGTAACTACTCTGAATTGAATCTCAACTGTGCGTTGTTGTCTGAGCAGTGGTGCAGCGCTATCCACTACGGTATTTATTAACCTTGAGCTGTGGCAGTTGAGGGAACGGCCACTCGGTCTCTCTCTTCTCTTCTAATCTATCTTACCCCGATCACTCCATCTTCCTGGGACCCGCTCAATCACTGCCACAGCCATGGACGCAGTGACCCGTCAACTGTCCCGAGCGACGGCCGCAACCTTTATGCAACTAATGACAAACTCTGTCCTTTAGACTCAGCGATGGGCATCGTTCATTTCTTTAACTGCAATGTTCTGCTCTTTAGCTATGGCTGAAGTTATTTAAAACAGTGTGGGTCACAGGAAGGCAGTCAGCCCCGTAATCCATAAGTTGAACAGGTCCAATATGAACACTCGCTGACCGCCAAATGCATATAGACTTATATACATAAAATGTTTACTTATATATACATATACACACACACACACACACACACACACAGACACACACACACACACACACAAGTAATTTAATAAAATATTTAATATATTTTCATGGACTATAACAAACATTTCTGGCCGATTTATTTTTTCAATTCACTTTGAATTGGCAAGTGTGGCAAAAAGTTAATATTGGATCCTTTAGAGTGCATGTTAGGCAATAAATAGTGCATAAAACGCAGCTGTAAAGGAAGAAAAAAAAAAAAGGAAGAAAAATAAATGTGTGTGTGGTGTGGCCCCGGCGGCTGCGCTGACACGCTTTAGTGTCTAGTTAACATGGTTTAGAGTTGCTATCGGAAGATCGTGCTCTGGATAGCCTCTCCAGCAGCCCTTGCAAATCCAATTTGCCTCTGAGGAGTCATGATAGGCGATGCAGCACAGGGACGGACCCAATCTAATTTGGACGGAATATAGCCGTGCGTGGCGTGGAGGTCCCCTCAGCTCCCCTGCAGGGCAGGGACGGCAGTCCAAAACCCCTCCACCGGGCCCAGAAACCCCTCACATCACTTCACCCCATGCCTCGTGCTCAAATTACAGCCATGAATTACATCCAGCCTTCAGCTGCACTACCACAGACTGGGGGCTGCCATTTCGTTCCAGGGTGTGTGTCCGTGTGACAAAATGATTGGAGTTTTATTGGACGATAAGGTGGTCTGGACTGAGAGATTTTCTTTCATCTCGGCCATCTTTGTTTAATCATGTAATATCATTCTGAGAAATGCCACATTCGCTTGGCGGCCCGTGGTGCAGATCGTGGCAACGTTGCAGGAGAAATTCAAACGGCCTGTCCTCAATGTGATAAGAAGATATATATCTGCATTTGATTTATTATTGCATGATGTGCTCTGTCACCTCCATGACACAAAACAATGCAGGAAAGAAATGTCTGAATTCTAAAAAAAAAGTGATCGGCCTAACTTAAATCCAGGGTTTTATGCTGTTTAAAGGAGTTACTTTGAATATCTCCGGATCAGAACTTTGTCTGCTGTCAGTCAGAATGACAGTTGACAGATGTAAATGCGATAACTTATTGTTGCGATGAACACAACGAATATATTCACCCCAGAGAAGAAAGTACATGGACTGTATTTCATGTTACGTTTTTATTCATTTTTAATTTTTATTAAGAGAGGGACTTTATTAAGATAGGGACTACAGCATTAGATCACCAGGGTGATTACAATTTGTTTTTATTTTAGGGTGAACTGAACCTTCAAGACTTCTACATAAAAATGTGAAATGAGTGTTAAGCATTTAATAGCCATTGATGTTTAAACGATGACCTAGTTTCGTTTCTTAAATCACCCACTTTTCATGATCTAATTATTCCACAAACATATAATTACGATCAAAATAAAGTCCCGCACCCAAATATCCTATTTCACTTAGAAAAATGTCAGAAATAAAATGGGTTGCAAACAAAATTTTAGGGCCTTGATGCTAAAAAATAAATAAAAATGACAACGTCACTTCATCTTTCATCTCTGTGCAAGCATCAAACAAAAGAGACAAACATCCTTTTAAAGGCATGAAAATGGACCTTACATCTTGTCATCCATCTGCTTAAAGCCAATTACAGACCAGCATCTTCCCCACAATATCCCACAACCCCCCCCCTTTCAGCATACCTGCTCAGCTCATAAAAACAGAGAAGACACAATAAGCTGTAGGCGAGACCATTTAGATTAAATGTGGTAATCTAATTAGAGCCCCCCTTTCCCATCCTAAATAACGCCCCATGAAACGTCTCTCTTATGGTGCACTGTAGCCCTCCCACCCTCTCCACTGTGTCGCTCGCCGCAATATCACATTTCTATCAGCGTTCATTAATAAGTCTTTAGGGCGCATTAGCACCTTATCGCCTCGTCTCTGCCCCAGAAGACGTATGAGTGAGGAAGTGAAGGGACAGATCTAATGACAAGCGATTGGTCATTCGGCATGGGGCTGGCCGCTCCACAAACAACCCCATATCACAGCCTTCCAGCCAAGCTCATTAAGGATAATGCTGCAGATTATTAGATTTGTGCTGCCCATGTGAACAGAAAAAAATACCCATGCAGACAGACATTTGCGGGTGTTTCTTCAACTACGGACACTTTAATGCCCCATGGGTTGGTTTTTATTAAAACTAACAGCTTTCAACATTGTTCTTTTTGTTATATGAAGGTCACATTAGAACACACTTGGTAACTTTTTACCATGCCTTAACTGTTTTGTTTTTGCTACTAGATTTTATTGCTTACCTTTGTCCTAGACCCAGAATTTCAATCTTAAAATATGAAAATATTTCATTCTTATTATTTTTTAACCTATGATAATCTTTAAGGAATAATCTTAACACATTTAAAACTTTATTATGAGGAAAAAAAAAGTCAAATTTTGATCAAATTTACAGACATTGACAGAAATTAACTGTTCGTTTTTCAAAAGCTAGCGTACTTGAGATGAAATAAAATATAAAATATGTTAAATATAAGACTTCATGTGAAGTAAAAATTGAATTATACCTTGAACAAAATATTTTAATTACACAATTTACAATAAAGTTGTAATTTTGTCAATTTATGAAAGAAAATATTAAATTATTATATTTGGGATACCTAAAATGTTATGAAAATAGCCTTAGCAAGGAAAAAGAGTTTGCTTTTTCTGTTTTATGTTTTTGGAGTCATCTTTTCCACTATAGAATGCTATTATATACATATAATTAACCATTTGCGATGTGTATACACTGTTGGATTTTATTAGTTGACAAAAAATAAACTAGTCAGAATGTAAAAAGTGTGTTTTAAGAGCGTTTTTAGAGCGAATTTATAAAAACCTGCAGGCCAAAAAAAGAGGCTAAAGTTGAAAAAAACAGCATTGTAGAAAAAGAAAAATGTATCCATGTTTCTCCGTGAGGTCACATCGACTGTGAGGAATAGTGAGAAAAAGAAAGGGTGTGACAAACCTCTTTAAATAAAAGAGAGACAGAGATAAAAGCCAGTGGGTGAGGCAGAACGAGAGAATAAAGTACTGCTGTTAGGAGTCATTACTCTCTCTTTTTCTCTGTTCTGATAGCAGAGAGGACCTTTTCTCTCTATGGGGAACCAAGAATCACAAAAGTGCTGCTCTCGGCAGGTATAAGTATCCCACCCCTCAGATTAGCCTGGGTTAGGTTTAATGATGAGGTGTGAACGCACAGGTCAGTGAGGTCCTGTATCCCACTTCACCCAAAGCACAGGAGGAGAAGAGCTGCACTGCTGGAGAGAACTCAAGACAGAAGAGCTATGAAAGAAAAGAAATCACAGACCACAATCTAAAAGGCCTTGCACAGGTGAGCAGGCAGAGGGAAAGTTGAACTCTTTAGAGAATCAACAGTTTTTGAGTGATGGAGAGCAGGTTCTTTTGAGAATAGTGTACTATGTAGATCCCAGTCCCAGTTGGTGAAGCTCCAAAAACATTTAGATGTTGTTTTGTACCCGATTGACTTTCACTGTATGGATTAAAGTGTTCTTCAAAATATGTGTTTTGTGTTTCGCAGAAGTTAAAGTTATACAGAATGCAGAGGTTATTTACAATAAAGTCCTAAAGGTACAGGAGCACAAACCTTTTTTTTTTTTTATTCTAAGGATCAGAGATGCGGTGGAAATCAGTGTTGTTATTGTTAAAGGCACACTATGCAGTTTCTGTTTTTCTCAAAAAGCGACCCCTAGAGTCGTTGTGGAGTTCTTGTATTTAACGTTACTGTCGTAAATACCACTCACGCAGAGCCGTCTCTGCACTCTACCGGCCGCGCTTTCTTCATCGACTCACGTCTGAAATGCGTGCTAGTGTCTTCCATAGAGGCTACATCATATGTCGTTGATGTATGTGACGTCGTGCTGTAAAGCAAGTCGTGATTTGTCGGGGCGTCACCTCTCAAACTTGCATTGCTGGTTTTGCCAGCGGCGTCCCCCCCCTGCTTTGTTATCGGGATGATTCGCCCTACTACGAGTTTGTTCACCATCGAAATGATTTCGAAGCTGTTATATTAAGGAACAAATCTTGCATAGTGTGCCTTTAAATAAAACTATTAAATATGGTTTGTTAATTGAAAGCAGAAAATAAAAATAAAATTTAAATACTAGATGAAAAACTTAAACTTAAAAAAATAATAAACAAAAATTAGAAATGTTTCATTAGTAAATAAAAATGTATAAAAATGACTAAAATGGAAATAAAAAATAAAATCTCTGAGGAAATATATAAAAAAAAAAAAAAAAACATCACAAATTTACTTAAAAATGGCATCTTTTATAAGTTCACCTTTTTAGTGAGCGAGTCGTCGGAGTCCGGAGGCATGCGTGTGGACACATGGAACATCACTTCAGCTGTGGAGGTGGCAAAGTAGGGCATGGTCAAACCCGTGCTCTTGTTCCGCTGCAGGCCGCCCATGAAACCACAATGACTCGTTAGGTTCACCTGAACATAGAGGAAAGAGTTTGTTGGGGCCAATGTATAAATATCCTATAAAACACTGCAAATAATACTTAAATATAGAATTGCCTCCCAGCAATTAATTATCCTGATTTTACCTCCCAGCCCAGGCCTGACACAAAGTCTTCATATGCCTGACTCCCAGCTGTGTTGGACAGAATTGAGTGCTTGTCTTCCTGCCCCTCTGCCACATAAAACACAGCAATCTTGTGTGTTTCACGACTGCAGAGAGTAAATGGAGAAGAAAGTAAATTTAGGAGCCAAACAGGAGTACTCTTTCATGAGGTTGTCTCTCAGACTATAGACGATAACAGCTACAGTAAACGCTATAATTGGTTTCCTTACAACAACGTTCCTAATGACTTTAAAGAAACAACACTGAACAAAAAGAGGCATAACATACCACTGCCTTGAATCCAGATTTTTCAGCTCTCTCAGTAGTTTTTCGTTCTTCTTCAGCAGGTGGAAACTGTTCCTAGAGACAGGACATTTTAACATAAGAGGTAATGGAGAGAAATATGCTACCAAATTACAAATTTTTATCAATTCAGGTTAATTAGTGACCAACGACATCTATATATTGAAAAAGAAAGAAGGTAGACGGATAGATAAACAGATACAAAAAGAACAAAAGATAAAGAGATGGATGGATGGATGGATGGATGGATGGATGGATGGATGGATGGATGGGACGGACAGATAGATGGATGGATGGGACGGACAGATAGATGGATGGATGGGACAGACAGACAGATAGATGGATAGAATGATAGACACTGACAGATGAAATGATATATAGAACGAAAGATACACAGAGGCAGATAGGTAAATATATTAAATGATAGACAGAAAGAGAGATAGAATAAAAGATATACTGTAACAGTAGGCAGACAGACAGACAGACAAACAAACAGATCAAAGACATATATAAAATTATAGACTGAATGATAAATAGTACGATAGACAGAGAGGCAGATAGGTAGATACCGTATATACAACAATAGACAGAATGATAGACAGAAAGAGAGATAAAATTAAAGATATAACAATAGGCAGGCAGACAGACAGACAGATAGATAGACTGAATGACAGAACGTTAGATAGAACGATAGATAGACAGAGACAATAGATTTTTGATAGATAGATTGTTTTGATGCCCTAGCTAAGGTCCGCGGACCCCCTTTTGGAGGAGCGCTGCTCTAGTCTAGACTATGCGTTAGATCTCTTTCATTAAGTGCCCGCCTGCTTAATTACCGTCTTCCTTGTTTTTCTCACAGACTCCTGGAAAATCTGACCCCGCAACAGAAACGCAAATGAAAACAAAAACAAAGGAAGATCCTATGTGGAAAAACATCTTATGACACAATGAACCACAAAACAAAAACCTACGCATGATATTATTAAAAGAAGCAAAAAAATAAATAAATCTAAGATAATGCAACTGTTTTTTCCATCTGCAGCTTTTATAGTCTAGAGTTCAGTTACTTTCTCCCTCTCCCCCTCTTTATCATTCCCTCCCTCCAAGTGGCCGCGTGAGTCATGTGGAAAAGCCACACGATGCTCTCTAAAAGGACTTTTTGTTTTGTTCTCTTTTTCTTTGAGCAGGGGTCTCTTTATTAGCTTGTTGCAATGTAATGGTCTTCATTTTCTCCATTGAAAGTGAGCCATTTCAGGAGGCGAACGCGTGAACGGCATAAAAGGCCGACATTAGGTGCGCGCTCACACACACAATGGGCCGGCGGATTGCAATGCCTTAGTCTCTGACCACGGATAAATGATACATGAATGCCTGGAGAGCGGCAGCAGGACAATTCCTCATTAAACAGCCCCTATGTATTTTCTCCCAGCTCTCCAACTCATAATAACCCTTCAGCCACATTCGAAAGGCAGCCTTTTATTTTCACCAGTGTATCAGGCAAGAATGAAAAGTACCACGGCTGCTCGGCAGATAACAGACCCCTCAAGAATTAATCCCCCCATAAAAGCTGCATACGTGCACACACACCCCGCACCCGGAGCTGTTGAATAAAAGCCCCCAACAACTCTCTGAGCGAATGGTGAAAAAACAATTTTCCTGCATTAATCTCATAACCCAGAGCATGTATATCATGAAAATTAATGCCATTACATTCAAGGTGAAAAATAACCCCAATTTTCTAATTATTTGTCATCTGGAAATATTTAACCATTCTCTGTAATACCACAAAATGGAATGAGATTGAACCTTTACAGTGAAATGCAATGTGGGGTGCCATTATGAATCATGGAGGGAGATAGACACTGAGATTGAGTAGTAAGTGAGCACTGTAGCGTCTATTGGTGAACAAGCTAATCAAAAAGATGTTGACTGTTTAAAGCAGATTAACACGGCTCTGCACAATCAGGGAGAGGTGCGAGCAAACAGGATGTTTACATGCATTATCGGCCTTCAAAAACGTCACCCAGATTGTGCTAACAAACTCTAGCAAAACAATGTAGTGATTCTCTTGGGGGGGAAATGGCAGGATGGTTTGATGACGTGTTGCTAAACGCTTAATCACAGACCAAAGGATTAAACTTTCTGATATGGCAGTTAAACAAAGCTATGATAGAAACATAACAGAATCGGCAGAATTGTGGTTGGCGAAATTCGCTTCTGTGATTTGTAATAAATCACCCAAAAACTCAATGTTAACCAAAAAGGGAACTATTTTCGGTAATTTTTTTTTTAAATCAATGTACCATCTATCTGAATAAATCTTGATTCCACTGATTGAAGACTCGGTCAAATGACAAATAATAATACAGTTCTCTGTTCATTTTTAGGTGGACATGACGAAAGTAATGACTAGGGGTTCAGTTCATGAAGAAAGTCAAAAGTGTTTTTCACAGAGTAGATTTTTGGGTTTTCTGCAATTTTTGGGTTTAACTGCCTGCCATATTCTTCTTAAGAAAAAATAAGGTGTTCTTAAAAAAAATGAGATCAATGAAATCTTATTTTTTCATAAGAATTGCAGTTGGGAACATTCTTACGAACTACTTAGAATATATCTCAAGAAATTTCTGGTGTTTGAAAGTGGCCATTTTTTGAAGATCGCTCCTATATATTTTTATCCCTTCTAGCTCATTTTTAGCTACCATTCAAAACCTGTAACCAGTAAGGCACACCAATGTTTCCCCCTGTTCCTGGAGGCACCACAATTCTACACATTTTTTAACTCTTCCTAATCAAACACACCAGAATCAGCTTATTAGAAGACTACACGAAGTGAAATAGGAGGGTCAGATAAGGAATACATCCAAAATGTGTATTGTTGGGGTGCCTCCAGTACCCTAGAGGTTGGTAAACACTAGGGTACACCACCCCAAGAACATTTGTAGGATTTGTACCTGTGGAGACCCTATGTGCTTTCCAGGCGTTTAAACTGCAATGTGTGTTCTCATGGTCTTACCTCTTCTCCCAGGAGTTCATGCCCAGTATGTTGAGGAACAGTTTGCAGTAGTAGAAGGCTGACTGGGGTCTCTGCGGGCTTGGCTCTTGCTGCACTACGGCCCTCATGTTCAGCTCATTCCCACGATGCAGCGTGAAGTCCCGCTCCTCGGCACACTGCTTCAGGATGCCGTTGATGACGTCGTTCTCCTGCTTCTCGGACACGCAGGTGGGTGGCGGGGCTGGAATGTTGAGCGGTGCGCCAGTATATTGCAGGCACTCTGGGCTGGAGTATCCCAGGTACTGCAGCATCTCATCCAGAGCGTCCTCCCCATCCTGCAGGGAGTCCCAGCTCGGGATCACCTCTCTGCACCGCCGTTTGGCCTGTGGGGCCATCAGTTCCAGACCCGCCTCTTCCTCCTCGTCCTCTTCCTCAAGGTCTTCCTCCTGTCTGTCTTCTTTCATCTCTTCCTCATGCTCATCCAGGTCCTCCTCATTCTCCTGAAAAGCTTCATCCTCTGGTTCTTCTTGACTGCTTCTCTCTAGACTGTCCTCATCTCGGCCACGCTCTCTACCGACCCCTGCTTGATTCGAGGATGTGTAGAGGCGCAAAGTTTGACTAGGCGGACCATATAGTACAGCCGAGTCCCAGGAGTGTTTGCCGGAAATGTCTCTCACAATCACCCGAACGCAGGCACTGGTGGTGGTGAGGCCAGCTGACATCCCGCCACCGGGCAGCCCGTCCTCTGCCCGGATTTGTAGGTAGGACAGCAGGGTGGTGCCATTAAGTACAAAGAACTGCAAGTTGGGTGCGTCAAAGAGTTCGGGGGCCAGGTCTGCGCTCTCGCTGTACGGGTTATCCTGGTTCTCACACACCTGGCTGGTCAAAGTGGCCGGACCACCACTCATTGGATAGTGACCCAGGTGGTTGACCAGGTGCGATATGACCGTGCGTGCCGCAATTGAAATCAGGCCTTGCTGAATACGGCTCCTCACTACAAACAGACAGAAAGAGAAAGATGTATTTGTAAGAAGTGTGAGCAGAAATTTCCATAGATTTTCAAAGACAATTAGAGTGCCCATTATTCCTAAAGTTTTACACATCCCCCAATCCTTGAATGTTCACTTATGTACACAATTGTTTTGGCTAATTTGATAATGTTTTCAGATCAACGAAGATTACTATGAAGAGTGAAGTACTCTCAGCTCAGTTTAAATCCATTTGGAAACTACACAATTTCAAAATAATCTTGATTAACATTTTGTTGACAAATCAGTATTACAGAAGCTTTGTATATGTATGGTGGTTTTGGGTCACCTGGCATAATCAGATGTATTTCTTTAGGGTCATTTACATAAAATGGTCAAAACCTTTTGACCATTTTAATAAGATAAATGCAAAATAAAAATAAATTGCTAAACAAAACAAAAAACAGCACAAGATACGTTGCAGTGGCCAAAGTTATTTTTCTGAATGTTAATGGCCATAGCGGCGGCATTAAAAAATAATAATAAATGAATAAATCAAAGTTTAGATGAACGAGTTGACCTCACTAATCGAAAAATCTGTTCATCCATTCCTAAATATATCCTGTAGAATTTCATCAAAAATCAGTCTGTATAAGAGTGAGAGATATGAAGAGACCACAGTGATGATGACAAGGTGTTAGAACGAGTAAAAGAAAAGAGTTTAGGCACTTGTTTCATCAGGGATGTACTGATTTTCAGATCTATCAGTGTTAAACTCCTGCAGAGCCGGAATGAGTGAAGGTGCAGACGGCTCGTGTGAATACGGGGACATTAGGGTGTGATGAAGAATGCAGGACGCCTGGTGAGAGGTGCAGATGCCTCGATGCTGGTAAGAAGCTCCCGACGGAGACACTCCCTCTTCGAACACTGCCAGAACTCACAAAGAAACCATGCAGAGAGCAGCCCAATACCAGTACACTAGACGTGCCAGAGGCCCACTCCCCCCAATCAACACACCACACCAATCACATTCAGCGACACTTTCCATCGCCTTAATGAGCCAAAACATTCTTAGACTGGAGCTCTCAGGGGGAGGGATTTCATCCTGATGAAGCAGTCTTCTGTTCGGGCCACCTCAGCTGCAGAGTGCCCTCCGATCCAGCAAGAATTCAGTGCTAGGAGTAATTTCAAGAGAACGGAGGTAGGAAAGTGGTGGACACATGTCTCACTCAGGGTTGTAATGATTAGTTATTTTCGTCTGATGGAGAGAGACACAGCACTGGCAGCACAGGAAACCAGCCCCCTGCTGTCAATCTCAAGCCCACCCTCGCCCTGACACACACTGAAATTAGTATGAGGGAGCAAACCGATTCGGTGAAGACATTTAGCTAGCTCATTCCTATTTCTGATTTGTTCTACTACTGTTGTACTTGTTTTAAGTCGAGAGGTTTTAGAGAAGATGATAAATACATGTTTTTGTCTTAACCTTTAGCAACAGAGAGACATGATCAATTCAGTTCTATGTTAATCCAAGTTAAAAGCTATGTAATGAAAAGAAAGAAAAAGCATTTTGTTAGCTCCACCTCAGTGACATCTCATTGGTTCAAAATGGTGCTTTTCGTAGCTGCATATTAAACTGGTAATCGTTTTGATTGGCTGCCGTGTGATTTTGCTTTCTGTGAGGACAGAATGACTTTTAGCTCTAAACTTGTCATGTCACCTGGTTAGGACAAGGTGTAAGAAATAGGAAAGGAGAGAACAAGACTGCAAGCAGAACCTGACTGAAATATCAGCTGCATAAACACAAAGAACAAGATGACCAAGAAGGTCAAAACAAGTACGAGAGGCAGAAGACATGCGTTCACCTTCAGTGACGGGCTGCAGTTTGGAGGAGCGTTCAGAGTCGGGTGAATGGAGCGGCTCTGGCTCCTTCAGGTTCTCTAGTAGTAGAAAGGGGTCATAGTCTGGGCTGCTTAAGTCTGACAGGTGAATGGGGAAGTAATTGGGGTTATTGAAGCTCTGCGCCCCATACACACAACCATGGAGGACCTGTGAGATGGACAAAGGAGTTAGAAATACAAAGAAATAAAGCATTATGCACAGCTCTTTAGTTGTTTCACAGGGTCTTAATTTACAGATAAAAACAATGTATATTGAGAGATAAAAATTATGTTTAATAGATGATGTGAGCATTGGTCTCGTACTTTATAGATGCAGCTTAGGACGGACTTGTCGGTCTTCTCCTTGTCTGAGGCGCCTTGGACCGGCTGGAGGAGAGTTTTTGGAGGTAGAGCCATCACCCAGTCCAGCAAACACAGCAGCAGAGACACAACCAGCTGGAAAGAGAGTATAAATATACATAACATACTATAATATTTAAAAATGATTAAAATGTCAAATAAATGCTTTCTATTTCAGTATATTTTAAAATGTGATTTATTCCTGTGATGGCAAAGCAAAAACAGAATTTCTCAGCATCATTACATCATTACAGTCTTTACATGATTCTTCAGAAATCATTCTAAAATGCTGATTCGGTGCTCAAGAAACATTTCTTATTATCAATGATGACAGCTGTGCTTCATTTGGATTGAAAAGAGCAACCTGGACATTGTGTAAAATAACACTTTTTGTGTGTTCAATAAAAGAAAAAGAAAAAAATCAGATTTTGAAAGATGTGAAGGTGAGCAGAATTTAAATTTTTAGGTATACTTCCTCTTTAATAAAAATAATCACAAACTGTTGGCTAAACAAAAAAAGCATTAATTTCACATTTATAAGAGTGTGTCCTTTCATTGTTTTGGGGTGCACTTGTGTCATGAGACATACCCTCTTGTCCAGCTCATGAGGGGAGGACTCTGTGACGGGAAGAAGGTAAGTGATGGTTGCAATAAGGACCTAAAAAAAAGCAGGAAATTAATGTAACTTTCTATGTAACAAATCAAAATCTTATTCATCTTGCTTAACTTGCAGTGTGACTGACTTTACCTCCACTATTTTCTTTGGAGTGTTAGGCGGGAATTTCTGCAGTTCGTCAACGTAGTTTATGAGCAGGTGCAAAATGTCCGAGGCCACGAGGGCAACCGTTTTATTTGAGAACTGCAAGGAAGGTATTAATGGTTAAAACAGAAGCAATCAGCAACTTTAATGTGCATGTGTGGATCAAAACAGTAAAATTGCATTGTGGTCCTCATCTGAGCTGATTAAGACGGGATGAGTCTTTTCCTAATTCTGCTTCATGGAACGCACCCAAAGGAGAGAGACACTCATGTCTAACCCTCCACTGACAACAGATTCTCAGAAAAGCCAATAAAATCGACCCGATCACAAACAGGCTTTTCTGATTGGACCAGAGTTTGAGTATGTGTGTGTCTGTTGGCCCTAGACTTCATTTCAGACAGAAATGTAATAATTCCTCGAACTCTCTGAAGCATAAATTCTTCAGTGGATTAGCCTTCTGTCTGTGAAAAGCAGAGAAGCCAAACATGTTGACGGTCCAGATTTAGGAAGGCTGGTAGGGGTGGGTGCAGGGAGTATGGAATAATCTTCTTCTGGATGAACAGAACACACTTGTGCCAGTGCACTGAGCCCAGGCATCAGGAACGGCTTCAGAAGACTCAGGCCAAGGGCAATGCCATCATTTCTCTGCTGTGTTCACTTACATTGCCAGTGAAGGTTATTTTACAACACAGATGCTTCTATTCCATTTATAATCAATCTTTAACAGCAGAATACATGTATATTTTGTGTAACCAAGCATCCGTTACCTTGAGAGTAACACAGATGACGTTAAGTGCTTCTTTGATCTGCGGATGCTGAGTGCCATGAACCAGCTCTTCACAGAGCCAAATACCCAGACTACAGAGTGCCACACACCTGAAAAACACACACAAAAAAACATTTAGATCTTATGTAAAATAAATGGATGAGTAATTGTCAACACATTCAAAATAAAACAGACAAACATGAAATAAGACAAAATGCACAATCAATTGTGTTGAAAATACTTGTGTTTTAGATCAGGAAATGGAAATGTTTACATCTGCCATGTAGAAAATTTACTTGACATGCCAAAACATTTGTTAGCATTAAAAAGATAAAAAATAATAATGAAAAAATGTATAAATAAAGAAGAAGACAATACATCCACACAGAGCAAACTTGAACTAATATAAACTTTTTCTTACAAATAATTTTCACACTTTAATCGTTGTAAATACCTAAAGAGTTACATATGCCAAGTAAGAAAACATATAAGTGGCTACATGTGGTGTGATAGAACTTCTAGGCCCTTAATTTATATATTAAGTTACCTACATATATGGTGTATGTACATATAAGTACCTGAATTTTTTTAACATTCTAAATGTCTTTACTGTCACTTTTGATTCATTTAATGTGTCCTTGCTAAATAAAAGTAATAAATACATAGTAACAGAAGATTGGAAAAAATTTGCCTGGTTTGATGAGCCTGCTGCGACATTCAGATGGTAGGGTCAGAATTTGGCGTAAACAACATGAAAGCATGGATCCATCTTAACTTGTATCAACGATTCACAGGCTGCTGATGGTGGTGTTGTGGTGTCAGGGAAGTTTTCTTGGCACACTTTGGGCCCCTTAGTCCCAAATGAGCATTGTTTAAATGCCACAGCCTACCGGAGTATTGTTGCTGACCATGTCCATCCCTTTATGACCACAGTGTACCAATATTTTTTAATGGCTACTTAAAGCAGAATGAATCGCCATGTCACAAAGCTCAAATCACCTTAAATTAGTTTCGTGGACAAGACAATTAGTTCACTAAACTCAAATTGCCTCCACAGTCACCAGATCTCAATCCAATAGAGCACCTTTGGGATGTGCTGAAAGGGAGATTCGCATCACGGATGTGCAGCCGACAAATCTGCAGCAACTGCGTGATGCTATCATGTCAATATGGACCAAAATCTCTGAGGAATGTTTCCAGGATCTAGTTAAATCTATGCCATGACAAATTAAGGCAGTTCTGAAGACAAAAGGGGGTCCTACCCGGGACTAGCAAGGTGTACTAGACAGACAGACAGACAGATTTTTATAGTACACTGAAACTTATTTTAAAAGATCAAGTATGACTCAAATTTGCATTGCCTGAATAAGGCCCTAACTGCTAGGCCATAGATATTTAATCCTGCCTCCTGTCTGCTTCTATGATCTAAGGCTTTCCTCAGCTTTTCTCTGAAAGAACACCCAAACTTTTTCCACAGGGAGTTATGGGGGCTTCTAATGACTTGAGCCCCATCAGGATCCACTCTAATCCTACTGGGTACTGGATTACTTTAAATGACACTGCTCCTAATCTGTCTAGATATGACCAGACACGTAGCCCCACACTGCTTTAACACCAACCGTAATGTATAGATTTATTAATCTGTCTGGCATGGGGCTTGCTTGCTTGCTTCCTTTTCAAAACAAAATCTAACAGGGAGTATGCACTGACCTGGAAACATTTCCAATATTAGTGTCTTCACATCCTGAAAGCAATCACTAAGTTAAGTGGTCTAAATGTATATGTATATGTATATGTATATGTATATATATATATATATATATATATATATATATATATATATATATATATATATATATATATATATATAAAAGTCTCATCTGTGGAAGGCGTAGGACTGAATGCAATGATAGGATGTTCTACCTGCCTGTCAGCATATGTATTTTCATACAGCCACCTTTTACAGTTCCTCCTGAACCAAAATAACGAGTTTATGCTGCGTTCATGCCTACACAACTACTGTAGTTTGGAGGAGATGGAAACCTGTGACGTTATACTCGTTTAAGCGGTTTAAGACTCGAATTTATGTGTTTCTATGTCAACACTATCAACGCCGAAATGAATCTGCAGCAGTCAGGTGGTACAAGTCAGTGCATTAATATTGTAATGTTATGTGCTTTGAGACACGAGGTAGTTTAACGAGGTAGTCAGGTTCACATTTACAGTAAATTTTTTTTGTCCTCTAGTTGAAATTTAATTGGTCAAAAATCCTGGTACACCATATGTATATTTATTTATGTTCTGTTCGACTGTAATTTAGTTGCTTCATGCAGCATTTCACATTCAGTAAGCAGAGGGAAATTACTTAATGAACCTAGTTAAGACAACAGGTTTTTTAAGGGGAGGAGATGATGTGGAACTGGAAAGGGAGGGGCAAATAGGATTAGGAAACATTGCGAGGCAAATTCAATCGTTTACTTGAGCACGCCAGCAGTCTGCGTTAGAGTAAAGGTGGTAAGGTGGCCAAGGCACAGCTATGACTAGGACAAGGTGTTAGCCTCCAGGGTTTGTACCTTGCTGGTGCAGAAGGCTCATCTCTGGCAGAGGTCAGGATGTGCTTGATTATATGCTCCTGAAACACAAAAACAACAGAATTGCTATTAAAGGGGTCACATCATACATCATTTTATTATTTATTGTATTTATAATTTTTTTCTCTGAAGTTTAAAGGGGCTATATGCTTTTTTCTGAAATTTAAACTCGCGACTGACACCTGTGGCCAAAAAACGGAACTGCTCTTCCTTTCTGCTCGCTCTCGTACGTGCACACTTCACAAGTCATCCGCTGCAAAGAAGTCAACATTATGTTTACAGAGGTAAGAACAGTCAAATACATATATTGTTTGAGAAACTAAGTTTGTTTGCTGACTAGCGGTGGTGGCAGAGTGATCTGAAACGTTTAACATGAACGCGCTTGACGTCACATCCGCAGACAGCGCGCGAAAAATCCGACCCGACAGAAAATAGGAAAAATAGGATACTAGCTTATAGGTGCACCCACTGTGAGCTGACAAGGTGTCAGTATGCTCATCAGGAGATGTTTGAGTCATACATGGTCAAATAAAAAGGCTATTGTTACGTTTATTTTGGGGAAACAGTTGCATATAGCCCCTTTAAAGTGAATGTTAAAACTTTAAAAGAGTAAAGATAATTAAATTAATAAATTTTAAAAATGTGCTAGTAATACATGATATAATTAAATATAAGCGATACAATACCACATTACAATATGTTTTCATGTTGTTTAAAATAAGTCTCGCCAAGGCTGTTTTTATTTGATCAAAACAATAAAAACACAAATATTATGAAATAGTATTACAATTTTAAATAACCGTTTTCTGTTTTAATATATTTTAAAATGTACTTTATTCCTGTGATGCAAAGCTGAATTATCAGCATCATTACATTACGGTCTACACAGTGTCACATGATCCTACAGAAATCATTCTAATATGACGGTTTGCTGCTCAAGAAACATTTCTTATTAATATCAATGTTGAAAACAGTTCTGCTCAACATTTTTGTGCCACTGCTACATTTCTGAATAAAAAATTTCATGAACAATTCTGGGCGTCAATGAAAATATAGGATAAAAAAAATCCTGTTCAAGGGCCTGGTGATATCCTGCAACGGATCCATTTCATTCCATCTAGGGAGAATCCGATTATACGCCACCCATTTCTTAGCCACACAGACTTTCACAGGGCACATTTGCACACAGCAACATACACAACACCACACACTCCCACCAGAGACAGATGCACAAAGTGAGATAATGCAGACAGACAAAAAGATAATGATCAGAACCGCTCACAACAGACACAAAATCTGACATAAAACCAGCAATCTGGCAACTCGGAACATGACATATCCAACCATCTGGAAAAGAAGCATCTGTGCACAAGCGCGCACACACACACACACAGAAAAAAGATCACGTTAACCACAGTCTTGTCATTCATGGCCTGCTCCTGGTTATCAGATGCCATCATGTGAATTTCTGCATGCGAGTGTCGGACGCTTCCCCGCATGGTATTAGCTCCTTACTGTCACCCGGAACAACACGGCAACACAATAACAACAGCCCTGTGGAGCTCGGCTCAATGCAGCCTGCATTGCTGATCGCCCATTAGCACATTAGCGCCAGCAGGAACAATTACATCAGATTTCCCTGCACTCTAAACAACCGTTGGAGTCGCATACATTCAGCCACTTGGATCTGCATAAGGGCAGGCAGTGTATCAGAGGTTAAACGCAGACTATAGATAGTACAAGCACATTAGGGAAGTCCTGATTGATGGTCGGTGGTCGAATGTAGCAGCATGAAATTTAAGTTATTTGTAGGAAAGATACACAAAACTGTGTACTTCTTCCCAGACTGATAAGCTGATGTGTTGTCTGAACAACTAGTCACATGCACCTTAAAACTACGCACCTTGCTTAATAGACCATTGAAATGTTTTATTGATTAAATAATTATTAAACTGTCGATTAAGCATTCCAAATATATAATTTCTTTTGATATTATAAAATGATAGAAAGGACAAAGAGTAGATAAACAGCTGACCTCACAAATGCATCCATGCGAACCGACCCAAGCATTGTTTTTTTTGTAAATTTAATTTGTTTTGTATTTATACAAAAAATACCTTGACATCTGTGAATTTCGTCATGATGATGTCGGCCGTTGTAGGGTGCAGTGCAGGAAGTTCATTATACAGGTTTGGGAGGCACACCAGGGAGCCCAACAAGATCTGAGCCTCTACCCGTGGAGCCTAGGAAAAAGATGAGAAGAGAGAAAGACAGTAAATTAAAGACTAAATTAAAGACAGTGAATGTGAAACATGTGAGCACATCTAAATAGATGTCGCCATGTGTAGGGGTAGTGATGTCTGGAAGCAGTTAGGTGGTTTCTCACAT
This sequence comes from Scardinius erythrophthalmus, assembly GCF_964197995.2. NCBI lineage: Eukaryota > Metazoa > Chordata > Actinopteri > Cypriniformes > Leuciscidae > Scardinius > Scardinius erythrophthalmus. The sequence goes on from NC_138239.1 coordinate 25,133,186, forward strand.
TGAGGGACGAGCAGGCGGTTACACGGCTCGCTGCCACGATGAAGTCCAGGATAAGCATAGTGGCTCCCGGAAGTCCGATAGAGAAGAAGCGTGGAGAGCAGTGCTTAATGATGGTGTTCACAATGTCCTGTGAGACAAAGAGAAAGAGGTCAAAGCAAACGTTTTGTACAAAGTTGTCGCCCTACATGGTACACGCAAGCACACCTGGTCTTGGTGAAGCAGGCCGCAGTGCATGATGTTGTAGAAATGTGTGAGGAAGTCAGAGTTGGGTGAAACATCCTGTCTCCTCTTCATGATCTTACAGATGAGCTTGTAGGCGTGGAGTTTACCCTGCTTATATCGTTCACCCAACATAGTGGCCTGCACACACACAACAAAAAACCCTTTATGATCAGATCCTGGATCACAGAGAACTACTTCTATGAAACATTGTGAGTGACACAACAATGAAGCACCAGATCGACAGATAAACATATGTATTTAATTAATCCCATGAGTGTAAGTAATTAAACAGACAAAAACAGAATGAACAATAGAACTAAAAATAGGTTGAAAAGATGGAACAATAAATAGAACAACATATAGATAGAAGAACAGAAAGATTGAACGAACGACAGACAAATTGAACAAACAAACAATAGACAGAACGATAGATCCAACAAACAAACAATACAGATAAATAGACAAACATAGACAAAACAATTGATAGAACAAACAAACGAACAATACACAGAAAGACAAAATGAATGATAGATACTTAGAACAATGGAATGATCGAATGACAGAATGAAAGAGGACGGACAGATAGATAGATAGACAGATGAACCAATGATAGAACATATGATAGATAGAACGATAGAACGATAGATAGATAGAACGATAGATAGATAGAATGATAGAACGATATTTGGTCAAAGTTTTTACAAGCAAGACAGTCTAATCAAAAAAATGCGTGATTGTCAATGGTATCTTTGCTCTTCAGAAAAAAAGTAATATAGATTTGCTTAAAAAGATAAAATATTGATAAACTCACTTTGAAAAGCCAGGGAGTCAGAATCCGCAGGGGTGGAATCAGATCTGGCGGGGGTGGAGACGACTGGTTGTCAAGGGAGATCCCGAGATTGTCTCTGATCTACAGAGACAGAAAAAACACAGACACAAGGACGTTTTTCATCTGGAATTTGATTAGTAACTGCACAGTAAATCATCCTCTCAGAGCACTCTGAAGGACTCCGCGCGAGTGTGTGTTTGTTCGTGTGCGTGTTCACCTTGGCCAGGTTCTGCCAGAGTTCGCAGAGGTAGTCAAAGACCTGTGCGTGGATCTCAGGGTCCTTGATGGTGTTGACATCTCCCAGAATGCCTAGCATTCTCCTCCACATCACAGTGGCGACGTCAGCGTGCCATCCGGTCAGAGTGCCGCCGGCCATCACGCTACAGTCCTCGGTCGGAAACTCGCTGGTTTCTTAACAGTGCAATCAAGCATGGGTCAGTAAAAAGATGTCAAAGATGCAACAGATAGTGTCCTAGCTTGCACATCCTCACTCAGCCAAGTATGTCTGATGAAGGGAAGATCTCTTATCTATGTACATTACCGAGGTCATCAGGGGTCTGCAGCACAGAGTGATGCATTTTCTCATCCAGCTGCAGGTCTTTATGCTGGACATGTTCAGAGGTCAGCGTGGCGGGGGACGGCGTCTGTGATCGGGAACCTCCCAGAGAGTGCATTGGAGATGCGCTCTCAGAACCTGAGGAAATATCAAGTGCATCAGGTATCAGATCTATAAACATGACATGGCAATGTGTTATAATACGTCACTAACAGTAAAACAGCATATGGAAAGAGTGTGACTGATATCAGAGTTTGTTTTTGACTGGGTTTTGTAGCACTGAATCATGTAGCAGATGTTTTGTTTTCCCAAAGAAACTTTCAGAATACTTATCAGGAGGAATGTTTGTTGGTTAGGCTAGTTTGGATAGTTTTGGGTTTACCAAAGAACACACTTCAAAGTAAGGCTCGGATGCTATTCATGTGAAGTGAAGTATGGTATGCAATCAAAATGAAAGCAATCTGGGTTAATTGCCCAAGGGAACCACAATTGATGATAAATTATTTGTCTATTACAGTATAATGCATTTCGCATTGCTGCTTGTCCTCACTGAAATTGCGTTTGGAGAGCAGCTCACATTCTTTGTTTACTTGCAATGCAACCATGACTGACATGTCGGTCAGTGTATGTTAAGATTTGAAACTTAAACCAAAAGAGCAAAAACTTGCAAAAAAGTGATTGGATTGGTCTGGAGTCAAATAATACCATTTTGAAAAGGAATCAAATATGGATTCAGACCAAGAAATCAAAACATGTCATTTTCCCAGGGTATATGAAAAGTTTTCTAAAAAAGAAGAATAAAAAAGACTTTTGCAAACCTTTTTTTAAGTCCTGCACAACTAAAATGAATACCGCGTCAGCGTCTATACAAAACATACTCGTACATCTCAAAATAAACCATGTGTCTCAGATCCTTTTACTTAGACTGCAAAAATTAAACTACAAAACAGAGTAACTTCCAGTTGAAAATACTCAGGACATGTTTTTGCATTACATTGAAATTGGTTTATGTGATAACATAAACACATACAAATTAGTCAGTCGCAAATGGATTTTGCTGATAAGATAAAAATGTGTTTAAAGAAACAGTAAAATATTATTGTGGCAAAACTAGTAAAATCTATATGCTGAATGTTTAATAAAATGTCTTAGCCTTTCCTTCCTATGACGGAACAGCCAAGAGTTTACATTGAATTAAATCCCAGATACAGTTTATTGCGTAACCAAAATAGCAGTAATATCACATTTATTTAATTAAATTGTAGCCTTTTGAAGTTTAATAATGAAATTAGGCTGTATTGCTTAAAATGATAATTAAGACTTTTCTTACAACATAAGATAGTTGCTTACAGTGATGCCAGGAGTTCACACCAACAACCTTTCAGTTACCAGCCCATGACACCCTTTTGCACGTGAGTGTGAGAGAGTGTACCAGTAATGGTGACCGTGTCAGCAGACAGGCCATGCTGACTGAGGCTGCTGGTCTCGGAGTCGATGTGGACTGTTGTGAGACTGGAAAGCTCCTGTTCCTCTGCGGTCTGCCCTGCTCCACCTAAACTATCCTGATCCGCAGAGGCCAGAGCGGACGTCTCAGGGGGGAAGCTGAAATCTGCACGCAAATACATCCATATATATCCAACCTCTCTCAAAGCACAGTTTCAGCTCAAGCTAAACCACTCTCATTCACTTACTTTCAAACTTGCTGTCATACTGAAAAGCATTGAAGGAATCTGATTGGCTGTCGGAGCTTATGAGGTCACTTCCACTGGCGCTGGCTGGGGAGGTCCACTCAGAGGGCACACCGGGGTCGTCTGCAGGGCGCGTGGCATTCTGGCGGTTCAGGAGCTCTGGTAGATCTTTGGGGATCTCCAGACTTCCCGGGCTACTGCCACGCCTCGTCATGCCCTAAAAAGAACATAAGAAAATCATAATATATATTAATAATATTGTATATAAATAAAATAAAAGAATTATTAAATTATAATTTTTTTAGCATATATTTAAATTCTAGTATAAATAATAAGCAGAATCTATGCGTGTTTTAAACGACAATTTCAAGAACAGAATAAAAAATGTAATAGTAGTTGAGATTAAGCAGCTGACTTTTGATAATGTTTGTAGTGCCAAAAACTATTATAAACAGCATATTTTTATTGGTTTATAATAATTATCAGAGCTGTCAATTTGATGTAATCATTTTGTGAGATTAATTATAAAGAAAATAATGCAACCAAAAGAATTAAGCATGCCCTCTGACATGTATTCAAATAAATTATATTAAATAATTTAAGAGTTATATTTATATAATAAATATATTACATTTTTGTACATATAATTAGCAGAATATCAGTGTCAAATTACATTAATTCTCAAGACCAGAATGAAAAACTGGATTATATAGTTGAAATTATGCAGTATTTAGCTGACATGAGATACTTTTGGTAAGCCATGTTGTAGTATCAAACTATTTTAAATGGCATATTTGCTTTTGCATGGCTGGGAATCGAAAATCTATTCAAATTCAGGAATCAGATACTTAAGTTCAGGAATTGGATACTTGTAATATAAAGTTAAAATTTCAGTTGCTCTTATCGATTCCTTTGTGTCCATTTTAATATGACTTTAAAGGGGTCATATAATGGTACATGCACTTTTACAAGTTGATTGCACTGAAATGTGTGTTGGCAGTGCCTGTACACAACCATCATAAAATGATAAAAATCCATCCAGTGTTTTTTTTTTTTTATCTTCTTATATGTTTCCTCCCATCTCAAATCAAGCTGTTCGATTTTGTGACGTCACAAAATCGACGCCCCTCCCACGATGGTTGATTGACAGCTGCGTTTCAACACAGACCCGCCCTCGCGCCCTCGTGAGCAAGCTGTCAATCATAGCCCGCGCCGACGCGCATTCAATGTTGATACGCTGGAGCACTGAGTAGAATGGCGTCTAAGAGATTGTGGTGTTCTTGGGTGTAATAAGGAACACAGCATCATATTGATGTTCCTAAATCCGTACAGCTGAAGACGCAGTGGCTGAGTTTGTTTTCGAAAGGAATATTCCCCACGATTAACGTCAATGCTTTCATGTTTGCGCGAATCATTTCACCAGACTGCTTTACAAACGAGGATCAGTAAAGCTGGTTATTTGCTAAGAAGCTGCTCCTGAAAAAAGGATCGGTACCAACTATTCGTGTTCCTGCTGCACCTCCAGAAGAAGAAGTGAGTGTAACGTTTTATTGACCTTTATATTAATCTTTATATTAATCTTTGCAAATCGCTAGCACGCTTCACGATGAATGTGGCTATTTTTACACTCAGGTACATTACGGCATGTTTTCTATGTACGATGTTATCAATATAATTAATAATCCCACGTTTATAATGAACAACGCGTTATGGTTATTGTGTTATTATTACAAACGGTGTACGCAAAGAACAGAGGGGCGGGGTGAGCAAAGCTCATTATCATTTAAAGACACATGCACTGAAACGGCGTGCTGAAAACAGAGCTGTTTTTGACCAGGTAAAATGAGTGTTTTCTTACAATACTAATGAGAATTTTTAATTAAAGTATATTACAAACTTTTAATTTAGACCCTAAAGAATCATATTAGCTTGTACAAAAATGACATTATATGACCCCTTTAAACCATTCAAGCACAAGAAACCCCGTGCACTGATTTCTTTGCTGCGCACAGATCCAAAACGTGTGCACAGAAAGCAGCCTCTCATATTGAATAGTGCGCGATACTGAACTGAGTTTTCTTCTGCATGTTTTTGCACTTGAGCGGACAAATACACACAAAAATATACACACAAAGAAAACGAATAACAGTATACTGGTCTGGATCCATGCAGCTTCTAAAGTGACCGCAGCCTAAAATTCCTGCTGCCATCTCTATGTTAATTAAACAACAAAATACAGATATAAAATTCAGTCGCTGCGATCTTAATTATCAATAAATGTGAATTATATATTTTTTTACCTTATTTTTACCTTATCAAACGATACCCAACCCTACTCATTTGTATATAATAATTATTAAGACTGACAATTAAATGCAATCATTTACTATGATTCATTATATAGAAAATAATGCAACCAAAATAATTAATCAGGCATGCGTTCATTTTGTAATTTTCCTACCATCTGAGCAGTTCAAGCTTGAAGCACGTGCATCAACTACCACTTAACTCGATGTAGTTTTAGAACCTATGTATACTGAATGTGTGTATGGACATACAGCAGTGCCTCTGGCCCTCAGTCTCTCCTGGATGAACTCGTCCATGAGGTCACTGTCATTAGGGTTGCTGCTGCCAGCATCGTTGGACATGGGCCTGATCTTCGGCGTCAGCTCATCTTTATTGACTAAGACAACAGGCACAAAACGACACATCAGTAATTTTACAGAGACCTCACAAAAAGTGTGAGTGCAAACACAGTTGACCTAGTAGAGTGGCATGGACTGACTGACTTCCTCTTTGTAGTGGTGTCCGCCTCTGTCTACAGGTACAGTACATGTCTTGAGTATAATTATGAATTAGTTTATACAAGTTTGGGGACAGTGAGTAAATAAACACAATTTTCTTAAAGGACAACAGTGTCATTATTTTTTTTTTTCGTTGCTCATGTTTGACATTTGACTTTTTTTTAACAATAGCAACCTGTTCACATTCAATCAATAAAATGTATCTTATAAATCACTTCAGGACGAAAGCATGTCAAAAGTTTGAAGTTGGTAAGATTTAAAGAAGTCTCTTCTCCTCACCAATACTGCTGCATTTATTTGATCAAAAATACAGTAAAACTGTAATATTGTGAATTACTACAATTTAAAAATAACAGTATTTTAATAATGCATTTTAAAAAGTTATTTATTCCAGTGATAGCAAAACTGAATTTTCAGCATCATTACTCCAGTCTTCAGTGTCACATGATCCTTCAGAAATCATTCTAATATGCTGATTTGCTACTCAAAAAACATTTCTTGTTATTATCAATGTTGAAAACAGTTGTGTTGCTCTATATTTTTTATATTCTAGATGTTTTTTCAGGATTCTCTGATGAACATTAAGTTCAAAAGAACAGAATTTACATGAAATAGACATATTTTTCAACACTATAAATGGCTTAACTGTCACTTTTGATCAAATCTTACTGACCTCAAGCTTTTGAATGGAAGTGAATGTTTTTTATATATCATGCTAAAAACGTATCTTGTTTCATCAACACAGTAACAGGATGCTTGAACCTGCATTAAGCATCAATCAACAAGATCATTAAATATTTGTGGTGATAAAGAGAGTGGACGAAACTCGACACTATTGTCCTTTAAACACAACCAAACTCCTTTGACATTAAACTCATAAATCGCTAAACCAGAGCACAAAAATGGAAAACAAAATCTTTAAATGGAAGCCAACCACAAAACTGATTCCATCCAGTGAAGCAATGCAGTTACTCACAGTTCATGCAGTCCCCAAACAGAGACAGACAGACAGAGAGAGAGACAGAGCAAACCCTGAAAGTCCAAACCTAGGAGTTAGTGAGCCTTTATGGTGACCGAGGTTAAAGTGAGACAGCAGTGAGTATGTTAGAGGAGCCACCCACAACAAGACGAGGCAGCCTTCATCCCAAAGCAAAGGGTTAGGGAGCCACTGGTTAAAAACTAATCATACGAACACGACAGCTCACTTGGTATGGTGGGGTGGTGACTTTGGCCATTGGATAATCCTAGACATCTTGTTAGTGTAGACTACAAGCTGTGTTTAAGTCATGAAGGCCCTGATCAACGATCAGCTTGCGCAACTGAACTGTATACAGGAGGCGTTCTAAGAGGTGATGCCTGCTACTTCACTACAGACAAGCCGGCAAGCTTTTAACACACAGTAACACAAGCTATAGACTTTAGCTTGAAAAACAGCCTACTTTGAGAGGGATAGTGCTGCCCTCTACTGGCCATTCAAAACACTGCAACTAAGGCAAGTACAACTGTATACTGTTAAAGGGTTTGATCACTCTTAAATGAATATTCTGTCATCATATACACATCCTTATGTTGTTCAAAACCCTGTATAACTCAAAAGATGATGTATTGCATAGAGTTCAGAGTGTTTTTTTTCCATAATGAGAAACTGTTGAGCTTCAAAAATGAAAAAAAAAAGCATCATATAAGTAGGGGTGAGCAATATATATATATATATATATATCCTATGATAATATAAATCTTATTTTGTGATGTGCAAGCTGAAATGATCGAGTATGTCCCAAAAAAACAGTGTTTGTGTGTGTGTGTGTGTGTGTGTGTGTGTGTGTGTATTATATATGCGTGTGTATGTGTAAATGTATTCATGTTTCAAGTGTCAGTTAGGCTTTTTATATTATTTCATATTGCAATATTCATATTTGATTAACAACAGCTCTATAGTGAGTTATTATTAGAATTGAAGTTATTTATCACATGTAAGGATAATAAACAGAAAAATCTCCCCTCATAAAAGTAAAAATGCCCTTGGAAACCATAATAGCAAATAATCACCCTGATCATTTATGTCACAGCTGCAAATAAACCACCGAACAGAATATAAAGAATATGAAAGCATGACAGGCATAAACCAGCCAGTGTACCAACATTAATATTGTCAAAATCCCCCAGAATAATCAAGATGAATAATCAATGGCTTAGAAAAACTAGATCATAAGGTACTTTTTTGTCATTTTTGAAGCCCATAATGGAAAAGAACACTCAGAAAACAAAATAAGGATATACAAGATGACAGAATTTTCATTTCTTGGGTGCGCTACTCCTTTTAAAAATGACATTAACAACTATATAGATTAAAATACATAACATTAGGTTATATTAAAGATCATTGTGTTTTTATGAATGTGTCAGTGAGCATGTGTATGTGTGTGCATGTACGTGTGTGAGAGATTGACAGAGGGCGGGGAGGTAGGCATGAGGTCGCATGCAGCATCCAGGGAAGAGGGGCAGCAGAGATTAGGTCCCAGAAGCTTGAGGAGGAGGGGGAAGCCGTCCCACAGGTGGGGGGCCGTTGGTCTTTTGGGAGTCTTTTATTTTTTTTTGGAATTGAGCTACTTTGAAAGAAAATACAAAAAGAGGCTTCAATTCAATCCACATTCAGCAAAAATCAAACAGTCACAAGAAAAGATAGAAAAAAAGAGAAAATGCACAGGCGCTTTTTTCATGTCTTCCATGTTGACATCGAGCCGATCAAGTCCTCACCTGATGTTTTTCTTCCAAAATAGCCCATTACTTGAGTGTACAGGTCCTTCAGGTGAGCCTCAGAAGCGGGCGCTTTGCCTTGACGCTGGGGCGACACCGCCTGGGCCTTGGGTTTGGAGAGAGCGTGGAACATAGACTTATACACACCGCCCAACAGAACCTGCTGCTGCCGTGAGGGGCTGCAACCTGACTCCTGAGACCTAGAGCGGGATCCCCGCGGGCGGAGAGTCGGACGGCCGAGTCGGCCACGTCTAGCCCCGCTGATGAAGCCTCTATCGCGCTCAACCGCATCGCAACTGGTGACCCCCTCCCCCACGCCCTTTGCTGCTGCCCCGCTCGCCCCAACCGAGTGGCTGCTGAAGTGGCCGAGACGGCGAAGTCGGGTCTTCCAGTGTGCCTCTTTGGGGTCCAGAGGGTTGTGAAACTGCACGGACTCTGTGGATGGGCGGAAGCTGACATGGACCCCACCGCTATGGCATTTTTTGGGGTCAAGATGGGACAGCTTGGGCCTCGGTTCAAACTGGGAAGGCTGCGGACTAAGCTCGCTCTCGCTAACCCTGTCAGTGGCGTTCTGTCGGTGTAGCTGCGTGACTTTGCTGCCCTCTGTTGGCTGCGTACTCGAACTCAAATCACTCAAATCCCAGTCGCACTCCCCTAAGCACTCGTAAAAACTCTTCTCACTTTGCTCCATTTGTTTATCCCATTCTAGCGCCCAATCCCCACTTCCCTCAAACTGCACCTGCTTGTTATTTGCACCCGTTTCTACTTTCACGTCCTCCTTGCTACAAAACTCCCTAAAAGCGCTGAAGACGTCCTCCTCCCCTTCGCCCTCGGTTTGATTGGTCGAGGCCGCGGCCGGACAGGACCAATCGGGGATAAAGGGGGGCTGCTGCCCTGACATCTGGCAGAGATGGTCATAGATGCTTTCGCCCACCTCCAGGGATGCCTGGCTGTCGGGGGCTTGGTGTGGGTCAGTAAGCTGGTGTGGGGTCTGGGAACTGTGGGGGGACTCAGAAGTGGTGGTGGTAAAGTGGGAGGAGTGAGAGGGACTGTCAGAGACAGGAAGTGCACCTTTGACCCGTTCTGCGATGAAGGGCTCCATGATGTCAGAGGCGCTGCTGCTGCGGGGGAGAGGGGGCTGCTCCAGCTCACCGGAGGCAGAAAACACCTCGGACGACGGGGTCTCCTCGCTCTGAGAGCAGTGGCGGATCCGCGGCCCGCGCTGGACCATGGGAGGTTCCTCCAGGTCTGAACACGAACAGATATGCAAAAATCAGCATGTTTAAGGATGCAGGCTTGATTATGCATTAATATGGTCAGTAATATTATATTAATATGACAAGTTAAGCAACAAGTCTTCAAATATTAGATACCTAAAGGTGATAAAAGGACCTAGAAAGTATTATCATATTAACAGATCCACTGTGGCCACATTTTACATGCAAAAACAAAACAAAATACATGCATATGTAAAACAAAATGAAATCAAGATGAAATTTACAACTGAACCTCAAAGGTTAAACTAAGCATATCAGATCACAAGCAAAAAGAAAGCTAATCACTTTTTAAAACACAAATGAATTATTACATTTGGGCATTCTCCTTAATAATTCGGATAAACATGATGATGAAGAAATGCAGACAAAGGGTAAATCCTGTAGAGGGTATTTTTCTCAAAAGTTCTGGGTGTGAAGAGGGATTATATTGAATGAAATGTGATGGGAGAAAGATAATACTGTAGATTCACAAAGACAAGGAAAAATGTAAAGATAAACACACATGCAGGACTGTTGGGTGAAGTGCATACAAATAAATACAGTATGTCCGGGTCATATTTCACCCCAAAATCATAAAAAAAAAAAAAAAAAAAAAATATATATATATATATATATATATATATATATATATATATATATATATATATTAAAGTTAAAATTAACTTAATAAATGGTAACTAATACATTTACATTAATGTACTATCAATGGACAAATTAACAATGAACCATGTTATATTTATTAGTTAACATTAAACTAGATTAATAAACGCTTCAAAAATTACACTTCATTTTGTTCATGATAACTACTGAATTAACTACTGTTAACAAATTTAATCTTATTATAAAGTGTTTCCTATTATTTTATAGAGACTAAGTGTACTTATAGCCAAAAAAACAAGTAGCCAGTAGCCAAATATATATATATATATATATATATTGATTAAAAAAAGGTATATACATTTTTCAATGATATTTAGGATTTTATTAATGTCCATGATTTTTCTAAGCTTGAAAATTACACTTCTGTAATTCCCTACATTTCCAGTTTGAAAAGTAAATAAATAAAAGATAAAAATTGTTTATTTTTCTTTGTTCTTGTCTTCAAGCTAAATATAATTTACTTTTTATTCTTGTTATTTTAAGAATAAATGTGACCAAATCCTTTCCTGACATTTGTCTTGAGATTCATCCCATCAGAAAGCAACTGCATAAGTGCACGAGGCTTTAAAGCAATGGTGAACGAGAAGGGAATCTTCCACATGAAACACATGAAAAACACATCCAGGTTTAATAAATGAAAACCACTAAACACATACAATAATAAAAGTGTCAGGATGGTGCTGCTAACTATAGGAAGTGTGCACACATACGTATACATGCACATCCATAGGCCGGGACGCAGTCAGAGGCGAGAGTGCCGATACGGGCGTAGAGGGCTCTACCTGACAGCTCGTCAGCTAGGGGAGTGAGGACAGAATCAGGCAGGAGAGGGTGTACGGGGTGGATCAGGACAGGTGCGCTTTTAGCACTGCGGATAAAGGCTGAGGACAGCAGACTGTCCCCCGTAGAGCAACTACGCAGAGCTACAGACCACACACACACACACCCAGAGAGAAAAAGAGAAGAATGACGACAACAACACGGAGAGAGAAGGGAAATGGGGCAGAGAGAGACAAGGAGTGATGGAGGAACACGGGAGGTGTTAGGGAAGAGAAAGACATGATGAAGAGGTTGAAAGAGAGAGAGAGAGAGAGAAAAAAAGAGAAAGTGATGGCAGAAAGCAGTGAGCATCACAGAGAAGAGGTAAAGAAAGGAGCCTATCAGTGCATCTTAAATCAGCACTGACTGGTAAACACATGAACATCAACGCTCTGGAAAATCTAGACTGTGAACTTATTAAGAGAAACATGGCGTGTTAAAGATTCGCAACAATTCAAGACGGTCAAGCAAATTTGCCACGTTGATCAACAGAAATCATCTTGGTTAGAAAGTGATTTCTGTGTGAGCTGTGCTTCATACATCTCTACATCATTTACAACAGACCTTTTTGCCCGCAAAACTTCCCTAATGTGACCGCACCTTAAGAAAGGACATCATTTAACACAATCTTGTTCTCTTCTTTTAAACATCATAGATTTAATCTGACAGGAAGAGAGGACAGGAAGGGTTTGAAACACACTCACCCACAGTCTTCTGTCTGACGATGCTTCTGGCCTTCTCGATGCCTGGTGAGCCAGCAGTGGTAGCGCTGCGCTGTCTCATGGCAACAGCTTGGCCTGGTGGGTCTCGACTCCAACCTTTGGAGAACGACCGATCGACTGTGATTTTTTGGCCCTCGTGGGCACCACCTAGAGGTAGTGGGACAAATGTATGATTTATATACGTTTATGATAGTGAAGCTGGTGTGTTTCAAAGGCTTGAGATGTTATGCAACTACTTTAGTCTATGTGCAAGCACAAAAGTATTCATGTGATCTTGAATTTTTATATAAACTCACCTTTGCCTTTGTGTTTCTTCTGCTTCTGCTCACTGAGTTTGTCCAGGGGCAGCTCGTTCAGGTCCAGACTGTAAAGGTTGCGTGCTAGAACCTTGGTAAGTGTCTCCATGGTGAGGGACCACTCTGTGACCAGCTCCTCCCAGCAGGTGAGAGAGGAGAGTACAGACAGCAGGTCGTCCCACAGCTCCCGAGAGATGTACACGTTCAGATTCCCTTTGATCCAGGCCACAATCAGAGTCTGAACAGGAAGACAGACCACACAGTATGGACTACATCAGACCCTTTAACAGATGAACTAGAAATAATAATTTTAGTATTATTTATATATATTATACTATATACCAAATACATTTTTTGAATTAGCTTTTCTTTTTCAGTTATTTCAGTATTTTAATTTGAAGTTTTAATATTTTTTAATATTTAGCTTTAATTTATATTTATTTCAGTTTTAGTAATTGTAAGATGTCTATTTAAACTTATTTTAAGTTTTTCATGTAATATGTATATTATATTTTATTTTATCTTTATTTCAAAAACAAATTTTTAATAGTTTTAGTTAACAATAAAAGACACACACATCAAATACAATAACTATAAAGATAACTATATTAGCGTCCACACCAGCGGACACGCGCTGCAGTTTTGTCGCATTTGAGTTTAAATGCTCAAGCTTATTAAAGCAGGATGGATTCTGATTGGCTGTCACTGTTTTAAAAAAATAAAATCGTTCTGAAAGTGATTCCAACTATATCATTCTTCTGTGCAGTTATAGTTGTGGTGCAGGCTTCCCTATTCTTTTATATTTAGAATAATTTTTAGAACTATATCTTTATCGTTCTTGCTATGAATGGGCCTTAACACGGACAAACAAATCATTCTTCAAAGATTTCTACTGTCTGTGTCCAACTGAAAGTGAAATACTGTGCAAAAAGCAAAACCACAGCCAGTCAGAACATTTATGATGTGTAGTATGTGGTGTGTGATTTTGGACCAATGAGAATTTCCTATGGGCCATCCAGCACAACTCAACAAAAACATGGCTTTTTTCACAGTTGTGGCTGCTTACCACAAAGACTCAGCTTTTGCCTAAAAAAAGCTGACTGTTGTGGTATGTTGGTGGGTGGTACCTGAAAAATGGCCCCTGCCAAACGGCCTGATAAAGTGTTACTCTTCTTCCCATGAGGCATTATGGATGGAGGCCTCTTCATCACACACTCAGTTACCCTTAGCAATACCAGCAAGACCTGTTCCCTGTGATGGACACAAACACACTCATGATGAGCTGGACAAGAGCTTGAGCAGATTTCTTTCAAGCAGACACCTGAGACCAGAGTAATGAAGTGTGATGTGCATGGACATACCAGGTCTTCTGGTTCATGGTTTCATGCATAACCAGACTGCGGTATATGTTGAGCACACGCTTGCACATGTCAACATGCTCCTCCAGAAGTGACTTCAGCTCATTGGCTGCCTCTAGAAGGAAGACGTTAGAGGAGTTGGTGATGAAAACCTGCAAGGAGAAAGAGATTGTGGGAGAAATGAGATTAGATGGCAAACGCCTGTTTTGCATAAGTGATCTTTGCAAGGTTTGAACCCACAGCCTTTCAGTTACAACTCTGGATCTTGAACCATTAGTTAGCTGTACACCAACACCTGGGCTCACCTGTAGTGTGGCCTGGACACCAGCATGGACGTTGTACTCCAAAACCTCAGAATCAGAGGATTTATTTCCAGAACTCCTGCACCAATTAGGGTTTTGATTGTGAACAGACACTGTGAGCCCAATATCCTGCACAAACAAGATAACGATTGATTGGTGAACAATAACAGAGCAGTACTATAGCTATATATTTTTGTTATGCTTGACAACCATTTGGATGTTCAATATTAAATATGTATGCTGTTTTGCCTGTTTATATATTTAACAAATATAAAAATATAAATACAATAACAAATATAATTATATTTATAATAATATAATATTAATTATATTCAAATGATATTATATTTATATTAATATAATATAATGTGGGTGTATATATAACTAAAAACTCTATTGGCATTATAATATGTTATAATATTTTATAATATGTTATAATATAATATAATACAATACAATATAATACAATACAATATAATACAATATAATATAATATAATATAATATAATATAATATAATATAATATAATATAATATAATATAATATAATATAATATAATATAATATAATATAATATAATATAATATAATATAATATAATATAATATAATATAATATAATATAGAAAAGTGTGACTATTTAAAACTTTAGAAACTTGGCTTAGAAAAAGTAAACACATGAATTGGAAAAAATAACCCTGATATAAGCTCCTTGCAGCAACCTTGCCAGACTGACGAAAAAGTGTATATTAGCCAATACCACCACATAATATATCTGGTACAAAGAAACTAGGGACCAAGCTGTGCAGGCTGACTCAGCGTCTAATAACCGTCTTAGCATTCCTCTGATATAAACTTCAGTTCAGAGACACCTACCTCCTCCTCTTTATCAGTTCTCTGCTCGTGGGCAGAGTCCAGCTGGCCTGTGAATCGGTCTTCCTCTGGCTCTCTCATAAACACAGGCTTATCCTGCAGAGAGATCCACTCTTGATACACCCGCACCACCTTACGCATGGCTGCAGACTCACACATGGGCAATAGAAACGCCTGCAGAATATAATACACTCACTTATAATCACAGACAGAATCAGTGTATAGTATATAATTAGAGGAATCAGTGACTAAAAATATGAGATTCATTAGCTGGCCATCTTTCCACTTCATGTGTGCAAACTTGACAGTCATTGCCAGTCCCCAAGACCAGAAGTAAACATTAAGTGCACCATTTTAAACAGGGTTTTTGAGATCCTCAAACTATGGGCTGTACAAATCCCATTCATGTTCCTCTTTGTAAACATGTCTATCACTAGGACACAGAAGTCCCTGAAAAGAACAATCAACCTCTCATAACCACTTCTTCAAAATGATCCAGACTTCTTCCTCTGTCACTGATATTTAGATTTAGTGAAGCGCTTTTGTTCTACGTGGGAGGATTACCTGTCGAAAGATCTCAGTGATAAAGTTGACATTGGTTCTAGAGGAGCACAGGACCCGGCGCACCACCTCGATGTCGGTGAGGTGCTCTTCGTCCATGCTGCAAAGGCTAGAGGAGCTGGGCTCTCTCTCTGTCAGGGTGCTGGTGTTTGAGTGCGATTGCTCCGGCTCGCCAACCCCACCCCCATCCAGGCCATCTGGTCTCAGGCCGCCATCCTCCCCTCGGGCAGCCAGGCCCACCGCTGCTCTCTGAAACAGCAGCAGCATTGCAAAAATGCACGTTTACTGCTTGTTCAATGGTGCTGAGACAACCTCAGGAGCAACCTGGAGTTAAATGTGCAGCATTTTGGTTACTAATCCAAACCTTAGTTCACCCATTTGAAAACACCACTGAAAGTCCAGGTAATCAAACCTTTTAAGATCAAAAAATGTCAAAAAAGGTGTTGTAAAATTAATCCACATGAATCAAAAGGTTTAATCCAAGTCTTGTGAAAAGACATGATCGTTTTATGTAATGAACAGGTTTAATTTAGGCTTTTATTCACATATAAAAACACAAGCATCACATTCGTCAAACAATGGAAGCTGTTTCATGCGTGCGTCACATGCTAGAACGAACCTCGTTGGTTTGCATGTTTGAGTTTCCATGTTTACTCTATGTGATGTGCTCTATTTATGTATGCATGTATGTGTGTGTTGATCAATGGCTAGATGTAAATAAAAGCCTACGTTAAATCTGTTCATCGTATAAAGCAATAACATCTCTTTTCACAAGGCTTGGAGTTAACCACTCAATTCATATGGATTAATTTTACGACGCCTTTGTGACCTTTTTATGATCTTCAAAATTTTGGTTACCTGGACTTTCAATGGAGGGGCATAAACCTCTCTGTTTTTATTAAAAATATCTTTATTTGTGTTTCGAAGTTTAACCAAATTTTATGGGTTTGAACACAAAAGCGAGTAACTGATGACAGAATATTCATTTCTGAGGGAAATATCACTTTAAAAGCCAAGTCAGACCAACCCTAATAGTGCTTTGCAACCATAACCATTACATCATACATGTGAAGATCTGTGTTGCTACCTGGATATTCTTTGGCACGATTTCTCCTTCCATGCCAGGGATGTTTGTTCCTGTGTTTGACCGTGGCTCCAGCCAGAAGGAGACCAGCCAGCGAATAAATATGACTCTGGCATTGAGGAAGTTCTCTTTAGTGCAGTACAGGGCTTCATTGGTCTCTGGGTCTCTTTTAACAACTATGTAGTAAGGCTTTGGTCTCATGGGTGGAACCTCTATTATAAAACAGGACACAAATCCAAATTAGACATCTTATCATCCTGAGCAATTAAAACTAACTTTGTCACAGCAAAAATAGCTCATCAAAAACAATGAGAAAAAAAAAATTGTGTTTACTTTGTCATGAAGGATTTTCATTAACTCTTACCCAGAATAGGATTGTACAAACTGGTCTCCTTGGAGAAGTTGGGGAAGATATGGGGCAGGTAATACTTTTTGAAATTGGCGAACAGGAAGGCGAACCCCTTCTCATGGTTCTCCTTGCACTTCCACTCCAGGCTTTTGGCCTGTAGGGGCACAGAACACACATGGCAAGCTGAGCACATACACAGCAGCTGGGACAGAACAGCCTGTTTGTGTTTTGTGGAGGACAGTGGGGTTGGTGGAGGCAGGCAGTGCGTGGTGCAGTTGTTTAAGTTGGGGAGGGTGTGAAGCAGAGCAGCCGTTGTAGTGCCAGGGAAACACACCACTGCAGCAAGGGTTTCTGGCATCAACTGCATGCAGATCTGGGGTCAGTGGCATGTAAGTTTGGTTTCCACAGCTTTAGCGTTGGGTCTGCCCCAGCCGTGTTAGCATCAGCAGTGTTAGTAGCAAGAGGGGAGTACCTGGTTTACCATGTATTTTAGCAGAGCCTCCAGGAAGTAGCCAGTGAGATCCTCCTGGGATTTATCACCTGACTGAGGAGGCACCAGCGGGCTGATCTCCTCTGGAGTCACTTGAGCTGCAGCAATGGACAAAAATATATGTTTTAAAGGGGATATAACATCAGATGTGAGTTTAATTTACTATGCAGAGAAACTCAAAAAGCTCCCCGCACAGTCCACAAAAAACATTTATTGAAAACGAGCTACAGAACAGGTCATTCAGAAGTAGTTGTGGTTATGGGGCACGTTTCCTGCGGTCCGAGTGCAATTGGCAGCATTGGTCTGGCTTCACTCTTACTTGAGTCTATCTGCATTTGCATTCATCTTATATCATCATAAATGTGCACAGTGCATGATAGAAAACAGAATGCAGGCAAATATATAGTGTTTTTTTATTAACTTGGTGCTATTATGCTCAGCAGAATGAACAACTCTTGGGTTTAATGTAGATGTGGCGCATGAAGCTGGTTTCTGCTGCTTGCAAATTGACTCTTTTGAGGACACCGCGGATTATGAGCCATTCATTTGCCGCTCTGATTGCACTCTGCACAATGACACTGCATTCTCACTCTCGCTCGTATCCAAGGTAAATCACCACCACTGTCATCCCCTAGTATGCGCTGTTGAATTAGTGACGTCATCTTCGGCTAAAATGTATGCGCAGGTCACTTTACTGACTGAAGTGTGCACCCAAGTGCGAGTTCTTCCACATACATGCAAATCACACTACAGTTCCAGTGCAACCACCTCTAACAGGTTAGTCTCGGGTTCGGTAGCCCGGTGCACTCCCGGGTCCGTATGACAGCTTTCACATTACCAATTTTTCATGCGAACTGTGCCCCATTACAAAGTAAACTGCCAGTGTGAAAGCACCACCCTATGACATCCCAACAATCAGCCAGTGTTGTTATTAATAAATTAAAACTATTGAAAATCATTTTCATTAATTGAAATCAAGTTGAAATGAAATAAAATAAAATAAATATTAGATAAAAAAACTTTACTACAATAACTTTAATTCTAAAGGTTGGAAAGAGGATGGAAAATGCTCAAGAAAATGAAATGATGACTATTTTGGCAAGAGAAACCTTGACTATCACTATACATGACCTTAAGAGACAAAATTAAAAATGTAAAAAAGCTCTGTGAAAGATTTTGGTTATCAGTTTTCATGAGACAGAAGGTGTGAGAGAAAGCGAACAAACACTCACTCTCCTGAAGGTTAAGAGGAGGGCTGATCAGATTATCCAGGGTTCGTGGGCCCAGCTCGGACTGTGGTGCAGGGAATCCTGGGATCAGACAGGCGAAGATCCAGAGCTGCTCTCTCAGAGCATTGTGCTGCAGAGCCTGCATCCACAGAAGGAACAGACGCACTCCTTCCCTCCGGATCTATGCATCACACATACAATCACATTATTGATTACAATTTTTAGCTGCTCTCAAAGCCTTGGTTGTGTCAGCACAAAAAAAGTTGTTTCAGAGGCTATATTTAATACGTCGTAATAAAAAAAAGGGCAGATTCTTTAAGATTCTTAAAAAATGAACAATAAACACTCATTCAATGATTATTGAGATACCGTTAAAGTATTGTAAACTATGTATTGAGATTTATTACCTTTAGGGAGTTTCCAGTGTGTAACAGTTTCTTGAGAACGAGACCTATGAAGCAACACAGTTGTTTAGTCTGAGGAACAAATTCATAACTTTCAAATGAGCTGGCTTACTGAGCTAACTGGATAATTCTGGAAAACATGTTTGTAATTAGGGTTTACTGAGAAGAGAGCAAAATAAAATAAAACTGAAAATTATTTATCCTTCATGTCAAAGCCAGTCTAAGTATTGTTTATCTCATTAAGTCAGTGATGAAGGACTGTAATGTCAGAGTTCTCGGTCAGATCTGGGTGTTTCTGGGCCCCAGATCCTTGGCATTCTCTGTGTTTATCTTGGTGGTCTGTGTATCCTACTGCTAAAAGACTTCAAAGCAGAGGAAAAGGAGAGACCACCGGCCAATACAAGATGTTAAGCCACTAAAATCAGGCGCAAAGCATCACAAGATACATTACATCTCTTCCATGGTAATTAGGCTTGCTGAAAACTGTGTTAAAACTGTTACACTGTGTTCTTTCGTACACCGATTACATTATTTGCCCTTCGTGGCATCGCCCACACTGTGTTGCAGAGTTGAAGCACAGTGAAGCTGGAGTCAGATTTAACTAATCATGTGACAAGAGTAAGGAGAGATGACTGACAGGACGATGGCACAGGCTTTGGTGGGCATCCTGACCATCATTATTTAAAATGTGGGGTCAGCACAGCCTCACCCTATACACATGTACATGTGATCGTGAATTCGAAGTGCAAAGCAAGCGCACATTCAAAAGCAATTTCAATACCATGCATATAGATGGCTGCTCCCTGATGCTCGCAAATTATATACAATATCTCCCAAGTTTATTGTGTGAAAATTTCCTCACGAGACATCACTAATAATCGTAATCTCAAAATAAGACTTTTTTTTAACAAATTATTTTTTATATAATAATAAATTAATTTACTTCAGCAAGGAAGGATGCATTAAATTAATCAAAAGTGAAAGTAAAAACATTTATAATGTTACAAAGGACTTCCATTTCAAATAAATACTGATCTTTCAGACTTTTTATTCATCACTAGAAAAAAAAGTTCCACAAAATTGATAATAATAAGAAATGTTTCTTGAGCACCAAATAAGCATATTAGAATAAGTAGAAATGTTCACCTATGCTGTGGAACTGCCATCTTCCTTGTATTCGCTCTGGTAACAGCTGTAGGATTTTCTGCAAGATAAGCACATGGATTTGACTGCAGACATGTACATTATATAAATTTGTTTACATGTACTTAAACATCTCATTAAATATCTCAAGAGATTAAAATATGAGTGCAGCACATATTTACATTTCAAAACAGATTTGTGCAAGCACGCATTACCGGGCTTCCTTGCGACATTAAAACAGGTTGGAATGTTGAAATAGCTCTCCTTCACACAGACATCATGCCTGTCTCATCATGATGGTACATTTAAAGTGTTTCCAGCCTTCACCATTACAAACAGCCCATAGGGGCATACCAGGTGAACAAAAGCTAAAGCGTGACTCATTAGTAGTGCTTTTGGGTGCGGCAAAGAACACCTGTTTTCTGTTTGTGAGGCGAATCGGTTATCTGTCAGCCGCACGTCAATCACGCTCTTATCAATGATTTCATTACTGATGACAATGTTTCAGCAAATACTTAGTGGATCATACATATAACAATGTGGACATCTTGGACCAGATAAGAGTATTTGAATAAGAGCTGACACAATGAAACCAAACCTGATGAGGTTGAGCTAATGTGTTTATATAGCCATTAAATGCTTATCTACATTTCTTACCTCAAATATAAAAAGAATAGAATCAAGCTCCTCCCGTTGCGATTTGTGACCTACAGGAAAGAGCAAACAAACACAGAACATGTTGAAAGTCACCAAGGGATCACAGAAACCCACAAGGCTGATATTAATAGCTCAACAAACAAGGATTACCTATCTGCTATGGAAACATGGGCACTCAACATGTGGCATATCAAGACCAGCTCAAAGCAATCTTTTTAATCAATTTTAATGAAAGATGTACAAGTATTAAGAAAAGTAAATCTGGATAGAGAGCGAGCAATGCCCTAAACAATTTTTTGTCAAGATTTTATAATTTAATCACATCGCATTAAATGGAAATTCTATTTTCTAAATGCATGTCCTAGATCTTATTGTGAATGATTCATCCATGCACATGTTTCATTTTCAAAAAGTTTTGTTGACCTTGTAATTTCTAATCAAAATGTAATAACTCAATGTTCCGGGTAAAAAGACAAACATTTCTATGGTAATTCATGCCGGACTTCTTCAATCATTTTGTCCACTTAAAGGGGCTATATGTAAGAATTACATGTTTTAATCGCTTTTTTATTGCCAATGTGAGAACCGCTTGTAACGAAACTTAAAAAAAATAAACTAGACCTTCCCCAAACTGTAGACTGATTTCTATGTGAGGAACTTGGGTCATTTTTGCCAGGAAAATGTAAAGTATGTGATGTTTACGGATGCTCCCGAGAACCTCTACTGCTCTATGACACATGAAATGAATGCTTATACAATGTTCAGGATAATACCGAAAGAGCTATTCTGTACTATAATGTTAATGTGTCATGCAAAGAAAAGAGACTAATTCAAACTATAGTCTCACATAGCCAGATTATATAGTCTACAGTCTCAAATATACTTTATAATCAAACTATCCTAACAGTGTTATTTTAATTACTGCATCAGTCAACATAATGCCGCTGAATTGCAGAGTTTGTGTAAACATATCCACATCGATATGATCAGATGCTTTCTTAACTGTTGTTTTCTCACCGCTGTCATTGTTGTTGTCTGCTTTTGTTATTAAAGGGATACTTCACCTCTGTGAAGATGAATGTGTATTTAAAATAAGTCATTTAAGTAGAAGAAATGTGAAGACATTTTTGAATTTGGAGCTTTCTAGACTAAGAAAAGCCAGAAAATGTATTTTGGCTTATATGGATGAAAGACAACAACTCCCAGAATGCACTTGCTTCGCTGCCTTAGGAGGCCACGCCTACCGGTAAGAGTGCGCAGTTGAAAATAACAAGGCTAGCCTAAGTGATGAGTTTGCCTGGGATTTAGAGACCCAAAATGTCCGGGATTCGGCTTTTGCGTTCTACAGTCGCCATTCATTCATCATGTTTACTGTGGCGAGCAGGACGAGGCTGACGGCCGCGGGAGAACGACGCGAGGCCGGTGGCGTCATTACTGAGACGCGCCGGGTCTCGCGTCTCTCACGGAGGAGCGGGAATTTTCTTAGCAATGGTAAAACGCACATCAACCGATCACTTGTTTAGCGTTCATGTAAACACTACATTCAGATTCACCAATCGGAATGAATTCAGTTAGATTGTAGCAAAAGGTGTGCATGTAAACAATGAATGGCGACCGCAGAACGCAAAAGCTGAATCCCGGACATTTTGAACGATCTCGCCCGCCGGACAAGTCCGGGAAAAGGAGGATGGTAACCCCTACTTACTCAGCTTTCTCCTACTATTCAGCTTTCTCCACAGAACAAGAGCCTGCTAGCTTAGCTTCCAAAGAAAGACGGCTGACACTGTGTACATTCTGTGAGTGAGATCCCTCCCCCTCTGGGCGGGCTGAAAACATGCGGAACAACGCCATCTACTGGCTGTAGTTTTTAGCCTCTGGCCAGAAAATCCTCCGATGACGCAAAATGACGATTTTTGCATCATCGGAGGATTTTTTCCAGACAAAAAATACATAAATCTCTTGTCTCAGGGGGATATGAGGGTGGAAAGCATGGTAATTCGAAAATACTACAGGTTTTCTACTAATCCAAAGCTTAATGCTAAATCCTGAAGTATCCCTTTAAGAGGAAACCGTGCAGCACATCTTTACATATTCATCTAAACGTCCTGTTAGAAGGGTGGATGGCGTTCCAACTTCTTTTTACTTCTAAGCGAACAACAAAAAAGTACTTCGGCGTGTGTATACAGGGGCCTTGGATCACGTTGAGTCTCTTGTACGTTGCGTGGGCATGAGTGCGAACATGAGCAATACGTTTCTGGCTGCAGTTCACTTAACGGCCACTGGTGTTACTGATAACACGGGTTTCTGAATTTTACATATAGCCCCTTTAAACCCCAACCCCTTTTTTACAAAAAAAATTGTTTTCTTTTTCGATAATACAATTCACTCGACTACTCTATACAAAAGCATGAACAAGGGCGCTTAATTGCCTCAGAATTTAATTCATAATGCAATGCAAGTGGGGTCAGTAAGCAAAGTAGCACGTCCTGATTTTGCCGAGGCAGACGCATTTCTGGGTCTACATATTTTGTTGATCCTGGAACAACATTCCTGCCCGAAAATTTAATCATAACCTTATGCCTACCCCTAAATCTAACCCTACTCATAAGTTATACCTAAAATAAGAGGGAAATGATAGGTGACTAACACTGATGTAGAAGCGCCTAACTCAGGTTGTAAGCCTAAACTTGACATAAACTGTAAATTGTTCCTCAAATCTGATTGATTGGGTTGATTAGAATGTTGTTGCAGGATCAACAAAGATGTTAATTCAGAAACATGTTGCACTTGGTGAAATCAGGTTCTGCAAGCAAAGTAATGGGGGCACATTAAGGTCAACTCGTATGTTCGTTTTCTTTCGCTTGTACAATTGCTTGTTGCAAGGATAACAATCTGAACCAGCTAGGCAGTGAACAGCTCTCTGCATACTCAATGAGCAACTGTGCAGTGTTCCGAGACACTGGCTGTGCTCTCTGTGCACTATAATGAGCCCGTGTGACCGGACATGGCTAACTGAGGGCTGGCTAATTTTCGTCATAAGCCATTTCATGGAAACTTGCTCATTAACACTGAATTCCGACACAGTGTGTCTGCAGGGAGCACACAGTGAGAAGGCCAGTTGAAAAACAATGCAAATCGAACCTTGAAAAACATTAAACTATCAAACAACAGTCAGAAAAAAAAAAATCTCACAAGACAAAACTAAAAGAGTGGGTGAGCGAGAAAATAAAGCATTGTAGGTCTTACCTTTCTGTTTCAGGTTAACCTCGATGGTGACAAAATTTTCAAAGAACACATAGTAGATGTACGAGTAATTCTGCTCGAAGAGGTGTTTGAGTTCAGCAGGCTCCGCATTTTCTACAAAAAATAAATAAAAATAACAATGAATCAGCTAGACAATTAGAATATTTTTTTTCAAAACCAAGAAAGTTTTGAACAACAGTTGTACAATTTGAAATAAGCTGGGTTCTGATCAACTCCGGCCGGGTCACCTGGGCGAGGGTGTCTGATGTTGAAAGACCCAAAACACCCAATGACCCCAGGTTTCATCACTGAAGATGTGTCCAACGCATCTGCATGATGTATCTTTTACCTTCAGGTATTTATGTATAAACCTCTAGATTAAAAGAACTTTAGGATCATGACAAACAAACATTACTTCATTGTGTACTGTGTAAAATACCCCTTAATGCATGGTCTCTCTTTCAGGGACACAATCTGTCTAGTTTATAATTTGTCTCTTTCAGCATGCAGGATGTGAGCGGGTCTCTTTATACTGATGCTGAAGTCTACTTCAACCTGCAGCCCAGCAACACAAGTCAATATTTGTGCTTTAAAGCTCCTCCACACAGTCCAGCTCCACTCATCATCCTAATGCAGCCGGTCCTGGTCACAGACACGTTCCCGCAGTGTCCGGCAACCTCAGTCAAGCACCTGCTTCATTCTGTTTATAGAGCTGTGAGCCAGCATGAACACTAGAGTACTAATCACAGTATTAATAACGTAACATGTTCTGTCTCTAAGAAATGCACATTTGACAGTAGCTTGAGTTGACAGTAGGAGTAGCTTGAGTTAGGATGCAGATGTAAATTTATATTCATTAACAAAAACAGTAACATCTGCAAAAAAAAAAAAAAATGGTAACAACCATTTTTATATGGTAAAATTGTAATATTCTTACTGTTTTGAGTTTTATTAAAATTAATAATTGGTCTTCCATAGTAGCATACATTTAGATCACGACAGTTAAAACCAACCATATAGCTGCCATGGTAAAATGCAACTATATGGTTTCTATGGTATTTGTATGAAAAACAGTAGGCTAAATATACAACTTGAACAAAAATATAATGATAGGCTATAGCTTAAATCACAAAAAATACTGTAATTATATTCCCTTACTCCTAATATGCATCTCTACATTAATAATATTATAAAATTCAATATGAAAATCCCACATTTCTGCCACAATACCATGGTGCAGTTAGTGTTACAATAAATCCATGATAAATGATGGCGATTTGTAGATTGAAAAACCTTCTGACTGTATCTGTCACCTTATGTTCAGCCTCGTTTCTTTATCATGGACTTTTAATTTGTTTTCATGTTCACCATGTGTTCCTTTGTTCAGTTTTCCCACTCTTCGTCATTAGTTAATGTGTCAGCTGTGTTCTATTAATCATCCTCATTTGTGTTTGCAAGTTGGTCCCTCACAATCATTCTCTGTCTGATCACCGTTATGTGTAAGTGTGTGTTGCTCAACCTGTTTGCCTGTCTTCTGGATTGTAATTAAAACTTTGTATTTGGAAATTATCTTCTTTTTCGTCTGCCTTCCTGCAACCCACTGTGATAGTTTCTTGCGCACAGTGTTTCACCTGTTTGTCAGCGCTGTTTCATCTGGATTTAAACTAGTTTAAATCACAGAACGAACCTAAACTTTGGACTTTTTATGAATATAATAATATTATTCACATATTTTTCTCCTAAATAAAAAAAATCAATAGCCAATATTAGCCATATTAGTGGTTTCAAGAACTATGGAATTTCAATGAAATTGTTATCAGCTACTGAAATGAAGGGGTTAAGGTACTCAACCACAAAATTCCTCAAAATGCCCATCCCGAATTCAAACTGCCAATGAGCAGTGAGCCAAAGACCTATGAATTTTACAGATTGTGGTGTATATCAAAAAGCTTCGAGAACAGACAGACAGAGGGGAATCTTGGCTGAAACTACAGTACATGAGAGAGAACAGGCCAACGGATGGTGCTACACTGGCTGTAGGAAATATTTGAGATCTAAAATAGAACACAGCAGAGAGCACAAGTGTCTGACAATGGCCCTCATCTTTAAAGATGAACCGAACACCGTGGAAAGAACAACAGCGCTGATGCTCCTAAATTGTCAATCTCAAGGAAAGCATAATGTATGATTCATCTTAAAACCAGAACTAACTAAGATTCTGATGCTAGGATGTGTTGTGGGTGGTTGCCAAGATATGTGCTTGCTAAGGTATTCTGAGTGGTTGCTAGATGGCCACTTTCTCGCCAAAGTCAAAAGAATGTAAGTCTAAGGGAATTATTATTATTTTTATCATCCATCATGCAAAAATCATAATTTCAATCACTTAGAAAAGTAGTTACATATAAGTTTAGCCCTATATATATGAACCGGAGTCAGACACTGATAAAGGAAAGACTCTCTTTGAGAATCAACCAGAGAGTTTTTTCAGCCATTTTACAATGATGGATGAGCAACAGACACAAATACTGTTACAACATTCGCCATGCGCTATAATGAAGCAACACTGTACACACACAAACATGTTGAACATGTTGCCTCATGTTCACTTATTAGGCCTATTTGTTGTACAGGTGCTCAAGTGGCAAATGTGACATGATGCCTACCAATACCGAACAAGAAAATATATGCTGCATGGAGATAAAAGAGGTATTATTTTAATTATAGTTGTAACTTCTGTAAACAGATTTCATTTATGAAATACCATTGCCTAACGCAGTTTACTATAATGAAGGTTAGAAGACAGATACAACAGCTTGAAGTGATTCCCTCATGTATCCACTGCCTCTTCAGCAGTTGTGATGTCTGGAGTACATTAAGACTGTTATGTTCACTCTTACGTCCAACAACAAAACACCTGAATTGCTTACAAGACATACTTGTCGCTACAGCTGTTCGGGTGTGGAGAAAATGGCAGAATGTGTACAGCTCACTCAGGGTGGAAACTGTGCTAATACGGCAGAATCCGTCAGCAGTCGCGGGCAGAGCCTATAGCGATGTGACGTCACATTGTCCGAAAATTAAACCGGCTTGTTCTATGAGACTGTTGAGGTTTTATGGCGATTAAAAAATAGGAGTGGGTGGATTTGTATCATTTTAGGGTGGTTGTGTACTAGGGGTTGCACAGACTAGTCGACTTTAATGCTCTGCCATGATGCTTTAAGCTTGACGTCGACTAGTCGCTAGTCATGGCCTAGACTAGACTAGAGGACGCAACAGGATAAGAAATCTTTTAAGTCCACTTTTCCAAACAGTTCAAATGACAACTAAATGCATACTCAGAGAGCAGT
Organism: Scardinius erythrophthalmus; assembly: GCF_964197995.2. Taxonomy (NCBI): domain Eukaryota; kingdom Metazoa; phylum Chordata; class Actinopteri; order Cypriniformes; family Leuciscidae; genus Scardinius; species Scardinius erythrophthalmus. Next base: position 25,160,853 of record NC_138239.1, read on the forward strand.
CCACAAGATATGTTTGATTATACGATCTGGATGCTCAAAACTGATCGGGAGAATGCACGTTTTAAAGAGCTTATTGTACACGTAAGTTAATCTTCATTCTCTACTGCATGCTGCATTGTAACACACACACACACACACACACACACAGAGAAGCTCGCACTTCACGTGCAGATCGCGTGCACAGAAACATTCAGTAATGCAGAAGTGCATTCTCAACACTGTTCTGTGATTTATCAATAAAATAGCTTAGAAGCCGAACATTTCAAACATATTATATTTCTTAGTAGTGCTGCACGATTAATCATATCGCAATCGCAATCGCGATGTCAAGCCTACGCGATTATATGACGCAAAATGCTGCGATTTTATATTAAATAAACAAATTAACGCAGCATCTGTTAATTTTTGGCATCCTTTGGCTAGTGTTACATGATCCCGCTCTTATTCATGAACGTGAAGAGTTGTGACTCGTGAGAGAATGAGGCGCGTGTGAGATCCGCGTCTCTGACAGTATCGGCTGGTCTTAAAGGGACAGTACACAGTAGCCACTAATTATATCTGTCGCTAAAGTTAATCAAAGAACAAAGGCAACAGAGAAAAACACTCACTGCTCTTGACTAAAGAACTTTTTTCTTTAGGCAGATTATCACTAATCTGTGTGTGCATTTATTTTCCTTGAGAACCAAGCAAGTTGACTCATGAAACCATTTGTTTATTATATCGCAATCGCAATATTGACCTCAATTATCGCAATATGACATTTTCCCCAAATCGTGCAGCCCTATTTCTCAGTAACTAAAACCCACAGCTTCACTATTAGAGGCGCAGCCGAATTAATTCACACGCAATCACTCTCTCACTAATGCATTCATAAAAATGTGCTACTTAGGCTAATCTGTATCTGATTTAGAACGAGCAGAAATCTGTGAGAAAGAAATATAACGACATAAAGACAAGAGAACTGATAAAAAATAAGCTGTTATGTAGGAGCAATAGCCTTGTGAGCATCACTGTCTGAGTCATGCCGTAGATGTGCACAAGGCAACCCACGTTCGAGTCTCAGCTCGATGTTCAAGCTTATTTGTTCATTAATGACGTCATCAGCGACTTTTGTCACATAAATGTCAACTTTAAAAAATCTGAAATCGTTCAACCCCTATTGTGTACAAACACTGCCAACACACATTTATGTTCAAACAAACACCATATAAAACTGAATTTTGCATAATAGGTCCCCTTTAAAGTAAAAGTACACATTTAAATCTACTCTCAAAAGTACAAATTTTACAAGTACAAAAGTAAATGTAATGGAGTCAATGAACTTCGTTACTACCCACCTCTGTATATGTGCAATAATCATAGTGGTGTAGTCATTTCAATATTGAAAATCAATCAACCTTAAGATCTCGGGCAGTTCACAAGTTACTGAGTGTGCAGCGATCTGTTGAGAGCCATTTAATGATTTACCTCATATAAAATATGACTGTTGATCACAACAGCAATTCTCAAGCTCAGCAAGGCAATTGATCTGTGCACAGAAAGGATAATGTACTGTAGTAATGCAGGATGTCAAGCTTTGAACTAAATAAATCTTAAATTCACATCAGAAGTTAATTTTAAATAGATGCATTTCAATAACAGGTAGGCCTAGTTCTTAAAAAGTATTGTGTGCTTCCTAACAGAGCACTTTCTCAAACACACCCATCCGTTTATTTAGGCTACTTCACTTCCTCAGGTCCACAAATGCACGAAAGCTGTTGTGCACAGGGTCTGATCAAGGCCATAATAAGTGGATGTGTGAATAATGTTTAATAATGTTGAGCTTATAACTTCAGGGAAACTTCACTTCATATAATATGCATTTAAAATATGCAAGGACCTAGTGATACATACAACACAACATTAAATTAAAAACTTGGTCATACCATACCCTGATCATGATATTTTGCAATTCTTTGTTTAGTGCATTCAAAACTGAAATATGTTCAACACCATTCAGATGTCAGGAATCAGTAAGATTTAAATAATAATAATAATAATAATAATAATAATACTTTTATGCAGCAAGGACACATTAACTTGATGATAAGTGACAGTCAATACATATAAAATTACTAAATGCTGTTCTTTGGAACATCCTGAAAGTATAATAAAAATGTATAATGGTTTCCACAAACGTGATATTAGGCAGCACAACGGTCACAGGAATAGACTTTAAAATATATTACACCAGAAAATGTTTACATTTTTAAACTGTAATAATATTTCACAGTATTACTGGTTCAATGCATTTTTGACCAAATAAATGACTTGGTGAAAATAAAAGACTTTCAAAATAATTAAAAAATATTACCAACCCCAAACTTTTTGAACTGTAGTGTATATTTCTAACTTGTTTGTTTTGGGAAAATTAAAATAAGTAAGCAAAGCCACCACAGTTTTGCTCCTTTTCCCCTATAATTGTGAAAAGTGCAGAAACTAAAACTATATTTTTTTCTGCCATGCTGTTATGGTTAATTCTTTGAAATACACATTATATTTTACCCACCTCTACTAACAAGTACACTTTCTTTTAAAATAGACCTTAAAATATAATACATTACAACATTAAAACTATGTGTGTTACTATGAAAATCATTTTAACAATCCTTTTTTTTTTTTTTTTTTTTTTTTTGCTGTAATGGAAGCAGTTTCCTTGCCATTCATAGCAACATCACATTTTCAGTTTCAAAACAATCATCAGTGTACACAATGGCACCAGGAAGCCAGATAACAGTAACACCACACAGAGCAATCAAGGAAACAGGACAGTAACTACTCCACGGCAGGCCAACATCTCTAACAGGACTCTTTAACCAGAGACACTTCACTCAAAAATCTGGGATGTTACATAAACCATCCACATGTCCAACATTCAGGAAGTCAGTGCAGCTAAAACAACTCAGGAATCTGAGGGAACTGGCCTGAGACGGATTCCTTCTCGGACTTCCTTGACTAATCCCAAAGGAAGTGCTGGTTTATTTCTGTTATTCAGTGACATCCCACCCATTCCTAAAGAACCAAATCTTTGCTGTCCCCCACCCAAAACATGAACTAATCTCCACTGGTCAAGAGGCATCTTTTTCCTTCGATTGCATTTTGCATGACAGGCCATGAATTTGAGTGAGATTTATTTCTCTCTCTCTCTTAAAAACAACAAAACAAAAAAAGTTCAGGGATCCACTTTATTTAAAGTTGACAGTTACATTGTACTTACTCAAATACTGAGTAATATTAACTACATGCACTTACGGTTAGGGTTTGGCTTAGAGTTAGTTACTTTAATTATGAATCATTTACTGTTATTACTAAGTAACGTGTAACTACGCCACTTTAAAATAAAGTGTTACGAAGTTCAGATCTCTGAACAAATACTGTCTTGTTCACACCAGATTTTAATTTATTACTTAATTTAAGCAAACTGCACGTTTTGGCGTGTGTTCAAAAGAGAATAACTGAGTATATGAGAATGACTCTGAGCAAAATTGTCATACTCTTCTCAACTTCTAAACATCCTATCACAATGTGAGCCATCACATGCAAAATGATTCATTCAATTATATGTATATGAAGTATATAATTGATATGACACAGATAGATAGATAGATAGATAGATAGATAGATAGATAGATAGATAGATAGATAGATAGATAGATAGATAGATAGATAGATAGATAGATAGATAGATTGATAGATAGTTTATTCACTTACAGACAGAATAACCAATTGAACTTAATGGAAAAACTGTCAAAATGTGCAAACCTCAGATTCACTGACATCTAAAGAGGTTCCAGTGAAACCAATGCATGTTTTATCAAAACAAAACCCACTCCAGACAAAAAAAAAAAAAACACTCAACCATACAAGAGAAAAAGACTGTATATCAAATCACTGTATATCAGACCACACTTCCAAAATGCAAACTTGTCAAATACTGTCAAAGGTGTCACAGAATTGCAGGTAAACAAACACCATGATTGCTGATGGTGCCTTCATTCTCCTCTCTACATAGCATGTTAGCTCCATGCAAGGTAACATTAGGTTCATAAAATAAATACAAATAATGTTATTTCTCACCAATAACGATTCGAAGATGTTTCAATCTTGTCAGCACGTCTTTCTTGGGGTCCAGGACTTTCTGTGTCGATTTCCTGACATCTCCATGAGGTTTTTTAGAGAACATTCCGAGATGTTTTGAAGAGCTAATGATAATCTTCCGTTAATTTCCTCATACATGGAAGGGGTTGTCAAATTCACGGCTCGAAAGCAGTTATGGGTTGTAAGGAAACGGGAGGAATTAGTGGTGAGGCGTGCATTTTTGCAGAGGAGGTCAGACAAAAGAAAAGAGCAAGCAGCCCTCCTCTGTGTGTAAGTGTCTTGTGAACTACACAGTACACACCTCTCTGAAGATCTGAAAAAACATGGCGGTCGGAGGACGCGACATGAAAAACACCTTCATCGATGCCAGAGTCATCCAACACAACCACACACATCCAGAAACACACCCGACAAGAGCGATATTATTTTATTATTTTATTTTACATTCATAAACAGTGTTTTTGCATAATTTATGTAAAAATAGATCATTGCACTTCATATTTGATAATAAAAAGGTGTGAGACATTTCTAAACTGTTATAAGGAGGTATGTTATATTTTTGTATTCTTGATTGAAAGGTTTTTTGTGTTTATATTTTTATGTACGCTATTCTATAATTTCTACGCTATTTATTTTTCTATTTTTCATTATATTGCTTGCCTTTGTGACTCAATGAAGGGTCAATTTCTGTTGGCTAATAACTGTGGACAATTTTGACAAATAAGCTGATTAAAAAAACAACAACATTTAAACATTTAAAAATGTAAACATTCAAAACAACTCTCTTTTACATTTATTATAATGTTGTTAAAGTTTTTGAGCAGTATTATGTATTTATCATTGTGAATATAAATTATACTTTACGAAAGACAATATATTATGAAATAATGAATTCAACATCTTTGTTTTGTTTGTGTCGATTCATAAGCAGAAGTCTGCACACTTCACTCCTAAGTTCCACTTAAGTTTTTAAGTAAATAAATGTGAGGTAGTGCAGTAGTACATATTTGTTGTAAGTTGTTTCCCCATAAACTTGTTCTGTAGGAATACTAGTCTATTCAAGCAAACAAGTAAAAATAAATAAATAATAATAAACGTAATACAAATTCAAACTTAATCTTCATTGTTTAGTATAGTCAAATCTAGTTTAAAAAAAATGTATTTCTAAAATAATATACGTCTTCTCCTTATATTATATAATTTATTTTTGCCATATTCCTTAAGTAAAATAAATTAATAAAAAGAAAAAGAAATCGAAAGAAAGATGTTTATTTAATAATGTTTGGTTTCAGTATTATTTTTTGATTGTCAAGTTGTGTAAAAATAAACTGGATGAACAGAAACTCTATTCCAAAATAAATCATAATAATTAATAAATAATAATAAATGAGAATTTAGAAGTTTACTTGCTACAATGAAAATAACACAATCATTCCATCTAGTCGTCCATTGATTTATACAGCCTGTTTTTATAGTAGTAAACACGCTCTCCACAGGACGAGTGACTGGCAGGGAAATGTAGTTCTTTAGATCACTATGAACCATATTACCGGAGATACATGTATCACCATAAAACTACAACCCCCAGAAGCGCTACAACAGCTCACATTCCGCGCCACTGTCCCAGCTTTTCACAGGGTAGCATGGCTTAATGAAGCAAAAAGAGATTTTTTTGTGGTTTACAAACATATTAAACGAGCTATAGCTACTTATAAGCAAAAGCCCCCTGTTTCGATTTCATCAAATCCAGACTAAACGAACTACTAGTCATTTGCAGGATTTCAACGTTTGTTGTTAGCATGATACATCTAGATGTATGTTTTGTTTTTAGCAATAACATCAAGCTAACAAAAACATCTGCTCACAAAAAGCATTGATTTAAAGGTGAGAAGCAGCTTTCACGGTAATCTTAGTCGAATAAAAGACAGGATGCCAGTGCACTCGAGAGAAAAGAAGGAGAGCAACCATGAAGAGATGGAGGTGGATTTCGCAGAGCAAGAGGGGAGCACTTCAGAAGATGAGGATACAGAGAGCTCTTCTGTCTCCGAGGATGGAGAAAGTTCAGGTATCTATCTTTCTACCTATCGTCTGCCTGTCTATATTACAATGAGACAATAATAATATTTTATGTATGTATTATTGTATCATTGAGGAATTGCTGGTCCCTGTTTGACAGTCAGTTGACAGTCCACTTCACATACTGAGCCTGATTCTGTTACTTCTAATTTACTTGAAACATATGAAGAAATAAACAGTCTGTTTAATTACAGAAATGGACGATGAGGACTGTGAAAGGAGAAGGATGGAATGCCTTGACGAGATGACCAATCTAGAAAAACAATTCACTGATCTCAAAGACCAGTATGTACAATCTTCTTGTTTGAATTGAATCTGTGCATGCAAAAGTGGAATTTACACGTGGATTTTTCCACTTTTCCACATTGGTCACTAAGTGTGCATGCTTTTATTAGGTTATATAAAGAAAGACTCAGTCAAGTTGACGCCAAACTCCAGGAAGTGATGTCAGGAAAGGCCCCCGAGTACCTGGAACCTCTTGCAACTCTTCAGGAGAATATGCAAGTCAGAACTAAAGTTGCAGGTCAGTCCAAACCGAGCATGGGGTTTTTGTTCTTTGAAATACTGATTTTTATTAGGTAAGAAAGTGCATTATCTCACTGATTATATTCATAGGTATCTACAGAGAGTTGTGCTTGGAATCGGTGAAGAATAAATACGACTGTGAAACCCAAGCAGCGCTCCAGCACTGGGAGGTGAGATTTACAGTTGTAATCCACTATTACTTAAACAAGGGTGCATGCTTGTCTTGCTGAGTCATTATAGAGCCATACAGAAGTGTTTATATTGCTTGAGGCTGTTAGTCAGTTACCACATTTGAAGCATGCATCTATTTAAATGCACTTTCAGAATTAAAGTCAGCATGAAACAGAAGTTGCGATAGTCATATATCCGAGTGAAACGGCTTCTCGAACAAGAGAAGAAAATGGGCTGGACTTGATATTGTCCATTGGGAATTGATTGGATGGTGGTTGTTTGCTATTGGTTGATCTCATGTGAGTGACAGGTTGCCCCGCCCTTGCGCCAGTAAACACATCATCAGAGAAAAGAAGAGATGTCGCTGCAAAGGGAGGGGAAGATATTTTGATTAATGATTATGAGGGAACATACATTTTCAAAAAATAATGATGTGCACGGATAAATCATTTATAATAAATACTTCAACATTCCAAAAAAAGAAGAGCCAGTTATGATTTCATTGTGACTTTGAATGTAACTCTAATTTGGTTCAATTTACTTCTTCTAGAGTGAGAAACTCTTATTATTTGATACGGTTCAGAGTGAACTGGAGGAGAAGATCAGACGTTTGGAGGAAGACCGACATAGTATAGATATTACCTCAGGTACTGGAATTGTTAATACGGTCACACATCATTTTTGTGTTTTTGTGTTATTTATGCAATCTTTGTCATATTTCCCCTTTAGAGCTCTGGAATGATGAGCTCCAATCAAGAAAAAACAAGAAGAAAGATCCCTTCAGTCCAGACAAAAAGAAAAAGCCTGTTGTTGTGTCAGATATCCTTTACTACAACATGCAGTATTTAACTACTATGGAAGCTTGTTTCCACCGTGGAATAAAAAAAGAAAAGAAAAGAAAAGAAAAGTTGATTGCGACTTTTTATCTTTTTATTATTTTGTACAATTCTTTCTGACTTTTTTTCTCAGAATTGGATGATATAAAGTTGCAGTTGCTTGTTATAAAGTTAGAATTGAGAGATATAAAGCTGCAATTCTTTTTTTTCCTTTAAGACTTCATAATTCACAATTATGATTTTATAACTCGCAATATCGACTGTATATCACGCAATTGTGAGAAAAAAGTAAACTACAATCTATCTATCTAGAATTTGCTTGAATAACAGTATGATTTATGAGTTTCTTAACATGTTCACGGCCATATATAGTTTACATGTTGCAAGACCTGGATATACTGGAAGACTGGACTGCTATTAGAAAGGTTAGACTGTCAAAAACTCTTCTTTGTTATGTGAAGACATTTTTATTATTTTGTAAGTGATGTATCATGTTACTATCTTGTAGGCCATGGCAACATTAGGACCTCACAGAGTAAAGACTGATGGTAAGATATATTTAATATTCACAACTATAGTCAAATATATTATTCATTTATATATATACAGTATTTACATTATTTATTAGTTTTTGTATAACTGGAATAATTATACACTACTGTTTAAAAGTTGGCAAGATTTTGTTTTACAAATGTTTGTGAAAGTTTTTGAAGTATTTTCTGCTCACCAAGGATGCATTTTTAAAAATAAAAAATACAGTAAAAATGTGAAACATTATTACAACTGCTTTCTATTTTAATATATATAATAATATTTATTTCCTGTGATGCAAAGCTGAATTTTCAGCATCATTGCTCCAGTCTTCAGTCACATGATCCTTCAGAACTCATTCTAATATGATGATTTGCTGCTCAAGAAACATTTCTTATTATATTATCAATGTTGAAAACTGTTGTGCTGCTTAATATTTTTGTGGAAACAGGATTCGGGATTCTTAGACGATTGATTGATTTAATATGTCCTTGCTGAATAAAAGACCCCAAATTCTTGAAGAGTAATGTATGTAATTATGTATCATATCTTGAGTGATTACAACATTAAACTTTTCAGTGACCAACCCAGATTTTTAGCCTCTAGACCACCTGCTGTAACAGTTATAAGTTTGGCACAAATGTAACAGAGTTAAAGGAACACTCCACCGTTTTTTGAAATAGGGCTTATTCACCTTCTTTCCTACATTTAGATAGGTGGGCAAATGCATTTTTTTCTCAGTGCATGCATTGTTTTAGTTTGACAGGGTCGGCGCTAGTTTAGCTTAGCATAATGAATGGAATCCATTGTTGCCAGTTAGCATGTCCTGAGTAAAAGTGATATAAAAATAAAAAAAACCCACCTAATTACTTCTTGTGGCCTGCGTATTCACAACGAGTACAAATAGCGATGCAGATTAACACTAGGCGATTTCCTAGGCAGATATCGACTTATATATTAAGGACTATATTAGGGGGAAGCACAGGCGAAGCACTGCTACTTGGCCGTGATATCTCTGTGCCCAAGTAGCAGTGCTTCGCCTGTGCTTCCCCCTAATATAGTCCCAAGTCAATATCTGCCTAGGAAATCGCCTAGTGTTAATCTGCATCGCTATTTGTACTTGTTGTGAATACGCAGGCCACAAGAAGTAATTAGGTGGGTTTCTTTTATTTTTTATATCACTTTTACTCAGGACATGCTAGCTGGCAACAAAGGATTCCATTCATTATGCTAAGCTAAGCTAGCGACGACCCTGTCTAACTAAACCAATGCCTGCACTGAGACAAAAATGCATTTGCCCACCTATCTAAATGTAGGAAAGAAGATGAATAAGCCCTATTTCAAAAAACGGTGGAGTGTTCCTTTAATCCAAATCAGGGTACACTATTCTAAAATGTCCCTTTTACTATCGTGACCTTGAAAAAAGTCCCTTTTGCTTTGGGAAACTTCCAGGAGTTTCAGTGCATAATAATGTCATCATATTGCGAAGTGGTAACTTGTTAACAAATGCCAGTTAACTATAGACACAGCATGTATGTATGGTTAGTTGATCTGTGTTATATCAGTAACAGTAGAACTTTGCATAATTTGTCGTAGTCTCTTCAAAGAGTGAGAAACACCAGCACAACGCCCGCTCGGAGGATGGACGCTTGTTTTACGACGGGGATTGGTACAGCCGCGGACAAGCCATATGCATTGACAAGAAAGACGAGTATCCTACGAGGTGAGGGTTCCTTACCCAGACACGCTGAATTGCCAAGCTCGTATTGATTATTCTGCAGCATTTTTCTCCTCTGTCTTTTTTCAAAACAGTGCTATAATAACTACAATCAATCACGATGAAGTCTGGTTCAAACGGGTCGATGGGAGCAAGTCAAAACTGTACATCTCTCAGCTTCAGAAAGGCAAATACTCCATAAAACATGCCTGATCTACCTGAGGTCTGATCAGATGTCAGTGCGGCAGTCTGAAATGTTTAATAGTGCCATTTTATGTACAGTATATCATGATTTAAATACCTTTTTTGATGTTTAAAAACAGATACGTTGGTGTATTGTCTGTCATTTGAAATGTGGGGAAAGCTGATGTTATTTTGTTTATTCAACGCAACACCATTTGTAAGATTATTATGCCGGACAAATTCAACCATGTATTTTAATTACAGGTGAAGTTACTACAATAAGGTGTTTTACTTTTGTATTTTGACGACTGGGCTCATTTTCCATTTCAATTCTGCTCAGTTAATGGCGTTTGAACCCAGTTGTGACGTATAGTGATTTGTAATGCCGTGTCAACCTACCAAATGGTATCCTACTTTTATTTTTTTACATTTCTGCCTCATCACTGTGTTCATATGACAGTTTCCATCCTTGGTAACTTTTCAGTGTAACGAAACGCTCTTGCTCGTCCAACATCTTTTATGAAATACAGATGAAGTATTTTTAGGAGTGAATAAACAAGACGTTATCACAACTTCTCAGAGTATCAGGCCTTTATCAGGTGTTCTAAGAAGATGTGTTCTGATGCTGCTCTATTTACAGTCTAGTCAAGCCATGAATACTTTATATCATACATTGTAATGTACATTTCAGCTCTGGTCATTGGTTGTTGTTGTTTTTTTAAATGTGGGGTTATATCACCACCCTTTGGTTTGTTGCTGTACTGTGACTTGTACATTTCTTGTTTTATCCATACTTTTGAAAATTCTGTGCTGAATGTATTTTTGTCAGTTTCTTATTAATTCACATTGAACAAACTTTCAAATACAGCATTTCAATATCATAGCGCTTTGTTGTCCTTAATAAATGACACAATTCAATAGTCTAATTAGAATAGAAATACCATGGGTTAAAAAAGAGACAAGTTGTATAATCTTTGCAAAACTAATTTAGTGAGTGTGAGTCATAGTGTTATCCTTTAATTATGTTTGCCAGATCATTAATACAGCACGAGATGAGGAAGAGAAAACATAAGACTTAAATCATACCTTGGTTTAAATAAAGTAGTGGCCTAAAGTGATGTCCAGAGGGGATATTTGTATAAATATATTTGATATTTAATGACCCTACAAGTTTGATTAAACCATCAGAATATGAGGAATATATTTTATAAAACAAAAATTTAAAATATGAAGGAAGAACAAAACACTAAACTTCATTAAGGTATTTATTTGACAAAATAATTTGATTAAAAAAAGGCAAACTACAGCTACAGGTTTTATTTTACTATGCAAAGCAAATAAATGCACAGAAAAACTAAAATATCAGGAAAAAGCATACATAAGCAAGCAAAGCATGCTGCTTTCAATTTTTAAGTACAACCAACTTAAATTACATTAATTTGACTTTAAAAAATGTATCTTCTTTAACATAAAAAAGTTGAAAATTGCTTAACTTGTTTTAATGAGTTACAGCAATGTAAAAACATGTTGTCATAAATTATTGATCATATAATTTTTTTGTAGTGTAATCAGTTATTGATATTTCTTTGGTTGATATTTTGTGTGTATGACAGTCCAGGCCAAAAATTATGTCCGCACAATTTGGCATGTTTCATTGCACTATTACAAATAAACCAATTGAGACCAAGCACAAATATGCTTTAAAAATGTTTTAATAATATTTGAATAAAGGGTGAAGAAGTCAAAGGGTCACTGCGGGTCTTTAATCAGTGCAGAAAGTCTTAAATTCATAAAGCCATTCATAAAGATGCACATATAAAATGAAGTCTTGAAAAATGTAACAAAATTAAGTGAATTTATGCTTAAAAGAAGAACAAATATCTGTCAATGAAAACTTCCCTTTGAATTAAATAGATTTTTCTGAGCACATTGGCAGATATTTGTTCTTGTTTTAATCACAAACTGACATAATTTTAAACAATTTCACAGAAAACAAGACTTTATATTTTATGTCATTTTGCATCTCAGTAAGACAATTCCACTGGAAAACAAGACAAAAAAAACTGATTAAGATCATAACATTTCAGCAGTGCATGTGATCAAGGTACAGTAAAAGTTATTTACATAATCTAGTGGCTAGGAAGCGATTTAAGCTTTTATCTTTTATAAAATGAATTAAAAACTAAAGCATATCTGTTGGAAGTAAGTGTTGCTAATACAACTCATTGTGTTTCTCCCTAGACATTTACATTTAATAGAGAATATATTCAATTTATTCTTTACTTGGTCATAAATTTACCTGCAGAAACCTTGTGCCAATTTTCCTATAGGTCGGTCACTTTTGGCCACTACTGTACAAGCTTTAAAGAGCATTAGTTAAAAAATTCAGAATTATTTGAAAGAAGCCCTTAAAATGCCCTCAAAGCAAATCATTTGAGTCAATGATATGTCGAGTTGTGTTTGAATATTTATATATGCACTATACACAAAACTGCAAGTTGGTAGTCTTGGTGTGTCAGTAATCACAAGTATAAACACTGTACAGGTAGATAGATGTACTTTATTAATCCTGAGGAGGACATTCGGGTGTAATTTGCTTGACAATTGCATGGCATTGAAATTTGAATAGACAGCGAGCTTTATTCTGCGGCTAAATGCTGTAGCGTAAAAATATTTAGGTGACAGTACATTGAGAAGACGTGAAAGTATAAGCTACCAATGACTGCTTGTGTTACAATTCCGATTGTGAAATTACATCTTTAGATGTTTGTAATTAACACATTACCATTCATGTGCATATATTCAGAAACAGAGTTGACATTCAAGTGTGTAAGTAATAGATTAACACGTAGACACAACAAGAATTGGATTTGCAATCTCAAAATGGCATGAAAATACATAATCCTTCACCAAAATGCTTTTCAGGTTCTGCACTTTTAAAGAAAACATGCAGCAAGTATAAATGTGTAAAAGCAAATTCAAACTGAACATTGTGTTGTATTAACAAAAATATAAATATCCACTGGCATTCGTTTCATTCAGCATTAAGACTTATATGCAGCCTTTGATGTTAGAAAAAAATGGCTACTTCATAAATATCACAAATATTCTTTAACGGAAGTTTCGAGATCACAGTTCAACCGAAATACTGTTACACGACAGGTCACACAATAAAGCTTAAATAAACGTGTGTAATCAAATAATAAAGTAGATTTAATTGTTAGAAATAGGCTACTTTCAAACTCTAAAGCATTCAAATAAATGGATCAATAAATGCATTGCAAATGGGTTCGGGATGTTCATTATGTTAGTTAAAAGAGACGTGGCATTAGTGCGCTCAAAAATAAAAGAAACCATTCTCCAGTGTAAATGTCCTCATAAAGCAGAATCAGCACTGTATTTCAGTTTATAGAATCTTTGCAAAAGAAAGAGTGATGCACGGTTCATACATGTGCTCTCTGTACTGTAACGGTGATGAGCAGCAGGCCTGTGGTCTCTGAGCCGTCGCCGTGAAGCAGTCCTGACCTTTTTTTTCCATTCCCGTCTAGCCATTTTCATGTGTGGTCAAAGCCGGAACCTCTCTACGCTAAATCCCAGCGCAGATGACAGGTGCAGCAAGCCTCGGACTGATCACGCAAATTTCTTCTTGGTTGCAGTGAAACGTTCCATGTACTGAGCAAGGGAAAGACAAAAGCAAGTCATTATATGACTATGTAATATATGAGTATGAGAACTGAATTTCAAATGGCTTTCTTAATCTAGATCGTTATTAGGCTGAATATTGTCTTAAAGGTGCAGTAAGCGAATTCTGAGAAATGCCGTTGAAAGTGGATGAACATATTTTGTTCTTCCTTGTCGTTCGTTCTCCATCTTCTGTGTATTTTTCGCAAAGCATTATTTTGCTTCGCTTCAGTTATGATAAAGAGATTGCGTGTTTGTGCATTTTGGGGGCGGAGCAATGAAGGGAGGTGTGTGTTTGTTCGGGTTGATTTCACTTGAAATCACTTATTGCACTTTAAGACTATAGTTTTAGCATGTAATCATAAATGATCTGCTTGGGTGCAGGTATGAAGTCAGAACCCCGAAGACTGATTCGCCCCTGGTTACTTCAAGATTTTCCTATGTGGTTTTTAATGGGGTTTTTCAATTTATGAGTAAATTTAAGGCACACTATGCAGTTTCCGTTTTTGTCAAACAGCGACCCCTAGAGTCACTGTGGAGTATTTGTATTTAACGTTACTGTCATAAATACCACTCACGCGGAGCCATCTCTGCACTCTTCCGACTTCGGTTTCTTCGTTTTCTTTGTCGACTCTGCCATGATTCACGTCTGAAATGCGTGCTAGTGTCTTCCGTAGAGGCTGCTTCATATGTTGTTGATGTATGTGACGTTGTGATTCTCGCGAGATTTGTCGGGGCGCCACCTCTCAAACTTCTTTTTATATCAGTTGATATAAAAAGATTTAGCTGATTATAAGATTGAAATTTCACTCATAAGTGAAGCAAATAACTGATTGGATCGAGATTTTTTGTTTTGGTAACGCTTTACAATAAGGTTTAACATTAGTTAACTGTATCAATTAGCATGAACTAAGAATGAACAAAACTTCTACAGCATTTATTAATCTTAGTCAATGTAAATTTACTCATTTTAATTTTTAAAATCCAAAGGTGTATTTGCTACTAACATCAACAATAAACAATTAGATTTTTACTAACGTTAACAAAGACTAATTGATGCTTTAAAAAATATATTGCTCATAGTTAGTTCATGTTAGCTAATGCATTAACTAATGTTAACAAATGAGAACTTTTTGTAAAGTGTTGGCACCGTTTATGCCTGAAAGTAAGATCTGTTTTGGGCAAACCAATCACAAGTGGACCAACTAACCTTTTTTTTAGTAAAAAAAAGGGTCCAAAATGCATTGAGATTTAATCACTCAAACTACTTTATATTTGAGGGGTTTTCTTTCTTTTAAACCCCAGGTACCTCAGAGGCAAGTTGTATTGTCAAGTGTAAATAAATCTGAATTAAAATGAACTGAATTGTTCAATTCCTAGCTAGATTTCTTCTTGGATTTTCCTATTACACCTTCCTGAGATGACGGGGTTAGATTGTGTGGGATTTGACTTTGTTTCAAAAATAAATACTTAGACCAGTTTTGTTTTACATTCAAACTTAAACTGTGGTATTTTCCATCTTGGAAAAAAACGTGATATTTATAGAGGATGAGACGCACAAAACTAAGCTGACAGTTAACATTGGACCTGGAATATAACCTAAAAACAAAAGTTTTTTTTTTCATTATGCCTTCTTATAAAAGACAAAATGTAAAGCTAAAAAAAATGAAGGTTTTAAAGGGGTATTTATGCAGCAATGCCATAGAAGAAATGTTTTGGTTCCCAAAAGAACCTTTCAGTGAATAGTTCATTTTTCTTAGTGTGAAGCATTTTAATAATCTAAAAAAACTTTTCCACTATAGGCCCTTTAGCACCGGGTAGTTATAGGAACTTAGTTATAGGAACCAGCTATAATAACCTAGTTATTTTAAATAACTTAGTTATTGCCTCTAATTCGCACTGCCAGTTGGAACTCTCAAGTGATGTAAGCTGCGCTTGTTTTGCGCTTTTATTTTGACGGTGCGGCAGACATTTATTTTGACGGCGCTGAGAACGCTAGAGCTTGAGCACACAGCTCCCATTCTCTGTCTTCATAAGTTTACAATCTGTTTAACAGTCCTGTCTAATGCGTTATTAGATATAACTATTATACATAGAAAGTAGACAGTATATGAAACAGGTCCATTTATAACTGTTTTCCATGTTCATAGAGTTAGTTCACAGAATAAATATATAGGTTATAAATCTGTGTGTGTGTACACGTTTTTTTTTTTTTTTAATGGTGGGAGCTGGTGTTTTACGTGCGTTCGGCTGTGTACACTAACATCACTGGTCTAAAGTAGGAGCTAATTCAGTTCCTCCAAAAGCGTTCCTAGTTCCTGTGGTGCGATCACGCCAAAAAACAAGTACTTTAGCCATTAGTTCTAGGAACTATAAAAAGGTTCCTCTGGTGCGAAAGCCCCGAAAGAAAGAACCTGATGTGGAATGGAAAGGTTCCATGGATGCTAAAGGTTCATCATGGAGCTAGAGATGGCATTGAAGAGAAAAATATAAGAGTAGCCTAAACTGACACAAACGTACTTTATCATATCCTTCTAGGTCCCGCATATCTTTCACTTCGAACAGGTTGCCCTCCACAGACAGCAGGGACACCTGGGACTCTGTGAGGATGGAGATGGGGATAGAGGAGAGCTCCAGACAGTTCTCCTCCAGCCGTAAGACCTTCAGCCTGGGAGTGCGAGACACCTCTGGAGTCAGGGTTGAAATCTGAAACAGAACAAACACGGCAAAAAATGTCACCCTGACACCCCTATATCATGACATGAACATTTCCTGGACGCAAAGAACTAAAAACTCACCTGGTTCTGATTGAGGTTGATTTCAATGGCTTGCAGTTCGGCCACCTCTGCAGGAACCACGTGGATCTGATTCTTGGACAGGTCCAGAACATCGAGCTGGCGAAGGCTGCCGAGTCCAGCGGGAAACTCCTTGAAGTGATTCCCAGACAGGTTCAGGGTGCGCAAGGACTTCAATTGACCCACTGACGCAGGAAGCTGATTCAACTGGTTCCCATTTAAAATAAGAGTCTCCAGCTTCTTGAGTTTCCCGATATCATTTGGTAGACTGGCTGTACACAATAAAAATCACACATTAATGGAGTGCTTAAAGGTTCATATAGTAGAAAACAGGCTTTTTTTGCAATAATGTGTGTTTAATCTACTGTGTAGACACTGCAGTAGAGGAAAATAAGCCAAGCTAAATGCAAAAACACAAAAAATGACGTCAAAATTCCAGTTTTGTCGAGTATCCTTGTAAGCACAGTTTATAAAGAAAAAAGTCTGTAGTGTAGACAGGGGTGCACACAACTGTTGCGCATGCATGGTAAAAATGAACGATGTGCTGCAGAAAACGTGGAGGGAAGCACTTTTGAGTACCAACATTTTTGGGTACAGCCTCAGGGACACGTTTACTTACTGGAGTAGGATTTTTCTCCATCTCTGGTAAGATAGCAATCCTTATGATTGTGTGTTCATTAATTATTAGGGATCGCAGTTGATGCATGATCCGCACGGACCAGGCCTGTCACATGTGATTCGCGGATTAACTGCTAAGTTTAACCATCTTAAAGTAAAAGTTTATAATTTATACGTGTTTTGTCTTCCCAATTTACACATTCAAACGATTTTAAATGCGTAAAAAGAGGTGAAAATCATGACTCTCGTGCTGTTATCTGTGCGCACAACAGCGCACACACCCGAAGTGCGCGCACGCAGAGAGAGAGAGAGAGAGAGAGAGAGAGAGAAGGGCGTTTCAGACAGCACTCAAACAATTGATTCCTCTTTCGTGTTTAATTGCGGTTGAACGGACACATGCACACAAAATGATGTTAAAATACCTGTCTCTGCAAGTATTCACTCGTTTATGTCATAAGTGAACAGTTGAGAAAGTAACCGGATGTGTGTCAGTGCATTCGGTCTTAAAGTGACAGCAGCCTAATATTCCTGCTGTTGTCTATGTCATTAATGTTAATAAAATAAAAAAAATACAGCTTTAACAAAGATGAACCTATATATAATTTCTACAGTGAACAAATATTGTTATTTTACATTTAGACAGCTTGTAGGATAAGTGTGCCGTGTAAAGTGTGAGTACTAAGCAGCATCTCCAGGTGCTCCCTTGAGAACCAGACCAAAAAATTGTGTGCACCCCTGTCAATAGGCATGTTAGGTGTCAACAACCCAAAAATGGGTCATTTAGAAATTGTCACTGTACAATGTACACTACCACTATCAAGCCTAATCAGCACTCAACAGATGTAATTTATATCCAGAAGGACAGAAGCAAATTGAGCCTACTTAATTCTAACAGTCAAAAGAGTTAAAATTACTTGTGTATTAAACTATGTTTTCAATGCAAAGAACTTCAATAACATAAAAAAAAATGGAAAATGTGAAGTTTAACTTAATGTAGAGATTTGTCAACACTTACTCAGTTTATTGCTGCTTATGGTAAGACTCTTGAGTTGCTGGAAGCCTCCTATGAACGCTGGAAGCACCTCGATTTTGTTATTGGACAGATCAACTGTCCGCAGGTTTGCGGTGAGTTTCTGCAGCTCTTCTGGGAACTATATAAACAAAGACACATGAGCTGTCAATAATCCATGAGGACGTCGCTGCTAAGTGCATATGAGTGGGGAATGTGATTACGACAAGCCTATTAGTACCTCTGCCAAACCCTTTCCGGTCAGCTGAAAGACTCCAGTCTTCTGAGATGTTTCCAAATGAGCTTTGAGCGCACTGTTCCCCATTTACAGGATCTGGATGTTGCAGATACCGTTGAATTTAATATCAGGAAATCCACTGGAAGACTAAAATAAAGCAATAATAGCATTTACACGTTATATGAAGTCCAGTTAGCCACTTAAATGAACCATGATTCTTGCATAGTAAGCATAATTTGACAATTAGCATGGTTACAAGTATGGTTTCAATAAAATACAATAGAACGTGTTATGAAAAATAGCAACCTAAACCCACTTTAAACCTATAATTACAAACGACAAAGATTGAATTACTGTATTTTGTTACTATTAGATTTATTCACTGACTCTTTCATTCACTAATTATTTAGTAAGAACTTACATCAACATTTCGGCTAAAATCTCATTATTATAGTAGTTGTTACCATAGTAAAAGCATGGTAAATATGGAAACCAGAAAACATTTACGTAATCTCGGAGCTAAACAAACACATGAACAAAACCTTATCTGTCAGCACTTTAGCGAAAAGTCTAATTAACAACGAGCTGTCACAAACCTGAACATGCGCGCCTGAAACAGCAGTTGACAGCTGTAACTAATATTATTTCAGAGTAATAACGTTACTTGCCTTTAGCCTGCTAGCTCGACTGTAAATCCAGTTTGACAATGTGTAACGTTACAGCAGGAAAAGTTCACAGAATCCCGTTGGATAGAGCTAAAGAACCTTCATTAAGCGCTTAATGAATGTGTAAAAAGGTAATGAAATATGGTTGGATGGTCATTTAAGGTTGTGATCAAATGGTTATCTTCTGGGGAACTTTGTCCATCCCCAGGTTGATGTTTGTTTATGTAGATACAGACAGTTTTTTGAGGCTGCTGCGTGTAATTACACCTCCCGCCCGCTGGCTGGCGGTAATAGATAATGTATCTTCCGTTTCATATTCTGTATATCGCCACTTAGTGGCTTGGCTGTGAAACGACTTCAACAAACTTTTAAAATTGCAACCTAAATGTCTAGGCTTATACACATCTAATAGCAAGCATAATAAATAAGTATAGTCTACCAAAATGTGGCCTATTGATACTACTGTCATAATTATTATGGAATCTCATCCATTGCACTGTTCATAAATAAGGGTTGCAGCAGCAGGGTTGCAAATTTAGACTGAAATAAGCTAACTAGCTACTTTTTATGCTTAATTATGTTAGATAATCGGTCATAAAAACATCTAATAGGTCTCACAAGAAAAAAACACGGAAGATGCATTCAGAATCGCTCTCATTTAGTTTTATTTTTGCATGTCAACAGTCAGTGGCAAGATGATTTGTTGTTGTAACTGGTTACCATGGTGAATGTTTGTAAAGTGCAGTGTAGAGTGGGCAGAGACCACATCCACGTCCTGAATGTAGGCCTATGCGCAAAAGATGCAACTGTTGCTATTTAATTTTTCTATAGGTTATTATAAAATGACACACTTTTTTCTTCTTACTAGAATGGCATCAGTAGCCTACATCCTCAGAATTTTTTATTATTTTTTAATTTTTGTAACAGCTTGTCCCTGGGGCAGTACCCTACTTTATAGGCCTACCTTATTTACCTATATGCGCTGGGTAGTAATTGAATAATAGATTACATAATCAGATTCCAAAAATTAAGTAGCCTAATTGCAATCAGATTATATTACATCTAAAATACATGTAATCAGACTACAGTTACTTTTTTACTGGTTACATGATTACATATTATATACACAATGGCAGTAAATCCTTCATAATTTAGTGATCCCCCTAATTCTTTTTTTCTTTCTTTCATGTTTTAAACTGTCCTTTCTAAAAAGCAGCTAAATTTAGAAAGTCTAGTTTAAAGGCTATAATTAACCAAGTCAAGTCAAGTCACCTTCATAGCGCTTTTAACAATATAGATTGTTTCAAAGCAGCTTTACAGTGAAAATAATTGTTTTGGCTTTACAGCAGCTCTAGAATAAAGTTCTTGTCCCGCTAAGTTTAGTTTTGATTGATTCACTTCCGTTGCAAAGCTCACTAGTTATGAACTAAGGGGTCGCTTACACGACACCATTCTAACAGAAAACCCTTAATGCGCTTCGGCCTGCTCATTTGCACAACAACAATCATCTTTGCGTAAACTTCAAAAACGCAAATCTGTGAAAATGCTGACGGCGTGCACGTGTATTACGTGTTTAGTCATAGGTATGCAGGTGTGTAGTCTTTCTTTACAAATTAACCTCACCAAATTACTTGTCTGGCCTTAAAAATTCATAATACATTTTTTTTTCGCTTCCACGTATCAATGTGAACTGGAATCATTTTGACAACGTTTTATCTGTACAGAGGTAAAGGGAAGGGAAGGAGGCCTTCACAGGGGAGAGACTATACACTTCAGGACTGCGTTGTCGTTGTGTCCAGGCACAGGTCCCTAATCAGATCCGGATATGGCCTGAATTTACAGAAATCATTTCACTTTTAAGAAGTCAAACAGGCAGGCGCAATACACACTAAACGTAGACGTGACCGGATAACAAACAGAGGAAAAAGGAGGAACTTAAATACACAGTGATAATGAGGAGATAACGAACTGGTGTGACAATCTGATAAATGTCCATGACAACTGATGACTGGCGGGAAACAAAGACTAAGAACATATGTGACTGATGAAAACCAACTGAAAGTCCATGAAAACAAACTTACTGAACATAACTGTGACATTGCGGCCCCTCCCGAGAAGGCTCGACCTCGTGACTTGGTGAGGAGGATGAGGCTTAGGAGGAGGACGTGGAGGTGGTGCAGGAATGGAAACAGGAGATGAAGGGATCGTGATAGCAGGCAGCGGAGGAATGGTGACAGATGGATGACGAGACCCCAGCGGCGATGATGGAATCCGTCTAAAGGTACAGACCCAGAGCCAAGAGCTGACAGCCCAAGGCGTAGTCAATCCCAGTCGTCTTGCACTCACCAGCCCTTCCGATGACGAAACCCTGAAGAATCTGTTCTGGATTGGAGCCAATTACCATCAGCATGTTGATCTCCCAGACACCTCTGGACTTAACTGGAGGGATGCAGTCATTAGGTGTCTGGAGATTGTCTTGCCCCAATCCAGGACACGGCCAGACCCAGAGCCTGTTTCACCACCTGAGACCACGGAGGAATCGTTTGGGGGCTCCTCTTCCGGGGTGAGGGTCAGCACTGTCCTCTTATCCTCGGGCTCTGGTTGAAGTGGTAGCTCTCCGTCTGTGGGGGGCCCAAACGATTCCTCCGTGGTCTCAGGTGGTGAAACAGGCTCTGGGTCTGGCCGTGTCCTGGATCGGGTCAAGACACTCTCCAGACACCTAATGACTGCAAGTCCAGAGGTGTCTGGGAGATCAACATGCTGATGGTAATTGGCCCTAATCCAGAACAGATTCTTCAGGGTTTCGTCATCAGAAGGGCTGGTGAGTGCAAGACGACTGAAGTTAACTGTGAAGCTCCAAAAATCGGGGTTCTCCTGAGCCACCAAAATAAACTGAGCTCTTAAATCCATTTTGTGATCCGGTCATCTCTTACAGGTGGTTGCAGGAAGGCAGACGAAGATTATATTTCCACCACAAAGTTAATGACAATAAGCTAGCAAGCAGACAGGCAGGAGGAGCAACACACACTTAACATAGACATGACCAGATAACAAATTATCAAAGAGGATGATCTGATGAGTCATTGTGAACATCATGAAATGATGTCTGACAAAGAACACAAGTGACTGATGAAAACCGACTGAAAGTCTGTGAAAACAAACTAATTGAACATAACTGTGACTATTACAATCTGTGTATAATTTGCAATTTCTATATTTGATGAAAGATGAGTACAACAGAGGCCTTTAATTTAAGATGTCTTTAATTTATTAGTTTTAAACCAAATGCTATTTAAAAATACCTCAAGACATTGGTTTGGATAGTGTACAAATAAGGATCAGTGATCAGAGTTTTATAATTCATAAAGTTTATTCTTTAATGGTCAAATGCAACAATCAAAAAAGTGTTTTTCGGCAGACCATTCAAACACATCCACTCTATGGTGTAGAGTGTCTAGGCCTGGCATTGCCTTGCTTCCCAGGAAAGATGTCATCTTGATGGCAGCATATGCCTCTGTACAATCCCAATACGTCTCCATGCCAATGGTACCTTCACACCCATGCCATTTGCACTGATGTTTGCTTTTGCACCTGTCGCTGATGAAAGTCTGGATGGTCCCATTCATCTTTGGGACTGAGAACTCAATGTCTGTTTTCGCCAAAAAACAAGCTGAAACGTGGACTCATCAGACCACAACACACATTTCCACTGTCTTCTGGACCATCTGAGATGAGCTCAGGCCCAGAGAACTCAGCTCCATCTCTGCATTGAACAGTTGTAGCTTTCTCCTTGCATAACAGAGATTCAAGTGGCATTCCTTGATCTTGATTCATTAGACTGTTTTAAGTGACACGGTTTTCCAAAGTACTCCAGAGCCCATGCTGCTATATTTAACAGTAGCATGACGGTTTCTGCTGAAGATTGATTTGAAGATTTGATAATTCTCTCATGAAATTTGGCACAAAGTGGTGAGTCATGACCCATCTTTGCTTGCAAAGACTGAGATGCTCATTTTACACTCAATCACGACTTATTGTGGACTGTTTCAAACGAGTTTAACTTGGATATTCTATAAACTTCTGTTCAAGCTTTTTTGGAGTGTGTTACAGCCATCAAAATAATGTGTTAATATTTACAAAATGTAATTAAGTTGTTCAGTGAAAGCATTGGAAATCCACTGTACTTTTGTCAGTTATTTTGTCAGTTTATTAAAATCACAATTATTGTATTTTACAAAATGTCCCAACTTTTCTAGATTTGGGGTCTTCATGTGTTTTATTAATTCTTTTTCTATAAACCAAACATTTTCAGGAAAAAAAATAACTGTTAACTCAAGGCATCAGTTTTGTTACAGAGAGTGCAAAGATAAGGACCAGTGATAGATTGGCGTTTTATGATTCATACATTTTATTGTTAATTTGTCAAATACAACTGCCAACTATCAACGTGTTTAAATATTTTTTTATTAATACTCATTAAAAAGATTTCTACATATATAAGTGTCACGTACTGTACGTGTCTGTTAAATTAATAAATGTAAATATAAAAAAAAAAATCTGAAACTATTTTGTCTACAAAATAAATTAAAATCCATTAAAATGCACAAGTCAGTTTCATTGGAACAAATAAATAAATTCATTCTAACATGGAAACATGCAAGTCATTTTAGGAAGTTTTGGCCCATACACATGTACAGCCGACTATAACTCTCTCAGAAGTTGCCCTGAAGCACTTCTTGTTCTTTGAATCCATTTTCAACACCAGGATGTCCTGATATATGGGTAGAGAGTTCAGTCTCTCATCCACACCAGTAGGAAAGGTGCAATATTCTGATTTGCACTGGGCTTCAAAGATGACCTGTGGTATTCTGTCTTGTGAAATATTTTGTCTAAAAAAAGAGAAAACAAGGTGGTTATTTCAGTGAGACGAAACCCACAGACCTAACCAACACCTGATTTACTTGATGTTTCACACTGACATCACGTGCATGGCCTCCTGTACCTTAAAATGCTTTCACTTTAGCATAATTGCTATGAGAGCTAGCTTAATGTTAACCTCCCAAACATGGAAATTAAACTTTTCCATGGAACTTTTTGTATGCCAAGAATTGCTAATTGTTTTCGTTGACATTAAACGTTACACTGCTGAAAAAAAGAAAAGAAAAGAAAAAACCCCCAGCAAATATCAGCCTTAGCTGGTCTTTCAGTCGGGTCATGTATAGCAGGTTGGTTTTTAGAGTGGTTTGACCACGCTTTTAGATAGCCAATTGAACACCAGCTAGGCCAGACTGGGAGACCAGCTTGAGCATCTTAAACCAGTTACATCCAGCTTAAACCAGCTAAGACCAGTCAAACACCTTAGGCTGTTTTTTTTAAACTGTTTTCTCAACAGGGTAAACCAGACAGATATCTACATCATTCTGTAACTCTAATTGGTGAAAGTCTCATTTGATTCTGTGACTCACATCCAGGTCCATGCAGATAGTGAGTGGCTGTGGATGTTGCCATTTCCCTTGTCCTCTGAAGGAGAGCCATAGAAGTCATCGGAAATCGTCAAACCAGTGTCACATATTTGATTCGGCTTTTGTTTGGCAAACGTGAGGCTCGCCAGTGCACAGAGTAAAACCTGAGAGAAAGATCATTATCTGCTATTATATTTCATTAAAATTTATCCATGAAGACAATTTGCTGTTAACAGCAAAGGCTCAAATCATTTCTGAGTTTAGGTCTAGTCTAAAAAGTTTTAAGATGAATCTTTAGTGAAGCAAACATTGTAATCAAGCCAATCGTGTTAGCATTAGGCTAGCTATAGCTAATAAGCTAAAAAGAGTTACTCTAAATATCGGTCGTCTCACCATGTATTTAGCGTTGAAGAAGCTCAGAAACATCTTTAATGCCCTCTTCTTATTCTCTTCTTCAGTGAAAATGTTTCTCGTTCACTTCATCTATTTATGCAATGCTTGATCGTGATTGCATAGATAATATGGCCTACCTCTGACCTGGATTCGTTCATCAGATCAATTGATAGGTGAGGGGTGAGCGTTTAGACCTACATTTTGCCAGTAATCTGATCTATGGTACTAAAGATCGGTCTGCGTTGGCAAGGTTGCAGAATTATCTACCGAATTTCGGTTGGAAAAAAATTATGAATCATAAAAATACGGCTTTTAGGGTGAGTTATCAAGATTTTGGATTCTGTTTTATCTTTTTAGTCATGTTTCGGAAATTATTTGGTCATATCTGGTCTGTTTAAGTTTTATGCATGGAGAAATATTGGGAAACTTTTATTGAACACCTTGCAGAGTGCATGAAAAAAAAAGTTTTTCTTTGTGATTGCCACTTTTTATCCTGGTCTTGAATGAACAATGAATGTTGTTATCAGTGAGGTTTTTGGCACTAGAAGAGTTCTGTCAGGTACTTATAGAACCTTCATGGGATAATTTAATGGATTTAGTGTTAATTAATTAATTTTAAGACATTTTTAATTTTAATTCAATCTTATGACTTAAACAGCTTGTAAATAGAACTCCATTGAACTTTTTATTGACTAAGAATGAATAATGTTTGGTATAATTTAATGAAAAGCAACTGAAAAGCATAATTGTGATGAAGGATTTCTAGTCATCCTAATGTGCAAAATGGATGAATAAAATTTTTTCTTGATGGATAAACGAATGAAATGTCCAGTTTCTGTCAAATGTGACCCTGGATCACAAAACCAGTCATAAGTTGCACGGGTATACTGTATTTGTGGCAATAGCCAACAATACATTGTATAAGTCAAAATGATCGATTTTCCTTTTTTGTCAAAAATCATTAGAATATTAAGTAAGGATCATGTTCCATCAAGATATTTTGTAAATTTCCTACCATACATATATAAAACATTTCTTTTTGTGAGTGAATGCAGCACAATCGTGAATATAAATGGACAAATTTAAAAGCGATTTTCTCAATGTTTCGATTTTTTTGCACCCTCAGATTTCAGATATTCAAATAATTGTATCTCAACCAAATATTGTCCTATCCTAACAAACCATACATCCATGGAAAGCTTATTTATTCGACTTTCAGATTATGTATAAATCTAAATTTCAAAAAATTGACTTGTTTTGTGGTCCAGGGTCACAAATAAACATACCAGACAGAAAATGAACATGTATTTCCTGCTTTCTAATGTATTGGCAAAGCATACCGTTGCTGAGAAGTCTAATCCCATACACATGTGTACTGAGTTTGGTGAAGATATCTCATTGTATCCCAGCAATGTCTAGTTGGTTTGCACCCGCAAAACAGCTTAACCACAGAAAACGGTATTTTAAGAGAGCTATAGACCACCTTGGGAACCAACTCCACAAGAAAGACCTCGTCGTCGACATTAAGTTTTACTGACATGTCAATGCTATGGTTTGTTATAATACTCACTTTTTACTCACTTTACATTACTCTCATTTGATTCAGATAACAATTCAGATATCTATGTATGAATGAATGTGTCAGTGTACATTCTTTGTAACTTAAGCAAATATTTGTATGAATAAGCAGAAAAAAATGAAGCAGTGCACTTTTTGTCAATAACATGTCAAATTTAAATAACGAAAGTTGATTATCTATTGCGACGGACCCTCATCAAGCCATTTGCCATCTCAAGACTCTTTAGGGAAATTCCGCTGTGCCGAAACCATTACAAAATGTTACATCACGCATATTCTCACATAGATGCTGTGGTAGGTTATTGGTTTACTGATGCATGGGAGATTATCCCAGCATCAAAGTGAGAAGTGTTCTTGATAGATTGATTTCACTGATAAGTGTCTCTGTGCGGTGTCTCAGAGAAACAGTGCAAAGTAAGGCCTATTTTCACCACCCACATAACCGTTCACTTTTGGTTGCAAAGACAGCTCCTTTTTTGGTCAGTATTCCGAATTTGGTTGCTTCTTTCTTTTTCTTTTATTATCTGTGTAATATGAGTTCATTTGGACAAGTATGCCTTAAAACCAAAATTTATAGATTTTTTTGTTTTTTTGTTTAGAAAAATTAAAGGTGCTCTAAGCGATGTTGGGTGAAGTCACTTCTTGTTGACGTTCAAAGTATTGTCAAACAAAACGGAGGCAAGCTCAACCCTCCCTCCTCCTCATCCCGTCCTCTCCCCCTCCCTTCCGTGCTTCCAGAAACAGTCATGAACCATTTAGAAAAACCAAACTGAATTTCGGAAGCTCTTCTCCCGGCGGAGTTCTCGCCGCCTTTTGACCGCTTTTCCGATGTAAATTCGGGACTTCGCGCGTTCCTTCTTCTTTTCCCTCTAAAATATGTCGGCCATATTTTAACGTTAGTCGTTGTCTAGGACATCTCTCCTTTAGCTAACTTCCCTCTTCATGCTTCTCTCTCCTCCACTCCCCACACCCCCTTTCATGTGCATGCTCACTAACCCCCCACCCCCACCCCCAAATCATTCTTGTCGGTTATTGGCTGGAACACTGTTTGTTGTGTTTTGTGGTCCAGGCTGGGCCAGTTTGTTTTTCTTGCCGTTTGTGGAGCCTGGGCTGTCTACAGAGACCGCGTTTTTTTACAGTGTGTTCAGGGGACAGGCAGCTAGCGGATAGTGAGGAGATGTTTGCTGTATGTGACAAAAAAATGTTTTGGCCTAAAAAACGCGTGACATCGCTTAGAGCACCTAAGCGATCAAAAACAAACAACAATTATAAAGCAACATTTTGCAAAGTTTCCAACTAGTCAGTATGTTTTGCCCGTTAATAGGCTGGTTTTCATGGGTGCCCTGTGTCTAAACCCAGAGTTATGCTACAGTTGTGCCTATTGTTCTTTGATGTGGCAGCACCCAATACGGGAATCCTCTCTGTGTGGTTTTTAAGACTGATGACATAGCATTCACACAGCGAGCGGAAGCTACTCAGCAAATCACTGACCTCATTTCTTTTAATGAAAGGAAATATAGCATCCTGTAATTAAGATAATTTTCATGACAGTATCAGTTGGCCACTGATTGTGTAATTTCACCACAATAAAATATATTATTTGATTTCCACTGAGTGGGCAGAATAAAACCAAGAGCATTACCACTGTGACGACAAATGATGATATAACAAATTGCTCTTGGAAAAAAAAAAGCCTTAGATCTGTTCGTGCAATTTAGTAAATTACTTAATCACTGTTCAAAGTCAAAGAAATATGAAACTTTAGGTGCACCCAAATTTAAGTGTAATAATGACCAATAAAATATATAATTAATTCACTCTTAGTGATTAATCTTTTATCAGTTATCTAAAATGTGAGTATATTCTTAAAATATCTGCCAGTGCAGTTTTAACTTGTTTTAAACACAAACTTTTAGTAAATCTTTCAGTGAACAAGACTGAAGTTGTTTTGCTTCTCGAGTAAATGTATTTTGATTTAAAGGGATAGTTCACCCAAAAATGAAAATTCTATCATCATTTAATCACCCACAAGTAAAACCAAACATGTATGTTTTTATTTCTTCTGCTGAACAAGATATTTTGAAGAAAATGAGTAACCAAACATTTGACTGTAGCCATTGACTTCCATAGTATGGAAAATAAATAAATACTTTGTAGTATTCTTAGTAAAGGAATAGTTACATTTACATTTACATTTAGTCATTTAGCAGACGCTTTTATCCAAAGCGACTTACAAATTAGGACTAGATTAAGCGAGTCATCATGAAGAGGCAAAAACAAAAACAACGCAAGAAGTGCTCAAGATACGAAGTTCAGACATTATACAGAGTAGCATAGGCCCGATAAGTGAGATTTTAGAGGGAAAGGGGAGGTTTTTTTTATGCGGTTAAGTGCTCACGGAAGAGATGGGTTTTCAGCTGTCTTTTGAATGTTGTCAGGGATTCTGCATTCCGGATGAGGGTGGGGAGAGCGTTCCACCAGCATGGAACTGTGAATGTGAATGTTCTGGAAAGTGATTTTGTGGCTTTCTGTGATGGAACCACGAGACGTCGCTCGTTGACCGAGCGTAGGCTTCTGGTAGGGATGTAGGCTCGTAGTAGTGAGTGAAAGTAGGAGGGAGCAGCTTTTGCGATCCGTAGGGCTTCTGTGACCGACAGTAGTGCAGTCTCAGTTGAATGCCCTTTCTTGAAGCCAGATTGGTTGACATCCAGCTGGTTGTTCAGAGACAAGAAGGATGTTACTTGGTTGAAAACAGCTCTTTCAAGTGTTTTCGCAATGAATGGTAGGAGAGAGATAGGTCTGTAATTCTCTACAAATGATGTGTTTAGTGTTGGTTTTTTAAGCAGTGGAGTAACCTGAGCCTGCTTGAATGCTGTAGGGAAGGTGCCAGTATGGAGGGATGAGTTGATGATGTGTGTGAGTGCTGGTAGAAGTGTGGGAGAGATGGCTTGTAGAAGGTGTGAGGGGATGGGGTCTAGAGGGCAGGTGGTAGGATGACTGGAGAGGAGAAGTGTAGATACCTCTTCCTTGGTTAGCGGAGAAAAGGAGGACAGAGGGGTATTGGCTGTGGAAGGGGTCGGTCTGGGTTCCTGTGCGTGTGGAGCTGAGAACTGACTGCTGATAGTTGTTGTTTTGTTGGTGAAGAAGTTCGCAAAGTCGTCAGCAGTTAAAGAGGAGGTGGGTGGTGGTGGAAGTGGACAGAGGAGAGAGTTGAATGTTTTGAAGAGTGATCGTCGAGTTGTTGATCTTGTTGTAGAAGTATGAAGATTTTGCAGCATGAACATCGACAGAAAAGGAAGAGAGGAGAGATTTATACATACTCAGGTCAGATGTGTCTTGTTTAACTTTAAAATGGTTTAAAATAGTTCACTTTAAAATGAAAATTCTGTCATCATATATTCACCCTCATGTTGTTTCAAACCTGTATGAATTTCTTTCTTCTGCTGAACACAAAGGAAGATTTTTAGAAGAATGTCAGTAACCAGACAGTTTCTGGGTCCCATTGACTTCCATAGTATATTTTTTTCCTACTATGGAAGTCAATGGGACCCAGAAACTGCCTGGTTACTCTAAATATCTTCCTTTCTGTTCAGCAGAAGAAAGAAATTCATACAGGTTTGAAACAACATGAGGGTGAGTATATGATGACAGAATTTTCATTTTAAAGTGAACTATTCCTTTAAGTATACTTAGAAGACAGGTAGGGTTAGGGTGAGTACAAGAAGTTGACATATACTGGTAAAGTTCATATAGTCAGTTGAATGTCTGTTGGGGAGCATCAAAGTAAAGTGTTAGAAGATATTAAGCAGACAGTCCTCTATTGAGAGTTAGTTGACATGTAGGTGCAAAATCCTTTTCTGTAGTGTAATATTCATCATAACTAATGGCAACACTAACTCAAAAATGTAAGAGATTATTCATAATATGAACCCTAATAGAAATATTCACAATATGCCTTCAGTAGTAAAAAATCCAGAGTAGGAATATTGATTAAGTGATGAAACTGTGAAAATGTTGCGTGTAAACTGGGGTAGTGATTCAGCTCTTTTGAAGAGTCTAAAAATTTGTGGTCTTATATGGGTCACTATGAAAGCCCCCGTTCCTAGATGTTGACTAACTGAAATCCCTTTCATGAGTATGAAAGTAGGAGAAAATCCAAGAAGTAGGTCAGAGGCCTGCGTCACATTTTCAACGGTTAAACGGCCTAAGATGATGAACATGCAGAGGTATTTTTTAAAGGGAATAAAGTCATGTCGTTTCAAACCTGTATGATCTTTTTCCTTCAGTGGAAGGTAAAAGAAGTATCAATGGGGTCAATACTTTTGTGTTTAGAAACGGCATGACTTTTTTGAATTGACCCTTTAAAATCCCCAAATTATATACTGAATAAAGGCTTATGAACTGTAAACAATATTTATGCTAACAAAAAAAACATTGAAAACTGACAATTGAAATGCATGGAGTTAGCGCTGTCATACTGTTGGGAGATTACATTTATTGTGTTACTGTCAAGTGCATCAATTCTGAGTCACATGAAAATGCGGTCCCTGTCTCCCCCCACCAAATCCTTCGAAATTTCAGAGTAGGAACCGCAATTGCACCGCATCTGACGCAGTCGTAAACCAGCACCGGTGGGAAATTGCGCATCGGTGAGATGCAAGCCATTACAGACACTGGAGCGGAAGTCTCCGTTTGCAAACTGTCAATTGAGGTCACTAGCATTAAAAAAAGGCAACATGGGGGCTGAAATATGGCGGTCAGAATCATATGCAGCAAGAGTTTAATTCAGCATACTAATATATACCTCCTGATCTGAATAAATGTGACACATCTGTCAGAGAAAGTAGGTTATGTTATTAACTTGGTTGCTAAGGTGCACTAAACACAATTATATGTGGCCAGAAATGTATTTAGACACTTCAACCCCCCCCCCCCCAAAAAAAAAATAATTTCTATGAATTTCATTGCATTATTTAACAAAATAACAAACCAAATGACATTTATTTTGAAATAAAAAGATGAGTTCACAATTATGTCAAAACATATTTGGAGATTTTGGACTCCATACATCCACAAAAATTCACCAGTTGGTTCAAATTAATTGGAAAAATGCATCATATTTCAAACATTTATGACCTTTTTTCTTTTGTGGAACATAAAAGAAGATCCTTTTTCCCAATGAATGTCAATGGGGTTCCAACGTTAGTAGAACATCAATAGTTCTGCTAAGATCTCAGTGACTTCATCCGTCCACTAAAATTCACTTCGGATCCCGTTAGTTGAAAAGTAAGAGCAAAAAATGGCTCAGAAAAGTGATTTCCAGAAGCAAGTGCTTACATTGTTTCTTATGTAATAAAACAAAATTGTGAAGTTTATAAGTGCATCATATTGTTTCAATGCATTTTTTGAAACATTTGTCAAAAGTAAAGCATTGTGATATTTGATTGTAGAGTCACAATACTCAGAGTGGTTATGCTGACGCATTACATATGACGACATAGATCAAAGGAAGGAAATGCACCTACACTTCTGCGAATGCACCAAGGCCTCTCTATATAAACTGCATTTACCACTGCAAATGTAGAACAGCTAGACTTAAGACTGACAGAAGACATCTGAAAAGAATAGGTCAAAATCTTGAGACAAAAATGAATGCAACAATGTCATCAGCGTTAAACATCCAGTTCCTCGTGGTGAGTATTGCTGAAATGTTAGAAGACGGCCTGCTATCTGTTACTGATGTTTTTGCTGCCGAAGTCACAAAAATGAGTGTAAAATGACATTGTGTGTGTGTTTCACAGGTGGCTTGTTTGATGGGGATAGTTTTGATATCATTTGGAGCTGAGGCGGCACCTTCAAAACATCCTCAGAAGAAAGGAAACGGCCACCATAGGTCACCAGAAGAATCGGATCCATCATCATCATCGTACCGGTTGATATTGGATTCTGAGTTCAAAGAGGCCAAACCGATCCAATCAATAAACAATGACTCCATCTCTCCATGGACCTACACGTAAGACCTTGTCCTATATACCCTTAAAAGTAAAGGTTCTAATTGGAATCTATGGTTCCATGAAGAACCTTCAACATCTTCCATTGCACTAAAGGTTCTTTATATTAAAAAAGGTTCTTTACCCCTGGTTTCACAGACAAGGCTTAAGCCCTATCCCAGTCTAAAATACATGTTTGAGCTGTTTTAACTGAAAGCAACTTGCATTTATAAAAGCTACTTAAATGTCCTAATTGGACTAAGGCCTAATCCTGGCTTAATCTAAGCCTTGTCTGTGAAACTGGACCTTAGGTTATTCAAATGATGGTAACTAATGGTTCTTTTAAGAAGTTCTTCTTTGGGGAACCCAAAATGGCTCTTCTAAAGCATTGCTGCAACCCTCATTCCCTTTTGGAACGTTTATTTTAAGAGCTTCTTTGTTGTTTTTATAATTGGATTGTGACCGTTGCAACCCGCTGACCTAAAATTGCACGATTCATTTTGTTTCATAGGTTTACGCATGACGAGAACCTGTACCCTTCTAGCATCGCAGAGGCGAAGTGTTCTCTTACTGGATGTTTGATCGAAACCCAATCAGGATGGAAAGAGGTCCAGGATTACCAGTCCAAACCTATTTACACCCAAATCATGGTCTTGAGGAGAATTCGAGGAGAAAAGCACAACTACTCCTTTAGACTTGAGTACAAAACCATCGCAGTGGGATGCACCTGCGTTCGTCCATATGTACACCAACAGGTCTAAAATGAGTTAACGTATTGTAGATGTTTTCTACTGATGTCACTGGTATTCTTACTATTCTTAAACTTAAACATATGACTTAAGACTTTATAATTTATATATGTTACCACAGATAAGTACGTGTTCGCAAATGTAGGGTATTTATTTATTTCCGCTGGATTTTTATTTTTGCTTTTTTTATATATTTAAACATTTTTGAAGAACCAGAAAAATCTGATTCAAACCCTCAACCGACTTGATCTGTCTAATAATCTAATTTATTAATGTCATTAAACATGTGTTTGCAAGTAGGTAATGTAAGATATTTATTTTTACTGGATTTTTTGTATGAAAATTACTATTTATTTATTGATCCAGACTGTTTTAAAGATTGAAATAAATAAGGAAAAAATACTACAATGCTTGTTCTGATGGGCTGTTTTTTTTTAAAAGCATTTTAAAAATGAAGTCAAATGAAGTCACAAGGACAAAACTATACCAGCAGTCCTTTAATTCCCTCTGCTTCTAAAATATATCACAATTTCTGTACAGAATTATATAGCCAAATCAGACACCAGCTGATCATGAGGCAAGTGAACATATGTACAGCGGCAAAAGCTTGAGCAGTTTACCAAAAATAGAGCCTTAAAGACAGGACAGAAGACAAACTAACTGCATTCACAAGTACATGAGACCGTCCAAACGTCACCCAAATATTCA
The DNA here is from genome assembly GCF_964197995.2 of Scardinius erythrophthalmus. NCBI lineage: Eukaryota > Metazoa > Chordata > Actinopteri > Cypriniformes > Leuciscidae > Scardinius > Scardinius erythrophthalmus. The sequence goes on from NC_138239.1 coordinate 25,194,915, forward strand.
TAAACACACAAAGTCACCACTCACATTCACTCATTTTTTGGCACTATTGGCATACAAGCTCGTCACAGAGACAAACACTTCTCTGCGCTTCTCAGATTAAGGTAGTAAAGATTCCGTCGGGATCTTTGCTGGCCGGCCAGTTCCGTTCGTCTGACAACATGGCCATCATACCTTACAATGATATAATGATATCATATAATCGGGTTTCAGAGTCATAATCTCATATGATCCAAGCTAATAAGCTCAGCGTGATAGTGAGTCCTTTGGTCAATGTTCTCCCATATGATCAGCGCGTGTTGTGGGAAGATCTCAAGGCACCTGGAACATAAAGTTCAGAGATATAGCAATTAATATCAGGACAAAAACCACACTTTCACACAGCAAATGGCTTTTCACAAGTTTTATCAAGTGCATCACGGCATGCAAGCATTAAAACTTTGATTTCGGACACATTTAATACACTACGTTGGCAGGTGACTAACAAATATTTTACTGTTTTTTTGGGATTCTTCCAACTCTAAGACATAAATACAAAGTAGAACTACAGTGCTAAGTACACATCACCTCTCGGAATACACAAACAATGTTACAAACAACTAATTCACAGCATTACAACACAAATGCACATCTTGGTTACTCTGTAGTTTCTATCTGCCTCTTTGTTCGTTATCTTTATCCTATCAGTGCATGCAAAGCTATTACTAAAGACTAAAAGGATTGATGATGACTCGTGCATTTTACACAGTTTGGCGGTAAAAAAAATCCACAAAACAAAACGACTTTTTTGCATTTTCCAATTGATGCCCAATTCCACATCCACAATGTACCGCGTTTTGTGCTGCAGCAAACACAAGAATATAGTATCTATTGCTGCAAATGTCGCAAGATAATATCGCAGCCTTCAAATCGCTGTCAATTCCGAAGCACAGCCTTTCTTAGCATGACTAGGACCTGCTAAGCCTCATTTTGTCATTTCTTTAAAAATTCTGGACAAGAAATGCTCTTGATTCTAATCCCAGTCCACTTCAATGTGTTCCTTGTTTTTCCTCACCTCCTCAGCATGCTTGTCCTGGAAAAACACAAGACAAAAGGAAGAAAAACGATTAAATAATAGAACAATCTAAACCCTAAAGTGTCAAAGCTTTGAAAAGATTTTCCTAGTGGCACCGAACAGAATTGCAAAAAGAATGCCTATTTCCAACCCAATTAACACCGCAAGTTAGTATAGAATGTCATCAGCATGTGCTAGTGGTAAACAAACAGAACAATATCAATCGCACTTTGGCAGTTGTGGTTTTTATGTGCGCTGAAAAAAGAGGAGGAACGAAAGAGGAGAATATGGATGCGCTCATGGCTAGGGAAAAAGGACAAATTGGAAAATGGTGCATGAGGTAAGTAAAGTTTTAAGTTTTTGCACCATGTCGCCCTGATCAATACGCCATTTCATGTTGCGTTTTTATTGGCTAGTCAGTGTACGTAGGTCGTAGCAGCAAACACACTTTGAGATGATGATGTTACATTTATGAAAAAAGCAACTTGAACAAACAGAATGCAATTCTCTTTTGTGCCACTAGTGGTGCATCTTTAACTAGAACTGGGTTAAAATGCAGAGATTCACCGTACCTTCTCCTGAAGACGTTCCAGCATGGCAGCGATGTGGGCCTCCCTGTTCTCTTTGTTGATCTCCATTCTTTGCTCCAGTTTTTCTTTGGCCATCTTGATGAAGTTGTTGTGTTCCTCTACGGCTTTCTGGGCCACTTCTCGTTCATGTTCTCTCTTCTCAGCCAAGTGCTTCAGAAGTTCAGCTTCCTGACACTTTGGAGATAATGCAGGAGATTCTAACTCAATATGAGACTCAACTATAAACATATCTAGTGTTGTTATTGTTCACTAAAATGAAAAGAATTCAAAATCATTTGCGGTATTTGAAACCAACCTGAAATCAAATAAAATACAAATAGCCTACATGACAAACGGGCCTTGGCAACAAACTGAAATTACTAAATTGAATTTGAAGTACTAAACTGAAACAGAAATTAAAATACATTACAGCTATAAAAAATATATATATATATATATATGTATGTATAGAAATGAATACAAAATTGAGATGACAAAAAGTAATCCAAATTACTTAAAGTACAACTAAAATGAAAACTGAAAATATAAAGTAAAGCTAACTCAAAATATTAATAAAAACTAGTATAGAAATAATACTCCACTGAGCATATCCAGCTTTGAAATATCTGTCCGAGGTTGTCTTAAAAACATAATTATGTAAAGTTTAAATTGATGCATATATGGTAAGTCAAATTATGTCTCCGTTATAGATATGCAAGTGAAAGCGACAATAATCACACGTAATCTTCCATCATGATATATATTCCTCACCTTTCTTCTCTCCTCAGCTGCATCCAGTTTCTTCTGGATCTCCTCCAGCGAAGGGTCCCTGCGAGGTGGGAAAGTGGGATGAAACTCCCTCTGACCGTCAAAAGACGGTGGTCTGAGGATGACCTCAAAGGCCTGTCCCGATGTCCGCTTGTTTAACTCGATCACCTCCATGTCTTTAATGATGCACAGGTTGAGGTCCACAACATCTACAACAAAAGATCAACAATGATTCATGTAACTAATGTTACAATTCTTAAATCAAATTAAATTAACCGTAATTACACAATATTTTAGATTTGAGACCTTTAAAGGGGCTTTTAAGGTACCTTGTGTTTTCTTGGTGGGCTTCTCCCGAGGCTCTGGCAGGATGCAGGAGCAGAAGAGAGACACTAGAGGGAGCTCCTTCATTTTCTCTCTGTATGCTGCAACGGAGAAAGAGACCGGGTTATTTTGAGCTCATGCCACTGATGCCATGTGCTCACACATCATTCCTTCTGCTCCATCAAACGCTCACAAGATCACGTGCGAAAGAGCAGGTGGATGTACACGTACCTGCAAGAGTCATCTTTCCTTCTTCTGAGTCCTCGAAGGCGTTTCAAACTCTGTCCTGTAGGAGAGAGAAACGATGATGTAATCAGAATCCAGTCAATCACTTCTTATGGATATGTCTTTGTCCTCACATAAAAGTCTGGTATTATGAATAACAAGCCCAAATCAACAGTTTTTACTAAATAAATAAATCATAAAGCAATAAATTAAAAATAAAGGCAAAATTAAGCATTTTGCATCAAGTTTTTGTTTTAAGCATAGCTAAAAAAATTATTTGGTTAATGCATAAAACAGTTTAAAATAATCAAGATGTATTCCCAGAAGCCTTAATTCCTTACACAATTTTGCTTCACAAGTAAATCCCTTATTTTAGATATTGAATTTGTTTGAAAAAAAAAAGAAAAGAAAACGATTTGTTTGCAGTGTAAGAGTATCACACAGTTACATCTAAGCATATATTAGTATGCATACCAAGTACAAATCTATTCAAATCCGCAAAAACCAAGCAAGGAACAAACAAACTCAGCGGTAATGTACTTGATGCCAATCGTTCGCGTAAATGAATCTGGTTTGTTCAGGGTTGATGATCATCTCTCAGCCTACGCTCCTTCTCTATCATTCTCTCTCGCTCGTCCTGCCTCTGCCCTCGCCGTGCCCCCTCAATTCCCACGCTTCACGATCGCTGCACCAGCTAACACCTTTGCAACTTTGTGACATTTTCAATGCATGGGCTTATTCTATAAAACGTTTCAACTCCATTCCTAACATGCAGGCCAAAAATGTTGATTCTTTGAGAATGTGCATCATTTTCCCAAGTCATGAGGGTTGCACCGCATGCAAACAAAGCCCAAAATCAGCTCCTGTTTTATTGATGCCAGCGACACAGCTGATGTAATAAATAAAACATGCTTTGGAGCTCAACCCAACAGCATTGAGACATACAAGTTTATCATGCATTTGTTTGCAGCTCATGCTGCAAGTCATTTTCTTAACCTCCCACTGCTTTCTGATCGAAATAATCGCTTGGTGTTTTGAAAGCAGAGGTTATGGCGCTCTATAAAAGGGCCGTGGCCTTTTGCACACCAACATATAATCTCACCTCTCAATACCTCCCACAGCGCAGACTATGCAAGACCTACAATGTACACTTTGCCCCTTTTTAAACAAGCAATGCACACTCCTATTTTTCACAATGCACTATGAATTAGACCAACATGATTTCAAGCACAACTGCTTTCTGATGTGGTATTAAGACTAAACAGTTGCAAAACCCAACAATTCATGCTTATATATGATTTACATATACGTCTAATAACCCAGGCTGCACGACGTATCTCAAATCTAAATCTTGCAAGCGTGCAAATCTGCAGTGCAACATTATCTAAGAATCTTTCTGCCCTACATAATACGGAACAAAACAGAAGAAATGGAAGTTTCCATAGTTAATAAAACTTCAATCGCATTAGTCCAACAGATCAGCAGTCTTCCTTTGTCCTGCAAAAGCATAATACAGTAGATAACAGGTTATGATATACAATTTCACCTTAACTCACCGACAGCGTGCCGTGATCTTCTGTCAGGGTCTTTCCCTTGCGTTCAGTCTGACAGTCTGCTGCTGTTTGGATGCTCAACCTGGCAGCATCAGCACCACCTCTGCTAGATAAAGCATGACATCACCTCCAAGCGCTGTGATTGGTCGAGAGGGATGCAGGCTCCTGATGGGCTGGAATGGCTGGGAGTGCAGATAGGGGGTGGTTAACTCTTTGTTGAAAACTGGTTATGATTTCAGAGAAGGACAGGGCATGTTATGCAGCTTTATGCAGAAGACGCACTATTTAGTAATATTAGTAGTTAATAAGAATAAGAAAAGAGTTATTGAAAATTGGAGCTATCAAAGAATATTAAATATTATATATCCTACATTTGTGAGCAAATATCAAGGCTTGAAACCCAGATGCATTTCCTTTTTTAGGTTATTCCAGTTTAGAATTGAATTACGCGCAGCATCGTGTGCTAATCCAGTTCGGTCTGGTTTTGGGAGCCGCTCGAAATGTCATGTCTAAAAACGGAGGAGGACTGGGATTTATGTGTCATCTTCTCACTCACTCACGGCTGGAGTCTTGTGGATGACTATGACAAAATAACCTTGCCAGCATGCCCAGTCTGGATGCGGGCAGAGCGGGCCTGTTTGAACAGTCTGTCAATGGCCCATCTGTTGCTCTGGTCCTGTGCCAAATCAAACTACTGGAGTTTTCACAATTCCAAAGACAGTTTGTTCAACATAGCGTTCATTTTGTAGAACAAACCTGATTTTAATACCAAGTTTATGCACGTCACATCTCTAATGTCACAGATGAATGGTTTCTGGATGGATTTAATGATAGGACTTGTAAATGTGCAGGAGTAACTTGTATAAGGTGCTTATTTAAAGCTGTTTGCAGGTCTGAGGTCTCTCAGGTGAGGTAGAAATACTCCCAGCGGTCCTGATATGGATGTTGAATATGGTGGAACAGAACATACTGTACCTAGTTTATTTCCCAGTGGCACCGCATCCCTCTAAGCACACAGACAACGTCTTAAGTGAATAGAACAAAGGAACTCAATGCACATGGTTTAATGCTAAACAAAAGATAGCATTTTTGAAGATAATAATACAGTAAATGATATATGAGCACATGATTTGTGCAAGAAAGGATCACGCACCCATACGAACTGTTGGTTTTGGTGTATGCTGGATGTGATCACTGGAGGAGGCCGCAGGGGGGAGGGGAGACGATGATGTCATCCAGCTGTCTGCTATAGGTGGAGAGACGTGTGCCTGCATACAGGGTTTTTCACATGGCAACAGAGCAAAAAATGCAGCAAACGAGGTCCTAAAACTGAATAACAGAGAAGTGAAGGACAGAGGAAAAAGGGAGTAGGGTGTATAATGGGTATTGTTCGCAAATGGTGCACTGAAACCGCACCAGAGCAGTAAAGAAAGACTGAAAAGAGAAAGGTGGGGGGGGTGTGGTGAAGGAAAACAATGCGCCTGCAAGGAAAGCCTGATCATCACATGGTAACCCTGCTATGATGTCATTTTCAGCCAATCAGAAGCGGTGCGCTGGATTCTCTAGTCAGAATGATGCAGTTTCCAGTCCACATCTGACCTGACAGGCAATGATGATGATGGTGATGAAGCTAATCATGCATACAAGCACAAACCTTACTGATGGTTTCCATGTTATTTTGTAATAGATTTTGTAATATTTTTTGTAGAAAATGTGTTCTAAACAGTTTTGATCATTAGGTTATGGCGTTATATATATATATATATATATACATATATATATATAGTATATATATGAGTATATATATGTATATATACTCACACACACACACACACTACTTTTTTTAAAGAAATTATTTCATTCAGCATGCACACATTACATTGATAAAAAGTGGCAGTAAAGACATTTATAATGTTACAAAAGATAACCTGAAAACCTGTCACTGTTTCCCCAAAACTAACAAAATTGTTTTCAACATTGGTAAGTATAAAATGTTTCTTGAGCAGCAAATCATCCTATTAGAATGGCTTCTGAAGGATCATGTGACACTGAAGACTGGAGTAATGATGTAATGATGTTGAGTAATGATGCTGAAAATGCAGCTTTGATCACAGGAATAAATTACATTTTAAAATATATTACAAAAGACAACAATTGTAATATTATTTCACAATATTACTGCAATTTTTTCTGTATTTTTGATGACATAAATGCAGTCTTGGAGCGCATAAGAGACTTCATTCAAAAACATTAACAAATCTTACCGACCTTTTGAAACTTCTGAACAGTGTATTTACATGCATATAATGGATATATACTATGCTATATATGAAGAGTTCAGATGCAAAAGCCTCTAAGTGCCATCTGAAATTTTCTTCTAGAAGGATAATTTTTATAAAGCTTGTATATTTAAGTAATTTCACTTAAATGACAATTAATAGGTAATTTGCATTGCCATTTAAGTGAAATTATTGACGTTAAATATAGGAGCTTGATAAAAATGATCATTCTAAAAGAAAATTTCAGATGGCACTTAGAGGCTTTTGCATCTGAACTCTTCATATACTCTCTATATAAAGAATTTTTAACTTTCAAATTATTGATAGTGATTTCAAATTAATTTCTACTACATTAAGCCTTTTCCTTTTAATAAGGTACAGTTTGTTGTCATTTTAAATACTACTTTTGTACATACATCTGTACCTCATATAAAACACACAGTAAAGCAGAGCTGCAGTTCAGTGGAAAATTTTCTGACATCAGTAACACATCAGTCTAATGGCTTGTGATACTTGAGGCAGAATGACAGATGGACTCACTTTCCTTAAGAGGTACATTACGGTATGCCAGATGATTTATATTAGAACATATTGTGATGAGCTCATTCTGACACACCCCTCCTGAATAATACAATGCGAAACAGTGAATAATTCATAGACATGCATTGTTTTGAGTCGAAAATGCACAAAATGCTTGTTTTTGTCCTGGCAGTGATCTTGTATTTTGGTTTCAAAACTATCCACAATTCCATAAATAAAGGTCAACAAATATGTAGCCGAACTACTTTTCATGTCAAGTTGATTTATGTTGAGGCAACGTGTCTTAAATGTTGAAATGTTATACAATTTTATACAGGTTAGTCAAAACATGATTTTGTTTTTCTTCTACTGTGTGTGACATTTCGGTTTCGTGAATTCCATGTTTTGTAATTGTTCTAAATTTTATTAAAAAAAATTTTTTTTGTATACTACATACATTTAGTATACACTAAATTATACTACAATACATTTTAAATAGCATATAATACAAATAAAATACCAAAGACAACCAAAAATGAACAACATTCCCCCCAAATGTGTAATATTAGTGCCTTGCTCAATAGCTCATTTGCTATATGCCAAGACATAAAGGTTAGTGCATGTACAGAAATTGATTTTTCAAAATTAAATCTAGCTTGAGAAACATTAACTGTGTGACAGCTACAATTTATTTTTGAGGCACTGAAATGCAACTTTTCATTTGAAGTTCCAACATTCAATGCACGTCCAGACATGTCAATGCATTAGGCACCATTTGTAGCTGTAAAGCATTTAGCATTCAAACCACGGAGTCAAAGCTTTATGTGATCCGATTGTGTATTCTAGGTGTGAAGCGCTCTGGAGAGCGTGATGTGAGAGAGTAGGTCATACTGTATCTGCAGGCTCTAAACTCAGGACATGACATCACTCTAATGGTCGCGTGCTGCATGACTCATAGCTTTTAACTCTGGTCGTCAGTGTCTCTCTGGCCGGGACTTACGGTCAAACCAATCCGCATGCTTAGACTTGCTGTTTACTAGCAATAAACAGAGAACAAAAGATGACATCACATAAAAATATAAAAACAACAGCTATGTTGCAGATGGAATTCTGCAGTGTATGCTGTATAGGATCTACTATTTCAGTCAGTGAATCAACATGCAATAACACAATGTTATAATAAATAATTATAATAAACATAATAATGTAATTTACAGTTGTATGCTACTTGTTTTGCCACATGATCTCACTACATTGCATGTTTGATGTTCAGTCACAATATTGGAAGTCAAGGTTATTCTGCAAGTCAGTCTGAAACTGAAGTTGCAATAGTCTTTTCTCCCCTATTGTGACATAATCTAAGTGAAACGGCTACTCTGACTAGACAAAATGTAGGGCGGGACTTGATTTTGTCCATGGGGAATCGATTGGATGGTTGTTGTTTGCTATTGGTCGATTTACTGTGAGTGACAGGTTGCCCCTCCCTTGTGCCAGTAAACACATCATCAGAGAAGAGATGTTGCTGCAAGAGGGAGGGGATGTTTTTTTGGTTAAAAAATGAAATTTAAACAAAAAAAGATAAATAATTTACTACTGCAATATTCCATAAAATGTCAAAAATGTCCGTTTTGATTTCATGGTGACTTTAATTCAGTCAGAACAAATAATATCTAAGTTTGGAATAGCAGACTACCTAACTTAATTCAGGATTTGTTGTCTAGTAGTCATCTCAGACATAAAATCGGTAGTTTTGTAATTTGTAATCCAATTTTGTGTCAAAATATCTTAATTTTGGTAGCCTAATTTAATAAAACAAGAAATAAATATCAAATATTACTGCTGATATTACTTACAGTTCAGTCGTCATACTGGGAATAATGGTCAAGTTGAGCGCATTGCACAGTGGAAAACAGTATCCAGTGCAGTGTACACTGTTGTATACTGTATATTTTGTGAAAATGTGTGTATTTTGTGCATATTGACAAACATACATTATTCGTAATGCAGAAATGTTAAGCAAGTACTATACTTAATAGTAAGTATGCACAATATTAGGTCATGCGACAATGTTGGACACAATCTTAATTGCTGCATGCATAGTATGCATCACTTCACATTCTATTTTCTGAAATATTAGGCAGTATTTGTTGTATACAACACAGTATGCACTAAACACCTGCACACCATATACGTACGTACTGCATACTGATAAAATAGTATGGTAGTTTGTCACTCAAATTTTTCAATATGCAATAGTAACAGATTTGGTTACTGTCTAGTTGGGAAAGCATTATTTGTTGGCTATAAAAAGCATACAATTTAAATACTAGCATTCAAGCAGTTCAGTGGTCTCCTAGTTTGTATGAACAAACAGCTCTTTGACCATTAACATCGATAAAACAACCATAGACCGGTAAAAACCAGTTATGACTGACTTTTAAATCTTGCCAGGCAATGTCTTTCCTCCCAGACATGCAATTATAGTAGGCGTTCTGACACTTCCCGCTTCCATTCAACTCATCCTTTCTCCCTTTATGTTCAGCAAAAGAGCATTTGTGTGTGTGTGTGGCAGCATCAAGGAAGGGTGTTGAGATGTAGCTCTCGTAAACTCAACCACATAGTGACTCACGCTCTGTGAAAATCCAAAGGCATCTGCCAGTTTGCCACACAACCTACACGCTTCAGAATGAGATGAGTCACCCACACAGGGAAAGCGTGCATGTATCGGTTCACGACTACTCTATTCTAAAAACTTACAGAGTAAAGTTAGAGTCTGCAGGACTTGGATGCAAAGAAAATGTAAACCAAAGCAAACACCAATTTTGGATTTGGATCGGTGTGAATACTGAGTCCAAACATCCGTATATCCACCCAGCCATCTATCCAACCATACTCATAAAATATTTAGCCTTAAATGTGAGATAAATGTATCTGAGTTGCATAAACTTGAATGTAATGGAAATGTAAACCAATGTGAGCTAACACCAATTTTGGATTCTGTGCATCGTGTCTGTAGAGTGATCCTTTCTTCCATCCATCCACCTACCCGTGCATCCATCCATCCATCCATCCACCCACCTTCCACCTACCTACCCATCCATCCATCCATCAATCCACCTATCCATCCTCCTACCTACCTACCCATCCATCCATCCATCCATCCATCACAAACTAACAAGCTTAAAGGAACACTCCACCGTTTTTTGAAATAAGGCTTATTCATCTTCTTTCCTACATTTAGATAGGTGGGCAAATGCATTTTTGTCTCAGTGCATGCATTGTTTTAGTTTGACAGGGTCGGTGCTAGCTTAGCTTAGCATAATGAATGTAATCCTTTGTTGCCAGCTAGCATGTCCTGAGTAAAAGTAATATATATAAAAAAAAAACCCCACCTAATTACTTCTTGTGGCCTGCGTATTCACAACGAGTACAAATAGCGATGCAGATTAACACTAGGCGATTTCCTAGGCAGATATTGACTTATATATTAAGGACTATATTAGGGGGAAGCACAGGCGAAGCACTGCTACTTGGGCGTGATATCTCTGCGCCCAAGTAGCAGTGCTTCGCCTGTGCTTCCCCCTAATATAGTTCCAAGTCAATATCCGCATAGGAAATCGCCTAGTGTTAATCTGCATCGCTATTTGTACTTCTTGTGAATACGCAGGCCACAAGAAGTAATTAGGTGTTGTTGTTTTTTTTTTCATCACTTTTACTCAGGACATGCTAGCTGGCAACAAAGGATTCCATTCATTATGCTAAGCTAAGCTAGCGCCGACCCTGTCAAACTAAAACAATGCTTGCACTGAGACAAAAATGCATTTGCCCACCTATCTAAATGTAGGAAAGAAGGTGAATAAGCCCTATTTCAAAAAACGGTGGAGTGTTCCTTTAAGTGCTGCATATTTGTCAGTCGTATATAAATGAAACTGGTAAGAAGCGTAAGATTTCTGTAATAGTACGAATAAACAATGTGTTTTAAATAAATCATTCAATTTTCACAATATAAAGATTCTAAGCAATTTGAATAAATGCATTTTGCAAAACAAAATAGATGCAAATAGTTAAACTGTGCCATGATTTTTTTTGTTTCTGTATGACTTACAAAAACGCATCAGTTATGTTAAAACCGTGTAATCCAAAATAGATGGAAATTGTATATGCAATTCAAATCCACAAAACTTTAAGATCTGCTTAAATGCATTTAGATAATCAAAATACATAACATTTTTGATTGCATCCATCTAAACACATTTAAAGCAAGTGCTTAAATTCAACAGCTGCATGCAATTTCAGTATGAAAATTAATAAATACAAGTCCTTCAAGCACCTATACTGTGAAAGGACAGGAAATAAATGTTTGAGTCATTTCCTCCGCAAGGTGAATCTCAATGACATATCCAATGCTCACATTCAACTAGATTGAAAGCTGAAGGTCTTGCAGCGTGGTATTTCACACATGTGAAGGTTGTAGAAACATAATTCATGAAACGGAGCGGATGAAGGCATGATTCTGAATCCCACAGTCTCACTACACCCACTGGATCCCTCTGCCATATGGCTGCAAAACCACTTCTGCCCACCTACAATCTCAGCACATGAACACGCTCCACGCTTCTTCAAACAGCATTATGAAAAGACGAAGCAGAAAGTTTCAAGCAAGGCCGATTTTGTATACTGTATGTAAAAAAATATTTTATTTACCATAATAGAAACTTTATAGGTATAGGAGTCCATTCCTTAAAAGAGAAACTTCAGATTTTCGGCTTCTATTCCAGGTTGTTATGAAAACAGAGTTTTTATTAACAGAAAAATAAAATTGTAGAATGTACATAAATATATTATGCGAAAGAAAAACCACACATTATTTTCTTTGTGCAATAACATGCTCATTGGAGACACAAGACAAAATATGCTGATGTTTGGTTTTGAACTAATGCAGTTCTTGACCTGTCCACGATGCAACAGTTATTACGTTCTAATACAAATTTACTCATTTGCAATTCTGAAATCTCAGCGCAGGCTTTGTTGATGTGGCAGCAGGACGTGCAGGCAGCTACAACTGTAGCAGATTCATTGAAAACGGTCCATATTAGCCGCCAAAATCTATTTTGGAGTCTTCCAAAGTTAAGAAAGTGGATACGTCAAAGTTCAGGGGTCAAACTCGAATGTGTGACCGAACACTATACATACATTTCCTGCCCTCACTTTGACTCCCTGTTGCGCACCTGCACTACTTCTCGTCTCTCCTTCAGAAAGTTCCCGAAAGCACCGGCCTCTTTACTTTCTTCTGTGACTGTTAAAAGAATCAATGGGGAAAAAGAGACATCATAAACAAGGGTGTTACAGAGTGGGATGGTGATTATGGTTCTTTAAGGGCCATTTGAAGTATCCTTCTCACCTGTGTGATCGATATCATCAGTATCGCTGTCTGTGTCTTCCTCAGCTTCATCTGGGTTGCCTCGGTTAAAGATGAGGTCACTAGGCCCACCAAGATCTAGGGCTTCTAAATAAAGATAACCAAGGCTTATACATATTTTTTAAACAAAGCTAATGAAGGATCACCCTCAAAGTCCAGCTGTATGCAGACAAATGATAGCCATAAAAAAATAAAAAATAAAGCAATTCATGTCAAAAACACACTATCGTTCAAATGTTTTGGAGCCAGTAAGATATTTTTCAGAGATATTAATACTTTTAATCAGCAAAGGATGCATTTAAATGATGCATTATATTTAAATGATCAAAAGTCATAGTACAGACATTTACAATATAATGTTACAATTGAGTTCCATTTTAAATAAATGCTGCTCTTTTGAACTTTCTATTCAAAGAATCCTGAAAAAAAAAAGTTTCCACAAAAATATTAAGTTGCATTGTTTTCAACCTTAATAATAATAAGAATAAAAGAGCAGCAAAGAGATCATCATATTAGAATGATTTCTGAAGGATCATGTGACACTGGAGACTGGAGTAATGACGCTGAAAATTCAGCTTTGATCACAGGAACAAATTACATTTTTAAAATATATACAAAAATTACTTTAGATTTTAATAATATTTCACTATAGTACTCTTTTTACTCTATTTTTGGTGAGCATAAGAGACTTCTTTCAAAAACATAAAAAAAAAAAAATTACTGACCCCAAACCTTTGAACAGTAGTGTTCCCACACATCTTACTGTACCTCCCACTCTTTTCAAAACTTATTTAAAACACATATTTCATACATAGACTACTATTCAGGGCACAGTCATTGTTTTATTCTCATCAAAAGATCGGATCGTTCATTATATGTGAAGAGTTCAAAGCTGATTAATGACTTCCAAATATATTTATTTTTGAATGAACAGACGTGACCGTTCTGAATGAATGTACCGGTAGGAGCTGCAGTTTCCATGGGAACTGCTCCCATGTCTTTCCGAAGGCGGTCCAACTGCTCCTGTTGTTTCTGACTCTGAGCTTCAGACTGTGCATGAGATGAAAGAATTAATAACAGTCAGACTTGACCTTTTCTCATGCTAGTGCAATTTATATTTGCCTTTCAAATGAAAAAAATAAAAAAAACAAGCAACGAAAATATGTTGTTTAATCAGTGATGGAAGGATCTTTGCAGGACATGACCAGTTGATTCATGACTAGTACATCAGCCCACACCAGCGATTACTCACCAGCTCTCTGTGCAGACGTTCATATTCAGGGCGATACTCGCTGTAAAGACAGTAAAACATATCAACTGGTTGTAGAAAAGCATTCATTTATCTTTTAACGTAGATCTATATTGCCTATATATATTGCCAGCAGCCATATCACCCTGTAGCCCAAGGCTGGTTGCCCCCTGAAGCTAAGCAGGGCTGAGCCTGGTTAGGACCTGGATGGGAGACTCCTGGGAAAACCAGGTTGCTGCTGGAAGAGGTGTTAGTGAGGCCAGCAGAGGGCGCTCACCCTGTGGTCTGTGTGGGTCCTAACACCCCAGTGTAGGGATGGGGACATTATACTGTCAAAAAGCACCATCCTTCGGATGAGACGTAAAAAAAAAACACGGCCCTGACCAGGGTTCCTGCAGGTTTCAGTTAGTCAAATTTAAGACCTTTTAAAGACATTTTAAGACCATAAAGATTGAAATTTAAGACCTACACGACGCATTGCCAAAAAAATATTCAAATCAAAGAATTCATTTTATTTTCAATTCAGTAATTGAAAAAGCATTAACTTAATTTACAGATAAAGCAATCACATTAGTAACCTTCCAAACCCAACAACGCGTGTCTGAGAAAAGAACAGAATCAGATATTATTTTTTTATAGAAAATTTTACTTTGCATATTATAGGCCTTCATTTAATTATTATAGTGCCAAAAATGATCACTGTTATCACAGAATCCTGTTCAAAAAGTACTAATACTACACAATGAAATCAATTCACCAAGTTTTGTCAAAAAACAGCAAATAACAAATAAAATTAGCATCAATACACACTAACATAAACATTAAAATAATACGATTAAAAATGATAGCCAGATTTTAAAAGTGTCTTGCAACATGTTATATACTAACATGTACAAGTTCAAATCAAGTTGACAAAAAAGGTGTTTATAAAAAGATAAACCTCACATATTTCAGACTTTTGACTCATTCTTTTTATAAAAAATGATTTACTGACATTTACAATACACTTTAGCTTATCTTTTATTATTAATAGTAAAATTTGGTCCGATTTTCCCGTGGCGTCTGTCGTTGCTATGCAACCATGCCCTGCGCTCTCCACAATGACAAAAAAGTTTTAGTGGCTAATGGATTTCCACCGCCGAAAAACGCTTGAACCCGCATCCTTCATGTCTTTTTTCATGTTGCTGTGCCTGGAAAAAAACGAGCGCGTCGCTTCAATTATAGAGCGCTTACCGCGCGCCTACATTTGAACGAACTTGAGCGCGAAAAAGACGCGATATGTGAACTGCCTCTTGGCGAGCGACTTCGATACTTTTTTGCTACTTTGTAATAACTTTCTGCGGCCAGCGTTTCTGGAAACGAACGAGGGTAAAATCTTTTTTAAGACCTGACTAAATGAAATTTAAGACCGCGGATGAAAATCTGCCTGTTTTTAAGACGTTTTAAGGCCTTAAATTTAAAGTTCAGAATTTAAGACTTTTTAAGACCCCGCGGGAACCCTGCCTGACTCTCTGTGGTCACAAAAAATCCTAGGATGTCTTTCGAAAGAGTAGGGGTGTAACTCCAATTTTGCCCAGTGGCCTCTGTCCATCATGGCCTCCTAATCATCCCCATATATACTCATTGACTTCATAACTCTGTCTCCTCTCCACCAGTAAGCTGGCGTGTGGTGGGCGTTCTGGCGCAAAATGGCTGCCGTCGCATCATTCAGGTGGAGCTGCACATTGGTGGTGGTTGAGGAGATTCCCGCTTCTATGTAAAGCGCTTTGAGTGCCGAGAAAAGCGCTATATAAATGTAATGAATTATTATTATTATTATTATTACATTGTCCTAAACAACATATGCATCATAATTCACATTAAAATGAAATGGCTGATGGACTCCCTTCTAATACAGAAAAGCTGCACAGCTACTTCAGTCACGTTATTTTCTCCATCTCTCTGGCATAATATGCTTTTTTTTTGCAATAAAAATGTGTCTAACTTTTGACCATTACATCAAATCCAGCTTAAGATGTTTCTGGGCTTTGGCATTCTATTTTCTAACTGTACACAGTTGTACAATTAATATAACTCTGATTGTATTCGTCTGAAAGAAGAATGTCATATACACCTAGGATTACTTGAGGGTGAGTAAATCATGGGCTAATTTTCATTTTTGGGTTTACTATCCCTTTACTAGATTTAAACGATTTAACTGGTAGACAAACTAAAGCCATTGAAGTTCTACAGTCTCCAATTTCATAATTATACCATAATTATGAATTATGCGTGTTGAATTATGGATTATGAATCATAGAGTGTTGGGATACGTACGTTTCGTACTCTTTAGCAGCATCTGCAACCTGTACGAACAGTTCATCAAGCCCAGAACCTGTCACTGCAGACACACCGACAACCTACAGGACACAAAGAAACGTTCCTGCATAAGCACTGGACTGAGAGATAAAAACTAAAGTCACAAAAGAGTGATTGCAACTGTCATCCCAACAATACATTTCAGACAACGAGAAAGCCATAAATCTGCGTTCATGTCTTGCTTTTTTTATTGATGGTTCTAGCCAAGGTAAGCTTCACCATTAGCATGACTCATACTACCTGTCGATTTTACAGAAAAAAAATTAACAAAACTGGAAGCTGGAGTGGAACTGAAGTGGTTGCCAGAATAATTCTGTTTTTTATAAATATTTACAGAACAACCTGTACATTTTAGAATTTAAAACTTACTTACAAAAAACAAAAACAACATTTTAAACTTGAAATATTAAATCCACAGATGAGAATCTTGCGCTGGCCATGTACTCATACAGACACCTACAGACGTGCGTCGGTGCAGCATCATGCAAAGATAAAGGTTTACAGAAACGGATGCGACTGTTGATGTGTTATTTGTAGTGAGCCATGATATATTTATTTCATGTCTTTCCTAGAATGGGCAGTTTGAAAGTTTTCATGATAAACAACATAAAATAGCACTGGCATTACAAAACATTCAGTGGCACATGCCACTCAAATAGCCTACAGATGCAGGGCTCGCAAAATCGCCTGCCCGACGTCCCGGGGCTATTGTGTTTTCCAGTCGGGCTACCAAAATGCATAACCAGCCTGCCCGACGGGCTATCTGAAATAGTGTTCGCTTCAGTTTTGTTATCAGATTCAGCGCGTTCTTTATCTTCAATCCGCAGCGGCGCAGAGCAGAGCCAGAGAGCGCACGTCAGAAAGGGGTGTGTGTGTGTGTGTGTGTGTGTGTTAATTTGAGTCTCATTGGTCTGTCAATGTCAGAATATTTGAGATGACCAATCAAATCAAAGTAGGCGGGCTTTATGTTCACAAGAAGCTGCAGAGCGCGAATTTGAGCAGAGCGACTCGACGCTTCAGTTTACGGCCAAGTGCGAGATAAGATGTAAGAAGCTAAACTAAACATTTCATATTTGACAGCTTTTTTAGGTCATAAATGTAAAACGAATGACAAAATTAATCAGACAAATGAATATACTTTTGTCGAATCTCGCCATTTTGAACTGAAAATAGGCCTATGTAACGTGACTAATAATTAGTTTACTGTCATTGTGAGGGGACATTAGCATTAACAAATCCGTTTTCATGTTAGGCACAAGATTAATACTGAATGTGTACATGTTGAGAATTAATATGCAATTTGTAGCCTTCAGTAAATTAAAAAACTTCAGCTTTAGGAGGGGAAGAGACAGGGCAAGACGAGGAGACTGAGAGAAAAAGAAAGAGTGATGGATAAGAAGTGAGAGCAGGTATTGACACAATCTACTGCCCACTGACATTGTTTTAAAGCTATTTCTTATCCTTTATTGGCCTTCAAACGTCTTGAAATGGACATATCAGAGAAATAAAAAATTTGAACCCCCTAATAACCTTAAATGTAGGACCTATTTGATTATAAAGCCCTTTATTAGGAATAAGATCAATAATGAATGTGTACATACTGTGAATGAATTTAATAAACTTAGTTAGGCTACCTAGCTTTCCTAGTAGCTTTCAGTAAATTAATGCGTCTGAGAAAATGATTCATAAATCAACCTATCAGTTGACCCTAAGTTTACTTCACTGACAGACAAAAATGAAAATATATCAGTATATACCTAATATATACCTATATCAGTCAAAGCTCAGCTTTAGGAGGGGAAGAGACAGAGCAAGAGAAAAACAAAGAGAATAGGAGTGTGATGCTGATGAGGAGAGAAAAATAATCAGCTGCCCTCTTACATGGATTTAAAGCTATTGTTATCCAATTTTTTTGGCCCTCAAAACATCTTAAAATGCACATATGTAGATCAGAGAAATCAACATTTTCTCGGGGGTGCCCCTGAACCCCCCTCACTAGCCTACCTCACATTTGGGACCTCCGTGATGATAAAACCCTGCCATCTGCAGCATGTTAATGAAACTTAATAGTGAGCATTAGACCCTAAACTAAAGTGTTACTTTTTTATTTTATCATACCCTCATTGGGGGCTGAGCCACAGACACAGACTGATTCATGTTCCATACTGGCCACACACCTTTCAGTTCAGTTAGAACCAGATGCATATTTGTTGATATTTTGTGTTTTGAAAAAGTTTTTGATTCATTGTTTTGACTCCTAACCAATATTCTAGATTAATAAAATTGACTTTTTATCTGGGCTAGTCAAATTCATTTCGGGCTACCAAAATCTGAAGAGTGCCTGCCCGAAGGGCTACCAGCGATTTTGAAATTTTGCGAGCCCTGAGATGTCCAGCGCAGCACATTGTCATGTTGTAAATAAGACAACATCTGTACTGCAAGACAACATCTGTACTGCAAACCCCTCTATGTTGCGGTGGTTGTTGTTGTTTTTGGATTATAAAAACTAATGCAATGCATAGCCATAGAAACCAATGCAGATATTCCGGAAAACTAAAGGGTGGCATGGACACACAAATCGGATCTGAATAGATCAGATTCCATCCGGATACACGAATAATCAGATTTGCACTGACAAGTTGAACATAGCCTTAGCATCAACCAATTAACAGGTTTTTACAGTATCATCTTTACAGTCTAATACAGTTAAAATTACAATCACATTTTACTGCGTGAACAAACATGTAACTAACTACTCATTTTTTTCTAAGCAATTACATTTACATATCTAAATTCCAGAATATCATGGAAACTTAAGGGTGGACTTTTTGGCTTGGGTTATTAAGCAAACATCCATACATAACTTAAAGTAACAGGGCTGCCATTTTTTGAGTTTAGCTTGGAGTGAGTGAACTATGGAAGGGGGGGGGGTGGATTGGGGGGGGGTGTAAAAAAAAAAGTGTATTGGGATTGTCAAAACATTTGGTAACTAAACAGAATTTTATTAGGTTTAGTAGCAACATTTTACAGTGTTTACATGGTACAATGACTGGTAGGCTCATGTTTTTATTATTGCTTGACACAAATTTCACGATTTCAATTCAATTCAATTTTTGTGATTTAATTCCGATCTTGATTCAATAGCGATTAATTTGGATAAATATTAGTTACAGTATTCTCAAGAAAAAAAAATCTCACCTAATGCTGTAAACATACAGATAGCCCTTGCAGCTGGTACTTACAACAACTCAACTTAATAACAACGTTATAATATTTTAATGATACAAGTAAAAAATATAATAAATATGTAATATAGTCCACATATTTGGCAAAATACTTCTCGCTTGAAAACGCTTAACATGTAATTAAACGTGTTGCTTTCATATTCTGGGCTCATCTGCTTTTCTGTACACAAGTATGTATTATTAGTATGGTGTTTACTGAGTTTGTATTTCTTTTAATATCACTGTCTAATTTAATGCATTAAGCCACATCCAGAACGTCCCCAAGGATGCAGGTTTTGTGACATCATTGCGTACAAAAGATGTCCCATTTCATTGGCTAGGCGCCAACCAATAAAACGACTCCTTTGCGCCCCCAAAATTTTAGCGAACAAGTACGAATATTTGTTGTACAAGTTCTCAAATTCACATCTACATGCTCTCGAGTTTTGCTACTATTAACCTTCATAAGTGAGAGCATGTGAATAGTGTCAATTGTGCTGAATGCGTGTGAGTTGGTGGCAGCTAACTGGACCGTGGCTTTAAACTCACCCTCAGGTTGGTGTAGAACTCATCCAGGACGAGACTCATAGAGCGGGTCAGGTTACTGACGTAAGACGTCTCCTGATTCAAAGCGTCCTGGAACACTTCAAAGTCCTGCATCCACTCCACCGCAAAACTGTGATCAATGATGTCAGTCTGATAAAGGTGCAGAAAAAAAACAACACTTAACACTGATTTGTTCAAAAAAATATGCTGATGGACGAGATTGTGATATCCAACAATAATCATTTTTTGAGCAGTGAATTTATTCATATTAAATCTATTTACTAATATAAATAGTACCATTAATATTAATTCATATTATACATTTAAAATTATATAATTAATTTAAAATTAATAATAATAAAATGACTTGATTTTATTTAAGAAATACTACATGCATCAAATTCGCTTGAATGCATAATACAATGTATACATATTGTCGTCCTTCTAGATATCAGTATTTGCAGTTAAATATCCCTATTGATTGACCACTGACTGAAGATTAGGATGACAGCATTTTCTTACCTTGTTCATGGCAACTATGAATGGTAGTTTGGTCTTGTAGAGAATGCTGGAGGAAAACAAGACATTTCTGTAAGATCTACTGAAATCATGACATCACTTTAATGATGCATAATACAGTGTGAATATAACACTGAGAACTCAGCAAGTACACTCTGAACTTGAGTTATTTATTGAAGCTTGTTTCTGCCACAAAATAAGAAAAAGAAAAAGTTAATTGCAACTTTTTATCTCACAATTTTGACTGCGAGTTTATATATTACAAATCAATTGTGAGTTTATATCTCACAATTCAGGCTTTTTCCCCTCTCACAATTCCGAGTTTAGATATGAACTTTGAATTGTGAGATATAAACTCGCAATTACATTTTATTTATTTTTATTCAGTGGTGGAAACAAGCTTCCATAGATATTGCATAATAAATATATATTAAATAAGTCTGAGCTGCTGACCTGCAGGCGTACAACATGTTGGACATGAAGGTGACCGGATTCACACTTCGAGACGTGTCCAACACATAAATAACCACACAGGGAAAAGAAGAGGCCTAGAAAAGAAACCTTGTGTTTATATTCAAAATGTCCAAATACAAATGCAATATCATGACTAAGCGTGAAAGACTGTGAAGTACCAGTGTTTCAGTTATAATAGTTCCAGATGCCGACCATGTGAACACCTCTATTTGTCCAGGAGTGTCAATCAAAACATACCTGCATACACACACACACACACAAAATGATTCACACATGCAATAGTAGCACTGAGAAAAAGACACAGATATCATCACATCTAGAGTACTGAACACAAACTTACTGGTGATTACTTTGCTTTTTCTCAATAAACTTCATGACCTTAAAGAGGGCACACAGAAATGGTAAATCAGAACAGAAGAATGTGGAAGTGAAAGTGTAAAACAGTGACATCTATTGGATCCTTCAAATGCAGCTCTACCTGATCAAATCGCGTCGCAAACAGATTCAGAGATGTGACGATTCCTCCATTCGGACCTAAACCATATCTGTATTAGAGTCAAAGACAATCCACTCAGATGAAATTAAACTATGGATACTAATACACTTTTTGACCTTGGAATTATGATTTTTTTCCAGTCATTTGTAATTCACTGAGAATGCACTGATTAAAAGGACAGTTCACCTAAAAATGAAAATTCTGTCATCATTTACTCACCCTCAAGTTTTTCCAAACCTGTATGAATTTCTTCTGCTGAACACAAAGGAAAACCGGAAACCAAACAGTTGATGGTGCGCACTGATTTCCGTAGTTTGGGAAAAAAAATACTATGGAAGTCAATGGCTACCGTCATCTGTCTGGTTACCGAGATTCTTTACAATATCTGTGTTTGAGTTCAGCAGAAGAAATTCATACAGGTTTAGAATAATTGAGAGTGAGTAAATGACAGAATTTTCATTTTTGGGCGAACTATCTCTTTAAGAGCAATGTCTAGCTAAAATAAAATTTAAGAGCAGAATATAACTGCATTATATACTAAAAGAAATCACTTTGAAAATGTTAAAGGGATAGTTCACTTTGAAATTAAATGTTGGTATGTTTTAGCTTACCTCAAGGGCATCCAAGATGTAGGTGTCTTTTTTTCCGCAGTAGTTTCAATTTTGATATGTTTAGGTCAAACCGTTCTTGTCTGTCAGTCATTTAATGCAGGTCTATGGTCACTATCTGAAAGAGCATGCACAGAGAAGTCCAAATTAAACAATTCCCCATCGTAAGTACACATTGATGGCCTAAGACACGAAACGAGCGGTTTGTGTGAGAAAACGAACAGTATTTATATCGTTTTTACCTCTTGTACACTTTCCGGCGCTTGCGCAGACTAAGCCAGAACGCGCGCACACGTCACACACCAGGAAGCGCGCGCACCCTCAGATCACTTGGACGTGGTTGAGTACAAGAGGTAAAAACGATATAAATACTGTTCGTTTTCTCACACAAACCGCTCGTTTCGTGTCTTAGGCCATCAATGTGTACTTACGATGGGGAATTGTTTAATTTGGACTTCTCTGTGCATGCTCTTTCATACCCCTTTTCCACCAAGGCAGAGCTGGTGCTGGTTCGGAGCCAGAGCCTAGTTTCAAATCGGTTCTTTGTTTTTCCACCGCCAAAGCACCAGCTCCGAACCAGTAAAACTGGTTCTTAAGTAGCACCAAATCATTGCAGGGTCTAAAACGGAGCCAAGAAAGAACCGCTTGCGTCAGGGGCTGGGGGCGGGGTTACCGTGACCAACAAGACGAATAGAAACTTGTGACCGCCATTTTTAAATAGCAGCTAGTCGAGCTAATAGCAGCTCGATTATAATATCCGTCTATGTAAGTTACGGCGAGCTGCACGAACGCGTTGGATTCCGATGTATTTTTGCAAATCCATGAGCATCCATAGTATTACAACGTCCGTTATTGTTGATGGCTTGTTCGAGATGCATCGGAGCGGCAGGGACCGATCGGAGTTGCAGGGTGTTTGAAGAGCACACGACTCCTTGTGCTTTTAGATCGCTATCGCAGTGCTTTGATGTCACGCGGCGATCGATCTGCGAGAAGCCGATGCATCTCGAACAAGCCTGGCGTGTTTGTGTTTGGCGCTACCGCACTAGCGGTTGCTGGGCAACATGAGACGTATACAGTGACGTAAGATCTGGCTCTGTTGTGGCTCTCTAGCCGGTGGAAAGGCAAACCGGTTCTAGTAAGCTCGTCAGTCGAACCAACTCTGAACCAGCTCTGGCTCTGGCTCTGAACCAGCACCCGGTTCTTGTTGGTGGAAAAGGGGTATCAGATAGTGACCATAGACCTGCATTATATGACTGACAGACAAGAACGGTTTGACCTAAACATATCAAAATTGAAACTACTGCGGAAACAAAGACACCTACATCTTGGATGCCCTTAAGGTAAGCTAAAACATACCAAAATTTAATTTCAAAGTGAACTATCCCTTTAATATACCTAACTTTTCCAGGCCTGGAAATCAAAACCTAACCGTTTCTCTGATATGTCAAGTTTTCAAGTTGTGAACAAGTTTGAATCTGTTGTAAAAGTCAATCGTGAGGTTTAAAGGTTTAGTAAAACACCCCAAATAACAGTCCATGCCTGGTGAAAATCTGCACGATAATGATGGTAGACAGCACAAGACACATATTTTCACACTGAAAGGATACTGTTTCATGACTTCCTTGTAATTGACAGTGTCTCTGATATCTGTAAGGAAAAGCACAATCAGACTTAATCTTTGACATTAATGTAATTATTAAGATGCTACTAACATATCATGAAGCGGCCAGTGTTTTAATCAGTAAAACAATCCTGAGTGAAATTTCACTGCTTCATATCACACGGTGCTGGTTCCAGTGCAAATCAGGAAGTAAACGTTGTATAAATTTGAAAAACTTCTTATCCCTAAAACTGGCAATGTGATCTGGGTGTAAGATAGTTTTTGTCGTCTTTTTTGGGGCGTAAGAATGATTTTTTCATCAAATCCTTTTATCATTTATCACAGCCTGGTCTGTCTTGAGTATGCTGGTCACATGATTTGTTTAAAAAATTTTGTGATTAATTAGTCAGCCTGACCTAAATCCAACATGGCTGCCAGTGGTGCAGGACATTCAGATTTTGAGATAAGTAAATATATATTAAACTTACTTTTCTTTTCAAAAAATAATACTAACACTGCTAACATTAATTATGAACATTGTCTTAAGGTGCTGAAAAAGAAAATGTATAAGAAAATTGGTCATGTTGTTATTTAGCACGTTTTGACATATATGTTACACCTGAGTGTCACATTGCCACTTTTGGGTATAAAAAAGGGATTAACTTTGTATTAATTTTTGTAACAATCTTTGAATTCTTTGAATTCACACGCTTTTTTTTTTTTTTTTACAAATAATAAAATTTACAGGTTAAACTGATACAGCCTGTATGTCTTGAGTATGCTGGTCACATGATTTGCTTCAAGTTATCTGTGATCAATTAGTCAGCCTGACCTAAATCCAACATTTTTTACCATTTTAAAATTTATTTATTTTTTACCATTTTTATGGTAACGCAAGGTCCGATTTCAAAACGGTTTTCACAGGCTGAATCTTGAGTTTGTAAGCTTTCCAATGCTACTCATGTCAACATTATATTAGTTGAAGTATAGGATATAATTGTTTTAAACATGCAATGGCAGTTACAGTTATAGATTTGGTCCTTTTTTATACCCTAAACAGGCAATGTGATCTGGAAGTCACAACTCATCAAATCCAAAATACATAACATTTTTCAAAAATTCTTTTGGATATGATTTACTTAAGTCCAGATGATATAAAAAATGACATAAAATTATTTGTTGCTTATCATTTTCTACTCTTGCCTGTTTAAGGGTTAAAGTTACATCAAACACCGATTGTGCTGGCATAAAGGCACTGAAATAAATTAACTTTGGAGTTTATGAGTCTTAAAAGTTTTGAGAATGTATTTAACATCCACTAATATCGAATATTTAAGTAGGTTTTATTAATTTTTTTTAGGTTGTTTTATTTTATTCTCATAGTGCTAAATAAACACACATATTACGTGTAAACAGGCAAAAGCAAGTTGTAAGATCATTAAAATTGTGAAATTAAATTAGTTTGGATTTTGACATTTGTTTTTATAACACGTAAACAACGTCCGCAATGGTCTTTTTATTCGTAGGCAAGTTGTGTACTAGCGTAGTCTAGTCAGTTAAGTCACCGCTCGGTACTGAAAACAGCGCGGGTCGGTTCCGAGCACAAGTTCCCTCGGCACCTGCTCCGGGTACGAGAACCAGCACCGTTTTACTGGGATAATAGGGACAGGGAAACAGTGACGCACCAATGTTGGCTGGAAAAGGGACCTCGTGAACAGCAGGATCGAGATTGATGACATATGGAGGAGTTTTCTTGGAGTGCAGGTAAGCTGTGAGCCTCTGATACAACAAGATATAAACAGACATTAGTATTAATTAATTCATGATATCCATCTTAAATTGATTCAAGTTAATGTTTACCGGATTTCTTTTTTTTATGATTTGGTTTCCTTATCAGAATTATCACGCATAACATTGAAATAATCTTAAATGAACCAAGTAAATGTTACATAATTATTTAGCCTAATTTACTTTTCATCATAACTGATGTGTCACAAGTCAGTCTTACCTGCACAAAAGTAGTTTTTCCTGACCCTGCCATGCCTAGAACTATGAGACACACCGGTTTCGTTTCTGTATTCTGTTCATTAGATGAACTCTGGCTCGGTGCCGGTTTATCATCTCGATCTTCTTTACATTTATCATCACTTTCATACGAAGGTCCATCTCCGCTGTCTGCTGCCGCAGTCGCCATGCTGCTGCTACTGGACACTTACCGTAAATTAATGTCTACTGGCGTAAAATGACGAAAAACATCCTGTCGCCATTACCTATGGTGACCACTAGATGGCAGGAGTCCATAAGATTTGTTTACTTCGATAAAATGTGACTGACTGAGAATAGGATTAGTGACTGACTGAGACATTAAAATAGTTCTTTAAATGGGTGAATCATAAAAATGTCTGGATCACATTTCATTGTAAAATAAAGAAATTTAGCTAAATTAGGCTACTTAATTATAATAATTAGTATTAATCATTACTATTATTCACACCATATATTTATTTATTTATTTTCAGAACAATAAACCACATCAAATATCTAATTGTCCATTAAATATTTCTTAAATGAGTCTCTATTGTGAGCATGTATGTTAATTTTAGGCTATTTAAAAATGCCTGGACAATTTTTTCCATTCAATTATTATTATTTTTTTTACATTACAATATAAGAGTGTGCTTAATAGTCATGAATTTGAATGTTTGTTTCTATTTCGATTTGGGGGTGAAATATGAGCCCAAACATTTCTTTGCAAGATCCACCTACCAAGTATTATTTACATAAACGTGTCATATGCGTTTTTTTCCCGCTTTTTTCCCCTTAGCATTATCCCTGTTACTGCTTTTGTCATTAGCTGAGAGACCTGAGTCAGATTTGCTGCCACCGTTTGTATATGCCAAAAATAGCCTTTATATATCTTGTCTATATCAACACAAACATGGACTCTTGTGTTTTTTCCACACGGCTCTGCTCTTTCTCATGTCAGTGCTGCATTAACACACTCAGAGTCTTCTGAGGGCAAACACTGCTAGTGCTAGCTAGCGTTCAGGGCCTTCGGTTGGTTTATACTAGACATTCCTCAATAAGAACAGAGCTGTGGGGAGCCAGGTTAACACTATAAGTCTATGTGTATCATTCAATTGTGTGAGCAGTTTCTTTACATGAATTGGTGTCATGGCTGGTGGCTCTGTGAAAGCTTGCCTCATATTCTAGGTGTATGTTTGTTGATGTTACAGTTTTAGATCAACTAATACCCAACCAATCAGAAGTACTGTAAGTAAAAGAGAGAAAAATACTCCAGTGTTTCGAACTGTTGACATTCTCTTTAACAACTATTGACGGACAAACTTTGCTCACATTTCAGCTGCTTCCTTAGTAGTCTTTCCATGGTGATTCTGATGACAGATTTATTGTTGTTTACTTGATCTCACCTTTCAAGAGTGTCGGCTCATAATCGTTGTTACTGGGTCTCATGTTGAGAACTCTGATGAACCTTTTGGCCAACATTCAGTATTCCAGTGAAATGTCAAGAACATGACCTGCCATTATCTCTGGGATTGTTTTCCCTCTTCATAAATAACCATGTGTTTTTTGCGCAGTATCTATAGATATCATTTTTCATTGTTCATTGTTCATGGAGTTCAGATAAAGGACATTGTGCATACAATATAATGTTACCTTTAATAAAAAACAATAAAAAGTTTTTATCTTGTTTTCCAGTAAAATATATAAATATCCATCACTGAATGATGCTAAATGCTAAATTTGTATTATATTATATTATATTATATTAGCCTATATTATATTATATTATATTATATTATATTATATTATATTATATTATATTATATTATATTATATTATATTATATTATATTATTAAGTTGGTAACATTTTTACAATAAGGTCCTGTTAACGTTAGTTAAAGTATCAGCTAACAATGAGCTATATTTATTATTCTTTGTTAACATTAATTATTAAAACTACAACTATTCATTGTTTGTTCATGTTAGCTCAAATCCATTAAATAATATTAACAGATACAACTTTTGATTTTAATAATGCATTAGAAAATGCAGTTAACTAATATTAACAATTAGAACCTTATTAAAGTGTTACCATTTATTTATTTCACAATATTCCACCACTTTATATATATATATATATATATATATATATATATATATATATATATATTCTGTATTTTATATTTTAGATAATATTTAGTTTTGTCTTCCTGAGGTTGACGATCAACATTTTCTGACGGTAAAGTACCTTTCACTGACCATTTACTGGTAAATGAAAAAATAACTGTGTGTGTGTGTGTGTGTGTATATATATATATATATATATACACACACACACACACAGTATGTATATATGTATATATAGTTTATGAAGTTTATTTTTTAGCTAATTAATGAATTGTTTTCTTCTTGTTTTAATCATAAACATCACAAAATTTAGTTTTGTTGATAGCAAATTTGGTTTGTTGTTTTAGAGAGTGCATCTTTAATTTGTTCTACACACTGAAATCAATTTCCTTTCCCTTGCACACAAACCTGATCCACATTACATTCAGTATTGATAGTTTTGGAATATCCTCTTTAAACACACCTGAAAATCATAAATACAATAAATTAACGATTTTTTTTTTTTTGCAGGTAATGCATCAGTGGCTTTGTTTAAAAGATAATTTGCACTCCAGATGTGCTTTGCAGATGTGCACGATTACAGACTGACAGATACGGATGGCTCCGTTCAGAGACCCCCCTGGTCTCCAGCCTCTTCCGTAATGCTCTGAGTAATGGAAAATGAAATTGGGCTTGTGGTTTAGATTCATTATGAGCAATCTGGAGTGGGAAGAAGATCCCTCTCGAGTGAATCTGATACTGAATGTTTTATTCCTTTGTTGCTTGTCTATCTATTTCATGCGAGTCTGCTGCATGCAGACATGGAAAATGTTATGTGACCTGAAATTTGTTTCATTTATGCGCAGCATGAGTGTGAGAAATAGTAATAGTGATAATTGCTATTGCAAATCTCATTAATATTTGTAGCACTGATGAAATGTGGTTTGAAAAAACCCTGTAACCCTAAGCATAAGCAATAAATCTTGAGTTAGATGCTGAGATGGGTTTGTGGCTGGCGTGGCACTCGTGCTGGGTTGACACTGTGGTTACAGGTCGTGAACTTAAACCCCATTTAGGTTATGTCAGTGTGTGTTTGATCTTAGAATTATAGCCTCTAAGGGATTCTTCTCAGTGCTCAAAGGTCTTGTCGGTTTAATCAGATTTTGTTGTCTAGCGAAGAATCTAAGGGAAAATTAAAAGCTTCTGCCGGTGACCTTTAAACTGTGATCAAAGACCCTAGAAAAGACAACAGACGTATATCAACACGAGTTCGCTAAATGTAAAAACGTGTCACAGACTCAAGCATATTGCAATATGATTTTCATAACCTGTGTTATTTTTCTTGTTTGCCAGTAAAAATATTTAAATATCCTTAAAGTACCCCATTATTCTTTTTTAGATATTTCCTTTCATGTAGTGTGTAATATGGCTGTTTTTGAATGCAAAAGAAGTTTTAAAGATCAAAGTGCACGATAAATATTGGTCTCAGGCAGCCAATGAAGACCATATAGGCTGGCATAATGCAAATTTGCTACATAGGTTCATGCAGGAAGTATGACTGAATTACTATCGACTTGATTCTTACTCTTAGGAGACAATAATATTGTCTACTTTGACCCTCAAACACTGTAATTGTAGCTGAGGGCTGGAAGAGTTTGGTTTGTGTT
This sequence comes from Scardinius erythrophthalmus, assembly GCF_964197995.2. Classification (NCBI taxonomy): domain Eukaryota; kingdom Metazoa; phylum Chordata; class Actinopteri; order Cypriniformes; family Leuciscidae; genus Scardinius; species Scardinius erythrophthalmus. The sequence continues at coordinate 25,224,495 of NC_138239.1, forward strand.
GTCGACATGTTGAGAAGACGCTGTTTTCTGCGCTGCGAAAGCAAATTCACTTTGCATGAACTTCCAAAGCATGAGGACTCGGACTCGGACTTGTATTGATACGGAAAAACCGACGCCATCGTTACTGTTTATTTAACTGTGTATACAAGCGCTGAGAAAGTGCTCCAGATGTGAAATTCAGATATGGTAATGGACTTGTACATGGGTGGTTGACGTGACGCTACATTTTTGTGTTCATGGTGACAAATATAAATAAAAATGTATAATATTTCATTAAAATATCTGTTGTTATATACAGTTTAATCTTCCAGAACTAATACATCTGTAATTAATGAGTATTTATAATTCAAATATGTAAATATTTAGTTTTAAACATGACATTTGTCCACTGGCGTGACTGTCCGGGGTAGCGTTGCTTATCTTAAAACTACTGTAATTAAATGAAAAATAAGTCTAAATACATTAAAATACTTCAATAGATGTTATAGCAGTGTTAACTTAATGAAACTAAAGGTTATAAGTCATAAGGTCCCCATTTAGAATAATTGTGACACATTACATTTTGTCCGCAAAACTGGTGTCCACCTGGTGTGACGCCATTCTGTAGATATAAAACGGGCATTAATTTGGGCACCCTATTACTGAGAGGGGCCCTTCTTCATCCAGGAAGTACAGTAGACCTCACTGGAGTACATGGACTGCACACAAGGTGAGTTCTGTTTCAAATATTTTCATAATATTGCTATTTCCGTGCACTGTTGGAAATGGGATCCATTATGCAGTCCTTTGGTGTGACATAATCTAAGTATTGATCTGAAAATTTTCATCAATTTATATTGATTGAGTATTGAAAATAATGTAAATCTTAACACTGTTAGTCAGGATTGAAGACTGTCTCTCATATAGTTAGGCCGCAAACTGGCCTTGATCTTGAAAATGTCCACTGGTGTGACAGCACTGTCCTATAGTGTGACATGAAATCAGCGTCACACTGGTGGACATGGCTGTCACACCAGTGGACGTAAACATTCTTTGTTCCTATAAAATAAACAAAATCGGACAGAAGTCACACACACACAAACCAGATATATTTGAATCAGATGGAAGAGATGTGTTTAGTTGTGTTTGTAGCTCAGAATGAGGAACTATTCTAGTCAAGTCAAGTCAAGTTTATTTATATAGCGCTTTTCACAACATAGGTTGTATCAAAGCAGCTTCACAGTAATAAATTAAAACAATACATCAATGTTTGTTTCTAGTGGAATGTCCACGTTTGGTAATGCTGATCAATGGTATCGTTGATTGATTAATTCAATTAAATATCCCCAAATGTCCCCAACTGAGCAAGCCAAAGGCAACAGTGGCAAGGAACCGAAAAACTCCATCAGGTGACCTAATGGAGAAAAAAAAAAACCTTGGGAGAACCCAGGCTCAGTCGGGGGCCAGTTCTCCTCTGGCGTTTATGAACTAGAGACCGGATTTAACTGTAAGATTAAAAATATTATATGAATGCCTGGCTGAAGAGATGCGTCTTTAATCTAGTTTTAAACTGGGAGAGCGAGTCTGAGCAACGAACAGTATCCGGAAGACTATTCCAGAGTTTTAGAGCTGAATGTGTAAATGCTCTCCCTCCTTTGGTGGATCTGGATATCCTAGGTATGACCAAATGCCTCGAATTTAGTGATCTTAAAGAGCGCGATGGATTATAGGGCGATAGAAGATCGGTTAAATAGACTGGAGCTAAGCCGTTTAGGGCTTTATAAGTCAATAGCAATACCTTGTAATTAATACGGAACTTTATAGGTAACCAATGTAGTGTGATGATAAAATCGGTGTTATATGATCATATTTTCTTGATCTAGTTAGAACTCTAGCGGCGGCATTTTGAACTAACTGTAGCTTGTTTATTGAGGATGCAGGATTCAAAGACAGCGTCACTGCATTAGAACAGCCTTATGGTCTGGTTGGTTCACGTGAGATGATTGACAGCTTTAGAAACTAATCATATCATGCTGATTTCATAGCTGACGCGAATCAGGAAGAGGAGAGTCATCGCTAGCTCAGTTAGCTGTTAAAAGCAGGAGCAAATATTGAAGCTTCCCCGGGCGCCGCCATTGATTAGCAGACCCCCACCTGCTGTTAGCATTCCATTGACTCCCATTCATTTTGGCGTCACTTTGACAGTGAATAACCTTACATCTGTGGCGTTTAAAGACTCCATTTGTACATTATTTATTTCTAAAGAAACACGAAAATGTATAAAAGGCTCCATTACCCTGTATCTTACGTCCCTTTTATCTTATGTTATGGCCCCTTGTATCTTACGTTATGGCCCCATGCAGTTTTTGTAAAAATAGGTTAACGATTGCGTCATAACCACGCGACTCTCTGTCACACAGTAGAGAGATTACCGTATGGACAGGAGGAGAAGCTCACAGGCAATCGGGGGGACATGGAGGCAAAGTGACAAAATAATTAATCAAAATACTTAGCAAAAGCTTCTCCTGCTCCTAGCTCATGGACACCTCCTACTCACACTCTCCGTCTCTGCAAGTTTCGGAAGGGAATGATTCAGATTTCTCTGGGCACAACTACTAGAAGACAGACAGGTAGTTCACGTCACATCTACGCCGTCAAGCTCAGTGTGAGTCTGCGCAGTACGCTCGACCATCAGGAAGTTAGTGCTTCTAATTGACTTCACTTGTCTCCGTTGAATCCAATGGGGTCGCTGTGTCCAGTTTATATACTGTCTATGGTTTTAAGCTCTTGAGATCGCACATTTCAATGGGATATGAATAGAAATGTTATGGGGAGGGACTGGGCGGTACCGCCAAAAAATTGCATACTTTTACATACGTGTAATTATCTTAAAAACTGTTAATGATAGAGAGGTGCGGTCTTGTTTGCCGTATTTCTCAGATTCCGCTGAAAACAGTGGTATCCAGTTTGTATATACACTTCCTTGTTGCATCATACCACTGCGTAAAAAGGCCAATGAAATCGATGTTTGTTATGCAGATAACCACGCGCAACGTTTCTTCTTCTTTCTTCTGACTTTATTGTACAAAACACATTTGAACTTGAAGTTGTAACTTTATTTTAATGATTTATTTTAATTATTTGAACAAGAAATAATAAATGTGACTTTGTACAAAACAGGGGCATACCCATACTTTTTGTTGTCCAATGGTGTGACGAAATGTCCTGTGGTGTGATAAACTGAATTATAAGTGGAAAAGGCATTTGAATGCACAAATTTATGTAAAAGGTGTTGAATAGTATAATAATGATATCATCACTATGCACATATAAGGATGGAAAGCAGCTTCATTAGGTTTTATACTAATTATAATGAATATAATCCAGACGTTTGGATAAAGTCCCTATGTGTACATCTTATAGTGGGATAATAACATGATTGTGAATTTTTATTGGTTACTTTTGATGTGGGAATGTAATTAGGAGAAATTGATAAGGATTGTGCATATTTGTCTTATCTGTTACACAATCTCTGAATTAAATATTAACATAAAAAATGTTGTCACACCGGTGGACAATATTTGGGACTACCACACAAAAAAGTGAATAAAATGCTAAATAAATAAGGAATTAGAAAGGGACACATTCAGTTTTGAGTTATTCACATATTAAGCAATATAATTATAAGACATTTGACATACATTTTTGAAATAATGTTTTTTTCACTTTGGATTTGAGTTCACGTCAACCACCCACATGCACTGTGAGCAGTAGACCAATCACAACACAGACTGGGCCATCTGACCAATCAGAGCAGAGTTGGCTCTCGGAAAGGAGTTTAGAGAGACTGGATCCTTTATCGAACCGTTTCTGACACTGTGAGAAAAGAAGTGGTGCTGCAATGTATATTATGAGACAAATTAAAGTGTTTTATGACTTTGGATACAAGTAAACTGACTGTTGGAGGAAATCTCCAAAACAAAATTAGGAACCTTTAAAATAGCATAATAGGTGCACTTTAAAACAAGTTAAATTGCATTCACTTTTAGCTTATAAGACATGATTTCGGAGAATATTTTGCACTTTCCATGGATACAGTACAGTTTGGTGTCCCATGGCCATGACTTAAAGAGTCTTCGAGGCACAAATGTTTTTGTTGTGAGATCTACAGTGAGAGAACTACATTAGATATGCTAGATAAATTTGTCTGGTGGTGAAAAAAAAAACCCGCCTATTAATTTATACTGAAGAAAGGGTCATATCAAGAAACCCAGATTATCATAAAGACTTGAAGGTGGATTCGTTTGGATCTAGACAGAAAGAAACCGCCAAAAACCCACATAGAAAACACCTTTTTTAGGTTTTTAGGTGTTTTTTTCCTACTAGTTTATATGAGTTCAGCATATGAGTACATTCAGGGAAATCAATATCTGTGTTGTGATTTGCGAATTGTTCCCCCACTGGGTATCGTTTAATAATGATGTCAGAGGGGCGATACCAAAAGAAGGCACAAAAAACACCCATTATTATAACCTCAAATATGCTGTATTGAAACAAGTTCATACTTATGTCTGAGACAGGGGCTTCCAAACTTTCCCAGATATGATGGAAGCACTGAAGTCATTGTCGGCAAACAGCCAAATGCAACTGTAATAGAACTGCAATGAAAAGAAATATGCGATCATTGCATATAGTTAGGCCCTGCACCTTATATAATGCATTCGTCTTCATAGCAACCCTTTTGTTTTGTGTATAGTGTGCACTCATTTTGTTTGACCTTGAGCGTTTTTGAGAAATCACAGCATAAAATATGTCTAATTGCTTCCTTAAGAGGTGCCATTTGATACTGGACTCCCCCTATGGTTGCATATCCTTACATGTAAACACGTAATTTCCTCTCGGTGGCGGGAGGCACTCGTCCATGGAACAGTAGGTGTCAGATTCATGAGAAACCTGCTTCATTTGTTTTTCTAAAATGTTGTTTTCACATTTCAGAGCAGCTGTTACATTTTTTGTCGTTACACTAATGGATCTGGGAACATTACATGTCTTTGTCTTAATTCAGCGGATGATATTACTACGAGGTGCTCCAAGGAAAATATTACTAAAATTTATGTTCACGTGACCATTCACCAACACTGGGCATGCGCGTGCCGGTGTAAACCTAGAGACTTTCAAACATCAAAATGTCATTTAATAATATGCATTTGTGTCAAAATGACATATAAACATCTTTTCCTATTCTAGTTCGCCAGGAACTACGTGTCGCATGAAAAATAGGCGTCGGTTCTATTTTTAGCATGCACGCGTTTTCGCGCGAGCCGCGCCTGAGACGCGGCAGTTTCTTACTGTAAGAAACTGTTCCAGCGGGTGGAGTTTACTGGTACTGAATATTACCTGTGTATACTCCATGACTGATGACACCCAATCATAGAGCCGAGCGCGAGCTTCTGCGTCATCGTTTCTTAAGTCCTCTGTTTTGATCCGTCTTCACTAAAACGCCCTCCGGAGATTCAAAACGAAAAACGGGTCGGAAGGGGGTTTCTAAACTTCTCCGTTTTGGGTCTCCGTTTTTGCCGTTTTAGTGTGGACGGGAGGTGCAAACGTAGCCGTTTTTAAACGAAAACGCAGTAGTGTGGACGGGGCCTAAATCTTACACTGCATGTTGCACTGTCTGATTTCCCTTCATCAAAGCTCTGAAATGTACTTTAGATTAAAGTTTTTCAGATATTGCCTTTCATGCAGTGTGAAATATAGATGTTTGTGAATGGAGAAGTTCTACAAAGGTCAAAGTGCACAACAAATTAAGTTATTGTCTCCTAAAAGAAAGAATTTCAGAAATTGCAGTCTCACTTTCTGTTACAATCAAACGTATTGTAACAATAACAAATATGCATAATGCCAGCCTATATGGTCTTCATTGGCTGCCTGCGAACAATGTCTACTTTGACCTGCCTCCAGATACTCTAGTTGTAGCTGAGGCCTGGAAGAGTTTGGTTCGTGTTGTCGACATGTCGCACAGGAACTAATACGGAAAAAGCAGACGCCGTTGTCACTGTTTGTATAACTGTGTATTCAGATATGGTAATAGAACTGCAATGAAAAGAAATATGCGATCATTGCATATAGTTAGGCCCTGCACCTTATATAATGCATTTGTCTTCATAGCAACCCTTGTTTTGTGTATAGTGTGCACTCATTTTGTTTGGATTCAGATATGGTAATGGTATTTCACTTCTGACACGCGCTGTAAGCGGTAGACCAATCACAACAGACTGGGCCATCTGACCAATCAGAGCAGAGTTGGCTCTCAGAGAGGTGGAAGGGTGGTCCAAAACAAAATTAGGAAACCTTAAAATAGCATAATAGGGGCACTTTAAAAAAAATCATCAAAGCATCAAATCAGCATTTGTTGTCATAGCTAAACATGACGAGTGAGTTTGAATATGCCGAATAAAGAGTGAAATTTGAACGCTTAAAGCGGACACAGAAGATATTCAGTGAACAATGACTTCAGTTAAGTTTTTTTGTTTCTCACACAAAGTGATCAAATAGGTTCAGACGACTTAGTTGCTTGATGCTTAGTTAGCATAGACTACTTTTAAATTGCTTTTGTGGTGTCCTATTTGCAGCTTGATAGTGGTGGTCAGTGAACTGTTGTTGTCACCATGAAATGCGACGGCTAGGCTTACAACATCGCCTTGTACAATGAAAGAACCGCAGTCTGCATGTGCCAGATCTCTTTCTAGCTGACTCAGCGGTTTTGTTTAGCAGTAAGCATTTTAATCGGAAACGGCTCCAAGAAAAAAAAGACTGTAATGATGACACATTTATTGCTGCTCTTCTATTCTCACTGTAGCGCTTGTCAGTTTCACCACGTAGCGTGATTTTAAAATTCCTGCACAGGATACGAAACCATAATTCCTTCGCTTCACACAGTTAACCTTTAATCAAACAGGATATTTACAAGTGGTTTTCATTGAAACTACCGCCCACATGTGATGCTCAGATAGGAAAGGCATGTTTTGAGAAGCTACAAGCTTTTCAACATGGCCCTCTATGACTGCACCTTCACAAAACTCTTCACGTTTTGCACAATGACAGACAGGAAGCACTCAAGATATCAAAACAGATGTTGAGGCAGAGCTGTGGAGTAATGATGCAAACTTCATACACGAGGACCTTTTGTTAATACCAGGGAATTTCCTCACAGCTGCTAGAGAGGGACTTTCTTCACAGATTAGTGAAAGAAAAACAAGACACTCACCTCACTTTGCTCTACAGGCCTTTTCCCAAATGGAGTATGTTTAGCATTAAATTGAAATGTTTTGACGGAAATTTTCCTCATTTTCAGGGTTTCTCGGATCTCGTTCTCTGAGCTTGGAAGGGCAGGAAATTTTGATTATAACCTAACCTGCACATAGATGTCTTTCCAAAGCTTTTCTCACTTTTACACCAGACCCTGATCCATAAAATGTAATTATCTTAGCCCAAAACACATCTGACATCCATGGAACTCCCTTAAAGGAACACTCCACCGTTTTTTGAAATAGGACTTATTCACTTTCTTTCCTACATTTAGGTGTGCAAATGCATTTTTGTCTCAGTGCATGCATTGTTTTAGTTTGACAGGGTCGGCGCTAGCTTAGCTTAGCATAATGAATGGAATCCTTTGTTGCCAGCTAGCATGTCCTGAGTAAAAGTGATATAAAAAAAACAACAACACCTAATTACTTCTTGTGGCCTGCGTATTCACAACAAGTACAAATAGCGATGCAGATTAACACTAGGCGATTTCCTAGGCAGATATTGACTTATATATTAAGGACTATATTAGAGGGAAGCACAGGCGAAGCACTGCTACTTGGGCGTGATATCTCTGCGCCCAAGTAGCAGTGATTTGCCTGTGCTTCCCCCTAATATAGTCCCAAGTCAATATCTGCCTAGGAAATCGCCTAGTGTTAATCTGCATCGCTATTTGTACTCGTTGTGAATACGCAGGCCACAAGAAGTAATTAGGTGGTTTTTTTTTTTTATATCACTTTTACTCAGGACATGCTAGCTGGCAACAACGGATTCCATTCATTATGCTAAGCTAAGCTAGCGCCGACCCTGTCAAACTAAAACAATGCATGCACTGAGACAAAAATGCATTTGCCCACCTATCTAAATGTAGGAAAGAAGGTGAATAAGCCCTATTTCAAAAAACGGCGGAGTGTTCCTTTAAAGGTGGCTCAGATTCAGTCATGTTTTTTTATTCTACCACCAGATATGGCGATAAGACTTTGTGTTTAGTTATTTAAGACCAATGGCTCTTAAAGGCATAGGTCAGCCAAAAACTAAAAATTCAACAGTTGAAAAATTCTGTGAGGGTTTAATGTCCATTTAGTCCAAGTTAGAAACATTTTTAAAAACTAAAACTTCAGTCTGTTCCTTACAGTGCACTAGGACAGATGTCAGAAATGTATTTTTACTGTTGGTGAAGGTGACAGTTTTTGATAGAAGGTGATAGTTCCCCAGGTATGTAAAACCTTTAGAATTGTCAGGGTTATGTTCAATTCTGTTTAGTTTCACTGTGTTTGGTTTCGTTTTCAGTCAGTAACATGTTTCCGTTTTGCCTGTGTTCTGTTTTCCTAGTTAGTTTCCTTGGTTATTAATTTACGCTCCTGTTCTGCTTTCCGTTGATTACTCTCTGTATTTAAGCCCTCATTTCATTCAGTTCATTGTTCCATGTCGTTTCAGTTCTATGCATTTTTAAGTGTTTTGTTTGCTGGACTCTATCGTCGAGCGTGCTACAGACCCATATCGTTACAAGAATATTACGAATCTTAAAATCAGGAGATGGATGGATTTTTTTTCTTTACTTTTTATTGTGATCATTTTTAAAGCATTAAAGTCTGTTTTCCCCTTAGAGAAAAAGAAAGAAGAAGAATAGACACAGAACTCCCTGTGAACTGAGAACCAGTTATCCTGATTCACATATCAAGTCAGCAGGTTGTGGGAAGTGATATGCGTGTATATGGAAGGGAGAGAGGGATGGCTGCCAGGAGGAATCCGAGAACAATAGTTGCTGAAATGTAAGACATCCTCTTCTGTAAAAAAGACCACACCTCTGGTGGGAAAGATGCTCAGGTCAGCAGCGCTCACTCACATTTACCAGTCAAACCAGTCAGGATCCAGTGTGTCCTTGGATAAAAATACTTAAGTCACAGAGGTTGTGGAACACGTCAACGGATGTCCTCACGCAAACCAGAGATCTTGGGAGTTGCTTCCACTTTGTGAAAAAGGCTCTGATAACAAAATACAAGGCAATTAACTTCCATCTGGTGTTTTGTTGTGATTTATTGCATAGCACTTCCTGTTGTTCTGGAAGTAATCGTTCTTGACGCATGGCCCCAAATTGATCTCATATGACTCTTTTCATTGACAATTTAGGGGTTCTCATTCATTGCACTTATTCAAAGGCATTATGGGCATATAGTGTCATATATTTCTCTGCCTTACTATGTACCACATCACCCATGTTTAAGAGTAGTTAGTTATAAAAAGTGGCTTGTCATATTAAAGGGATAGTTCTGTTATCATTTACTCACCATCATATGACATCCTGTCTTCAGATGAACACAAAAGGAGGCAAGCGGAATATTCAAAGTTCCAGAAAGGACTAAAAAGCATAATAAAGTAATCCATATGATCAGTGTATTTTATGGTAAGTCTTCTGAAGCAATACTATAGTTGAGGATCAGATGAAATTTAAGTTTTAAAATATATCAGAAAATGTACTTCAAGGGCAAGAAAATACATTCCCAAATCCAAAATAGATGATGAAGATTTATTTAAAATTGTTTCCAAAATACATTGTGAAATATTAGTAAATAAAAAGTAATTGAAAAATTATTTATGCATATCCATTTTAAAATAATATATTAGCAATATGTTTTGCCATTTATATGTGTGTGTGTGTGTGTGTTGCCTAAGTTAACATCTCCTTTTTTGCTTTAGAACAGAATGAAAATATGGGTTTGAAACATGGCAGTAAACAAATGACAGTAATACATTTTCAGGTGAACTGTTCCTTGATCTTGATCTTTCACTTTTTGGTAAATCATTCCAAAACTTACACCAAGTGGATGAAGCATGGATAGCTTAGTGGTTAAAAATGTGGGTTGGTGACCCAAAGGTTGTAGGTTCAAACTCCAAAAGCAGTAATTCATTAGCTGCCACTGTTGTGCCCTTGAGCAAAGTAGGCTACTTCATTTTGGGTCGCTCCAGATGGATGTAGTAAAAATGAACTGTATATACTGAAAACTTAAGTAACCACAATATGCAATATCAGTGTGGCAACACTCTTACATGATGTTTTATTTCTATTCAATCGCACCATTGTAGTTGCTCCACTTAACTGCACACCATCGATTTCCCCTAGACTTCCTTTCCCGAGTGATGATGTCAGCAGACCTCCCTGGCTGCCTCATTGTTTATCAGTGGTGGAAATCTTATGCTGCCCATTGGCGATGGTCAAACAAAGGACAGGGTCTGTTTATTTTCCTTCCAGCCAGCCTCTCCACATCATCTCAAGAAGCATGGAAGGCACTCGCCCGCTGGGATAGTCGAGAGTGATGCCTTGTCTCTCGGCGGCCATATGTGGAAAAGGCATTTCAAGCATTTGATAGATGAATAGTTGGCTGTAATAATTTTTCATAAATCCATTTCTGCACAAAACTAACAGTAAATTATCAATGCTCTGTCTGGACAAACCAGAAGTGTCCATAAAATGGTGTCTTATTTCCGTTTACAGTGTGTGCGCATGCAACAAATCGTTGGCTGTGCATAGTGTCAGATTCATTGCTATTGTCAGATTCATGATGAATGGAAGGTTTTGCCCACTGAAGCCTTAATCAAAAGCAGCTTTGCCCACAAGTGGCTATGAAAGCAGAAGTAGTTTTATGAGTGTCTTTGTCTAAAGGGATAGTCCACCCAAAATACTATGGAAGTCAATGGGAACTCGGAAACTGTTTGGTTACCAATACTCTTCAAGATATCTTCACTTAAGAAAGTCATACAGGTTTAGAACAACATGAGGGAGAGTAAATGACAGAGTTTTAATTTTTGGGTGAATGATCCCTTTAAGGATGCCTACACTCTAAAGAAAGCTCTGACACAGTGTTTGACATAATTCGTAATATGTTTGCAGAAAGAGAAAGAAAATCTTTCTCACTGTGATCTGAAATCTCAAGTAAAGTTTAAACTGAATTGACTATGAATTGACTATTTCCCAATAGGCTTTTGTTCCTTTTGGTCACAGCTTATGCATTTTTTTTTCAACCCAGCTCTCATCACATCAATTGTATAAGTGGTGTAATGTTATACCTGAGATGTTAAGGCCTTCACCAGAAACGGGCTGGAGAGTCACATCTGGAGAATAACTCTCTACAGCAGACACTGGATTTGCACTCTGGTCTAGTGTGGAGTGTGCGTCTGAGGCACTGCTCTGTCAAAGCTATAGGAAAAAAAACAAGACTCAGACGTCAAGAGATCTATTTTGACAACAGCAGCCGGTATCAACTCCCTGTCTGTGTTTGACATACTGCAAAGGACTTAATATAACCACCCATTCCATCATTCCATAAGGCAAACATTTTTTTCTGCCCAGAAATATTCTTAAATACATTTTAACATATTTTTAAGACATATTTAGCATATATACAGTACCAGTCAAAAGTTTGGAAACATTACTATTTTTAATGTTTTTGAAAGAAGTCTCGTATGCTCATCAAGCCTGCAGTGAAGAAAAAAAAAAAAAAAGAGTAATATTATGAAATATTATTACAATTTAAAATAATGGTTCTCTTTTTTAATATATTTTAAAATGTAATTTATTTTTGTGATGCAAAGCTGAATTTTCATCAGCAAGTACTCCAGTCTTTGGTGTCTTATGATCCTTCAGAAATCATTCTAATATGATGATTTGATACTCAGTTATTATCAATGATGGAAACAGTTGTGCTGTTTAATATATTTTTTTGGAATACTTTTTTCAGGATTCATTGATGAGTAAAACGTTAACAGCATTTATTCATAAAAACAGCATTTATTCAAAATAAAAACATTTCTAACAATATAAATCGTTACCATCACCTTTTATCAATTTAACGCATCCTTGTTGAATTATAGTACTAATTTCTTAAAAAAAAAAATAGTTATTGTTCCCAAACTTTTGAACGGTAGTGTATATTGTTACAAAAGATTTCTATTCTAAATAAATACAGTTCTTTTTAACTTTTTATTCATCAAATAATCCTGAAAAAAGTATCTCAGGTTATAAAAAAAATATTAAGCAGCACAACTGTTTCCAACATTGATCATAAATCAGCATATTAGAATGATTTCTGAAGGATCATAAGACACCAAAGACTGGAGTACTTGCTGATGAAAATTCAGCTTTGCATCACAAAAATAAATTACATTTTAAAGTATATTAAAAAAGAGAACAATTATTTTAAATTGTAATAATATTTCACAATATTACTGTTTTTTTTTTTGTTTTTTTTTTACTGCAGGCTTGATGAGCATAAGAGACTTCTTTCAAAAACATTAAAAATAGTAACGTTTCCAAACTTTTGACTGGTACTGTATATAAATAAATAAATAAATATATATATATACAGTATATATATATATATATATATACAGTATATATATATATATATATATATATACAGTATATATATATATATATATATATATATATATATATATATATATATATATAAATAACACAAACTTTTATGTTAGATGCGATTAATCACAATCAATCGATTTGACGGCCCTAATATATACAGTATATATATATATATGACCATCAAATGCCAAAATGTATTACAAAATGTACTTAAAGAGGCAATACATTTTGAAATTAGCTGTGTTCAGTTCTCTGTGTTCCTGGTTCTTGCGTCTATTTATTTCCTGTCTTCCAGTTGCCTTATGCTGCATCCGAAATAGTTTTCATTTGGTTTAAAACTTACTTCACGACAGTTAAAAAGAACATTCTATATAGTATGAATGTGTGTAGTACGTGACCTATGGTGTCCGTTGCCTCGCTTCACCTCCATTCACAAATCCTCTCCCGTGGCCTCATGGGATAGTAAATCGTCCATCGAATGTGCACTTCAGAATCTTGCCGGAATTAGTAGGTCATCTTATACTTTCCAGTACTAATGAATACTATGAATTTGGATATACTACTCGGATCATGTACTGATTTTCGCCTTCTATGGAAGTATAACTGGCACCATCTAGTTTGAAGGCAGTACTTAACATTTTTTCCTGATTTCTTACATTTTTAAAAAAGAAATATATACGTATGTATGCCTGAATGGTTCAATCTAGGCTAGGGGCTCATAGTAGCAATGATTTCCTTGGAGGAAAATAAAAAGAAATGTTTTCCTTTAGTTTGACTGTGTAAAGAGTAAAGCCATCGCTCATAGTGGTCCCTGGTGAGAACTGCCTATTTATCCAGCGGAGATGAAGCACATGGATACAGAAGCAGAGAGAGAGAGAGAGAGAGAGAGAGACAGTGCAAGGGTCAAAGAGTTCATTTACAGGGAAAAACACACAGTATTAACCCCTTCTGAGATCATGTAAAGAAACAGGAGGTGGGCATTGTGGGTAGGAGAGTTGTATGGGTGGAGAAGAGGGCGAATGGAGGCAGTATAGGGTTTAAATTTCCTCACCAGAAAAGGAGATTAACACTGGCGGAGTCTCGCTGTCAATGCAGAGAGAAAAGAAAGAGTTCCCCACTTTTGGCTGAACTTTATTCCATTGTGCGGTTTCAGATTTTCCCAGAGCATATTTCCACCAGGGATATGGACAGACAGGGCAGTCCGAGAATTTGTAGTACTAAAATGTTTTATGTATAATGGATGTTTGCCGTTAAAGTTAATGCTTTCTATTTGAATACATTTTAAAATGTTATTTATTCCTGTGATGTAAAGTTGAATTTTCAGCATCATTACTCCAGACTTCAGTGTCACATGATCCTTCAGAAATCACTCTAATATTTTGATTTGATGCTCAAATAACATTTCTTATTTTTTTAATTAATGTTAAAAACAGTTGTGCTGCTTAATATTTCTATGGAGACGGTGATACTTTTTTTCAGGATTCTTTTGATGAATAAAGTTTAAAAGAACAACATTTATTTTAGATATAATTAACTAATCTTACTGACCCCAAACTTTTTAAATGTATGTATATGTTTATGTAATCCATAATGGTCATAGAACTACTTCTAGTCACAATTAAAATGTTTTATGGCCTTGACAAAATGAGATCATGTAGTGACAGTTTGCATACAACTCAGCGAATCTTCTATCGTTATATTTTTTGTGTAATGTTTTATATTGCGATTTATTTCACTTCCACTACAGTTTCACAATGTACTGTACAGCATCCCCATAGAAAATAGAGAAATTGAGCTTACATGAATAGATAATATATTGTATTTATGAGCAGATTAATTTTATGGCTAAAGATTTCAAATCTGTCTAAAGTTATTTACTGCTCAGTTGTTCCTTTTCGTCAGCACTTATGAACACTTCTTTTAACTTCCATAATAAGTAGTGTACTGGACATCTGGAGGATGATCTGCCTCTTGGTGTGAGATGGTGTCTTTCAAGTTTTATACACATCCGTGTAAAGCTTACATCAGAGTGTGAAGTGTTATGAGTGTTTCCGTCTGCATTGGTTTACAAACGGCAAACTGCGCTATGACAGTCAAAACACTATGAAGCTCTTTTTGCTAATATTTAGTGAAGCTGCCCAATTTAGACCGTCACTGTATAGAAAAGGTCTGTTTACATGTTGTACAGGGACAAATTGTTGGACTTGTTGTCTTGAAATTCAACATGTGGACAAAATAGTACAAAATGAGTACATAAGCAGTCTTCAGCATCACACGATCATGCAGAAACAATTCTAAAATGGTGATTTGCTGTTCAAAAAACATTTCTTTATTATCATCATGTGACATTTTTTGTGGGAACTGTGATACATTTGTTTCAGGATTCTTCGATGAACAGAACATTCAAAAGAACAGAATTGGTTTAAAATAGAATTATAAATGTCTTTGCAGTCACTTTTGATCAATTTAATGCATCCATGTTGAATAAAGGTATACATTTTTTTTAAGAAAAGTTTTAATGGTAGTGTATGCATATGTGCAAATTTTATAGTGTTAGATTTGCTAGAAGTTTAAAAATGAATCAAGACTATATCAGAAATGCACAATATATCATATATAAGAAAAATATGCTGCTGTATAAAATGTTCAGCCAAAAAACTAATGCAGCATAACATATCCATTTCATTGAGAATAAGCAATCCCAAAATGCATTGCAACAAGCTCAGTGAAAGAATTTTTGAGTTAAATAACTGAAAAAATGTTATATGCTGAGGTCATTAGCTTAGCAACACACTAACATCCGACAGGAGCAAAGCTATAGTGTTTTAACTAATTTCCAATCTGTAATTATAACTGTTGTATAATGTCCTTCATTATATAAACATACTTATATACTGTATGCATAAATATCACATACTTTAAGACAAACTACAGAAGCGCTACATCATCTTATAGAGATGCTTTGAGATGCTAATCATTCTTAACTAGTGTCAACATGCAGCGTTGGAATCAGAAATGTTTGGTTAAAGCAGAGTGAGGAGTGGGAAGCTTGTGCTAAGTGGGAATCTCCACATCCGGGTTCCACAACAGCCAGCTGATGTTATTGGTTTGCAGCTGCTCTGTCTGGAGAGGCACTAAAGTAGCTATAAACATGGACTAAAAGAGCTTAAAGAGGACAGCAGTTAAGCTGGGTTTATTGAGGTTGTAAGACAGACCCCTCATGTCCATTAGCAACAGTATAAGTGACTCTAACAAAGACCATGGGATGTACATTTCCAGTAATGGAGGTGTATTTCCTTCATGGGTGGAAGTCACTTAAGTTTTGTATGACAAACTCAGTTTTTAAAGTTTATTCAACTATTTAACATGAAAAAAGTTGAGAAAAGTTGAGATAACTCAAACGCGTAAGTTGAGAAAACTCAAAAATGTCCTGCAGCTGGTTGCCTTAAACTTTTAAGTTTTCTCAACTTTGTTTGATTACCAACATTCTTCAAAATATCTTCTTTTGTGTTCAACAGAAACTCATACAGGTTTGAGAAGTGAGTAAGTGATGACAAAATGTTCATTTTTGGGTGAACTATCCCTTTAAGTCAAGCCTCAGTAAACAACATGCTAGAATTTTATAGACAGTTCATGATGTTTATATTTTTCCCCCTTTGTTTGAATTTTCGTTTATAACGTATAACGTAGCATTTTAGATGCTTATCAATTTAAAAATGTTGTGGTATGGTGGTATTTTTAAAGGTATCTTTAAAATCCTATCAGTCAGAATCCCGAATATAAAATAAAATGCTAGCATTTTAGAAACCTATCATGATATTTCTAGTTGTTTTGTCTCACTTTTGAGTGAAAATGTTAATGTATACACAGTGGCATTTAGTTGAAACACCCAAACTCGTATTTTTTCACAAGCTTTGAAGAATGTATGGGTTTTCCCTGTGGCTGAGTGTTGTTTGCCAATGGGTATGAGTATACTTGCATATTTCCGTTGATATTTAAACACAAGCGCTGGTGTGTATGTCAGTGTTATGATCTGAACCGTGTGGGGAACGTAGCCAAGGATATTGTGGGGAGGAAGAGAGCTGAAAATGACAAAAACACTGGTAGAGGCAAACCAACATAGAGTCAAAACAGCTGAGAGGATGGTGTGGCTGATTGAGATGGGATTGTCTGAACCACAGATTGACGGCAATAGTTTATATCATCCGTCGACCGATCAGAACTGGCCTTTTTTTGGAATGATTAACGCGAGTCTCAGACCTCGTGGTCATCCCGCGCTGTGAGATTTGTAAGGTCACTTCCTTTAGCAAAGCCAGAGGAGTCACTGTCTGACCAAACGCCGCCATAAATTATCGGCTCCTGCGCGTGTGTGTGCGGTAAAAGTGCATAACCTTGGGAAAAGTGGCTGATGTCATGGAGTGCAATCTTGAAATGCTCAGCAGTTATGTGAATTTACTGCCAGTTGACTCGTCTAAACATGTTTCTAATAAACCGCGACCTGCCACAATTGCCGTCGTAAAATCTGTCAGGTCACTTTGCCTCTCTTTCGAATGTGAAGTTTAGCGGTCCTCTATAAAACTTGTAGTGGTCATGTCAGTCTCTTGTCCATTAGTAACCATAAAGAAACCTGAGAGTAAAGGAATTGCATGAATGGCACTTTTTTTTGTTACCATGATAAATGATTTTATAAATGAAAAAGGTAAAACTGGAGACTCACACCCGCAAGCTGAACAAAATGATGGTTTTAGTAGTTCTCATACAAACATAATTCACAGGTTTTTGATTAATGGTTTTAATCATTAATTCTTTGGTTACCTTATGGAGTTTAGTGTTCAGTTACTTACACTTACTATTTAAAAGTTTAGGGTCAGTAAGATCAGACCAAGGCTGTATTAATGCATACAGTAAAAACAGTCATATTGTGTGAAATATTATTACATTTTAAAAGACCTAGAGGTTATTTATTGTTGTGATGGCAAAGCTGAATTGTCTTCAGTGTTACATGGTCCTGAATTCTAATATAATCATTCTAATATGCTGATTTGCTGCTCAAGAAACATTTCTTATTATCAATGTTGCTACTTAATATTTTGTTGAAACTGATACATAAAAAAAAAAAAAAATTCTTTCAAAAATATATATATTTTTGTAACATTATGTAACGTTTTACTGTCACTTTTGATAAATTTAATGCATCCTTGCTGAATAAAACTACAAACTGCTTTAAAAAATATTTTACTGACCCTAAACTTTTGAGCGGTAGTTTGTGCAAATTAATATTTTTAGTAATACATGACACATCTTATTTTTTTTTCTAAATTAATCAAGGATGTTAGTTTTATGCGTTCTAACCTTGACCTTTGTCTTTAATATTTAACAATATTATTGATCTGACCGTACTGATGCTGTTGTATGAGAACTGAACTGAGCTGGATGATGACATAATTTTTTGCAAAACTGTAACGTAATTAATCTAATTTAATAATTGATGATCTTTACAACGAAACTGAATCACACTGAACTGACTTCAGCTAAACAACAGCCGAAATGCATAATTTTCCTGTTATCATTGTAAAGCCAACATGATCTCACGACCAATTCGTACAAATTCGTACGAGTAATAAAAAGGTGGCTAATTCGTATGAATTCGTATGACCTCACTCGTACGAATTTGTACGATTTGTCTAAACCCACGTGATGGGTAGGTTTAGGGGCGGGGTCAGGGGTAGATCATTCGTATGAATTCATACGAATTGGGCAATTCGTAAAATACGTACGATTTAGCAAAAATCGCACTAATTCGTACGAGTGAGGTCGTATGAATTCGTACGAATTAGCCACCTCGTAGAATTCGTACGAATTGCCGTGAGATCAGGCTGGTAAAGCTGCTTTGAAACAATCTGTTTTGGAAAGCGCTATATAAATACATAATGGGGACTTGACAAACTGAACTTCCATAATGTTGCTCTGTTCCAGAACGTAGCCTTATATTTCAGCCCGTTCTCATCCTAGGTCGTCATATATTGACGCTTTTGACATTTCGTCTACATCGAACGCACATGGCACCCTTTAGCGTCAATATGAGACGCAGATAGAAATGGGCCAGAAGGCGCCTCCTAGCGGTCTAACCGTAACCCTACACCAGACCTAAACCTACCCATAACTGAACAAAGCTCTGTGCGTCTCATATACGTCTCATAGACGCTAAAGGTTGCCATGTGCGTTCGATGTAGACGAAATGTCAAAAGCGTCAGTATATGACGCCCAAGGATGAGAATGCGTTGTATATTTCACCCAGTACTGACCTGAGATTTGACCCTGCTGTATATGACTTGGTTTATTTCCAAGCTCAAACTGCACCATTTATCTGCATTCAGCATTCCTATAGCTCTTAACCCCAAGCACTATCAGGAGAAACAAGAGGTGTTGCCTTCCGAATAATTGTTTCCTTGACCTGCTTTGCTGCTTGTCTTTAATGGGACTGATGGCATTGTAAAAGCAGGGAGGTTGCGATTGCTCTACCTAAGACAGCGGGCCACATTCCAGATTCTCCATATGACAAACAGATGTGTAAGATGCCGTTTAGAAATAATCTGCTACTTCAACGCATGTAGGCAGAATTACACACATGCACTTAATGCCAATGGAGTGCAGAGCATAAAGTCTACTTTTTTCTGTCCTATTTGAAGTGAGAAAAAAGTCTGTCTTCCAGCTGAGAACACTTGGAATAAATAAACACAAATGATTTGTCAGCCTCAAAGAGAATTTACTGGCTGAATTTGCTTCAGCATGTTCTCTGCACTGTACAAAAATGGATGTAAGAAAATAAGAATGGGTTAGGAGACGTTTATGCTTTAAACCAATGGGGCGAAAAATCTGGCAATGCAACAAGACAACACAAGATTGCTTTAATCGTTTACTCGCCTTCATGTCTTTCAAAACCTGTATGATTTTCTTTCTTCCATGAAACACAAGTCGGGGAAGATTTTCAGGTAATTGTGACTCAGCTGTGTGAATCACCTTCCATTTTTGATATATGGGAATGACTCGAACATCCAGCGAAAACATCCATCTACTTTTGTGTCTCATGGACGAAAGACAGTCATGCTGGTTTGGAAGGAGTAAAAGCTTTGTACTAGCTTTGCAATTTGTTTCCTATGTGTTTTTATTGCTCTTAGGGCATGAAAAACAAGAATTGATTTTTATTTTATTTTTTTAGAAATTTTTCAAAGAGATTTTCAGATGTCCACTTGAGTGGACAGCATGCGGTTATGGTTTAAACTGAAGATATACTGTATTAAATAAGACAATAATCAATGTAGTGATATGTAGTGTATGTGAGTTTAACAAACTAATCAATACAATTACATCAAATCATGTGAAAACTATAAAATATATACAAAAAATATAAATGCAAAATATTGCAAAGGCTTATACAACTTCATACAAGTTGCACTTCGTGTATCTTTGATATCAGAACATGAGGACGTGATTCCATCAGAATTTTCTACAGCCTGTCAAGGTACAACTGTGGAAAACCACTCAGATGCTCCCTCCAGTGTACCAGAGTATGGAGATTTACCCTTATTAGCTGATAATTCTGATTATGTTCAAGATGGACATGCACATTTCTATGATAGCCCTCCTCTGAGAAAACCTAGCGATACGTTTTTTCAATCTCATCTGAAATGATCAGTGTTCAGGGTAACGCATTACAAGTAACATGCATAACGCATTCAGATTACTTTTTTTGATGTTACAAGTAAAGTAATGTGTTACAAGTAACATGCATTACCTAATCAGATTACTTTTTGATCTAACAAGTAATTAACTACAAGTAATGTGCATTACCTAATCAGATTACTTTTTGATGTAACGAGTAAAGAAATGCATTACAAGTAACATGCATTACGTAATCAGATTACTTTTTGATGTTATGAGTAAAGAAACGCATTACAATAACGCACATTACATAATCAGATTACTTTTTGATGTTATGAGTAAGGAAATGCATTACAAGTAGCATGCATTACGTAATCAGATTACTTTTTGATGTTATGAGTAAAAAAACGCATTACAATAACATGCATTACGAAATCAGATTACTTTTTGATCTAACAAGTAATGCATTACAAGTGTCATACATTATGTAATCACATGACTTTTTTCGATGACAATGAAAATTACATTCTAATAATACAAATACATTTATTTACAGTAAAAAAAGTCACTGCAGATTAAGTTTTTAAGTTTTAAGTTTCAAAAACAATATTCACATTATAATTATGAATTGTAGCTGAAATATAGCAGTTGATGCATGACGTCCACTACAGTGGACGTGATTAATCAGAGTTTTCTCTCAATCTAAAATCAAAACTTGGAAAATTTTACTGTGATATGACTTATTAGATATTGCTTGATGCTGCAATATTTTTTTTACCTACAAGAGTCTCCTAGGATAGAAGGAATGGGTGGATATTCCGGAGCAACTTGGCATGTCTGACTGACCCTTGGCCATCTTGGTTTGGAGGGGGAAAAAAATCGAAACACAACGGCTTGCCACTTGGTTGCAATTTATAGGATGATGCACCAGGGCCCAATGAAGAGGCTGATTTGCAACTTTGCCATAAAAACCCGTGCAAATTCAAGAAAATGCTTTTTTAATAGCTGTCCACTGTAGTGACCACTATGCGTGAAAGGGTTCATATCTGCTGACATTTTATTTTGATGCTCCCCAAACAGACATTAAACTGACTTTAGCTTTGCAAGTACGTCAAATTAATCTACTAAACCTAACCCTAACCTAACAGTCTACTACAGTCTACTAATATTCTAATGACTGGTTGTTATGTAGTTGCAAAGTTATAGAATGTCTAAAGTGGACTATTTAAATAAAGTTTTCCTAAATACACAAGGTCATAGGTGTTGTTTGCTGTTAAGACATGTCCTCACTTAATGAATGGCAGGTTTTGTCCCTACCACTTTATAAAGAAATTAAGTTAGTTTATTGAAATTAAATGTTATATCATGGCAGATTAGAATCTGGAATCCCTTGCATTCAGATTTACTGCAATAGACCAACAAGTCATGGTGGGACTGACTGACTGACGGACAGAAGGACAGATGGACTAAAAGTATTCATTTCTTAAAGGGGTGGTTGATTATGAATTAACTTTTCTAACTTTAGTTTTATGTTGCAGTTTGAGCATAAACAACATCTGCAAAGTAACAACGCTCAGTTCAAAGCAAAGGCAGATATTTGTTTTTAAAGAAATAATTTTTTAAGGACTACAACAAATGGCTGGTAGGGACTACACGACATTCCTCCGGGTTAGTGATCACTAACCCTAAAACGTACACAAAACCCGCCCCCGGGAACACGCAGGCCATGTTGAGAAGTTGTAGACGTGCACATTTGTGAGTCTGCTCAAGCTGTAGCATCCGTCTTTTCACATGCAATACAATACAGTATGTAACACAAATGCAATAGCATGTCACTCTGTAGGCATATTACAACAGTTTCCACACGAGCAATTTTATAGATTATCATGACAGAATATGCTAATTAAAGACTTGAAGATAGTTAACTCCACATCAGCAAAATAAATTAATCAACTAACCATTCAGAAACGTCCTTTGGTATTCTACATGTTGTCACTTCTTCTTGAGTCTCTCCATCATTGTCCGGCTCCAGTTTAAACATAAAAGGCAGAACAGTTTCTGACATTTTAGTGCTTGTCTGCGTGAGGTAATCGGAGCTGCTAACACACACACACATGGTGCGTTTAAGTCATCTTGTAAAGATCGTATTTACGAGTTGAACGCATATGAACGCTACCACAATGTCGTAGCCTAAATACGAGTGGGAAGCTCGGGATTTTCTTTAAGCCCCGATCTTTACGAGTTGTGGGCCTGTCAGTGAGAAACATGAGAACTTGAAAACAAAGGTATTTAGCAGTGATATTGTCAGGCTTTTTTATTTACAGCGAAGAAGGCTAATTGCCTAAACAGAATATGTCATTATAGCCTAATATAACAATGTAAATAATATGTAACAATGAAGCTTGCGGTGGCTTCATTAATGTTAAAAACATAAAAAAGCATAGCACACCTTAACCTTATGTACATTTCTTTGTTCTTCATTTTCCAGAACTAGAGTTAAAGAACCTTGCTATATTTTTGTGTAATTAATTAAGAGAAAGTATGCCGCCAAGTACACTCCGATGAAAGTGACTTGAACACACCTGCAGTCGTAAACACGACTTCCCACCTCGTAAATACGAACTTCCCACTTGAATGCACCAAATACACACAGGAGCTCTTGAAGCTCCGCCCTCTGTGCTGGTAGCAGCAGCTCATTTGCATTTAAAGGGACACACACAAAACGACACGTTTTTAATGACCCTCAAAAAAATTATCTGTGGGGTATTTTGAGCTAAAACTTCACATACACACTCTGGGGACAAGAGAGACGTATTTTACATATTGTAAAAAGGGCATCATACCACCCCTTCAAAAAATCGTACTAACCCATATAACTTTTTAGCGGTAGCTTATGTGCGTATTCATATTTTTAGGAATGCATGGCACATTTTAATTTTTTCAAAATTAATCAAGGATGTTTGTTTTATATATATAAAGCACAAGCACTTAAAAGGTTTAGTTCTGTAATACATGGTATGGAAGTTATGCTTGTATGTATTTATCAAATACTTACAGTGATTTTGCTGGGGGTCATTGGGTACATGTTTATTTGAAATTACCAAGCAAGTTTTTTTTATACAAATGCTCGATAAAACATCTGCCAACGTTTAACTTGACCCTCTCCTCTCTGTAGCATACTTTGAAAATGATCTTATTTTCTCTTTACTCTCGCTAACTATTTTACATCTAATTGCTCTTATATTCCTAGCAAAACCACACAAACCACATATTTTGGTTGCAATGTGATGTTTAAACATCGAGAGAGAGAGAAGGAAAGACAAAGAGACTGTGCCTCTGTCCTTTCTGACACGCGTGTGCTGATGTTTTTGCGTGTGCTCCGTGTGTGTGCGTGTGTGTGTGTGTGGTGGGGGGTGGCTGCTGCTCAGCATCTTGTTTGTCAGGCGTGGCTGGGGAATAAAGTGGGCAGAGCTTTAGCATTCCCCGCTGTGGAGGCAATGCACACAGCAGCCAAGAGTGACGCACATCGACTGCATTGGGGAGAGACTATCAAACTCACCGCACACAAGATGCCTGAACTAATACAACATGAATGTCAAACAGCAAATATCAAATCATACTTGAATTAGTACTGCCTGGTTTGTTTTTACAAAGACTAACAACTAACACCTGATTTTCAACTGTTTTATTTATTTAGTTATTGTCTATATGTATTTAATTTATGTATGTATGCACATTTTTATTTATTTGTCTATATATGAGTGTATTTTTTATTTATTTGTCATTTATATTTATTGACTGATTGATTTGTCTAATTATTGATTTACTGGTTACAATTTATTTAACAGTAAGTGTACTTACCCAAGAAAGTACTGTTAATAAAAGTAACTACATGACTTAAGGTTAGGTTTAGGGGTAGGTTCAGTGTTAGTACCTAGCTATTACCAATATAGTCTTTGTTATAACCCAGTTATTGTATACACGTTTGAACAGGACTGTAAAATAAAGTGCTACCGATGTACTAGTGCATGATTTTTCCAAAGGTTTTTAAGTGAAGTAATTGGACTGAATGGAACTATACAAATTATCATTGTTTTCAAACAGGTTTCAAAAACTCCAACCCCATCTGTCTTTCATCGCTCTTACGAATAGTTTGCGTTTGAGCTAGAATTTGACGTTGAACCACTCAAACAATCGCCGCACTTTTCGAATATTATTTTAGCACACTTCAAGGTCACAAATCTGGGAGAGCATTATGGATAAAAGTAATAAATTTGGGCAGAATAATATTTGGAATTATTAACCACCTGTTAAACGTGTAAATCTTTCATGAACAGCTGCAAATTTTTAAAGCTCTGCATTTTTTTTTAACTGCACAAAGCTGCTACTGTTCTCATTACTCTGAGCTCTGAAACTCAAGTCTCAAGTGGCTATTTTTAGCGTGGAAAACATCCCTAAAGTGTACAACACTTTTACGATTATTTTTCATTCATCTCCAGCTTGTCAGCTTAAAGTGACCAACAGTTCCCATGACGTCATCTATGAAGGGCCAACGGGTAGTGTGTGTCTGTAATGCCACCCTTCTGCCAAGTAGTGTTGCGCTTTTGAAATGCGTCTCATCACATTGTTCCAGCCAGTTCCGCGGATATCCACATGTCGTTCCTCAGAGAACTGCTTACTTTGGGTATAATGTCTGTGAAACATCCCTAAAGTTAGCATAAAACCCTAGCATTGTAGCAGTAACTTATGCAGGAGCAAACACCGCTCACATTTTCATTTGGTAATCTAAAGTGATCTTTTATTATATGTTCCACATGTGCTTCTTCTGGTCTTCTTAATTCTTGAAGAACACAGTGTAAGAAATACGAGTCAGCTTCATATCTAGTGGCCATATGTTCTGTATTTTTGCGATTAAGGGTATGGACTTGGCGTCTATGCTTGAGATGATCATAAACTGACCGTATAAATCAAAAGCTGTTGGTATAGGGGAATTCATATAGTTTGAGTTTTATCCCAAGAATCCACCAACATTTTGATACAATATATCATTACCTACTCCTTGGATTTTAAAAAATGCAATGTTTTTCGCAAGCATAAGAAAGGAATCACAGTGGGATAAAAGTACAATGCTTCCCCAACAGTCACTTTGTGCAAAAGCAAGAATATTATTATTTTTGTTTTGTTTTGAGGTTTTTATTGCCATAAAGTTTGTTAAATAACAGTCTGTTTAAATTTGACTTTGCTGTCCATCCATTTTTCTTCAGTCCAGTGTTTTATCATGAAACGAGTTAAATCTAGCCTCTACTTGGTTGAAAAGTAAGTATTGGAGAGGGAAGAGATGGTTGAGATGTTTGTAGTGTGATTTAAGGTAGCTCTGAGATGACCTCAGATCAGTTTCTGTTTATTCTGGATCGTCTCATGGTGAGGGCTGGCGGCCACCCACATGTGTGACAGATTTAGTTTGAGCCTGTAGGAATCTCTCGAATATGAGGCGAGAAATGCCATTACTAAAGGCCCGGTTCTCATCCTTGGCCAGATTTTCAGTTAGACATTCACATTATTGACTGTGGCTGGACACTTTTCACCATTGCTGGTTGAAAAAACCTAAAAAAGAATGTACCTTGAAAACTCTCATCTTCAAAAAACTAAATAAATAGACTTTAGTCAAGGTAGACACCATATTTACAAATGAAAACAAGACTATGAAGGATCGATGCGCAGTCTGTTGTACTGTCTTGAGGTCCTACACACTCTCACGGCAATTCACAACTATTTTACATTTTGGTGAATTGGTTGCTAATTCTAATGAATTCGTAAAATATGGTTTGTACACTTTCATATGATCTGCTTATGCCTCACTGACGGTTAAGTTTAGGGATGAACCTTCATGCTTCCTTCTGATAAACAATCGTATGCTTTCTTGCAGATCACATCGTACAAATTCATACGAAATTGGCACCAAATGTATGTTTTCATATGAGAACGGGTGGTCATGTCATGTCCAATTTTCAAAACACATGGTTTTTAAAGGGTTGGCATACCTCAAAATGAAAATGATCCCATAATTTACTCAACCTCAAGCCATCCTAGGTGTATATGCCTTTCTTCTTTCAGTCAAACACAATCAGAGTCATATTAAATATATATATATAAATATATCCTGGCTCTTCCCAGCTTTATAATGGGAGTGAATGGTACCACAGATTTTGAAGCCCAAAAAAGTGCATCCATCCATCATAAAAGTAATCCATACTGCTCCAGTGGGTTAAAGGCCTTTAGCAAAGTGATACGTTTATGTAAAAAATAAATAAATCGATATTTATTACTTTATAAACTATAATCACTGGCTTCTGGCAACAGCCGTATGCGAGCTCTGACCCGACGTACAACGTACTGACGAACGCGAAAAAAAAAAAAGGTAGCATCTGCTCTAACTAGGTCCTTAGTCACTAAAACTTTTTATTTTAGTCTTTTGTGGAATACAAATGGGATATTTTTTGTATCTTCACAATGTTCTTCATTAAAGTCTGGCTTTAGAGTTTATTATCCCTAACCATTAACAGACCTGAGGATGCCACATGGAGAACGGCATGAGTGCCATGGAGAATGGAGTGTGAAAAACTGACTAATGGACTGAAGAGTTTCCTGGACGTAGTGCAGTGAAACGGACCACACTGTAAAAAAGGAAAGCTGGCCTGACCCCCAGAGTCACATTTAGGCTCTCAGTGAATTATTTTCTGGAGTCCAGTTCCAAATTCCCACATTGGCTCCTAATATTTTACCATTGTTTATCAGAACTGAACTATAGCTGATCCCTTTTGAAGGGCATTCTAAATAAAGTCTTGGAAATGAATTAAAAAAAACTTTACTATTTGGAAGAGAGGTTTGGCAGAGAAACTGGGATATTGTAGCTTTGTACTGGAACAAATCCATTAGAAAAGTAAGAAAAATAAGACGTTATTATGGTCTTAAAGGTGAATTTGTTCCTTTACAGATTCCTTGACACATTCATTATGATGATTTTTTTACGAAAAAAAAGAAAAAAAGAAAAAAATGAAATGGCTTAAAAAGCTAATTTTTCTGTCCTGTGTTGACACATTTTCTGTGTGATTTAGGAGTATGCTAGCATATAGATGACCTCAGCGCCAACAGACATTTACTCCACAACTGAGGGTTCTAAAAGTCGCAAACCTTTATGCTTTTCACATTTAAACCTCTTCATTCTTTTTCTCTCAGAGAAATTGTGCCTTTGCACAAACCTGCTTGGCAAATCTACAGCCCATTTGACTTCAACTGAATTCCTTTATACTCTTGATGCACAGTAGGTCAGTATACAGTTCATCAATGCTCCCTGGATTTAGCAGCTGAGTAAGTTCAGAATGGCCAACTGCTTCTCGTAATGCAAATGCATTTCAATTTTGACAAATGCAATAAAAAAAAGTGTTATCAGCCGCTATTTTTTATTTCTTTTTGCTGCATTATTTTAGCCTGGATTTCCCCATGCTGCCTTGCACGCAGCACGATTTTATTCACGCTGCTAGGCAGCCTGGACACCATGGACCAGATTTTCCCCTCACAAAGGGAACCAATCACAGAACGGGGAGGGAGCAGCAAGACGATGACGACGTCTATGTGACACACCGAATCAGTTAGTTTATATCTATGGATCCAACATGGCATCAGACGCGAAGTTACCTTTCGATGCAGCCTTAGATAGTGTTCTAAGTAGTTTAGAACGCAAGTTTATTTCTTCTTCTTCCTCGTCGAATTTCTGTCGCTCTACATAGGTCATCTGGTATAATTAAAACGATTGGCTATGAGCTACGTACAGGCGCATTTGATAGACATTCGTAGCGCCCAATAAACGGCTCTGGGCATTCGTAAACCACGCCTCAAATACGAGAAAATGAACATGTGGTTCCCAGTCCATGTCTCAATGAGAAGAGGTCTGACGTTAGCCAGGCTAGCATTATTTACCAAAAGTTGAAGATTTTATTTCTGAGATGATAACTGTTCAAACAACTGCCTACTGTTTCACAACATGCTAGGGTTCCATTTTCAATATAACCCTTGTTCTGAAAATGGCCAACTCCTTCCCATAATGCAATGCACTCAACATGCAATGTGCTTGACTGTGACAAATGCAACAGAAAAAAAAAGCATTTTTAACCATTTGATTGCAAGTTTTTGGGAAGTTGTTAATTTCTAAGTCGATAACAGTTTAAACAAGTGCATACTGTTTCACATTCTATTTTTTTATATTGGATAGAAATAGTACAGTATGCACTAAGAAGCATGCTAGTGTTGCATTTCCAGTATAACCCTCATTTTGAGCTGTCTTGGAGTTGATAGAGGTGATGTAGACATATGTGAATGTGGATGTCATTTTTATGGGTTGTATCTGTTTCTCATTTGTCCGTATATGTTACTAGTGGACAGCATAAGACACAGTCCTCAGGCGAAGTGCACAATACCCAGTTGTATTGCCATTTTTCTGGCAAATCACTCAAGTAAATGTTGTGAAACTCTGTTCTAGGCTAGCTGCCCGTTATTGGGTTTTTACTGGGGGGTTATGTTGGATTAAGTCAAAAACTGTGGTTTTGCATTTGGACGGGCAGCCAGTGGGGCAGTTTAGTGATGAGTCGTGGCGGAGGGATCGTTTTTAAAGAGACTGGGATGAAACAGGGTCTGAATTGAGCTAACCCTCCCATGACGACTTATGAAACGGATCAAAGCGATGAGTCATTCATTTCCTCTCTGGATGATTTTTCACTCCCTCATTCCCAGGGGTGTGTTCTAGAAGTTTCGTAATATTAAAAGTCTGTTTGCTGGACCCGCTCAGTTTAAGAAGTATTATGAATGCAATATGCTGCATGTATAAGGTGTTCAGCAAAACAATGTATGACAATGTGGTTGGCCTGTACAATTGTCTTGCTACAGACATGCATGATACATCAACTCAGGCTGCCTGTTCAGAAGAATCTTGGGTAAAGCATGACAGACTGGGTGAGTTTCATATCTGAAGCTCTAAGCGGGGTAGGCATAAACCTTTTTCTGTAAAACTGTGAGCATTTGTGCCAACAGAAACAGTCTGAAGTCTCCTGCCAGCAGAACAGTTTTATAGGCCTCTTCATAGGTTAAAGTCTGTTGCTTGAGAGGACGTGAGAATTCACACCTACATTTTTTTTTCAGGTTGGTTTTGCACAGTAGTTGAAATGTAACAATAATGGGATGTGTCATCACAGTGATATGACAACATTGTGAATAGTCTAGATCAGTAGTTCTCAGTTGGCTTTGTTTTAGAACCCAGATTTTACATTGGAAATCAAAGTGGCACAAAACAAAACCAAGATTGTTTAGAGTAAAGAAATGTTTATATAAAAAATAAATAGTATATATATATATATATATATATATATATATATATATATATATATATATATATATATATATATATATATATATATATATATATATATATATATATATATATATATATATATATATATATATATATTATGAACTCCATAGGCCCAACAATATGCGGAGTCATTAACATGGCATATAGGCTAAGAAAGACATTTCGGTTTCTAGTGTCTCTTGAACGTATTATACTCTCAAAATAAGTCAATAATTCACTACACAAAACATATTGTGGTCTGCACAAACCATGTTTATCCTGGCGAAGTGAACCCCTATTTAATGTAGTCTGGGTTATATTTTATTTTGAGTAGTTTTACTCATGATTTTAGAGGATAAGGGCATGTCAGATGAATTTGCACCAAAAAATATATAGACTGACTGGCGTTTGACATCAACAAGTATAAAGTATGGGAAGTACGTTCTCCTCTCTTTTAACCTATTTGATTTTTTTCCATCAATGCATGATTATACATTTTTTTGCATTTTATTTTTCACATTTAGCATTTGTTTTTGGGCTGTGTCTCACTAGTTAAAAACTACTGGGTTAGTTTTGCTTCAGATTATTCATACAGATCATACAAAGTAAACAGAATATCCTTAAAATCAAACACTGAAATTAATTTGAACCTGCATGAACTCTCTAGACCCGACAATGTGCAAAATTACATAGGCCACTGTGTAAGAAAATGTCAGTCTCTAAATGTCTATTTAAAAACTGAAACTGAACTCAAACTCAAGTTTTAATGTTCTCAGCAGTCAATAATTCCACATATTGTGGTCGGCCCAAACCATGCTTATCCTTGCTGAAGTGAACCCATATTATTAGGTCATATTTTAGTTTAGTTTGCTTAGTTTTATTTGTGTTTGAGGATGAGGGCATGCCATGCAACCTGCCCAAGTTAACCTCCAATTTTCTATTTATTTTTGCCATTTATGCATATGGTTGTTGTATGTTATTATTCACATTTAGCACCCATTTTAGGTCCTACCAATTGAGAATATCCAATCAAACTGGTTTCAAAATAGCCTAACAGTCTAAGCTCAAAGTGTACTTAAGGTAAGTCAATTTTTGGAGCAAACTAGCTTTGAAAGCATAAGATCCCACCCTCCCTTCAGAGCGTCTCCAAAGCCACACCTCCTTCAAAACACATGAACACGTACAGCAGGGAGCAAACAAAAGCATCGCGAAAAAACGGCGTTAAACTACCTCATGACTCAAACCATATAACATTACATTATTAATGAACATAAACAACTTAAAGAGCTCTGACCTGTACCATCTGACTGCTGCAGATTCATTTCGGCGTTCCATTGAGAAACATAAATTAGAGTCACAAACCGCTCCGAGTATAACGTCACGGGTTTCCATCTCTTCAAAACTACAGTAGTTATGGCGTGAACGTAGCATTAGCTCGTTGTTTTGGTTCAGGAGGAACTGTAAAAGGTGGCTGTTTTTTCTGTTGCGGTGCTCAGTGACTGACGTCTGTCTAACTCTGCATAGCATAAACGCGCTGATGACGTGTGATGTCTGTGCGAGCAGGTGTGCGGAGGTGTGAAAATACATATGCTGACAGACAGGTAGGACATCGTATCATTGCATTCAGACTAAATACAATGAGTGAACGAACATTTTATTGTCCTACACCTTCCACAGACCACATATGTGTATATATAAATACATTTAGACTGCTTTTAGTGATTGCTATCTGGATGTGAGACTTTCAACCAGTATAACAAAAAAAAAAAAAAAAAAAAAAATCTGGAACAAATCACATACCCTGCCTTAATGAAAGATTCATGAAATTCTCATTACCACTCTCTCAAACAAAATATCATATTATTCAGTGCTCTGGCCTTATAAAGTCCCTGGAAGAAAAAAAGAACAATATTCAGTGTTTGTGTAGAAGCAGTGCATGGGAGCAGTGTTTGCCATTTAAACATTAGCACTGGCACCGTTTGAAAGGAATCCAATATTTGTTTAATCTGTTATGCTTTTTACAGTTGCCTATCACTCTAGGTATGTGTCACATCCTGCTCTGAGACAAGAAGGTTGAGGATCCAAATACAGTTTTATTGAAAGGGTAATCCACAATCGTAGTCAAAAACAGGCAAGAGGTCAGAGCACAGTAAATCAGTCCAATCAAACAAACAAATCCAGAGGGCGAGACAGGAATGGGAAAACCAGAACACAGGCAGATATCCAGGAACATAGAAAACAATGGAATTGCTCAGAAATGCAGTATAAACACTAATCAAGACTTTGCAGGGAATGACAGAAAGAACCAGGCTTATATAGGGTGAGCAAACAAGAAGATGAGACACAGGTGAAAACAATGAATGCTGATGAGTCCAGGCAGAGAATTATGGGAGATGTAGTTTGTGAGAGAATGCCAATAGTCTGATGTGGAGTGCCCTCTGGTGGCTTTCAAGGGCACTCCAGCTGGTGAGCGTTACAGTGTGCTTATTAGAACAGTTTGTTATCTAGATGTGGTCCTTGTTTTGCATTTAGAACGAGTGCTTGCTAAACAGAGCTGTAAAAATATGAAAAATATAGTTTTTTTTTTTAGTTTTTTTGTTTTGTTTTTGTTATCTGAAGAAATGAAATGCATCCACCATTGCTCAACAGATTTCATTTGAAGTAACAACATTCCAGGCACTTCTTGGCAACAAAGCCACATTCATTGCATACATGAAATGTTTTTTCAACAGCCCCCTTGAGGCAAAATTGACTGATTAAGATAGCGATGATATATTTTCTGTCTTTAAAATAAATATCTTTTTTTCAATCTAGGTTAGGTGTTTCTTTTCCATTTGTCTTTTGCTCTAAAACAAGCATCCACACGAGAAGATGAGGTGAGATCGTCAAGAGCAAGCGATTTTCCCAGGTGATACTAATCCAGACTTTGGTGTCCTTAAACGTCTTGTGCGCCAGGTACTATAAATCCACATTCATAAACTTTTGAAAAAAGCAGAACGAAAGAAACCAGAAAAATGACACTCTCTTGCCAGAGGAGAAACCACACACAAGTTCTGCTTCATGCTGGAATTTAAACATACCTTGGCAGGACAGTTGCTAATAGAGCCTGCCCCCCTCGACACATAGCGGCCCCCTCTGTTCTGGCTTTGCACTCTTCACCGTACTCGAGAGACGCCAGTGTAAGCGCACATAAATACAACAGCCCTCTGATTGCGGCTTGGGCCCACCGTTGAGCTGAAACATGTTGTGTAGCTAATCCTCCTCTCTGAGTTATAGCGCTGGCATGCTTGTGTTATTAGCTAGGCCTGATGACAGCTGGGAATGTGACAGGATTTCAGGTTAATGTTCCAGGCGCCCATGTCACGTCGCTGGGATGGTGAGCGTCGTTGAATGATAAAGGACCGGGAGATGAGACTTAGCAAGTCGTCACTGGCCGTTTTTGGCACTTATCTGTCAGCTTTCATGTTGCTAACGCTCGCTGACACAGTTGTAGCGGAGAACAGGAGATAAATTTGCTGATTGGTGTGGAAGCGTATGATTCAAGCTGATCTATCGCCTTGTGAAGGTGGAAAAAAAAGAAAATGCATGTAATTTTTTTAGCGTAAGGCTACTGTAAAAAACTGTAAAATGTTTAACATTTGATTAAATGTAATTTTACTGAAAAATACTGTTAAATTCATGTTTTTTGTAAGTAAAAATGATGAATTACTATATAATGTACAGTGAAAAAACTTTTTTGTCTTGTTTTCCTGTACAAATATCTAAACATTTTTAAATCAAACTACATGTACTTGAAGCAAAACGACTTGCGATATTAGGTGTTGTTAACTGAAAACAAAAAGAATAAAAAAAAAGAAGTGAGTTAATGCTTCAAATAAAATAATAATAATAATAATAATCTGCCAGTGGGGTCAGAAAAATAATCTTGTTTTCCCTTTTAATTAATTTTATTTTTCTGGCCCCACTGCCATTTTTTCCCATTACTTCTCAAGTAAATCAAGTGAACATACCTTAATTTAAGAATGTTTAGATATTTAACTTGAAAACCACAAAAATACTGAGGAAGAAAATATTTGTTTACAGTTTACAGAAAACCACAGTTACAGAATTCCCTGCATGAAACATCAAATATGATTATATTTTACAGGTAAGTTTCTAGGTAAGAGAGTCTGTGTTCTCTAGATGAGGCCAGACAACTTGTGATGTGTGTGTGTGTGTGTGTGTGTGTGTGTGTGTGTGTGTGTGTGTGTGTGTGTGTGTGTGTGTGTGTGTGTGTGTGTGTGTGTGTGTGTGTGTGTGTGTGTGTGTGTGTGTGTGTGTGTG
The DNA here is from genome assembly GCF_964197995.2 of Scardinius erythrophthalmus. Classification (NCBI taxonomy): domain Eukaryota; kingdom Metazoa; phylum Chordata; class Actinopteri; order Cypriniformes; family Leuciscidae; genus Scardinius; species Scardinius erythrophthalmus. The sequence goes on from NC_138239.1 coordinate 25,258,541, forward strand.
TGTGTGTGTGTGTGTGAGATGATGAGTGGCAGGCAGCTGTGATTCGTTAGTACTCTGGTGACTGTGAAGACTGAGTGAGTGAGGGAGAGCATGGTGTGATCGTGACAATATAATACAGATTGTTTCAAAGCAGCTTAACAGGAAAATAATGATCAACTATGGCAGCCATTATAGTTTCTAAATGTTTTTAGGGTGCTATTTTTCATGGCAAATACCATAGTGTGTTTTATAGAAATGAAATATTGTTTGTGTGCACGATATAATGATCATGGCACCAGTTATTCATAAAACGATGGAGTAAAGCATCATAAAAAGTCGCACACTATAGTATGCGGTAGACTTCTTCAGCATTTCAGCATGAAACTGAAGTTGCAAAGTTTTCTTCCCTATTGTGATGTATATCTGAGTGAAACTGCTTCTTGAACAAGAAAAAATTTAGGGCGGGTCTTGATTTTATCCATCAGGAATTGATTGGATTGTTGGATGGTTCTGGTTTGCTATTGGTCGATCTCATGTGAGTGACAGGTTGCCACACCAGTAAACATCATCAGAGACAAGAGAAGTCGCTGCAAGAGGGAGGGAAGTTATGTTTAAAGATTATGAGGGCGCATGAAGTGCACAGATAAATAATTTATAATAAATATTGCAATATTCCATTAAAAAAAGAATTGCCAATTATGATTTCATGGTGACTTTAACAGGCAATTCACATGTTTGGATCATAGTCGTGGAGTGATGTTGTACTATTAAGCAGATTGCAAGATGATGAGTTGCTTGAATTAATTTGTCTCATTTGCATGACTTGTGTAGTGAATTGGGTGCTAAAACAGCGCAGCCAGTACAATTAAATAGCAGAGGCGCAATCCACTCTTAGTATACATTTTTGGATGGGTAGGCCTATTTAAATCACTTGTATGTAACAGAACCCTTAGTTTTAAAGTGAAGTTCTCTGAGTCATCTTTATCTGAACGTTCAGAAAAATAAATTCTGTCTGTCAGTGAAAAGAAAGGGAATTTATCCAGTCTAAACATCTGTCTTGGTGTGGGTGATAAATTCAGAGCGGTGTAACTGCCCCTCAGTTAAATAACTGACGTGGGCCAACTTTTCCAGACGAAAACACTCCGAGCAACCGTGGATATGGAATAAAGATAGTAGCCATCTGGACAGTGTTCAGAAATTCTAATGTGTAACCAGCAAAACTTCCCAAACCAAACACAAATCTTTAGGAGTGTTGGACACGAGTCAGTTCATTATCTCAGCTTTTGAGTTCATACTTATCTACTGGTCTTCCACAAATAGAGCTTAATGAAGCATTTTTTAATGAATATCTTTGAACCTGATCAGCATATGTGGAATACATTTAGGCACGTTTACACCACTGTCTGGCCTAAAACTAATTTCCTCCAAAGAGAAGCTCCAGCGTTTAAGGTCTCGGTCGTTCTAACACCTTGTGATCTAACACCATCGTCCTTGTGATGGATGCCAAACATTTGGAGTGGTTTAACCATCCCGGCTAGAATAACTAATGCTATGCCTATCCGATTCTAACAGAGTGTTTTGGATAGGCTTTATTCCAGATAAGCAGCCAAGATAATGGAACATGTTGCTCAGCTCCAGTAAGGGCAGGCTTGAAAAATCTGTTATGACCTGAGTGACTCTATGAGATTATTATAAAAATTGAAATGTATGCATGCTCTATCTGATCTTGGGGAAAGGAAATGCAATGTACAGATAGTCTGATTAAAACAAAGTTTTAAAAGTTTGTGGAAGTTATTTAATAATAATAATAATAAAAAATGTTAATTGATTATTAATGAGGCATGCTTTTTTAAAATTGTAATAAACCTTTTGTTTTGTGCTGTTAACAAACAAGTAATATCATATATTATTATATTATACTCCCTATATATACATATATTATTATTTATAATTAAATATGTTTTATATACACATAAATATTTAAGATATGTTCATTTTACTTTTCTGGATTCTTCTGTTTACAAAGCTAAAATATATTATCATATTCATTTTATATATTATATTATACTCTCTATATATACACACATATTATGTGTATTTTATATTAAATATATTACATATATGTAATTTAATATTTTTTTATTTTTTATTTTTTTTGCTGTTAACAAAAAGATGAGTAAAAGTTAAAATATTATATAATATCAATTATATTATAGTATATTATATTATACAATTATTTTAAGATTTGTTTCTATTTCATTTTATGAATATAAAAATGTACTTTTTGCTGTTAACTAAAAACAGTATTTTTATGTTTTATATAGAATTTTATATAATTACTATATTATATTCCCCATAACACATATAGTTATGTGGTTTATAATTCTGAAATAAGATATAATATTATTTTTCATTCCATTTGCTAAATCATCCTGACAAATAGCTGCTTCCCATTAAATCTTTGAAAAACATTGCTCGTTCACTGCTTGTTTGTCTCTGTGGTGGAATGAATGAGGTGTGGACAGTTTTAAATGTGAGAATGTTTTCCGGAGGGTCTAGGGGTAGGTGAGTGTGCTCATGGAGTGCAGGTGCAGTCCTGGGGAAGGTTTGCTGTGGTGATTGATGCTGTGCCGGTGTGCGTGTGTGAAGTGTCAGTCCAGGGTTTAGCTGGGGGTTGTCGAGGTTCTAGCCTGCCAGTAGTATGGAGGAAATGAAATCACATAAGTGCCGCAGTGGAGCAGTCACCCAACTGAAGTGCTGGTTCTGCTTTTGGTCAATAAGTAGCAGCTGTGGCCTGATGAACATGCGCCTGTGTTTTGGTGGTTACCCAGGGTGACGCTAATGCATCCTCAGAGGACTGCCTCATGGTCTCTTTAGATTAAATCAGAGTTGGGCTGTATAGTGTTTAAGCATCTAAAGAAAAGTTCTGGCACTTTTGTTGATCTATGAATATTATACTACATATTTTAATGCATTATCATTTGTGAAACTCGCGTTTTCTTGCATAGGCCTATCTATATTTTTCTATGTTCTTAGTATAATATCTATAGTATTTATGTTTACAGTGCTATGCATAAGTTTAGACACCCATGCTAAAGTTGACTAAAAAGAGGAATAAAAAATCATCTTTTGGAAATTGAACTTAATGCCTTAATTTAAAAAATTAGGAAAAATCCAACCTTTAAGGACACAAATTTTCTTTGTGAATGAATAATGTATCGTAAATAAATAAATGTTCTTCCTTAAAATACAGGGTGCATAAGTTTGGACACCCCTATGTTAAATTCCCATAGAGGCAGGCAGATTTTTATTTTTAAGTATTTTTATTTTATTTTATTTTTTGGATACTATGCATCCTGATAAAGTTCCCTTGGCCTCTGGAATTAAAATAGCCGCACATCATCACATAGCCTTCACCATACCTAGAGATTGGCATGGAGTACTTTCCATAAGATCATCTCTCAATGCAAATCAAACCAGCTATTAGGCTAACTGAAATAAAACCATGCCAATCTCTAGGTGTGGTGAAGGCTATGTGATGATGTGGGGCTATTTTAATTCCAGAGGCCAAGGGAACTTTATCAGGATGCATGGTAAAAATTAATAATAAAAAAAAATACTTAAAAATAAAAATCTGCCTGCCTCTATGGGAATTTAACATAGGGGTGTCCAAACTTATGCACCCTGTATTTTAAGGAAGAACATTTATTTATTTACGATACATTATTCATTCACAAAGAAAATTGGTGTCCTTAAAGGTTGGATTTTTCCTAATTTTTTAAATTAAGGCATTAAGTTCAGTTTCCAAAAGATGATTTTTTTATTCCTCTTTTTAGTCAACTTTAGTATGGGTGTCTAAACTTATGCATAGCACTGTATATTCTTTGCATTTATATCAAAAATGTATTGTGTTGATGAGAAAAAAAGCCTTCTCATATTGTACAATTGCATGCAGTGTGTTTAATTAAGGGAGTGTTCACACTTCGCATGTTTGGTTCTATTAAAACGAACCCTGGTGCGATTACTCTGTTAGTGCGGTTGATTTGAATAAGTGTGAACGCTGCCATCTGAACCCTGGTGCGCACTAAACAAGCGGACTGTGATCCACATTTTCTGCTTCCCAAATTAACTCTGGTGTAGCTCGAAAATACAAATTTAACATGGACCAAAGAGGTCTAAATGAACCAAAACAGGACGTGATGTCACAAGAAGCAACTCTAAAGAGTATCGAGCATACCTGGTTCCTCTCGTCAGGAGCTACGTTGCCCATTACAGTTCAGTACAGGCGTCAGAATCACCGTCTACTTGCAGCAGATATTCGTGTGTGTGACGGAGGAATTCCTGCTGCTGTTTTGAATCATTTACACATTTTATAAACTGTTCGTACGCAAGTACAACGAGCACATTTTGCCCAGCACACAGCATTGTTTTGGATGTTCGTCAAGTTCCGTCGCAAAATATATATCATAAAAGCTGTTTTGTTTTGTATATTTAGGTTCAGAGTTATAAATGCCAGTGTGACACTAACAGATGATGACAAACGACAAAGTAAATGTATCATTGTTTTGTTTCGTTTTTTTGGTCCGGTCAGACCAGGGGGCCAATGTTTCGGAAAAAACTGAAGCTTCCCCGGGCGCCGCCATTGATTAGCAGACCCTCACCTGCTGTTAGCATTCCATTGACTCCCATTCATTTTGCCGTCACTTTGACAGCGAATAAATTTACATCTGAGGCGTTTAAAGACTCCATTTGTCCATTATTTATTTCTAAAGAAACACGAAAATGTATAAAAGGCTCCATTACCTTGTATCTTACGTTATGGCCCCATAAAAGCAGTTTTTGTAAAAATAGGCTAACGATTGCGTCATAACCACGCGACTCTCAGTCGCACAGTAAAGAGATTACCGTATGGACAGGAGGAGAAGCTCGCAGGCAATCGGGGAGACGTGGAGGCAAAATGACAAAATAATTAATCAGAATACTTAGCAAAAGTTTCTCCTGCTCCTAACTCATGGACAGCTCCAGGGAATGATTCAGATTTCTCTTGGCACAGCTACTAGAAGACAGACGGGTTGCTCATGTCACATCTACGTCGTCAAGCTCAGTTTGAGTCTGCGCAGTACGCTCAGCCATCAGGAAGTGAGTGCTTCTAATTGACTTCACTTGTCTCCGTTGAATCCAATGGGGTCGCTGTGTCCATTTCTTTTACTGTCTATGGGTCAGACCAAATACGATCCAATTGAAATCAGATTTAGCAAGTGTGAACAGCAAAAAATCTAATGAAATGCAATTTTTTTTACAAATCTGTTTTGAGCTCCAAAGGCTACGTTCAGACTGTCGGTTCAAATACGATTTTTGTGCATATCCTATTGAAATCCGATCAGATTTAGCAAGTGTGAACGGCAAAAAAAATATCACATGAAATGCGATTTTTACAAAATCCGTTTCAAGCTACATCCATATGGGGTTTGACAGAAAATATAATATAACAGAGAAATGTTGTAAATAAGACAACATCTGTACTGCAAACCCCATATGGTGTGGTTGTTGTTTTTGCCGTATGCCTACCAAAGCAACATCATTACCATAGAAACCAATGCAGATATTCCGGAAAATAAAAGAGCGGCATGAGACACAAATCGGATCTGAACAGTCGCGATTCACAAAGTGTGGACAGTCGATCTTTTTAGATCAGATTCCAATCGGATATACACAAATAATCGGATTTGGACTGACAGTGTGAACGTTGCCTAAGTCCTAGTATGTGCCTTCTGACACCAAATTGTAACAGCTGTTAATTATGTATTATGTGCACAACAAAAGTGGTTTCTCGCCAAACTCTGACAGCATCTGCAATCACATACTTTGTGAATTTCAGAAGAAATGTTTAGCAAGAATGAATCACATCCTGTTTCATTTGTCCAACTGATCATCATATAAAACATCTGATGAACTACTCTTTCATTTCCTATAGCCTAGTCATTTCAAGTTCTTACATTCCTTTTTTAACTGAATAATTCCTGGTAAAGTGACTATTGTTCACAGTTATCGAAGTTATTTCACTGGCCTATAGGACCTTTAATTCGACTGTGCTCCTGCACAACTCAAGAATCAGCAGAAAAAGAAAACATCAGTTGAGTCAGTAAATGTTTTTTAAGGGGTGCTGGTTCCTTTTGTAGGACTTGAATGTCAATATGGGTGTCAGGTTTCATTGTAAAGTCCTTCCTGTGAACCTCTTCACCTAGTCAGAAAGGAGATTAAAGAGTGGATTGTGCATCTATAGAACACAATCCCAAAGTTATCACATAGCTCTCTGGAATACTGGATTCTGAATGATCAATATTAGAAAACTACAGTCAGATATGTTTATATAATGAAACTGTAGTTGTCCAGTTGTCCCGTCTCTCTTCAAAAACTAAAATAAGTTCAGCTAAAAATGTATATTTAATGTCCAGTTAATAATTATTTTTATTTGTGTAAGTAGTCATGCAATAAGTGGGAGTCAGTGAACATTATCACAAAATAGGGTGACTTCAGGGTGACTCAAAACCCTTCTGACTTTATCTTATCCCTTACTTCACAACTAAACAGCGCCTTGTCAATTACTAACCATGTCTTTCCAATTCATAAAGAAGTTCTCTGTTTATGCCATCTTTCTTTCATTAGTACAGCCTGTATGATATCTCTTGTGGACAGAAGAGAAAAACCTCTAAAGGTAATCATCAGCCAACATCCTGAGTCAATTAGCTGTGACAGGACAGAATAAAAGGAGATTACATTAGAGCGGTGAAACACGACTCCACCTCCAGGATTCGGGAACCCCACGTTTTTTTATGGGCATCTCCATTCAAGGATGTAGTAGGAAGCATGCATGGATTCACGTTTGTTTAACAGGCGGATATACTTTATAAGCAGGCGATGAATACCATACAAGCTTACAATACATCATCATTTCAGGGTGGCATGCAAATATTGATCAAGTAAGATTGAACAAACTCCTAACTCCAAGTATTGAAATTCAGCGCTCAACAGTGTTTTTTTTTTTGTATCACAGAGATACTTTTATAGTTTTTGTTAATAGTTTGAATTAGTTTTTATGTTTATGTTTTCCATTTCAATTTAATTTTAGTTAGAGTTAGTGATCTTGTTGTGTTTTTTCATTTTTATTTAAGTTTTAGTTATTTTAGCACATCACGTTATGAAATGAGAAGTCTTTGTTAACAAGCAAATTTTTTGGATATTTTATTTTATTTAGGTTTTAGTTGTAGTTTTAACCACACTGAACACACAAGTAACCACATAGCAACACCCTGGCAACCACAAAGAACACCCTAGCAACTATCCATAACACCCTAGCAAACAAATAGCAACGCCCTGGCAACTACCCAGAACTCCCAAGCAACCACATAACAACACCCTGGCAACCACATAAAACACCCTAGCAAACAAATAGCAACGCCCTGGCAATTACCCAGAACACCCAACAACCACATAACAATCCCCTGGCAACCACCCAGAACACCCTATAGCAACTACCCTGAACAACCTAGCAAACAAATAGCAAGCAACACCCTGGTAACTACCCAGAACTCCCTTGCAAACGCATAGCATTGTCCTGGCAAGGGACTCATAAATTTTGGGGCATCTCGCCCGGGGGGCGGGGTTACGTCCTGCGTCACATCTCTAATGCGGGTTCTCGTCGACCAGGGTCAGCGCGCACACAGGCAGGCACAGAACTAGCTAGCGAACCTAGGTCTTAAATCTAATAAGTTATGTTTTTTACAACACGTTTTTGATGGAAAAGTGATGTTTAATTTCCATAGTCTTTGTTTTGAACGAAAGCGAAATCAGGAATCGCGGTCTTTCAGTTTGTTTATCGTTGCCTAGCTACCAAGGGTTGTACAAGATGTTTTTTTTTTTTTTATTGCATTACAATATAAATCAATACAATGGAAATAACACAAAACAATGAACATGAACATGTGGGGATACAGAGAAAATGAAAGTAAATAATAACAGTAAATAAAATACAATTACAATTTACATAAAACTTGTTCTATAATACAGGATGTTTTCAAAGCTTTTTTATTGGAGGGGATTTTTTGAAGTGAAGACAATAATAACTAAATCATAAGCAAAAATTTTGCAACTAGGTTTGAATTTAAGGTATCTTGCTTTGTGGATGTGGTATTTTCCCATCATACAGAAAAAGTTTAATATATCATCTAGCTTTTTATTTTCAGAGACATCAGAGTGAAAAATAACCTTACTGACAGAAATATTACATAACTGATAAAATGCAAGAAATATGGAAGCTGAAATTTGAAGCCAAAATTGTTTAGTATAAGAACATAAGTAAAATAAGTGTAAAATAGATTCTTCCTCCTCTTGGCAAAAAGAGCATAGTGGGGAAATATTACTGTAAAATTTACTTAGATATTTATTACAAGGGTAATAACGGTGAATATTTTTAAAATGGATTTCTTCTATTTTATTATGAAACAAAAATTTGTTTGGCACTGTCCATACCTTATGAAAAGTGATATTTGGGAAAAGCGCTAACCATTTCGGTTGTACAAGATGTGCTGTAGCCTTAATTACAATGGCCAAGTCGCGTTTCATATTAACAGATGAATAGGCTTCGCTCAGTTTATTAAATACATCCAACCTGAAATGTCTCTTACAAACTATGATGGGACAATGAATCAATACACTGACATGGCAATGCTAGACAGATAGTCTACTTTGTTTGCACAGTCCTACCGTGATTTTCAGGTTGGATGTATTTAATAAACTGAGCGAAGCCTATTCATCTGTTAATATGAAACGCGACTTGGCCATTGTAAATAATTAAAGGGACACTTCACCCATTTGCATTAAGCTTTGCATTGTTAGAAACCCAGTCATACTATTGAATGGTCGTGCAACACTCTCTCATTTTCCCCTGAGACGGGAGAAATCTGTTATTTACCTCTTACACTTCCTCCTACAATGACGCAAAAATCGTCATTTTGCGTCATTGTAGGAGGAAGTGTTACAGGGGGGGATTTCTGTTAAGACTACAGACACTAGTTTCTCATCTTTCCCAGGGTGGGGCGCGCTCACGCTACAGACCTATTACAGATCAGTGGCTGGGACTTTACTCTCTGAAACTGAAAGCAATATCCTCCATCTTGTTTGAAGCTAAGCTAACAGGCGCTGTGGAGACAGATGTAAAGTTATGACAATAGCGGAGGAGAGTGCTCAATATGATATAGAAGAAGAGGATTTCGGAAGTCTGGTGCTTGAATCAGGTGTTTGTGGCTACCTTTACAAGCCGCATTATAGCGAAGAGCAGCCGAGGCAGAAGACCTGCCTGCCGCGGACGAGGAGCCCGGACTGGCTCGAGTTAGGGCGGACTGGTGGCGCCGGTGATCTCACAATGCAGCTACGAACCGCTACGAACACAGAGATAGAGTCCGTCTGCGGCAAAGAATTTCAACGATGACAATTTCTCCTGGACGAAATCTCTGAATCAGAGGAGGACACGGACGTTTGTGTTGAGAACTATCCTAGTTTCGCACCGCATATGTTCTGACTGAACATCCAGGTACCATGCAATAATTCACCTTTTCGAAAGAAATACAAACGAGGAGTAATGCACTATATGAGTTCGCCAACTAACTAGACATTTTGTGTGAATGTGAAATGAATTTCAAGCTCTGGTAGTAGCTAGCCTTGTAGACGGAAGAGTGATTTCTCTTATAGGCAGATATGCGCTTTCTGGATTAGTGGGAGTGGCTTGCGGAGCTGTGCAATGTGGTGCATTGTGGGAGTTGTTGTCTTTCATACAAATGCGTTCTGAAGTTATTTTTTGTCTTTTCTCGGTCACGAAGGCACCAAATTCAAAAATTATTTTACATTTCGACTACATATATGACCCACTTTAAATAAAAAACAATGTTCAAATGGGTGAAATGACCCTTTAAGGCTACAGCACATCTTGTACAACCCTTGGTAGCTAGGCAACGATAAACAAACTGAAAGACCGCAATTCCTGATTTCGCTTTCGTTCACTAAACAAAGACTATGGAAATTAAACATCACTTTTCCATCAAAAAACGTGTTGTAAAAAACATATCTTATTAGATTTATGACCTAGGTTCGCTAGCTAGTTCTGTGCCTGCCTGTGTGCGCGCTGACCATAGGGCGCTGACCCTGGTCGACGAGAACCCGCATGAGAGAAGTGACGCAGAACGTAACCCCGCCCCCCGGGCGAGATGCCCCAAAATTTATGAATCCCGTCCTGGCAAACTGTATAAAAAGTATTTAATTTGAATCACAATTTGATATTCTCTTAAAAGTCGTTTTGGATAAAAGCTGGTAAATAAATAAATGTAAATGATCTCTGTTATTTAGTTTCATTCTGCTTTGTTGTGATGGATCTGTGATGGTATGGTTTCAGTGTATCTTCTCAGGACACGACAGACTCTTTGCTGATGCTCTTTGCCAAATTTAGGCCAACTTGTTTTCACAAGGCAGCAGAAATTCCATCTGGATCCAATCGTAGCCCCGAGGTGCCTCCAATGCAAAGCCTTCTGGAGGTGTGTGCCAGGTTTTGGCGTGAAGCCCATACTAGCTGATAAAACCAGATAAGGTTTTGTTCAAGATTAGGGCCAGGGCTCTTATTTTAGCCTAACTGGAAAATAGCTCTTGGAGACGGCATGCATTTAAGCTGTGGTTTGAGAAAGAAGGCAAAATGATAGCTTGGTTTTAAAGTAGTTCTCAAACAACAAGTTCTGATGCTGCTAACATTAACATGAACTGTTTTGGAGAACGTGCTAACAAAACTTGTATCTGGTAGCCTATATCTACAGTATGTTAACCATTTTTACTTTATGTGTTTGCATATTATACAGTGATTCTCTCTATCCTGCATTCTTGCCTCAGTTTTCCCACTGTACAATTTTGCCACTCTGGTCCAAACCCAAGCCAAACATCTGCTTTAATGCTGGAGGAAGTCGACAAAGCCTCTTTTTAGGTCTGTAGATCACGTGACTCGATGTGAAATGGTCTTGGACGCCAGATCTCTTCCACCCTTTTCCTCCATGGAGTAAAGGGAAAGAAAAGGAAGAGGCATGATTTGTTTTAAATATACAGTAATTAGTTTACGATCACCTGCCAACCACCCAACATGGTCGTAGGCTGAAGGGTGATGCTCTCCTGTGTTTCTAATAATTAAGGTGGAGAATTGGCTCCCCATGAGCAAAGCTTTTTGTCAGCTTTAATCCTGTGCTTGGATCAAACGAACGACTGCATTATTAACTTTGAGTGTGACTGAGGTCCGGAAGCAATGGGGGTCTGGTTTCCAGTCATGTGCACGTGGAAACTGTTTGGCGCGGTCCCTGCTGGTTTACTAAAGGTCTTCTAAGTAGCAGTTATTTTTTCCCTAATGAGCGAAGTTTAAGAATCTCTCTCCAAATATGGGAAACTTGGCAAACTTCAGTTCAGATTTTAGCATCACGCTCTTTTAAAAAATAAAGTTTCCAAAAGGAGTTTTTTGCAATGGAGCCATAGAAGAACCATTTTGGGTCAGAGGTGTAAAGAATACCTGAAAGCCATACTTGAGTAAAAGTTCAGATACCTTAGTGAAAATGACTCCATTACAAGTTACAATGGCGTCTTATAGCGCTTTTCCACTGCATGGTACGGCTCAGTACGGCTCACTTATATAGTACCACCTTGGTTGGTTATTCCATATGTTCTTCACACTAAGAAAAAAGGTTATTTTAAGGATTGTTTACTTAAAGGTTTTTTGGGGAACCCTAAAATGGTTGTTCTATGGTAACTATACTACGGTTACCACACCTCAAGACATTTTTATCATGACTGTGATATGAAGCAGTTCGGGATTGCTAAGAGACAGCTATCAGCTCCACACGCGACTCGAGTCCCGCGGATATAAAAGGAATATGGACATTTCATTCTACCAAACTACATGCAAGTGCAGAATTACAACTCACAGGTCAGTTTATTAGACAAATTAAACTTGTGAGGTAACGTAGCGCTGTTTCACTTGGTCTAACATTACACTGTCACACTAAAGTGCATTTAAATGTGTTGAAATGTATGTTATTCTGTGTTAGTTTGTCTGTATGAAACCAGGGAGAACGCGGATATGACGCCATTGACGGCGACAAAACGAAAATGAAGAAACGTGACGTGTCTTCGAATTAAATTACAAATTTCTCCTGGTTTGAAAGTTGTTGGAAACAGTCGGGATAATATAAGTACACTACTAAAAATATATATATAACATAGATATAGTGATTTTTGCAATTTTTAAAGCAAAAAAGTTACATATTGTACCTTTAAGTTGCTAAACTATTTTACTGAAAAAATCATCAGAGCAGCGCTGACAACACGTTTCTATGCGAGTGGGTGTCCGTACTGTATGTGTGTGCATTTGAGTAATAGAGGGAGCACGTGCTGTCCGTACAAAATAAAACTTAACGTGTGATATGGAACTGTAATGCGGTCAAGACCTGCCTGGAACGATACTTTAGCCGTGCGTTATTTTCCCAGAAAATAATTGCACACCTTACAGCGTTTGCCATCAGATTCAAGCATTCAACTGCATTCAGTAGAACACTTTTCCACAATAAAGAACCTAAGGTGCAATGGAAAAAGTTTCCATATGAAAGATTCTTCATGGAAGCGCAGATGCTAATAAAGAGCCTTTAATTTTTAGAGCGGCTGAAGTCTTTTAATGTATTATTAGTATATACTGTCTGGTTTGTAAAGCAACAGTTTGTGATCGGTTGTGTTGGCCACTCAATAATAAAATAGTGCTCATCCTTAGCAATTTTTGCATTTTGCATTCTTGAACCGTTGGCAGTGTGGCCTACTATTTGTGCTACAGTTTTTCAAAGATATTTGAAACTTTGAGATGGAACTGTATATTTTTTCCCCTCAATGTTTAGTCTTAGACTTACTTTTCACCTCAAGGTGAACAGACCTAACTATTCACAGATGTTTTTTTTCTTTTTTCTTTTTAGCTTCAAGAGTTGTAGAAGAGAAGTCTATACAGCAGGTGTGGTCGCGTCCAAACTAGTTGCACGCAACAACAAAAATTCAGCATGAGCAGTTCGATTCACAAATGACTTGTTTTGAGATGGTTCTTATTAATGAATCATTCTCAAACTCATAAGTTACTGCTTTAAAGTATAATAAAAGATTTGTTAATGGAAACAGAACTGTTAAATGGAATATAAATGGTATGATTCCCATCCCTAGATGTAACTACTCAATTTAAAATCAGTGAAACTGAAATGAGAAGACGTTAAGATAATTATTGTATTGAAATATCTCATTAATGATTGCATTAGTTGAATAGTAGCTGTAAAGTACAATGGCAACAGCTTAAGGCAGTGCCTTATCTCTTAAACACTATGATTTGGAAAATTGGGAGAATAATGCTTGAGTCTTAGTCTGTGTCTGGACGTTTTTAAGCATCAGAACCTTTGCTCTGTTTACATTCAGCTGGATCCACAGTGGTGACTGGTGGACTGGGATAGAAAACCTGCTGATAGAAACAAATGGCCCCTTTAACACAATGTTTAATTTCATTGTGGAGACAATTGTAGGCATGTGCATTTTAGACAGGAAAACTACACAGTTTCAGGCAGATCATGACATGCATGTGCCACATTCAGGACTGTATTTTAAAATGTATTGTTTTTTATTAACATTTTTTCACATCTTGTCAATTTAGAATCAAACAATGCAATCACCGAGGGTGCTTTTTGGAGAGGTCAAGATTTGTTCCTTATGGGGCTTGATTATAAGCTGATTACCAAGATTAAAAGTTGGGCAGTACTGTTTTTACACTGTTGTTGTTGAATTCCGATGCACAATTCTCTGTTTGTTTGCTTATTCGTGTTACTTATTAACTTGTTGACAGCAATGTAACTCAGTCATAAACTCCCACAGGTGTATGTTTAGTGGTCAGGACTAAACAGGGGAACATCAGCAATGACAGTTTACTTTATTCAGGTTAGTTTATTCAGGCTTGGTATGGATACTTTATTTCTTATTTTTGGGGATCTGGATGTGTACTGCTGTATTTGTCCAGAAGGATTTTTTTTTTTTTTTTATCATTCAAAGAGAACATCAACATTTACAAGATTTATATTTGAAGTATATGAGTAGCTAGGTTGCAGTTTTTTGGGGGGGCTTGCTGCTTTTGCAAGTTACAAAGATTTCCTAATAAAATAGTGGCTTTTTTGTAATGATAAAAAAGCAGAAGGAAGATTTCAACAAACAATTTAACATTAATACAAAGCTGTTATTACATTTCAGATGCATAGAATACAAACAGAAAAAGGTGGATGGGTGGATGTGTAGATGGATGGATGGATGGATGGATGGATGGATGGATGGATGGATGGATGGATGGATGGATGGATGGATGGATGAATAGGTGGATAGATGGATGGATGGATGGATGGATGGATGGATGGATGAATAGGTAGGTGGATGGATGGATGGATGGATGGATGGATGGATGAATAGGTAGGTGAATGGTTGGATGGATACTTAGGTGGATGGATGGATGGATGATGGATGGATGGATGGATACATGGATGGATACATGGATGGGAAGATGGATGGATATGTAGGTAGGTTAATGAATGGATGGTAGGTAGGTGGATAGATGGATGGATGGATTGGTATATACTGTAGGTGGATGGATGAATGGATACATGGTAGATAGATGGATTGATGGATGGGTAGGTAGGTGGGTAGATGGATGGCTGGATGGGTGGATGTGTATAGATGAATGGATGGAAAGGTAGGTAGATGGATGGATGGATGGATGGATGGATGGATGGATGGATGGATGGATGGATGGATGGATGGATGGGTAGGTAGGTAGGTATGTAGGTAGATGGATGGATGGATGTGTATAGATGAATGGATGGAAAGGTAGGTAGATGGATGGATGGATGGATGGATGGATGGATGGATGGATGGATGGATGGATGGATGGATGGATGAATAGGTAGGTGAATGGATGGATGGATGGATGGATGGATGGATGGATGGATGGATGGATGGATGGATGGATGGGTAGGTAGGTAGGTATGTAGGTAGGTGGATGGATGGATGGATGGATGGATGGATGGATGGATGGATGGATGGATGGATGGATGGATGGGTAGGTAGGTAGGTATGTAGGTAGTTTGATGGATGGGTAGGTAGGTGGATGGATGGATGGGTGGATGGATGGATGAATGGGTAGGTATTTAGGTAGGTGGATAGATAGATTTATGGATGAGTAGGTAGGTAGGTGGATGGATGGATGGATGGATGAATGATTGACTGATTTGTTTTATTTGTTTTATTCAGAATATATCATGAACATTTTTTTAATAAATTCCCCTTAGTTGTATTGAGAGCAATATAGGTCTGATGTAAAAATTCTAAATTGATGTTCATCTGAGCAAACAGGCATCACAATTCTTTCATACATGTAGTCTGTGTATATTGGCTTGTGATCTACCTACTTTTTCTTTTCATTTTCATGTGGATGCCAAAGAAAAGCTATGCCAGAAGTGTCTGGAATCTGTTGTAATCAGTCATGATCCAGTGCCAGATAGCATAGAGTTCATTAATCAATGTATGGGGATCAAATGCTGCTTATAGTGGACTACTTATAGTGGACTACTGTATACAATTTTAAGATGTTGTGGTTGGTTGCCATATGGTTGCTAAGGTGCTCTGAGTGGTTTTAGCTTTTGAGGGCATTTTCTGGGATTTTGCTAGGGTGTTTTCTTGGTGGTTGCCTAAATATCTACATAATGTCTCAGGTCTCTCCTTTAAAGTAAGTCTATGTTTTTTTTCACCAGCTTTTAAGTCTGCCAAATCTGATCACAAAAATGATAGCACACCTAGAAAGCGACACTAATTGTAGTATTTTAGATGACACATCTACTGAATGCAAAAATAAATATAAAACACAATGGGTTGAAATACAACACATGCAGCAACAAACTCTTAACTGTTGAGTAAACGCATAAACAATCAAAGTTTATTTACACAGTGAAACTGGGTTTTGGCTTGGTTAGTGAGCTGTATAATGGTTTCAGACCTCCTTGTATCCATTCTGTCAGGACTTTGGTATGTGGACTAGTAATTAACCGGATGCTGACTGCAAATGATTGATTTTCTGTGGACAGTTTTTGTTGTGAGTGACACAGGTTCTCTGAATTTTGGCAGTGGACTTCTATATGGTAGTGGTACCTGGCAGTGGGCCTGCATTGCTCGTAGACCAATGGAAACGTGGACCAGATGGTAATAAGGTAAATCTCACAAACATGTTTGGGTCAAAAAAGTTAATTATTATTATTTTTTAGATATGACCACTTTCAAAATAAATGATGTTCAACCAACAAACTATATTGAGTTAGAGGAACTTAATCATTTGTAACTTAAACACAATGTTTTAAGTTGATTACTCAAGTTTCTTCAACTACTTGAGCCCTGGAACCAATTAATCTTATCTATTTCAGTTAAAATCCACTGCTATTAAGTTGTGTTAACAGATCCACCGAATTATTTTTTAAAGTGTTCTGTATAAAAGCAAACAACAACAAAACACATTTATGAAACTGATTAACTGTGTGTGTGTGTGTGTGCGTGCACGTGTGCATGTTTGTGTGTGAAAATTCACAATATGTCTGTTCTCAATTAATCCAAACTTTTGACCGTTAATGTGTGTAATTCTCATGACTGTATATATTCTCAGTACTGGATCAAATAGTCTACAGCTGTATATATCATATATGTATATAAATATAGTATTTGATACAGTTATGAGAATATTGAGAAAATGATCATTGACACTGACAGATAATTATGTTGAGAAACCTCAAAGAATGTCAGCATGAATGCCAGCCCACATTAGAGTAATTAGATTTTTAAAAGAAAATATGCTTAATTGTCATAAAAAATAAAACCACTGCAAAACACTGTAGCCTTCATTTTTTTTTTTTTTTTTTTTTTTTTTATGCAAATGGTAGTTTGCATACATGGAATTTTTTTACTTTTTGTCAGAAAATAATTTGTCATACCACAAGAACATTTTAAATGAACTCTAGATGTGATTAAAATGGTGAGACTGTGGGGAATAAAAATTTTCCTTCGGATTTGGGGGTGAAATGTGACCTGGACAAGTTCTTGACAGGTTTTCGTGAGATTCACCCGATAACTCCTAAATGAATAACATCTTTGCTGAAACGGTTTCAAGAACGCACCCCCTGCAGTGAGTTACAAATGAACCACTGAAAAGACACAAACATGGACGGCCGAGACTAGTGCCCCCTTTTCACTTATACCGAGAGAGATGCTTGTCAAACAAAGCCTTTTTCATGGGGGAGGGGTGCTTTTACCTTTGCCTCAAAATGGAAACAGAAGTTGAGCATGTTTGACTTGTATGGAATTACAGTGCTGGTGTCCCAGTGGACCCTGTGGTCAAGAGCTGAGCTGTAGAGGAGGAGGTGGATGGGGAATCATTGAGGCCAAACGCACTCTCAAACACAAAGAAAAGCTTTCTTCCAACCCCTTTGCTTTCTTTGCTCTTTCACCCATTAAACTGACTCTCTCCTCCACGGCACAAATCAGCGAGGGCCCTTGGAGTCGGCCAGGAGGCGAAGCTACTGCAGAGGGAGTTTGCCGCACGCTCGCAAGATTAATCTGACATAAACGAGTGCTGTGTCAGCAACATCTACAGATGACAGACTTATAACAGTGCTGGAGCGTAATCAATCACAAGCTATAAATGTATTTATCATGGTGTTTTAGTCCAGATCCACATGCACGATTAAAAAAAAAAAGCAGTAAATTAGATTTTTATATAAACACTCGGCCTTGTTTCTGCATAAAAGCTTCAGCTGTGTTGTATTTTATGTGGTAACTCTGCACCTTGCTGCTATTTATGGACATCGCAATGTTTTTCTGTAAACTTGTTCACGGTCTGCAAAGCATGAGCTCTCTCAAACACGTAGTTTATACCCGTCTGCATTTCTGTTTCTGTCGAGTCAGACCTCTCGACTGCTTTGTGATGGGTCATTAAAGATGTCAGACCAGTTCTGAAGATGAGAGATTTCTGCATGCGGCGATGGTGGATAACAGGAACAGTTATTTATACAATCACCCTATCTATCTATCTATCTATCTATCTATCTATCTATCTATCTATCTATCTATCTATCTATCTATCTATCTATCTATCTATCTATCTATCTATCTATCTATCTATCTATCTATCTATCTATCTATCTATCTATCTATCTATCTATCTATCTATCTATCTATCTATCTATCTATCTATCTATCTATCTATCTATCTATATCTGTCTGTCTGTCTGTCTGTCTGTCTGTCTGTCTGTCTGTCTGTCTATCTATCTGTGTATCTATCTATCTATCTATCTATCTATCTATCTATCTATCTATCTATCTATCTATCTATCTATCTATCTATCTATCTATCTATCTATCTATCTATCTATCTATCTATCTATCTGTGTATCTATCTATCTATCTATCTGTCTATCTATCTATCTATCTATCTATCTATCTATCTATCTATCTATCTATCTATCTATCTGGTCTGTCTGTCTATGTATTCGTATTTATTTATTTATTTAATTTATGTATTAATGCATTTGTGTATTTATGCATTTGTGTATTTATTTTTATGCATTCTTTTTATTTATTTATTTATTCTTTCTTTCTTTATTTTAAATATTATTTTTATTTATTACATTTTTATTACAGTTTTTCTCAGTCGCTCTGGTGCATTTCTCACATCACTATTTACATTTGCACAACAGTTAATGCAGTTCTCAAAACAATTAGTACAAACTGCAAAACCTAGTTGATAACCTGCAAAAGTGTGTCACTTGCTCAAAATGGATAGCTCATTCCTCAAAAGCAAGTATTTATGTCAATGAAAGTGTCAGTGTCATCAAGATGAAAAGTCCTGACACCATTGTTTATGAACAAGATAGTCAAACGGCTTTGTCATGTTTTCATTATGACAGTTTACTCTGTAAATGTTTTCTAATGCAAAAAAGTCAGATCTTGGTGACACTACCTGAAAATGCTCAAGACAGCACTATATACTATTTGCACAAGACACTGAATATGTAGGTTTCACATTTTTACTGCATATGCTCTTTGCAATTCTAATTTGTTCACAGCATTTTGCAAAAGAAAAAATACACCCTTATTTACAACAAACATAAACTCCCTTTGGGTAGAGCTGTGCACAACTGTACACAATATTGCAGTACATATTGGAACTGAACATACAACATACATGTCACAGTGTCTGGGTTGTGTTCCTTGGGTCACCACTAGATGTCCTTCCCCACGGTGTCTGTCACATTCGAACTACATTCCCCATGATCCTTGTCTCTTCATTGCACTCAGCTGTCCCTTGTCACTCATTATTACACTCAGCCAATTCCCCATTAGCATTGTCATTTACCTGTGTATTTATACCCTGTCTGTTTTAGTATGTGTTACGGAGTCCTTGTTGTATATCACGCCACTTCTGTGTCCTGTTCCTGCCTGGTCTTGTTTTTGTGTCTCATGTTGGATTGCTTAATTTGGATTTTGGATTTCTGCCTGGAGGACTACGATTTGGATTACCCTTAATAAATGATTATACTGCTATTGGATCTTCCCTTGTTTCATTACAGTTTTTCTCAGTCGCTTTGGTGCATTTCTCACGTCACTATTTACATTTGCACAACAGTTAGTTCAACCTCCACAACATTTAGTCATTTGTGCACATCATAGCAGTTTCTCATTCCTTCCAACAAATTGCAAATGCTTTTGGACATGCATCAATTGCTTTCATACAACTCTCTGCTGTTTTATAACATTATCATTTGCTTATGTCATGTCAGTCAAAATTAACTATACTTGTGAATGCTGAATAGTCATTCCATATAAAACTAATAGTCCTCATTTCATTGCTTGAGTCATTACATACAAAAATGTTGAACTAGTTGTCAAAATCTGTCAAGCAAATTTTACAAATTTTTTCAAATCTTTTTTTTAATGAGATGATATTCGCTGTGATGTAGATGAAATTATGTGGCCAGACAGCAAGGAACGTCTGGATGTGCATGAATGATTACAATACTATGTATGTTGTATGTTCAGTTCCAATATGTACTGCAATATTGTTTACAGTTGTGAAGAATAGGGTGGTCCTTATCAAGTCCAATTTTTTTATTTTTTTTTTGCAAAATGTTAGTGTCTTAACCTCTTACTGTAAACTGTTCCTTTTAACTTCAAAATTAGAAATATGCAAAAATATTGACAAAAAAAATATATTTAGAGGTAGCTCAATCATGTGGAAGATTGCCTGTTACTGTAAGCTGTGCGGCGTTATTGTGATATGCAAGTAATATTACTGTAAAAGTAAATTATATAATTTATATTTAAATTAATATTACAGTAAATATATATATATATATATATATTTTTTTTTTTTTTTTGGGGGGGGGGGGGGATTTTTACAGTACTAGCCAGTTACAATACCAATTCAAATGATCTGTTTTTACGAAAATCATCAAAATCTCAGAAAGTTTAAAGCTGTTGAGCTACCAGTAATTATTATGTTACTGCCATAAAAATTGGCATGCTGTATTTTCTTATATAAAGGAACAATTTGAATGGTTAAGAGCATGACAATTGGAGACTTTAAAAATAAGGACCACCCTATTGTGCACAGCTCTACCCAAAGGGAGTTTATGTTTGTTGTAAATAAGGGTGTATTTTTTCTTTTGCACAATGCTGTGAACAAATTAGAATTGCAAAGAGCATATGCAGTAAAAATGTGAAACATACATATTCAGTGTCTTGTACTCAGTTACCTCACTAAATACAGTAATGTGTAACTTTACTGTATTTTTCAAATGGCTGTGCAAATAGTATATAGTGCTGTCTTGAGCATTTTCAGGTAGTGTCACCAAGATCTGACTTTTTTTGCATTGGAAAACATTTACAGAGTAAACTGTCATAATGAAAACATGACAAAGGCATTTGACTATCTTGTTCATAAACAATGGTGTCAGGACTTTTCATCTTGATGACACTGACACTTTCATTGACATGAATACTTGCTTTTGAGGAATGAGCTATCCATTTTGAGCAAGTGACCCGCTTTTGCAGGTTATCAACTAGGTT